>NC_090448.1:743856231-745105606 GCF_031143425.1 Pleurodeles waltl | reverse complement strand
CATTGTCCCTGTTTCTACACTTCCCCCTCCAACTTCCACTTCCCAGTCCCATTCTCCTCAACCCCAACCCATCCCAGGCACACATACAGACAAACATGCACACAAGACAACATCCAAGAGTGGCACAGGCAAACACAAGCACCACACTTCATCCCACAAGCACTCACGCAAACACCATACAGTTGCAGACAAGACAACATCCACTGCCTCCACTGTCTCCTCTTCCTCCTCCTCCTCCTCCTCCACCACCTCCCTCCCAGTTACATCTACACTCACACCTACATGCACTACATCAACATCCACTACCAGCATCACCACACCAAGCAGAACACACACCTCACTGGCAGACACCTCCACAACAGCCATGCACGCGTCCCCTCTGTCTTTTCCCACCCTGTCTGTCCCCCTCTTAAAGGATACAAATGCAAGCACTTACACACCCAACAGCCATCCACCTCACATCAGCATACAGCCCATGCACCTGCACCCAAATCCAGCAACATACACCTCCAACAACCACTCCCTCAACCTCCACTCCCATTACTCCTCCCTCCTCCTGCCCCAACGTCCCTAAAAAGCTTTTCCTTTCCCAACTTGGCCTCTTCCTCCCCATCCTGCCCGTATGAGCAGGGTACCAAAGACACAGCCCAGCACCTCAGCCAAACAGTCCACGCCTCCTTCGAAGAAGGAGAAGGGGCCTGCACCACCAGGCAAGAAGGGGAAGGAGCCTGCACCACCAGGCAGGAATGGGAAGAGCCCATCCACCCCTGCCAGGAAGGGTAAGGGATCCACGTCCCATGTACTGGAGGAGACGAAGCCCTCTACTCCAGCGGAGGCTGTCAGGGTGACACCTCCACCACCACCAGCTGTCACGGGCCCCCACCACCAGCTGATGAATTGCCGCCATCTCAAAGTACAGAGGTGGCCCAGGAGGCTCCTCCATCCACCACCACACTGCAGCCATCCGAAAGTGCAGAGGTGGCCCAGACTGAAGAAATATGAACTCTCGAAACACTTCAAATACAAAGGGCTCTAATACTGGAGCCCCTGAAAATCCAAATACCTAAAAGAGGGAAAAGCCATGTTAGGAGGCAGGTCTATCCAAGCAGGCAATATTGTAAAAAATTACCACCTCCCCTTGACAGACTCAAGTCACTGGATTAATACTATCTATGCAGTGGCAAACCTTTAGAAAGCCAGAAACTGGACACAATGGGCCACAAATTTTAGATTTGTTTTTAAATCTGGTGGAGTGGAACAGAAGAAGACTTAAGGCCTTAGTTAGAGTTTGGCAGATGGAATACTTTGTCACAAATGTGATAGATGTCCCATCCACCATATTACAAGTGTATCCAGTTCTCCATCATTACAAGTGATAAAGTTATATGGTACTTGTATTAAAGTCGATAGGATATCTGTCACATTTTGACAGAGTATCCCGTCCTACAAAATTAAATACATTGATTATATTAGAAGGTTTTTGAGACAATAATAATTTGTAATGAGGATATTTGCTAATGTGTGAATTTTGACACATACAGGTTAATTTGCCACTATACCAATTCAGACGAGCTATACCCATCAATAAAAAGTATCTTAATTTTCACTTAGTAATAATAATTGTAAATAAACTATATTTAGTAAAGTGATGTGATGTTTACAGAGGCAGTGAAGCAGCGTATTCAGCTCCACGTGCTCCTTTGGGACAGCCTGGACTTCGCCTGGTGCACTGTAGTCATGAGGACCGATACATTAAAGTTTATGGCCACTTGTGATAATATGTTCTAATCATCATATGTTCTGATCATATGTCCCCATGCCCACCAAATCTATAATGGCCTAATGATGACATTGTAGCATCTTGTCACAAATCCAGAAAGATTGGCTCTGTTTCTTTAGGACCCCTACAGTGCTGATGCAGAGAAATTGCCTCACTATAGCCAGCCATATCAACTGCCTTTACTTGCACCCAATAACAAATGGAAGGATGTACACGAGTGTAGAGATCAGTTACCTATCTCTGACATGGTGTGAGACAGCCTGATTAGTAACAAAACACATCTTCATTCTCTGTTCAACCCCTAACCCAGAGATTTCAAGTTGTCCCATATCAGGCAAGTTATTTCAGTTGTGTTCCTGTCGTTTCCAGAATAAGACTTGGCTAACTGAAAAAAACTACCGCAGCAGACTGAAAAGAATAAAAATAGAACTGGGAAACTTGCTCACACCTGCCATGGAGCAAGCACAATGACCTGACTACCTCTTGTAACCTGAACTCCAAGCAGGAGATTGCATCAGCATACTCTAGGACTGTGGAAACAGAAGACATCAGGATCTCGGTGAGGAGCTGGACAGCAAGAAAAGAGCATCCTGGCCAGAAGAGTGAGTTAAGCAGTTCTACGCTTGTCTTCTTAACATGCATTGCTGCCTGTAGACAAGACAGCTTATGTCGTTATGCCAAGTGTGATTCACTCACCCAGTCCTGGATTTTACTTTACATTCTGGATACTGATAGCATTTCATAAATATAGCCCAAAGGTAAATTTGGTTAAAAAAAATAGATGTAGGACAGAATGTTTGTGTTTAGGTCGACCTTTTGTAATCTGTCTGTGGGCTTTTAACCACCCCCACTGCATACCCATCACTATCACTCGTTTATGGGCTTGCCTTTTGAAAATTCTTTATCATCATTAGTAAATGCTTTATGCTTGTCCCTCCTTGGAGCAGTTTTGTTATCGCCTTGGCTATCGACCCTGTTACATGAATAATTGCACTTTTGACAATACATTTGACTGAGAGCGAACTTCTTTTTTTTTTCTTTTGTATCTCTCCTTTGCCCACATGCTCATGGCGGCCATGGCACTTTGAATCGGCTCACCTATGTCAACTGTTTTACTTTTCATTTTCAATTTATGTGGCAAGAAATGTCCAGATGAGAATACACAACGCTAATAGCTCTAACTCGAGGAAACGCAAGACCCATTGCATTGCAAATGCTTGTTTACACTTGACAGCAATTCAGAAAGGAGTTCCTTGTATGTGTAAAGCCATTTATGAAGTCAAGGTTCCCCTCGTTAATCCCATTAAAATGGTGAGAAGTGGTTGTTCTATGGGATGGCTTGCCTTAGAACTATGAGAACGCCCACAAACATGTGCAGTTATGTGTATCCCCTAAATCCAGTCTGTTGTCTTTCCACCCCTGGAAATGGTCTGAGATTAATTTACTTCAAAACAGGTTCTGTCGTGAAAGGGATTTCTCCATCTTGAAAAATATTTTCGCAGAAGAGAAAATAAATATGCCTTTGAACAGGGGAGCCTATTCCACCTGTGGAAAATTCTCCATTATGGAGAACTCCATTAGTGGAAATAAGAGTCCACTTCAAAAGTAACTTGACCTTCCCAAGAGTACATCTGAAAATCTATGTCTGTCATAGCTTTCCAGGCATACTACTGGGAATGTTAATGAATAGCAAAAATTAGGAAAATGAGGACCTAAGCCCGCACTTTTCCTACTTTTTGCAAACAGGTACACTGATAAAACAAAGTAAAAGCATGGACTAGATGAACTACTCAAGCCTGACAATGGGCAACTTGGCCCACAGGCTCTAACTGCCCTGGTTTGGTTTTCTGTGCCTCAGGTACAGGCCACCTTTTAGAGCAGATAGTGCTCTATTGGTTCTGATGCTGTTGTTAATTATCTTGGTGCACCCAGAAACACAAGTTTGTTAGGTGTAGTCTGCCTTCAGTGGATCTCAATATGGCACTTTAGAAGAATATTTCTGTCACTTGGTCAGTGAGAGGATCAGCCTATACCACAATTAACGATATTCAATCTGGATTTTACTTTGGTCAAGAAGAACAACTCAGGTGGCTGTACTGCAATATAGGATTATATAGATCAATTGTACTAACAACATGAGCACGTTAAGGTTTTTTAAGCTGAGTTGAAGTATTAGGCGATAGAAACGAAGGAGAACACAACCCTCTCATTTGCACAGCAGAGAGAAAGAAAGCTGAGCAAGGTCTTCTACTATGCCAGGTTGCACTAGACCTAAATAACCTCAATCTAGTCAACCGCTGCCTATGCCCACAGACAGCACTCACTGTTTACGATTCTCTTTTCTCTTTTTTCCCTTATCTGCTGGCTTTTACTTCACCCTTGGAATATCTGCAACTAAAAAGTCAGGCCAGGCCTATGCCTCAATTGCGTTTCTGCAGTTGTCTGGTAGAAGTGTGTGGCAGGTGAATCAGGCAGAACAGATCCATGTACTGAGCTGGACCTGAGGCTGCTGCAAATGAGATGGGATGAAACTGTACACCAAGCCCAGGCAGGTCAACACAATTCATCTCATCACGTGATCTGCCCTAAGTACCTCTTGCTGGGCCCACATTCTGCAAATTTCAGAGGAAGTAAGAACATAAGTCC
Organism: Pleurodeles waltl; assembly: GCF_031143425.1. Taxonomy (NCBI): domain Eukaryota; kingdom Metazoa; phylum Chordata; class Amphibia; order Caudata; family Salamandridae; genus Pleurodeles; species Pleurodeles waltl. The sequence goes on along the minus strand of NC_090448.1, from coordinate 745,101,180 downwards.
GGAAATGCCCCCCACCTGCCATGACACACATAAATGATTCATAACCAATGTTAATTGTGCATTGCAGTGCCTGGAAACAGACACAAAAATGTACAAATTGCTTATCTACCAAGTTTTTGGTTTGCTTATGTGTGACAAATCCATGGTTTCAAACTGCTTATGAGTGAAATCTGAATGCCTTATGAGTGACACTGCAAGTGACACCTTATCATGAGTAGAAGAAAGCAGTTAAATCCATGTGACAACGCATTGCAGGCATGACCACTATGTGTAGTGTAGTGTTCTTGACATAGCCTTAAAACATCTACTGTAGTCCTCAAGTGCTTATCCAAAGTAAGCAGAACTCTCAGTTTTCCTGGTTTCATGTGTACTGATCCAATCAACTTCTTGCATTTCTGGGAATTGTAGTGCTATTGGCCGCATCATAAAATCTTTACTGCAAGTCCCAGAGGCAAAGAAATAAAAGTGGACTGGATGAGATACACATGCATGGAATTGGAAAACTTGAATGCTGTGAATCAATAAGCTGTTTCACTTTTCTAACATGATCACTGTAGAAGCAAAATAAAATACACTAACTTTGAAGAAAATGAACTTGTTTATGGTCTACCTTGTAAAGATGATTAAACTTAGTCTCATTTAAAAATGTGATACTTACCTGTGTGTAGAGTCAGTAAAACAACTGGCTCTTGGGCCAGTAGCATGTGGGTGATATTTGTAAATTTCATACTGCAGAAACAGTTTTAAAATATCTTAGAACCTCTCTCTTTTCTCAGAGAGCTGGTGGTGAAAATATTCTCCGCTCTCCAAAATGAGTCTTTAACCTACACATAACAAGCCTGTATTTCTTATGTTGAAATGAGGCTCATGCCAGATATGCAAACAGAAGTACAGCCACAGAGTCACCTAGCAAATGACTTGGGAGTCCTTTGATAAGTGGTGCAGAAACTTAATCTACAGAGCCAATGTGTACTCTAATGGGCGAAAGAAGGTAGGGAGAAGATTTTAGGGAAAACATTTCTGTTTTCAACTATTTAGGAACAAGGGACCACTGGGCAAAAGCTATGCACATGCAGAACTAAAAGGAGTTGGAATTGTGAGCCAGATTTACCAAATTCTCACCCAGCAGCCAAAAATGCTGCATTACGTGAGAAGGGGAGAGCAGTAAAGAGCTATATCTCCAGAGATATGTCTCTCTCCTCCCCTATCCCTGGCGCAAAATTTTGCTGTTGAGCGCCATGCATACACCTCTGGGACATAATGCAAGGGTGTGTACGTTTGTCTAGCAAAGGTTTTGTACTGAAAGGGTATCCTTCCAGGACAAAATAGTATACTTAAACTACATTTAAAATGTTTTCTACTTTGTATACGTGCTGTACAGTGCAGCACACATACAAAGTCTGAGAAGAAAGGCTAAATAAAATGTTTCCTTTAAATGCCTGATTTCAAATGGCTTTAACTTTTGTTAGAAAACTCTGTCTCAATTTTTTGGTAGATATGGTTGTGCATCAAAAACCAAGGGGGGGAGTTCCATGGGAATGCCCATGTACCACCCATGAAACGTCCCACTTGGTCCTAAGTAATGTAAACCAATGCTAGGCGCTGCTTAGAGATACCTTTAGGAAAGTAAATAACAAAAAAAAAAAACATTTTGAGCTGGTTTGCTTCACTTTTGTGTTGCAAACACAGCTCAAAATGATAGTAAATCTGCTCCAGCGTGTGTTGTATTATTGAGTGAAACAAATTTTATTGTCTTTACAAATGGCACACGTTTAGCTACACAAGTCAAGAGCTGCTATTAATAAAAATGTAATGTCAACAGAAATAAACTTTTATTGGGGAAGGTTTCACTTGGTACACGTGGCAATGTAATATTAAATTGATCTGTGAGAAATATATGACACCTGCACACGCTGTTGCCAGTATTCAGAACTATCAGGCTCAGTCATTGATGACCAACCTGCTTCAAGTTTACTCTCAGGGACAGGGTAGAAGGGGGCATGGCTAGGCTGCTGGTGCATATTTCGAGGCTTACTTACAGCTCTTCAGGGAGGTGCTCTTAAAGTCCAACATCTTTATCCCACTCAAAACGTGTTTCCATTGCGCTAATCCACGCTCAGCTTGCTATCTGCATAGCACTCAATGCTGACATCTTTCTGTTTCTGTTCGTCTCAGTTCACAATGGGAGCCTTCTTCACTAGCACTAGAGGTGACAGAGGTCTCCTCTCACGGAGCAGCCCACAACCAGGAGCACTCATACTTCACTCACCGTCCCGGGGACACTACTTTTCCAGGCTTCCAGTACATCTCCTCATATATTGAGCACTGTCACTTTCACAACATTGCCCTCTCAGACTAGACTCCACTACTGGCAGCATCATACCCTCTCCTGAAAAGGTACCTTGGCAATATTTAACAAAATGTCCATTAGTTTGCGTTAAATGACTCCAGACCCGCGGGCAGCTATCGGATGCATGTGAAAAAGTCTCAAATTACCAGGTTAGGACTAAATTGCAACTAATCCTAATATCAGGAACAAGCAGGGCTGGGCAATTACTCACAGTGACCATTAGCTCTCTCCAGCTTTCATTGTGTGTGAGCATTAGGAATGCTTTAATTTGGATGAGTGGCACTGTTGGGCTTCATAACTCATCATTAAAAGTGAGAGTAAATAAAATTCAGCACGTGGTTTGGGGAGGGCATGAACAAAATAAAGACTGGCTGGGCCCCACGGGGTACCCCCATGGCCACAGCCCTGCTCATACCCGCAATTCGAGACGTCAGTAAGCGATAAAGACTTGACAGTGGTTACAAAATTTTCTCCCAATCTGAACTGGGTCAACACTGGCCACAAGAAGTTCCAGGAGACCCTGGCATCAGCCCACCAGGCATATGCTGTTCTTCTGCAACCTCCACGGCTGATATAGCTAGATTAATATGGGTGGGTGTGTCACATGTAGGGATGCATCTGTACTGCATGGGGTCCACCAAGGAAGAAATAACAGATGAGAGTTGATTAACAAGCACCGGGTATAATATCTTGGCAACTGAGTTTAATAATGAAGTGGGCTGATATGAGACAGCGATATGTGCTTCCACCCAAGAATCAGGAGCAAGGTTAGGAAGTGGGGAGAATTAATTAGCTCCACAAAACTAGCGATCCATATATCAGAAAAAAACTTACAAAACTTGGTCGGAATAGAGTCTGGATGAGGCACCTTGCCAGATGCCAAATAGAATAGGGCTTTCCTACTTCAGTTAGAATAATTGGTGTGCCCAGTGCCTTCTGCTGGACGGCAGTCAACGTGGTCAGACTCACCAACTGTGAGTACTCAGTCAGCCCTTCTAATGAGGTCTTTGTTTTCTGAGGATATAGAGCTGTATAGATTTCATAAAAGACTGCCAGAATCTCCACTGTACCAGACAGAACTTGACCCGAAGGACTCCTGATGCTAGAAATAGCATTCTTAGAATTGCGATCTCAAAGCTGGTAAGCAAATGTGCTCCCCATTTCTTCACTATTCTCGAAACAAGATGCCCGTCTAGACCATCATATTTTATAAGACTATCTGGAGGGCCTAATCCCTCCAGCAATAAAACTGTGTCTGACAAACTGAAACAGCACTGTTGTCAGAGATAATCTGTGGGTGCTGCAATTTTCCAGACAAAATAAGGAACTTTTCCCCTGTCCACCCTTAACCCAGCCCAACATACAATGCCGATATGATTTTAGATAGTCGTTGTTAAATAGTCTATCCTCAGCAAGCCGTGAGATCGCTACTACCTCCTGGTATCCCTAGAGCCTACATATGACAAGGAGAAAATAAAGAAAAGAAAAAAAGAATGAATCAGAAATACAAAAAAAACAGTGGAAAGGGAGGAACAGAAAAAGCAACACCGTCTGCCATTAACACCAGTGCCACTGAGCAAGCCATAGATAATGTAGATTAAGAATGATCAAAAACACAACCAAAGATAGAATAAAGTGGTTTTATCTAAGAGGGTCCTGCACTGCCTTTTGTCATTATCACTTCATGGTGACAGTGCCCCAGGATTTCAGAGGGTCTTGAACTTTCATAGGATCATGAAAAAGTATGTTTGCCCCTCATTAAACAGGCTGAGGCTGGCAGGTTCCAAGAGAAAGGCAGAGGCCCTCAAGTTAATGAAAGTGGAAATCATCTCTCGAAGCTTCCATCTGCATTCCACCGTCTCATGGCAAAAGTCTGAATGCAAGAAAAACTCCATCCCACAGGATTTAACAGGACTGCATGTGCAAGCTTGCTGGTAAATCAACTGGCAGAAAATGTGGTTGTCCACATAAATCAGATTTGCCCAGGGGTATTGCGAGGATCTCCCCTTGGTTGGCTTACAGAAGGGAAATCGGTGCACCCTCTGCACCTGACTGTCAATGTCCCAGTCATTAAGATGTGGGAATGCTTGCTTAAATAAGTGGACTAAATACCCACTGGCATTGTCCCCCTCCTGGCCTTCAGGTATGCCAAGCACCCTCGGGTTGTTGCGACGCATACAATTTTCCATATCTTCCATTTTGTACACAGAGATCTTGAGCCTCATTTCATATTCTCCAACCTAACTCTGAGTTTGCTGTACTATTGTTTGCAGCTGAGCTGAGTTGAGTTTTTTTTTCATATCCTTCAACCTGCCCTGTAGCATGTCCATATTCGTTGTGTAGGACCACCTGTGTCTTGAGATATGCAGTTTTTAAGTAGAATGAGTCCTTCTTATATTCTTCCCTGTGGACCGGCAGCAACTTATAGATGGAAGCCAGAGTGGTTAAGGGGGAAGAATTCCCACTGTGAGTGGTTTTGGGTTCTGACTGAGTTTTACCACTTACCTCTGAGCCGAGTTTGTGTGGTATAGACGCAGCAACTACAGTGTCCCCAGATGCTTTAGCCTTACTCATAGAGCCCCCACAGTCATTCCGATCAAACCCAGCACTGGGGGCATTTGTAGGCATCAATTCTGTGCCTTTGGAGTCCCTGAAAAGGTCCTCTTTTGTTCCACTGACCTCATGCTCATGCTTGCCCTGTTCTGAGCAAGAATCTGTTGACAGAACTCCTATGATCTCTCTGGTGCACCTTAGCAAACCTTTCCTTGGCCCACTTCTTTCTTTTATTTGTAGCCCATAACCAGCTACTAGGGTCTTTAATTAGCACTAAGTTCACTAAAGACGTCTGAGAGGCCGCATTGCTACTCCGAGCAGAGCCAGAATCAGAGACAGAGCCCTCATAGGGGGTACAGGCCTCTACCTTAGAATGATCTGAAAGCAAAAAAAAGCACAATAATGGCTTCTTGAAAGTCAAATGCCATGGCGCTATCACTCGGCGCACCAGTGCCTCCATAAGAAACACCAAAGACATCAGATGAAATAATCAATATCGTCTTCTGAGCAGCTGGGATGGACAATGATCTCCTCAGTTTCTGGTTCTCAAGCCCAGCCCCCATCTCCTTCTCCCACACCATTTTATTCTCCATCTCTTTCTCACTATGTGACCCAGAAAGAATACTAGGCAGGTCAGAATAAGTACTCCCTTACAGTGAACCCACAAGATCATCTTCAAGTCCAGCCCCAGACTCAACTGCCCAAGAGGTGGCGTCGTTCAACACCTTAACTTGTGATGCTTCAGTTCGTTTGAGCCCACAACCTGATAAGTAAAAAAAATTTAGAAGAGATTTTTGTATGGCACAAGGAAAGGAATGCACCAATCAGATGAGTAGCAAAGGTATCTTGTGTGGAGTGTGCCGTGCTTGCTGGGGCTGAGAAGAGCTAAGGACCAATGATTGTTGCTGTAACTGCACAGACAAAGGAGTATCAGTCTCTTAAACACTAGAGGGAGCAGGATTTACCTCTCTCTGGCGCAGCCTCTATCCAGCCTCTTCTGCCCCCCCTCTTCACAAGAGCCACAGCAGCCATCCTGTTCTCCTTCGCCTCCTCTGGCTCTCTGGGCTCTTTTGCCTCCTTGGACTTCTTGGGTATCTTCTGCCTCTCCAAATGCCGTAGACTCCACAGGCGCCATGAGATCCTCTAATTCTGTGGAAAGATCGTCCCCCTCTTGCTCGAGCTCCTCATTCCCCCAGATCCAGAGGTACCCCAGGCCAGCCCAAAGGTTTCTCTGCAGCAAAAGTCACTGCACCAGGTCTGGGCACTCCACCCCTCCACTCGTCAACTCTCTCGGTAATTAGCAAGCCCACCCACCGTCCTGCAGTTCTGCTGCTTTGCCTCTCTGCCATAATGGCGAGTGGGCATCCCGCTCTAACTCCACCACATCCTCCTATGTGGCTCCTTGAATGGCGGAGCAGCAAATGCTGATAATCTAATACCTAGTCATTGAACACCAGGTAAGAGCTGCTGAGATGGGTGTTGTCATGATAGGTCTCACTTAAGGGTCTCAATGATTAGCCTCCATACTGACAAAGATAGCAGAATTCCTCCTGTGATCCTCCCCCATGACCGTTGTGAAAGTCAGTGGCCCAGAGTCTCTGGAGCCAGGCAATAGCAAAGCTATCAACAGATGATTATATTAAATAGTAGTAGTTATTTACGGTTTGGCCAGTGGCCTTGCAGTGTCATGCGATTCCTATTATGGTAATAAGACTGTGTGTTTAGGGTAGCAACACCACCAACTGTGGAAGACTGAGTCAGCCCTACACCACTTTGGAAGCTGTCGGCCTAATTCCTGGCTAGCCTGCATTGTCTCACCCAACCCTGGAAAGGAAAAAATTATTTGTGGCAACCTAAACCTGGCACTCTGACTTCTCAGGAAAGTCATGGAAACAGAGCATACCCCTTTCACTCAGTTACTCAGTGACTCACACATGCTAAGGCAGGACACGAGATGCAAACTGGATTTCAATGCATTTATTGAAGCAGTTGCATCCTAGTAGAAAAAGCATGAGCTGTGACGATAAGGCAGATGGAACATAATAAGGTAATCCTCATTACAACCAGTGTAAAGAAGATAAAAAGACCCACCATTTTGTATGATTCTAGAAAGCCTAGAGATTATCTGCCTGAACCTTATGTCTAGATCTGAGAGCATAGTGGTTGTAACCCTATGCTGCCTATCCCGATTTAAGAGAGTAACCCTGACCCCATAACTGAATAGGGTGGCAAGGGTCTGCCTGTTGTCTGGATGCCAAACCTCTAGGGAAGCTGAAGAGTCAGCACCAGGATAAGAAAAACTGTCTGTGGTGTGGCATGAGTCCCAGGACAGTTGTGACTGGAATGCCATCTGCTATCCTTAGGCCTATGTGTTTTTTATATAATAACCCGTACAGGGTTCATGGAACAAGCCTGATGTATTGATGTGTCTAGTGAATAGGGATTGGCTGCTGGGCTCCTGGACTGACAAAACAAGATAGCATATCATGTAGTGCACATGACAGCCTAGATCAATCAGGGCACAGAGTGCCTATTGTATAATGGCTTGATCAAATGTGCATCACAAACTCTGTCTTCCTAGAAAAACACAGCTGATTAAAATATAAAAACAGCAAACTATTATCAGGCTGTGTTAGAAAATATGAAAATGAATAAAATGCACATGAATGTAAAAAGCACAGGATAGAGGCCTAATGCCAAAATAAGAATGCCCAACCTAGGTGCTAAAATGGGTCCTACAACAGCAGAGTGCAGACAAAGTTCACTATTTCCCCATTGCCTAAATAGTGAAGATTTTACACTGTGTGACCAGTTGCTTTGTAAATAGCACAAAACACTATTTACACAGTCTCTGGCTAAATAGTAGAGATTTTGCGCTGTTTGAATGGCAGCCCTGCAAATCTCAAGGATGCCACACCATTTATCCAGCCACTAGCTAAATGAAAGAGATTATGGGGGTTATTACAACTTTGGAGGAGGTGTTAATCCGTCCCAAAAGTGACGGTAAAGTTACAGATATACCACCAGCCATATTACGAGTCCATTATATCCTATGGAACTCGTAATACGGCTGGTGGTATATCCGTTACTTTACCGTCACTTTTGGGACGGATTAACACCTCCTCCAAAGTTGTAATAACCCCCTATGTACTATTTGGCCAGTAGCCAGTCAAATAGAAAAGAAAATGTACTATTTACCTAGCTACTGGCTAAATAGGAGACATTACATACAGTTTGACCGTGGACACGCAAATAGCAAAGAAACTTTACTATTCATCTGACCAATCGCTAACTAACAAACATTGGCCCTCATTAAAACCCTGGCGGTCATTGATAAAGCGGCGGTAATACCGCCAACAAGCCGGCGGTAATAAATATGAAATTATGACCACGGCGGAAACCGCTCAGACAGAGAGCCACTTTAACACACTGACCACCAGGGCGAAACTAACAGGCGCCGTGGCGGAAACTGCCAACAGCCAGGCGGAAGACAGTATATCGCCCACAGTAATATGACACACCTATCCGCCACCTTTTCCGGGGCAGTACTAACGACATCAAAAGCCTGGCGGAAACAATGCACAGAAGGGAAACAACTCACCTCTGGAGACTCAAGGAAGAACTCAAGGAAGAACCATGCCGCCATGGAGCCGGAGTTGCATGTCTTCCCCATGCTCATCTACCTTCTACTCAATTACGAACATCAACGCCGGCGAAGACGACCACGATGAGTACTGCCGCCTAGCACACAAGGGAGGGGGGAGGAAAAAGAGAGTGACAAACACACACACAACACGCAACTCCCCCACCCCCAACACCACACACACAACCAGATGCAGTAACATAAAATATACACCCTGTACCCCTCAGGAATAATGCAAGGACACCTACTATAGTGTAAAAAGGCTGTAATAAGATAAATATAGGTGAAATATGTGCATCCAATTAAAAAAGTATATACATATTTACAATGCAAGGGACACTGCCCAGTCCTCAATGTTCGTGGCCCACAGGGCCAAATCACAAAGTCCAAGACCCAACCTCACTCCTGCAACAACACGGAGAGAACACTGCAGGGGCATCAGGTCAAAAACAGACAGGCACCTCAGGGTGACGGGGAATGGGGGGGGGCACCTCAGCCGGATGATGGTACAACGCCACTGGTCCTAGAGGGGGCAACATGCCCTGTGCTTGGTCCTGGGGAGTGCAAGGCCACAGTCTCTCAAGTGGGTGACTTGCCCACTGCTTGGTCCTGGGGAGTGCAAGGCCACAGTCTCTCAAGTGGGTGATTTGCCCACAGCTTGGTCCCTGGGGAGTGCAAGGCCACAGTCTCTCAAGTAGGTAATTTGCCCACAGCTTGGTCCTGGAAAGAGCAAAGCCACAGTCTCTCCAGTGGGCGACTTCTTTCATTGGTTCTGGAGGGGGCATTGTACCCAGTGAGCTTCATCCTGGGAAGGATGGAGTGAGTGGATGGCTTCTCCACTGGTTCTGGAGGGGGCATTGTGCCCAGTGAGCTTCATCCTGGGAAGGATGAGGTGAGTGGATGGCATCTCCACTGGTTCTGGAGGGGGCAACATGCCCTGCGATGCAGATCTTGGGGAGTGCAAGGTCACAGTCTCTCACCTGGGTGTCAGACCCACAGGATTTGCTGTGCCCAGGCCGCACTACTGCCCATGGACGCAGGACAACACGCTGTCCGCCGGCGGTGACGGCTGCCCAGTGATGGCAGTGGTGGTGCTGCTGCTGCTGGCAGTGGTGGGCCATAGACCACTTCCCCTGCAGCCTCGGACGGCTGCCCACTGGGGCTGCTGCTGCTGGCAGTGGTGCTGGTGGCGGTGCTGGTGGCGGTGCTGTTGGCAGTGTGGGGAGGCTCCAGCCCTTCCCCTGCAGATTCAGATGGCTAAACCACCATGGTTGGTGGTGGGGGCTCTGACTGAGTCCCAGCACAAGGCCTCTTGTCCTTTTTGCCTTCGGCATCCTAGGTCCTGTGGGATGCAGCTCCCTCCATCGCCGGTGCCTCTGCTCCTCTGCCAGATGATGCTAATGCACATAAGGCCAGGGTGACAAAACAAAAAGGTGGGGGGAGAGACAAAGGATACACCTGGTCAAAGGCGTCAACAACACCACTGTTGGCGTACATGACACACACACACACACAGGGAGCAGCCCTATGCACTATGCAATGCACTACCAGTCACAATGCTAGTCATCAGGCTATGGATAAGGACACCTAACGCTCATTGCAGCATATCTGAGACCCACAGACCCCTGTCGAGTAGTGGATGCCTACTAGCTTGGTTGGAGGTATTTTACATCAGAACCCTGCCCAACATGGGACCTACTCTGCAATGTCAGGCCTGGCCTAGGGTCACCCACAGCCCCACATCCCCCACCCGGACACCACCTCACTAGGCGCAAGTTGTATATAGGGGCACTGTACTCACCCCTTGTGGCTGCTGTGATGCCACCACGCGCCCATCCAGCTCCAGATAGGCCACCGCCAGTATGAGGGCAATCAGGGGGGTCAGGGTTCGACGGGCACCCCTTCCTTGTTGGGAGGCCATCCCCAGCTGCGCCTTCGGCGTCTTCCGTGCCCAGAGTCTCAGGTCCTCCCACTGTTTGCAACAGTGGGTGCTCTGCCTTCCGTAGACCCCCAGGGTCTGCACGTCCTTGGCGATGGCACGCCATATACCCTTTTTTCTGATGGGCACTGACCTGCAGGGAAATGGACACAGGGAAAGGTATTAGTCAGACTGTCCTGCCTGTTACACTCATGGTCCACCATTCCCCTTCTCATCCCCATTAGCACAGACATGGCCCACCATACATGCTGCACACTGCCCCCTACATGAGGCCTTCACACACAGCACTCCCTGCATTCACGCACCATGCATCGTACTCACGGTATACTCACCTTTTGGTCACCTTGTGGTCTGGAGGCCCATACAGCAATCGGAACTGGGATAGGACCCCATCCACCAGTCTCTCTAATTCCACCGAGGTGAAGGCAGGGGCCCTTCCCCCAGTGACACGAGCCATGGTCAGTTCCAGACACAGGTCACAGCAGCACACGCAGTGCAGGTCCTCTCCTGTTGAAGGTCAGGTAGCGAGTGAGTGAACAGATAGAAAATGGCGGTCACGTCCACGACGGTGCATACCGTCTCCACCGGCGTACATCACCATTGGCCACTGTACCCCGTAGGGCCCAATGTTAACCAATGAGGAGTTGCACGGCGGTTTTCGACCGCCTCCCGCAAAGGCGCACAAAGTCAGCGGAATTACCTCATTTCCACCTGTCCCTCCAAACAGGACAGGCGGACTCCATTTCAGGGGGGCTGAAGGCCATGGCTCCTAACTATGTCACAGTACACATATGCACAATTTGGACCTCTCCAACAAAATACTGTTACAATCACGACATGCATTGAAGTGTAATGGTTGGAAATAAGAGATACTGACCAGCTGCTCACTTTTTTGCCCCATAGATTGCAACCTCTGTGGATGAATAGGAGGTGGAGACTTCCCCCCGTGTACAGACCCCTGGTGGACTTGGCAACAATGGAGGAGAGGCACATTGTCCTCATCTTTAGACTGGACAGGGCCTCAATCACAGAGGTGTGTGCCCAATTGGAGCCTGACCTAATCTCTGCTATCCGTCACCCCACCGGGATCCCCCCTCTTGTGCAAGTGCTATCAGTGCTCCATTTCCTGGCAACTGGCTCCTTCCAAGTGAGAGTGGGCTTTACAGCAGGAATATCTCAGCCAATGTTCTCAATAGTGCTGACCAGAGTGTTGTCTGCCCTGATTAAACACATGCACAGCTACATAGTTTCCCCCCAGGTGGAGGATTTGGCCACAGTGAAAGCTGATTTCTATGCAATGGGGCATATCCCCAACATTATTGGGGCAATTGATTGTACACCTATTGCATTTGTCTCCCCCCGGCGAAATGAACAGGTGTTCAGAAATCGAAAGATCTTTCACTCCATGAATGTGCAGATGGTGTGCCTGGCGGACCAGTACATCTCCCACGTCAATGCAAAAAATCCTGGGTCTGTGCATGATGCCTCTATCCTGAGGAATAGCAGCATCCCATATGTGATGGCTCAACTCCAGAGGCACAGGGTGTGGCTAATAGGTGAGCCCTGGTTCCCACCCAGTATATGTTGGTGTATGAGTATGGTGTGGGCCCTAAGGGTTGGTGTGTGGCTAACAGTTGTCTCTGGTTACCCCAACCTCTCATGGCTCCTGACCCCTGTGAGGAATCCCAGGACAAGGGCAGAGGAACGTCACAATGAGGCACATGGGCGAACAAGAAGAATTATAGAGATGACCTTTGGCCTCCTGAAGGCCAAGTTTCGTTGCCTCCATCTAACAGGTGGATCCCTGTACCACTCACCCAAGAAGGTCTGCCAGTTAATCGTGGCATGCTGTATGTTGCACAACCTTGCCTTACATCACCAGGTGCCTTTTCGGCAGGAGGATGAGGCTGGAGATAGCCGTGTGGCAGCAGTGGAACCTGTGGACAGTGAGGATGAGGAGGCAGAGGATGAAGATGAGGACAACAGAAGTGCAATAATTCGTCAGTACTTCCAATGACACACAGGTAAGACAGTGTAACTTCACATTTAATCAACAGTTTTGCATTTGACAATGTCACTGGCAGGCTGGTTTCCCACTTCTATGGGCACTCACTGTACCCTTTGGCATCTCTATTTGCAGATATTTGTGCCCCACTATCGCTCCTGGTGTGTTGACTGCAGCCAAATACAGATCATTCCTATGTATACATTACTGTACAGTTGATTTTCAATGTTTAATCCTTGTTAAATGAATACATAGTTAAATCATTTGACATACTCCATACTTGTATTTTTTCAAAGGGTGTTTATTTAAGTGCTAAGAAGTAGAGGGAGATGTGCAATGGGCTGGGGTGATGGTGGAGGAAAGTCCAGGTTAGAGTCCAGTCTATTTGTATCACAGGTGTATTGTCCAAGGGGGCATAGGAAAGGGAGCAATCGCAGTTCAAGATGGACAGGGTGACGGAGTGGGACATAAGGGTGACAATCAGGAGAGTCTTATTTCCTGGCGGGAGTCTTGGCAATCGTTTCTGGCTTCTGCCTGGATCGCAGGGAACGTTTGTGGGGTGGTTCTCCCTCTGCAGGGGGAGGGGAGCTGGTGGCCGGTTGGTCCTGTGGCTGGGTCTCCTGTCCACTAGCGGCAGCGGAGGTGGAGGGCTGTTCATCTGTTTGGCTAAGGGCAGAAGCCCGGTGGGATGCCACTGCCTCTCTCATAGTGTTGGCTATGTCTGCCAGCACCTCTGCAATGGACACCAGGGTGGTGTTGATGTCCTTCAAGTCCTCCCTGATCCCCAGGTACTGTCCCTCCTGCAGCCGCATGTTCTCCTGCAACTTGTCCAGTATCTGGCCCAGCGTATCCTGGGAAAGTTGGCATTCTCCCAGGACCGCAGTGAGTGCCTCCTGGAGAGTCGGTTCCCTGGCCCTGTCCTCCCCCTGTCTCACAGCAGTGCTCCCAGCTTCCCTGTTGTCCTGTGCCTCGGTCCCCTGTACCGTGTGCCCACTGCCACTGACCCCCATGTCCCTGATCGTCCTGTGTTTGTGGGGTGGCCTGGGGTCCCTGTAGTGGTGGACACACTGCTGATTGACGTGTCCTGGGGACCGAGTTATGGGCCCGCTGGGTGGGTGCTGTGGTGGTGTTTCCAGATGGGGGAGGCTCTGTGGTGCTGTGAGAGTGTGCCTGGGTAACCGACTGTCCAAAGATCCCTGATGGGCCAGGTTGGTCTTCCTGATCCAGGCGAGCAGAGCTGCTGTCATCACTGTGGGCTTCTTCTGGGGGGGAACTGGATGTTGCTGGCACCTCTTCTCGGTGACATTGGCTGTGGGACCTGTGGGAATGTAAATGCAGAGTTATTGTTTCTGCATGTGACATAATGTGCATGGGTGTGTTGCCCTCTATGGTTGTTGTTGCTCTGGCAGATTTGCCTTTGTGTGAGTTGCAGTGGTGATAGGTGTCCATGCAGGTCTGTGAGGGGTGTCCATGCATTGGTGTTACATTCAGGGCCTCATGTAGGGGGGTGTGGTGGATGGGCCCTAGGCAGTGTGCAGCATGTATGGTGGGCCATGTCTGTGCTAATGGGGATGGGAAGGGGCATGGTGGGCCATGAGTGTACCAGGCAGGACGGTTGGACTAATACCTTTCCCTGTGTCCATTTCCCTGCAGGTCAGCTCCCAGCACAAAAAGGGTATATGGCGTGCCATCGCCAAAGATGTGTGGACCCTTGGGGTCTACGGCAGGCAGAGCACCAACTGTCGCAAACGGCGGGAGGACCTGAGATGCTGGGCACTGAAGACGGCGGAGGCCCAGCTGGGGATGGCCTCCCAACGAGGAAGGGGTGCCCGTTGAACCCTGACCCCCCTGATGGCCTGCATACTGGTGGTGGCCTATCCAGAGCTGAATGGACGCTTGGGCGCATCACAGCAGCCACAAGGGGGTGAGTACAGTGCCCCTATATACAACTTGCGCCTGGTGGGGTGGTATCCGGGTGGGGGCTGTCGGCCTGTGGGTGCCCCTAGGCCAGGCTTGACATTGCAGAGTAGGTTCCCTTGTTGGGCAGGGTTCTGATACCTCCAACCAAGCTAGTAGGCATCCACTACTGGTCAGAGGTCTGTGGCTCTCAGGTATGATGCAATGGGCGTCAGGTGTCCTTATCCATGGCCTGGTGACTAGCATTGTGACTATTGCATAGTGCGTAGGGCTGCTCCCTGTGTGTGTGTGTTGTGTACGCCAACGATGGTGTTGTTGACACCTTTGACCAGGTGTATCCTTTGTCTCTTCCCCCCTTTTAGTTTGTCACCCTGTCCTTATGTGCATTAGCATCATCTGGCGGAGGAGCCGAGGCATCCCAGGATGCCAATTCCACCGACGGTGAGGGCACCAGTGGGACGGAGGGTGAGGGGAGCACCACGGCAGAGACAGGAAGGGAAAGTTCGGACATGGGTTCCTCCTCCGATGGAAGCTCCCTGGTGGTGGCGGACATCTCTGTGCCCACCCCAGCTACAGGTACAGCCGCCATCCCCCGTACCAGCACTGCCCTCCCAGCAGCCCCTCAGCGAGGTTCCCGTGCCCGCTCACCCAGGAGGGTGGGCACCTCCTTCGCCCCAGGCACCTCAGGCCCTATCCCAGTTAGCCCTGCTGTCCTGAGTGAGGAGGCCATTGACCTCTTAAGATCCATCTCTGTTGGGTTGTAAACCACTGTGAATGCCATCCAGGGGCTGGCAGCCCAAATGCAACAGACAAATGCATTCCTGGAGGGCATTCACAGTGGCATGGCGGCCCAACATAGATCAATCCAGGTGCTGGCATCCTCTCTGATGGGAGCCATTGTCCCTGTTTCTAGCCTCCCCCCTCCAACTTCCTCTACCCAGTCCCATTCTCCTCAACCCATCCTAAGCACAGAGGCAGATGAACATGCACCCAGGACAACACACAAGAGTGGACATGGCAAACACAGGCACCACACTTCATCGCACAGGCACTCACACAAAAACCATCCAGATGCAGACATACCAACATCCACTGCCTCCACTATGGCCCCCTCCTCCTCCTCGTCCACCTCCCTCCCAGTTGCGTCTCCACTCACACCTGCATGCAACTACGTCCTCATCCACTACCCCCATAACCAGCACATCTAACAGCACACGCCCCTCACTGGCAGTCACCACCCCAACTTCCATGCACACGTCCCCTGGGTCCTCTCTTACTGTGTGTGTGCCCCCTTCTCCCAACGTACACAAATGGAAGCACTCAGACACTTAACAGCCATCCACCTCGCAACAGCATCCAGCCCATGCACCTGCACCCAAACACAGCAGACTGACATCTCCTACAACCACTCCCTCTTCCTCCACTCCCAAACCATCTCCCTTTTCCTACCCCAATGTCCCTAAGAAGCTTTTCCGCACCAACATTGACCTCTTCCTTAGCCCTCCCCTCCCCATCCCTCACGTCAGGCCTGGGTGGTCAAAACCCAGGCAAGCACCTCAGACACCCTGTCCAGGGGCACAGTAGTGTCCACAGCTACACCAGGTGGGAGAGGATCCCGGGCACCAAGCAGCCACACTGATAGGGTGCCAGCACCAAGTGCTGCAAGGAAGGGCAAGGAGGCACCCCCACCAACCATGGTGGTTCAGCCGTCCAAGGCTGCAGGGAAAGGGCTGGAGCCTCCCACCACCACTTCTAGCACTGCCACCAGCACCGCTGCCAGCATCGCCAACAGCACCACTGACAGGAGCCCCAGTGGGCAGCTGTCCGAGGCTGCAGGGGAAGGGCTGGAGCCTCCCCCCACCACTGCCAGCAGCAGCAGCACCACCACTGATCAGCCGTCACCGCCGGCAGACAGTGTGTAGTCCTGCGTCCATGGGCTGTAGTGCGGCCTGGCCCCAGCAAATCCTGTGGGTCTGACACCCAGGTGAGAGACTGTGACCTTGCACTACACAAGATCTGCATGACAGGGCATGTTGCCCCCTCCAGAACCAGTGGAGATGCCATTCACTCACCCCATCCTTCCCAGGATGAAGCTCACTGGGCACAATGCCCCCTTTAGAACCAGTGGAGAAGCCATCCACTCAACCCATCCTTCCCAGGAAGAAGCTCACTGGGCACAATGCCCCCTCCAGAACCAGTGGAGAAGCCATCCACTCACCCCATCCTTTCCAGGATGAAGCTCACTGGGCGCAAAGCCCCCTCCAGAACCAATGGAAGAAATCATCTACTTGAGAGACTGTGGCCTTGCACTCCCCAGGACCAAGCTGTGGGCAAATCACCCACTTGAGAGACTGTGGCCTTGCACTCCCTAGGACCAAGCAGTGGCAAGTCACCCATCTGAGAGACTGTGGCCTTGCATTCCCCAGGACCAAGCTGTGGGCAAATCACCCACTTGAGAGACTGTGGCCTTGCACTCCCCAGGACCAAGCAGTGGGCAAGTCACCCACTTGAGAGACTGTGGCCTTGCACTCCCCAGGACCAAGCAGTGGGCAAGTCACCCACTTGAGAGACTGTGGCCTTCCACTCCCCAGGACCAAGCAGTGGGCAAGTCACCCACTTGAGAGACTGTGGCCTTGCACTAGCCAGGACCAAGCTGTGGGCAAATCACCCACTTGAGAAACTGTGGCCTTGCATTATCCAGGACCAAGCAGTGGGCAAATCACCCACTTGAGAGACTGTGGCCTTGCACTCCCCAGGACCAAGCAGTGGGCAAGTCACCAACTTGAGAGACTGTGGCCTTGCACTCCCCAGGACCAAGCACAGGGCATGTTTCCCCCTCCAGGACCAGTGGCGTTGTACCGTCTTCCAGCTAAGGTGCGCCCCCATTCCCAGTCCCCCTGAGGTGCCTGTCTATTTTCGACCTGATGGCCCTGCAGTGTTCTCTCCGTGTTGTTGCAGGAGTGAGGTTGGGCTTTGGACTTTGTGATGTGGCCCTGTGGCCCACAGATATTGAGGACTGGGCAGTGTCCCTTGCATTGTAAATATGTATATACTTTTTGATTTGTATGCACATATTTCACCTATATTTATCTTATTACAGCCTTTTTACACTATAGTAGTTGTCCTTGCATTATTCCTGAGGGGTATGGGGTGTATATGTTATGTTACTGCATGTGGTTGTGTGTGTGTGGTGTTGGGGGTGGGGTTGTTGCGTGTGTGTGTCATTCTTTTTCCTCCCCCCTCCTCTGTGTGCTAGGCGGCAGTACTCACCGTGGTCGTCTTCATCGGCGTTGATGTTTGTAATGGAGCAGAAGGTAGATGAGCATGGGGAAGACATGCAACTCGGGCTCCATGGCGGCATGGTTCTTCCTTGAGCCTCCAGAGGTGAGTCGTTTCCCTTCTGTGCATTGTTTCTGCCAGGCTTCTGATGTCGTTGGTACCACCTCGAAAAAGATGGCGGATAGGTGTGTGATAGTACTGTGGGCGGTACATTGTCTTCCGCCTGGCTGTTGGCGGTTACTGCCATGGTGCCTGTTAGTTTCACCCTGGCGGTCGGTGTGTTAAAGTGGCTGTCTGTCTGAGCGGTTTCCGCCATGGTCATAATTTCATATTTATTACCGCCGGCCTGTTGCCGGTATTACCGCTGCTTTATCACCGATAGCCAGGGTTGTAATGAGGGCCATTTGGTCTGGTTTGGCCAGTGCCATGAAAATAGCAAATAAATGCCACTATTTTCCTGGCTGCTGGCTAAATAGCAGACATTATGCATTATATGGATGGCAACCTTACAAATAGCAAAGAAACATCATTATTTACATGGTCACTGATTAAATTACATAAATGGTGTACTTTTTGGCCGCCCGCTGTTCAAATAGCAAAGAAACGTTATTATTCACCTTGCAGTTGGCCAAGTAGTAGACAATATGCACGGTTTGGGCAGTAGCCCTACAAATAGCAGAGAAGCTTCTCTATTCACCCAGTTGCTGACTAGACAGCAGGAAATGTGTATTTTTATAAGAAATTCAGATTCCAACAGGAACTCTACAAGTTAGAGTACAATTGGTACCTGTCTCCTAATCCAAGTTAGTGCTAAATGTGGTTTAAACCAATTTGCCCACAATAACACTACCTCATAGATCTAAACATCTCAATAGCCATCAAAGAGAATATTTGAATGTTTCCAACTTAATTTTGATCACATGGCACAGAATGCCACTCCGTTATAACAAGGACTTAGATTCAGCGACTTGGGAGGCCCATAATGGAGCTGTACTCCAAATGCTCCTGAACCTTTAAGTTTACCTGAAAAGGTGCCTAAAGATAGAGATGATTAGATTATTTTCAAGTCTAGATGAAGCTGTTCACTCTTCTACAGCTATGTACTCGTGTTTGCTCACAAAGTCATGCCGCTATACCAGGGCCAGATATAGAGTTACAAAAAAGCTCCGTTTTTAGAACACCTCTATTCCTGCCTTGAGTGTTCATGCAACAAATCAATGCATTCTGAAATTAGTAATTACTGTGCAGTTCAATTAAACAAATCAGTCTAAAATATCTAATAACAATGATTTGTTAAAAGCAAAAGCCAGAACTAGAAAAGCTATATTGCAGTGAAATATTGCCCCTTGATATTTGGTGTGATCTTTTCAAAACACAATCAGTTGTATAGGGCCCCTTATCCAAGTCACCAATGCAGTATAATGGAGCGGCTTTGTCCCAATCTCATGACAGAAGGACAAAAACTACGGCCCACATTTATACTTTTTTAGAGCTGCATTTGCGTTATTTTTTTACACAAAAGCAGTGCAAACTTACAAAATGCAATTGTATTTTGTAAGTTTGCGCCGCTTTTGCGTCAAAAAATGACGCAAATGCGGTGCTAAAAAAGTATAAATATGGGCCTACATATCTTAAAAAAATAAAATCTATGTACTGAGCCAAATGTCAGGTAAGATTTTAGTCAGATGGCTTTGCAACCATCTTTAGCAAGTAAACAATAAAGATGTCTATATCACTGTGTGGTTAGTAATGACATCATAACTTCAGTCTAAATTCTTTGAAAAGAAGTGCTGGGAACAGTGGGTCAAGAATATGTGTTGCGTAATCCAGTTTCCAAATATGTGATTGCCTTAATAAAACTGTTGGCACTGGTGATGATCCAAAATTATGGGTATTTATTATCCTCTTGTTAAACACTGTGTAGGTTTTTTTTAACAAATATTGCAGCACTGATTTCGTACAGCCAGTATACAGACTATAGGTGGTCATTCTGACCTCGGCGGTAAAAGGCGCCTACCGCCGGTCAGAAATCCTCCATAATCCCGCCGCGGTCGCGGAAACCCGCCACGGTCATTCTGACCCGCAGAAGGCAAACCTCCGAAAATCCGACCGCCACAACAGACCGCCAGACCAGCGGTCGGCGGAAAAGTGGAGGTGACAAAACCTCCACCGTCACGCCAACAGAAATACGCCCATCCCATTACGACCCACGAATCCACGCGGCGGTCATTCAAACGAGGTATTCCATTGGCGGGACACACCGCCGCGGTCAGAATACACACAAACGAACAAAACTCAGCCACATTGGACGATTTGAATCCCACACACCTGATACACATACACACACCACTCCCACACACACAATACAATATAAAACACCCACCCACATCACCCACAAACCCCTACGCTAAAAAATTCGTAAAGAAGGCAAGAGCGAGACACCAGCATCCAAAAAATAACAGCCACAGCCACTCAACACCATCACCCACACACTATCCACACACAAAACAACACACACCACCACACTCAACTCACTTAAATACACATACTCCACCCCACACATCATACACACCACCCCATGGCACCCCAAAGACAACCCCGCTTCACAGACGAAGAACTCAGGGTCATGGTGGAGGAAATCGTTCGGGTAGAGCCCCAGCTGTTCGGCACACAGATACAATACACCAGCATTGCCCGGAGGACGGAGCTATGGCAGAGGATTGTCGACAGGGTGAACGCAGTGGGACAGCACCCCAGAAATCGGGAAGACATCAGGAAGCGATGGAACGACCTACGGGGGAAGGTGCGTTCCATGGTATCCAGGCACAACATCGCCGTGCAGAAGACTGGCGGAGGACCCCCACCTCAACCCCCACAATTCACATCATGGGAGGAGGAAGTCTTGAACATCCTGCATCCTGACGGCCTCGCAGGAGTCGGCGGAGGAATGGATACTGGTAAGTTGAAGCTTCAATACTGCTTCCCCCCCACCTGCATGCCAAATCATACCCCAACCCTCACCCCCATCCTCGAACCCCACCCTCACCCCCATCCTCAAACCCCACCCTCACCCCCACCCCCACCACCATCCTCACCCCCACCACCATCCTCACCCCCACCCCCAGCACACCTATTCCCCGCCAATGTCTCACCATCACAACCCACACATCCCAAAACCTAGGCCTGCATGCGTCCACTAAGCATGGACACCCATCACCAAAGCATGCCCAATGCATATACACATCCCCCCCACAAGCCACCCTCACCAAAGCCCCCACACACGAATGCCAGCACTTGGGGACACGAGAACCCACAGATACACCCATATGCCACACATTGAAACTATAACCATACCTCTATACCCCTGCAGGACCCGACCGTCAACACACCGCGGCGGAGGGGCCAGAATTCTCCACACCCCCCACCCAAAAGGCCGTCAGCGATGACAGCAGCTCTGTCGACCTGGACACCGATGACCAGCCCGGACCATCGGGGACCTCTGGACAGTCGGTTCCCCTCACACAGGCCCAGGCCACTACAGACCCAAACCCCTCTGGGAACACCAGCACAGCTCCCACCCAGCGGGCCCATGCCTCTGTCTCCAGGGCGCGTCAATCTGCGGTGTGTCTACCACTACAGGGCACCCAGGATAACCCACCACCCCAACAACAACAGGGACCTGGGGGCAGTGGTAGTGGGCACACCGGCCAGGGGGCAGAGGCCCAGGGAAACAGGGGAACTCGGAGGGCAGCTGTGCGACAGGGGGGGGAGGAGAGGCCCAGGGAACCCACTCTCCACGAGGTCCTCACCACCATCATGGGAGCATACAACCGCTCCCAGGAGACGATGGCGACGGTACTGGCCCGGTTCCAGGAGATCCAGGTACTGCAGGAGGAACACTATCGGGGGTACAGGGAGGACATCAGAGCCATCAACACCACCCTGGTTACCATGGTAGGGCTGCTGCAGGACCTCGTCAACAACAGGGCGGACACTCAACAACACCCAAGGGCCCCTGCCACTAGCCTGGACCAAGAACAGCCAACCACCTCCGCCGGCGCTAGTGGACAGGAGGCCCCCGCACAGCAGCAGCCCACCAGACCCCCACCTCCTGCAGGATAAGAACCACCCCGCAAGAGGGCCCTGAGATCTCGCAAGAAGACAGAGTAGGATGTCAAGACCCCCGCCAGCAATGGATACCACCTGATGTCATCCCACTGTCCCACATTGTCACCCTGTCCATCCTTGAACTGCCCATGCTCCATCTCTCCACAGGCCTCTGGACAATGCACCTGTGTGACTGTTACTCTGGACTCTGCCATGGACATTCCTTCACCATAGCCCCCACCCACTTGAAACCACCCATCCCATTTTGAGCACTTAAATAAACACCTATTTTGCACCAAAATATCTGGAGTCTGGCTGTGATTTCAATATATTGTAATTGACATGACAGTGCAAATATGTCCTTGTACATGGTGAAGTCAACAAACAGCTGCCACAAAGCTGTAGTCCATGGGGAAACGAAGCACAGGACTCGTAGTGGGGACCCCAGATCTGAAATAGGGAGGGAAAAGCCAAAACTCAGTCATCATACACTGGGGCAAATAGACAGGCAGCAGAGATGCAGGAGAGTAGTTAACATTTACTAAATTATCTTTGAAATGTTACCTGTGTCCTATTGGAAGTACTGTTCAATGATTCTGTCCCTGTTGTCTGTTTCAGCCCCGTCGTCTTCCTCCTCGTCACTCTCCTCAGGTTCCACCGCTGCCACAACACCACCGTCTCGACCATCCTCCTGCAGGAAAGGCACCTGGCGGCGCAAAGCCAGGTTGTGAAGCATGCAGCAGGCCACGATGATGTGACACACCTTCTTAGATGAGTACATTAGGGATCCACCTGTCATATGCAGGCACCTAAACCTGGCCTTTAGGAGGCCAAAGGTGCGTTCGATCACCCTCCTAGTACGCCCATGGGCCTCATTGTACCGTTCCTCTGCCCTGGTCCGGGGATTCCTTACTGGGGTCAGTAGCCACGACAGGTTGGGGTACCCAGAGTCCCCCACTAGCCATACACGGTGTCTCTGTAGCTGTTCCATCACGTAAGGGATGCTGCTATTCCTGAGGATGTAGGCGTCATGCACTGACCCTGGGAATTTGGCATTTACATGCGAGATGTACTGGTCAGCCAAACACACCACCTGGATGTTCATTGAATGGTAATTTTTTCTGTTCCTGTACACCTGCTCCCTGTCTCTTGGGGGAACCAAAGCCACATGGGTCCCATCAATGGCACCAATGACGTTGGGAATATGTCCAAGGGCGTAGAAATCACCCTTCACTGTAGCCAATTCGCCCACCTCAGGGAAAATGATGTAGCTCCTCACGGATTTCATCAGGGCAGACAACACTCTGGATAACACCTTCGAAAACATGGGCTGAGACATCCCAGAAGCAATTCCCACGGTTGTCTGAAATGACCCACTTGCCAAGAAATGGAGTACTGACATGACCTGCACCAGAGGGGGAATCCCTGTGGGTTGGCGGATGGGGGACATCAGGTCGGGCTCCAGCTGGGCACACAGTTCATGGATAGTGGCACGGTTAAGACGGTAGGTCAGGATAATGTGGCGTTCTTCCATTGTCGACAGGTCCACCAGCGGTCGGTACACAGGAGGATTCATCCGTCTCCTCGCCCAACCCAGCGGACGGTGCCTAGGAAGGACAACATGGAGCACACAGTCAAGCAACCCACAGGTACGTACTCACAGCTAGCACAGTATACGATTCTCTATGCAGTGAATGGCGTGTCTGAGTGGCTATGCAAGGCCTAGGCCTGTGTGACGCAGTTGAAATTGAGCCATGTGGGCCCTGGAAATGGCGGCTGCCTGACCTGTGAAGTGTGACAATGGGATGTGAGGTCAATGCGCTGGCGTGGCACACCGCGGCGGGCGGCGGGCGAAGACCGCGGCGCAAAGCCGCATTGGTTAACATTGAAGCCTATGGGTTTCAGGAGCCAATGGCGAAGGGCGCCGGCGGTGGCGGGACGCACCGCCGCGGTACGCACCGCCGCGGACGTCACCGCCATTTTCTATCTACTTATCCACTTGCGACTTGAACTTTCACAGGAGAGGACCTATACTGCAAGTGTTGCTGTGACCTCGGTCTGGAAGGGACAATGGCTGCTGCGCCTGGGGAAAGGGCCCCTGCCTTCACTGGAGAGGAGTTGGAGAAACTTGTGGATGGGGTCCTCCCCCAATATGCGCTACTCTACGGTCCTCCAGACCAACAAGTGAGTTTAATTCAATATGGATTTGGGGCCACTGGCTGGCTTGGGGGCCTGGCGGGGGGCCTGGCGGGGATGGGGGGCATGTTGGGCCTGGCGGGGGGCCTGGCGGGGATGGGGGGCATGTTGGGCCTGGAGGGGGGCCTGGCGGGGGGCCTGGCGGGGATGGGGGGCATGTTGGGCCTGGCGGGGGGCATGGCGGGGGGCCTGGCGGGGATGGGGGGCATGTTGGGCCTGGCGGGGGGCCTGGCGGGGGGCCTGGCGGGGATGGGGGGCATGTTGGGCCTGGCGGGGGGCATGGCGGGGGGCCTGGCGGGGATGGGGGGCATGTTGGGCCTGGCGGGGGGCATGGCGGGGGGCCTGGCGGGGATGGGGGGCGTTGGGCCACTGGAAAGGAAAATGCTGACAAACTTGAACGTGGTATTTCTCCCTCCCTGTACGTGTCACATAGGTCCGCGCCCATGAGAAGATCGGGATTTGGCGTGCCATCGCCAAGGAAGTCCGGACCCTGGGGGTCCACCATCGACGGGGCACCCACTGCCGCAAGAGGTGGGAGGACATCCGCCGTGGGACCAAGAAGACCGCCGAGTCTCTGCTGGGGATGGCCTCCCAACGTAGGCGGGGTGCCTGCCGTCAACTGAGCCCCCTGATGTTCCGGATCCTGGCGGTGGCCTACCCTGAATTGGATGGGCGCGTGAGGGCAGCACAGCAGACACAAGGGGGTGAGTACAAGCATTATCTACTCTGTTGTCGCGCAGTGGAGGTGTCTGGGTGGGGGAGGAGGGCTGGGGGTCCCCCTAGGCCAGGGCGATATCTGTAGGCTGGGCACCCCCGTAAGCCCCTGTGTCCCCAGCCACCACCCTCAGTAGTTTGTCAGTACAGCCATCCCTGGGCCGTGTCATCCATGGGTGCAGTTGTCAACTCTAGGCGTGTAGGGCATGTTCCACGGAATGCGTAGCGGACCCCAAGTGCGCAACTTAGTGCAGGGGGCATCTGTGTCTGTCATGTCCGCTAACTGTACCGGAGATCCATGTACTCAATATCCCTTTATTTCTCTCTCCCCCCCCCTTTTTGTTTGTCTTTCTGTGCTTGTGTGCATCAGCATCATCAGGCGGAGGAGAAGTGGCATCGGGGCAGGAGGGAGCTGCATCTCACATGGCCCAGGAGGGCCATGCCACAGAGTCAGACTGGACCAGTGAGACGGAGGGCGAGGGGAGCTCCACGACGGGGACGACTGGACCCTGCAGCGACACGGACACGTCCTCGGAAGGGGGCTCCCTTGCGGGGGTGGCACCATCCGTGCCCCCGCCATTACAGGTACAGCCGCCACCCAGCGCACCATCTCCGCCCTCCCAGCAGCCCCTCAGCGTTCGCCCCGTGCCCGATCTGCCAGGAAGCCGGGCATCTCCTTCGCCCCAGGCACCTCAGGCCCTGCCCCTGTTACCCCCGCTGCCCTCAGTGAGGAGGTCATTGACCTCCTCCGAACGCTCATTGTTGGGCAGACTACCCTTTTGAATGCCATCCAGGGGGTGGAGAGGGAGGTTCATCGCAGCAATGCGTACCTGGAGGGCATTCATTCGGGTCAGGCTGCCCATCAGCGATCGTTCCAGGCTCTGGCCTCAGCACTGACGGCAGCCATTGTCCCTGTCTCCTGCCTGCCTCTACTAACTCCCTCCTCCCAGTCTCCTGTTCCTCTGCCTGTCCCACCCACACCATCAGACCAGCCTGCACACACCTCAACACCCAAGAGAAGCTCATCCAAACATAAGCACCACAGATCACGCAGACATTCACACACGCAACATTCCGATGCAGACATGCCAACAGTCACTACCACCTCTGTGACCCCCACCTCCTCGTCTCCCTCCTCCCTCCCTGTGACGTCTACACTCACACCTCCATTCACCTCACCATCAGCCAGTGTTTCCATCACCAGCACACCCTCCACTCCAGTCCGCACACGTGCAGTTACCACCCCCACTGCCATTTACACGTCCCCTGTGTCCTCTCCCACTGTGTCTGTCACCCCCTCTTCCACACCACACAAACGCAGCCACCCACCCACCCAACAGCCATCCACCTCACAACAGCCTATCCCTCCTGCACCTGCACCCAAAGAAAGCAAACGTGACTCACCTACAACCACATCCTCTCCCTCCACTCCCATTCCCACTGTACCTACCACTCTCCATTGTCCCAAGAAGCTCTTCCTCGCCACTACTAACTTCTTTCCTGACCCTGAGCCCCCCCCTCCTTCTCGTCGGGGTAAGAAGAGCACCTCAGCCACCACCAGCCCTGCAGCCCCCTTGACAAGGGTGCAGGGGTATTGGAGCCCGCCAGCCCGCATGTCTGGATCTTCGCCCAGCAGCAAGGGGACAGCCAGCCCACCCCCTGGGAAGAGGAGCAGAAGGCGGAAGGGGCGCCGCAGGAGCCCGCCTTCTACATCCCCCCCGGACACCACCCAGAGACAGTCACCAGCCACAGCTCCAAAGGGAGGAAAGGGCCACAGGCCCACGACTAAGGAGGGCAAGGGCAGCAAGTCGGAGAGGTCAGGCAGCAGGCCTGCTGCCCAGGAGGAGCCCACAACCCCCATAGCCGCTGCCCCGGGAGGAACCGGCACAGCTGCCCCGGGAGAGCCCACCACCCCCATAGCCGCTGCCCAGGGAGGACCCAGCCCAGCTGGCCAGGAGGGCCCCACCACCCACAGCCCAGGTGGGCAGTGAAGGAGCACCATCCCCGCTGCCCAGGAGGGCACCACCAGGCAATTAGCAGTTGGCCATAGACCGGCCGCCGTCTCAAGAACCGCTGAACTGGGCCCTTCAAGGCAAGGACCGCTGAACTGGGCCCCGCCGTCTCAAGAACCGCTGAACTGGGCCCTTCAAGGCAAGGAGCGCTGAACTGGGCCCCGCCGTCTCAAGAACCGCTGAACTGGGCCCTTCAGGGCAAGGAGCGCTGAACTGGGCCCCGCCGTCTCAAGAACCGCTGAACTGGGCCCTTCAGGGCAAGGACCGCTGAACTGGGCCCCGCCGTCTCAAGAACCGCTGAACTGGGCCCCGCCGTCTCACGCACCGCTCCGCTGGGCCCCGCCGTCTCAAGAACCGCTGAACTGGGCCCCGCCGTCTCAAGAACCGCTGAACTGGGCCCTTCAGGGCAAGGACCGCTGAACTGGGCCCCGCCGTCTCAAGAACCGCTGAACTGGGCCCCGCCGTCTCACGCACCGCTCCGCTGGGCCCCGCCGTCTCAAGAACCGCTGAACTGGGCCCTTCAGGGCAAGGACCGCTGAACTGGGCCCCGCATCCTCAAGCACCGCTCCGCTGGGCCCCGCCGTCTCAAGAACCGCTCCGCTGGGCCCCGCCGTCTCACGCACCGCTCCGCTGGGCCCCGCCGTCTCAAGAACCGCTCCGCTGGGCCCCGCCGTCTCAAGAACCGCTGAACTGGGCCCCGCCGTCTCAGGAACCGCTGAACTGGGCCCTTCAAGGCAAGAACCGCTGGCCCTTTGGCAGACGTGGCAGGGCAGGATCTATCTCGGGCAGGGCTGCAGGATGTCCTCTGGCCAACTTGCCTCCTCCAGTGGCAGTGGGGTCTGTTATGGACTGTATGGACTGTGGCTTTGCTCTCCCCAGGATGGCCCAGTGGGCAGGCCACCCACTGTATGGACTGTATGGACTGTGGCTTTGCTCTCCCCAGGATGGCCCAGTGGGCAGGCCACCCACTGTATTGACTGTATGGACTGTGGCTTTGCTCTCCCCAGGATGGCCCAGTGGGCAGGCCACCCACTGTATGGACTGTATGGACTGTGGCTTTGCTCTCCCCAGGATGGCCCAGTGGGCAGGCCACCCACTGTATGGACTGTTTGGACTGTGGCTTTGCTCTCCCCAGGATGGCCCAGTGGGCAGGCCACCCACTGTATGGACTGTTTGGACTGTGGCTTTGCTCTCCCCAGGATGGCCCAGTGGGCAGGCCACCCACTGTATGGACTGTATGGACTGTGGCTTTGCTCTCCCCAGGATGGCCCAGTGGGCAGGCCACCCACTGTATGGACTGTTTGGACTGTGGCTTTGCTCTCCCCAGGATGGCCCAGTGGGCAGGCCACCCACTGTATGGACTGTATGGACTGTGGCTTTGCTCTCCCCAGGATGGCCCAGTGGGCAGGCCACCCACTGTATGGACTGTATGGACTGTGGCTTTGCTCTCCCCAGGATGGCCCAGTGGGCAGGCCACCCACTGTATGGACTGTTTGGACTGTGGCTTTGCTCTCCCCAGGATGGGCCAGTGGTCATGGAGTCCCCTCGTGGATCTGGCGTCGTGTACTCAAGTGGCTGAGGTGCCCCCCCTTCCCTTCCCCCTGAGGTGCCTGTCCTATTTTCTTTCTGATGCCCCTGCAGTGTTCTCTCCGTGGAGTTCTTGTCGTGGGACTGGGCCTTGCCCCTTTGCACAGGACCCCTGTGATCCACGGACAGTGGTTGGACTACATTTGGTAGCTATATATATTTTGGACATAGTTTATTTATTTATTGGGATTACTGGTGTACATATTTCAATATATCTGCCCGTTTATGATCTCTTCTTTTGGTCTTTGCATTATTTCGGAGGGGGGTGGTTTGTGGGTTGTGACAGTGATCTGTGGGAATGCATTGATGTGTGTGTTGTAGTGGGTGTGGGTGGGTGGGTGTGTGCCGGTAATCTTTTCCCTCCCCTGTGTCGTAGGTGCAGTACTCACCGATGTCTTCCGCGCTGCCGGGCGTGCTCCTGGTATATGAGCAGGAATAGGAGTGCGGGGATGACCTGCAACTCTGGTTCCATACTGCCGGAATCTCGCGTGGAGTGCGTAGAGGTGAGCGTTTTCCCGTTCGTAGTCTGTTTCCGCCGTGTTCTTATCGGCGGTGCTCCCGCCCCGGAAAAGGTGGCAGATTGGTGGGTCGTAATAGGGTGGGCGGTACATTGTCTGCCGCCTGGCTGTTGGCGGGAACCGCCGCGCTGTTTGTTTGTACCGCCGTGGCGGGCGGAGTGTTAAGTTGGCGGGCTGTGCTGGCGGTTCCCGCCAGGGTCAGAATTGCATGTTTTAGACCGCCGGCCTGTTGGCGGCTTGGCCGCCGCTTTATCACCGACCGCCAGGGTCAGAATGAGGGCCTATAGAGTCAACAACTATAGCATAGGTGGACTGCGACTGAGTCTCTGTGTCTCCTTTATTTTCTGCATGTAAATAAGATCCTTGCAGTCTTTCAACAAAGCACTTTCTGTTTCTCATAGACCGACAAGGAAATCATTCTTCCGTCTCTACACCGATGTTGTGGCACTTGTGGTATTAGCAAAGAATGTATTAGGGAAACATTTAGAAAGAGTCTAAGGGCCAGATGTAAAAAAATCTTTTGCACGTCGCAAAATGCGAAAAACGCAGTTTGCGACGTGCAAAAGGCCTAATGCGATGCACAACCTCAAATTGCGAGTCGGTACCGACTCGCAATTTTAGGCTGCGACTCGCAAATAGGAAGGGGTGTTCCCTTCCTATTTGCGACCGCATCGCCATGCTGAGTTGCTTTGTCACCGCGAATGCGGTCGCAAACCAACTCGCAGTTACCACCCACTTGAAGTGGGTGGTAACTCATTCGCAAAAGGGAACCCTTCCCCTTTGTGAATGACACAAAAAAATTTTTTTTCAGAGCAGGCAGTGGTCCTATGGACCACTGCCTACTCTGAAAAAACCGAAACCAAATGGTTTTGGAAGTTTTTCTTTTTGCAACTCGTTTTCCTTTAAGGAAAACGGGCTGCAAAAAGAAAAAAAAAACTGCTTTATTAATAAAGCAATCACAGGCATGGAGGTCTGCTGTCTCCAGCAGGCCACCATCCCTGTGTGTGCATGGACTCGCTATGGGGTCGCAAAATGCGACCCACCTCATTAATATTCATTAGGTGGGTCTTTGCGACCCCATAGCGAGTCGCAGAAGGTGTCTGAGACACCTTTCTGCATGCACTTTTGCGAGTTGCAATTTGCGAGTCGGTCAGACTCGCAAATTGCAAGTCGGAAATTTTTCCCTACCTACATCTGGCCCCAAATGTTGTCAGAATAATCATCATGAAAAAATAGGGTAGAGGGAATAAAAGAGAGTGAGCATTTTCCTTCATTGCACTCCCAGGAGCAGAAATGTTTAGATAATTTAATGGGATGAAAAATCCTCTGTATGGGTCGGCAACTTTATACCATCCTACCTTGTCTGTTATTCTGGCTATCCCAATCTTCCCTTCCCAATGAACTAAACAATGTTTGTCCTCTTTAAGCTTTTCTGTTTGGCGGGGTTCTGATCACTTGGGCACACTGAAATTGTACTCATTCGGAGTAAGATTGGCTACTGGTCAATCGACTCCGTCTATACAGTGACAGGCTGTAGCAGCAGCAGATTAGTATTGCATGGCCATAGGACTTTTAAGCTGTGTTGCTCTGGGGAGAGCGGCTTAGGCTGCCAAGATCACCAGTCATTGGTCTCTTGCCTTCTTCATGAATGGAAACTTAGTATGTGTTGTTTACTGATGCTGAGTGAATGGTGCGGGGCATTTGACCCAGGTGCATGTTGCACAAGTTGTGACTATGCAGTAGTAGGCAGTTTAGCCTGTGATGAACATGATAGTGTGGACATGCTACTTCCTAAGTCCACTTCCCTGAAACTAGTTATAGTTGGTGGATGAGGAGAAAACTGCCAACATAACCCCTCTGTCACATTGGGCTTCCACCTGCTCTACTAAAACCCACTTATCCCCACTTTCTATTTTGCTATTACTCTCTGTTGTAACGAGAATTGATGGCCTGGACTGTCTGGTATGGAATCCAAAATAAAACAATTTTGACCTGTCCATAGGGATCTAACATATAGGCCCTCATTACAACCCTGGCGGTCGGTGTTAAAGCGGCGGGAATACCGCCAACAGGCCGGCGTAAAAAAAAATGGGATCACAACCATGGTGGAAACCGCCAACATAGACAGCTACTTTAACACTCCGACCGCCAGGGTTGTAATGAGGGCCTATATGTTAGATCCCTATTGACAGGTCAAAATTGTTTTATTTTGGATTCCATACCAGACAGTCCAGGCCATCGAATGTTCGCCTTATGCCACACGCAGCGGCGCGACAGTAGGTCCCCCCCCCAAAGGCCCAGGTTTGTGCGGAAACAAGCGGTGAAAATGGCGAATCAGAAGAGGTGCGTGAACAGAAGATGCATCTTCCCAAGAGCATTCACTGAGAGGGTAACCCTTCCAATGAATCAAATACTGAAGACGTTTGTGAAAGATACGAGAGTCACGAATCTCTTGTACCTCATATTCAGGTACATCATCCACTAACACAGGAGGAGGACAGGGAAACTGACGAGAGTAAGGATCAGGGACATAGGGTTTGAGCTGTGAAACATGAAAGACCGGGTGAATCCTCCAGGTACGAGGCAGGTGAAGACAGACAGTGACAGGATTAATCAGCTGAAGGATACGGAAAGGACCATAGTACGTGGTGTGAACTTATTCTGAGAAAGGCGTAAAGGTAAACATTTTGACGAAAGCCAGACTTTATCCAGAAGGTGATATTCTGGAGCATCCCTACGATTCTTGTCTGCTCTTCTCTTCATGTATCTCTAGGTGTTCAACAAGTTAGCTCGAATCAATTTATGGATCTGTAAAAGTCGTCTCTAGAATGAAGTAACAGCAGGAAGAGAAGAGGCAGACTGAGGAGTAGCAGGAAAAGAGGTAGGATGATAGCCATAAAAACAGAAAAAAGGAGTGACCTTGGAGGCACTATGGACAGTGTTATTGTAAGAGAATTCAGCGATAGGAAGGTAAGTGTTCCAGTTGCTCTGGGTAGAATTACAAAAGGTACTGCTCCAATCCTTGGTTGAGACGCTCAGTCTGTCCATTGGTTTGAGGATGGAAACCCGATGATAGTGCTATGTTGATATTCAGTGTCCTACAAAAATGTTTCCAAAACCGGGAGATGTACTGAGGTCCCCTGTCAGATACAATGCTGTGTGGAAGTCCATGGAGACGTAAAATATGATGGATAAATATCTGACTTAGTTCTTGGGATGTAGGTAGTTTTTTTAGGGCAGTGAAGTGAGCCATATTAGTAAAGGAATCTATGGTGACCATGATAACCCGGTTTCCTGCTGATGGAGGTAATGAACACATAACACCAGTAGAAATGGTGTGCCAGGGAGCCGGTGGAACAGGCAATGGTTGTAGTAATCCTGGAGGTCTGGTACGGGGATCGTTACTTGAGCACATTTGGGACAAGCCTACACGTATTTTTCGACATCCGATTTCCAGGTAGGCCACCAGAAAGATTGCGAGAGTAGTTCTTGTGTGGCCTTAATGCCTCTATGACCAGCGACCGGCGAATCATGGCACATTTGTAGTGCCTTTTCTCTTACTCCATTAGTAGGGAGAAACAACAAGTTCTTATAATAATAATACCCTTGCATTTTACATATGTTCAGTTTCTTTAATTCTTGATCAGTCAGGTGAGAATATTCCAGTTGTACCTCATTAAGGAAAGACTGAGCTACTCCGATGATTTTACTGGGCTCAAGTAGATACTGAGATGGGGTAGAAGTACAATCTGGATAACGGCGAGACAGAGCATCAGCCAGAATGTTTTGGGATCCAGGAATATAGGTGTCATAAAAGTCATACTGACTGAAGAAAAAGGCCCAACGAGCCTGACGACTGCTCTGGCATAAAAAATTACGTAAACATTGTAGATTACGATGGTCTGTTCTCACCTCGAACGGCTCTTTGGAACACATAAGAAACTGTCTCCACTCTAGGCAGGCTGTTTTCAGAGCTAACAACTCCCTTTCAAGTACTGAGTAATGTTGTTCCAATGCAGAGAGTACATGGGACAAATAGAACACAGGATGTTCAAGACCGTCATCTTCTTGTTGTTGGAGTAAGGCAGCTCCGATGGCTCTTTCGGAAGCATCAGTAACAACAATAAATTGTTTGTTAGTATCTGGGTATTTCAATATCGGTGCTTGAGTGAAGGCCTTTTTTAGACTCTGAAAAGCCTTTTCAGCCGCCATTGTCCAGACAAAGCCTTTCTTTAAATTTTCCTTTTTTAATGTTTGAGTTATGTGGCTGGTTTGTTCTGCAAAGTCTAAGATGAACTGCCGATAAAAGTTAGCCAATCCTAGAAAACATTGCGTTTCCTTAATAGAGGAAGGAGATGGCCAGTCTAGGATGGCTTGTACCTTTTCCTGGTCCATTTCTATTCCAGTGGGACTAAGGTGATATCCCAAATATTTGACTTCGGTCTTGTCAAACTCACACTTTTCCCGTTTACAGGACAGTTGGTGTTCCCGGAGTCTATGGAGGACTTGTTTCACGTGAGAGGAATGAAGTTCAGGACGTCTAGAATAAATAAGGATATAGTCTAAATAGATGACGACCGTATGGTTCAAGAGATCAGAGAACACAGAGCCCATAAATCTTTGGAAAATGGAGGGGGCATTAGTGAGACCAAAAGGCATAACTCTGTACTCATAATGACCAAAAGGGGTCCGGAAGGCAGTCTTCCACTCGTCTCCTTCTTTAATACGCAAAAGGTGGTAGGCTCCATGAAGACCCAATTTGGTAAATCGTTGAGCCCCTCTGACTGCCTCTAGTATATCCTTGATGAGGGGCAAAGGATAACGGTCTTTCATAGTTATTTTATTTAGACCTCGAAAATCCAGGCAGGGATGAAGATCCTTCGTCTTCTTGGGTACAAAAAAGAGGGGAGCCCCTGCCGGAGAGGACGATGGTACAATAAGACCGCTATGTAAGTTTTCTTGCAGATATTCACTTCCCTTTCAGGTTCCGTGAGTGAATACATCCTCCCAAAGGGAACGATAGCTCCGGGTTCCAAGGGAATAGCACAATCGTAATCTCAATGTGGAGGTAACACAGGTCTGGTTGGTTTTTGGAACACATCTTGAAATTCTAGATAGTGATCGGGGACACCTTGAACTGTATTGATGGAACATCTGGAAATAATTTCAGTAGGCATCAACCTCTTGGGTGACCAATAAGTGTCTGAAGCAAAGCAGTTCTCATGACAAAACTGTGAGGACAAGGAAATAGTCTGGGTTTCCCAATTTACATAAGGGTTATGTCTTATGAACCACGGAATTCCCAAAATGATAGTATGATTGGGGGATGATATTAAATCAAATGAGATGTGTTCTTGGTGGTTTCCAAATTGAAAACTCAGTGTCGTGGTGGTGGTATCAACTGGACCAGAGGATATTAAGGACCCATCCACTGTGTGAACTTGCTCTGGGGTTTCTTTGGGCTGTGTTGGTATTTGTTGAGTCGTGGCCCACGTTTTATCCATATAAATGCCACTGGCACCACAGTCAAGTAAAGCCATTGTTCTCTCTTGACGGCCGTCCGGTAAATGTAGCATCACAGGTAACATAAACAAAGTCGTGGCATTGTCCTTGAATGAACTGATGGAAGGTATAGCCGAGGATCCTGTCCCCTCCCTTCTTACAGAGGACGGGAAGTGGCGTTTCCCGATGGCCTTTGAGGACGAACGGGCAGGTACGAAGCATGTGGCCGGCAGCACCACAATACAGGCACAGTCCTTTCCTACGTCTGTCTTCCCGCTTGCTAACGGAAAGTGGGCCTCGAGTGGTATCCATTTGCATAGGTTCGCCTTCGGTGTCTCTGGCGGGAGGACGAGGTTCCTCGGGACGATGCATAAAGACATGTGAAGTGCTTGGCTGAGAAGATCCTCTACTCTTTCTCTTCTCCATACGTCGTTCTTGGAGACGGTATTCAATGGAAAGAGCCTGATCCATCAGACCACAAAGATCTTCAACTCGGGTGGAGTGTACTAACTCATCTTTAATCTCCTCTTTCAGTCCTCTACGGAATAAAGTCACCAGAGTTCGTTCCACCCAAGTAGTCTCAGCCGCTAGCTGTCGAAAGCAGGTAATATATTGGAGGACATCTTGTGAGCCTTGTTGGATGTCACATAAAGCTTCTTCTGCAGAGGCCTCCAATCCTGGACGACTGAACATCTGTTTAAACCGATTCACGAAAGCAGAATAGTCCGATAATACTGGGTCATTGGAGGATACCATCGGGATTGCCCAGGCCAAGGCAGGACCGGATAACGCACTGATAAGATATCCAACCTTTGTCTTGTCGTGGGAGAATTGGGAAGGTCGGAAGGCGAAATACACCGTCAATGCATCGAGGAACTCTCGTAGCTTAGTTGGTTCACTGGAGAAACAAGGAGTAGAGGTGGAGACGGCCGGAACATCCGCACTGCGAAAGGCCAAAGCTTGTCATAAAGCAGCATTCTCATTGCGTAATTGTTGCAGTTCCCGAGCTTGTTGCTGAATGGTTGCCGGAAGAGATTGGTCAGGATCTGCAGCAGCCGCCACTGTATCATCCATGATGTTAGACCACGTCTGGAGTATTGGGCGCTGCAATCTGTCACGACTTACGTGCTGCTTTACCCTGGAGGCCGCAGAGCGAGTGGCGTGGATCCTGTTCTGGAATATTCGGCCCTGGCCCAAGTAGGGGTGACTCTTTCTGGTAGCCACGGTGCTGCAGGCAATGGGTACGCCAAGAGCAGGCCGTGTCCCTCAGAAGTAGTGCCAGAGGGAAAAAAACCCTGAAAGGGGGAAAAAACCTCCAAAAAGATAGAATCCTGCAACAGGAACAAAAAGAATAGGTAATAGCAGGAACAAAATACAGGAAAATACACTGGAACCGACGAGAACCAGCACAGGAATACAAGGAAGCAGGAGCGAAGACACCATCCAAACAGAAAGTGTTGCAGCGCAAGGAGAGAAAGAAACACAGCCCTTAAATACCAACAAACAGGAAACGACCAACAGGAAGTAAAAGTACACCATCTTAGATAGGGAAAAGCACATAGAACAGAATGGACTAGGAACCATAGAGAGTAGGGAACAAGGAATGCTGGGAAGAGAAGGCTACAATGGGAAAGGGGGAAAAACATAAAAGAAGGCACAACCAGAGGTCCAGAAAAAGAAGAAAAGAAAAGAACAGGTGAGTGGGGGGGGTCAGACCTGCCTAGACACGCGGTGCACTAAAAAAGAACGAGGCCCCATGCCCAATTTGGGGCCTCGTAAGGTACAGAGCAGGCTGGGGGCGCGGCGCGTCTTATGACCGCGTGCTGCGGCCCGAGCCGAATGTTCGGCTCGTGCCATGCGCAGCGGCGCAACAAGGTATACTACCTTTTTCCTTTCTTGGAGTACAGTGGGACTATATTCCCCATTTTTACTCCCCTCTTTTTTAATCTTGGCCTGATCCTTTTCCTGAGCCATTAAATTATGATGCTTAAGGCTCAGAGCCAATTTTAATCCATTTATCTCTCCTCTTTTTCCTAAATAGTCAGTTATTTTTCGCAGATCTAACCAAATCTGCTACACCATCTTCAGTTGAGTACCACCACCTTATCGGGGTGGTCCGCCAGACATTGCAGTACCGGTCTGACGAGGAGACTGCCCATTGATGAAGCTTAGCATCCTAGTGGATGTTTGAGGGCTCTCCTGAAAATACTGACATCTCTTTGCCCTGCATATATTTACATTGGAACAGTGTACTCTTTCTATGTAAAGCTGTAGGAGGTGTACGTGTGCTGAATTTGGGTGAAGGTGCATGGGCCGGAGGCTGTTGTGAGGTGGATGGCTGTTGGGTGGGTGTGTGCCTGCGTTTGTGTACTTTGGGTGGAGGGCTCACAGACACACTGGGAGAGGACACAGGGGATGTGTGAATGGTAGTGGGGGTGGTGATTGCACATGAGCGGTGTGTGATGATGGGCGTGCTGGTGATGGGGGTAGTGGCTGAGGATGAAGTGCATGCAGATGTGAGTGGAGATGAAACAGGGAGGGAGGAGGACAACGTGGAGGAGGGGGACACAGTGGAGGCAGTGGATGTTGGTGTGTCTGCATGGGGATGGTGCTTGTGTGAGTGCCTGTGGGATGTGTGGTGCTTATGTTTGCCTGAGCCACTCTTGTGTGTTGATGTGTGGCATGCTGGTCTGATGGTGTGCTTGGGATAGGCTGAGGTACAGGGGATTGGGTCTGGGTGGAGGAAGTTGGAGGGGGAGGCTGGACACAGGGACAATGGCTGCCATCAGTGCTGAGGCCAGAGCCTGAAATGCTCTCTGTTGGGCCGCCTGCCCAGAATGAATGCCCTCCAGGTATGCATTTGTTTGTTGCAAATGCCTCTCAACACCCTGGATGGCATTCAAAATGGTAGATTGCCTAACAATGAGGGATCTCAGGAGGTCAACAGCCTCCTCACTGAGGGCAGCAGGGCTGACTAAGGCAGGGCCTGAGGTGCCTGGGGCAAAGGAGATGCCCAACCTCCTGGGTGAGCGGGCACGGGACACACGCTGAGGGACTGCTGGGAGGGCGGTTCTGGTAGGGGGGGTGGCGGCTGTACCTTTTGATGCGGTTGGTACAGAGGTGCCCGCCACCGCAAGGGAGCTCCCATCAGAGGAGGAGCCGCTGTCACTGGTGTATGCTCCTGTCCCAGCCTTAGAGCTCCCCTCGCCCTCCGTCCCACTGGTGGCTTCCGAATCCGTTGCTTCACCCTCCAGGGCCAAGTGGGTTGCAGCTCCCTCCTGCTCCGGTGCCAATGCTCCTCCGCCTGATGATGCTATTGCACACAAGAACAGGGAGACCACAAAAAGGGGGGGAAAGACAGAAAAAAAACATGTTCAGTGCATGCAACACCACTGCCTTTGGCAGACACAACACACATGGAGCAGCCCTCTGCAGTACGCCATGCACTAACAGTTCATAGAAATTTCGCCTGACCATGGGGTACGAGGCCTAAGCCCAATTGCTGCACATCTGGAAGTCACAGGAGCCTGACTAGGTGTAGATGGCTCTTACCACTAGTGGGGTTGGGTTGCCACATAGCCTGCCTCACAAGGGACCTTGCCTACCAAGTTCGCCCTGGCCTAGGGGAACCCACTGCCCACCTCCCCCACCCTGACACCTAGTTATGCATGCAGAGTCAGCTGAATGAGAGTGTACTCACCCCCTTGTGGCTGCTGTGATGCCCTCAAGCGCCCATCCAACTCCGGATACGCCACCACCAGGATCCGGAACATCAGGGGGGTCATGGTGCAACAGGCACCCCTTCCACTTTGCGAGGCCATCCCCAGCTGGGCCTCTGCTGTCTTCTTGCTCCAGCGGCGCAGGTCCACCCATCTTTTACAACAATGGGTGCTCCGTCTGTGGTAGACCCCAAGGGTCCGGACGTCCTTGCCGATGGCACGCCAAATACCCTTCTTCTGGTGGGCGCTGACCTAGAGGAATGGTACAGGGGGAAAGGAAATTACTCACCCGTCCGGACCATCATACTTATTGCCCACCAGTTCCCACCCATGCCCTGACGCACATGCACTCACCATCCGCACATGCAGGCCTCAGCCCTCCCCATGTATCTTCCATCCACACCACTCAAAGCAGGCATTGCCCATGCAGCATGCTCACAGTGCACTCACCGGTTTATCGGGAGGACCGTACAGTTGCGTGTACTGGAGGAGGACCCCATCCACTAGTTTCTCCAACTCCTCCGAAGTGAAGGCACGGGCCCTTTCCCCAGACACTGTAGCCATCGTCGCTTCCAGACACAGGTCACAGCAGCACTTGCAGTGTAGGTCCTCTCCTGTTGAAGGTCATGTATCAAGTGAGTGAACAGACTTAAAATAGCGGTCACGTCCGCAGCGGTGCATACCGTCAACGCCGGAGTACATCGTCATTGGCTCCTGGGACCCATAGGGCCCAATGTTAACCAATGCAGAATTGTGCTGCGGTCTTCGACCGCCCACCGCAACGGTGTACAACGCAAGCGCAGTTACCTTATATCCCCTTGTCCCACCTTACAGGTCAGCCAGCCGCCATTTCAGGGGGCCACATGGGATGGATAATAACTGCGTCACACCTATCTAGGCCGGGAATACAGACAGATACCGGCACATTGCGGATTAATAACGTTTCTGCAAATAACACATTATGATACCTCAGTGTTGGATGACTCTCTGAACGCTGTTCTCATCCATAGGGCACGTCTGCTGGGGCAGGTGATGAGATGGCGGCATCCTCCGGTGTACAGACCCCTGGTGGACCTGTCGACAATGGAAGAGAGACACATAATAATCACATACAGACTTGATCGTGCAAAAATCCTGGAACTGTGTGCCCAGGTGGAGCCAGACCTGATGTCAGCTATCCGCCATCCCACAGGGATACCCCCTCTTGTGCAGGTCCTGTCTGTACTCCATTTCCTGGCCAGTGGGTCTTTTCAAACAACCGCGGTCATGGCATCAGGGATGTCACAGACAATGTTCTCTAACGTGTTGTCCAGAGTGTTTTTCTGCCCTGCTGAAACAAATGCGCAGCTACATCGTTTTCCCCCAGGTGGAGGATTTGCCCACAGTGAAAGGTGACTTCTATGCCCTGGGACATATCCCCAACATCATTGGTGCCATTGATGGGACACATGTGGCATTTGTCCTCCTCCCCCGCAGGAATGAACAGGTGTACAGAAAGCGGAAGAGCTACCATTCGATGAATGTGCAGATGGTGTGTTTGGCAGACCAGTACATCTCCCATGTCAATGCCAAGTATCCTGGCTCTGTGCATGACGCTTACATTTTGAGAAATGCAGCATCCCTTATGTGATGGGGCAACTCCTGAGGCACCGTGTGTGGCTAATAGGTGAGGTCAAGATCCCAATACAGTTGACATAGTTGTCTGGGTATGGGGTTGTCCCTAAGGGTTAGTGTGTGTCTAACAGTTGTCCCTCGACATTTGCAGATGACTCTGGTTACCCCAACCTGTCATGGCTACTGACCCCAGTGAGGAATCCCAGGACAAGGACAGAGGAACGTTATAATGAGGCACATGGGCGAACTAGGAGGATAATCGATCGCACCTTCGGCCTCCTGAAGGCCAGATTCTGGTGCCTCCCTCTGACAGGTGGTTCCCTATACTACTCACCAAAGAAGGTGTGCCAGATAATCGTGGCCTGCTGTATGCTGCACAACCTGGCTTTGCGACGCCAGGTGCCTTTTCTGCAGGAGGATGGGCTGTTCATCGTCCAGGCTAGTGTCAGGGTCCCGTTGATGTGCCACTGTGTCCCTCCTGGTGTTAAGAAGGTCTGCCAGCACCCCTGTAATGGTGACCAGGGTAGTGTTGATGGACTTCAAGTCCTCCCTGATCCCCAGGTAGTGTTCCTCCCGCAGCCGCTCGGTCTCCTGAAACTTGGCCAGTACCGTGCCCATGGTCTCCTGGGAATGGTGGTAAGCTCCCATGATGTTGGAGAGTGCCTAGTGGAGAGTGGGTTCCCTGGGCCTGTCCTCCCCCGGTCGCAAAGCAGTCCTCCCAGCTTCCCTCTTATCCTGTGACTCTGTCCCCTGAACCGTGTGCCCACTGCCACTGCCCCCAGGTCCCTGATCGTCCTGTGTTAGTGGGGTTGCCTGGGTTCCCTGTAGTGGTGGACACACTGCTGATTGACGTGTCCTGGGGACAGAGGGATGGGCCCGCTGGGTGGGTGCTGTGCTGGTGTTTCCTGAGGGGGGAGGCTCTGTGGTGGTTTGTGACTGTGTCAGGGGAACCGACTGTCCTGAGGTTCCTGATGGGCCGGGCTGGTCATCTTGATCCAGGAGTGCAGAGCTGCTGTCATCACTGTGGGTCTCTTCTGTGGGGGGACTGGATATGTCTGGCACCTCCTGTCCTGTGACGTTGGGTATGGGTCCTGTTGGGGTGTAAATGCATAGTTATTGTATCTGTGTGTGCCTTCTTGTGCAATGGGTGAGTGACCCTCTACTCCTGTGCCTGCATTATTGGCTTGGTCCTTGTGTGATTGGTGATTTTGGGGCATGAGTGAGTCTCTGTACTGGACATGCTTTGGTGATGGGTGTCCATGCATTAGTGTTACATGCAGGGCTTTGTTTTGGGATGTGTGGGTTGTGTTAGTGGAGTATCAGTAGGTTGTTGGGGTGATGGGTGTGAGGGTAAGGGTGGGGGTATGTGATGGCATGAAGGTGGGGTGTGGGGGATAGAGTAGTAAAGATATGTCTTACCAGAGTCCAGTCCTCCTTATCCTCCTGAGAGGCCCTCAGGATGCATAATTGCCAAGACTTGCTCCTCCCATGTTGTTAGTTTTGGGAGAGGAGGTGGGGGTCCACCGCCAGTCCTCTGTACAGCAATCTGGTGTCTGGATACCACGGAACATACCTTCCCCCGTAGGTCATTCCACCTCTTCCTGATGTCATCCCATGTTCTTGGATGCTGACCCACTGCGTTAACCCTGTCGACAATTCTGCACCATAGCTCCATCTTCCTTGCAATGGATGTCTGCTGCACCTGTGATCCGAATAGCTGTGGCTCTACCCAGACGATTTCCTCCACCATGACCCTGAGCTCCTCCTCAGAGAACCTGGGGTGTCTTTGAGGTGCCATGATGTGGTGTGATGTGTGAGGGGATGTGTTGGTGTGTGTTGTTTGAGGTGCGTGGATGTTGTGTAAGTGATGGTGTTGTGTGTCTGTGGATGCTGGTGTTGTTTTAGGTAGTCTCTCTCTCTGGCCTTCTTTCTAAATTTTGGTTGCAAGGGTTTGTGGGTGATGTGGGTGTGTGCTTTATATTGGATTGGGTGTGTGGGTGTGGTGTGTGTATGTGTATCAGGTGTGTGTATTTCGAATTGACCAATGTGGTTGTGTTTTGTAAATGTGTGTGTATTTTGAGTGCGGCGGTGTGTACTGCCAATGGACTACCGCGGTTGATTCGTGGTCGTGATACTGTGGGCGTATTCCTGTTGGCTTGACGGTGTCGGTTTTGGTATCGCCAGTTTATCACTGACCTTTGGTGTGGCGGACTTGTGTGGGTGTCTGTATTGTGGCGGATTCCGAGCTGCGGGTCGTAATACCTGTAGCGGAATTCTGCAGCCGCAGTGGTATGTTGGTGGTCTTCTGCATGGCGGAAAGCGGGATTTACCACCAGGGTTGTAATGAGGGCCATAATTCACAGCTTCAGAAGCTAGGACATGTTAGAGAACACATGAAAGAAGCAATTCTTTGGGGCTGTACTACTTTTTATTTCAAGATTTGCATAACATGTCTTGCCCCTGATAGGGTACAAACACGCTTCTGGGTAGTCAGCTGAAAAGCCAGTGGCCGCCCGTCCTTTAGGACGGAGGGGCCACGCCCCCCCACCTTTGCCCCTCATGAAAAGTGTCTGCCAGGCTGAACAAAAGTCAGTCTGACAGACACTCTCCATGTTCAGCTCAGGCAGCCAGGAGCAGACATGCGCGATTTGCGCACACTCCTGGCTGCCTGAGCTGAACTTTGCTGGGCTGAGGAGGTCACAGCTCCTATGTGCATGACCTCCTCAGCTCAGCAAAGGTGCCTCGAGGCCCTCCCCTGGGTGACGAGGAAAGCGTCACCAATTGACACTCTCCCTGGGCGCTTCAGGTTTAAGCCCTGAAGTGCCCAGGGTGAGTGTCAATCAGTGGCACTTCGTCACAGAGTGGGGTGGGGTCAGCAGTCTCACTGACCCCATCCCACTTTGTGACGAGGCTGGGACTGCTGCCTTCCCTCATTGGCTGACCTAAGGTCAGCCAATGAGGGAAGGCAGCAGTCCCAGCCCTCCTGGGACCTGGAAGCTGAAGGTAAGTGTGTGTGCGTGTGTGTGTATGTGTGTGATGTTTTAAAATGAATGTTTGGTGCGTGCGTGCATGTTTGAATGGTATGAATGTTGTTAATGGATATGCGTGCATGCGTGTGTGAAAGAATGAGTGTGTGTGATGTTTTAAAATGAATGTTTGGTGCGTGTGTGCATGTTTGAATGGTATGAGTGTTGTTAATGGATGTGCGTGCGTGGGTGCGTGTCTGTGTGTCAAAGAATGAGTGTGTGTGTGTGTGTGTGTGAGTCCTGCCCGCCCCCTGCCTCCTAAAGCTGCCGGCCGCCACCAAGGTCGTAGACAGGCCCCATGTGTCCAGTACTGTGACAATAATCTATAAGGAACGTGTCCACATGGAGTGTGGCACAAAAGTGCAAAATAAATGGAGTAATTTTGTGGATACGTACCATCATCCTCTAATCGGATATATGTAATATTATTTGTTTAGGGTCAGTGAGGGGAACCCCTCCCCCCGATAATAACTAGTGGTACCCCATGCAATGGGCCAGATTCCTTCAAAGTAGCCATAAAACGGAGAGCTTTCTACAGCGGAAAGTGATACTATATGACCAACAATACCCTCACAATGACTCAGGTTTAACATAGATAAACAAAGAATGCAATGTGTGGCAAAATAGCCTGATACTTGCATATCTCACAGTGACTGACTCCGCTTGTCACTCCATTCCCAGTTACTTTTTCCTTATTATGGCAGTCTGTATTAAATAATAAAACAAGGAAACTAATTTCTCAGAAAAGGCTGATACTGTATTGACTGCTGTCCAAGTACTAGCCTACTCGTTCAACATATTCAATTTTACTTCTTAGGGGAGGACTTTGGAAGTATCAAAATAGTTTTTGGGACATTCGTATATGCAGCTATCACATCACCAGTATTTGAACAGATAATTTGAAAAACTAGAAACCAACACTTTTTAAAAATACTTACCTGTTATTGTGATTATTAATACTGACATAACAAATGCAAAAACATTAGACATATGCAGCTGATAGGAATATAAAGAAAACATATTCATATTTAAATGAAGGAATTATTTAAACTTGGTAGACATTGTAGATCGATCCTATTTCTGAAGGAAAACTCTCAGAAAACAAGAGTACAGAACTCAACATTTAACCAAGAGACACAATAACATATTGTCCAGCCCTGTGCTTGTCTTAG
Organism: Pleurodeles waltl; assembly: GCF_031143425.1. Taxonomy (NCBI): domain Eukaryota; kingdom Metazoa; phylum Chordata; class Amphibia; order Caudata; family Salamandridae; genus Pleurodeles; species Pleurodeles waltl. The sequence continues at coordinate 745,057,327 of NC_090448.1, read as the reverse complement.
TAAATTGAGAGTACTTTCATCTCACAGCAAAATGAAATACTGCGCAGTTCAAGTAGCAATACAGTTACCAGGATATAATCTTATCTACATATCTCAGTGGAGCACTACACCCCCTATGTCACCTTCTGCCAGGTATGGGAGGTTTCCTAATGTCCACAGTCCCTCATATAAAGTTCAGGCAGTCATTAACTGGCTAATGCATAGATCAGTTCAACAGTTTGTGCTGCTACAGGGTCACACAGGCAAAATCTATGGTTCCTAGTGGTAGAGTTGTCACTGCAGAGAAAGCCTCTCAGTCTTCTTGCTAGACCCTGTTTTACCAGCTTGGTGAATATGTGGTTTTTGTGGCACTGGAAAATGTATTCTGCCATCCTGCTTGTCTAGCAGTGACCTTGATGATGCAGGATCACAAAGGCAATTTAATTTGGCTCAAGGGCTGCTAAGCAGGGATTGTCTCAACCAGCTTGTATAGAATGTCCTTGTCTTCAGCAGGTGCTGCCTTCCAGGCTGGACGTAGGCATGTGCTTGGCTTCAGCAGTTGCAGACCATGGCCGGGATCTCCAGTGGGTGTCCATCTTCATCAGAGCTTTCGCATTGGTGGCAAAAACAACTCCTCTTCCTTTGTTCCTTCAGTCTCTGAGAAGGCACACAGACAGACCTCTAGGTACTGGGTTAATCAATGAGCTCCTCTTGGAAGAATTGCATACTTCAGGTGATGTCCCCTTGCCTCTGAGAGACTGGTTTCTATGGTTGTCACGGTCACACAACAGCTTTTTGGCAATCTGCAAAGCTCTCCCTTCCTAGGTCACGAAGAAGTTTGAATTTCAGTAGAGTGGGGTGGTTTGCATTCTTCTGACAAGAGTCAAAGCAGGTCCTGCCTGTAGGAAATTGGGTTACAGGTTGACGGGGGTGAAATCCTACTCAAGCAGGAACTGCAATTCTTGTCAAGGTGAAACACAAACAAACCCCAAATTAACCTGTGCTTAACCTTGTGGTAGCTTGGCATAAAAGCTGTCTTGCTTAACTTAGAGGCAATGTGTAAAGTATTTGTGCAGCACTTCAAACAGTAATAAAGTGAAAACACAACACAAGAAAAGAATACCACACCAATTTAGAAACAAATAATAAACTATTTGGCACCAATAGGACAAAAAAGAAGTTAGTAGAAGTGGAGATATGCAATTTAAAAAGTTTTGTAAACAAGAAGTGCTAAGACATAAAAAGTGCCAACTGCGGTTATGGTCAGAGCCACAAGTTCAGACCGAGCATGAGTACCTTGTGGGCCTGGGTATCAAAACGCAAAGTCCGCGTGTTGAGAGGCACAGGCCGGCATTGAGTGACCATTGACGAGGAGCTGTGATGCAAGGACCGACATCAAGATGCGTTGTGCACTGGCAGAGTCGATGACTGTTGATGAGGAGCTACTATGTGCGGTCCTGCTTCATTGTCGAGGAAACCAGTTGGGCTAGTGGTAATTTAGGCTGTGATGCATCAGCACAGGGATGCACTAGGCTGGTATCAGGCTGCATCGGCACCGAAGAAGACGCCAGTGCTTGTGAGGACTTGAGATGAGATGCGTCTAAGGCAAGTTGCATCGTGCTGGGCTTGAGTCAATGGCAGCTGCATTGTGCTGCATCCAGATGTGTGAAGATGCATCAATGTCGATGAAGCCTGTTATGTCCCTGTTGCTTTGAACGGTGGGCCAGCCAACTGACCCTTGGCAATTTAGTGGAGTTGTGAGTCGACTCAAGCAGGCTGGATTCGGCAAGGCAGCTCTCAGCAACAGAAGAGTTTTGGTGCAGCAGCAACAGCAGGCCTTGGCAGCAAATCAGTCCTTGGCCAGAAAGCAGGTCAACAGGGCAGACTTCACAACTGGGCAGTCCTTCTTTCTGGAGTCCACAGGTCCAGAAGTGACCTGAAGAGTTGGGTCTGAGGGTCCATTATTTATACCTTGTGCCTGCTTTGAAGGAGGGGAAATCTATAGACTCCTTCCTCAGAAAGGTGCCTGGAATTTCCTACCTCCCTGCCCTGGCCCCAGGTTGTCTGGGAGAACAAAGAAACTAGAGTGAAACCCTTTGCAAATGTGGTGAGGCAGAACCTTTGTGATGTGCAAGCATGGAAGATGACACCTTCGCCCCCCCCCCCCCACCCTCCATCAAGTCAAAGATGGCCCATCCTGCCTACACTTATTTCTCCTTTGTCTCACTGTCTGGGAGAAACACACAAAGACCAACTGCTGCCTACATCTAGTCATGTGACCCAGGATACAGGCTGCAGACACCAAATCGTGAGGACACAAAAGGACAACTTCGTAAAAGTGGCATTTTCAGAATTGTGTCTTAAAATCTGAATTACCATTAAAGAGGGTTTTAAATTACAATTGTTTAGAGACCAAACTCAGCATTCCTACTTGCTCCCAGTTGAATGTTATCTCTTATTAAAGGTTGTAAGGTAACTGGTAGGCATTGAGAGAAATCATACAATCGCTGGATAGATTATTGGAGCATTTTTATTGAATTCTTCCAGATAATTGAGGTTTCCTTAAAGTCCTTCTTTACAAAGAAAGAGGAAAAAGGGCGTCCCCAGACCCTAGGTTCTCCCAGTTCCATTTCAAAGTCAGTCACTATGTCTCTCCCATTTTTCTGTAGCCTGGCTCAGAGAAGTAGTTACCCTCCAGGAAAAAAATCACACAGGTGGGATTAACAGACTGTTGCATGCTTATTATAAATAACATGAATAAAACAGTGGGCATTTGCCTTGCACTTCTGAGAGGCCTACGCAAGATCCTCCTGATGCTTCCATCCACAGTCAGAGCCCTAGTGATATGTGATGTCATTCTTAGTCGGCTCAACTATTAGAATGCTCTCCTATTAGGTGCCCCAGATTATCTGTTACTTCGTCTGTCACGAGTACAAGTTGTAGCAGCTAAAGTCGCCTTGAACAGACCTAGAAAGGCCTCTGCTCCCTTAGCTATAAAGGAGTTACACTGGCTGCCACTAAGACAAAGAATTTGTCACTCTGTATTGTGTTTTGAGTTCTGCAGGGGTCAGGACAGGCCCCCCTACAGCGGACTCTGAGAAGATATACCCAGAATAGGGATATCAGTTCCTCCTCAGCTAACTTTCATGTGTGGCCAAGTTTAGAAAAGCCAGACAAGGTGGGCGGACATTCATGGTCGGGGCAGCCAGCTCTGGAATCAGCTCCTGGCCCCCCTTAGGTCGCTGTCTGACATCCTACAATTCAGAAAAACACTTAAGATCCGGCTCTTCCCTAAGTAACTTAGCCAAACTCTATAGCAGTTTGCTATCGAGCAGTATTTCAGCTTGCCTTCGCTTATGGCCAGCACCAGGATACCATTTTGATGGCAGCGCGCTTTATAAGTGTTATAAATAATTAAATAAATATTGGGCCACCGCCACCTACTCAATGAGTGCTTAAGTCTTTCTTAATGCTCATACCTGCCCCTGATTCCTTAGCATTAGTACCCAGTGGGGTGCTCCCTCCCGCCCTTTCACCAGCACATGAAACAATGTGCAAATCGGAAAGGCTGCATTTGCCTGTGGCCACAACCCATCTCCAGGGCTGCGGTTCCTGGGGCGTCCTTCTGCCTCTCCTGGCCACTGGGTTGGCAGGCAGCAGGTTGGGCTACTTGGAGCCAGTCAGTGCTGCCCTTGTGGTCCCCTCAAGTGCCTCATGCAGACACTGCCATTTCCCAAACAGGTCTCCTTGCACCACCTTCGTTCCCACTTGTAGTCCACTGGTGTTTCCTCCCTCCACTGCAGCTTGGTCCTCATTCCTCAATCTCTCTTGCCTGCACATCTTCTCCACTTCCAGGTTTTTCATCTCACGGCTGTATGGCACCTCCCTGTCATCAATCCATATTGCTACTAGAACGCTGCCCTTCTGCCTAACTCGGGTTTCACTGGCGGACATATTGAATTCCCCACTTGGCTCATGTGACTCCTTACAGTAACCCATTGTTATTCTGTGGGACAGAGGGGCCCTGCAGTAGTGAAAAACAAATTTAAGAGTTTTGCACTACCAGGACATGTAAAACATAAAAGTATTTGTTCAACTTTTCAAATATATGGCACACTGCAATCTGGGCTGTTTAAGGCCTACTTTTGGGGTGACTCATATGTAGTAAAAATTACAGTTCAGGCCTGGCCAAATATTTATTTGGTTGAAATGACAGTTGAAAACTCCACATACAGGCTACAATGGCATACCTGAAACATGTCTAAAGGGTTGCTTAAAGGACTACTTAAGTGGGTGGCCCCCACTAATAGCATTTAATTTACAGGCCTGGGGTACATATAGTACCACTTTACTAGGCACTTACAACTAAATTAAATGTGGCAATTGGGTGTACACCAATGTTACTATGTTTTAAGGAGAGAGCAAAAGCACTTTAGCACTAGTTAGCAGTGGTAAACTGTGCAGAGTCCGAAGGCTACCACAAATGAAGTCAGCAAAAACAGGAGGATTGAGGGTAGATAGTTGGGGACAATCATGCCAAGGATTTCAGGTCCAACACTGCCAAACAAGAGTTCAACCCAGGGCAAGGCACAGCACATAGACAGCGGTGTTACAGTGGGACCCAAAAACAGACGCCACCAACGGTTATGATTTAACATCCCAGAACACCCACAGGTGGGATGAAGTGTCTGAAAATTGGAGAGGATGTCAGCGCTGATTTCAATCCAGGCTACACAAAGGATGACATAGGGGACCAGATTAGACCACCTTTCCTGGAGACATTTGCCAGTGATGTCAAGACTGGCTTTTAAGGTGGTGGGTTTAGGAGTAGCTTTTATGACTGATCACACAATCAGAATCCTGGAGATGTTAGATCCGTTCCCTCTAGCTGGAAATCCACCAGTATACCAGATGTTTTGGGGTCTCCTCATGGTCCTCTCTGAACTCTTTGAAAGAGAGAGCAGACTGGGGAACATTCAGGCTATATGCTAGAGATCATTACTGCCTCTTCTTTCTCTCAAGTGGGAATCACCAAGGCAATAAAAGGAAATTATTCTTAGAGGGCATTCAGTCTACACACCAGAGGTTGACATTATCACTTTCTCTCTGGAGACAGGGAAGACTTTCCTGAGAAAGGCCATGGGGGGAAATGTTCTGTAGGAGTCAACAAATCTTACCATATGGTCAGCTCATGGATAATGTCTTCTTCACTGTCAAAGGAATATGATAATATTGATTGAACTGAATGTCATTGAAATATTGCCAGTAAACCAGAGAAAGACAAATAGGCATCAAACAAACAGAACAAAAAAAGCTGACAGAGATATTTTATTCACTGCATTTTTTACAAATGTTATAGGAAATAAAGCACTGGTAATAAGCAGAGATCTGTAGTTACCTCCAATCTTGGGTACAGATCTGTCATTTTACAGTTCCACTGTTATCACTAGGGTTTCTGAACTGATCTGGGTTGGTTCTCTTACAAATGACATTTTCAGGCTCCAGCTCAGACACAGACATTTTGCAATGCTATCACAGCTGTTGCAAATAATGCTGTCTCTAAGCAGGAGCATATTAAAAAAAGGAGACAATGAAGCGTGAGAGCTTGGCACTTGGCTGTCATCAATCTTCCTGAAACAGTCATGAGGCACAGCCAAACTTTTTTTCCTCTAACAAGAGAAACCTCTGACCTACCCCTCAATCCTACCTTCTACTCTATGTTTTTGCTCAGGAAGAGCTTTTCATCAGCCTTTGCTAACACAAACATTGCTGAATTTCTGTGAGTAGCTTTTTCTCCATCTTCCTTCCCTTTAGTACTTGGGTCTCCAGTCTCCACCCACAGGGATGCAATCAATACACTCTCACTGCCCAGGGGAGCTGTATCTACTCTCCATCACATGCCATGTTAAACCAGGGCCCATCCACAATGTATCCCACTGGTCCAAGCACTCAGACGTTCACCACACATGGAGAATTACTACTACACACTTGCTACCACACATACATGCCTATGGAATGCCAGTGCAGTCTTTGAGTCACATAGACTACTCTACTGGTCTTCACACCCAGTGCTTCCCTGCTGGTTGTCCAAACACTTCTGCCACATGTGTATCTCCACCATCCTTCATCTAGCCATCAGAGCTGTGCAGACCACTTATCTGGTGTATCAGTGCTGGCCTTGGTCCCTGGTGCTATCACAGCAGGCAATCTGAGTCCTTTGTTACTCAGAATCTATCTGTGGGTCTTCTGAAACAATCTATATGTAGATTCCCTTGCTTCCACTCATTGACGCCTTCTTATGATCCTGAGATCTACTTTGCAAATTACCTTAGCCCTTTGACCCCTGTATTAGTATGAATCATTTAATTTTTGCTGCCTTCAGGCCCCTGAGGATCTCAAACCATTTCTTCCATCCTTCAATGAACAACTTCCTTTTCACTCACAGATCTTGAGAGCCATTGGTTAAGTTGCAGTCCTTCTTCCCTCTGATGGAACCTTAGACCACTGTGCCAACACAGCACAACATCAGAGGGCAGAGTGTAGCACTCCTGACTTTTTATTAATTTTGCATACTCCGATTTTTCAATAAATACTTACTTGTTCTATAAGTGAGTTGAAAAAGCGGGGGTTTTCGGAGTTGACAGCATATGAGGCATGAATATGAACTGTTTACAAAAGGGATATCCTAATACATGTGGCCACAAATCACATAGGTGTCATCTGTTCTCTGTCTTTTTCCTTCTCCTACTGATCCTTCTATGCTTCGGGTGTTGGTCTTCTTCCTGGTCCTGTTCCATGTACTTCCTTTCTGTGTTGTTTTGGTTTTCATCCTAACTCTGGTCTGACTAGCTTTGGTCATGCTGATACTGGTTTCTTGAATCATGTGCTCCTGATATAGCCCTTTCTGGTTCTGGTCCTCCTGACCCTTCCTTGTATTAGCCCTTCCTGGGCCTCCTGATCCTGGTACTACTGATACTTCCCACCCTGGTCCTGTTGGTCTGCTGGGTCCTTCTCCATCTGGCCCAGTTGTACTGGCTCTCCTCGGTCTGGCACTCCTAGTCTTCCTTGTTTTGGTCATCGTGATCCTTTCCACCCTAGACCCTGTCCTTATGGTTCACCTGGTACTGCATCCACTGGTCCTGGTCCTCCTTACAAAGTTGTCTTGGGCTGGGCCTGGTTGATTTGATCCTGGTCTGAACCCATTGTTCTTTGTAGCTCTGGTTGTACTGGCCCTCTAATCTTCATCATACTGGTCCTGCTAACCCAGTTTTTAGTCTTCCTGCTGTGTGTGTGGTACTTCAGGTGCGTGTCCCCTTCGTTCATCTAGGCCTCTTAGCTCTGTTCCTGCTTATCATGATCCCTCTAGTCCACTTAATTCTCATCCATCTAATCCGAGGTTCTAGTCCCCATTCTCCTGATCTGACTAGTGCTTTTGGTCCTCCTCCTTCCTCCCTTCTTCTTGACACTCTGGTTCTGTACTAACTTATCAACTTAGCCTTGATTCCCCTTGTTCAAGTCATCCTGTTCCTAGCGACCTGCTTAATCATCATAGCGGCTGTCATGCTTGCCCCCCCCTTCTCCTGGTCCTCATTTTCTTCCTTGCACTGGTCTTCCTTGCCTTGGTATTCCAGGTCTTGAGCTTCCTTGGACTCTGTGACTTGATTTTCCTAGTCCCCTTGGTTGTGGTCTTCCTTGCCCTTGTACTCTTAATTCTTAGCCTGCTTGTCTGGTTGCCTGGGCATATGGTCCTGTTTCTCCAGGTCCTTTTCTATTAGTCTTCCTCACTTTTGTTCTGGTTTGCGTAGCATTGATCTTTCTATTCCTGGTCCCCACAGTCTGCGTTCATGGCCTGGTTTGTGCCCACTAGGCTTGAACCTCTTGCTTCTTACTCTTACATCTGGTCCTTATTGTTTGGGTCTTTGTATGCTTTGTCTGCCTGACATGCTAGGCCATCCTTCCAGGCTTCTTTGCTCTAGCTCTTCCTGCTCCTTCCTGGTCCTCCTTACCTTTGCCTCTTTGACATTGTCCTCTTGATCCGTCTCACCTTGATTATCTGATTCCTGGTACACCTGCTCCTGGTCCTGCCGGTCCGCTTAGTACACCTGGCCTCTTGTGCCATGGTCCTCTCCTTTTTAGCCCTTGTGCTCTTGATTAGTTTGGATTGTCCTGGTTTTCCTGCCCTATACCTTGTACTCCTGATCCTTCTGGCACTGCCCCACTCGTCTGGGTCCTCTTAGTCCTAGTTTTCATTGTTTGGGTTCTTCTGCGCCTAGTCTTTTTGTTACTGGTCCTCTTGGCAATCCAGGCCCAATCCCCTCAGTCCTCCTGGCTCTGGCTGTTCTAGTCCTCCTAAACTTCCTTAATGTAGTCCTGCTATCCCAGGACCTGGTCTTTCTGCACCACGTGGTACACCAGGCCCCTGTCCTAAGGTCATGGTCCGCTGGCATTCCTGGGCCTGCTTCTGGTACTCATGGTCGTGATCCTTCTAATCCTCTTTGCTCTGGTCCTGGCATCCTTGCTACTGGCCCTCTTGTTTTCCTCACTTACTTTGGCCTCTTGGTCCTAATGGCCATAATCCTCATGCGCCTAATCTTCTTAGTCTATCTGGATCAGGTCCTAAATCGCCTGGCCCTGGTCCTCCAGTTACTTTCTCTCATAGTTCTACACTAACTTGCCATGGTCCTCCTTGTAATGGTCTGCAAGGACTATCTGTTCTTCATTTTCCTAGCCATCGTGTTTCTAGCCCTGCAGCCTGGTCATCCTAGCTGTGGTTATTCTGATCCTGATGTAATTTGTCCTGATTTGCCTTTTCTTCGCCCTGTTCTTCCTGGGCCTGGTGTTCCTTGCCCTGATCCTCCTGCCCCATGTAATATGTGTCCTAGTCCTCTTAAAGCTTATCCTTCTGGCTCTGGTTGCCTGGGCCCCTGGTCTTACATCCCAGATTCTCCTGGCCATGGTCCTCCTGTTCCTGTTTTTCATAGTCCTTGTTTCCTCATTCTTCTGTGTGCATTGGCCCTGATCATCTTGGTCCTGGCCTATCTATATAGCTTGGGTCTAGTTCTCCTTGGTGCAGGTTATCCTTGTCCTTCTTGTCTATTGTGCTGATCTCCATAAACCTTGTCTTTTGGACACCCTGCCCTTTCTGTTTCCCTCAGTCTTGGCCCATCCTGGACATCTTTCTTTCTGGTCCTCTTGTCCTTGGTCACCTTATCCTGGATCTCCTCTCCCTAAGTCTTCTAGCCCTGCAACAGCTGGTCCTGGTCCTGCTGTTCCCCATGGTCCTTCTGTCCTCTCTTGTCCTGCCCTCTTAGTCTCAGTCCTCCTGGGATGGGTTGTCCTGGTCCTTCATGTCCATTTGGTCCTACTCATTTTGCAACCACTGGTCCTGGCCATCATGATCCAGGTTCTGTGCCTGTTAATTATGGTCCTGGTCCTCCTGGCCATCACTGTCTAGTCTGCTTGGTATTCCTAACTTTAGTTATCCCCACTTGGTAATCCAAACTCTAGTCCCCTAGATTCTGATCTTAATGGACCTGTTTGTCCTATTTCCAGTCCTCCCTATTTCCAGTCCTCCTGGTCTTTTGGGTCTACCTAGTCCTTCCTGTGCTGGTCCTCTTTGAATACCCTTGGCCTGGCCCCCGTGGTGTTCTTAGATCCTTGCCTGCTTACTTTAGTCCCCAGATCCTACCAGCCACTGCTCTCCCGATCCTTATTTTCAAAATCCTCCTCAATCTAGTCCTGATTTTCCTGGCCCAAGCCCTCCTGCACTTTGTCCTCTTGGTTCTACAATAACTTGTCCTGACCCACCACATATCGTTCCAGCCTCTTCTAGTTCTGATGATCCACGACCTCTGATTCATGCTAGTGTGAGAACTTCCTGACTCCGTATATCCTGGTCTGTCTGGTTGCCATTACTATGTATTCTTGCTACTGGTGCTCTGGATCATGAGTGCTGGGCCTTTTCATCTTCCTCACGCTAATTCTACTTCCTAATCCTTCTGCTCCTGATCCACCTGGCCCTTGTGGTCCTGGTCTTAGTTCTGGTGCTCCTTTGATTGTCCCTCCTGTATAGGGCCTTCTCATGCTGGTCCCACTGCAATTGTTTTCCTTATTAGTCCCCCGGTCCTCTCGCCCCATCCTAGACATACTAGTTCTTCGGGTCTCCTGGTTTGCCTATCCCATCTTGTCCTTGCCCATTTGACCCTGGTCCCCTACGTCATGCGCCTCCTAGGTCTAGTCTTCTTTATACCTGTGGCACCTCTCCTCCTAGTTCCCATGTTGCAGGCCACACTGGTACATATAGTCCTTGTCACCCTTTAGGACCCCCCTCATGAACGCTCTTATTGTGGTCCCACCGGGCCTGGACTTCCTGGTCCTTTATATTACTCCTGGTCCTTCTGTTATAGGGTATCCTGGTCCTGCAGTCCCTGGTCCTTTCTGGTTGTGGTCTTCCGGGTACTGGCCCATTTGCTTCTGACTCCTTTGTCCCTCTTTACCTGATCTCTGTAGCCTTGGTCCTCCTGTCTCTGGTCCTTCTTTCCACTGTTCTCCTGGTACTGGTCCTTATTGGTCTATCAACTTGGGGCTGCTAACCCTGGCCATCTTCACCCCTCTGGTTGGTGAGCTTGAGCCTAGCCTTCCTCGTCATGTTGGGCCTTCTGATCCATCTACAACTATTCCTGAGGTTCATTCAGGCCCTCATCCACTGGGTCTTGGTCCCTCTGTTCCTCATCCTCCTGGGCCTCCTGAATCTTCTCACCCTGTTCCTGGTACCCTTAGTCCTGATTGTCTTTGTCTTGTTCCTCCTCATTTGTTTGCTCATGGATAAGGTCTCCCTGGCTCTTGTGGCAATGGCTGTTTTAGCCCTCCTAGTGGTCTACCTCCTGATCTCTATTGTCCTACTGCTCAGCATCCTCCTCCTTCCAGTCTTACTGTTTCGTTCCACAGGTCCCCTCCACAATTTATTTATTCAGGTACAGCCTCCAAACCTGTCACTGATTTAGTTGGCTTCCACATTTCCTCTGCTGAGACAGCTGTCAAGAACAGATTTCCAAATTAGATTGGGTGACTAAAATGTCAGTGGGGGTGAAGGGGACATTCATGTCATGGGACCAATAGTCATCTATACCTGACATCCACTCAGTAGGTTGAATAGTATGATAAAGGTGTGTTTATTCAGCTGGCAACTGAGTGAATAGATATTCCTTAAGTCAAATATCCAGATGTATTGCTTACCTGTTTCCTGCTTTCACTTCCCTTCTGCCACAGAATGACTGTGTCTCACTCAGTTTATCTCCAAGCGTCCCAGAGCACTGTGCCCCCAAGCACCGTTTTCCTATTGTCTGTGTTCCTCCCTCTGTGACCCGATACCACCTATCTCTCTGTTTCCCCTGTTTTCTGCTGTTTGACGACTGTTGCTTTGTTGCCAGGTCTGAAATATTCAGCAAGCACACTCCCCCTTAAGAAAAGAAGCCCCAAACTACCACATGGTCTTCCATAAGAAGCCCATAATAAAACCAGCACTCAAAAATCATCAAAAGGAAGCAGCACTGCCAAATGTTTGTCTAACCATTCTGGGAAATTCCAAGCATTACCACAGAATGGTCCCAGAATGTTTGCGCATATCAGCTGGTTGAGATGACATGAACGTTATTCTCTCCAATTACAGGATGTCCTTCTTCACTCTTGTTCCTTCCTCTTGCTGCCTCATGTAGCCAACAGGAAGGGTGGTTAGGGCTCTCTGCTGTTGACCCTGCCCCCAGTTGTGCCCGCGATACGGACTGGATGTGAAATTAGCCTTTATTATCAAGCAGACAATGTGATTTGTGCTTCTGCTGCTGTGTTTTCCCATCTCCACTACTAACAGTTTGTGGGTCTGTGCAATGTGGGTTATAGGGCAAAGTCACATCTGGCCCACTTGACTATTGGACCTCTCTGAGACTTGCAACACTGAACAAGCCTTCCTTTCCACAACCGTGGTCACAGCTATGAATTAGCAGCAAGGATAGGGCATGGAGGTAAAACTTCCTTATTGTAGATGTGAGTGCCTGCCTAGTGTTACCTTATATGCACCATCACTTGACCCTGCTTGTACCAGAGCTGGGTCAGGAGCACAACAAACTGGCGTAACTGGTGAATTATTGGCTTGCTAATGCATGCACATGTTGTAGGACTGATTAGACAGGCAGAAGCCCTCCACTCTGCCCAACAACAGAATTGTGGTTTCACTGCGTTTCATTTTTAAGCAGTGCTTTTGGTTGAGATCCAGGTTCTCTAGGAGTTGACAAAAGAGTCTGGGATGCAAGAGAAGAGAACTGAAGGAAAGCATGACTTAGGCAGGTGAGGTGAGAAAAAAGCAGTGAGAGAGAAGGAGAGTGAAAAGAAAAGTGTAGAGGCAATGAACTACTTCCAGTATTAGACTGCATGATGTAGCTTGATGATTGAGAAGCAAAATGGGCAGCTAATTGAGCCACGAACTGGAATTGGCAAAAGTAGAACATAATAGACAAATTAGAGATGCTTTAAAACAGAACTTTGGTGACCAAGAGGAAATTATCAGACTACGCAAGAGGACTTTTTGAAGGTAAATTAAGAAGACTGATCTCTGCTAAGAATGAGATTTCATGGACTCAATTTATAACTGTGCTTTGAGAAAGTAAATCTCAGCTATCCTGGATATTGGTCACCAAAAATTCCAGTGGGAAGAAAAAAGTAGAAGCTCCACGTTTGAATGAGGAGGATTGGATAAAAAATATTCTCAATCTATATCAAATTAACTAAAACGTTTGAATATTTCCTCAGCAATGCCTAAAAAAAACTATCTCTCTGGGAATTTCTCTTCCAAGCTGGAGGATTTTACTCCTTTAGTATCTGAAATTCAAAAAAGTATAATGTGTTAAAAGGTTCTTGGGCCCAAAGTCCTCATGGGCTTCCTGCCAACATATTAAAATAGGATGCTGATTTGTGGGCCCATGTTCCTATCCCAGTTGTTTTTCTTCAGTGATAAAATTACACATAATCCAAGAAACCTGGAAAGGGAGTATCAGTGCCCTAATTTACAAAAAGGGTCCTAGAATGCTAACTCAAAGTTGTAGAATGGTAAATCTTCTAGATGTACTCAGTAAATAAATGATAAACATATTTTGAGTGCAGTAGACAATGGGCTGATAAGGAGGCTGTTCATCCCAAAACACAACTTGGGTTCAGAAGAGGTCATTTGACAACTGATGGATGGTTTCCACTTAACTGAAAAATATCCTAGCTTTCGTAACAGAAAGTTTTATTTCTATTAAGGACTCAGAGGCAAGAATTATGCATTTTTTCTTCAGTTCTTTTCACAACAGCCATGTTTCACAAATAACCATAAACTATCTTTCCTATGAAACAATGGGAAAGAAATACAATACACATGCAGTCAATAGTAACATTGCCTGTCCCATAATAGTCCTTCTTTGATTATCAAGCTCCCTCTTTCTTCGCGCAGCCAAGATCATGCCCATCCGGTGTATTATTCCTGCTTGGACATTTCAATTCCTATGAAGAATACAGAACAACATAATTCAGAGCCCAGCCATGTAAGCTATCACAACCAGTACACAATACTGACTGAATCCACTTTGCAGCTGTGGCAATACCATGACAACATTTCAAATATAGTTCTATGATTTCAGATAATATGTGTCAAAATATATCAAACCATACAAAAATTTGTCTACTTACCAAAGACGTCTTTTTTCCTGCTCCCGAAATAGAGGTGAGCTGTGATACACTGATCATTGGGAGGGATAATCCTCACCTTAAAGTCCTTATTGAATTTAATTTTTCTATTACAAAACGTAGGAATTTTTTCATTCTCTGTCAGGACCAGAGGCGAGGATTATGCATGTTCAAATCTTATTGACCACTAGGGTTGCCATGACTATGACCACTTTGAAGTAGAAATGTTTAAAGGTGAAATCCGAGAACCAATATATGCCTTCCAGTCAAGCCCCAAGAGTAAACCTCTTTGAGGCCATAGCACCCCAGTGGAGTGCGCCCCAAATTTGGAAGTGTCAATGCCAGCCTCTTGTATGACCCATCTGACCCATCTTGCTTTAGTAGGGGAGGCAACCACATGGAATGGCTTGCAAATGGAAATGAGTAGTTGTCGTTCACTTTGGGGGTGAAAGTCTGAGGTCTGTAACGTTGAGTGTTCTGACATCCGAAACACTCCTGCAGGATATAGGGCACAAGCTACCTGGCTGTTGAGTCCAGAGAGATATTTATTGCTCTTCCATGAAAAACAGAGATTCAGGACGTTGTTCACATCCCAAAGGGTTGAATACCTTAGTTCGGAAGGAAGTGACAGGTGCATACCCCTCATCGGTTTTTGTACCCAAGTGTCCCACTGGACACCCCTCAATCAGGAGGTGCCCTGCTGAGACTGCCGACCTGAAGGTATTCACTGATCTGTAAGCTAGACCTCCTGAGGCCAAAGAGGACAGAAAATTCAGAATATGGACAACATTAGACTCCATGAGATCCACGTCCCTCTGGAGACAACAACCAATCCATCTTCTTCACATAGACGTATTCCCCTTACTTGTTCCCTCCTCCCATGACCTTGATTGGAGGAGTTGAGCTCTTTGCAAAAGTCTTGTGACTTTCCATCATTCCTTGAAATCCTCCACACCACGAGAAACAATTGTTCATTCAATCCTAAGTGATGGGGATTTCCCTTGAGGATCCTGTGGGAGATCTGCCACTAAGGGAAGAAGGATGGAGAATCCCAAGAAAGTCCAATCAGAATTGAATACCAGGATTGCAATCTCCTATTCAGTATTATTACCACTACCTCTGCCTTCTGCATTCTCTCTTGCGCTGATAGTGTTGTGATCATTGAGAAGGGAGAAAATGCGTATCTCTTTTATTGTTGCCAATCCCGGAGAAAGGCATACGTTGCTACCGCTTGAGTTTCTGGTATCTAGCTGAAGAATCTCTCTAGTTGGTGATCCAGGCATAATGTGAATAGATCCACCATGCACGGGTACCATCTCTTCTCTGTCACCTTGAAGATTGTCAGATGAAGCTTCCAAAGACTTATGTCCTGGAGATATCTAGAGTTTCAGACTGCCACTTAGTTGGCCTTGCCACAAAGGTGTTCTTCTATCACTGGGATGTTGTTGTCCAGACAAAGGTTCTTGGGAAACTCTGATAGGGTTCTCAATTGAGTCACCCCTAGATGGCTGATATAATGTACTGCTGAAACATTGTCCATCTTCAGCAGTACACAACAGAGTGCCATCTCTTTGGTCCAGCAACATATGGCAAATGAGTCACCCAGAATTTCCAGACAGCTGATCTGCAACTGCAGGTCTTGTGCAGACCACTTCCCCCCAGCGGATAAGGCGCCGCAACGGGTGTCACAGCCGCTTCTGCTAGCATCTGATTCTATAACGATATTTGAATTGGAACCGAAGATTGCTCTCCCATTCCACGCTTACATATTTATGAAACACCATCTCATTTCTTCCTTTGCCTCTTCTGTCAGAGGAACCTTCTCTGAATATATCAAGCTTTTGCATAAGTGGGGAGCTTTCATGCATTGCAGGGCCCTGTAGTGGAGAGGACCTGGATGTATTGCTTGAATGGACAAGGAAAGGAGTCCCACTATTTGGGCTATCTATCGCAAAGAGGTTCATTCCTTTAATGGAGTCTTGCAGGGTTCTTGATGTTCACAGTCTTTTTCGACGGAAGGCTCACTGTGGTTTCGCAGGAGATGATTATGAAACCCAGAAACGTTGTTCACTGTGCTGGGAAGAGCAGCAACTTTTTCGGGTTGATGACGAACTCTTGACCTTTAAAGAGGTGTACTGCTGTTTGGAGATGCTCTTGAATTGTCTTCGGACATTGGTCCATGATGAGGATATCATCCACGCAGACTATCAGGTGGATTCCTTGATCCCATAGGGCCTCCATGGCCGAGGTAGCACCTTGGTGAAGCACTACGGCATGGAGGAAAGAACGAAGGTTAAGGATGTCTACTCATACAGTTGGTCTTTCCCCGTGAACTGAAGGAATCTGCGGTGTGGTGGGAAAAGGGGGATGGTGACTCACGTCCTTCAAATCCATACATCCCATCCATTCGGGTGGCCTGAACATGTCCCTCAGAAGGTGAGTTCTTTCCATTTTGAAGTGGTGATACGCCAGCCACTCGTTTAATTCTCACAGATGGATGTCAGGTAACTGGCCTCCCTCCCTCTTTTGTACAAAGAAAAGATGCATTAGGTCCTCCAGTCCAGCATGCCTTACATGTCAGTCCCGTGTGTTGTGGTATAGGAGAGTGTCCTGCATCTGTGGAAGGACTTCATGGTCTAGAGGGGCCTGGATCCCCATCTGAATCCCTGTAACAGTCATTCACGTCCAAGGGGTCAGGGGTAACTTCTGCATCTGGCAAAATTATCACCTTCCACAAGGCCCTATCCATAAGGATAGAAATGTGGGAATCAAGGTTGTCTGAGGGGAAAAGAGACTAAGATAAGAAACCCCTTTTTAGGCAGTCGAAAGCGTCCATGTCCATGCTCTGTACATGCTTCTGTTTCCTTCTACCTTAGAAGGAATTTTATCTGGGGGTCTCTGTTTGTTGTCGGGGTCTCCTAGGAGCTATGGTAGGAGGTCAGCAAATTCAGAGGCTCAGGGTATCAGTAAGCTATTTGCATAAATTTGTGTTCCAGAGTAGCTATAGCTGAGGCAACAGCCTGGTGAATGGATGCATCTACCTCGACACAAAATTCGTCACCACAAGGTAAGTAAAGGGGGGAGTCATCATCCACCTCTGAATGCTGCATGGTTGCAAGAGGTTAATATAATAGTATGGGCAGCTGAAAGCTGTGATTTGGTGCTGGGTATAGCTGCATGGCGAGCCAGGGGCTCAGGTTTGGGCCTTTGCCCTCGGTTGGAACGCCCTTTTCTATTTCACTGGCTTTACACCTGGGCCTGTCCCTTACATTATCAATATGCAGACTCCCACACCTGTATGGTAATACAGACCCTAGTGGGGCATAACTTAGTGTGTACTTGCTGCCTGTGCCTACTGGCACTGATACTGACCCACCTTTGGGGTGTCAATACCATGAAATGGTGTGGTGTACATCAGCACCTACAGACCCAAAGGTGGGGCGTCTTGCTCCAGGTAGTGCAAGGGCCAGGGCTCTTTTTGCAGGTTCGCCTTTTGGTTTGAGATTTGACTGCATGTCGTCTGACAGAGGAGCATGTAGCGTGTATCTACGAAGGTGCTCTGTTTTAGAAAAGAGGGACCTCTACTGGGCAGAGGCCACTACCAGGATGTACCACTGACTGCTGAAGTGAGGCATCAGCGCTGCGTAAGGATGCTGAAATGCCTTCCTGCAGCACCTTTGTTAACGGAGAAAGAACTGCTTAAACAATAAAACCAAATCAACATATTTACCTTGTTCATTACAATAGAAATTAAAGCACACAAGGAGAGGGGACGTATCTCATGGCTGCAGCAGCAAAGAAAGAGGGAGCCTGATAATCAAAGAAGGAATACTATGGGACTGACAATGTTACTATTGGTTGCATGTGTTTTATCTTTCTTTCCTGTTGTTTCATGGGAAAGTAGATTACGATTGTGGCCCTCATTATGAACACGGCGGTCCCTACTGCGCCGCCGGCGGTGGCGGTAAAAACCGCCAACAGAGGAGCAGTCCGGCCCGCCAAATAATGAACCATTCGAAATACAGGCATCCAGAAAACCACCCACCACCAGTAGAGGAGTGCCAACAACAACGGCAGAGTCCGCCCACAGGCCGATGGAAAGGCCCAACCCGCCCATCAAATTATGAACCATTAGTCCGCCGCCAGTTCCCGGGAGGGGACCACCGCCACGCAAGTCCAGGCGGAAATGAACCAGATCCAATGAAGCACTCTCCTGAGGTCCACACAACGCGCCGAAGCAGACATGGATAGAGAGCTGCAGATCATGCCAGCCCTGCTACTTGCCATATATCTCCACGACCGAGACCGCCGACGAAGACGACGACGGTAAGTACTGCAACATACGAAACAAGTGAGGAAAGGGCAAAGTTACATACCCACCCACTCCACCCACCTAGCAATGCCCCCCAACCCTTCACAGCAGCACAACCCATACACCCCACACCAAGCGGTACTTACCCGACACAAGGCAAATCCAACTTGACCTTAGTACATACAAATGCCCCACACCCATAAACAATGAAACGAAAGACCAGGGTTCAACAGTGTGCCGCCAAAACACAGGCCACACAAAAATATTTATTACAGCTCACAGAGCCAACTATTTCCAACAAGGCCAATGGCCAGTCCGTAGCGCAAGAAGTCCCATGGGCCACAATGGCCCCAACCTGACTCCCAAAAGTGCACGGTACTCCACTTAATGGGGCAACAAAGGGGCATCCAGTCACCTCACGGAACAGGGGCAGGGGGTGGTGGGGGTGGGGATTTGCGACAGGAGTGGGGATTGGACTTGCGCTTGGAAGGTAGAGGGGGTGTGGGTTTGTTCTTTGAAGGTGGGGGGGTGTTTTGAGCGGGTGGAGACAGATGGACTTGGCTCTCCACGGGGCTTCTTCTTCTCTCAGGAAGGGGCACGGGAATGTGAAGGGCGAACAGGGGTGGGCTGTGAAGTGGAAGAAGTGAAATTGAATCCTCCTTCCAACTGGACGGACGGGGTTTTGCAGAACCACACTAGGAGGGCTTGGGCGCTGTGGAGGGGGGCTGTGTGGTGGCTGGCCTCTGGGTCTGACGATACCACGAACATATCCTTGCACAGGATGTTGTGAAGCGGGAGGACGGTGGCTAAGTTGTGGCTGGAGTGGTATCGTGCCCCTTACGAAGCCTCGGAAGGGACAGAAGACAGACTGCTGGCGAGCTGGCACAGAGAGGCCCATAGATCTGGCCGTAGCTCGAGAATCCTTGAACCTCTCAAGCACGGAGTCTGCCTTCTCACCAAAAAGGCGAGAGCCATCAAAAGGCATGTTGATCAACCTCGACTGGACATCCCCTGAAAAGCCAGTAGAACGAAGCCAGACGTGGCGAAGTAGGGCCACTGTCGACGCAATCGCTCTACCCGGCGAGTCGGTCGTGTCCAATCCACACCGGATAGTAAACTTGGCTGCTTCTCTCCCATCCTTGACAGCCTGGGTGAGAGTGTCCTGTACGCCCTCCGGTACCTGGGGTAGCACCTGTGCCACAGTATCCCAAAAAGTATGGGGAAAATGGCCCAATAGGCAAGAGGTGTTTACTGACCTCAATGCCAGGCTGGAGAAAGAAAACAACTTCTTTCCAAGTTGGTCCAGCCTCTTGGATTCCCTATCTGGAGGGGCGGAAGGTAAGGCACTACGGGAAGTGGAGGCTTGGACCACCAAGCTCTCTGGGGTGGGGTGTTGGGTGAGGAAACTAGGATCATTTGGAGCAGGTCTATGGCGGCGGCCGACTGTCCTATTTATAGGAGCCCCTGTGCTGGGTTTGGACCATGTTCCCAGAAGGACGGCCGTTAGGGCTTCATTGAAGGGCAACATCGGCTCCGATGTAGTCACCCCGGCTGAAGCACCTCCGTCAGGAGATTCGTCCTGACTGGCACCGTAGGCAAGTCTAGGTCCAAGACCTCAGCTGCCCTAAGCAACACCATGGCATAAGAAGCACCCTCCTCTGTAGCCACATTCGGAGGAGAGAGCATGCCAGTATCTGGAGAAGTATCCAGCCCACTGGCTTCCTCCTGATCCTCGAACCAGTCCTGTTCTTGCTCCTGTTCACACTCTAAATGGTCCCCAGACCCCTACCACTCCTCTCCTGTGCCTGGCTGTCCAAAATAAGGCTCAGGCAATGATCTGGGCCTAATCAGCGCCGTCGAAGTTGGAGTCAGCGTAGTACAATGTCCCTCCGGCTCCGGATCATCCAGAAGGAGGATGGGGCTACCACCAGTGGGCGACAGTGGTGGAGGAAACGTGGACGTCGGACCCGGCACCGGAGGAGGTTGTGCGAGACCGGCGCCGGTCCGAGTCCGCTATCGGATCCTGTGGTCCCCAACGGCGCTGATGCCGAAGCCCCCGACATCGAATCCAATGGGGCCCCTAGTGACCCCACGAGGCCCGAAGACCTACCCGAGGGTGCAGCCCGCTCAAAAACAAGGAGCATAGCCTTGTAAAATTATTTCATTTGAGCAGGGGTCACTCCGATCCCTGGAAAAAGGGGAAGACGCAGAGTCGGCCCTGGTGACGGCTCCGCAGAACCACGCTCAGAACATCAACGTTCCCAAGACACCTTGTTGACCAACGGGTGTGGTGAAGTCAAAGTCCACTTGGACTTCTTCTTCTGAGTGCCCTGATGACCTCGAATGCGAGAAAGAGGACTTGGGGCTCCGGGAACGGTGCCGCGACCTCCTCCTACTGCGGGACTGTGACTTCCTCGGAGTCGTGCAGACCGAAGACGGCTGTCGGGCCGCCAGAAGTTTGAGGGATCTCTCCCTCAAGGCCTTCAGAGCCATGGCCTGACACTCAGAACACAATGTTGAATCGTGATCCTTCTCAAGACACCAGAGACACACTCTGTGCGGATCCGTAACTGACATGGTGCGATGACATGCACCACACGGCTTGAATCCTGTCTTTCTCGAAGACATCTCAAATAATAAAGAAAAAACCTCGACAAATATCAAAGAAAAAGGGTAGCTCTTCCCGGATCTGCCCTTAACTAGCGCGGAAGGAAAAGAACTGACATATGCACACCGGGGTGGTGCCTATATAGAAGACCGTGATATCACAGGTGGCTCCAACAACGATTACCACGTCATGCGGAGCCGGACGAAATACCCGGATCCGAACGACGCCACCTGACGGCGTGCACAGGATACTGCTCAGCAGAAAAATTCTGGATTCTAAGCTGACGCCAGGGAATTCTAAGGTAAGGAATCTGCAGCTAGAAGTCTCTAGCAGATATATATGTATTAGTTTAACATTTAAGGTGCATATTAGTGCTTAGGGAGTTGGGAATGGGGTTGTGTTTTATGAGATTTATTATGCCTCAGTTAGTGCAACTCGGTTCTCATCTCTTAAACTCTTCTGTAGGTCTCTTTCTGCATTTGCCAATGTTGGCCTATGTGCTACTGCAAAGATTTATTGCTTCCGGGTTCAATACTAGATTGTGTCTATCACCATTTTAGGTTTGCTTTAGCAGTTTACCTGCGCTTTTGTCGTGTGAAAGAAATATGTAAACAAAGGGACTTTGGTTTAGCTGGCTGCAACCATTTATCGGCTTTGCAATAAGAGCAGTGACAAATCTGTCAAAGCATAAATAGTCTTTGTTCGCATGCCGAACGAAACCTAAAAGGCACGAAAATAGACACCTAAATCTTAGGCCTTAAAACTTCTATCATACACTCCAGCTCGTTTGGTACACAAACAACAAGCACCTTACCATACATCAAGGCTTGTGTATGTAACACTGTTGAAACATAAAGAAAAAACACAAGCACCTGTACGGTAATCCAGCCAGCTGAGTACCGACAGAACCATGCCACAACCTGAAAGGCAGGGGACATCCATGGCCGCCATTCTTCAGTAAAAAAACATATTGCTCAGAGAGGAGGCTGTGAGGGGGGCATATCTTTGGCCGAGAGTCAGCCGGGCTGTTCTTTCCTCACTATACCAAGACCAGAATAAATGTGGAAACATATCCTTTATTATTAACTAGAGCTTTACTCTCACTAAAGTAGCTCATCCCACTTCCTAAAATAGCACTCCAAATGTTAATCTCCTTTGAAAAGATTGACTTGATGTTTCTGGTATCTTACCCATAGCGTTTCCTCGTTTACATGTATAAATGTTCACTTTCAACACGGCCACCTGATTCATAGCACATTAATCAGTCCTCATGCTGTTTTTCAGATTCTCTGCAAAGCATGAGTTGTATGAAGGGTGGACCAGACACTGCTTGTGGATCCAAATGGGTTGTGCTCACAGAGAGATCGTGTATGAAATTTTCACCTGTGAAAATATCAGAGCCGACAGGTATGATCCATCTGTAAATAAGTGGTGCACGCTAGAGGTTACATTCATAAATGGAGACAGCTATGAAAAATGCTGTGGCATGTAGGATGCCCTTCAGGGATGTCAGTGTGGAGTCTGGGAAGCCATGAAGCAGGGGGTTACCAGACTTGAACAGTAGTATTGAAGTATCTTTCTGAAAGAAATGGTTAAACGTTCTTTAGAAGAAAGCTGATACTAGGCTGTTTTTCTTTTTAAGGCTATGTGTTCCTTGAGCTGATGTTTGTATCCATGGTGAATTCAAGTGACTTGCCACTCAGTGAAAGTTGTGGTTCAAAGATGTTAAGGGTCATTTCAATGAGCCAGAATTGTACTGTTTCTTGTTTGTTACTCTTGGCAAATAACGGGAATTCGATCTTGGTTGGGTGGTATGTTCAAGTAGGCATTGGACATCTTGGTCTTAATGATGATGACCAGGCAGTGTTTAGGCACTGGATGCCTGAAGGAGAGGAGACTTTTAAATATAGTTGTGTGTCATCGCCATAATCTTAGTAGACTACCAAGAAGCTCCATGTGGAGGGTGAAGATGACAGAGGACAGTTTGGAAGTTTGGGGGACTCCGAGGAGATAGGGATCCTTTGGGATCTGGAGGTACACAAGTGTACAAACTGGTACTGGTGGGAATGGGTGGAGAAGAACCAGTGAAGAATATTGCTGGTGAATCATATTGAAGACTCCAGGGTTCATATTAGAAAAGGTTGGTCAACTGTTTAAGGGCAACTAAAAAGTCCGGCAATTCCAGAAAGTAGGTGTCATCTTCATCTGTGGTCAGGACAAAATAATTCACTTTCAGTTAGACAGATTAAATCCACTTTCCTATCAGCTTTGAACAGCCTTGTTTTCTAGTGCTTGTAAAACATCAGCTTCTGTGGGTCGTGGATTGACATCAGTCCGACAGTACCGTTAAGGGAACGTAGCCCTTTTGTGTGTCATGTTTGCAGTATCCTCATTGTTAACTTTTGAAATGTGAATAATGTTGCATTTAGTCCTCATTGTTTATTACTCAAGATGTTTTGAACTTATAAAGACATCCGGTATAACTGTTTTGTTAGAGGTGTAAGTCTGCATGGATTTAAGCATACATGTTTGTTTTAATATCAGAAATATCAACTACAAAAATCGGCCTTGCAGACCATAACACACGCCCACAAACAGCCATAATACCGGCCCTGAACCCCACCTGTCAGACCGGCCCTTTGGGCACTGTCTGATCGCCCTATAGGCCTGTGGAACCCTGTCATCCGTTCATGCACCCACCCATTCTTCCACCCATTCACCGAGACAACCTCCCATTTATCCCCCACCATAACCCATGTACATAATCTTAGGGTTGCTACCTAACCAGTGTATTTTTGTTTGGTCTGTATTTGCATATAAATGGTGGTCAACCAATAAAAGCCAGTTTTTTTTCTCCTTGGAAATATAAACTTTGAACAGCAAATAGAAGGTCAAATAGCTTCAACTATGTATTAGACCTGTTTTAACTAATCTTAAATTATTATTAAAGCTAACAGATCGCGAGTATCACTTTAAAAGCTACTCTTAATTAACTTATCTAAGATGTGATTTGAGGATTCGCCCCACACCTTTCCAGAAGAGCTAAACAAATGAACAGGAAGTGTTTGCTTTAGAAAGGTAGCAAGGCTGCTTATACCCGCATTCAGTGGTTCTCACATACATACTCCATACAATTTCACGCATACAACCTCTATTATCAAGTACCAAGCTTGTAAAGTACCTCCAGGCGCCTAGGACGAAAGCGTTTAATGACAGGAGTGCCATCAAAAACAGTTGGCTCCTGATCCGCCGCCCTTTGTCACGGATACCGAGGGATCTGCATCGACAGAACCGATTATTTCTGAATACCTGTTGACAGGTGTCCTGGATATCAGAGGATGTCCCAGTATGGGACTTCCGGTGACCTGCACAAATATTCCGTTTTGTGAGACCGGTGCTGCTTTATTTGTTAGGCAAGAAGAATAATGCCAGAAAAAGGACTAATAAATCAACGTTGAGCTGAAGACATAAACTCGAGACCCAGCCTGCCTGGGTCTAGGAACTCAATGACAGGAGGAAGAGAATGAATACACGGGGAAACAAGCTGAACTAACCAGGATCACAACATACAAGTGGACAACCCGGGATTTAAAATTACCGAAGCCAAGTTATGGCGTCCGCAATTCCTTATAAACTGCAATATTATCAGACCACAAGTGGACACTGATTATGTTGCGAGGTAGAGCTCAGCCTACCTCGCTGACAACAGTGATTATTAAGAAATCTCAATCACATTCATTTCTAACGAAGCAGTAATTGAAAGAGGTAATGTTTTCGGAACTACCACACTTTTTGTTTTACCACACTTGCTAATAAAAATAAATGCAGAAATAACGGTTGTAGGGAAAAAAACGTTTTTTGTTTTATAAACCGTGCGCTCTGTAGTACTGCGCAGGAGCATGCCCGACGCCATGATGTACACTCTGGCCCATTTTGGGGGTTAAGGGCGAAGAATTAAAGAGGGGGGATCCCAAGCCGCATAGTTCGTGCGGCACAAATTGAAAAGCACGTCCTGCCACGCGCTTGAGCGTTGGAAAGGGCCCAAGTATTTGCTACACTAAGGTGGTGACGAAGGGGCAACGACCCGTGCTGATCCCTTCTAGACTGCGATCTTCGCGCCTCTGATGGCTATCGCGCTAGTCACACGGGCGAAGTCCACGCCCCTACTATTTCGAGCCCTTCAGCACGACACCGCCCCAGAGTCAGCACACGCTATCTGAACATTAATGCCTGCATGAGCGGCCCTGACCAGATTTGGCTCCTCCCCGACCAGCCCAGCAGAAGTAAGCATCAGCATTGTGCAAGACTCTCTGGTTCCCTACCTGTGCTTAATTTGTGCTTGTTGTTTCCGGTGCTAAGCACCGGCACTTATTTTTGAGGGCCGGGGCTTATTCTTCGGCCTCAAGCATTTGCTGCGTGCAAAAGACACATACGGGAAAGACCGAGGAAGAGAAAAACGAAAAAGCGTCACAAAAGGAGAAAGTAGAACGCTGCAAGAGTGAGCTGAAGGGCAGGGAGTGGCTTTAAATGTATTCAAGAGGCCCGAGATGGCTTCAGGATTACGCTGCCTCAGTATTCCATGTTCACACACTTAATTGCAGCAGAGTGTTTAAGAGAGGGCTTTGGCACCGGCACCTTTTTATTTATGAATTAAGCACTGCTCCCTACCCAGTACTGCCACCTGAGTACCTATCCTGCTGCGACTTCAAAGTGAGTGCCTCCACAGTGCTCATGTCTGTCTGCTCCAGGATAGTGCTTTCCAGCCTGGTGTGAGCACAGCACTAGCTTCTTAATGTTGGCAACTCACCTCTTCTAGCCATGAGCTCGGATCAGCAGGTGAATGCACAGGCTGCTCTACCACCACAGCGCCTCATGCCTGCCCATGCCATTGGTGGCACGTTCAATCTGCTGCCTCCCTTCAGCGAACTCAGTGACCCAGCGACAGCCACCTTCTGCTGTCACACGTGGGCAGTGCGGCTGAATAACTACTTCAAAGCCACCAAGGAGGCCGATGGCGAACCAAAACACTCACTGCTTCTACATTATGCTGGGGGAGAAATCTTCAAACTCACCAGTACCTGTACAGAAGACGATCCACAGAAAGAAGTTTACACTCAGATTAGTCAGGGCCGGGAAGGCGAAGCCAAACCATAAGAGGACCGTGGCTAACGTGCCCCGAAGGGTGCCGGAAACACATTGGCTAGTGAACATCCACAACCCAAGCCTGGAAAAATCCACTGGTTGCAATGGTCAGAGTGGTTTGAACTGACCAATGCAGAGGAGAAGGCGTGTTCTGCTAGGCCAGAAGTGGAGGCCAGTAGGGGCAATGGTCATCTACGGACCGCGAACATTGTAACGTACTCCAATACCTTTCGGTCGAGTTCACGCCATAATATAAAAACATAAAAAAGCTGGAGGGATTGTACCACTTGCTGTTACTAGAGGGTATTCTGCTTGACAGAACCTGTGTTTTCCTAGATGTTTTTCACATGTTGGAGGCACAAAAGTCAGGCTGCTGGCAAGCATAGTCTAAGGAGTATTGCTTATTAAACACAAACGGTGTTCTTTGAAAATCATTTGCCAACATACTGTACATTTAGACAGCAAGTGTAGGAAGCTGGCCCTGTACCTACTATATTAAAATAAGATATAGGCCCTCATTATGACTCCGGCAGGCGGCGGAGGCCGCCTGCCAGAATTCCGCCCTCCGTAATACCGCTCCGCGGTCAGAAGACCGCGGAGGGTATTATGAGTTTTTCCCTGGGCTGGCGGGCGGTCTCCAAAAGACCGCCCGCCAGCCCAGGGAAAAACTCCCTTCCCACGAGGATGCCGGCTCGTAATAGAGCCGGCGGAGTGGGAAGGTGCGACGGGTGCTGTTGCACCCGTCGCGTATTTCACTGTCTGCAAGGCAGACAGTGAAATACATTTTGGGGCCCTCTTACGGGGGCCCCTGCAGTGCCCATGCCATTGGCATGGGCACTGCAGGGGCCCCCAGGGGCCCCGCGACTCCCCCTCCCGCCATCCGGTTCCCGGCGGGAGAACCGCCAGGAACTGGATGGCGGGAGGGGGAGTCGGAATCCCCAAGCCGGCGCAGCAAGCTGCGCCGGCTTGGAGGATTCCTTGGGGGCAGCGGGAAACCGGCGGGAGACCGCCGGTTTCCCTTCTCTGACCGCGGCTAAGCCGCCGCGGTCAGAATGCCCCGCGGGGCACCGCCGGCCTGTCGGCGGTGCCTCTGCGTCCAGCGGCCCTGGCGGTTACAAACCGCCAGGGTCGTAATGAGGGCCATAGTGTGCACAGAGTCCAGGGGTTCCCCAGAGGCTTAACCGTGGCTAAAGTAGATAATACTAACGCTCTCTTTTGTGGTAGTGTGGTCGAGCAGTTAGGCTTATCAGAAGATAGTGCAAAGAGTTTGTTGTACATACACAGGCAATAAATGAAGCACACACTCAATGACTAACTCCAGGCCAATTGTTTTTATATAGCAAAAATAAATGTTGTTACTTTATTACTAGAACCAAAAGATTCTGATTGCAGGTAAGTACATTTCCAAGTAAGTAGCAAGCATATGTATCAACACCACTTTGTTTCAATTTGGCAACATAAACGATTTTCAAGTAAGTAGCAAAATTCTGTTAAAAAAATTAACACTGCAATTTTCAATACAATTCTGGTGGGGGGAGAAAAGTTAGTACAGTTCAGTTTTGAGGTAAGTACACGACTACCAGTTCCAGTCTCCGGGGGTTAGGATGTCCACAGGTTGGGGTTCAAGTTAACCTCAAACACCCACCACCAGTAACATGGGGCCGGCCGAGTGGCGAGGTCAAAGTTGCTGCAAAATTTAAAATGGGATCCTATAGAGACTGGGGGCAGAAATAGATCTGCTATCAGGTAAGTACCGACGTCTTTGGAGAGCAGACCTGGGGGGTTTAGGTGAGCACTGGGGGGGGCACAGGTCAGCACCAAACACACCCCCTTCAGCTGCATAGGGGTGGCCGGGTGCAGGGTGCAAACTAAGCGTTGGGCTCCCAAATCTTCTCAACAAGGGGACCCGAGGGTCACAAGGAGGCTGCATACTGGATTCAGGAGGTCGGTTCAGGGAAACCACGGGTTGGACAAAGAGGAGGGCCGCCTATGAACATTGCTGCACCGGAAGTCGGCCAGGGGGCTGCTGATGCAAGGTACCTTTTGGCGTCAGGTATCTTTGTCCGGATACTTCACAGGCAGGGGGGTCCTCTGGATTTAGGCTACATGCGTTGTTGTGTTGGTCAGGAGAGATCAACCCAGGGTGGACACGAGGTCAGAATCACCTGGGGACCTGCTCTAGATAGGTGGGCCCCCTGGACACAGCTTGCAGATTTGAAAATGTTAGGCCACCAGTTTGGCGCCCGAGCCCAGGCACTGTTCAAGTGTGCTATATTTTTGAGGTACCTTTAAAGGGCAATATGAACAAATACTTCAGTTATGGGTAGACAGGCTTTTGTTCATGAAGAACAGAGAAGAGTTACGGTGCACTCCGGAGTGCTGCTTAGCATGCTTCAGTGGTTACATCATGGGAGTAGTAAAGCAAGTTAAATGCCTCAGGACGGCAAGAAGTTGTGTTGCGATACTCGAGAGATTAAATTCAATTATATCCGACCGAAAATGGTGTTAAAACAAAAGTACGTGTGACCCTAATGCCTGAATCTACAAGTACTCTTCTGCTCAGCCACTTGACTGTCTGAAGTAAGTTGAGTTTTACCGCATGTGATGGTGAGCTTAGTTTTCCTGGTGTGTAATGCACGTAACGTCAACATGGCAGGTTCCATTCCTGTGCAAACCAAAGTGTCCTTTGCAAAATAAGCGTCATGAGGTATATCAGATTCATAAATGCAGGGTAGCTGAGCTGTGTTTGTGGTGCATACGTTGTCTGGAATGGAGGGGCCCGCGGAGAGAGAGAGACTCGCGCTAGTCTCTCCGCGGGCGCATTCGGGAGGACGGGAAGTGACGCCGAGGGACGGGATTGGCCATAGGTAAGTGGGGGAGGGATAAAGGGTAGTAGTTAAAAAGGGTGTAGGGGAAGGGAGTGGCCTCTTTCCGCGCTGTCTTTCAAGCGGGACGGAATTTGGCCACCCACTCACCCGGCAATGGAATAAGGAGGTGAAGGAAGCTAGTGGCGCGAGGTGCTAGGAAAAGGGGGCTAGGTAGGAGGCTGTGTGGCAGTTAGGGCAGGTGGTGACATAAGGGTGATGCAGTAGATGGGGGAGGGTGGAGAGCCAGATGCGGGCTTGGCCAACCTTCCAAGGGGAAATAACAAGCAGGTGAAGGATCAGACTGGGGGGGATGCATGAGGCAAGTAGGGCATGAAAGTAAAAGGGGAGTGTCTAGGGGAGTGGAAGCGAAATACGGAGTTGGAAGTGAAAAAGATGAGCGAGGAAATCTGAAAGGGTTGGGGCTCTGTTAAAGTTGGGGTAAATGTTGAAAGTTAAAGGATGTAATCCGGTTTAAATCCTGTCCTAAATAAATGACCTTTTACACTATCAATTGGTGTCGCTTTAAGTATGTCCTGATGGAGGGGTATGAATTCTGCAATTTAGGCAGACATTGTCCGCAGTTTGGCATCAGTTTCAGCTTTAGGGCTACACACGTACATGCAGTGAACAAGGAATCTGATGATAATCAGGGGGATGGCGACCTTGTACATAAGGCAGGGAGGGTTAAAATGGCAAAACAAATTAAATATACTAAGATATCCCTGTAGGTATGATGATTATACAAGCACACTGATATAAACACAGAGCCAGCCAATTACTGGCAACTCTGTCTCAGTTTATTCTTATTACCGAAATACCATCTAATAATTGAAGGAGGGTACACAGATGAAGTGGTTAAAGGACCCTAGGGATGTTAAATGGTTCCTGAGAGATTACAATGCTTAAGGCAGCATACAACTAACTAATTCTGCAGCATAGCATTATCTAAAGGCTTCTGCTACAAACTATAGCGTGGCTCGAGTTAGAGATGATGCTACGGAGCTAAATTGCAGGTAATATCCTGACAGAATGGGAGCAAACAAGGTAGTCAGTTAACAGCAGTCCCTTGCCCATGATCAAACTTGCCCAAGGGGCACATCGAAGGAACATGGAGAATGTGCCATAACCAAGGCCACTCGAGTCAGGCATTTTAGCGGCCAATCTCTTACCACATAATTATGGTTTTTGCCACATCCATCACATAGC
This sequence comes from Pleurodeles waltl, assembly GCF_031143425.1. Classification (NCBI taxonomy): domain Eukaryota; kingdom Metazoa; phylum Chordata; class Amphibia; order Caudata; family Salamandridae; genus Pleurodeles; species Pleurodeles waltl. The sequence continues at coordinate 745,027,497 of NC_090448.1, read as the reverse complement.
CTATATAACCAGCTTCACCTAATAGTCATTAAAGTATTGACGCACAGCAGCAGGTAATGTTTGGGGTCAACTGATCACCTGTCAATGGAAGAAGGAGGTATTTAAGTACTGCAAGCTGGCAAATAATTGAGTAATATTGCAACAAAAATGTAACATTGGGAGGCATATTTGCTATTTCTTACTCCTTAATTCCATAGGCACTGTCCCGATCATACTACTGCTGTATTCTGTCACTCCCTGGCAAATGGTTGTTCCTGATGCAGGCAAGGGCAAGAATATACAATACTCTCCAAATGAAAGTCATGGCTTCTGATTGGGCCTTTCTTACAAGTACAATATGCCAGACCCACCATCTCCGGTGGGTACAGCCCTGCGTGGAGACCGCCAAATTCAGTGAACTCCCTCCAATGATTTCCCAATAGCTGCACAGAGGGGCAGATGGGCTTAAAAAGTTGAACAGGAGTTCAGGGTCCAATAAGCAGGTGATTTAGCAAATGGACAAGGATCACAGAAGAGAGGGCTAATGCTCGGAAGTCTTCAAGCAATGGAGATGCATGGGTACAATATCATACTCCGTTCACAACCACTACCTACGAAACTCATGGCACTGATATGGGTCTTCTCTAAATGCAAAGATACAAGCAAACTCACCAATCTTTGGCAGTACGATGCTGCTTTGAGATCACCAAATGCAAGGAACTCCTTTGATTGCTTCCCCATAGTCGAACACAGGGACAGATGGGCTCAAGGATGGGACTGGGAGTGTAGTGCCCGATAATCAGAGAGATTAGCAAATAGACAGAAGATAGCAGGCATGTTGGCTAACTGCCCATTAGTCCTCTGTCTAGGTAAACACATGCATACACCACCGTTTTCTGGAATTTAGCAAATCCGGCTCTTCAGTTGGTCAACCTGAGCCAAGCCTGGTAGCAGCAGTAAAAGCTTGAAAATAAGTAACCATCTGCAGACAAAGTAGCTTGGGATGGCAATATAGTAATACCTGCTAAGGAAAACAGGAGAGAGTGGACTAAGGCCCTCATTCTGACCTTGGCGGGCGGCGGAGGCCGCCCGCCAAAGTCCCGCCGTCAGGTTACCGTTCCGCGGTCGAAAGACCGCGGCGGTAATTCTGACTTTCCCGCTGGGCTGGCGGGCGGTCGCCTTCAGACCGCCAGCCAGCCCAGCGGGAAAGAGGCTTCCACGATGAAGCCGGCTCGGAATCGAGCCGGCGGAGTGGAAGCTGTGCGACGGGTGCAGTTGCACCCGTCGCGTATTTCACTGTCTGCGCAGCAGACAGTGAAATACATGTAGGGGCCCTCTTACGGGGGCCCCTGCAATGCCCATGCCAGTGGCATGGGCACTGCAGGGGCCCCCAGGGGCCCCGCGACCCCCCCTACCGCCATCCGGATCTCGGCGGTCCGACCGCCGGGATCTGGATGGCGGTAGGGGGGGTCGGAATCCCCGCGGCGGTGCAGCAAGCTGCGCCGCCGCGGAGGATTCAATGGGGCCGCGGTACACTGGCGGGACCCCGCCAGTGGTGCCGGTCCGACCGCGGCTTTACCGCCGCGGTCGGAATCCCCATTGGAGCACCGCCGGCCTGTCGGCGGTGCTCCCGCGGTCCTCCGCCCTGGCGGTCAAAGACCGCCAGGGTCAGAATGACCACCTAAGTCTTCCGTAAAGCTGTATGTGGCAACAAAGGCCTAATAGGAAAGGCTGGGCAAGAGTGGTCAACCCACCTGTAACATGTAAGGTAAATGGTGCTACAATACCTCCTTGTGAGTTCACACTGAATGGAACAGTGAGAATAAAAGTATTCATCCTCTTGATTTGTTCTGGATGTACTGTTCCTGAATATCATTAGGGCTGGTAACTTGTGCGTAGAGATAGGTGCTTCTTGATGAAAGGGGGGCTGTTGGCAGTCGTGAAACCACCAACAGCATGGCAGAAGCAGCACCAATAACTGACGTCAATAGCAGAGTAGGGCGGCTGGTAGGCCATCAGACGGGAAGAAGTGCCAGAGCAGTGTCCTTGGGATGCCTTATGGCAGGGACACCGAGGGGCAAAGGAAGAGCCAAAAAGGGGTTAGACACTGAGCGGACACAGCACTTGCAGCCGCGTACGGCCAGAGAGGGCTGAAAATGTCACACTTTGGTAGCAAGGTAAGCGTAGTGCAACGTGAGCGTAACCCCCTTGGGGCCTTCGCATCCATGGCACAGTCTGGAACTGAGCCAGAGAGTGCTGACAAATATGACTAATGATGATGACCCGCCAGCTTAAGACTGGGGAGCAATGATTTGCAAATGGACAAAATGATTTAAGACTGATGTCATTTCGTGATTTTGTGCTTAGGATTGATTATTGTTGTCATGATGTATCGAACATGTGAATTATGACCAACTGCTAATAAACTAGTGCCACTTGTAAATCACTGCAAGGTCTGGAAGTGTTATTGCTTTTTGATGGTGGAGCAGTGGTCAAGAGGCCAGGGGGGCGGGTTGGGGAGCGGGCCAGGAAGGCGAAGTTGGACCATAATAGATCTCCGGCTAACGCTCCCTGAAAGGCACCAGGAACACACGGGCTGGTGCACAGCCACAGGCCAGGCCTGTGAAAATTCACTCATATATTGGTCAGAGTGGTATGAACTGACCAATGCAGAGGAGAATGTGTGTCCTCCTGCTAGGCCAAAAGTGGCAGCCAGCAGGGGAAAAGGTCCTCTGCTGACCGTGAACATTGTCTTACCCACCCTCACCTACCTGAAAGTGGGTGTTGCAGCAGCAACACTTGGGGGATTTGTGGAATTTAGAGGAAGCAGCACTGATAACCAGCACCAATAGCACACTAGGGCGGCCGTTAGGCTGTCAGATGGAAAGAAGTGGCATAGAGGTATCCTTGGGATGCCTCACAGCAGGGACAATGAGGAGTAACGGAAGAGCCAAAAAGAAGGGTAGCCGCAGAGCGGACACAGCACTTGCATCCCAGACATGGCCAGAGAGGGCCGCAAATGTCACACATTGGTAACAAGGGAGGCCTAGCCACAATGTGAGCATAACACCCAGGGGGCCTTCGCTTCCACGCCACGTACTGGAACTGAGCTGGAGAGTGCTGTCAAAGATGACTTATGGTGATGACCCACCAGATTAAGACTGGGGATCAACGATTTTCAAATGGACAAAATGATTTATGACTGATGCCATTTCATGATTTTGTGGATAGGATTGATTATTGTTGCAATCATGTATGACCGAACATGTGAAATATGACCAACTGCTAATAAACTGCGGCCACTTATACACCACACCAAGGTCTAGAAGCATTATTGTTTATTAGTGGTGGAGTGCTAGTTAAGAGGACTTGGGGTGCTGGTCGCCCATCTGGGGCAGGTTGCCGGTCTGCTGCACTTTGATGCCATATCCACTGCAGGCCCAACATGCCTCTTGATGAGATCTTAAAGTCAGCTTACTCCTACAAACTGTCCAATGATCAAGCAGATCACATTGAGCTGGTGGTCCAGAAGCTCTCCATCACATCCATGCCCAATGAAGTCCATGGGCAATAAAAACAGAAATATTGACGACAATCTCAAAAGGGCCCCTGTGTCCGCAACAGCCAGAACTCTTGCCCTGCAGAAACAACTCCCACAGACTGCTGTGCATACTGTGGCCTTTCCCTGCATTTGCCTTTTGACTGCCCAGCCAGAGGAAAGACCTGTTCTCCGTGTCTTTGCCCTTGTCACTTTTCCCAGGTTTGTTATGGTGGGCATCGGACACCCTCAATCCAAGGCCGTGGCACATCCAGACACATGAGCATGCTTTGGATTCTGATGGCACAGCAGTCAGCCCCTGTTCCAAGAACACCAAGGACAAGGAAGAGGATGATGACATCTTCTTGATCTCATTCACCCTGCACCCAGAACAAACTGCACGATGTGCTTGCCCCACCTGCCAAGTCAGAATTGACCATACCCCAGTCACAATGCTCATTGGCACAGAAGCATCAGTTAAAGCCACCAGCCTGGCGCAATTCAACACCCTAGTCCCGCAGTCCCCACTGCGGCCAACAAATGCCCTTCTCTTTGCCTACAGAAGCTTCACTCCCATTTTGCTTGCAGGAGTCTTCACATTGCGATGTATCATATGGCACATACTCCTGCCCGGTGATGTTCTTGTTACCTCAGCAGACTCTGAAATACTCCTCAGCTGTGACACTGATGAGTGATTGCATCTTGTTCACTTTTCTGTGACTTTTGGGGACCTCTTGAGCAATGTCAGTCTCATTCTTTGTGAGTTCCCTCGCCTCATATCTGGCCTGGGTTGCTTAAAAGGATCTCCCTCCACATTGACCCAACGGTCTGCCCTGTTGCCCTACAGCGCCACAGAGTCATGTTTCACCTCTGGGCAACAGTGGAAGCAGAACTTCAGAAACTGGAAGATGCAGGAGTCATTGAGAAAGTCTGCAGCCTAACCCCACAGGTGTTTCTCGTGGTGGTTGCAAACAACCCCAAGCAGCCAAGATGCATTCAAATGTACATAGACATGCTCCTTTCCAACCAAGTCACATAGAGTGAGTGACACATATCCCCTGCAATCGATTACCTAATTTCTGATATCATGTTTCTCAAAGCTATATCTGAACTCGGGGAACCCATGAGGACAGCAGATACATCACAACACTGGCCTCCACTGCTACAAGAGGCTGAAATTGTTCCTCAATGCAATCTGGAAGGCCCTTACTGGCTTAAAGGGAGTGGTCAATGCTAGAGACAACATTCTTATCCATGCACCAACTCTTGAAAACCATTGCTGATGCCTGTATGCCACCTTTACAAGGACTGATATAGCCGGCCTCACTTTCAATCAGGCTGAATGCCAATTCTTCAAAATTGAGTTCTTCAGATATGTCTTCTCCAGTGCAGACATTAAAGTTGATCCCTCAAAGTACATGGCCGTTGTAGAGGTGACTATGCCATCCTCCGCAGCAGAAGTCAGGAGTTTTCTTGGTCTTGCGACGTACTGTTGGAGGTTCATCCCCAATCTGGTGACATTGTCAGGGCCACTGAGATGCCTCATGAAAGGCTTAATATCATGGGCTTGGGGGATGAAGATGCCTTCCAGGCCATCAAAGAGGCATTCCTCTGCGACACTGTGATGGCCTATTTTGATCCTGCAAAGAACTCTGAACTCATTGTTGACACCATCAGATTCCGAGTCATCCTCATACAGCATGCAGGAAATGATTGCTGGGCAACCATGGCGTTTGCCAGCAGAACCCTTACAAATACTAAAAAGCACTATGCCCACATCAAAAAAGAAGCTCTTGCCATCAAGTGGGGCTGCCACCATTTCCATTTTTAGCTCTATGGTGGTCCCTTCTGAGTCATCATGGATCATAAACCCTTGGTACCCCTCCACCCCGCATTGAGAAGTGGGCCCTGCAACTGCAGAAGTATCAGATGACAGTGGGATACAAACCAAGCTGTGACAATCCCGCTGACTATCTTTCACGACCCCCTGCCTATTCACAGAAGGCTCCTCTAGCCCTTTGTCCGATGCAAACAACTTCATCCACTGGGTTGCGGAACTGGGCTGCCAAGACTACCACCCAGCAGAAGATTGCCAATGCCACTGTCTCAGACCTGTGTGTCCAGAAAGCGTGGGCGGCATTTGAATCTGGGAAGTGGAAGGATTTTCTCAGTGTCAAAACAAATATGATGATATCACCCAGTGTGACTTCTACCTTTCAAATGTCCAGCATGACCTTATCACCACTCCTCCAGACCTGCTCCTGCATGGCCACTGGATTATTATCTCTCGCCCACAGTGAGCGACCATATTGAACTTTGCACATACAGGTCACCAAGTTGACACCAAGACGAAGACCTGACTGCGACAAAAAGTCTGCGTCCCCGCACTAGACACTGAAGTTGATGACATGATTAACAAGTGCCAATGGTGGTAAGTCAGCAAGCTGCCAAACTGGCCACCTCCAGTCACAACAGACTGCCCCAGTGACGGCCCCGGTGTGACATCAGCATTGGCTTTGGTGCATTACCCGATGGACGCCAGATGATTTTTGTCTCAGGCAGCTTCTTGAAATTTCCAGTATTGGATGTACTTCAAGCTTCCATGTTTGAACACACCAAAAGATGCCTTGACAAAATATTTGTGATGTTTGAAGTCACCCCCCTTTTCATAGCCAGGGATTCAAACACTACCTACGGTGCCTTGTGATCACTCACTAGAAAATTACACCCCAATGGCCTCAAGCCAACACAAGGTCGAGGGACTGATGGGCACGCTGAATAAGACCATCTTCGTGCAAGCAACAAGAAGATATCAAAGAGTCCCTCCATAGGACCCTGGACGCGTACAGATGAATCCCGTACAGCAAAACACAAAGAGTATGGCAGACATGCTGTTCATAAGAGCTGTAAGATTCCCCATTCTGCATTCTGGACTACAGAGTCAGTAGATATTGTAGCCATGCAGCAGAGCTGCATGCAGAATAACAGCAGAGCCAGCCAGGCTCACAGAGTTAAGGATTTGGACATTGAAGTAGGGGATCAGGTAATGGTCCGAGACTGGTGCCCTGGTGAGAAGTTCTGGTTCTCTTTTGGAACACGACCCCTCCAAGTAGTTGCCAGGCAGAGTACCATGGTAATGGCCAAAACAAACTCAGATTGTGTCATGAGACGCGTGCCTGCTTTTACCAAGTAACAGCCTCCTTGCGTTGCTGGGCTAAATAGGCAAACTACGCAGTAATAACCCAATGAGAAGAAGAAGCCCTAGCTTAGTTGGAGGGTACCCCCAGGTCCACCCCATCACCTCCAGTCATGTCCCTGACAACTTGAGAACATCCTTACCAACTGGAACCTACCATGATGAAGCCTTGGAAATTTGAGGACTGTCTATGCGACTGAAGGGGAGTATCACTCCCAGTGGTACTTGCCAGGGCACAGACTCTTATTGAGCAATTCCAGTTTGTTTATTCTCAGTTGAAGGTTTTGGAGAAATGTAGTATGGTGAGGAGCATGCCCAAAGCCGTGACACACACATCTAGCCTTGACCCCATGTTGGGGGTAAATGGTGAAGAAATAATGAGGGTAGAGCCCTGAACCGCACAGTTAGTGTGGCACAGTTGAAAAGCAAATCCTGCCTCCTGTGTTGTTCTTGCGCTGGGAGGGGCCAGAGTATCTGCCGCCCAACACACTCAAACAGGCGGAAACCATTTGCTAATATCACAATTTACAGTATAGCTGGTGCTGTACATGACATCAGTTGTAGCAGTTGAGGGGCTTCGTCAAGCAGGAAATTATGGCAGATGTGCTCTGACAATGCTCCCTGCCTCTCAATTAATCCCTAATCTAGCCTGGCATCTCCGCCACATGTAACCCTCCAGAGGATTCCTTGGGATTTGCCAGAACCCCACCAGAGATTTTAACGGCCTCCTGTGCCTTGGGCTGTTCATGACGACAGGATAGCAGACACACCATCCAAGGAGGAAAATGGCATCTGGCAGCAGAGCCTGAAATACGGCCTTGAGACCTGACAACTTCTTACAGCCGCTGTGCTCATCTTTGGTAATGTGGAGACAATGATCCCCTGGGGGCCTCCAATGCCCCACCGAGGCACAGCGTGCTGTTGGTCCAGGGTTGAGGTGAGCGGACCTACCTTTACATCAACGGCACTGACCACAACCTCTGTTGGCCCGCACGAGTGCCCAGGGATTCTTCGTGTGCACTTAGGTGGGGACGCGCAACCAGAGAGAACACCCTCTGCTGCTTTGACACCCTCAGCACCGCCTTTGTAAGTCCCGCAGCAGACCTGCCAGATATTGGGTGGCCCATATGGGTGCCCCCTTGCTCTGCTAGACCCTTAGGGTTCTCCCAAGAATGCACAACTTCTGCAGCTGCTGGGTCCTCTTCATCCAGTGCTCAGCACCCGCATTGGGGTACATTTAAATGACTGCACCATAAATAGTCTCCATGACGCTGCCATCAACATTCCTAGGGCCTACACAATAAGAGTAACCAGCTCCCCGGCCCCCAGGTGCGGCACCTTGGGCTGGTGGCCTCCATCTTCCCCAGCATAGTGTTTGCCCTCCCTGCCACCAGCTGCATCAGGGATTCACCCTCCCACCATAGCTGGGGTACCTCCTGATCCAAGTGGCTATCAACGCCCACGGTCGGGTGAGCCACCATCACAGTGCACTGCACTTATTACTGTTCTCCGCACCACCCTGGGGAGTAGGACTGCACTGAAACGGGGGTCTAAAGACCATCAATAGCAGCACACCACCCTGATATCAACAAACTGGCTCGGGTCCGGAGATGCAGAGCAGAACGGCCCAGGTTTCAGAAAGACCACCCCAGCATGAGACACCAAGTAAGAGTTGTTTTCCAGGGCCCATTGGGGGAACACTCTAAGCAACACACTGTACTTGGTGCTCATTTTGGAGCATGTCACAGAGACTGTCTGGTTACTTGGTGGGAGATCTTGCTATATAACTCCCCTCCCATCTGGTTCTTGTTGCAGTGAAAGAGCGAACAGCACATCCCCCATGTATGCTTTCTGATTCTGCTTGTGACACTAGGAACTACCTCTCTGGCTGCTGTTGCTCATTAGAGATCAGACATAGCTATCCCCTAAAGATGATCATCAGCCAGGGGCCCTTTCACCTTTGCCATCCCCCGTTAGATATGGCACCGGTACGGCCAACGGACTCCTTGTGCAGCAGCAAGGTGCTGGGGGCTGGAGCTGCTAGGGCACCTGGACGCTGACCATCACCACAGAGCCACCTAAGACATCAACTACCTAACTCCCCCCTCCCTTTTACCAACCCACTCTCCTTTGGCTCCACTTAACCTCACCGAAAGCTCAGCGGTCTTGAGCCTCGTTTCCACAAGCCACCTACTCTGAGCAATACCAATCATGAGCCGTCTGAAGACCAACGTGCCAGCACCTAAACCAGTGATGCCTGGCCACACCTCCACCATACTAAACACTCCCCAGCTGGGGGCAGGGGTAACCCTTCCTAACCCTCACTCTCCCTGGGACAAGCTGGATCAGTTATTGACAGCCATCAAAAGCTCCTGGAAATCCTTGGAGACTGCCTTGAGGTCTCTTGTTCAGAACTCAGCTTTCTTAGAGTTCACTATCGGAAACCGTCAGATCGGGTGACCAAGGGGGAGAAGACCCTAGCCGAACTACAACAATGGACAACCAACGTGCCATTCGGGACCTACAGGAGGGGATCTGGACTCTGGAAGACAGAGCAGACGATGTAGAGTGCCACTTTTGCAGGAGAATCTAGCTGAATCTTGGCATACCATATGGGTTGGAGGGCAATGATCTCTTAAAATTCCCTGACACCTGGCACAAATCCTTTGTGCCCTCCTCAGACCTCACATTCTTCTTCTCCTTGGAGAGGGCACACCGTGCCCCAGCCGTCTGTACTCCACCACGGGCCCCACCGTCCTCCATTACGGGCCCCACCCCATCCCCTAATTTAAAAACCCCTACACTACCAGGATCTGGAGGCCATCCTGCAAGAGGCTTGGACAGCAGGACCCTTACCTCCCGAGGACAAGCTCGTCATGATTTGCAGCAACAACATGCTACCTTACTGGAGGCCAAACGGCGACTCCAACTAGTGGGGTTCCAGTACTTTCTGCTTTTCCCAGCCCACCTCAAAATACTAGAGCAAGGCAATTTCCACTTTTTCTCCAACCCCAAGGTCATCTGGGAATGGATAGATTGGTACTAATCCATGCTTAATACTGCAGATGGACCATCCCAGTCTCTCAGACCTAGACAGAAATGCCGGAGACACTCTAACAGAGGCCACTCTCCAAAATCCTCATTTCTACAGACCCCAGCATTTGAACAAATCATAGACAACTGTCAGCAAGCCCTCAGGGCTGCAGCCAGCCTAGGTACTGACACAGACCTAAACAGGGGCCCACATATATTCTCCTCAGATGGAGACTCAAACTCTTCTCCAGCATCCACACAAATTACGTGTCCCCTTCCCCTAGTGATGCGTAGGACAGCAGAGGACCTTATTTGAATAAACTATGAGTTTCAGACTCCTTTGCTACATCTATCATCAAAATGCATAAAAATCCTCATTTATATTGACTATGTCATACCTTGTTTTCCCTCTTTCATCCCCTCTCCGGGCTTCCCACTCAATGCAAACCTTTCCTGCTAGATAGCTCCATCAACATCGCTATCAGGTAAATTAGAAGCACACTGCACTATGTGCCATCCACGTCATTCCACCTTTCGCTGATCCCACGCTGGCCCCTCTACTGATCAGCGACTCACGAGGCCTAATGCCCGAGTCACACAGGCTACTAACACTAGAGGATTACCTTTCTGCCTAACGTTGGCCTCATTGGCAGGCCCAACTTAATCACACTGTTGATGTTGGTTATTTTTTATCATCCAGTTTTCGCGTACCACCAGTTCTGGAAGGCTCTGCAAGTTTCTGTTTATACACCACCCTCACCACCCACCTTTCTCTTACCAAAACCATAGAGGCTGGCATCCATGAACAAACAATGCAGGGAACCAGGCATGACTGCAGAGCGGCACTCACTGACCCCACCACCCCTGCAAATGAGTGAATTACACACCTTTCTTCAATACAACATGGCTCCACTATCCACCACTGGGTTTCTTACGCATAATGTAGGGGAGATGCACACAGCACGAAAACAATACTCTGTAAATACACCAGACGCAGGTCATCTTCCTTCAGGAAACACATACTGCTGTGGCGGAACTACAATGCCCCCAGAAACGCTGGTGAAGGTCAATACATGCTACTACCTATTCTGCCTTCACTAAAGGGCTATCATATCGATCAACCTGGGAACCCTCTTCCAAATCTCAGATACCCTCATTGATAGGAAGGGGCGGTATGTATTCCTGGAACAGTGACTTGATGGTACTTCGGTACTCCTTGGGACCATATAAGCCCTGAATACCAAACAGGAAGCGTTCTGGACTAAGCTCTCAGATTTCGTGTCCCAGAAGACCCATGTACCGTGGATACTAGGGGATGATTACAACTGTTAACTAGATTTGCATTTAGATCGCTCCCATACCGTGTGTCCCCCCCTTTTTGCTCAGACCGAACGGTTTTCTAACAGGGTAACACACTGGGCCCTGGGAGACTCATGGAGGGTCATACACTCCAACTCCCAGGTTTACTCCTTCTATTCAGCGTCACACAATCTATATGCGCACCACAATCAAATTCTGTTCTCCCTTACCTTATTGCCTCTGGTCCACGCCACAGACTATCTGGGCAATATAGTCTCTTAGAGAGCCTTTAACACTATAAACCTAAGTGGCTCTGAGGCTAAAACCCACAGGAAAGGCAGCAAATATGGCGGCCTCCTTGCTTGGCTGATCAGGCAAGAACAAAGGCTGACACCAATCTTTAAACTCTAATCCTCCGTGAACACAACCCTAAACACACAACACAAAATCCTCTGGAATTCCATAGGTATTATTCAGAAATGTACTGTACCCCTGTTCACGCACAGCAAAGGGGCGAAAACTTGTTTCTCACACATTTGTCTCTACCAAAGGTCTCTGCAGCGCAGCGAAAAGCCCCAGATGCTGTCTTAACCACTGAAGAAGTCAAGCAGGCAATACAGGACTTAGCGGGAACAAGACGCCAGGCCTTGACAGCCTGCCCTTAGGGTACTACAGCACCTTGGCAAGTTGCCTAGCTCCTCGATTGACCACAGTGTACAACTAGGCACTACCCCTAGGGAAATTACCACCATTCCTCCGGGAATCCTAGTATCTCTTCCCAAACCTAACAGGGACCCCACCGCCTACGCATACCACCCCATTGCGATATTGGGGGTGATCTACATAATATTGGGCAAAATCCTGTCAATCAGGTACGCACAATTCCTCCTAGGACTTGTACATCCAGGCCAATACGGATTTGTCCCAGATCGTAGTACATCATACAATCTTTAACTCCTGTTCCACATATAAGATTGGGTACAGGACCACTTCCCACATGCTGCATGCCTGATCCTGGAGAATGTTTTCGACTCACTCAACTGGAACTACTTGTTTCAGGTCCTTGCACTGATGGGTATAGGAACAAACCTTGCAGGCTACACACTGTTGAATACCAAGCCCCCTTTCCCAGGTTTGGCTGGGGCAATACATCTCTGTCCCCTTCCAGGTTGAACATGGCACTTCGTAGGGGTGCCCTTTTTCTCCCCTGCTTTTCACAGTCACTGTAGAACCAATGGCCATCTGACTGCGGAGAGACAGACAAGGTTGGGGCATTCCTTTTGTGGACAGGACGCATGCAGTGTCTCTCTACCTCCAGGATATACTCATGGACTTGACCACCATACGGGACGCACTCTGCTCCTTTGCTCAATGCACCAGCTTAGTGGTTAATTGAGCCAAATGATCCGTTTACCAACTACGCCCTGATTTGCCTCCACCTACAATTTGCATAGGTGGGGCCCCTCTTACCCCTCTTACCTGGTGAGGCTCCGCAGTCTGATGTCCGGGCATTTGCCTTTGTCACTTTCCATCTAACCTCCACAACAGTAATCTCCACCCCATGTTCATGGCGGTGAAGTCACTAGTTCAATTTTGGAAAAAACTCCCACTAGCCAGCAGAGGGAAAAGTGCTGAGTCAAAAATGGTGGTATTACCCTCCCTCCTATATTACTTCACCAACGTGCCTGTGATATCACTTTGCAGTTTCTTCCATGAACTTGACACACTGTTGGTGGAAATCATTTGGGGCAGCAGTCACTGGCAGCCCAACTGCAGTGGGTGTCCAGGTGGCTAGCGAGCCACAACTTGGAGGAAAAATATCACACTACGCATCACCTCACTGCTGCTACCATCCAAGGTTTTCTGCTCCCTCCACTAGTGACTGACTCCCCATGCACTTTACAAGTAGCAATAGGCCGCAAATGTATAAATAGGGTGCGATTCCTCACGCGACAGTCACACAGTACACACAAGGGTTCCGATTACAGGGTCTCCCCTGATACCCAGGGACATAATCTGTATCAGACCTGAGGCACTGGCACAGAAGGTCAGTGACACTACCGACGACCTCTTTTTTGAAGGCCATCTTCTGACATTTGACCAACTACAAACAAAACATAGCCTTCCAGCCAGCCAATTCCTCATGTGTCGACAGTTGCACGACACATGCTACTCCCTGTGGTCCACACGGGATGAAGAACCACCTACCCACGCCTTCTGTCAGGCAATCTTCACCCTGCGAGATGAGAGACATCTGATCACACGACTCTATCAAGCACTACGAACCCACACAAGGGCTCCCCTCGATACACTGTGTGCAAAGTGGGAGGAGGACCTGGGGAGAGCCTTACATGATGCCGAGTTGGACCAGGTGCTGACCTTGCCACAAAGTGTCTCCAGGAATGCCAGATTTAAAAACATACAGTTTCATGTCCTTCACCGGGCATATCTAACTGCAGCGTAGCTTCACCGATTTTTCCCCGCGGCTGACCCCTGCTGCCCCCGCTGCCGGACTCATTCACTACATGCTGTTGAATGCCCTGCCCTTGCCACCTACTGGAGCGGTATCCACACCAGATGCTCAAAGTTACTGAACTTACAGACATATTTACCTGGGAGCCTTGTGCCTTAGGCACATTTAGGCAAAGGAAGAAACACTCTGTGCGTACTTGTGTTGTAGGGCTGGCTCTCCTATTCTCCTAAAGGACACTTACACTCAGTGCTTTAAATGGGCCGGTACTCACCGGTACTGAGTAGCGGCACTTTTTTTTTTCCTCCGAAGAGTACCGGAACTTCTCCGTTACAAAGGAGAGTACCGGTACTCACTGTAACAGGCCCGCATTTAAAGGGACAAATAGTCATCATGTGAGAATGCACCACATTTCTACAATGCGGCGCATGCTCTCATGATGGCCATTTCACACTGGTGGTGACGAGTCAAGGCAGAGCAGCGTGTGACGTCACCCGCCAGGTAGCTGTGTGGCGGGAAGAAAAGAAAGCCCTTTAAAAAGCGCAATTTGCGCTGGCTTTCACTTTCTTCTTTGCCAGCACAGGCACAGCAGACGGAAAAAGCCATCATCAGACAAGGGGCAGAGGAGAGCAGCTGCAAGCAGGTTTGCTGCCAGATTGAGGACCCAGCCAGGAGTCATCAAGCAGGACAGGACTCTGTGCGATTATCGAGCGACATCGAGTTTCAGCAACTGGAACCTCGTGCCATCCAGAAACATATTGCTGCAATGAAAATTCTTGTGGTCTTTTAATGTTTGTCATAAGCCCGCCCCCAAGGCCCGCCTCTAGCTCCACCTCCTTGCCACGCCCCCGACCAAAGCTCAATATGATGAGTACCTGCACTTTTTTTTTTTCCATTTAAAGCACTGCTTACACTACAATGGAAGGCCCAACACGCACCCCAGCTGGCAGCTTGACCAACGCAATGAACAAGTGCGGGCGGCTGAAAGAACAGCCCTCTGGTGCGAAGAATTTCGACACTGTCGCAAACGCCCTATATCACAAGAATGGGAAACACTTCTCGACCAATGCATTCAACATATGTCCCCAGACATCCCACCTTCTTGAGACTTATACCATCATGCGTTGACCTTGTAACCCTGCCTGCGCACACCCACCCCACGATATGCTACCACCTGTACTTGCCTCCAGACCCTCTCTCCTCCTCGTCACCTCTGATGGCAGAGATGCATACCGACTCTCCTGTCCTGACCTGCCAACTCTGTCCAATGAAAATACAGTGCAATTTTATTCCTGCACTGAATCATCGCTGCTATTTGCCCAGCTTTTGTATGCCTCCTCCACCTATACCCACTCCCATCTACAGGTTATTGCTGTTCAATATTGAGGTAGTAAATTGTACACCTATCTTTGTGGGACTTGAGAATTCAATGTTTCTGCTCCACGTGAATATCCTATGCTACTCATAGTATATCCATGACATACCGTTTATTTTACAGTGATGTTTGATTTCAGGATTCCCTGTACAGGGATTCTCTTGTCGCAACTTAATGTTTAAATGTTGAAAAAAACTGCAATAAAACATTTTTTATAAAAAAAAAATCAGGCGTAGTAATCACATTTCCATGTTTTCCCTCATACATAATGACAGTTCTGGCTTTACTGAAAAAAATAAAACAAGTGGTACAATGGCACAAAGGAACTCCGCACAGCGCAATAACGATAACTTGGGCAAGTGTCCTCTCTGTTCTGAGTTCCATACCTCTGAATGGCGTATCATGGTGTACCGCCCAATGCTGGAAATGGAAAATAAGTACTTTGGGAACCTCATTAATTAGGGGACAAGGTGTAGAAGCAGAAAGGGAATGGAATACTGAGGGGCGGAGTCATGAAAAGCAGAGACTAACAGTTAACTTTTTTTTTTTAAACTATTCTGCAAAGAAATTGCCAACTTGGACAAACTTTACAGTAAATATAATCCGATCTGGGCTGCCAATCATAATTAATTTGAAGTTTTGAAGTTATTTTAAAATAGCTCACTGGTTAATGCACCTGCTGCAGAAATCTTTATGGGCCCAGCAATGTTCAGGATATAATAATAGTAAGATAACTTTGGTTGTTAATGCAGTTGCTGGAGAGATCTGCATTTTGTCTAGTCACAGTTTTCACTCAGAGTGGCATAGAGGGTTCATGTGCCTGCTGCAAAGCACATCGTGTAACAAGCAGACCACACATTTAAATTTATGTACATAGGTAAATGTATTACTATTTTTAAAACAGATCCATCAAGGAGGTGCACGCAAAATGAAAGAGAGGGGTTTAAAGCCATATGCTTTTCCCTCACTATTTCATTACTCTAAGATTATTAAAAATGATTCTTTAGGGTAGTAATTAATTAGAACAGACTACCCAACCCACTTTGTTACATTTTAAATCCTTACTTTGTGTTTCTCCTAACAGTGAACTCGTAGCATAAATATCTAACGGTATGGAACATATGTGACTCCTACACTTTCTAACCCTTATTATCCTTTGTATGATTATTGCTTCTGAGTAATGTGTGTGTGATGTGTCATGCTCTGACACCCTACACTGGGACAAATATCGACAGTGCTTAATTTGAACTGGTAGTTGCCAGTGGGGGTCACCAGCATTCTCATTTGAGGACCTTCACTTAATTCACCGCATCAGATATAGAACAGAGGGAAAAACACACGGGTCGGAAGGACGGAGGAAGAGAAAGACAGCAAAACCATCACAAAGGCAGAGAGCAGGAACCTGCAAGAAAAGGAGGCCAGGAGTGTCTGGTAGGGGATTAAAGACTACTAGTTTTGGTATTTTGCGCACCAATGTTAACCGCCTGCTTTGAGCAGAGCTTTCAGCACCATCACTCTTTTTTTCACAAATTAAACACTGAATCAATAAAAAATAATTATTTAAAAAATAAATTAGTAAATGCTCTTTAAATCATTATTTGTGTGATTACTCATACAGACAGGTACAGCGGACATTCATATAGTGCACACACATCTGTTACATGCAGGGGAAGAGCAAAGGGCCTGATTTAGAGGTCAACGGATGGATTACTCCATCACAAATGGGACAGATATCCCAGCCACCTTATTACAAGTGCATTATATCCAACGGCATTTGCAATATGACTGACGCGATATCTGTCATATTTGTGACAGAGCAACTTATCCACCAAACTCTAAATCAGGCCTGAAGTCAAAAACCTTCCTCCAAATCATAATTTCTTTCAAGTACTAGAAGTGATAAGCTGTATGCCTTTGTTTATTTACCTCCATTGCATTGGCATCTAGGTGCTAGATGCCACATCGCTCCCAGCCATACTTGAAACAAAGGAGTTCTGATGGCCCTTTAAATCAGGCCTTTGTTTTTTGCCCAGCTAAAATGAAAGCAGACAACCTCTGGGCAGCCCTTGAATGTTCCCTGCTGTGGCATACATTCAGATGATTTCGCTGGGGCCATCTCGGGTTTGGTGTTTAATCACCCAGGCACCTCTGTCTGTCTATGCCTCCTGGAAGTGGCTATATTTATTATGCTTCTCTTAGAACTCAGAGGCGAGATTAGAAATATCCATAAATTAGTGGTGTAACATAGGCCCCCGCAGCAGGGCGCCTCTTCAGCACAGTACCCTGGCCTCATAGCTCCTGACTGAGTCCGCAGGGTGGGGCCTTCCATGTACTTTGCAGGGCGGGGGAGGGCTGCAAGTTTTGTTACACCACTGCCCTAAATATTTGAGGAAATGATTTACTATTCTAACTACAGTCCTGGAGTATCCGTGGAAAGCGTTTGATTGTAAACATTGCCTATGTTTGGCAAACCGGGAGATTAAAAATGCATGCATGTCAGTGTAGATGCATGAAATACATCGGTACATAGTCACTGACACACTGTTTTACTTAGTGCAAAAGGCCATTTATTTAGGACAGGATTGCATGTTATACATAAACATTGTATATACTGAACTTCAAACTCTTAACTTTAAACCACCCCACCCTATTGAACTTCTTCCCATTCCTCTTTTCCCTCATTCTTTCACTTTGCCTCCGTTCACTCATCTTCCACTTCAATTCACCTACACATTCCCCCTTTTCCTTTCATCCCCTGCTTGCTTCGGGCATCCCCCACGCTATCATCCTTCACCTGCTTCTTTCTCGACCCCTGGAAGGGTGGCCAGGCCCGCATCTGACTCTCCACCCTTTACCATCTACTGCCACAGCTACCCTCAACTGCAACCTGCCCTAACTGGTGTCACCCCAACATACATGCCTCAACTCAAAAACAAAACCCCTAACGTCTACTTTACCTATGTAGGGTGGGTGGGTGGGCAAAAAACTTCCCACCACGTACACAGGCTGGCGTGGAAGAGGCCGGTCCCTCCCTACCCTATATAACCCTACCTGTTATCCACCCCCCACGCAGCCCTCCACCAATCCCATCCCGTTCCGTCACTTCCTTACTTGATCCCACAGAGAGACTAGACTGTGTCTGCTCTCTGCGGACCCTCCATTGTGATGGCATGGCAGGCAGTGGTGCATTGTCAAACGGGAAGCTTAAACAGATGGAACACCAGATCTGACTCAAAAATAGCTGCAGGATCTGCATTGTCTGCACTAGTCACAACACGTTTGCCATAGCAATCCTGAGCTGTGAAAATCGGAATGGTGCTGTGTTACAAATTCTGCCCGGGTTTAGGTGGCAAATTTGTGTGGGGAAAAAGTATGCCATTTTCGCACAGCTGGTGAATCCAATTTAGGCTTAATCTGTTATTTACGTCAGAATAGGGATTTCCATGGACCATGACATAACGAACGGGCATGCCCAGAAAGACATCAGCAACCCATTAAAGTGCCAATAGCATTTAATTAGTCTGTAGAATTTCGACTCACTCCCAGTGCAGACATGAATATTAACGTTTGCATGCCTACAACTGCTGCCCTTGCAAACTGGTTCTCCCATAAAATCCAGTATTAAATGCATAACCACACAGTGTGTCAGGGCCTGCAAAGCAGATCATAGATTGATTTTTCATCTGAGGGTACAGGCAACCAGTGAACAACTACTAAACCTTCTCGTGGGACACTGACAGTTTCTGAGACAGCATTCACACCAGCTGTATAATCAAGGTAGACAAATAACTGGCCAAACTCTGCTTTAGTAGCCGAACCGACTCTGTGAAACCCCCACAAGCCCCTCATTGACACCAAGAAACACCCGGGCAAGGTAATAGGTCTTGATTCACTCATGTTCAAAAGGTTGAAGAAATGCGTTTTGATCTGAAGTCAGGTAATACAGGAATCCGGTGGAAAACTGTATTGCTTACACTGCAAAATGGAGCACTTACAACTAAGACAGGACAAACATGGTGATGAATAAAAGCGGCGGAACAGAGAATTTCTACTCTAGAAGACAACGGTGAATCTGTGGCATAAGAAGTACATAGGCTTGACTAACAAAGGATCCAGGTGCGGGCCAGGAGTAAGGATTTGCAAGGCTGCTGCAGGAGAAAGAAACTTTGAACACTGGGTGATTATGACAATAAACAAATAGTAAGCATGGAAGGCTTCTGTTAAGACTACCATAGTGTGGGGCAGCTGTGACTGTGTTCGCACTACCGCCATGGACACAGCCTTGTTATCTGCTGCGTACAGTGCGCAGGCCTGACCACTCCGGAAGGCCCCAGAGTTTGAATGCTCGGTGTTAGGCTTTGGCAAATAAAGGCGGCCTCAGGTGCATGCGTTTGCTTGCTATTCTTTGCCAAATTCAGGAAAAAAAACTTGTCTGGAATACTTACCCGAGATATTTACCCTGGAACCATCATCATGAATTGTCTTCTTAAGGAACCTGTTTCCAACTGGAATCTTTTGTTTTTCGGGATTCTCCTTCCCTGCTTCCTTAATATTGTTTCAGGTAGCTTTCTGGGTCCAGCTCCTCAAATAGCTCACGTGCCTTTCAGGGAGCCCAGGAGTTGGCAGGTTTCTTTATGCCATTTTAATTCCTCCATGGTTGGTATTAGGGGCCTGTATAAAAAGGAAGAAATAAGTGCTAATCAGCAGTTGGACTTGCTACAATTTGGTAAGATGCATGCATAATTATAATTCTAAAAGGAATGCGTACTTTTTGGAATCTCTCTGATTGGAAATCATCTTTTTTTGGAACTTGCAAAAATTACTTGGAAGGAAACAGAAAGAAACTGGATAAAGGATAAGTTATTAAGTTTATTTCTTTGTTTAAGATAATTGGTCCTAAAATCCTGGTGTGATACCTTTTGTTGAATTCAGTAATGAGACTTTCATCTTGAGACAAGTATCAAGAAGACAAGAACAAATGACCCAAATTGGATGTTGTCAAGCATTATCCGTTATTGGTCCGCCCTTTAGTGGAACTATTTAATTGATTCTTAGGGGGCTTTTCTACATTACTCAACTTTTTACAAGAGCTTTTTGGCGATGTTTTCTCTGGTGTTTTCATAGGACTTATTATATGCACTTACATACTTTCCAGAATTAAACAGTAGAAAAGAGGGAAGTTATTGGGTAAGCAAAAATATAAGAATATTAACAGAAATAATACTAAGCATGATAAAAAAAAATTCTAGCTATCGCATCAAGAAGTTTCAATTCTATTAAGGACACGGAGGCGAGGATTATGCTTTCTCTTTCTTTGCTGAAATATTACAGCAGCCAATCAACGTTAATGAAACAGAAAAACTACATCTCCCAACACTCCTGGTAGTCCATACATTCCCAATCCCAGGCCTGGTTTCCTATAAATGTCTCTGCCTCCTTATTCCTTCCTCTTTCTTTGCAATAATAAATCCAAGACAACCTGATATACACAAACTCTATTCTCCAAGTCCCAGCGAGGAACAACGAACTGAAGCCAGCAGCTGAACTGGAACGACCATCCATCCACATGCGTCCTCTGGAGTATTCATGCGCCCTTATTGTCCGATCCTATGAATGAAAGAAGATGTTCTAATAAACTGGTAATGACCATTCAATACATGGGTGGGTATAAAATAAAATACATGAGAATAGCAGATCATGTAAAGACATCAATTTTATCATATATATTCACATAATTGTTGCAATAAACATAATTAAAAATAACTTCCTGATATGGGTGGGATGATCCTTGCCTCCGTGTCCTTAATAGAATTGAAAATTCTTGACACAATAGGATGCCACATCAACAACAGGTTTATGATAGAAAATCTTAAACGTAGTGTCAGATGACCAATCTGCGGCAGCCGTAATATCCTCTAAATGGGAGCCAGCTTCAAAAGACTTGGAAGCCATACCACAGCACACAGAATGTGCTCCAAATGTGGTAGTGTCTATACCCGTTTCTCCCAATAACCATTTGACCCATCTGGCCATAGTAGCTGATGACACTAGAGCAAAAGGACTCTGAAGAGATATCAGCAATTGACCTCACGCATCTCTGCGAGTCTCTCGAGTACAGTCCTCATAAGCTTTTAAACATTTCACAACACATAACTTTTGATTATGAGGAAAAGCTGTGTATGAAATGCACTTAGTTGCCCTCTTTGTACGCTTAGAAATAGTGAAAAAAACCTCAGAAGGAGTAAATACTCTACCTGTCAAATCCAGTGCTCGAACATCAGATACCCTCCGACAGGAAATGAGGCACAAAAGAACAGTGAGCTTGGACAACAACTGTTTACGAGAGAAATCTTCATCACATGGCCAGTATCTCAGAAAACGCAAAACAATATCTGCGTCCCATAAATTTGTATGCTTAGGTTGAGGGGGTCTGGGCATTCGTATGCCTTGCAAAAGTTTACAAATTAAAGGATGTTTGCCCACTGGTTTACCCTCGATATGAGGATGTCCTGAAGAAATTTCTGATCTAAAATTATTAATGGTCCTGTATGCTAGGCCTTGAGTTGCTAAATCTGAAAGAAAATTGACAATCATGCTAATGTGGGCCCCCATGGGATCAATACCCCGTTCACTGCACCAATCCACCCATCGTTTCCAAGAGGATTCATAACGTTTATGGGTGTAAGGCACCCGAAGAATGGGATAAGAAAAACATAGCATCTTTCAAAATTCCTGGCACTTTCCGGAGTCTCTGGAAAGTTTCCAAGCCATGAGAATCAAGTGTTCTTGTAAGACTAGAGGATGAGGGAGATCCGACAGATCTAGAAGCAGGGATGGGAAGGAAGTAGCACCAGAGGAGCACACGACAATGACATCGCTACCAGAAACCATGACTGAGCTTTCCAGAGAGGGGTCATTAAAATGATTTCTGCCGTCTGCCTCATCACATGAGAGAGAACTCTCTGAATCATAGCGAATGGAGGAAAAGTGTAAAGAAGACCCAGGGACCAATCCATGAGAAACGCATCTGATGCTAGGGCTAATGGATCCGGTCTCCAACTGTAAAGCTGCGGAAGCTGAGCATTGAGCAGAGACGTGGGGTCCGTCAAGTATTCGCCCAATCGACTCGTCAGACTGTGAAAGAGAGACAGATAGAGTTTCCAGACGCTGCCATTCCTCAAAAAACGAGAGTTCCAGTCTGCCACCACATTGGAACGTCCCGTAATGTACTCCACTGTCACCGATATTTGGTGTTAGAGACAAAAGTGCCAAAACTCCTTGGCAATCTCCACTAGGACTCGCGATCTGGTTCCTCCTAGGTGATTGATATATCTCATCGCCGATATGTTGTCCATACAAAGAAGTATGCAACAACTGGCCTTGTGGGGATGGAGAGAACGGATCACAAAAGCTCCCACTAGGAGCTCCAAACAATTGATATGGAGAGTCAACTCCTCTGGGGACCAACAGCCCCCCGGTTCCACTGTTCCGCACCGCGCCCTCCGGTCCCATTGACTGGCGTCGGGCTCTATTATTATCTCCAGAGAGGATGCAAAAATGGCCTTGCCATTCCACGCATTCATGTGATCCAACCACCACATTATCTCCGTCTTGGCTTCCTCCATTAATAACATCTGCTCTGAGTAGGGCAGCCCTTTGCAAAGATGTACGATTTTTAGGCGTTGAAGGGGCCGATAATGCAGAGGCCCACAGAAATATTGCTTGGATGGAGGAGACTAAAAGACCTACCAGGCAATTTAGGGTCCTCAATGATATACTCGTAGAGGCAAGGGCTCTCCGTAACTCTCTCTTGATTGAAGCTCGTTTCACTTTGATAGGGTCTACTTGGAAACCTAAAAATTCGATACATTGAGTGGGGATTGTAACTGACATGTCTAAGTTTATTAGAAAACCCAGATATTGTAGAACCTGAACAGTCCAAGACAGATGCACTAGCACAAGCTCTTTGGTTTGGGTCATAATCAAGATGTCGTCTAGATATATAATGAGATGAATGCCTTGTTCTCGTAGAAACTGCACCAGTGGGCACAGCAGTTTGGTGAAACACCAGGGGGCCTGAAGACAGCCTGAAGGGAAGGATGGAGAACTTGTACCACTGGTTTCTCCAGCGAAATTGAAGAAAATGTCAATGCAGGCCAAAAACCAGCACCGTTAAGTGAGCGTCTTTGAGATCTAACCGAACAAGCCAATCTCTGTCTTGTAAAAGATGTCTTAACAGATGGATGCCCTCTATTTTGAAATGGCGGTACACTATCCGCGTGTTGAAAGATTTTAGGGTTAGAACTAACCGGTAACCCCCACCTTTTTTCTGCATCAAAAAGATGGTGCTGACAAAACCTAGTGGATGGGGAATGGTCAAGACTATTGTGTGTTTGCGAAGGAGAGAAGCAGTTTCGTCATCTATGAAACTGCTCTCTGTTTGAGAAAAACAAAGTGGAAGAGTAACCACCTCCTGTCTGGGATGAGAGTAAAACTCCAGTCTGTAACTTTGAACCGTCTGCAGGACCCAAGGATCCTGAGAAATGCACTCCCAAGCAGTTAGATGCCATTTTAGTCTCCCCCCCAGAATAACTTCTGAAAAGGGATTTATTCTCACCTGATGCTGTGGCGCCAGTGGTGTTGAAAACACCTTGATTTCCACCTCTATAAGTGCAACCACGGGTTCTCCTGGTCCGGGAAGTGTAGAATCCTGCTGCAGCCTGGTAGGAGCTGCGACCTCTCTGGATATAGTCTGAATAGGCCTGATAGAAGCCTCGGCCTGACACTTGGCCTCAATAGCGTCTGGCCCTGGTAAAAAGGCCCCTGCTAAACATTCACTTCATAGAAGTTTGAGTCTTGCCCAGGGCTGAAAAGGTGGAGAGATATTTGCCCAAGTCTTTGATAAATTTCTCCCCAAAAAGTAGACTTTTCGCAAGGGTACCTGGTTCCGATGGGGCCAGCTCTGCCAGCTTAGGATCTATTCTCATTAAGAATGATTTGCGCCGTTCCGTGGATATGGCACAATTTGCATGGCCCAGAAGGCATATTGCCCATCCCAAAATGGCTTCCGGATCTAACGGTGTACTGGTGTCCTTTGTCTGTACTGCCAATTCAAGAATCTTGGTAATGGGCCCTGATATGTCGAGAAGCTTGTCTTATATCTAAAGGTGGGGATAGGAGGATTTAAGATCCAGTGTATGCCCTCCAGTTAACCTGATAATATAATATAATACACTGTTCCAAAAACTAACGGGAGGAAAAAGAGAGGGAGTCCTGATAGTCAGGAGCAAGAGTCCTCACACACCACATTTGGTGTCATGCTTCATCATCGGACAGCTCCTCGTCAGGCCGGCGCTGCAATGCCTGACGGGCACCCCCCGAGGGGGGGCTCTTTGCCGGAGATCTTTTTGTTAGCGATGATGCCGCGGAGCCAAGTATGGGTCCAAGAGTGAGGAAGGAGAAACAAAAGAGAAAAGTAAAATTGGCTCAAGACCCTCACTAAATAATTTATTATTTGCTGTTGGGAAATGGTCAAGATTAAAAAAGTAACAACGGAGTGAAACAAGAGATAATGCTCAGACACTCACACAAAAATCAGAATAGAGGAAGACGGTGATTATCCGAAATCCCTCAATACATGGTCAATATGCGGTCGACATGTTTCGCGTCTCTTATGGTCCAACAGGATCCCCTGACGCTTCTTCAGGACCTACTTAAACATTGGATATCACCAATTGAATACAAAGGCAAAACAAATTTCCAGCTCCTACAATCTAGCGCTCACAGTCAGAACGTCCTCAGTCACTTACTGGAGGTAAACCGGACTGGCTTTCCTTTCCTATCAGTCGCCCTAAGTACAGGGAGAAAGCTGAAGTTAGCAATTAGCGTAGCTACTTCATGTGCACTCGAAGAGTAGTGCGTATGAGTCAAATGTGAAAAATTTGTGACAAACTGTGCAACACAAAGTGATAAAGTGGATGGTAGCAACCCATGCTCGTGATATATAAGAGGGCTTACCATCTCCATTAGAAAAAGGGCTTCATGGGATCACGCAGGCCTGTTGCCCGGTTCACAGTAAATCTAGTTATGAGATAAACACAAACAAATAACAGAGGGGACAAGGTATCTCTGTTACTCTATCATAAGCCAGACCTATGACAAGGTCACTGGGAATAAGCACAGCAAAGTTGGAAGTGTAGACTGGATACAGGTAAAATGTAGTGTGCATCCACACATGCACAATGAGAACCAGAAACAAAGCAGTATAGTTGCAGATGTATTGTCATAGGTTACATGATGATAGTAGTAGTCATCAACCTGGTTATTAATATATGTACACGTAGTCTATAAAGTGCCCACCATCAGGGAAAAATCTACAGTGTACTCAAGTTACTTAAGTCAGCTCACGAGGGTAAGTAAAAATTTTTAGGGGATGATAATAATAATGAACAAGAAATGTAAGCGGTAGAGATAGGGGGGACAGGATGACCTATCTGTGCTGGTTCCCTCCCTACTTCTATCAGGAACGACATCACATGCAAGCAGTACCGAGCCCAAATAGTAAGGGGATGTGTTCCCCATCATTATATTACAACGGAAAATCAAAGTAAGCCGCTGGGAACGCTGCACGTACCACCCCAGGGGCTGTCGAACACCTAAAAGAACTCGCGATCAATATATCGCGTTCCGACCGGGAGACTGCACGAGCCCAAAGTACTTACTTGTGAGATGACCAGCATTCAGAACAGCACCTACCCCTGCGGCTGCGGTCCCGGATTTGAATAGAGCCGGGAACTGGGGGTATAAATAAGACGCGTGAAGAGCACGCTTTGTTCAATTACTCAATTAGTTGCCAAGCAACTACTTCGAGCCCGGCAGAAAGGATCGGAGAGCGAGGAGGGACTTGACCCATAAGATCATTATAGTCCGAGTCACTGTGGCGGCCATCTTAAGCTAGTGGGTAGAGACAGGGAAAATGGGTAGATACTCCAGTGTGATTTATGAAAATGAGTAAAAGACTGTCTGCCAACGTAGATAATGAAAACAACGATCATCAATTCCTTGTGTTAGTTCAAAAAAGGAAACAAAGTGATAAGGGGAATGGGAATTGGTAAGTTATGGTCGGAGACCATGTCAGTAGTCAATCTAGCAGTAGTCAGAAGAAGACCCAGATTAGGGGTGAGTCATTAAAAACCCAGTGACCGTCTATATTGAGAGATTGAACCACGGAATGTCGTCATTCAATCCTCGACGGTGGGTGTTGAGTCTGTACACCCAGCGTTGTTCGAGCTCGAAGAGTGGGCGAGTGCCTGCCAGGGCACAGGTCTATAGTACTACCCACCACATGTCATCTGGTGTGTGATTGAGTTCAATGAAATGGATACTAAGTTTAGTTGTGGCACGTCCACAGCGGATGTTGCTGCGGTGTTCATTTATCCTTACTTTCACAGGTCGTGTGGTCATACCTACATATCGCAGATTACATGGACACGTAATAAGATAAATACAATTGCGAGTATTGCAATTAGTATGTTTCAACAATCGCCATGTTAGTAGGGGTTCTAGTGCAAGGGTTTCTACCCGTTTAGTTAGTGAACAAACATTGCAATTTCCGCAAGGGAAATGGCCCTTAACTGGAGGGAGGTCCCATAGTGACCTTTGACTGGTCGGGGTCAAGGTGGGTCTTGGACGCGTATGTACCAACATGTCTTTAATGTTGGAGGTTCTCTTAAAGGCAAAAACAGGCTTGGGAATATTCTCACCTCCACTACAGAGGACTGACCATCTTTTGTTAATTATTTTTTTGACTTGGTTGGAAAATGGCGTAAATGTAGATACACAGGTAAGTTTAGTTTGCGTAGATTTAGGAGTCAACTGTAGTAGTGATTCTCTGTCACTGTATTTTGCTCGTTTATATGCTGTGTTAATTACCCTGTTCGGATAGTGACGGTCATGTAGTCTAGTCTGTAAATCAGTCGCTTGGGTAATAAATAGCTGCAGATCACTACAGTTCCGTCGGAGGCGTAAAAACTGCCCATACAGTAAATTCTCTCTTAATGCCTTTGGATGGTAGCTGTCATATAATAGCAAACTGTTCCGATCCGTCACTTTATGGAAGGTTCGAGTTTTCAGTTGGCCTTCCTCTATACTAATCAGCAAGTCTAGGAAAGAGATCTCTGTAGTCGAGACAGAAGAGGTAAAGTTCAGAAAGGGATCCAAATTGTTTATCCAAGTAGTGAAAGAGTCTACTTCAAATATGGGACCATGCCATATGACAAGAATGTCGTCTATATACCGACGCCATAGTTTTATGTTGTCAAAAAAAGGGTTGGACTCAGGTAGGATAAAACGTTTCTCAAAATCGTACATATACATGCAGGCTAGGCTCGGGGCGAAGGTACTGCCCATTGAAGTGCCGCGAATCTGGTGGAAGAGTTTGTCCTCAAACTGGAAAAAGTTCTTAGTCATGGCTAAACTCGCACAGTGCATAATGAAGTGAACAGGAGTCATTGAATCTAAGCTAGCAGACAAAAGATATGACTCAACTACCTTCAGTGTAGCTGCCTGTGGGATATTAGTGTATAAAGCCTCAACATCAAGGGTGATGAGGGCATTCACGTGGACTGTTGAGTTGATGGATTCTATAAGATTCAGGACATCTTTAGTGTCTCTGAGGTAAGTTGTAGACTGTTGTACAAGCGGTCGTAAAAAATGGTCACAAAATATGGATAGAGGTTCAAGAACCGACCCAATCCCTGAAACTATCGGGCGTCCAGGTGGTGGAGACCTACCCTTATGGATCTTAGGGAGGCAGTAAAAGTACGGAGTCCGAGGATCCTCAGTATCCAGAAAGTCTGCTTCTTTCTGGGATATCCAAGTATTACTGTAGGCTTCCTCTATCATACCTCGGATCTCTGTTTGCAGACTAGCTGTAGGATCCTGATCCATCTGGGCATAGTAGGTGGAGTCACCTAAAAGGCGAAGACATTCCTGTCTATAGTCCTCAGTATTCATCACAACAATCGCGCCTCCCTTGTCCGCTGGTTTAATAGTGATATTAGTATCAGCTGCTAGATCTCGGAGTGCCTCATTCTCAACATTAGGTATATTGATAAATTGATGCTGTGGTCGTATTCTCGTTACGTCGGAGGTGACCGCTTTCTCAAAAGCCAGAACCTCGCAAGGCATTGAAGAGGAGGGAGGCATGAACTTAGAAGGACGTCTGAGACCAGAGTCCGAAGAGGAGTCATCATTGGGTCTATCTTTGAAAAAGAATTGAAGACTAATTTTTCTGAAGAACCGAGAAAGTTCACATTGTAAACGAAAGGCGTCAGTCTTAGGTGTAGGAACGTACCCCAATCCTTTATTCAGTGCTCTTGTTTCGTAAAGAGAGAGAGGCCTTGAGGATAAATTGACGACTAGGTCTTGGTTGGGGGGGTCTTGCCCTGGCTCCTTGTGACCATCTGTGGTTCTTCCTGAGACCAGTGAACTCTCCTGCCTCTTCCTCGTCTTCTGCCTCTTCCTCTGCCCCTGCCCTGGCCTAAAAAAGGCATGTATGGTGGCATTGGGCGGGGTTGATAAAAAGGGTAAGGTTGTTGCCATGCCATTGGGTGACCTGGATGGTATTGAGGGAAGTTGTAATAAGGTTGTGGTCTCTCATCCTCAGTACTCCATCCGTCAGAGGATGAGCTATGACTATATTTGCGAGGTCTTCTACCAGGTGTAGAAGAATCGTCTGATGAGACGGATGGCGTATCTATAGTGTAGTCTTCCTTGATATAAGGATAGACCTTCTCTCTATTGAACTTATTGATATCTTTCTGTAGCTTTGTAATCTTCTGTTGTGTTAAGAACTCTTTTGTTTCATTTAGATCAGTATTGATTTCTGCTAGTCGGCTCTTAAATGCTGCTATCGAAATTGTGGTTTTAAGTGTATTCTCCATAAAGGTGATCTGTATAGCTATGGACTCAGCTAGTCGTCTAGATGTATTAATGATTAGGACTAACCAGTCCCGGGTGCACTTCCATGCAATCTGGGCCCAGTCCTTCCTAAAGACGAGGTCCTGCAGGAAGATCCTGGGCATATTGGACACAAGTAGTCCGTTGGGGGCTATGTTGGCTCTGAGGTATTCGGTCATGATGGTCCCATGTAAAACTGTTTTTACCAAATCACGTTTAAGTGAAGACAGTTTGTCCCACTCTTCCTTGGTGGGACCAGATGGTCCTGCACCATCATTAGTAAGAATGGAAGGGGTCTGCAGGATAGCAGACACGATGTCATCATCGAAGCTGAGACCTTGAAAATTATCCATATTGAGGATCTCAGAGAAATTATCTGATCAATAATCCCACAGCAAACCTGCTGTTCTAAGTATTATATCTAAAGGTGGGGATAGGAGGATTTAAGGTCCAGTGTATGCCCTCCAGTTAACCTGATAATATAATATAATACACTGTTCCAAAAACTAACGGGAGGAAAAAGAGAGGGAGTCCTGATAGTCAGGAGCAAGAGTCCTCACACACCACATTTGGTGTCATGCTTCATCATCGGACAGCTCCTCGTCAGGCCGGCGCTGCAATGCCTGACGGGCACCCCCCGAGGGGGGGCTCTTTGCCGGAGATCTTTTTGTTAGCGATGATGCCGCGGAGCCAAGTATGGGTCCAAGAGTGAGGAAGGAGAAACAAAAGAGAAAAGTAAAATTGGCTCAAGACCCTCACTAAATAATTTATTATTTGCTGTTGGGAAATGGTCAAGATTAAAAAAGTAACAACGGAGTGAAACAAGAGATAATGCTCAGACACTCACACAAAAATCAGAATAGAGGAAGACGGTGATTATCCGAAATCCCTCAATACATGGTCAATATGCGGTCGACATGTTTCGCGTCTCTTATGGTCCAACAGGATCCCCTGACGCTTCTTCAGGACCTACTTAAACATTGGATATCACCAATTGAATACAAAGGCAAAACAAATTTCCAGCTCCTACAATCTAGCGCTCACAGTCAGAACGTCCTCAGTCACTTACTGGAGGTAAACCGGACTGGCTTTCCTTTCCTATCAGTCGCCCTAAGTACAGGGAGAAAGCTGAAGTTAGCAATTAGCGTAGCTACTTCATGTGCACTCGAAGAGTAGTGCGTATGAGTCAAATGTGAAAAATTTGTGACAAACTGTGCAACACAAAGTGATAAAGTGGATGGTAGCAACCCATGCTCGTGATATATAAGAGGGCTTACCATCTCCATTAGAAAAAGGGCTTCATGGGATCACGCAGGCCTGTTGCCCGGTTCACAGTAAATCTAGTTATGAGATAAACACAAACAAATAGCAGAGGGGACAAGGTATCTCTGTTACTCTATCATAAGCCAGACCTATGACAAGGTCACTGGGAATAAGCACAGCAAAGTTGGAAGTGTAGACTGGATACAGGTAAAATGTAGTGTGCATCCACACATGCACAATGAGAACCAGAAACAAAGCAGTATAGTTGCAGATGTATTGTCATAGGTTACATGATGATAGTAGTAGTCATCAACCTGGTTATTAATATATGTACACGTAGTCTATAAAGTGCCCACCATCAGGGAAAAATCTACAGTGTACTCAAGTTACTTAAGTCAGCTCACAAGGGTAAGTAAAAATTTTTAGGGGATGATAATAATAATGAACAAGAAATGTAAGCGGTAGAGATAGGGGGGACAGGATGACCTATCTGTGCTGGTTCCCTCCCTACTTCTATCAGGAACGACATCACATGCAAGCAGTACCGAGCCCAAATAGTAAGGGGATGTGTTCCCCATCATTATATTACAACGGAAAATCAAAGTAAGCCGCTGGGAACGCTGCACGTACCACCCCAGGGGCTGTCGAACACCTAAAAGAACTCGCGATCAATATATCGCGTTCCGACCGGGAGACTGCACGAGCCCAAAGTACTTACTTGTGAGATGACCAGCATTCAGAACAGCACCTACCCCTGCGGCTGCGGTCCCGGATTTGAATAGAGCCGGGAACTGGGGGTATAAATAAGACGCGTGAAGAGCACGCTTTGTTCAATTACTCAATTAGTTGCCAAGCAACTACTTCGAGCCCGGCAGAAAGGATCGGAGAGCGAGGAGGGACTTGACCCATAAGATCATTATAGTCCGAGTCACTGTGGCGGCCATCTTAAGCTAGTGGGTAGAGACAGGGAAAATGGGTAGATACTCCAGTGTGATTTATGAAAATGAGTAAAAGACTGTCTGCCAACGTAGATAATGAAAACAACGATCATCAATTCCTTGTGTTAGTTCAAAAAAGGAAACAAAGTGATAAGGGGAATGGGAATTGGTAAGTTATGGTCGGAGACCATGTCAGTAGTCAATCTAGCAGTAGTCAGAAGAAGACCCAGACTAGGGGTGAGTCATTAAAAACCCAGTGACCGTCTATATTGAGAGATTGAACCACGGAATGTCGTCATTCAATCCTCAACGGTGGGTGTTGAGTCTGTACACCCAGCGTTGTTCGAGCTCGAAGAGTGGGCGAGTGCCTGCCAGGGCACAGGTCTGTAGTACTACCCACCACATGTCATCTGGTGTGTGATTGAGTTCAATGAAATGGATACTAAGTTTAGTTGTGGCACGTCCACAGCGGATGTTGCTGCGGTGTTCATTTATCCTTACTTTCACAGGTCGTGTGGTCATACCTACATATCGCAGATTACATGGACACGTAATAAGATAAATACAATTGCGAGTATTGCAATTAGTATGTTTCAACAATCGCCATGTTAGTAGGGGTTCTAGTGCAAGGGTTTCTACCCGTTTAGTTAGTGAACAAACATTGCAATTTCCGCAAGGGAAATGGCCCTTAACTGGAGGGAGGTCCCATAGTGCCCTTTGACTGGTCGGGGTCAAGGTGGGTCTTGGACGCGTATGTACCAACATGTCTTTAATGTTGGAGGTTCTCTTAAAGGCAAAAACAGGCTTGGGAATATTCTCACCTCCACTACAGAGGACTGACCATCTTTTGTTAATTATTTTTTTGACTTGGTTGGAAAATGGCGTAAATGTAGATACACAGGTAAGTTTAGTTTGCGTAGATTTAGGAGTCAACTGTAGTAGTGATTCTCTGTCACTGTATTTTGCTCGTTTATATGCTGTGTTAATTACCCTGTTCGGATAGTGACGGTCATGTAGTCTAGTCTGTAAATCAGTCGCTTGGGTAATAAATAGCTGCAGATCACTACAGTTCCGTCGGAGGCGTAAAAACTGCCCATACAGTAAATTCTCTCTTAATGCCTTTGGATGGTAGCTGTCATATAATAGCAAACTGTTCCGATCCGTCACTTTATGGAAGGTTCGAGTTTTCAGTTGGCCTTCCTCTATACTAATCAGCAAGTCTAGGAAAGAGATCTCTGTAGTCGAGACAGAAGAGGTAAAGTTCAGAAAGGGATCCAAATCGTTTATCCAAGTAGTGAAAGAGTCTACTTCAAATATGGGACCATGCCATATGACAAGAATGTCGTCTATATACCGACGCCATAGTTTTATGTTGTCAAAAAAAGGGTTGGACTCAGGTAGGATAAAACGTTTCTCAAAATCGTACATATACATGCAGGCTAGGCTCGGGGCGAAGGTACTGCCCATTGAAGTGCCGCGAATCTGGTGGAAGAGTTTGTCCTCAAACTGGAAAAAGTTCTTAGTCATGGCTAAACTCGCACAGTGCATAATGAAGTGAACAGGAGTCATTGAATCTAAGCTAGCAGACAAAAGATATGACTCAACTACCTTCAGTGTAGCTGCCTGTGGGATATTAGTGTATAAAGCCTCAACATCAAGGGTGATGAGGGCATTCACGTGGACTGTTGAGTTGATGGATTCTATAAGATTCAGGACATCTTTAGTGTCTCTGAGGTAAGTTGTAGACTGTTGTACAAGCGGTCGTAAAAAATGGTCACAAAATATGGATAGAGGTTCAAGAACCGACCCAATCCCTGAAACTATCGGGCGTCCAGGTGGTGGAGACCTACCCTTATGGATCTTAGGGAGGCAGTAAAAGTACGGAGTCCGAGGATCCTCAGTATCCAGAAAGTCTGCTTCTTTCTGGGATATCCAAGTATTACTGTAGGCTTCCTCTATCATACCTCGGATCTCTGTTTGCAGACTAGCTGTAGGATCCTGATCCATCTGGGCATAGTAGGTGGAGTCACCTAAAAGGCGAAGACATTCCTGTCTATAGTCCTCAGTATTCATCACAACAATCGCGCCTCCCTTGTCCGCTGGTTTAATAGTGATATTAGTATCAGCTGCTAGATCTCGGAGTGCCTCATTCTCAACATTAGGTATATTGATAAATTGATGCTGTGGTCGTATTCTCGTTACGTCGGAGGTGACCGCTTTCTCAAAAGCCAGAACCTCGCAAGGCATTGAAGAGGAGGGAGGCATGAACTTAGAAGGACGTCTGAGACCAGAGTCCGAAGAGGAGTCATCATTGGGTCTATCTTTGAAAAAGAATTGAAGACTAATTTTTCTGAAGAACCGAGAAAGTTCACATTGTAAACGAAAGGCGTCAGTCTTAGGTGTAGGAACGTACCCCAATCCTTTATTCAGTGCTCTTGTTTCGTAAAGAGAGAGAGGCCTTGAGGATAAATTGACGACTAGGTCTTGGTTGGGGGGGTCTTGCCCTGGCTCCTTGTGACCATCTGTGGTTCTTCCTGAGACCAGTGAACTCTCCTGCCTCTTCCTCGTCTTCTGCCTCTTCCTCTGCCCCTGCCCTGGCCTAAAAAAGGCATGTATGGTGGCATTGGGCGGGGTTGATAAAAAGGGTAAGGTTGTTGCCATGCCATTGGGTGACCTGGATGGTATTGAGGGAAGTTGTAATAAGGTTGTGGTCTCTCATCCTCAGTACTCCATCCGTCAGAGGATGAGCTATGACTATATTTGCGAGGTCTTCTACCAGGTGTAGAAGAATCGTCTGATGAGACGGATGGCGTATCTATAGTGTAGTCTTCCTTGATATAAGGATAGACCTTCTCTCTATTGAACTTATTGATATCTTTCTGTAGCTTTGTAATCTTCTGTTGTGTTAAGAACTCTTTTGTTTCATTTAGATCAGTATTGATTTCTGCTAGTCGGCTCTTAAATGCTGCTATCGAAATTGTGGTTTTAAGTGTATTCTCCATAAAGGTGATCTGTATAGCTATGGACTCAGCTAGTCGTCTAGATGTATTAATGATTAGGACTAACCAGTCCCGGGTGCACTTCCATGCAATCTGGGCCCAGTCCTTCCTAAAGACGAGGTCCTGCAGGAAGATCCTGGGCATATTGGACACAAGTAGTCCGTTGGGGGCTATGTTGGCTCTGAGGTATTCGGTCATGATGGTCCCATGTAAAACTGTTTTTACCAAATCACGTTTAAGTGAAGACAGTTTGTCCCACTCTTCCTTGGTGGGACCAGATGGTCCTGCACCATCATTAGTAAGAATGGAAGGGGTCTGCAGGATAGCAGACACGATGTCATCATCGAAGCTGAGACCTTGAAAATTATCCATATTGAGGATCTCAGAGAAATTATCTGATCAATAATCCCACAGCAAACCTGCTGTTCTAAGTATTATATCTAAAGGTGGGGATAGGAGGATTTAAGGTCCAGTGTATGCCCTCCAGTTAACCTGATAATATAATATAATACACTGTTCCAAAAACTAACGGGAGGAAAAAGAGAGGGAGTCCTGATAGTCAGGAGCAAGAGTCCTCACACACCACATTTGGTGTCATGCTTCATCATCGGACAGCTCCTCGTCAGGCCGGCGCTGCAATGCCTGACGGGCACCCCCCGAGGGGGGGCTCTTTGCCGGAGATCTTTTTGTTAGCGATGATGCCGCGGAGCCAAGTATGGGTCCAAGAGTGAGGAAGGAGAAACAAAAGAGAAAAGTAAAATTGGCTCAAGACCCTCACTAAATAATTTATTATTTGCTGTTGGGAAATGGTCAAGATTAAAAAAGTAACAACGGAGTGAAACAAGAGATAATGCTCAGACACTCACACAAAAATCAGAATAGAGGAAGACGGTGATTATCCGAAATCCCTCAATACATGGTCAATATGCGGTCGACATGTTTCGCGTCTCTTATGGTCTAACAGGATCCCCTGACGCTTCTTCAGGACCTACTTAAACATTGGATATCACCAATTGAATACAAAGGCAAAACAAATTTCCAGCTCCTACAATCTAGCGCTCACAGTCAGAACGTCCTCAGTCACTTACTGGAGGTAAACCGGACTGGCTTTCCTTTCCTATCAGTCGCCCTAAGTACAGGGAGAAAGCTGAAGTTAGCAATTAGCGTAGCTACTTCATGTGCACTCGAAGAGTAGTGCGTATGAGTCAAATGTGAAAAATTTGTGACAAACTGTGCAACACAAAGTGATAAAGTGGATGGTAGCAACCCATGCTCGTGATATATAAGAGGGCTTACCATCTCCATTAGAAAAAGGGCTTCATGGGATCACGCAGGCCTGTTGCCCGGTTCACAGTAAATCTAGTTATGAGATAAACACAAACAAATAGCAGAGGGGACAAGGTATCTCTGTTACTCTATCATAAGCCAGACCTATGACAAGGTCACTGGGAATAAGCACAGCAAAGTTGGAAGTGTAGACTGGATACAGGTAAAATGTAGTGTGCATCCACACATGCACAATGAGAACCAGAAACAAAGCAGTATAGTTGCAGATGTATTGTCATAGGTTACATGATGATAGTAG
Organism: Pleurodeles waltl; assembly: GCF_031143425.1. Taxonomy (NCBI): domain Eukaryota; kingdom Metazoa; phylum Chordata; class Amphibia; order Caudata; family Salamandridae; genus Pleurodeles; species Pleurodeles waltl. The sequence continues at coordinate 744,991,863 of NC_090448.1, read as the reverse complement.
TAGTCATCAACCTGGTTATTAATATATGTACACGTAGTCTATAAAGTGCCCACCATCAGGGAAAAATCTACAGTGTACTCAAGTTACTTAAGTCAGCTCACGAGGGTAAGTAAAAATTTTTAGGGGATCATAATAATAATGAACAAGAAATGTAAGCGGTTGAGATAGGGGGGACAGGATGACCTATCTGTGCTGGTTCCCTCCCTACTTCTATCAGGAACGACATCACATGCAAGCAGTACCGAGCCCAAATAGTAAGGGGATGTGTTCCCCATCATTATATTACAACGGAAAATCAAAGTAAGCCGCTGGGAACGCTGCACGTACCACCCCAGGGGCTGTCGAACACCTAAAAGAACTCGCGATCAATATATCGCGTTCCGACCGGGAGACTGCACGAGCCCAAAGTACTTACTTGTGAGATGACCAGCATTCAGAACAGCACCTACCCCTGCGGCTGCGGTCCCGGATTTGAATAGAGCCGGGAACTGGGGGTATAAATAAGACGCGTGAAGAGCACGCTTTGTTCAATTACTCAATTAGTTGCCAAGCAACTACTTCGAGCCCGGCAGAAAGGATCGGAGAGCGAGGAGGGACTTGACCCATAAGATCATTATAGTCCGAGTCACTGTGGCGGCCATCTTAAGCTAGTGGGTAGAGACAGGGAAAATGGGTAGATACTCCAGTGTGATTTATGAAAATGAGTAAAAGACTGTCTGCCAACGTAGATAATGAAAACAACGATCATCAATTCCTTGTGTTAGTTCAAAAAAGGAAACAAAGTGATAAGGGGAATGGGAATTGGTAAGTTATGGTCGGAGACCATGTCAGTAGTCAATCTAGCAGTAGTCAGAAGAAGACCCAGACTAGGGGTGAGTCATTAAAAACCCAGTGACCGTCTATATTGAGAGATTGAACCACGGAATGTCGTCATTCAATCCTCAACGGTGGGTGTTGAGTCTGTACACCCAGCGTTGTTCGAGCTCGAAGAGTGGGCGAGTGCCTGCCAGGGCACAGGTCTGTAGTACTACCCACCACATGTCATCTGGTGTGTGATTGAGTTCAATGAAATGGATACTAAGTTTAGTTGTGGCACGTCCACAGCGGATGTTGCTGCGGTGTTCATTTATCCTTACTTTCACAGGTCGTGTGGTCATACCTACATATCGCAGATTACATGGACACGTAATAAGATAAATACAATTGCGAGTATTGCAATTAGTATGTTTCAACAATCGCCATGTTAGTAGGGGTTCTAGTGCAAGGGTTTCTACCCGTTTAGTTAGTGAACAAACATTGCAATTTCCGCAAGGGAAATGGCCCTTAACTGGAGGGAGGTCCCATAGTGACCTTTGACTGGTCGGGGTCAAGGTGGGTCTTGGACGCGTATGTACCAACATGTCTTTAATGTTGGAGGTTCTCTTAAAGGCAAAAACAGGCTTGGGAATATTCTCACCTCCACTACAGAGGACTGACCATCTTTTGTTAATTATTTTTTTGACTTGGTTGGAAAATGGCGTAAATGTAGATACACAGGTAAGTTTAGTTTGCGTAGATTTAGGAGTCAACTGTAGTAGTGATTCTCTGTCACTGTATTTTGCTCGTTTATATGCTGTGTTAATTACCCTGTTCGGATAGTGACGGTCATGTAGTCTAGTCTGTAAATCAGTCGCTTGGGTAATAAATAGCTGCAGATCACTACAGTTCCGTCGGAGGCGTAAAAACTGCCCATACAGTAAATTCTCTCTTAATGCCTTTGGATGGTAGCTGTCATATAATAGCAAACTGTTCCGATCCGTCACTTTATGGAAGGTTCGAGTTTTCAGTTGGCCTTCCTCTATACTAATCAGCAAGTCTAGGAAAGAGATCTCTGTAGTCGAGACAGAAGAGGTAAAGTTCAGAAAGGGATCCAAATCGTTTATCCAAGTAGTGAAAGAGTCTACTTCAAATATGGGACCATGCCATATGACAAGAATGTCGTCTATATACCGACGCCATAGTTTTATGTTGTCAAAAAAAGGGTTGGACTCAGGTAGGATAAAACGTTTCTCAAAATCGTACATATACATGCAGGCTAGGCTCGGGGCGAAGGTACTGCCCATTGAAGTGCCGCGAATCTGGTGGAAGAGTTTGTCCTCAAACTGGAAAAAGTTCTTAGTCATGGCTAAACTCGCACAGTGCATAATGAAGTGAACAGGAGTCATTGAATCTAAGCTAGCAGACAAAAGATATGACTCAACTACCTTCAGTGTAGCTGCCTGTGGGATATTAGTGTATAAAGCCTCAACATCAAGGGTGATGAGGGCATTCACGTGGACTGTTGAGTTGATGGATTCTATAAGATTCAGGACATCTTTAGTGTCTCTGAGGTAATTTGTAGACTGTTGTACAAGCGGTCGTAAAAAATGGTCACAAAATATGGATAGAGGTTCAAGAACCGACCCAATCCCTGAAACTATCGGGCGTCCAGGTGGTGGAGACCTACCCTTATGGATCTTAGGGAGGCAGTAAAAGTACGGAGTCCGAGGATCCTCAGTATCCAGAAAGTCTGCTTCTTTCTGGGATATCCAAGTATTACTGTAGGCTTCCTCTATCATACCTCGGATCTCTGTTTGCAGACTAGCTGTAGGATCCTGATCCATCTGGGCATAGTAGGTGGAGTCACCTAAAAGGCGAAGACATTCCTGTCTATAGTCCTCAGTATTCATCACAACAATCGCGCCTCCCTTGTCCGCTGGTTTAATAGTGATATTAGTATCAGCTGCTAGATCTCGGAGTGCCTCATTCTCAACATTAGGTATATTGATAAATTGATGCTGTGGTCGTATTCTCGTTACGTCGGAGGTGACCGCTTTCTCAAAAGCCAGAACCTCGCAAGGCATTGAAGAGGAGGGAGGCATGAACTTAGAAGGACGTCTGAGACCAGAGTCCGAAGAGGAGTCATCATTGGGTCTATCTTTGAAAAAGAATTGAAGACTAATTTTTCTGAAGAACCGAGAAAGTTCACATTGTAAACGAAAGGGGTCAGTCTTAGGTGTAGGAACGTACCCCAATCCTTTATTCAGTGCTCTTGTTTCGTAAAGAGAGAGAGGCCTTGAGGATAAATTGACGACTAGGTCTTGGTTGGGGGGGTCTTGCCCTGGCTCCTTGTGACCATCTGTGGTTCTTCCTGAGACCAGTGAACTCTCCTGCCTCTTCCTCGTCTTCTGCCTCTTCCTCTGCCCCTGCCCTGGCCTAAAAAAGGCATGTATGGTGGCATTGGGCGGGGTTGATAAAAAGGGTAAGGTTGTTGCCATGCCATTGGGTGACCTGGATGGTATTGAGGGAAGTTGTAATAAGGTTGTGGTCTCTTATCCTCAGTACTCCATCCGTCAGAGGATGAGCTATGACTATATTTGCGAGGTCTTCTACCAGGTGTAGAAGAATCGTCTGATGAGACGGATGGCGTATCTATAGTGTAGTCTTCCTTGATATAAGGATAGACCTTCTCTCTATTGAACTTATTGATATCTTTCTGTAGCTTTGTAATCTTCTGTTGTGTTAAGAACTCTTTTGTTTCATTTAGATCAGTATTGATTTCTGCTAGTCGGCTCTTAAATGCTGCTATCGAAATTGTGGTTTTAAGTGTATTCTCCATAAAGGTGATCTGTATAGCTATGGACTCAGCTAGTCGTCTAGATGTATTAATGATTAGGACTAACCAGTCCCGGGTGCACTTCCATGCAATCTGGGCCCAGTCCTTCCTAAAGACGAGGTCCTGCAGGAAGATCCTGGGCATATTGGACACAAGTAGTCCGTTGGGGGCTATGTTGGCTCTGAGGTATTCGGTCATGATGGTCCCATGTAAAACTGTTTTTACCAAATCACGTTTAAGTGAAGACAGTTTGTCCCACTCTTCCTTGGTGGGACCAGATGGTCCTGCACCATCATTAGTAAGAATGGAAGGGGTCTGCAGGATAGCAGACACGATGTCATCATCGAAGCTGAGACCTTGAAAATTATCCATATTGAGGATCTCAGAGAAATTATCTGATCAATAATCCCACAGCAAACCTGCTGTTCTAAGTATTATATCTAAAGGTGGGGATAGGAGGATTTAAGGTCCAGTGTATGCCCTCCAGTTAACCTGATAATATAATATAATACACTGTTCCAAAAACTAACGGGAGGAAAAAGAGAGGGAGTCCTGATAGTCAGGAGCAAGAGTCCTCACACACCACATTTGGTGTCATGCTTCATCATCGGACAGCTCCTCGTCAGGCCGGCGCTGCAATGCCTGACGGGCACCCCCCGAGGGGGGGCTCTTTGCCGGAGATCTTTTTGTTAGCGATGATGCCGCGGAGCCAAGTATGGGTCCAAGAGTGAGGAAGGAGAAACAAAAGAGAAAAGTAAAATTGGCTCAAGACCCTCACTAAATAATTTATTATTTGCTGTTGGGAAATGGTCAAGATTAAAAAAGTAACAACGGAGTGAAACAAGAGATAATGCTCAGACACTCACACAAAAATCAGAATAGAGGAAGACGGTGATTATCCGAAATCCCTCAATACATGGTCAATATGCGGTCGACATGTTTCGCGTCTCTTATGGTCCAACAGGATCCCCTGACGCTTCTTCAGGACCTACTTAAACATTGGATATCACCAATTGAATACAAAGGCAAAACAAATTTCCAGCTCCTACAATCTAGCGCTCACAGTCAGAACGTCCTCAGTCACTTACTGGAGGTAAACCGGACTGGCTTTCCTTTCCTATCAGTCGCCCTAAGTACAGGGAGAAAGCTGAAGTTAGCAATTAGCGTAGCTACTTCATGTGCACTCGAAGAGTAGTGCGTATGAGTCAAATGTGAAAAATTTGTGACAAACTGTGCAACACAAAGTGATAAAGTGGATGGTAGCAACCCATGCTCGTGATATATAAGAGGGCTTACCATCTCCATTAGAAAAAGGGCTTCATGGGATCACGCAGGCCTGTTGCCCGGTTCACAGTAAATCTAGTTATGAGATAAACACAAACAAATAACAGAGGGGACAAGGTATCTCTGTTACTCTATCATAAGCCAGACCTATGACAAGGTCACTGGGAATAAGCACAGCAAAGTTGGAAGTGTAGACTGGATACAGGTAAAATGTAGTGTGCATCCACACATGCACAATGAGAACCAGAAACAAAGCAGTATAGTTGCAGATGTATTGTCATAGGTTACATGATGATAGTAGTAGTCATCAACCTGGTTATTAATATATGTACACGTAGTCTATAAAGTGCCCACCATCAGGGAAAAATCTACAGTGTACTCAAGTTACTTAAGTCAGCTCACGAGGGTAAGTAACAATTTTTAGGGGATCATAATAATAATGAACAAGAAATGTAAGCGGTAGAGATAGGGGGGACAGGATGACCTATCTGTGCTGGTTCCCTCCCTACTTCTATTAGGAACGACATCACATGCAAGCAGTACCGAGCCCAAATAGTAAGGGGATGTGTTCCCCATCATTATATTACAACGGAAAATCAAAGTAAGCCGCTGGGAACGCTGCACGTACCACCCCAGGGGCTGTCGAACACCTAAAAGAACTTGCGATCAATATATCGCGTTCCGACCGGGAGACTGCACGAGCCCAAAGTACTTACTTGTGAGATGACCAGCATTCAGAACAGCACCTACCCCTGCGGCTGCGGTCCCGGATTTGAATAGAGCCGGGAACTGGGGGTATAAATAAGACGCGTGAAGAGCACGCTTTGTTCAATTACTCAATTAGTTGCCAAGCAACTACTTCGAGCCCGGCAGAAAGGATCGGAGAGCGAGGAGGGACTTGACCCATAAGATCATTATAGTCCGAGTCACTGTGGCGGCCATCTTAAGCTAGTGGGTAGAGACAGGGAAAATGGGTAGATACTCCAGTGTGATTTATGAAAATGAGTAAAAGACTGTCTGCCAACGTAGATAATGAAAACAACGATCATCAATTCCTTGTGTTAGTTCAAAAAAGGAAACAAAGTGATAAGGGGAATGGGAATTGGTAAGTTATGGTCGGAGACCATGTCAGTAGTCAATCTAGCAGTAGTCAGAAGAAGACCCAGACTAGGGGTGAGTCATTAAAAACCCAGTGACCGTCTATATTGAGAGATTGAACCACGGAATGTCGTCATTCAATCCTCGACGGTGGGTGTTGAGTCTGTACACCCAGCGTTGTTCGAGCTCGAAGAGTGGGCGAGTGCCTGCCAGGGCACAGGTCTGTAGTACTACCCACCACGTCATCTGGTGTGTGATTGAGTTCAATGAAATGGATACTAAGTTTAGTTGTGGCACGTCCACAGCGGATGTTGCTGCGGTGTTCATTTATCCTTACTTTCACAGGTCATGTGGTCATACCTACATATCGCAGATTACATGGACACGTAATAAGATAAATACAATTGCGAGTATTGCAATTAGTATGTTTCAACAATCGCCATGTTAGTAGGGGTTCTAGTGCAAGGGTTTCTACCCGTTTAGTTAGTGAACAAACATTGCAATTTCCGCAAGGGAAATGGCCCTTAACTGGAGGGAGGTCCCATAGTGACCTTTGACTGGTCGGGGTCAAGGTGGGTCTTGGACGCGTATGTACCAACATGTCTTTAATGTTGGAGGTTCTCTTAAAGGCAAAAACAGGCTTGGGAATATTCTCACCTCCACTACAGAGGACTGACCATCTTTTGTTAATTATTTTTTTGACTTGGTTGGAAAATGGTGTAAATGTAGATACACAGGTATCTAGGCCTTTCTTCAGGTCTTTTGCGAATTTTTTGAGGAATGTGGCCACACTTGGGTCCAGTTCCGGGGCATCTGCCACTTTGCCAAGTAGAGAAGGTAGAGGACACTCGAAGCGTAAAGTGTTGCGTACATCTTTATCAAACCTTTTACGCAGCCGTTCTTGCACATAGTGTGCCACTTCCATACATGGATCCCACTCAGTAGAACTTGGGTGTATGATGTCTTCCGGGTCAAATAAAAAATTATTTTGAGAAATAGATTCAGACATGGTATAACGTCTCTTGCGTTTGCGCTTGGTAGGCTGTTTTGGTCCTGCTTCCGCTTGTTCTAAGTCGGAAGTGTGAGAGGATGAGGAATGGGAAGCCTCAGCGCAAGGTACCGTAGTGGTTGGAAAGAACTCAGACAAATCTAAAGTGGCCCCAGTACCATACTCGTGATCTTTAAAGACTGAAGTAGCCATTTGTGTGAAAAGTTCAGCCGAGGATACAGGTCCCACTCTGGCTCTTGGGGCAAGGCCCACACCAGACGACTGATTTTGTCTAACCTGCGACTCGGAGGGGGGTCGCCCCATCAATTCTCTTTGACCAAACTTCACTAGAGGATTAGTAAAAGGCTTCAAAGCTTTTATCAGAGCCTGGTTAACAGAGACCTGTACATGGGCCTGTATTAGTCTCTCCTTCATCTGATGTTCAATGGGCATCTCTGTCTCATCCTGGTAATATTCGTCCTCTTCTGCGTAATACGCCATGCTTGGAATAGCAAGAGGAGTGGAGGAGTTCAACAGGGGGGGGATTAGCCCCAGCAGGTTAATAGGGGAGAAAAACTCCTAATCCAATGAGAGCTAATATCTCTCAATTCGGCCTGAATCAAAAGTGGAGGGAGCACCTGCTCAAAATTCCCCTAGGCTAAAGCCTAATAACGCTTTTGCGCCCCGTCGTGCGTTCCATGGGGTGAAATGCGTGTGGATTCACAAGCCGATCGCTGCCTGAATCGCAGTCAGAGAGCATCCCACGCATGCGCGAGCATGAACACAGAAAGAGGACACCGTCCTCTGTGTCCGGCACTCACCCGGATCCTCTGGGTGCCGGTAAATCTCTCAAGCAAAATCTTGACAGTGCAACGGAGTGCTCCAATTTCACGGGCGCTCTGAAAGCAATGAAGTGAAGCACGACAGCACTCGCTTCGGATGGCTCAACCCTTTTATGTAAAATCAGTTGTTGAGCGAACGCGACTGCATGCGAGTGGAACTGCTCCTATGGCGAAGCACCATTCAAACCCTTGCTCCCGCTCCACGGCCGTAGATGAAAATAACACAATTAAATATATGAAATACTGTATAAATATCAATAAAGGAAAGGAAAACTTATCTCTGGCTGCAAGCAACAAAGAAAGAGGAAGGGCTAAGGAGGCAGAGACATTTATAGGAGACCAGTACTGGGATTCGGTATGTTATGGACTACAAGGAGTGTGGGGAGATGTAGTTTTTTGTTTATTTAACGTTGATTGGCTGCTGTAATATTTCAGTAAAGAGAGAGAAAGCATAATCCGAAGCCTCCAGTCCTGACTCCTGACATAGAATTAAGATATTGTTACTTGCTAATCTCCTTTATTTTATTAGAGGCATACAAAAAGAAAGCCATATTGACCAATTAAGAGGTATCCACATCCAGAGTGATCAAGCTAAGGGATCATGCTGATTTTCTTTTCTTTTTGTCTTCTTACACTTTTCCCTGGACACTGATTTTGTCATAGACTCTTTATAAAGGAGTAAGATGGATACAGTAGTTGGGTGGCGCTGTGAACTCTCTTATGTGAATGCCTCTCGCTGCTTTGGGATAGCACTACCGGAACAAAAAAGCTCAGCCCAAGTTAGTGCATAACGTCACAGAATAGCAGGTTCACATGTTTATCCTGTCTAATGACACTCCAGAATCCTTCATTAGTAGATGTACTTAATCTTTTAGTAAAATTACAAAATAAGACAAAATGAGACTGAAGAGTTATGTCAGGCTGTGCAGCAGTCTCAAGAGGAAGACAACACTGACACAAAGAGTAGATGAAATTCAGATAAATCCAAGTAGTGTCAGGTCAAAAAGTAAGCTTAAACCACCAACTTTCAATGATCCTGAATATTGTTAGGACCAGTTGACTTAGATTTGATATAGGCCCCTCAATTTAGAGCGGTTACAGGAATTTTATGGCTGTACTAACACAACCCCAGTATTGATGTTGACGTTTAGACTTCAGATCTCATTGTCTTCAATGTTGTTTGTTAAAATAAGAGAATCTTCTGTGCATTTTGAGAGATGATGAGTGACTGGTTCCGGAAGTCTATAGGGAATTTAAAGAGGTGGCTGACATGAAAAAGTCTAATGTATTACCCCCTCACAGGCCTTATGATTGTCACATTGATGTGCAGCCTGGGGCTCAAATACCTTGTAGCAGCTTTATATCTTTACTGAGTGTGAAATTCTTCTCCTTAGTGAATACCTTGATGAACATCTAGAAAGTGGGTCATTCGCCAATCTAGCTCTCCAGGTTCCTCAACTCTATTTTTTGTTATCAAGAACGGGGGCTCACAACTTGGTTAATTATAAAGCCTTGAGTAAGGTAACTCTTAAGCACATGTATTCATTATCTCTGATATCTCTTTTAGATCGAGTAGACATGGTAACCTTCTACAGCATGTTGAAGCCGAAAGGAGCATACTTTTTGGTTCAAATCTGTAAAGCTGACAAGTGGAAAGCTTCCTTTCAGACTAATTTTGGACTCTATGAATATCTTGTAATGCCCCTCTGACAGTGTAATGCTCCGGGTTCCTTCCAGTATTTTATTAATGAAGTGCTGCATGTGTTCATTGATGTCTATGCTGTGATTTGTTTTGAGGATATTCTACTATACTCAAATTCTCTATCTGAACATATTAGCAATGGAAAATCTATCCTACAAAAGTTACATAGTCATCATCTTTTTGCTAAATTGGTGAAATATATATTTCACGTAACTGGGGTAGGATTCTTGGCATTCATCATTTCTCCTGCTGGTACTCACTTGAACAGACAGAAAGTAGAGTCAATAGAGAATTGGACATCTCCCAAAACAGTTAGAGAAGTGCAGAGCTTCTTGGGTTCCACCAACATTTACCAGTGTTTAATAAATCAGTTTTCTGCCATAATCTCTCCCACAACATATTTATTAAAAAAGGAATACAATTCCACTGGTATTCTGAAGGAGCAAAAACTTTTCAGACCTTAAAAAAATGATTTACTACAGTGCTTAGACATGCAGATACAGCACACCCATTTATCATGGAAGCAGATGGTTGACAAAATGCCATTGCAGGAATCTTGGCAGAACATGACCCAGATACTGCACAGTTACACCTAGGTGCATAATTATCTCTAAAACTGAGCCCAGCTGAATCAAATTACACGGTGGCAGATAGGGAATTGCTAGCCATTAAAGTAGCATTTGAAGAATTATGTCACTATTTACTAGGTCACAATATACTGCCAAAATCTTAACAGGCCAACTCAATTTGCAATTTTTGAAGTCTGTTCAAGCTTTGTCCACTAGGCAATTGCATTGGCCACAATTATTTAATGATTATGACACTGTCATTACTTTTTGTCCAGGGAATAAAATGGGAAGGCAGACACATTGTCTGAATGTGTGTATTCTCTTGTGGAACACCCAGTAGATCTTCCCTCCATAATACCTTTCGTATGTTTAGTGGGACTCATGACAAGTGATGAATTTATGAGACAGGTACAAGAAGAACAAAGCACGGAAGAAAGTAAAAATGTATTGACACAAAATGTTAGTATTAAATAAAAGTATGTATATTATATGAAAGAAACCCTATTTCTCTCCACTAAAGTTTTACAAACACAGGCTTTGCAGAAGAGTCACTCTAGTAGACTAGCCTGGTATCCTGTGAGAGAAAAACATTAGACTTAGAGCCCCATTTCAAGTTTGGCGGTCCCAGGACCGCCATAAAGTGGTCCGACCGTCATCAGTCTGGCAGGTGTGACCACCGTATTATGAATTTGGCGGTCGTACCAACAGAAGACTGCCAGCGGTCCACAGACCCCACCAGGCAGCATAGACCGCCACGGTCATGAAGAAGCACAAACAGGCCGGCAGAGCCTGTGTTTCCACTGGACTCATCACAAGGTTGCACACCGCCAATGAGAACATGGCAGTCCAACCACCATGTATCAGAAGGCAGAAACAGACAGTATGAAGGGAGACACTCACCTGCAGGCAGCCTGACACACCTGGTACGGCCAAGGAGCCATTCACACACGTCATGCCTCTGATGATGCTCATCGACAGACAATGAAATCAATGTAGCTGTGGATGCCAACAACTATAATTACACACACCTACCTGCATCACCAACCTTAAAAACAGCTTGTAGTGCCGGTGAACACATCATGGGGGGGCACACAATGGGTAGCAGGTACACATTGTAAGCAACACACTCTCACAAACATACATCAACACGAACGCGTACACAGTCATAATGCTCACACTTTGGCCATTACACTCACACTGCACTGTAACACTACACAAATACACATGGCCACACAGCTGAGGCACAGGGAGCCTGAAGGGCCACAACATTGTCACATGCATGAACAAAAACACACCTACAGCACACATACAAATACAGCTCACACACTCACATTCATCACTGGCCAGGGACTGTCCATACATATAACACATATATGTATTGATGTGGCATGCAACAGAAACACCACCTTTAAACAACCCTGCAACGTACACACACATCACAGCACAATGGAAGCCCAATGGCATGCACAAAACACAGAGAGACAAACAGACCACTAACAACATGACAACTATACCTACACAATTGAGATGGGGCCATCTGGGGCACCCAGGGAAGGACACTTCACTGGGACATATAGCACTTTGAACAGGCCCCTCAAACAACATGTGCACAGGAAATGACCCTACATGGGGCTCAGGGATAAACAATACTAAAACCAAATGTCATGCTCATCTGCACAAGGGTGAAGGGCAGGTCTACGAAGCACATACAGCTTCTACTGCATGGGGCATACATCTATAGAAACTATCTGCAAGGGACACACACCAATATGGACACATGCACAGTCTAATGAAAACACACTCCATGTCAGCACAAACAAACTCAAGATGACACTCATCACATGTATACATAAGTCATATCAGGGGACAAGTCTAACGCCTTACATGCCTACATTGGACAGCACAAAAAATACCATACGAAACAGTACACAATCCATCACACCACCAATGCATTTACACACACATACCTATACACACAACATAAACCCTTCTATTGGGGGGCAATAGCACTCCACACAAACTCACATACTGCAAACCACAGCACAAGGAGCAGCAAGCAGGCTGAAACACATACAACTGGAGGCACACAACCAAAGTCACTCAAGAACAACATAAAGCTAGAAGAGGAATTGCAGGACAAATGTATACCCCAAAAAAACAACTGTTTGGATTTAATAAATGAAATAATATTAAAGTCCAAAAACCTTTGGGCAGTCCATATCTATGGTACCAAACGGAGCGCAGTATTGTGCCAAAACTTGTCTCCTAACTGCTAGGGAACCTCCACAGGAAGGGGCATAAAATGGGCAGGCAGGGGCCCCAGGGATTATCAAAGGTTGGGGGGGGATCGCATTTGGGAGGGGGCAAAGTTAGGGCTGGGGAGGGGTGGCCTTCTTCTTGGGAGGGGTGGGCTTCTTTTTGGGAGGGGCGGGCTTCTTCAGGGGGCAAGAGATATGGCTACGTGCAGGGGATAGGGGAGGCCTTGGAGGTGGAAGGGGTGGCCTGGGAGCTGGGTGGGGTCCCTCTGGGTCTGTGATAGGGGTTGGGGGAACACAGCAAAGGTTAAGGTCAAACAAAAAAGTTTTTGGGACACATAGGGAAGGTCATCAGAAGGGGGTCGGGATTTGGAGGTTGAGGGAGTGGTTGTCTGATATAGGTGTGGATGTCGTGGGTGTGTGCTTATGGGAGGTATGTTTGTGTGTGGTGGATGTCTGTTGGGTGGGTAGTGAGGGCGTTTATGTGTCTTGAGCTTAGGGGGTGGAGACACTGGGGGATGCCGTGGTGGTTGGGTATCTGTTGGGGTGTTGACTGCAGGTATGGTGAATGTGGTGGATGTATGTGTGTCTGTAGTTGTGTCTGCAGGTGTGGTGCTTGTGGTGGATGTCTGGGGGTCTGCTGGGGTGGTATCTGCAGGTATGATGGGTGTGGTGGTTGTGTCAGTGACTGTTGTGGTGATGTTTGTAGGTATGCTTGATGTTGTGTGTGTGATGCTGGGGATGGTGGGGGTGTCAGGGCAAGTTGTGAGTATTGCTGTGTCTGTGGGTGGATGTTGTTTGTGTGCGTGCTGGTGTGTCTTGTAGTGCTTTTGTTTTTGTGCGCTCCATTTATCTGTTGAGGTGGATGTCTGTGGATCTGTTTGTGTGCTTTGGGTAGGTAGGAGAAGGTGGGATTTGGACAGGGAAAAGGGAGGTGGAGAAGGGACGGAAGGTGGGGTTGACTTGCTGTCATCATTGTGGAGGCCAGAGCCTGAAAAGATCTCTGTAGGCCAGCCATTGAACCATGAATGCCTTCCAGGAATGCATTAGTCTGTTGGAGCTGACTTGCCAATCCCTGGATGGCATTCACGTTGTCTGTCTGACCCACAGAAATATTTCTCAGGAGGTCAATAGCCTCCTCACTGAGGGCAGCAGGAGTAACACAGGCTGGGGCAGAGGTGCCTGCGGCAAAGGAGATGCCCACCCTCTTTGGTGAGAGGGCACAGCCAACTAGACTGGGAACAACAGGGATAGAATGGGGAGGTGGACAAGGATGGTCCTGGGGGATTCCCATACGGGTCTTCCACCACTAGGGAGTGGCCACTGGAGGAGGAATCTGATGATGATGATGATGATGGCTCGGTCTACCCCGTGGCACTCCCCTTGCCCTCCGGACCACTGAGTCCCTCTGTGTCGGTGGTGTCCTGACCCGAGGTCCCATGGCCAGATGCTTTGCCACTTGGCTCGGCCCCATCTCCTTCGCTTGTGCTGGTGCTGCAAAAAGAAAGAAATAGGGTCATAACATGTCCATGATAACACTTCAATCACAACTCTGATTGACAAATAATACCATCATGTCACGTAGGCCCCAGCAAAAACATACACCTAAGTGGCATATACATGTGCCAAAACATATGCATGCATGCCATCTGGATTTCCGAAAATTTCCCAAAGAAAAATCAGGATCTCAGACAGCTGCAATTGCATGGCTGAAGTCCTGCAACCACAATAACCATACAACAACTAGGAGACCTCTTCATCCTCAAAGCTGTGCCACATGCAGGAGACCTAAGTTAACATTTGGCAAATAATAGTTTCCCATTGTAAAGTCCATTCCTACGTTTCACACACAAGGTGAGGCACACATCTATTTGGCACACACATAATGTACCAACAATTAGAAATGATGCCATGAAATCCTGCAATGTTGATTACAAAAGTGCAATATCCTGGAGTAGGTGACATGGAAATACCCACGTCACACTGGAAACATTCCAACAATGTACACTTCAACAAGTGACACCTGTCCCAATAGAGTCAAGGAGGTAGTATCCATGTTAATCAGATAGATCTCACATGTGCCATTGAAGGGAACTCTATTGATGCCAGGTTCAATATGTCAGGGAGTGATGTCTCCAAAGTACGCAAAACAATGAATCAGTTAACAATGATGTTATCTGAGTCTTAATGTAGTAACCATCTGTCCTTTGCATTTTGGTGAGACACAGAGCTTTCAATGACTAATATAAGGACCTCAGCCTGTTGTCCAATGAGAAGCAACATCCCTTCCCACATCTTGGACATGCCAACCCTGGTGTCTGTCTGTAGATGAATGCCTGTACTCAAACACATGTCAAGTCAACATCAGTGCAAGTCACTCCACGATGCATGCCAACAGTCAGGGTAGAATCCTCAAACATTACACATGTGCAGTGCACTTTTCCACATGATTCTACATCAAGGGCATAGATAAACACAGAGTGGTTTCATAATCTGGGCCTAACTATCATGTCCCTCATTGCTTCTGCAGTTCTACATGGCAAATGATATACTATGAAGCATGAAGGTATCAGTCGGACAATAAACAATGGTAACACACTCCTATCTGTGACACAGCATGAAATGTACCACGATTGTAACTGTATTATTTCACAAACAGTTTGCCATGCACATATATGCGAGGGAATACAGGCATCATCCCATCAACATGGGTAGAACATGCATGAAATTGTAGGTTAAGAATGTTTTCTAAAGAGAAAAGGACACATGCTGACATCTAGGCACAAGGAATTTTGGCAACAGTCATGGGCCATAACTCATGTCAATGGACATTCCCCACTTACAAAGGAAAAGTAGTTTGGTATATCTGCAAACAATTAGCCATGTAAGCCATGTCACATGTATGAGGAACACCTACACATCACCGACTGCAGCGAGGAACCAGCACCCATCATAAGCTGAAGATAACTAGTTTCTGGGTGGCAGATGTCTACATACACATATACCCAGACACATGGCAGAGGACAGTGATCCATAGGCAACTTACTTTGGCCTGTAACATTGAGAGGTAGTGATCTGTACTTTAGAAATTACACCTACTACAACAACAAACAGTACATGAATGATCACTGTACCCAGCCATTTGTGGTCCCTGCAGAGTATGAATATTCCCCCAGTTTTGTACTATGTCCCAGGTTCAAAAGGCAAGGCACACAAGTTTGATACACATGGCATGTCAACAGAAAACATTTCCCATCTACTATGTAATACACGTCTCATTCCTAAATGTCTGGGGGAGCAGTCAGTACCTCACTCAATCACCTGGCAATGGAACAGGCAGGAATGTGCTGTGTACTCACACCCTTGTGGCTTCTGTGCTGCCCTCAAATGCCCATCAAGCTCTGGGTAGGCCACTGCCAGAATGCGGGCCATTAGGTGGAGGGTCATGGTCTAACGGGCACCCCACCCACGTTGGGAGGACAGCCCCAGCTGGGCCTCTGTAATCTTCTGGGCCCAGCATCTCAGGGCCCCCCACCTCTAGCGACAGTGGGCGCTCTGCCAGTTGTGGACCCCCAGGGTACGCACCTTCTTGGCGATGGCTCCCCTACAAAGGTCATTTTAAAGCTTGGGACATCAAGTCACAGTCCAAGTGGCAAGTTTCATGTACACATTGTTGATGACCAGATAGATGATGTATAACGTGTTGCAAAGCAAGGGGGTAGCGTTACTTATGTGTGATTTACAGTTGTGATGTGTACTGCATATCATCTCCTCAACTTACGACATGCCTTGTCACAGTTTGTCATTGACATGCATCATGTATGCTGCAAGGAACACATTGAATGATGGCAAAAATCATTTCTTGACATTAATAGGTACCCAGAGAGGGGGAGGATCAGACAATCTCCTGTCTATCGTCCACTGCCAGACCTACAGATGATGGAAGAAAGCCAGATCTACCATCTGAATCGTCAAACAATCGTGGATCTATGTCGTCTGTTGGAGCCAGATCTGATGCCTGCCATTCATCATCCAAATGACATACTACCTATTGCACAAGGTATGGCAGAGTTGCACTTCCTGGCCACAGGGTCCTTCCATAATACAGTGGTCCTATCTGTTTGGTTGTACCAGCATATGTTCAGTATTGTTTTGAAGTATGTATTCTCAGCAATGTTGAAACACCTGTACAGCTACACCTGGTTTCCTCAGCGTGAGGATTTCGCCCATGTGAAGGCGGAGTTTTATGATTTGGCACACATCCCACATGTGGTGGGAGTCATTGATGGTACACATGTTGTCTTGGTCCCACTGCATGGAAATGAACAAGTGTATCGCAACAGAAAGAACTTCCATTCCATCAATGTTTAAGTTGTTTGTTTGGGGGATCTGTGCCCGTAATCAGGGGTCAGTCCATGATGCCTTCATTATGCGGAACAGCGCAATCCCCCAGTTGATGCCACAACTGTAACCTATCTGTTTGGATGTACCAGCATATGTTCAGTATTGTTTTGAAGTATGTATTCTCAGCAATGTTGAAACACCTGTACAGCTACACCTGGTTTCCTCAGCGTGAGGATTTCGCCCATGTGAAGGCTGAGTTTTATGATTTGGCACACATCCCACATATGGTGGGAGTCATTGATGGTACACATGTTGTCTTGGTCCCACTGCATGGAAATGAACAAGTGTATCGCAACAGAAAGAACTTCCATTCCATCAATGTTTAAGTTGTTTGTTTGGGGGATCTGTGCCCGTAATCAGGGGTCAGTCCATGATGCCTTCATTATGCGGAACAGCACAATCCCCCAGTTGATGCCACAACTGTAACCTAGAGATGGCCTGGATGGTTGGTAAGTCATATATGTCATGTTATTTTTTTTGTGCAATGTCTGCTGCAAAAACTCAGATGAGAGGGACTTATAGTTGCACATATGTACCATTCCATAACAGGGGACTCTGCATACCCAAACCGTCCCTGGTTGTTGATGCCAGTGAGGAACCCAACTACGTCAGAGGAAGTCTGCTTCAATGATGTCCATAAAAGAACACAAAGTGTTGTGGAGCAGGCTTTTGGGCTCCAGAAAGGCAAGATTTAGGTGTCTGGACAAGACAGGTGGAGCCCTCCTCTACTCACCTGAAAAATTGTGTAAGATCATTGTGGCCTGCTGCTTGCTCCACAACATTGCCCTGCGGAGGAATATTCCATACATTCCAGATGAGGGGAAGCTAACAGTGCCACCGGATGACAATCCTGAAATACCAAGTGAGGATGACAGTGATGAAGAGGAAGGTGAAGACTTGCGGGCAGATCTCATCAATCACTACTTTACTTGAGTGTAAATATGTAGTATTATGTGATTACTGTGGCTGTATGAGGAATTGTAGTTGTCAGGATGTGTTAAATAGGGTCTTTCTTCCAAAAGACAGGGGATCTTATGCTTTGCAGTATGCAGCCAATGTTTGCTTGCTAAGTCATTTTACTACCTTGGTATCTGCTTTGTTTTTGTCAGTCTCATTGCAATGTAAGTGGAACTACTGATGTTTGATATGAGGTTTTGATTATAAGTATAACTTTTCCAGCCTAAACTCCTTGTATTGTTTTTTACCAGGTACCTTCACCATGTCACCCTCACGTGGACATTTCAGAGTTGTGACATTGGCAGGTATCTGATGCTGTTCTGACATATGAAGTGGACATGGATTGATCCAGATAATGTTGGTCACAGATTTAGCGTGTATGAGTCCTGTGCTAGTAAAGCTTTGACAGTGGGTGAATGAAATTCTAGAGTGCACAACACACTGGTTTGATGTGGTGTATTGCTCTAATTGTCTCATGTGTGTGATCATATGACCTTGAAACATGTTCTGATCAAGTGCAATCCATGCATTCTCCCTTCACATTGTGTTGACAATGATCCTGTATGACCTGTATGTAGGTGTAGATGTGCCTGTGCCACAACACTGACATAGGTTTGTATCATGCCACCAGATGCTTGGTCATTGTAATAGGATAGACCTATGATCAGGGACTGTTGTACTGCCCTCTGACTGTGCCATGGCATATGTTATGTTGGCAGACCTGGTTTTGGTATGTGGTAAGGCTCAATCTGGGGACAACATCCACTAATCTGTTAGCCTATTCTACTTGATGAGGTCTGACAAAGTTCTTTCTTCTGTGGTCTGGTAGACAGCACCTTGGGAATCTCACCTGACTCAATATGGCTCAGCCATTCTTGACTATGACATTCCAGACATTTTAACAGCCTGTGTGCTATACAGTGCAATAAAATGATTGGTGTGACCAGACACTTGTATCATTGTGTTGCTAGTAAGCCTCAGCATGACACTACCTGAGACATATCCCTCCTTCCGTTACCATCTTGTGCAGAGGGATGGAAGTCCCTCTGCAGCTGCTTGAGTTCAGCAAGTACCTGGCCCATCATGCCTTAGAATTCTTGATAGGCTCCAGGGACTTGGCTGATGGTGTCCTGGCAAGGACCATCCCCTGTAGCCTCATGCCACTGGACCACAACATCCCTCCATGCACCCTACCCACACGTGCCAGCGCCCGTGACACAGCTTGCCCCCTACCACTGGTTCCAGGACCATAATTGTCAGAGGTGTGTTGCAATGAATCAGGAGCTTGGACTGGGGGCACAAGATGGTTGTCACTGTCCTCGGGACACAGGTTGGGGGGGGGCAAATGGTTGCCTGCGATGTAGATGCAACTGGGATGGAAGGACTCGATGTGGTCACGGTGAGGCTCACTGTTGTCATCTGACCAGGTTGCCCTGATCTGCCAGAACCATCTTCAATGTCCAGACGTCCAGGACTGTTGTTACCAATGAGGGCTTCAACCATGGGGGTCGTGGCAGTCTCTTGAGTGGTCTTGGTGGTCCCAGTGGCAGCTAGGGCTGCTGATGGGAGAGATACAATGTTACAAGTTATATTGTGACAGCTACCTCCAATAGTTTACAATGACATTTAGCAAAGGCCATGTGCACATTGGATTTGCTTGTTTTCTTTATGTGACAACTACACATGCTATCAATTGTATTGACCTGACAGTAGAGTAACATACCAATTCCATTACAGTCAACCAGCTGCAGAATGTATGAGTTCATTAGCACTTGGGAGGATGGCCATAGACTTACATCTTGCCAGCAGTGCAGGCAAAATAGTGGCAGCAAAACAGTGACTGGGAAGGATGTGGTTTAGATCATTTTAAGGCATAGTTGACTGTTATGCAGGCAGACCCAAGACTCTGTTGTAAATGTGATTGTTGTCATCGTGTGGTCAGTGAATTGTGAATGTGTCTGCTGCCAATACCATTCAGGTGATGCATCTTCAGGCCTTTGATTTTTTTGTTTTTTTGCACACAGGTTGATCAGTCCTTCCTGTCCACAATGGTTTCATCTTGGCTTAGCTGCTCACGATGCTCTGTATCTTGGACCCTCCCAGGTGGGTAAACTTCATGTTTGAGTTCACAGACAGATGCACAATTTCATATGGACACCGGCCTGGTTATTGGAGTTACAAGAACTGGCCATCCTTGGATCTACTTTCATGTTACCCCAAGTACTACACACAGTATACATGGGTCATCCTCTCCATTGCAAGTTAACAAACAAGGATATTTGGACGGATGCACTCTGGGCTTGTGTTTAGATCTGGGGTGACAGAGCCTACTGGCCTTGGCAGTCATGTCACTCCCTGTACTTCATGCACTTGTTATAGGTCATCCCACAGGTGTGTACACTTCATGTGTGATTTCCCAAATGAGGGCATATTTGCAAGTGTGCACTGGACTGGTGTATGGAGTGACAGTAAGGGAGCCTCCTGTAAGTTACAGCCATGTAACTCCCTGTATTACACACTCTATACTGATGGTTTCCTCCCAGGTGAGTACACCTCAATGATGATTTCGTACACAGGTATATTTTGGGGGAGGACACATTTTTGGGGTTTGTAGATGGGGGAGCAGTGCCTGCTGTGAGTTGCAGTCCTGTCACTCTCACTCCTTCACAATACCTGACAAATGCAAACTCCCCCAGTGAGTACACATCATTTGAGATTTGAAATACTGTTGTCTTCAGGGAAGGGGGCACTGTTGTGGTGTTTGTAGTGACAATACCAGTGCCTCCTGGCCTTAGCAGTCCAGTCAGTGCCTGTACTATACACCCACTATACTGATGGCATCCTTCCGGGTGAGTACACTTCAATGGTCAGTTCAGGGCCAAGGGTCATTGGAGGTGAGAACACTGTATTGGCTGAGTGGAATGACAGTAGCAGTGCCTCCTGGCGTTAACAGTCCTGTCAGTGCCTGTACTATACACACACAATACTGATGTAATCCCTCCACGTCAGTACACTTCCATGGTGAGTTAAGGGACAAGGGTCATTGGAGCAGAGAGCATTGTGTTGGCTGAGTTGTGTGGCAGTACCAGTGCCTCCTCGTTTTAGCAGTTGTTTCAGTATCTGTACTACACACACACTATACTAATGTCATTCTCTCAGGTGGGTACATTCCAATTGGTAGTTGACAATCAAAGTAATTTTGAGTAGGATACACTGTTCTGTTTTTTTGTAATTGTAGAACAGTGCCTTCTGGGAATTGTAGTGCTGTCAATCCCTGTTCTACACACACCTTACAGAGATGTTGTTCCCCCAGCTGAGTCTACTTCACCTGTTGGTGTCGGACAGAGGTTTATAGACAGGTGGACACAGGGCTGGTGAGTGGGGTTACAGTGAAGGTGGCAAAAGATGAGCAGTGAGCATGTATGACAATACCTTTTTGTGATATTTGTGTGTTGTGACTTGCCAGACTCCACTCCCCCAGGTGTTTTTGTCAAGCATTCAGGATGCAGGATAGCCAAGACCTTCTCCTCCCAGGATGTAAGTTGCAAGGGAGGAGGTGGGGTGGACCACCACCAGACTTCTGGACATGCAGCTGGTGCCTGGATGCCATGGAAGGTACCTTCCCCCATAGGTCATTCCATCTCTTCCTGATGTTGCCCATTGTGCACGGGGTAAGGCCTACAGAATTCACTCTGTCGACTATCCTTTGCCACATTTCCATTTTCCTGGCGATAGTAGTGTGCTGGACGTGGGCTCCAAATAAATAAGGGCTCTACTCTTATGATTTCATCCACCATGACTCTTAACTCATCTTCGGTGAAACTGGGATTTTTCTGGGGGACATGGTGGTGATAAGAAAATAAGTAGTGGAAAATGAACAGGTGACTGTGAGTTAATGGAGTTGGGAAGTGCTAATGAATGTGATTGGAAATAGGAGTGAGTTGAGGGTGTGGAATACATGCTTAGGGAAAGTTGTAGGGGTGCATAATCTATAGTTTCGCAATTGTTTGATGTGCTTTGGCTTGGGTGTTTGGCGGTGGTGATGCAAAGGAATGTGATTTGTGAAGGGTTGTGTTTTATGGTGTGCTTTGCAGGTATGTCGGGAGTGGCACTGTGTGTCAACTGTGTTGTTTTCAAATTTATCCAAGGTTGTGTTGTGTATTACTTTTTTGCCTGCAAACTGCTGTGGTTCATACCGCCTTTGGTGGACCACCATGGGTGTCAGCCACTGCAACCTTTGACTTGTAATACATTCAGTGGTTGGTTGACGGGCTGTTGGTGCTGGTGGTTGGACTGCCTATTTTCCACCCTCCATTGTTCTGGCCGTGTGGCTTTTTTGGCTGGATTTTGGCAGTCCCGCCTGTGTAACTCGTAATAGAGATACGGTGGTCTGTATGACCGCCAACATGGCGTCACTATGGTGGTCTGCCAAACTCATAATCAGGCCCTTAGTGTTGACACACTTCTGGTGGCCTACAATGTTGAAAGACACTAAAAGATTTGTTGAAACTTGTTTAATCTGTGCTCAGAGTAAAATTTCTCATGAAGCTCCCACTGGCTTACTCCAGCCTATTCCAATTCAAGCACACCAACAGCATACCATCTCTCTTGATTTCATTGTAGAGTTACACCAGAAGGATATAACGCAGTTCTAGTAAAATTTGACCATTTGACTAAAATGTCTCATTTCATCCTTTTGAAGGTTTTCTGTCAACCAGCAAAATGACTAACAGAGGTATTTATGCAGTCTTGTGTAGAATCACATGGAATTCCTTCAATGCTTATTTCAGACATAAGATCTCAATTTATTTCCCACTATTGGAGATCATTCTGTGAAGCTAGGCATTGAAGTTAGGTTATCCTCCATTCACCAATCACCAACCTCAGACAGATGGTCAGACTGAGAGAGTGAACCGATGTTTGTAATAATACCTGAGATGTCAAATATTGCAGCAAATGTTGGTGGTCTTTAGCGAAGACCACCACGCTGGCGGCTGCCAAAAGACCGCTGCGGAAGCGGTAAGTCTACCACAATATAATGAGTCACAAACACAAAACTGCCAGAAAGTAGCCACAGATCTGACACAACCAAGCTGAACGACAGTGGGAGAAAGGCTGTCCAACCATCCTCACCGCCACGCCAAGAAGAGACCTTCCCCTAAATTTCGACCCACAAATCAGCACAGCGGTGATTCAACAGCGGAAAGCCTTTGGTGGTGTGGACCGCCACGGTCCCACGGTCCCAATACTGCCTTCCCAACAAAACCACACCACAGTGGCCATTTCAAATACATCACACCTGAGACACACACAAACACCACCCACATCTACAAGTATAAAACATACACCCACACATCCCACAATCCTCTGCAATGGAAAACATTTGCCACACAATTGACAGCCACTCACAACAAGGAACTGCACATATACAACACAGCCTCCTGTACACCCCAAACACGCATCACACACCACAGAACAGCACTGCACACAAACACACACTTCACTATTGCACAATAGACCACTAGCACTCAATCCCACATAACCACACACCCTCCAACTCCCACAAAACACACCACCCTCTGCACAACCTATTCACCACACACACATCAACAACACCATGTCCCTGCAAAAGCACCCCTGTTTCAGAGATGATGAGTTGCGTGCCATGGTGGACGAAATCGTGAGGGTAGAGCCACGGCTGTTCAGTGCACAGGTGCAGCAGACATCCATATCCAGGAAAATTTTGTTATGGCGGAGGATCGTCCACAAGGAGAACTCAATTGGAAACTATCCATGCCCAAGGGAAGACATAAGGAAGAGGTGGAATGACCTCCAGGGGATGGTGCAATCCATGGTACCACAACCACAGGACCGGCAGTGGATCCCCACCTCCTCCCCCAGAGTTAACATCTTGGGAGGAGAAGGTCTTGGCTGTCCTGCATCCAGAGGGCCTGACTTGAATCACTGGAGGAATTGAAAGTGGTAAGTCACCTATACTCCCCTACCATTATGAACACATGTACTGTATGTGTCCCTGTCACCCATCACTCCCCAACCCACCCAAACCCACACTGAAACCCACCCCCTAACCACCCATACCCATTACCCCTGCATGTCCACAGCACTTAACTAACACCTTCTTAAAGTCTGCACTCACAATTACTGATAAGTATGTTCAACATGAAGCACTACCAATCCCACACTGCATCACCCTTCAATGACCTAAAAAGGCACAACACCCATCCCATAGGCACACCGACATAGGAAAGGATGGCATATCCCACTGAATAAGCAGGTCCCAAGAGCAAACCAAGAAATGGCAATGTCAGTAATGCAAAAATACTGATATTTCATCACATATTAGATATTAGATGTGAAAAAATAAATGAAACTCCATTTGTCAAAAAGCAATTAATAAACTACCTACTGGCAATGCCAGCACTGGGGAGCAACCATCCAGCACCATGTCCCAGTTTAGGCAATGTGAAAATGTGAGGCAGATGTGAATGTCTCTTGTTCCTGTCCACAGGTACCACTGCTAATGTCAGCCGGCAGCAGGTGCCACAAACCTCCAGTCCTCCACCAGAAGGAATCCACAGAGATTACAGCAAGTCTGGATGGTTGGATCTGGAAGATCTCCGTGGCCCATCTGGCACCTCAGGTCAGTCACACTCCACAAGCCTCACCGAGGCCACGCCAGACCCCCCTCACTACTGAGGCAGATACAACACCAGTCGTCCAACGCCCCCAGACCTGTTTCCCCAGGACATGTCAATCAACAGTGTGCCCACCTGTACAGCGACTGGAGTCAACACCTACCAAGTAAGACGATGAAGGACCTGGTGCAAGTGGGAATGGGCACACAGTTCTGGGGACACATGCACAGGGGACAAGGGCCAGTGGGAGGTCATCTGTGGGCCAAGGGGTGGGAAAACACAGGGAACTGACTACCCAGGAGGCACTGTCACAAGTCCTGGGTACCTACCAAAAATTCCAGGACAGGATGGGCCTGGTACTCACCACTTTGCAGGAGAACCAGAGGCTGCAGAGGGAACACCACCAGGAGGCCATGAAGCAGTGGCAGGCCCACAATGCCACTATGGCCTCCATTGCAGGGGGCTTAGGGATATAGCCACCAGTCTGCGTGTGTCCTCCACCCATCAGCAGGCCCCTTCCACTAGCCAGAGTCTCGGCCAGCCCTCTACATCTGCTGCAGCTAGTGGACTGGAGGCCCTGCCAGAGGACTCACAGGCCACCAGCACCCCTCCCTCTGTAGCTGAGGAACCCCATCTGCAAACGTTCCCTGCGAGCCAGACATCCTACAGAGACTGTAGCCAAGACCAAAACCATTGCCAGGAAGTGACCCTCTCCTAACATGTCTCTCTTGTGTGCCACTGAGACACCTTGTTGACTTTGGACTGCCATTGCTCCCTTTTCCTATGGCCCCAAGGATACTGGACCTGTACTGCCAACTGCTTGGGCCACTACACTGAAGACTTCGTCCATCATCAGCCTACTATTTTGCACTAGCCCTTCTTTTTTGTGATGAAAATAAACACACTTGAACACAACTGGTGTATTTCTGCTTTCATGCAATCACTATGCAATGTCTGTACTACAATGTGACAGTGTACTGTTACTGGACATCCAAAGTATTGTCAGCTTGTTGTAATGTTTCTCAGTGTAAGTGCTTTTTACCATTCACCATCCACCAATCTCAGTGATAGCAGTCAGCAGCTATTCCATGGGTACACGGTAGTGACAACTGCAAGATATGTAAAAAGGGTAAAGCAAACCATGACATACACATTGTAAATAGATGAGTGTCAAACAACATGATCCAGTGTCAAATACCATACTAGATTCCCAGGCCTCATGTCCTACAAATACAGCACTGTAATGAACTATCAACATTACTACACACATGACACAACCTCACTAATGGCCTTAGAACACACACCAAGAATAGAGCCATGCCATGTTGTCTGTATGGTACACTCTCATGCATGGCATCCAGAGCTGGGGAAACTGTCAGGGAGACCCAATCACATAGGTGAAATGTGAGGCTCTCAATTCAGCCATTACACTACCAACAGCACTTCCCAACTACAGAGGCACTCTGAGTCGAAAATGTGAGTTGGCCAAACTAATCAGAGCAAACATACATTTGAAACATAGCAAAGGCAGGAGTACAGTAATCCCATATCTCCCTCCTGTACCACTAACCAAACTGAGCTGACTGAGGCAGAGCAACCCACATACTACTGAAATGAATATGAGAGATGCCACACTGCACCTCACGAGGTGTTTGTAAGAAACTCTCCACAAACCTACCTGACTGTCACTGGAAGTACTGCTGAATCAGCTGAGTCCCCATCTTCATCACTATCTTCTATTCCCTCTGCTGCCACCAGTACATTTAAACCCCCCCCCTCCTCTTCCAGTAATGGCACATACCTTCTGAGAGCCAAATTGTGCAGCATGCAGCAGGCCATGACTATCTGGCAGACCTTATCAGGGGGGTAGACCAGAGATTCACCGGGCATGTTCAGACACCTAAATCTTTCTTACAGAAGGCCAAAGGTCCTTTCTATTACTCTTCTGGTCCTTCCATGTGCCTCATTGTAGTGATTATCAGCTTCTGTCCTCGGATTCCTCATGGGTGTCAACAGCCAGGATAGGTTAAGGTAGCCTGAGTCACCTGGGAATAGTGGAATGACACATAAGTACAATAATATATAGGAGAAGGGAAAGGATAGATGCTGTGACAGACAGTGAATACAAACTTCATACCCACCTATGAGCCAGCCCCTCTCTGTAGCTGTGCCATCAGGTGTGAGACAATGCTGTTCCTCATAATGTAGGCGTCATGCACAGATCTAGGGAACTTAGTAGTCACTTGTGAGATATACTGAGCAGCGAGCACATCATCTGCACATTAATGGAATGATAACTTTTTCTGTTTCTGAATAGCTGCTCATTTACCTTGGGAGGCACCAAAGCTATATGGGTACCATCAATGGCCCAAATCACATGTGGGATGTGTTTCATTGCATAAAAATCTGCCTTAACTGTGGCTAAATCTGCACTATGTGTGAATTTGATGTAGCTTTCAATGTGTTTTAGCAAGCCAGGTAGAACATCCTTCAACACTAAACTGAACATTGGTTGAGACATACCTGTTGCCAAGTCCGCTGTCACCTAAAATGAGCCAGTGGCCAAAATGTGGAGCACTGAAAGCACCTGTACGGTAGTAGGAATAGCATTTGGATAACAATTAGCAGACATGAGCTCTGGCTCCAATTGTGCACACAGTTCTCTGATTGTCACGCTATTCAGACGATAGGTGAGCAGTACATGACGTTCTTCCATTGTAGCCAGGTCAAATAGGGGCTGGTACACGGGTGCATTCCTCCATCTCCATATTGGTCGGTATCTGCACACAGCAAAGAATACAAGTGGAACAAAGAAAATACATATTGAGCACCCATTTAGTCAATCAATGCTGAAATATCAACCTCACTGGCATCCTATATGCCATCTGTTCTCTGGATGCTCCTACATACTGATGGACATAAACTACAACCCCCTTTCGTTATATTGCGTGTCTATAGTTCCAATGTACAACGGAATGGAGACATGTGAAGATCTGAGTCACGAAACCATATAGCACACCACAGTTCCCTAGGTCAGACAGTTTTGAGCAGAGCATCGATTACGATGCAAATGGTGTAAGGCATTATCGTTTCAGATGAGTAACTTCACAATGTGTAGGGTCTGGCATGTAGTGTGCCAGATCACACTATGATGCACATATAATTGGGTACAATGATAAATTACAGTGTAAAATGGCAGCAGCCTGTCCTGCATACAGAGGACAGATGGAAGTGACGTCACTCCACCAGCGTTATTCGTCATGGCTGTGGGCAGTCAGAATCGCTGTGCAACTCCTCATTGGATAAAATTGATGTCTATGGAGAACAGAGGCCAATGAAGATCACTGCCGGCGGTGACGGTGAACACCACCGTGGCAGTGACTGCCATTTTCTAGATGCCATTTCACTTGACTCCTGACTGTCCGGCTATTAAGACCTACTTATGTGTGCTGCTGTGTCCTGTATCTGGAAGCCACAATGGCACTGTCTACAGGGGATAGGGCTCCAGCCTTCACCCTGGAAAAACCTGGGAAGCTTGTGGATGGGATCTTACCCCTGTATGAACAGTTGTATGGGGCTCCAGAGAAGCAGGTAAGAACCTTTTCTGTATAGTAGATGCAACATGGTTGCATGTAGTTGCATGTGTGTGCATGCAGTATGTCCTTTCGAGAGTGTTGTGTCGTGCAACCTTAATTTGCACATAGGTACGTGTAATGTGTATCATGACTGTGGTTTGTATACAGTATGTAGTCCTATGCTGTAACTGGTTTAGGAGTCTACATAAATGTGTCCTTTTCTCTGTGTCTCCCATGCAGGTCAGCGCACATCAAAGGAAGGCTTTGTGGCGACCCATCACCAAGGAAGTGCGGACCCTGAGGGTCCATAGCCGGTGGAGCACCCACTGCAGAAAGCGGTGGAAGGACCTGAGATGCTGGGCCGGAAGACCGCAGAGGTCCAGCTGGGGACATCCTCCCAATGAAGTGGTGGTGCCCATCAGACCCTGAACCCCACTAATGGCCCGCATACTGGCAGTGGCCTACCCAGAGTTGGATGGGTGCTTGAAGGCACCACAACAGCCACAAGGAGGTGAGTACTCACAATGTTCTTCATGTTGGTATTGAGTTGCATATTGATTTTATGGTTAGCTCATAGCTAGTGGATGCCCAAAGTGGATGCCCAAGTAACCTCTGACTGGGTTTGTAGCTAAGGTCCTCACTGTAATGCTAATTGGTCTGTCGGATAATTAGTTGTAAGTAACAGACATGGCTACATATGTAGAGGGCTACGTCCTGGGACTAATGTGAAGATTGGTGACTCTCATGTACTGCGGTTTGGGCAATATATTTTACGCGCACTTGCGGTGTTAGGAGACACAGAGGTGATCTATTTAGAGGATAGGCTCGAAATTTTACATCCAGACCAATAGTAATAACACTAAGACAAATAATTAGTAAGGAGGAATGTTATTGGAACAGGAGGAATTGAATTTATGTTGGAATTGATCGTATAGAGGAAAAGGAATTTGGGAATTCCATATGAACAGCCTTAAAAGTCCTGAGGAAGTCAAGGGGAGATAGAACCCAGATGAAACATGTGTTGGCTTGGCTGGAGCGAAAGTAAAGAAATAATAAAGAAGAAGAATTTGGAACATATCCTGGGACTCTCAATTTGTCGTCTGTATATTAAATGGAATGGGGTGTGTGAGAAAGTAGCCTCTTTCTAGCCTTGTTACCCCCACTTTTGGCCTGTTTGTGAGTATATGTCAGGGTGTTTTCACTGTCTCACTGGGATCCTGCTAGCCAGGGCCCAGTGCTCATAGTGAAAACCCTATTTTTTCAGTATGTTTGTTATGTGTCACTGGGACCCTGCTAGCCAGGACCCCAGTGCTCATAAGTTTGTGACCTATATGTAGGTGTTCCCTGTGTGATGCCTAACTGTCTCACTGAGGCTCTGCTAACCAGAACCTCAGTGGTTATGCTCTCTCTTTACTTTCCAAATTGTCACTAACAGACTAGTGACCAATTTCACCAATTCACATTGGCATACTGGAACACCCTTATAATTCCCTAGTATATGGTACTGAGGTACCCAGGGTATTGGGGTTCCAGGAGATCCCTATGGGCTGCAGCATTTCTTTTGCCACCCATAGGGAGCTCTGACAATTCTTACACAGGCCTGCCACTGCAGCCTGAGTGAAATAACGTCCACGTTATTTCACAGCCATTTACCACTGCACTTAAGTAACTTATAAGTAACCTATATGTCTAACCTTTACCTGGTAAAGGTTGGGTGCTAAGTTACTTAGTGTGTGGGCACCCTGGCACTAGCCAACGTGCCCCCACATCGTTCAGGGCAAATTCCCCAGACTTTGTGAGTGCGGGGACACCATTACACGCGTGCACTGTACATAGGTCACTACCTATGTACAGAGTCACAATGGTAACTCCGAACATGGCCATGTAACATGTCTAAGATCATGGAATTGTCACCCCAATGGCATTGGGGAGACAATTCCATGATCCCCCGAGTCTCTAGCACAGACCCGGGTACTGCCAAACTACCTTTCCCGGGGTTTCACTGCAGCTGCTGCTGCTGCCAACCCCTCAGACAGGTTTCTGCCCTCCTGGGGTCCAGCCAGGCTTGGCCCAGGAAGGCAGAACAAAGGACTTCCTCAGAGAGAGGGTGTTACACCCTCTCCCTTTGGAAAAAGGTGTCAGGGCTGGGGAGGAGTAGCCTCCCCCAGCCTCTGGAAATGTTTGATGGGCACAGATGGTGCCCATCTCTGCATAAGCCAGTCTACACCGGTTCAGGGATCCCCCAGCCCTGCTCTGGCGCGAAACTGGACAAAGGAAAGGGGAGTGACCACTCCCCTGACCTACACCTCCCAGGGGAGGTGCCCAGAGCTCCTCCAGTGTGCTCCAGACCTCTGCCATCTTGGAAACAGAGGTGCTGCTGGCACACTGGACTGTTCTGAGTGGCCAGTGCCAGCAGGTGACGTCAGAGACCCCTCCTGATAGGCTCTTACCTGTGTTGCTAGCCTATCCTCCTTCCTAGGTAGCCAAACCTCCTTTTCTAGCTATTTAGGGTCTCTGCTTTGGGGAATTCTTTAGATAACGAATGCAAGAGCTCATCAGAGTTCCTCTGCATCTCTCTCTTCACCTTCTGCCAAGGAATCGACCGCTGACTGCTCAGGACGCCTGCAAAACCGCAACAAAGTAGCAAAGACGACTACTGCAACCTTGTATCACTGATCCTGCTGCCTTCTCGACTGTTTTCCTGGTGGTGCATGCTGTGGGGGTAGTCTGCCTCCTCTCTGCACTAGAAGCTCCGAAGAAATCTCCAGTGGGTCGACGGAATCTTCCCCCTGCAACCGCAGGCAACAAAAGACTGCATCACCGGTCCTCTGGGTCCCCTCTCAGCATGACGAGCGTGGTCCCTGGAACTCAGCAACTCTGTCCAAGTGACTCCCACAGTCCAGTGACTCTTCAGTCCAAGTTTGGTGGAGGTAAGTCCTTGCCTCCCCACGCTAGACTGCATTGCTGGGTACCGCGTGATTTGCAGCTGCTCCGGCTCCTGTGCACTCTTCCATGATTTCCTTTGTGCACAGCCAAGCCTGGGTCCCCGACACTCTAACCTGCGGTGCACAACCTCCTGAGTTGTCCTCCGGCGTCGTGGGATCTCCTTTTGTGACTTCGGGTGAGCTCCGGTTCACTCTTCTTCGTAGTGCCTGTTTTGGCACTTCTGCGGGTGCTGCCTGCTTCTGTGAGGGCTCCCTGTCTTGCTGGGCGCCGCCTCTGTCTCCTCACGCAAGTGTCGACATCCTGGTCCCTCCTGGGCCATAGCAGCATCCAAAAACCCTAACCGTGACCCTTGCAGCTAGCAAGGCTTGTTTGTGGTCTTTCTGTGTGGGAACACCTCTGCAAGCTTCTTCACGACGTGGGACATCCATCCTCCAAAGGGGAAGTTCCTAGTCCTCTTCGTTCTTGCAGAATCCACAGCTTCTACCATCCGGTGGCAGCTTCTTTGCACCCTCAGCTGGCATTTCCTGGGCATCTGCCCAATCTCAACGTTGTCGCAACTCTTGGACTTGGTCCCCTTGTTCCACAGGTACTCTTGTCCGGAAATCCACCTTTGTTGCATTGCTGGTGTTGGTCTTCCTTGATAATTCCCCTATCACGACTTCTGTGCTCTCTGGGGAATATAGGTGCACTTTACACCTACTTTTCAGGGTCTTGGGGTGGGCTATTTTTCTAACCCACACTGTTTTCTTACAGTCCCAGCGACCCTCTACAAGCTCACATAGGTTTGAGGTCCATTTGTGGTTCGCATTCCACTTTTGGAGTTTATGGTTTGTGTTGCCCCCATACCTATGTGCTCCTATTGCAATCTATTGTGACTATACATTGCTTGCATTACTTCCTTTTGCTATTACTGCATATTTTTGGTATTGTGTACATATATCTTGTGTATATTTGCTATCCTCATACTGAGGGTACTCACTGAGATACTTTTGGCATATTGTCATAAAAATAAAGTACCTTTATTTTTAGTATATCTGTGTATTGTGTTTTCTTATGATATTGTGCATATGAAACCAGTGGTATAGTAGGAGCTTTGCATGTCTCCTAGTTAAGCCTAAGCTGCTCAGCTATAGCTACCTTCTATCAGCCTAAGCTGCTAGAAACACCTCTTCTACACTAATAAGGGATAACTGGACCTGGTGCAGAGTGTAGGTACCCCTTGGTACCCACTACAAACCAGGCCAGCCTCCTACAGGGTGCTTTTAATGTTTTTTTGTTTGCTGAGAACAATCTTATGATTGTTTTTACACAAGGTTTTGTAGGGGAGGTACCTTGTAATAGCACCATATAGCTTATTAAGATTACACTTATGGTGAGCGCCATGTCCACTTAATACCACCCCTTTCTAGTAGTTAGATTTCTGTTTGGACTAGCTATGTGGTATGTCCAGGCAAGTGCAGGTTGTGCACACACTGTCATGGGGTAAGTGTAGATGTCCCTCAGTTAACTCACACACATGGTTTGTTGAGTAGTCACTGTCTGCTGCTGTATCAGTGTAGTGTTGTCGATGGAGGATTGTAGGGGCTTCAAAAGCACACTAACTATTGCTTGTGCATTGTTGTAAAGTGTGGCTCATATGTGGCATAAGTGTGGTTATTGACCCTATGCTCCCTTTTTTTTCTCTCACACCCTCCCTCTTTGTGTTCCTCTGTCCTTGTGTGCATTAGCACCATCAGGCGAAAGAGTATGGGCACCGGCGAGTGGGGAGTCTACAGGTGACAGGATCCAGGAGGCAGAGTCCACTGATGCTGAGGGGACCAGTGAGTTGGAGGGCGAGCACCATGGGGAGACAGGAACTGCTACATCTGACTGATTCCTCCTCCGATGGAAGCTCCCTGGTGGTGGCAGACCCCCCTGGGATTGCCACAGAAACGACATCGTCTGCCACCCCAATTACCAGCACCGCCCTCCCAGTAGCTTCCCACCAAGTTGCCCATGCCCAATCACCTAAGAGGGTGGGCATCTCATTCGCCGCAAACATCTCTGCCCTTGCCCCAGCCAGCCCTGCTGCCCTCAGTGAGGAGGCTATTGACCTCCTCCTGAGATCCGTCTCTGTGGGGCAGTCAGCCATGGTGATGCCATCCAGGGGCTGACATTCCAGATGCAGCAAAGATATGCCTACCTGAAAGGCATTCATGGTGCGTTGGCCGTCCTACAGAGATCATTTCAGGCTCTGGCCTCCTCTTTGACGGCAGCCAGTGTCCCTACTTCACCCCGTCCCCCCTCCAGCTACCCGTGCCCAGTCCCAGAGCCCTCTCCCCCAACCCCTGACAAGCACACCATCAGACCTGCATGCACCCATGACAACAGACAAGATGCCCAAAGACAAACACAAGCACCACTGGTCACATCACAAGCATGCACACACCCAACACACACCAGCAAACACAATAACAGCCACTGCCTCCACTGTCTCCCCACCACCTCATCCCTCAGAGTCACATCACTACTCACAACTGCCAGCACTGCATCGTCAGTCCCAGATCCTGCCACAAGTTCAGCCTTGCCAACAGTCACCACCATATCAGACAAGCAGACATGCACCCCAGCCGCACTGACCGTCACCACCATCACACCCACATGCAGCACACCTACCTTACTTGCAGACACCACCTCAACATACATTCACACAACCTGCCTGTCTTGCTCCCAGCCTCTCTTCCCCCCTCCTTCCAAGACACATAAACACACCCACGCACCCACCCAACAGTCATCCACCTCACACATGGACACTTTGCATGCACCTACATCCAAGTCCAGTAACCTACTCATCCTACAACCACTCCCTCTAACTCCGCTCCCAAACCTGTTCCCACAATCCACCCCACTGTTCCTAAAAAACTTTTCCTGGCCCGCCTTGACCTGTTCCCTCCTCCAGCCCAACCTGTGTTGTCCCTAAGAGTCACATTCCTCTCCCCCAGCCCAGTACCTCCAGCTCCCAGTCCTCCCTTGGCCTCCCTCGTGTTTCCATGTCCCCTCCCAGCCAAAAAGCCTCCCTCTAAGGCAATGACTGTAGCCACTCCCCCGACTCCAAGACCACTCCCCCACCATCTAAGGCTATGGCCAAACCCCAACCCCCTCCCAAACCAAAGCCCAAGGACTCCCCTTCCAAACATAAACCACAGCCACCACCCCCTAATCCTTAACCCCTGAGATGTCTGCCTGCCCAGTGGAGGCCATGAGGCTGTCAGGAGTCAAGTTGGGCTGACATCATGCCCATGTGTGCATTTTGCACTAGCTGGACTGACCAATGGCCCATTCTTATATATAGTTTTTCAGTGGAACATTTCCAACGAATACATCTGTCCAACTGATGATGTTGGTGTTGATTTCAATGATTTGTCCGGCCTTTAATTTTGTGTGCTCATGTTATTTCTGTATATTTGAAGCCAATTTTTATACCTGTGTATGCTATGTGTGTGCTGTGTGTTTTGGGAATGGTGTGTGGATTTTGGTTATATCTGTCTGTGATTTGTGTGTGCTTTTGAGTTTTTTGTTTTGTTTGTGTATCGGGACGGATGTTTGTGTACGTGTGTATATGTTCGTGCAGACCGTGGTGGTGTGTGTGTTGCGTGTGGGTGTGTAATTCTCCCCTTTCCTCCCTTGTGTGCTAGGCGGCTGTACTCACGGTTGTTGTCTTCGTCGTTATCCCTGTACTTGGATTGCATGGTAGAGCATTGGGAAGACTTCCAGTTCTGGTTCCATGTCGGCTGTGAACTCATCTGTGTCCCTGAAGGTGAGTGTCACCTCCTTATATACTGGTCATTTCTGCCAGGCTTTTCGTGGTGGTCGGTCCGCCCTGGAAATCGTGGTGTTCTGCTGATTCGTAATATGGTGGGTGGGGAGATGCCTTCCACTGGCCTGAGGATGACAACCACCGTCGTCTGCGGTGGGACCGCACTGGCAGTGCTGGCGGTGTTGTGTCTATATTTGGGTCGGTTCACTGCCGCAGTTGTAATATGGCGGTCTTCACCGCCGGCCTGGCGGCGGACTGACCGCCACCGCCGCCATGGCGGTCAAGTGACCACCAATATCAAAATGACTACCTTAGTGTGGTTGTCAACCCACTATCTATGCCTTAAAGGGAGGAATACATTTTATCCCATGTTTATAGGACCTTTATAGGTATCAAGTTGAATTAGAACTGCCCACCACACTACAAGTACATCTAGTATTTCACAGTTGCCTGATTAAACCAATAAAACAAGGAACACCGTTACCCCATGTACCACCTCCAGTGGAAGTGGAGGGACGGGCAGAAAATGAGGTGAAAGCTATATTAGATTCTAAGGACCAGATGTACAAAAATTAGGAATTGTGATTTCCAAATTGAGATTGTTACCGAATCACAATTAGGAAATTACAATTCCTATTGTGAGAAACCTTAAAACTATTAATTAGTGATTTCTAGTGGGGTCTCAAATCGTCCTACCACATGAATATTAACCAGGTAGGTCGCAATTTGGGACTCATTCGAAATTGTTGCCATCACAGGGGTTGTGCCTGCTGGGGTCAGCGGGCCATCGTGTCTGTGATTGCTTTTAAACACAGCAATTATTTTTGTTAAAAAAATGCAGCCTATTTTCCTTAAAGGAAAATAGGATGCATTTAAAACAAAAGAAAATAAAACAAACTTTAAGGTACATTTTATAAGAGCAGGGAGTAGTCCCTGGGACCACTGCCTGCTCTTAAAAATATATTTTTTCACATTCTCATTTGTGAATGGTTACCACTCCCTTTGAGTAGCTGGTAAAAAAATAATGTTTTGCAACCGTATTTCAGTCACAAAGAGATTAATACATACTATACTGATTTGGTATTTTGAAGGGACGACCTAAATACACCACACACAAATAATCAATTGGGTTTGTCTTGCAAACACAAATTACAATTCAGTAACAAGTTACTGAATCACAATTTGGTGTTTGTACATTTAAAATGCATTTTTTGAGGGCGTGGCCAAGATGGCGGCGTGAGTGGACGTGCCCGTCCGAGCTCTGCCGCCCGGGCCTCAGAATACTGCAGTGCGGCCCCGGAGGTGGGTGACCCGGGTGCCCAGACCCAGCGATAGGCGCCGCAAAGCAGCGGGCGCTTGGAGACGGCCGGGGGGGCCCGAGGGGAAGAGAACTGAGGACGCGAAAAGCGCGGCCTTGATCTGCGCGTTCGGCTGAGGTGTGCGGCCGCAGTGGGAGCCGCGTCGCCGGCCTGGACGATGCAGCGCCCCCCAGGCCGAGGAAGGAAAACCAGAAGGAACCCCTGAGGGGACAGCAGGGCCTGGTACCGCGGTGAGGACCGCGCTGAGGGCCTGGAGCCGGGGAAAACATTGGTGGCTCCAGGAGGTGGTTCCGACCACACAACTCGACTCCCTCTGCTAGGCGCGCTCCACGGAGGAGGCGGTTGAAGAGTGTAG
Source organism: Pleurodeles waltl (assembly GCF_031143425.1). Taxonomy (NCBI): domain Eukaryota; kingdom Metazoa; phylum Chordata; class Amphibia; order Caudata; family Salamandridae; genus Pleurodeles; species Pleurodeles waltl. The sequence goes on along the minus strand of NC_090448.1, from coordinate 744,955,483 downwards.
GCGCAGTTGGACGCCCTGTTTAAGAGGGCCGGCATAAAGAGGTGAGGTGGTGCAAAGCTGCTAATCAGCAGTGCGGTCGGCCCGCTGCGGCTCCACCGGGTGGAGCAAGAAGATACAGGGGGACGAGTGGACAGAGGGAGCACAGGAGCGAAAACTAGCAGCAGTTGGAGGAACACTGGGCCGGGAGTGATTTGGTCTCCGCGAGAGTCTGTGAAAGGGCCCTGGTCGGGTGATAGAGCGGGCGCAGTAGCAAGCAGGAGTGATGGCCGCTTCCAAGTCCAAGCGGGAGCGATCAGTCAGGGAGATGCTGACTGGTGCACGTCCGGTGCAGGGTGGTGCAATGGTGGGGCCACCGGCTGTGAAGTCCACAGAGTTGTCTGGGGAGATGGAGGCAGATGAGGGGTCCCCAGTCACGAAAGGCTTCCTTACCTCCTTGTTCGACTCGCTCCGGAGTGATATACAGGCGCTCCGAAGAGACATATCTCAGGAGGTGCGAGAGCTGCGAGGGGAGGTTACGTCCCTGGGTGAGAGAGTGGCGCAGATTGAAGACGGCGAGATCTCCCGAGGTGAGGAAGTGGCATGCCTACAGCAGGAGGTTGTTCGCCTGAGGGAGCAGGAGGACCTCCTGCAGATAGCGGTGGAGGACTTGGAGAATCGATCGAGGAGGCATAATATTCGCATCAGAGGAGTGCCGGCGGGGGCAGAGAAGGAGGACATTGGAGACTACGTGGTAGAGCTGTTTCGCTCGTTACTTGGCCTAGAGGAGACCCGAGAGATTACGTTAGATAGAGTTCACCGAGTGGATCGCGCTGGTGGGTCCGGGGACCGACCACCAGATATTTTAGCCTGTGTTCACAGTTACGGGCTTAAAGAAAGCATATTGCAGCGGTCCCGCAACCTTCCGCAGGTCCATTTTACAGGCCATGCGCTCCAGCTGTTTTAGGACCTCTCGGCGCGAACCCTACAGCGTCGGTGGGAATTCAGGCCCATTACAGAGCATCTGCGAGCACATGATGTGACCTACTCATGGGGGTCACCCGTTCCGTCTTGTCTTCCAATGGGAGGATCAGCTCCGACAGGTGAGGACTGTAGCGGAGGCAAATCGGATTTTGCGCCTGGAGGGTGTTAGCCAGACCCCGGGAGCCAACGGGGGCTTGTCTGATGGGGATCCCCCGCGGTGGCGGTGGAGGGAGAGAAGAAGATAGCAGCAGTGCCCTACAGCCTTGGAACAAAGGTCGGAACGGGAGTCAGTATTGAGCAGTGTGGCTGCCGGGACGAAGACTTGAGTGAGCGGCGCCTGGGGAGAGCTGATCTGCTGTGGGTCGCATCATTTCAGGCCTTTGTGGCCGCTTAAGAGGGGCCCGGGTGGTGGGGTCATTGGACTTGGCCCTACGAACTTGAGAGGTTCTACAGCCCTGTTGAAACTTTACCTCGATGGAGATGTGTGTGCGAGGACTATGTTGTTGTGAGCACCTGTTGTGCACATTGGTTGTATGTTACTGGGCTTCCCAGAGTCGCTGCTTATTGGAGCGAGTAGAGATATGGCCCTGTTATCCGAAGTGGCTGATAGCCTGTTCTAGGATGTGGCCCCCATGGGGTCCCCTCTCAGCACGACAAGCGTGGTCCCTGGAACTCAGCAACTCTGTCCAAGTGACTCCCACAGTCCAGTGACTCTTCAGTCCAAGTTTGGTGGAGGTAAGTCCTTGCCTCCCCACGCTAGACTGCATTGCTGGGTACCGCGTGATTTGCAGCTGCTCCGGCTCCTGTGCACTCTTCCATGATTTCCTTTGTGCACAGCCAAGCCTGGGTCCCCGACACTCTAACCTGCGGTGCACAACCTCCTGAGTTGTCCTCCGGCGTCGTGGGATCTCCTTTTGTGACTTCGGGTGAGCTCCGGTTCACTCTTCTTTGTAGTGCCTGTTTTGGCACTTCTGCGGGTGCGGCCTGCTTCTGTGAGGGCTCCCTGTCTTGCTGGGCGCCGCCTCTGTCTCCTCACGCAAGTGGCGACATCCTGGTCCCTCCTGGGCCATAGCAGCATCCAAAAACCCTAACCGTGACCCTTGCAGCTAGCAAGGCTTGTTTGTGGTCTTTCTGTGTGGGAACACCTCTGCAAGCTTCTTCACGACGTGGGACATCCATCCTCCAAAGGGGAAGTTCCTAGTCCTCTTCGTTCTTGCAGAATCCACAGCTTCTACCATCCGGTGGCAGCTTCTTTGCACCCTCAGCTGGCATTTCCTGGGCATCTGCCCAATCTCAACGTTGTCGCAACTCTTGGACTTGGTCCCCTTGTTCCACAGGTACTCTTGTCCGGAAATCCACCTTTGTTGCATTGCTGGTGTTGGTCTTCCTTGAGAATTCCCCTATCACGACTTCTGTGCTCTCTGGGGAATATAGGTGCACTTTACACCTACTTTTCAGGGTCTTGGGGTGGGCTATTTTTCTAACCCTCACTGTTTTCTTACAGTCCCAGCTACCCTCTACAAGCTCACATAGGTTTGGGGTCCATTTGTGGTTCGCATTCCACTTTTGGAGTTTATGGTTTGTGTTGCCCCCATACCTATGTGCTCCTATTGCAATCTATTGTGACTATACATTGCTTGCATTACTTCCTTTTGCTATTACTGCATATTTTTGGTATTGTGTACATATATCTTGTGTATATTTGCTATCCTCATACTGAGGGTACTCACTGAGATACTTTTGGCATATTGTCATAAAAATAAAGTACCTTTATTTTTAGTATATCTGTGTATTGTGTTTTCTTATGATATTGTGCATATGAAACCAGTGGTATAGTAGGAGCTTTGCATGTCTCCTAGTTAAGCCTAAGCTGCTCAGCTATAGCTACCTTCTATCAGCCTAAGCTGCTAGAAACACCTCTTCTACACTAATAATGGATAACTGGACCTGGTGCAGAGTGTAAGTACCCCTTGGTACCCACTACAAACCAGGCCAGCCTCCTACAGGGTGCTTTTAGTGTTTTTTTGTTTGCTGAGAACAATCTTATGATTGTTTTTACACAAGGTTTTGTAGGGGAGGTACCTTGTAATAGCACCATATAGCTTATTAAGATAACACTTATGGTGAGCGCCATGTCCACTTAATACCACCCCTTTCTAGTAGTTAGATTGCTGTTTGGACTAGCTATGTGGTATGTCCAGGCAAGTGCAGGTTGTGCACACACTGTCATGGGGTAAGTGTAGATGTCCCTCAGTTAACTCACACACATGGTTTGTTGAATAGTCACTGTCTGCTGCTGTATCAGTGTAGTGTTGTCGATGGAGGATTGTAGGGGCTTCAAATTGCAAGGTGTCTTGTTGTCAGTAGCCATTTGTTTGGTCCGGTGTTTGGCACAGCACACTAACTATTGCTTGTGCATTGTTGTAAAGTGTGGCTCATATGTGGCATAAGTGTGGTTATTGACCCTATGCCCCCTTTTTTTTCTCTCACACCCTCCCTCTTTGTGTTCCTCTGTCCTTGTGTGCATTAGCACCATCAGGCGAAAGAGTATGGGCACCGGCGAGTCGGGAGTCTGCAGGTGACAGGATCCAGGAGGCAGAGTCCACTGATGCTGAGGGGACCAGTGAGTTGGAGGGCGAGCACCATGGGGAGACAGGAACTGCTACATCTGACTGATTCCTCCTCCGATGGAAGCTCCCTGGTGGTGGCAGACCCCCCTGGGATTGCCACAGAAACGACATCGTCTGCCACCCCTATTACCAGCACCGCCCTCCCAGTAGCTTCCCACCAAGTTGCCCATGCCCAATCACCTAAGAGGGTGGGCATCTCCTTCGCCGCAAACATCTCTGCCCTTGCCCCAGCCAGCCCTGCTGCCCTCAGTGAGGAGGCTATTGACCTCCTCCTGAGATCCGTCTCTGTGGGGCAGTCAGCCATGGTGATGCCATCCAGGGGCTGACATTCCAGATGCAGCAAAGATATGCCTACCTGAAAGGCATTCATGGTGCGTTGGCCGTCCTAAAGAGATCATTTCAGGCTCTGGCCTCCTCTTTGACGGCAGCCAGTGTCCCTACTTCACCCCGTCCCCCCTCCAGCTACCCGTGCCCAGTCCCAGAGCCCTCTCCCCCAACCCATGACAAGCACACCATCAGACCTGCATGCACCCATGACAACAGACAAGATGCCCAAAGACAAACACAAGCACCACTGGTCACATCACAAGCATGCACACACCCAACACACACCAGCAAACACAATAACAGCCACTGCCTCCACTGTCTCCCCACCACCTCATCCCTCAGAGTCACATCACTACTCACAACTGCCAGCACTGCATCGTCAGTCCCAGATCCTGCCACAAGTTCAGCCTTGCCAACAGTCACCACCATATCAGACAAGCAGACATGCACCCCAGCCGCACTGACCGTCACCACCATCACACCCACATGCAGCACACCTACCTTACTTGCAGACACCACCTCAACATACATTCACACAACCTGCCTGTCTTGCTCCCAGCCTCTCTTCCCCCCTCCTTCCAAGACACATAAACACACTCACGCACCCACCCAACAGTCATCCACCTCACACATGGACACTTTGCATGCACCTACATCCAAGTCCAGTACACCTACTCATCCTACAACCACTCCCTCTAACTCCGCTCCCAAACCTGTTCCCACAATCCACCCCACTGTTCCTAAAAAACTTTTCCTGGCCCGCCTTGACCTGTTCCCTCCTCCAGCCCAACCTGTGTTGTCCCTAAGAGTCACATTCCTCTCCCCCAGCCCAGTACCTCCAGCTCCCAGTCCTCCCATGGCCTCCCTCGTGTTTTCCATGTCCCCTCCCAGCCAAAAAGCCTCCCTCTAAGGCAATGACTGTAGCCACTCCCCCGACTCCAAGACCACTCCCACACCATCTAAGGCTTTGGCCAAACCCCAACCCCCTCCCAAACCAAAGCCGAAGGACTCCCCTTCCAAACATAAACCACAGCCACCACCCCCTAATCCTTGACCCCTGAGATGTCTGCCTGCCCAGTGGAGGCCATGAGGCTGTCAGGAGTCAAGTTGGGCTGACATCATGCCCATGTGTGCATTTTGCACTAGCTGGACTGACCAATGGCCCATTCTTATATATAGTTTTTCAGTGGAACATTTCCAACGAATACATCTGCCCAACTGATGACGTTGGTGTTGATTTCAATGATTTGTCCGGCCTTTAATTTTGTGTGCTCATGTTATTTCTGTATATTTGAAGCCAATTTTTATACCTGTGTATGCTATGTGTGTGCTGTGTGTGTTGGGAATGGTGTGTGAGTTTTGGTTATATCTGTCTGTGATTTGTGTGTGCTTTTGAGTTTTTTGTTTTGTTTGTGTATCGGGACGGATGTTTGTGTACGTGTGTATAAGTTCGTGCAGACCGTGGTGGTGTGTGTGTTGCGTGTGTAATTCTCCCCTTTCCTCCCTTGTGTGCTAGGCGGCTGTACTCACGGTTGTTGTCTTCGTCGTTATCCCTGTACTTGGATTGCATGGTAGAGCATTGGGAAGACTTCCAGTTCTGGTTCCATGTCGGCTGTGAACTCATCTGTGTCCCTGAAGGTGAGTGTCACCTTATATACTGGTCATTTCTGCCAGGCTTTTCGTAGTGGTCGGTCCGCCCTGGAAATCGTGGTGTTCTGCTGACTCGTAATATGGTGGGTGGGGAGATGCCTTCCACTGGCCTGAGGATGACAACCACCGTCGTCTGCGGTGGGACCGCACTGGCAGTGCTGGCGGTGTTGTGTCTGTATTTGGGTCGGTTCACTGCCGCAGTTGTAATATGGCGGTCTTCACCACCGGCCTGGCGGCGGACTGACCGCCACCGCCGCCATGGCGGTCAAGTGACCACCAATATCAAAATGACTACCTTAGTGTGGTTGTCCACCCACTATCTATGCCTTAAAGGGATGAATACATTTTATCCCATGTTTATAGGACCTTTATAGGTATCAAGTTGAATTAGAACTGCCCACCACACTACAAGTACATCTAGTATTTCACAGTTGCCTGATTAAACCAATAAAACAAGGAACACCGTTACCCCATGTACCACCTCCAGTGGAAGTGGAGGGACGGGCAGAAAATGAGGTGAAAGCTATATTAGATTCTAAGGACCAGATGTACAAAAATTAGGAATTGTGATTTCCAAATTGAGATTGTTACCGAATCACAATTAGGAAATTACAATTCCTATTGTGAGAAACCTTAAAACTATTAATTAGTGATTTCTAGTGGGGTCACAAATCGTCCTACCACATGAATATTAACCAGGTAGGTCGCAATTTGGGACTCATTCGAAATTGTTGCCATCACAGGGGTTGTGCCTGCTGGGGTCAGCGGGCCATCGTGTCTGTGATTGCTTTTAAACACAGCAATTATTTTTGTTAAAAAAATGCAGCCTATTTTCCTTAAAGGAAAATAGGATGCATTTAAAACAAAAGAAAATAAAACAAACTTTAAGGTACATTTTATAAGAGCAGGGAGTAGTCCCTGGGACCACTGCCTGCTCTTAAAAATATATTTTTTCACATTCTCATTTGTGAATGGTTACCACTCCCTTTGAGTAGCTGGTAAAAAAATAATGTTTTGCAACCGTATTTCAGTCACAAAGAGATTAATACATACTATACTGATTTGGTATTTTGAAGGGACGACCTAAATACACCACACACAAATAATCAATTGGGTTTGTCTTGCAAACACAAATTACAATTCAGTAACAAGTTACTGAATCACAATTTGGTGTTTGTACATTTAAAATGCATTTTTTGAGGGCGTGGCCAAGATGGCGGCGTGAGTGGACGTGCCCGTCCGAGCTCTGCCGCCCGGGCCTCAGAATACTGCAGTGCGGCCCCGGAGGTGGGTGACCCGGGTGCCCAGACCCAGCGATAGGCGCCGCAAAGCAGCGGGCGCTTGGAGACGGCCGGGGGGGCCCGAGGGGAAGAGAACTGAGGACGTGGAAAGCGCGGCCTTGATCTGCGCGTTCGGCTGAGGTGTGCGGCCGCAGTGGGAGCCGTGTGGCCGGCCTGGACGATGCGGCGCCCCCCAGGCCGAGGAAGGAAAACCAGAAGGAACCCCTGAGGGGACAGCAGGGCCCGGTACCGCGGTGAGGACCGCGCTGAGGGCCTGGAGCCGGGGAAAACATTGGCGGCTCCAGGAGGTGGTTCCGACCACACAACTCGACTCCCTCTGCTAGGCGCGCTCCACGGAGGAGGCGGTTGAAGAGTGTAGGCGCAGTTGGACGCCCTGTTTAAGAGGGCCGGCATAAAGAGGTGAGGTGGTGCAAAGCTGCTAATCGGCGGTGCGGTCGGCCCTCTGCGGCTCCACCGGGTGGAGCAAGAAGATACAGGGGGACGAGTGGACAGAGGGAGCACAGGAGCGAAAACTAGCAGCAGTTGGAGGAACACTGGGCCGGGAGTGATTTGGTCTCCACGAGAGTCTGTGAAAGGGCCCTGGCCGGGTGATAGAGCGGGGCGCAGTAGCAAGCAGGAGTGATGGCCGCTTCCAAGTCCAAGCGGGAGCGATCAGTCAGGGAGATGCTGACTGGTGCACGTCCGGTGCAGGGTGGTGCAATGGAGGGGCCACCGGCTGTGAAGTCCACAGAGTTGTCTGGGGAGATGGAGGCAGATGAGGGGTCCCCAGTCAAGAAAGGCTTCCTTACCTCCTTGTTCGACTCGCTCCGGAGTGATATACAGGCGCTCCGAAGAGACATATCTCAGGAGGTGCGAGAGCTGCGAGGGGAGGTTACGTCCCTGGGTGAGAGAGTGGCGCAGATTGAAGACGGCTAGATCTCCCGAGGTGAGGAAGTGGCATGACTACAGCAGGAGGTTGTTCGCCTGAGGGAGCAGCAGGACCTCCTGCAGATAGCGGTGGAGGACTTGGAGAATCGCTCGAGGAGGCATAATATTCGCATCAGAGGAGTGCCGGCGGGGGCAGAGAATGAGGACATTGGAGACTACGTGGTAGAGCTGTTTCGCTCGTTGCTTGGCCTAGAGGAGACCCGAGAGATTACGTTAGATAGAGTTCACCGAGTGGGTCGCGCTGGTGGGTCCGGGGACCGACCACCAGATATTTTAGCCTGTGTTCACAGTTACGGGCTTAAAGAAAGCATATTGCAGCGGTCCCGCAACCTTCCGCAGGTCCATTTTACAGGCCATGCGCTCCAGCTGTTTTAGGACCTCTCGGCGCGAACCCTACAGCGTCGGCGGGAATTCAGGCCCATTACAGAGCATCTGCGAGCACATGATGTGACCTACTCATGTGAGTCACCCGTTCCGTCTTGTCTTCCAATGGGAGGATCAGCTCCGACAGGTGAGGACTGTAGCGGATGCAAATCGGATTTTGCGCCTGGAGGGTGTTAGCCAGACCCCGGGAGCCAACGGGGGCTTGTCTGATGGGGATCCCCCGCGGTGGCGGTGGAGGGAGAGAAGAAGATAGCAGTAGCGCCCTACAGCCTTGGAACCAAGGTCGGAACAGGAGTCAGTATTGAGCAGTGTGGCTGCCGGGACGAAGACTTGAGTGAGCGGCGCCTGGGGAGAGCTGATCTGCTGTGGGTCGCATCATTTCAGGCCTTTGTGGCCGCTTAAGAGGGGCCCGGGTTGGTGGGGTCATTGGACTTGGCCCTACGAACTTGAGAGGTTCTACAGCCCTGTTGAAACTTTACCTCGATGGAGATGTGTGTGCGAGGACTATGTTGTTGTGAGCACCTGTTGTGCACATTGGGTGTATGTTACTGGGCTTCCCAGAGTCACTGCTTATTGGAGCGAGTAGAGATATGGCCCTGTTATCCGAAGTGGCTGATAGCCTGTTCTAGGATGTGGCCCCCATGGGGTCCCTCCCCTATTTACTGCTTTTCTCCTTCTGATGCATGACTATTAAATGTATAAGTTTGAATGTTCAGGGACTCAATAGTCCAACTAAGAGGCTCGATCTTATCGGCCCTTGAGAGGTCTGGGAGCCATATCTGTATGCTACAAGAGACACACTTAGTACAGAAGGACCCATACTGTATGCGCTCCAAGTGGTTCCCTAGACAATTCTGGTCTTCGGCACCCACGAAACACACTGGGGTTGCGATATTACTCTTGAGATCCTTCCCTGGGGAAGTAGTGGCAAAAATGCATGAAGTGCAAGGAAGGTTTCTAGCCATTCGAATGAGGGTGGGGGCCTTTTTCTTTACTATTGCTTCTCTCTATGCTCCTAATACGCAGCAAGAAACCTTCCTGAGACAGGCTGTATCCCCGATGCTGCACTCACCGGAGGGCGCCATCTTAGTGGGAGGCAATTTTAATCTAGTGATGGATAATGATCTAGGTCGCTCGGGTCATCACTATGGGCAGGCAGGGGCGTTGACAGCAGCGGGCGACAGTGGCTGGCTGAGTGTGGTCTGGAGGACGTGTGGAGGAGGGCACACCCTACGCTTAGGGACTATTCCTTTTATTCCGCGGCGACTAAGACATATACACGGCTTGATCTCTTCCTGGCATTGCAGAAACTCCTCTCCCGTGTCAGGGAGACCACAATTGAGCCTCGGGCCTTAACTGACCACGCACCTATCACAGTAGAGGTCACTATAGATCAGAGACGGGTGGGTACTTCAGATTGGCGCTTCAGAAACTCGATGCTTCAGAATAGGGCAACAGTGGAAGCGATCCGATGTGCAATCACGGACTACCTTAACTTCAATGATGATGGTAACACTTGTACTGGGATGCTGTGGGAGGCCCTGAAGGCGGTGGTCAGGGGGGAGGTAATGGCACTGTCCGCTAGGGATAATAAAGCAAGGAGGGAGACAAGGCTGGAACTGGAACAGAGAGTAGCGGTTTTGGAGCGCTCCCATAAGGCTACGGGTGCACCCAGAATCTGGCGGGAATTGGAGAAGGTGAGGCAACAGCTGAAACGGCTAGACTGGGGCAGAGCGGAATATGCGATCACACGTCTCAAACATAAGTATTACATCGGGAGCAATAGATGCGGGAAACTTCTGGCACACCGGTTACGGGCGCAGCGCGCATCGTCGACGATAAAGCTGGTTCGTTCCCCTATAGGTGCGGAAGCGCGAACGAGTGATCAAATAGCAGAGGTGTTTGCGGAGTTTTATAAAGGGCTGTATACGGCGGACGAGCAGAGGGATGTGGCTCCGGATGCGTTTCTGGAGGGTATAGCAATCCCTCCGCTGGGTGAGAGGGAGGCATCTTCTCTAGAACAACCCATAAGGGCGGAGGAGGTTGTATCAGCGATCTCACGCTTGCAGTTGGGGAAATCCCCGGGCCAAGATGGCTTTATGGCACTTTTCTATAAGACTTTCTGCGTGGAACTTGCGCCGCTTTTAGTTCGGCTCTTCAACTCCTTCCGAACTACGGGAACTTTAACGACCAGTATGCTAGATGCCACTATTGCAGTTATACCTAAGCCGGGAAAGGATCCGGAGGAATGCGCTTCCTATAGGCCGATCTTGCTTTTGAATATAGACGCCAAACTATTCACAGGTATATTGGCCCATCGCCTGAATTACTACATGCCAGGGCTTTATGATCCGGATCAGGCAGGTTTTATTCCGCACAGACAGTGCAGCGATAATACAAAGCGGTTGCTTCATTTGCTAGACAAAACAGACCGGTCCCGTCGGGAGGCGCTCCTCCTCTCTATAGATGCGGAGAAAGCGTTTGATAGGGTCCACTGGCCATATCTTTTTCAGGTTTAAGGTGCTGGAGCGTTTCGGGCTAGGCCCGGGTTTTGTGACCTGGATCCGCTGTATATACCAGTCTCCTAGCGCTACTGTCCGTGTCAACGGTACGCTCTCACTGCCGTTCCCAATTAGACGAGGGACCCAGCAGGGGTGCCCGCTTTCTCCTCTCTTATTTGCGCTTTACATGGAACCTATGGCGCAGCGTCTGCGAGACAGCCCTCTGCTTACTGGCGTGAAATTCGGAGGCGATACTCATCTCATCACTTTGTACGCAGATGATGTGTTCCTTACGCTGGCAGAGCCTGCGACCTCACTGCCTGCGCTCATGGGGATTCTCGATGAGTTCGGCCGGGTCTCGGGATTCCGGGTGAACATGCAGAAATCTCAGGTCCTTAGTCGGTTTATCAGTGGGGAACACGAAAGGGATCTGAGGGCCCGGTACCCCTTTATCTGGTCATCCTCGCAGCTTTCCTACTTAGGGATCGACCTGGCGCCTTTTGTTACAAAAATGGCAAGCTTGAACTACACGAAGCTGGTTGAGGAGGTGCAGCGAGATTTAGAGGCCTGGGGGAGGCTCAAGCTGTCCTGGCTAGGCAGAGTGGCGGAAGTGAAGATGAAAATGTTGCCGCGGGTGCTGTATGTGTTCCAGGCGCTTCCCCTGACCCCTCCTCCTCGGACGCTCGCGACTCTTCAAGCGGCGGTTCTGAGGTTTATCTGGGAGGGTCGCCGGGCGCGCCATCCACAACGGGTTTTATATCGACCTAAAGGAGAGGGAGGGTTGGCGGTGCCCTGCCTCTTGCGATATTTTCAGGCAACGCAGCTTCACTTCTTGTTGGAGTGGAGTCGCTCGCTCACTGAGAAACACTGGTGCTTTATGGACCAGGCGGTGGCGGGATCCCATATCTGGAAGGAACCCTGGTTATGACGCCGGCACAGGGCGGTAGGACTTTACTCCTCCCCCGATCACTGGATCAACGTTACGTGTATGGGACGCGGTGGCCGGTCGTCTGGGACTGACATCGTTCCCGTCTCCGATGACCCCCATAGGGGCACGAAGGGGGCTGTAAAAGGGTGGGGAGCCTTTTTGATGAGCAAGGAGTGATTCCTTTCGACAAGATGAGAGATACATACGGTTTGATTGAGGCGGATAGGATGATGTACTATTAATACAGCACTGGGCCTTGCTGCCGGTCAATAGAGCACTAATAGATAGGCCGCTGATGCCGTTTGAGAAATGGCTTTTGCTGAAAAAGGATGATAAATGAGTAGTTTCAGAGCTTTATAAGCTATTGCAGGGGGAGGGGGGCCCACCTAAATCTAAGGGACATTTGCGATAGGAGAGTGAGCTGGAAAGGGAGCTCTCGGACGAAGAGTGGGATAATATCTTCTATAGGATACACCACACGGCCTATGATGCGGCAGGCACGGAGACAGCATATAAGGTTGCCTCATATTGGTACTACACCCCAGCAAGGATACACACATGGGATCCCATTAAGTCTAGTCTTTGCTGGAGAGGGTGTGGAGGCAGGGGTACACTTGTGCACTTACTCTGGCATTGCCCCAAGCTCCATAGATACTGGGAGAGCATTATAGACGCTACGGATACCGCGTTTGCTACTAAGATCCCTAGGTTTCCAGCGTATATCTTACTCGGTCTGCCCAACCCGCTCACCTTTCCTCTGAGATCATTAAAAGGCCGGCAAATAGCCCTGGCCCTAAATGCGGCGGTGCATATGATTTTAGCGTTATGGGGCTTGGACAGGATTCCAACATACATGTCATGGCTGCAGAAGCTGTGGTTTATCTTGGCAATGGAGAAGCTCACTCTGTCCTCGCAACAGCGGGTGGGGGACCTGAGGGACTTATGGGGACCGTTCTTGCAGATCTTATCCACAGAGTTCACTGAATTGACATGCCCGGCTTACCTGAGAGTTCTGGGGCTGAGCTGAGTCTCAGGAATGTGTCTGCCAGAGGGATCTTCGGGAGAATGGGGGCTATGCAGGGGAGTGGGGTGGCTGCATGTAGAGACTGATGGATGATAGGGCATATCAAAGGAAGCAGTGTTGGTGTCTTATATTTTGTTTTACCATGTTCGAAGTTCACTTATTTAAGGCAGCAGACCATTGCGAGTGATCCAGTTCTACATGGGATTCCAAGAAAGAACCGAGGGGGTGGCCCCCTCAGATATGATTACATAAAAGACAATCCCTAAGGACTGTTTATATGTATTTGGACTAGATATGCTGTACTGTATTTGTTTTATTAAGATGTCTTATATGTTTTATGTTGGTATTTTGAAACAATAAAAAGATTTGATCCATAAAATGCATTTTTGTGGTCGCAAATTGTTGATTTGTAGAATCGGGGCCGTTTGCGACCCCAAAAATGCTTTGTACATCTGGCACATAACAGGTTAGAGGACGTTTATTATGTCTTGTAGATTGGAAGGGTTATGTTCCTGACAGTCCATCCTGGGAGCCCGTAGGTCACTTAGGTACACCTCGTTTGTTATGGCGTTATAGTTTTGCCTACAATGGCTTGTTAGTTTGTTACAGTAATTGCTTTCTCGGGCCACTTTAAATTAAAGAGGACCACATCACATGTTTCCTTCTCAGTAAAAACCCCTATTCACCTAGTCTGACCAGAGAGAAGTGAAATGAAGGATCCAGATTGACAGTGCTCCGCGATTTTACCCAATAACTTCAGGCTAAAAGAAAGTTATTTCTGTAGATTAAAAATACATTGTAGACATATTGGGTGAAATACTCTATTTTCAGCGAGTCTATTTATTATTGAGCTTGCAAGCAAGACACACATCTTCAGAGCTGCCAATAGCAAGGAGGATGCTGTTCATCGCAGTCTACAGTCCAAAACCTGTCCGAAAGGCAGGCAGATAAGCAGGTGCAGCTTAAATTCCTGAGTTTGAGAAGCATGAATAGTGACACCAAAACGAGGAGTACATTAGCATACTTGGATAAGCATGGCTCTATCTTTTTTTCTGGGTTTGCGTGAATTAGCTGCTTTTTATGAGGCCTTGATTGACTCTCCCAGACCATTCTGGTTTTATCCAAGACCACTAAATCTCGGTGCTCACAACTCTTCACCAGGCATAATTAGTCATTGAAGAGGTGTTTGACACACTGGATGCTAAGATGGCGTTTCTTTCCGTAAAGTAGAAATAGGTATTGGAAGTTCTACAGAGAATGGGAATGATGCAGTTCTTCCGTTCAAATAGTCAGTTGGTTTATAAGAATGGGGGAGAAGAATCGAATGCACCGTGGGAGTCTGTCTACTACTATGTCAACCTTGACATGGCAAATATGATTCCTTGTATCGCCCCCCAACGTATAGCATTCTCATTGTTAAACATGGCCATGAATACAAGAGGAAAGGCCAGAATAGTCTGAGCCCTAAACGTGGATGCTCTTGCCAGCCTGTCTTATGTGGACTTAAATAGCAGGAACGGGTGGCTTAAGGACACTGAGGTTGACTTAACAGATAAAAAAAATGTAGGTATGCTTTTTATCAGACAAAAGTGGCATAATATAACTACAGATATAAGCCACCACAGTTTAACTTCCTACACCAAGTATGCAGTACCCTAAGGAGACTAAAAATGATGCATTTAGAAAACTGGCCGGAAAGTACAAGATGTGGCATGATGGGTACATATTTTGTACACCCTGGCTGAGAGAGATACACAGATATTTATGCTAACATTCGCACTACAGTTTTCGTAGACGACTGGCATGACAAGAGTTGTTCCCAAAAATAAACAGGAAATTAATTGGGACAACGCTGGTAACACTGACAACTGCTCAACAGAGAATAGCATTGAAATTACTTAAGGCTACTGTATAAGCAAGGAAAGAATGACTATTAGATTTGTCAGATTTGCAGGCAGCTTTTTTATGTTTATAATACTCCTCATGTCACGTCACATTAATAAATAAAGCTCAGGGGTTTAACTAGCTGTATGCTTCGAATGAGTGATGGCGATTTATGCAGAAGAAATGTCAGTTCTGTGCATGGTGCCTTCTCTCGTCCAACTGTTCCCCATAGTTCAGCTCTGCAATGATCTGTGGTTTTCCAGTTTTCATCGTGACTAAGACCAGACTGCTTATTTAAAAAATACTCAGAAGACAGGTGGAGTAGGTTCCTGGACTTGGAGGACATATTGACAAATTCCATGGTGGGTAATCGATATGATGGGAGGAGTCCCATGGCAACATTTGTTTAAAAAACAAGAATTTGGAATGTTAGTGGCTAAAGTCACTGGATTGTCAGTGTAATATATTAACTGAGTGTCTTAAAAAAGCATTGCTTGAAATAGGCACATATTATGTAAGATTGAAGATCAAGTTGTTGTGTACTCTGTGGTTTTCTGTCGTGTGGCTGGGTGGGAAGGGATGGATCAGAAGGGCGAGTTTTGTATGAATGTTCATAGACATTCAGATTGTTTTATTCTATATATATGCGTTGGCCTGGATGGTCACATATTGTCTGGTCAAATTCAATAAAATCTGTTATGAAAAAAATAGGTTTATATTTTAAAAAAGAAGATATTTTCTCTAGTAAAGTGTTTTATGATCCTGCACAGAGGCAGAAGTATAACCTTTTAATTAATTCAGTGATTAATTCAGGATAGAGATCTAGTTTACAAGTCTGTTACTTTTTCTTACTTATATGTAACTGTAGGTCTCCACCACTAGTATGTTTTAAATTTACTGAATATTCCCCTATATCACACGAGGAATACTTATTTCCCCATACCCAACTGGGGATCCTCTGTAAAATACAAAGAAAGAAATGATGCTTCATTTCGAAATCTCTGCCAAACGTACAGTAAATCTTGTTTACCCCAAATCTCCATTTCCTCTTTAGAAACGCAATCCCATCACTAGGGACCATTTCAGTACCGTTATCTATGCTGAGCCAGGGGCCACATTTTGTTTGTTCAATGTCTTAGGTTAACGGCTTTAAATGGATGTGAGTAAAAGAGTTAACAAGTAACTTCTGAGAATGTGATAGCAATCTCTCATAATAAAGTGACAAGACAGATGGTGAAGTCAGGAATTGTTTGAAAAGATGAGTTTCGGTTGCTCTCTGAAGGTCATCAGAAGAGTTAATCTGAGGCTGGCTGATGACCAGTTCCAGACTGATATTTCAATTTTTGAGGAATGTTTGGTGGTCATGGAGAACTTACATTTGAGGACATAAAGTAGTAGTAAGTTAGCTCTTGCTTCTAAGCTCTATGGAGCTTCCTGAAATGGTCAAAAGTTCATATAGGCAGGGTGGAGTGCTGTTATGTATAGCCTTGTGGGTAAGGATGCATAGGTTGAACACAATACTAGTTGGAATTGGAAGCCAATAAAGGTCTCTAAAAATGGGTGTGATGTGGTCAGATTTTATTGCCTTGTGGACTAATCTGGCATCAGAATGAAGTATAGCTTTGAAAGGGGTTAGGTGGGTTATCAGAAACACTACGAACATTTTATTACAGTAATATAAACAGTTGTGAAATAATAAGAACATGTACCTCTGTGAAGATAGGTGGAAAGAAAGGTTGACTTTTCTTCATAAAATGCTGATGGTAGTTCACAGCTTTGGCATTCTTATTGATGTGTATGATGATTGCAAGGGTAGTTTCGATCTCTGGCCTAAGGAGAGGGCTGATGGTGCTAGGGAAGAAGGAAGAGCCTTCAAAGGTAAAGAGATTGAAGAGCAAGTAGACCTATTCTTTGAAGAAGCTGATAATACTAGAATCTTTGTATTTTCCGAGATTGAGGAAGAAACTTTTATTTCTTCCAATTTTGGAAGTGGTAAGGACAACTTCTTATGTCTAGACATTTTTGGATACATCTGTGTCTCAATTGCATATTGTAGATTTATCCCTGTATCCTTTAGAAACATTATTAGCAGCTCCAATGTAGATGTTCAAAAGAAAGATAAGCTGAATCCTTAGGGGATGTGGGTAAAATTGGGATGATTCGCCTACACCTATTTTTATTAGGATATGTCTGTCAGGAAGGAAGGAAGTTGGTTGTGTCAAAAGCATCAGATAAGTCGATTAAGATAATAAGGCAAGTGTTGCCCTAATCTAGAATGTGATGTACATTGTCGAGTGCTTTTAAAGTTAAGGCTTTTGAGGTAGGAGATTCTATGCTGTAGCCTGTTCTAAAGCCAAATTGATGGCTGAACCATAGTTCTTCTATGTCAGTATCTGGGTTAGGTTGATCAACTACAGTTATTTTAAGAGGCTTTCATCAGTGAAGAGAGAATTGAAACTGGATGATACTTGCCTCGGTTGGAGACATCAATAATTGCTTTTTGTTGGGTATCTAGGAGAGCTAAGTCGTTTTTAAAAAATGTATATATTCCATGATCGAGGAATGCATTACTTAGAATGCAGCAGGTCTCCCAGAAGAGGTACAAATTGCCTTTGATGATCTTGGCTGGGCTAGCATTCAAAATATAAATTGTGGTCTTCAGGTTTTTTATAGCGTTCATTAGGTCTTTGATACAGGTTGTACAAAAGGTCATATTTTTGAGAATTATGGTGGAAGGATGTTGGCAGTAGGGTTTATGTTTAATATGTTTCTTATTTTCCATAATTTGCCTTTGAATTGGTTTATAAAATTATCAAATTTGTCTTCAAATAAGTGTCTAGGCTTTTCTATTCTAGAAGCTGATAAGTGTTTACATCTTGAATATATTATTTGTAAAAGAATGTATTTGCTTTTGAATATATGAGGAATTTGCATTTTGAATTGGGTATCGTATTTATTTCCTTGTCTTTCTGGGTTTAAAGAGCTATAATAACAAGTTTGTTTTTCCTATTCATCTTCAATTGTTCCCAGTGTCCTTCTTTGGTGCCAGTTTGCTCAGAAAGCCAAGACTTGTTGGTCCTGTTCCTGCTGTTCGGGGACAAACCGAGCCAAGCTCATTAATGTTAGGATGAGATGACATATTCATATTCCCAAGTTGCTATTTCAGCATCATTTGAGGGCTCAGTTTAGTTAAGTCTAAGAACACTGTTTTTCTGGAAGTGCATTTTTCCTGTCTCAAGAAGGTATACCCCATATAGTGGTTTTAGAGATGGGAAGGTCTTTGAGGGTGATGAGAAAATGTAGTAGGAAGTGGTTTTACCAATTGATATGGATTAGAGGTAGTCTACTTAGGTGAACAGAGTGCTCGAAAACCCAATAAAGTACTTTCCCTTTTGAATGAGTAGTGAGAGATTTGCCCTGTTTTAAGTTTTATTTGCTGTCTAAGATTAAAATCACCAATGGAAATCTTATTCATTGAGATAAGATTAACACCATTCATGAGAGCCCACAAACTTCAGTGATATATTTAGCAATCTGTTCTGTGAGTCTGGAGTTGTTTTTGGGTGGCGGAAGGTCATTCAGACAGAGGTGGATTCAGAAACAGACCAACTGGATCCCTAATTTGAGACATTCAGAAGAGTCATAGGGTGTGCTGGGTTCGAGACAATGCTGCAGTAGGAATATTTCATTATAGTGACTGTTATAAGACCTTTTTGTATTGTCTATCGACCCCAAATATTGAATAATTATTAGGAACAAGTGTCTCACGGATGTCAGATGAGTGATCATTTATTCAAGATTCTCTCATGAAGAGTTGAGGTGTTGGATCAGGAGGTACAGAGTAGTGATTTGGTTTTACATAAATTAGGTTCTCCTTGTCTATTTTTGTAGAGGGGGGGGTGGTGGATTTGGTCTGACATATCTCATATGTTGTATTTTTTTGCATTTGTGAGAAGGTTTTGGTTTGAAAAGAGAGATTCAGGTTGGTTCTGGAAAGACTATGAAACAAAGGAATACTGAGTCATACAGTGAGCTATCTTGCACAGAGAGGGAGCCCCCAGAAGTATTTACCTTAATTTGGTAGTTTTAATTTGAAGTTTATGTTATCGTCTCAGTTTGGCTACTACTGAAATTTACAACTTTGCTTTCTTTGACTCCTCCAAGGAGTTCATCAAGATAATGAGCAATTGGACCTATAAGTTGTACACTGCATGTCTTGCACTTGCCTCTTTGATGAGAACATCTTGCAAAAGGATAGTTGATAAAATGAGTGAGGTGATTTTTGTCTCTCTTTGGGAAATGGCACACTGGACTAGTGCCAGAGAAGGATTTTGGTCATGATGTAATTTAGAAATTCAACTGGGAGCATGCTTGGAACGTCTTCTTCAAATTGTCTTACCCAGCTGACATTCGTTGTCTAGTTATAGCTACTATGAAAGATTCCAAGCATTTTGATAGAGATTTCACTGAGCTAAAAATGCTAAATAGAATCTATCAGTTCTCAGAAAATCAATCCATATATAGGATTTGTCTAGAGTGAGAAACTGAAGTTGGGCAAAATCCATTAAATAAATTTGACAGTCTTCATCGAAAACAGGTGGCAGCAATCCTTGTTTACTCAGGATGTATGGATGGGCTCTATTCAAGTCAGATCAGCAAAAAAGTTCATTTTTTTATGACTGGAAATAAATAGATATTTTTAAGCCTCCCGGAGAAGAGATCAAATAGAGACAATCAAGGACATAAGGACACAAGCGGCCAAGACAAAAAAATGGATATTTATGGAAAATTGTGTTCGAAATGATAAAAATGCTTCCTCCTGAGGGTACCAGAAAGTAAAGGTGTAGTAATTTGTGTTTCTCCTGTTGTGAATACATCCGCATATGGGCCTGATTTATATATTTGCAGTATGTACACTACGTAACAACATACCACCAAAATAATGGTCTGCCTGCCAGTTTTAAATGCAAGCAGATCTTAGCTTTATTCACAGTTTTTTTCTCGCTTCTGTTTTTTTTTTAAATAATAAGAAAACAATTTGATGCTGGGCTCTGTCATGTTGCTTTATAAATTAGGCAATTTGTTTTAAGTTAGTATTATTATAAATTATTTAGAAATGTGTTCTGATTTGCTTTGCGCTCTGCATTTGCTTTCCATTACTTCCAAGTGCTCAGCCGACAGGTAGACCTATTTTTTGGTAGGAACTGGACCACGTGGAAAGGTTATCAATCCTTGACTCATCTTTCTTCTGAGCATAATTTATGGTTGTGGTATTTGTCTCAATCACAACTGACTTGTTGATCACAATGGACAGAGAAGCTTAGTGGCCAATCTACCCTCAATTACAGAGTGTTGCTATGTACCATCTTTTCCTTCAACAACTAGTGTCTGTTGGTCAATAAGGCATCCGTATAACCCCCATTGATGCACCTATACCCACTATGGTTCTCCATTTCAAAGAGCCACATCTTTGCAAGTTTGCTGTGCTCGATCCACTATGTAAGGCGTTCCCTTACGGAGTTTGTAATTTAAGCAGTGTCTTTTCAATCTCTTACAATCTGAGCACAAGCTAGCTGCAGGTCCACTTGAAGTACTCTCATTTTGAATCTACAGAAGTAACGGTTGCCCCAGGGGGTCCAGAACAACAGTTCATCTATTGGTTTTAAATCTACTTCTCCAGAGGAACTGGCCTTATAGCTAAACCTCTCAGATGGCTCATGTTCTGTTTTTAAATTAAAGAACATGCATGGCTGGATTCTCTTCCAGTTATGGAAGATAAAAATAGGCAAATCTCGAAGATGGGGACATCATTGTCCAAACAAAAACAATACATGCAATCTTCAAGAGGATCCACCTAGACATTTTTATGGTCATAATGAAAATGAGGCCTGAAAAATTGTGTTTTCTTTTTCTAGTTAGTTGCCATATGAGTAAACACAGAGGATCCACTGGTACAGGAAAGCAGTGGGCGGAACTTCCAGAAGAAAGCCCAGCTCCAATCTCCGTGGAGGGCTCCCTAACTGATGAGAAGGATGCCTAAGTGTGCAGTCAGATGCGTCTGGAAATAATAAGCTCCACTGACCACAGCAATAACCTTTTGGAAGATAATGCAAAATAAAATACTTTTTCTTTGTATTTTATTGAAGATTCTCAGTACAAGATAGGCAGATGTAGAATCACAATCTTTTATAGAGGAATAGTTAAAAAAATGTGACCCTTAAAAAGATTTGATGCTGGCTAACTCGTATTATAGGCATGCGGAATTTCTTTTGTGCAACGTAAAGCATTTTATGAGTAGATCTTTGTGACTTGTGTAAAACCTGTGGTGTCTCTGATACGTAGTCCCCACGCCCAGGACAGGTGCCACCTGTGGAGTAGCTGGGAACTGTAGGGAGTTTGGCACTCTGAAATGAAGCAGGCTTGGCGGTGATAAGCGCACTACTGTTGTCAATTGTATGGCTTTTCTATAAGTAATGACGACTTCCTTTTTCAGCGCGTGCTATCCTGCACATTTTGGCAGCAATAACAGCTCTATAAGGAAGGAATGGTGAACTCAAAAGGAATTACATGCAAGATTTATGACTATGAGGAGGGCCTGCATCTCCAAGCCATTCAGTTTTTCAATTGATTTGTTTAATAGATGGTTTGGTCCGCTCTTTCACCTGCTAGTTTTTATGAGGAGGTGAGGCCTTTGGAGTACTGCCAGAACCTCTGTGTAAAAAGGCACGGTTCTGCAGATTGTTGTCAATCTGCCTTTCATCACCAGACGTGTGACGGGGATTCCTAACTACAGACGTCTTACAGGCTTCCCGGTACTGCCTCATAAAAATATAACATTTGCTCATTGCAGCAAGTGGAGTCAGTCCATTTGTGAGTTATTTTGGTGGTGTTTTCACCACTAAAGGGGAATTGCTGGAGATCCCATTTGCAATACTTGGTAAAGCCATTTGCTTAACTCATGGGCTATTTTGATATGTTTGCAGTCAGTATTAACGGAAAATAAGGGTTCTGCCATCCAAATGGATAGGGTCGGACTTAGTGGTGTAAGAAGGGCCCCGCAGCCCCTGCGGCGCAAGGGGCTTCTGACCCTTCAGTGGCCACTCAAATCTCGACCGGAGGACCATTCATTCCATGGCCAATGTATATCTGTGAACTATGGGAGACTCAAGTGCCTCTCTTCTCATTTTGCATGGGGCCCCATAATTTTCCTTTGCACAGCCCCTGCGCCGCAAGGGGCTTCTGACCCTTCAGTGGCCACTCAAATCTCGAGCGAGGCCCCATAATTTTCCTTTGCACAACAGGCCTGGGCTCCAAATTAAAAGTAGCCACCATTATGAATCAGATAGCTAAAAAAGTGACCTACATTTGCACATTTGCAAATGTTTTCAGCTTGTAAAGAAACACTGTATAGGTGTTATGCAAGTTATGGAAGACCGCATGCATGTGTGCTTGCTGCAGACAATGGTGTGATAACCGCAGTAAAATCAACAGTAAAAAAACAGACCACAAAATAAGCCCATAGAAAGACAAAAATTTAGCCCATCACTGATGTGTGAGTCCAGGCGTTTGGGCACTCCCAGATTGTCCTACAGGCCAGCCTGACCCTCAGCGACAGCTGTCATGTAGACAGAGTAGGGGGGGGGCGGGCAAAAGAGCTATTTATGCATGCATGCATGCAAGGTGAGCAGTGAGTGTGTAAATAAAAAGAAAAAAAACACTTATCTTGATTGCTGCATGACGTCTGAGATCCTCCTCGCTCCGGTCTCCAGCAAATTCCCTTAAGAAATCCTGGCGCTGCTTTCTTGCTGGTAACCAGCAAGAAAGAAGCTTCAGGATGGGAGGAAGCATCCTCTTTCAGCGCTCTTAAGAGCACTCGAGGCCTGTGCTTTCTTTAACCCAGCTGTCTTAAAACAGCTGTCTTAAAACAGCTTAGTTAGAGAAGTTTAAAGAGCGCATGTCTGGCTGTCACAGGACAGCTAGCCAAAAAAACATGTACACTTTAAACCGTGCACAGCTCACTGCTGCCACTCAGCAGCAGTGTCAACCCCCCTCATCCCCCAAGCCTCCCCTTCTGAAACTCTGTTCAGGACAGGAGGATGAAAAATAAAATAGTAATAAAGAAACGTTATTACCATTTTATTTTTCATCCCTGTGAGGCATTTTAGGCAGAGGGACGACACTCCTCTGCCCAAAAGGAAGAGCAGCCGCTGCCGACCCTGCAAGTGGAGTTCTGTGTAAAACCAGATTATACAAGATGTGTTTAACATGAAGAAAAAGCAACAGCATCCACGAAATAGAGACCCATCTGGTGCAGTCTGCAGACATGCATGAAGTCAGTGCATGAGGTCACTTTGAGTCATTATAACTTTCGTGCAACATCCGTCACCTAAATACTCTCATCACGTTGTGAGGTTTTTTTCTCGGGGTAATGGATGAGGTAAGAGATACTGGATAGAACTGGTAACCATTACTATCCCCGGAGAACAAATGCTACCATACTTCAATTTTGAAGTTAATGATCCCGTCATATAATTGACTCCCCTGAACAGACAAAAATGGTTGTAGGATTGGAAAGACAGTACATTATGGCACAACCACAGTAAAGGCTGATTTCTACCCAGTGGTATTGATTTTAATGAGGATATAGCTCCATTTACAAGTAAGTAATGTAGATCAGGTGAAACAAAATAAATAAATCAAAACGAAAATCCCTAGCCCCCTTTGAGGCTTACAATACAAACCACAGCCAGACAACAGTTGAGCGGCAACATCACTTTTGCATGCTGACCATGTAGCATGGTGGTACTTGTCCTCTTCTCCTTTGGCACTAAGAGGCACAAGTAAACCTGATTGTGTTATATTGCCATTTCACTTGGTGTAGGAGAGACTGTCATTTGGCTAGCTGCATTGATGTGCTGGCCTGCTGCCTTCTGATCGCTTTGCTGTAGGAGGAACTGCTATTTTGCTACCTGCTCTACTGTGTTGGCCTACTGCCTGATGCTTTTTGCCTGGAAGTAAGAAGGACTAAATCTGCTCTCTACATCCTTGAACCCAATTCCTCCAAGGGTTTGCTGGCTTGCCTCTGGTTCTGGAAGTCACAGGCCCAGGCCCATCAAAGACTGCCCTTAACCCTGCTTCACCTGCTGGGTTCTGCCACTGTGAGTTCTGCCCTGCCAAGTGGTGCCACTCCAGTCTTGGGCCTTCAGAGTAGACTCTATAGCAGTTTTTCTTCAAAAATTGATGCATTGAGGCTGCTGCGCCACTCAAATCCAATGCAGTGCCCTTCGACGCTGGCGCAGTGCTAAGTTGATGATGCAGGACCCGACTGTGAGGCTTGATGACAATGCAACACCGATCCAAAGACATTGCTGCATGGCTCGATGGCGACACATCGCCTGCACCTAAAGGGGTCCAACGGCGATTCGGTACCCGACTGCCAGACTCAAAATTGTTAAATATTGCATTTATTGTTGGGATGATGTCGAGGCAGGTTCCTTCAAAGCGACGCAGGATTGTATCCTCTTCTTCGGAGAAGGAGGATGTTGCGGTTCCCCTCTCCACTCCTGGGGGTCACCAGGTTGCGGTAGGGGTTCCTGCGCCTCTCATGTCCAGAGAGGAGGTTCAGGACATGATTGAGGTGGCTGTGTCTTGTGTTATGCTAGCTGGACCTTCCAGGCCTGGACGTTCTGCGGCAGCCCGTCCTTCAGGGGCTGCAGAGGGGTCTTCTTTGTCAGATGATGACGCTCCTTCTACTTCTTCTGGTGGGAAATATGTCTCCAGGGAAGAGATGTAGGAGGTTCTGACGCATGTTCGGGACAATATAGGTTTTCCTGTTTTTCAACCTATGGGGACTGATTCACACTTGTTCCCTCATTATCAAACGCCTTCAAGGTTTGCTATGCCTTTTCAGGGCCCTGTTAAGGATATGGTGCTCTGGGAGTGGAAGACTGTGGACAAGTCTCTGGTTTCGGCGTTTCCTTCAGAAGCTGTACTTACTGGAAGGGGAAGATGTGTTGCCACCTTCCGTTAAGCTGGATTCCATTTTGGCAACTCTAATTGGTAAGACGGTGGTCAATCCAGAGGATTGTGTTCCTGCTGATGCCACTGACAGAAAGGTGGATTCAGGTCTGAAGAGGGCGTTTGCGGCGGAGAATTTAGCCCTCAGGGCGGATATTTTTTCTGTTTATTCTGCCCAATCCTTGGTGCAGGATTTTGACAAACTGGCGGTTGTTGTTCAGGAGGGTTCGGAGTGTTCGGAACTGCTGGCAGTTATGGAACAACAGGCCAGGTTACTGGCGGACATGTCATCTGATGTTGTCTGAACTTCGGCTCTAGCTTCGGGAGCTTTGATTGGGGCTCATAGATCCCTCTGGTTAAGGATGTGGAAGGCGGATCCTGGAGAGAAGTCTGCTCACCTGAGGCTGCCTTTTGAAGGGCGCAATTTATTTGGAGATCAGTTGCCTTCCATGCTTTCGAAAGCTTTTTAGGAGAGGAAGCACACCTTGCCTTAAAAAGGTGGTTCTTCTTCTGGCAAGGGTTGGCGGAAGCATTCTCGTTCTTCTCCCAAATTTGATTCCAAGTCTTTTTCTTCCAGGAAGCGTCATTTTCAGCCCTGTTTTTCTCCTAAAAAGTCTGCTCCTTCGGGGCGGGGAGGCCTCAAGAAGGGTTCCTGGCAATCACTGTGGGCCTGGCAGCAGGCCGGTTGGGGGGCGGCTGAGGCACTTTCTTCACGTTTGGCAGGAGGATGTCAGCGATCGCTGGGTGCTGGACATTGTGAACAATGGCTACGTCATAGACTTTGACGTGGTACCTCCAGATACCGGGGTTCGTCCTATTCCACTGCCTGCGGACAGGGCCCAGAGGCAGGCGTTGTTGGAAGGGGTCCTGGACTTACTTCTCAGGAGGCCCATATCCCATGTTCCTGTGGGGAAGAGAGGTCTGGGCACTTATTCCATCTTGTTCCTGGTTCCGAAGGTGTCAGGGGGCTTTCGTCCTGTCCTCAATCTAAAGGGTGTGAATTCCTGGATCAAGACTACTTTTCCGTACGCTTTCCATTCAGTCGATTTTTCCTCTGGTCGGTCCAGGGGATTTCCTGGGGTCTCTGGATCTGCAGGATGCTTACCTGCATGTTCCAGTGGCTCTGTCTTCTCAGAGGTTCCTACGCTTTGCGGTGGGCCAGGACCATTTTCAGTTTTGTGTCCTGCCATTTGGCCTGAAGTCCTCTCCACGGATTTTCACCAAGGTGCTGGCCCCTCTGGTGGCTCTTCTACATTCCGAAGCGGTGTTTGTCCATCCTTATTTGGACGATATTCTGATTTAAGCACCCACTCAAGTTATGTTAAGGAGGTATTTGGCCTGGGTTCTGTTGGTCCTGCAAAGCCACGGTTTTTTGGTCAACTGGGGGAAGTCAGATTTGGTCCCTTCCCAGGATCTGTTTTTTATCTGGCCCGATTTCTGACGCGTCAGGGCTTGGTGACTGTGTCAGAGAAGCGGTTGGTGTGCCTCCAGTCACATGTGTTGTCGATTTTGCCGCAGCCGGCTCCCAGAGCCCTTCAGTGGTTACGTCTGCAGGGTCATTTGGCGTCGGTGGTTTTTCTAGTACCGTGGGCACGGTTTCATCTTCTTTGCCTGATGAACTGTTTTCTCGTTTGTTGGTCTCCGGGGTCGAGTTCTCTTCAGGTAAGGATTCCTGTGTCAGGGTTTGTTCGGGGTTTGTTCGCAGGGAGTTGGGTTGGTGGCTGGTGCCAGCTCATCTTCGTGTAGGGGTGTCTTTATCTCCTCCTCACCCGGTGGTAGTGACGACCGATGCCAGCCTCTCCTGTTGGGGGGCTTGGATGGGGTCGGCTCAGGTCCAGGGGTTTTGGTCACCTCTGGAGGCCAGACACTCCTCGAATTGGCGGGAGTTGAAGGCGGTGCTTCTTGCTTTGATTCATTTTCAGGGATCCCTGAAGAGTTTGGACGTTCTTATTCGGACAGACAACTTGGTGACCAAAGCTTACGTGAACAGGCAGGGAGGGGCCAGGTCACGGTCGCTGTTCCGCATTGCGAGGAGCATTTTTGTTTGGGTGCAAAAGTGGGTTCTATCCCTGCGAGCCACCTACATTCAGGGGGTGGTCAATGTTCAGGCAAATCTTCTGAGCCGGGTCATTCCTTCGTCTCAGCTTTTCTCCCTCCGGTTATCTCTGTTTCGTCGGCTGGTTCACCTGTGGGGTCTTCCGGTGTTGGATGTGTTTGCCTCCCAGAGAATGCAAAGTAAGGCGATTTTGCTCCCGGTTTCATTGTCCTCAGGCTTGGGTGGTGGACGGGATGTTGTGTCCTTTTGTACGTGTTCCCACCCTTCCAGTTGCTCCATATGTTTCTGGGGAGGGTACGCCTTCTGAAGGCCAGGGTTCTCTTGATCGTGCCCCATTGACCACGGGCGAATTGGTTTCCGTTGCTTCGGTTGATGGCTTCAGATCACATGTGGACTCTCCCTCTCTGTCCCTCGCCTCTGGAGTTTCCTTGCCTCCCGATGAAGTCGTTGAGGCGATTGCACTTGACGGCCTGGAAGTTGAACGGAGGGGATTGACGTGCTTAGGGGTTCCGGTAGCTTTGAGTTCTACTTTACTGGCTTCGAGGCGTCGTTCCACTTTACTGTCTTATGGTCGACAGTAGAAGGTTTTTTCTTCCTGGGCGCAGTGGGCTGCGATTCAGGCTTTTAGGGGCCCCTGGCGTAATCTGTCTGATGAGGGTCATTTGATGCCTTGTTTTTTCCAGGGCCTTCTTAACTTGTTTCGTCGTCCGGTGCGGGCCATTCCTTCCTGGGATCTTTCTTTGGTGTTGGATGCTTTGACTGTTCCCCCCTTTGAACCTCTGGATTCATGTGACTTGCGTCATCTTTCTTTGAAGACTTTTTTTCTGGTGGCCATTACTTCAGCCCTCGTTTGGGGAAGTTGGGGGCCTTGGCCTTCTCTTTTCCTTTTTGTAAAGTTTTTCCTGATCGGGGGGTGCTCATTCCGGTCCCTTCATTTGTTCCCAAAGTGAATTCATCTTTCCATGCTCGTCAGGAGGTTATCCTTCCTGCTTTTTGTCCCGATCCTTCCTCGGATGAGGAGGTTCGGTTGCATTCGTTGGATGTACGTCGGGCTTTGTTGGAGTATCCGAGAGTGGTGGCTCCTTTCCGGAAAGGTGATTCTCTGTTGGTTAATTTCGGTCCGGCTCGGAAGGGGGAGAAGCCGTCCACTGCTTCCTTGAGTCGTTGGGTTCGCTCTCTGATTTTGATGGCTTATTCTTTGAAAGGGGTTGTTCCGTCCCAGGGGATGCAGCGCCGTTCTACCAGGGGTATGGCGGCTATGGTGGCGGAGCTGCAGGGCGCTTCTGTGGTGGACATTTGCAGGGCCGCTACTTGGGCCTCACCTTCGACCTTTGTTCGTCATTACAGACTGGCGGACTTGGGCAGTTTGGAGTCAGTATTGGGTCACGGTGTCTTGTCCTCTATGATGTAATAGGAGGGTGATTGTCCGGTGTCCTTTTTTTTTTGGGGTTGTGATTAAACTTGTTGCAACTCAGTGTCCGTCTCCTGTTTTTCTCTTGCTATGTCTCATTGGTGGAAAGGAAGGCAAGGGAGGGACAGGAGGTAATGCGTCCATTACTTACAATAATGGCATTAGTCCTAGTCCTACTCCCTCACCTTCCTTTCCGTTCCCTCCCGCCCTCCCGGTACGGACCGCCTGAGTTGCTGTTTGGGCTAGTGTCTGTACAGGAGGTGGTGGGGGGGGTCAAGGAGAAGGGAGGGGTATAGGGGGAGGCAGGGAGCCTCATTGGTGGAAAGGAAGCCGAGGGAGTAGGACTAGGAGTAATGCCATTATCGTAAGTAATGGACGCAATATTTTTAAACAGGTGGATTTGAAGAAAAAAACGTACTGCCTGTAACAGATGACACCCTATAGAATGTAGTACAACAGGTCTGTCATACCATACTGCTGATGATCACTCTGTGGATTTAACCTGACTTGAAATAGACAACAAAACAAAAGTACTAAGACAATTACATCAGCTGAAAACGACCATCACATTTGTCCAAGCACTAGGTACCCAATGCAGTCCATGCTGTCTTGCTGGGATGTGTTTGGGTCTCAGGATCTGAGAATCAGACTTTCAATTTGTGACTAAACATGTGGGGTTTGCCAGACCTATCTGACACCTTCCAGGCTGCCATCAACAGTTTGATTCAAGATTAAGGGGGTCATTCCGACCCTGGCGGTAAATACCGCCAGGGCCGGGGACCGCGGGAGCACCGCCAACAGGCTGGCGGTGCTCCCTTGGGCATTCTGACCGCGGCGGTTCGGCCGCGGTCAGAACAGGAAAACCAGCGGTCTCCCGCCGGTTTTCCGCTGCCCTGGGAATCCCCCATGGCGGCGCAGCTTGCTGCGCCGCCATGGGGGATTCCGACCACCTCACCGCCATCCTGTTCCTGGCGGTTCCTCCCGCCAGGAACAGGATGGCGGTGAGGGGTGTCGTGGGGCCCCTGGGGGCCCCTGCAGTGCCCATGCCAATGGCATGGGCACTGCAGGGGCCCCCGTAAGAGGGCCCCACTTTGTATTTCAGTGTCTGCATTGCAGACACTGAAATACGCGACAGGTGCCACTGAACCCGTCGCACATCCTCCACTCCGCCGGCTCCATTCGGAGCCGGCATCCTCATGGAGGGCTGTTTCCCACTGGGCTGGCGGGCGGCCTTTTGGCGGTCGCCCGCCAGCCCAGTGGGAAACCCAGAATGACCGCCGCGGTCTTTTGACCGCGGTACGGTCTTCTGGCGGTTCCCTCCATGCGGGCGGCTCCCGCCGCCCGCCGGGGTCAGAATGACCCCCTAAGTTGCGACACTGACACTGTGGTTATGTCGGTATTCCTGGAAATTAAGGCAGTCGTATTGGACAATTGAAAGTTCTGAAAGAGTTGGAAACCTACCTGGGAATTGATCAAATTTACTCCACCTTACCTGAGTCAGTTCTGTGAAGATCTTTATAGAGGAAAATCATAACATAGCTTCACTGACCAAACTTTTGGTAAACTGACCATCACCATGCATGGTCTAGCCTCCAAATGAAAAAGGATGATAGTTTTAATTTAAATGACTTCCAAACACATTAATAAATAATGGACCACAGACCAAAAAAATTGTTCTAAATGTGACAGGATTATAACACCAATCACTCTAATCCTAGAGAAGGGGGTTCACTTGGGCACACAAACTAAGATTGTGTGTTCCATACAGAATACCAAGATGTTTTTCACCAAATTATGGATGTTTTATTTTGTATTTTATATTTGTATATCAAATGATTTATTTGTGTATGTGACAGCTGTCAAATTATCAATGTGTAAGCTCTGTCTTGAAAAGGATGCACCAGGCACCTCTAAACAAATCCCCCTGATCATATTCTTTCAGCTGAGAAGTGGGGGACTTTGCCACACTCCACATCCTGTCAGAATCTGCAAGTAACAGAAGGACAATATATCAGGCAAGTAAATATAACTGTAATTCCAAGAATATAGATGATTTAAACTCCATTGAAGTTCCACACAAGCTTCCTGAGGATTGATGTCTGAGTATGTCAAACCACTTTATAAATGTCACATCTTTAATTTTGAATAGTTCTTTTATGCAGACAGTCTGAGATAACTGCCTGAAGGGATGAAGTCTAGACCCACATACTCGGCAAGGAGGTGAAGTCTAGACCCACATACCCAGCAAGGAGACATAGGGAAACCTTAGATTTTGTGGAATATGTTGTACATCTGTCTTTATTGATGAAACCTTGCTATCTGAAAACTGGAGGATTCACTTTTTTTAACTCTGTCTTCAGCACCAGAATTGAATTGAATGAGACAAAGTTGGACTTTCTCATATCGAAGATGTATACCAGATCCTCCAACAACAGATTGAGGAGCAAAATGAAACAATAGTAAATTATGAAGTAATCAAAGCCTCATGATTTATGACTAGTTGTGTCTTTTTGTTTTTCTTTTGAACAAGAAACCTGCATCTTGCTCCGAAACTGGGCAGAGAGACGCTTTCCCTCTTGCCCTCCGTTTTTTTATTGTGACATGGCTTTCAACTGAGTTACCAAAAAAGCTGTTCTCTTTGGTTAATAAAGCGGGTTTAGAAGAAAGGCTGATGAGGAACGGGGTAAAGTTATATTTGGTAATCTTGGAGTGTAGATAATATCCAGTGATCTGCTGTAACTTGAATCCATCTTGTCAGGACTGTTGGCAGCCTGCCCTTAAGAGAAGAGGCATAAAATGTCTTGTCTGAGAAGAAGAATCTTATATGAACCATGCATCATTATAGAGTGATCACCTAACTTCATGTCATTGCAGGCACCGCTTCCAATTCAGGTCTTGTGTGTGTCAATGCAATGCATTCTGGATGTTGTAGTGTTGTTTTGGTTCAGTTGACCCAATTAGACTGACATATCTGAGATCAATGATTTGTAGGGGAAACAATCAGGACTAGAAAAAAACATTGGGCTAGGATTACAAGGAAGTGGTGCATCAGTCGCGATGCGCCACGTTGCTTGTGTGCCCCTACCACCACCTAACAACACCATGGTTGCACTGTAATTTTAATGTTAGTGCAAAGAGGCCCATTGATTCCACTGGGTGCATCACTTTAACGCCTGCATTGAGCAGGTATTAAAAATGACACCAGAAATGGCGCAGTAAAGTGAAATCTTGTAGATTTCACTGCGTCATTTTTGTGGGCTTCCTAATGCTGGAACGCACCACTTGAATACATTGTGCTTGAAGGAGACATAGGGGGTCATTACAACCCTGGCGGACAGTGTTAAAGGTGCGGTAATACCGCAAACAGGCCGGCGGACAAAAAAAGGGAATTATGACCGTGGCGGAAACCGCCAACAAAGACAGCCACTTTAACACTTCGCCTGCCACGGCGGTACAGACAAGCAGCGCGGCGGTCACCGCCAACAGACAGGTGGGAGACAATGTACCGCCCACAGTATTACAACCCACCAATCCGCCACCTTTTCCGGGGTGGATTCACCATGGATAAAAACACGGCAGAAACAGCTTTTGCTATGGGAAAACGCTCACCTGAACATATCCCACGAGGACTCCATGGAGCCGGAACTCCAAATACTCCCTGCCCTTGTGTTTCTGCTCCTCTATGACCAACAGCTACGTAGGCGCCAAAGACAACGGTGAGTACTGCACCTACGACACGGGGGAGGCAAAAGTTGGGGGACACCCACCAAACACCCCCACCCCCACCCTCGCATATTACAACATACACACCAATGCATTCACAAAAAATCACAGTAACAACCCACAATCCCCCCGGAAGAATGAAAACACAAAGCGAAAATCGGTCAAACAATGTAATGTGCCAATATAAATGTCATACAAAAATATACAGATATATATTTGAAAATCAGTCATAAGTATATACAATACGAGAAGTACTGCAGATTTGTACATAACAATGTCCGTGCACTATCAGTCCAAAAATGCATGGGCGAGGCCCACAAATGATACCTGACCACAATCGGAGAGAACACTGCCGGGGCATCAGATAGAAATACTACAGGCACCTCAGGGGGAAGGGAAGGGGGGACACCTCAGCCGTATGAGTGCAAAGCCAGATCCACGACGGGGCTCCATGCCCATTTATGCCATCCTGGGGAGTGCAAAGCCACATTCTCTCAAGTCTCTACAGTGAGTGGTTTGCCCACTGTGCCATCTAGGGAGTGCAAAGCCACAGTCTCTCAAGTCTCTACAGTGGGTGGGTTGCCCACTGTGCCATCCTGGGGAGTGCAAAGCCACAGTCTCTCAAGTCTCTACAGTGGGTGGTTTGACCACTGTGCCATCCTGGGGAGTGCAAAGCCACAGTCTCTCAAGTGGATAACAGTGGGTGGTTTGCCCACTGTGCCATCCTGGGGAGTGCAAAGCCACAGTCTCTCAAGTCTCTACAGTGGGTGGGTTGCCCACTGTGCTATCCTGGGGAGTGCAAAGCCACAGTCTCTCAAGTCTCTACAGTGGGTGGTTTGCCCACTGTGCCATCCTGGGGAGTGCAAAGCCACAGTCTCTCAAGTCTCTACAGTGGGTGGGTTGCCCACTGTGCCATCCTGGGGAGTGCAAAGCCACAGTCTCTCAAGTTGATGCAGGTCTCTACTGGTACTGGGGGGGACTGGTGCCCAGACTGGATGAGCCTCCCTGTGAAAGGTCGTGTCCTGTCACTGTCCCAGCTGCACATGGGATAAGGATGCCTGATGTGGCGGTCCATTCATTCCTACCCGGTGCTTGCCCTGTTCAGCGGTCCTTTGACATGGCGGTTCAGGACTGTTCAGTGGTGCTTTGACATGGCGGTCTTTGCCCTGTTCAGCGGTTCTTTGCCATGGCGGTCTTTGCTCTGTTCAGCGGTGCTTTGCCATGGCGGTCTTTGCCCTGTTCAGCGGTGCTTTGACATGGCGGTCCAGGACTGTTCAGCTGTGCTTTGCCATGGCGGTCTTTGCCCTGTTCAGCGGTGCTTTGACATGGCGGTCTTTGCCCTGTTTAGCGGTGCTTTGACATGGTGGTTCAGGACTGTTCAGCGGTGCTTTGCCATGGCGGTCTTTGCCCTGTTCAGCGGTGCTTTGACATGGCGGTCTTTGCCCTGTTCAGCGGTGCTTTGACATGGCGGTTCAGGACTGTTCAGCGGTGCTTTGCCATGGCGGTCTTTGCCCTGTTCAGCGGTGCTTTGACATGGCGGTTCTGATAAGGACATTGGTGTGTGGCATGACGTTCTCTACACTGGACATTGGTGTGTGGCATGACGTCTTCTACACTGGACATTGGTGTGTGGCATGACGTTCTCTACACTGGACATTGGTGTGTGGCATGACGTCTTCTACACTGGACATTGGTGTGTGGCATGACGTTCTCTACACTAGACATTGGTGTGTGGCATTACGTTCCATCATTGCCCAGCGGGGCTGTGGCAGCCGGGGCCCTCCTGGGCTGTGACTCTGGCGGTGGTCTCTGGACCAGTGACGATACTTGTGCCCTCCTGGGCACTGACTCCGGCGGTGGTCTCCTGACCAGTGACGATACTTGGGCCCTCCTGGGCACTGACTCTGGCGGTGGTCTCTGGACCAGTGACGACGGTGCTGGCGGTTGTGTCTCGACCGCCGGAAATGATGGCGCACTTCTCCGCTGTGACACTCACAACAGGCTGGGCAGACTTCCTCTGGCCCTTCCCCACCTTTGGTGGAGTCACAGCTGACTCTCCAATCCCCTTGGAACCCATGTCAGTTGTTTTCCCACCAGGAGTCTTAACACGGTCCCGTCGTCCACTCTCCAATTTTAGAGCCTTTACAGGGGGTGGGCTGCCAGTGCCTTGGCTCCGGGTCCTACTGCCTGCCCTGGTGGCCGGTGCACTCCACAAACCTTGAACAGGCACCACTGGTATTGGAGGCTTTTTGGGTGAGGCGCTACAACAGGACTGATGAATTGGAGGGGGGGGGTGGGGCAAAAAGGTCCATTTTACAGAGGGACAGTTTCTGACGAACACTGGGATGGGTAGCTGGAGGGGGTCTGGGAGTGGAGGAAGAGGAGGTGGTTGTCGGAGGTGTCACTTTAGCTGTTTTGGGTGCAGGTGCAGGTA
Organism: Pleurodeles waltl; assembly: GCF_031143425.1. Lineage (NCBI taxonomy): Eukaryota > Metazoa > Chordata > Amphibia > Caudata > Salamandridae > Pleurodeles > Pleurodeles waltl. The sequence continues at coordinate 744,921,326 of NC_090448.1, read as the reverse complement.
CTGGAGGCTGTCGTGAGGTGGATGGATGTTGGGTGGGTGATTGCCGATGTTTGTGTACTTTGGAAGGGGCGTCAGAGACACACTGGGAGAGGACACAGGGGACGTGTAAATGGCAGTGGAGGTGGTGAGTGCAGGTGAGCGGCTTGTGGTGCTGGGTGTCCTGGTGTGATTCATGGTGCCTGTAGATTTGGTGCATGCAGGTGTGTGTGTAGACGAGACTGGGAGGGAGGAGGGAGAAGAGGGGGACACAGTGGAGGCAGTGGATGTTGCTGTATCTGTATGTGTGTGTTGCTTGCGTGAGTGCCTGTGGTGTGTGGGGTGCCTATGATTGCTTGAGCTACTTGTGTGTGTTGACTTGTGTGCATGCTGGTCTGTAGGTGTGCTTGGGATGGGCTGCGGTACAGAAGATTGGGTCTGGGTGGAGGAAGTTGGAGGGGGGAGGCTAGACACCGGTACAATGGCTGCCATCAGTGCTGAGGCCAGAGATTGCAGGGTTCGCTGAAGGACAGCCTGACCAGAATGAATGCCCTCCAGGAATGCATTACCGTGTTGCAACTCTCGTTCTACACCCTGGATGGCATTCACAATGGTAGACTGCCCAACAGTGAGTGACCTGAGGAGGTCAATGACCTCCTCACTGAGGGCAGCAGAGGTGACTGGGGCAGGGCCTGAGGTGCCTGGGGCGAAGGTGATGCCCACCCTCCTGGGTGAGCGGGCACGGGGCGAACGCTGAGGGGCTGCTGGGAGGGCGGGGCTGGTAGGGGAGGTGGCGGCTGTACCTGTAGAGGTGGGGGGCACAGATGGTGCCGCCACCACAAGGGAGCCTCCATCGTCGAACGAGTCCGTGTCGCTGCTTGGTGATCCGGTGGCCGACGTGAAGCTCCCCTCGCCCTCCATCCCACTGGTGCATTCAGAGTCCGTGGTGTGGCCCTCCATGGCCATGTGGGATGCAGCTCCCTCGTGCTCCGGTGCCACTGTACCTCCGCCTGTTGATGCTGATGTACAAAAGGACAGGGAGAGCAGAAAAAGGGGGGGAGACAGAAGAAAGAGAGTTTTAGTGCATGGCATACGGCTACCGTTGGCGGACAAGACAAACGCAGCAGCCCCCTGCATTACGCCGTGCTCCTGTCCTCTGCACATGCAATTTCTGGGATCTGGCCTATATGGCAATGGTGGACATCTGCGCACATGGATGCCACAGGGGCAACTATACCTCGACTTGGCACTCTGCTGAGGTGGGGTAGAGTGCCACATGGCCTACATTACTGAGGGGCCTTGCCTACCTAACTCGCCCTGGCCTAGGGACACGCACAGCCCACCTCCCCCACCCAGACACCTCCACTGCACGCAAAGTCCGCAGAATGAGAGTGTACTCACCCCCTTGTGTCTGATGTGATGCCCTCAAGCGCCCATCCAACTCCGGGTAGGCCACCGCCAGGATCCGGAACATCAGGGGGGTCATGCTGCGACGGGCACCCCTCCCACGTTAGGAGGCCATCCCCAGCTGAGCCTCCGCCGTCTTCTTGCTGCAGCGGCGAATGTCCTCCCATCTCTTACGGCAGTGGGTGCCCCGTCTCTGGTGGGCCCCCAGGGTCCGGACCTCCTTGGCGATGGCACGCCAAATGTCCCTCTTCTGGTGGGCGCTGACCTACATGACATGCAGAAGGGAAGAGGAACAGTCATTACCAACTGCACCGTCGTTGTGAGTGGCCCCCTCCCTACTCTGGCCATTTGGCCCATTCATTCCCATGCATTAATGTTCTATGAACTCTGCCCCCTTCCCTCGTCCAACCAGCCCTCTCCACCCAGGCCTAGCCCATACAACGTGCTCCCTGTGTACTAACCTGTTGGTCTGGAGGACCGTAGAGTAGCATGTACTGGGGGAGGACCCCGTCTACCAGTTTCTCCAACTCCTGTGCAGTGAAGGCAGGGGCCCTTTCCCCAGACGCAGCAGCCATCGTCGCTTCCAGACCGAGGTCACAGCAGCACTTGCAGTGTAGGTCCTCTCCTGTCGAAGGTCAGGTATCTAGTGATTGAACAGATAGAAAATGGTGGTGACGTCCGCGGCGGTGACGTCCGCAGCAGTGCGCATCATCACCGCCAGCGCACCTGTTCATTGGCTCCTGGGACCCATAGGGTCCAATGTTAACCAATGCAGCATTGCGCCGCGGTCTACGACCGCCTACCGCAATGGTGTGCAACGCCAGCGCAGTTACCCCACAATCCCATTGTCCCAGTTTAGAGGTCAGGCAGCCGCCATTTCAGGGGCCCACATGGCTTCATTTACTACTGCGTCACACATAGCTAGGCCTACACTCAACACACATACAGGAAGGGTTTTGTGAGTGGTGTAGTCTTGTGTGTAACTGTGGGTACATACCTGGAGGAATAATGATTGGTTCTTCGCTGTTGTCCTTCGTAGGCACCGTCAGCTGGGACATATGAGAAGATGGCGGAATCCTCCGGTGTACCGACCGCTGGTGGACCTGTTGACAATGGAAGAGAGACATGTCATCGTCACCTACCGGTTTGACCGTGCCACAATCCAGGAACTATGTACCCAGTTGGAGCCAGACCTGATGTCACCAATCCGCCATCCGACTGGAATCCCACCTGACGTGCAGGTGCTGTCAGTGCTCCATTTCCTTGCAAGTGGCTCTTTTCAGACAACTGTGGCCATGGCATCAGGGATGTCCCAGCCTATGTTTTCCAACGTGTTGTCCAGAGTGTTGTCTGCCCTGCTGAAACACGTAAGGAGATACATCATTTTCCCTCAGGTGGAGGATTTGCCTACAGTGAAAGGTGACTTCTATGCCCTTGGACATATCCCCAACATCATAGGTGCCATTGATGGGACCCATGTAGCTCTGGTCCCCCCCCCACAGGAGTGAATAGGTGTACAGGAACAGGAAGAGTTATCATTCCATGAATGTACAGATGGTATGTTTGGCAGACCAGTACATCTCCCAGGTAAATGCTATGTTCCCTGGCTCAGTGAATGACGCCTACATCCTGCGGAATAGCAGCATCCCTGATATGATGGGTCAACTCCAGAGGCACCGTGTATGGCTATTGGGGGACTCTGGTTACCCCAACCTGTCCTGGCTATTGACCCCAGTGAGGAATCCCAGGACCAGGGCAGAGGAACGGTACAATGAGGCCCATGGGCGGACTAGGAGGGTGATCGAACGCACCTTCGGCCTCCTGAAGGCCAGGTTCAGGTGTCTCCATATGACAGGTGGATCCCTATTCTACTCACCGAAGAAGGTGTGCGACATCATCATCGCCTACTCCATGCTCCATAATTTGGCTTTGCAACACCAGGTGCCTTTTCTGGAGGAGGATGATCCCGATGACGGTGTTGTAGCAGCTGTGGAGTCTGTGCAGCCTGTGGACAGTGATGAGGATGAAGCTGAGGAAGAAGACAACGACAACAGGGAGTCAGTCATACAGCAATGTTTCCAGTGTGACACAGGTGAGAACATTTTCATTTTTAGTATTACATTAACTTTCGCACGTCTACCTCTATCCTGTTTCTCGATTTAAATCACTATTTGGTAACTGAGTTGTACCCTTCCAATACGGTTTCACAGGTGTGGTTACCTACGTGTCAACTGCTTGCATCCTTCAAGGGCTTGTGATGTGTGACATAGATATGTTAGCTTTACAATGGTATACCCATTATGACACTGTCATTGATAATACATATTTACTAAATCACAGACTAACTCCAGATTGTTTTGTGTTTCAAGGGTGTTTATTGAAGTGCTCAGAAATGGGAGGGGGTTGTAAAATGAGGATGGGTGATGGCGGAGGAATGTCCATGGCAGAGTCCAGTCTATTAGTCTCACAGGTGCACTGCCCATCTGGGCATAGGAAGTGGAGCTGGTGCAGTTTAAGTATGGACAGGGTAACAAAGTGGTACAGTGGGAGGACAATCAGGGTGGTCTCATTTCCTGGCGGGGGTCTTGCCATCTTGCTCTGTCCTGTTCCTGGATCTCAGGGACCGCTTGCGTGGTGGTTGTCCGTCTGCAGGGGGTGTGGTGCTGGTGTGGTGGTCCTGTGGCGGGGCGTCCTGTCCACTAGCGCCAGCGAAGGTGGTGGGCAGTTCATCGTCCTGGCTAGTGTCAGGGGCCCCTTGGAGTGCCACGGTGTCCCTCAAGGTCTGCTGTATGTTCTTCAGCACCCCTACGCTGGTGCCCAGGGCGGAGCTGATGGTCCTGAGCTCCTCCCTGAACCCCAAATACAGTTCGTCCTGCAGGCGCAGGGTCTCCTGCAACTTGTCCAGGACGGTCGCCATCGTCTCCTGGGAGTGGTGGTATGCTCCCATGATGGAGGAGAGGGCCTCGTGGAGAGTGGGTTCCCTTGGCCTGTCCGCCCCCTGTCGCACAGCAGCCCTCCCAGTTCCCCTGTGTTCCTGTGCCTCCGTCCCCTGGACCGTGTGCCCACTACCACTGCCCCCAGGTCCCTGTTGTTGTTGGGGTGGTGGGTTACCCTGGGTGCCCTGTAGTGGTGGACACACCGCTGATTGACCTGTCCTGGGTAGGGAGGTTTGGGCCCGCTGGGTGGGTGCTGTGCTGGTTATACCAGAGGGTGGAAGGTCGGTGTTGGGCTGTGCCTGTGCAAGGGGAACCGACTGTCCCGAGGCCCACGATGGTCCGGGCTGGTCATCAGGATCCAGTAGGGCAGAGCTGCTCTCGTCACTGTGGGCCTCTTCTGGGGGTGGAGTGGTGTTGTCTGGACCCTCTGATGTGGTGACGGTCCTTCGGGTTCCTGCAGGGGCATAAGAACTAGATTATTGCATGTGTGTGTGTAATGGTGTGCAATGGGTACGTGTTTGTGTACCCCAGTGCAAGCATTCCTGTGTGTGGGGTTGTGTGGTGATGGTTGGGGGGTGTACTGGGTATGTGCAGTGGGCATGCTTTAGTGAGGGGTGTCCATGCTTAGTTGTGTCATGCAGGGCTTGGTGTTGGGATGGGTGGTTTGTGTCATGGGTACATTAGTGAGGAGTTGTAGTGATAGGGGAGGGGGTGAGGGGAGGGGTGTGTGATAGCATGCAGGTAGGGTGGGGGATATGATAGTTAAGATTAGACTTACCAGTGTTCCATCCTCCACCGACTCCTCCGAGGCCCTCTGAATACATGATGGTCAAGACTTGCTCCTCCCATGTTGTTAGTTGTGGGGGAGGAGGTGGGGGTCCGCCGCCAGTCCGCTGTACCGCGATGTTGTGCCTGGAGACCGTTGAACGCACCTTCCCCCGTAGGTCGTTCCACCTCTTCCTGATGTCCTCCCTATTTCTTGGGTGCTGTCCCACGGCGTTCACCCTGTCCACTATTCTGCGCCATAACTCCATCTTCTTGGCTATTGATGTGTGCTGTACCTGTGAGCCAAATAGCTGTGGCTCTACCCGGACCATTTCCTCCACCATGACCCTGAGCTCCTCCTCGGAGAAGCGGGGGTGTCTTTGGCGTGACATGGGGTGGTGTGGGTGATGTGTGGGGTGGTGTATGTGGTGATGGTTGTGGTGAGTGTAGTGGTGTGTGGTGTTTTGTGCGTGGATGGTGTTGTGTGCCTCTGTGTAGTGGGGTTGTCTATTCTGTGCTCTCTCTCTCTCTGTCGCCTTCGTCTAGATGTTTTGGTCGTAGGGGTTTGTGGGTGATGTGGGTGTGTGTTTTGTATTGTATTGGGTGTGTGGGAGTGTTGTTTGTATGTGTATCAGGTGTGTGTATTTGCAATTGTCCAATGTGGCGGTGTTTTGGAGATGTGTGTGTATTTTGAGCGCGGCGGTGTGTACCGCCAATGGAATACCGCGGTTGAAAGACCGCCGCGTGGATTCGTGGGTCGTAATAGCATGGGCGTGTTTCTGTTGGTGTGGAGGTGGAGGATTTGTTTCTGCCAGTTTATCACTGACCTTTGGTGTGGCGGTCTTGTGTGGGTGTCTGAATTTCGGCGGTTTCCAAGATGTATGTCATAATAGCTGTGGCGGATTGCCGCCGCCGCGGCGGTGTATTGGCGGTCTTCTGCATGGCGGTAAGCGCCTTTTACCGCCAATGTTGTAATGATCCCCAAAATGTGGCGCAAGGGGTCACAAAGTGGTGCATGCATGGATAGCACCACTTTGTTTATATCGCGTGGTGAAAATTGCCTTCTTGGCTCAAGGAATCTGATCCTCTATCCGTAATGACTTGGAGCAACATGGATACCCAGTAGCCTTAAGAATGGCAGCCTCTTCTGCTTACTAGGAAGAACTGTGATCTGAAGCTCTTGGCAAGCTCTGACCTGTGTATAATATTTATTGTTGTACAAGTAGCTGATAGACTGATTCCTCTCTACTGACTCTCCCAAAAACACAAGATAAGAGCTGTCCTCGAAGGTGATTGAGCTTTGTCTGGAGAGGCAAAACTGTCATACATTTACCTCAGGACCTGCTTCTTTTGCAGCCACGTTTCCAACGTGCCATCTATCTTTAACAAAAAAGCTCTTTCTGCTCTGCTAGAATGCCATCACATTTGTGTTACTGACCAGGCACACTGGGACCAAATAGAAAATGAGACTGGGTCTAACAGTGAAATCGCTAAATGTGTACACTCAGCAACGTCAAGAATTTATGTGAGAGGATCAATGACATTGCAAGCACGCCCGGTCCTAAGTAAGTAAACTTACAAGGGGACGCGTATAGGTCGATGAACCTTTTGAATCGCATAGAGTATCCTAATCATGTAGTGATTACTGAACCAATAATCAACATCAATAATCAATATCAACCACTCAAGGAACCAAAAGAAAAAACATTTTCATCAGAAATAACCATCACTCATGGAAAAGGTTAATAATTTATAGTCCCTATTGATTACAATTCTAATTCAACGTTAATTTTACCTTTATTAATCAATCTTTATTAATTCATCAAAGGAAGCATTTTTCTTCAAAGAAAAACATAAGCAACAAATGCAAATCATAAGTCAATGAACATCAGCACTAATGGAGCAATTCAGCAATTTAATTTGTCAGTCATTTGTCACCGTCAAAGTCTCCCCTGTCAGCCTACCTAACCAAAATTAGCATCAGCATGTGGGTCTTCATGCGAAAACAATTTAGATGAAACATTAATTTGGAACAATCTATCTAAGAAGAGGAAAAAACTATTCAGAAACAGCGCAGTTGGCACCTAGAAGAAAAGGCACAAATTGTCGGTCACATTTTCATAGCTACTTATGCAGGATGGATCAGCAACGAGTCAGTCTTCGTCCCCAGGTCATCAGTGGTCAGCTACGTATCAGGCTCACAGAGTGTAAGCCCAATTATCAGCACTTCGGAGAGTATCTCCTGACATCATCGACATTCGCCTTGCAGTTCTGATTTCCCTCCACTTGTCACGACTTTTTATTAGGATCTCCCAGTCCATCCCACTAATTGCTAATTGGTTGGTCCATCGGAAGTTATGACCTTAACCTATAGTTTTTGTTTACCGAATCTCTATTTTTGCATAGACATCATATCCTAAAAATTTGATTGGTCCTTCTTGTGATGAGAACATCATCCGGTTCTTCAGGTAACAAAATTGTTGCATACATGTCTTTAGTCAGTGCCTCTATTGTTCAAGTCCTGGGAAAGTACATTTAGCCTACACTACACATAATTGTATCAAATTGTCTTCATCATCTCCTGTCCGCTGGTACATTGCAGAATATTCTAGCAGAGCCATCTGAACTCTGCACAGTTCAAGGTCCTTTACTCTGGTTACCAGCCCTCATGAGCTTTGTCAAATCTTCACGTTGTAAGCAGGTAAGGCCCAGTGAAACCAGGCCTTTAATTTGGCTAAGTTAAGAATGTGAATTAACACAAAACATAGGTTACACATCCAGTTATGATATATTAATACATTTTACATACATTTTCTCACTATTCAGCATCTGTTAATACACATGGTAACCACTCCCCGTGGGCACATTTTTGCTTACACACGTTATTTCCCAATTTTAATTTCTCTACGCATTTTCTCATTAATAAACACACATTAATCATTAGACATTTCTAGAATTAGTATATCTGTTCCATCAACATCAATAACTTTGATTGTCGTGTAGAACTAGCATGGCCTATTTCTTCAGAGGAGACCTGTCAACATTTGAAAAGAACCCACAATTTTAGAATTGATAAAGAGGTAGCAATAATGTAATTATAAAGAATTGGTGGGTGTGGACACAGACTTCAGCCTATGCAAGTCCCTTTTCTGAAGCCATGTGCATCCTGCTAGAGACATAAAGCTCCACATGGTCAATGGAAAGCTATTTTGTAGAACTGGGAATGCAGATTGATGATAAGTAAAATAATGGCTCCCCCAAGGAGTCAATGATTCTTTCTTTGCAGCCTTTCGATTCCTGTTTTTGATTAAATCCATAAGTGTGTAATTTTCATTTTTTTCCCTGGGCCATCAAGCCAACATAAATTGCCAGAACTAGACATGTATTGCCATGACTAGTGTATTGTGTCATTTCTGTTGAATCTACGGTTAATCAAATCGATCTGAGCTTGAATCATTCTTGCCAAAGACTCTGCCTCTTGCCTGTGAGTTCCAGGTAGCTTAGAATCAGAGTTCTAAGCTATATGTTCTAAGCTGTGAAGAGCCTTCATCAGCTGTCATCTTGTCAATAGAGTTACACACCTTAGTGGAATATTTAGACAATTGCAACAAACCAGAGATCTTATGTCTGCATGCGTGATGTCCTTAGAAGCTCTGAATGCATTACCCAAAACAACATAAAATGCTTCTTCTTAATTCAATATGTCCACATTACGACATAGCCTACATTACCTACATGACCCCAGAGGTGGACCGTTGCAGACTTGGAAAGTGTTTAGTTGCATATGTTTATATTGTTTTGAAATGCTTCTAATGGCAATGTATATGGCATTTTCAACAGATGCTGCCACAGAAGATTGATAAACAGAATTTATCTATAAATATTTACTATTCCCGACTCTTCTCTATTAAACTGGGACATAATACCTATTGCCTATTTGCAAATAGAGAGGGAAACTTGACCAAGAACAAGTCACCTGAAATAATAATTCTAATAATAACAATCCTTTGGTTGAATAAATAAATATTCCACCTGCTGAACTACGGCACATGCAACACTGGTAAACCCAGGCCCTTGCCAGAGTGCTTGAGACAGCAACAGGCTGGCTTCTGCAGTTGTGATTATAAACTTGGTAGCAGTACAAGTATACTCAGGCTGGGCTGGGAAATGTGCAAGAAACAATGTTTCGAGCTAAGAAATTAAAAGTCAGAGGTGGCATGGATCTGCAACACTACTGCAAGTATACAGATAACCTGGTAGCAGACGGTGAGTGACACGGCATGAAATGTTGTCACGCAGGAGACGAAAGAGCACAGCACGGAGGAGGAAAGAGCACAGCACGGAGCATTTCAGGCCCGTCCTTTCCTGTGACATGCATGCGGAAGTGGCGTCTGTGTGTCACGTGTCAGCTGCAAGCTTTGCTAGAATGATGCAAGGTAGGGGCGTAGGCACTTAATTCAGGACGCAACACCAGTCGGCCACAACAAAGATGAGGTGAGAGGCAGATAATGGAATCCGCAATCGTCTCATGAAAGCTAGCATCACAGGCCAAAGTGCGTAGAAATACTTCTGAAAATACACACTCATATTAAGATGAAACAGCAGCCTAACCAAATATTATGTAATAAATAAAAACACTTTTGAATACAAATACATATAGGCCGATTTATAATGCGAGAGGCAGCCACTTGACTACGAGCAGAAAGACACGCGGCTTCGGCCAGCTTCTCGAACAGAGGGACTTTGGATTGGTGGTCTAAACTGCTCTTTTAGTTTTACTCAGTCCCTTGGGGTGCTGAGAAGTGCTTTTGCTGCGCTTGGCGACCATTGAAAAACAAGCATTTGCAGTGCAACGGGTCTCGCATTTCTCCGAGTCAGTGCTATTAGCAGTTGTAAACTCCCAACCGGACTTTTCTTGCCACATTAAATGGAAAAAAAACCGCGATCGCGCTGCTACAGCTCTCTCCTAGGGAAATCTATCGGCAAAAGTGCAATTACTATGTAACAGGACCGATGTTATGGAAAGCACTCGACTTCTGCCAAGCGAGATCGCTGTAGGAAAGTACCATCTTTCTTGGCATGTTACCCCTAATTTTACATGTATGTCAGTATGTTTTTGCCTGTCTCACTGGGATCCTGCTAACCAGGACCTCAATGCTCATAGTTTGTGGCCTGAATGTGTATACTTGTGAAGTGCCTAACTGTGTCACTGAGGCTCTGCTAATCAGAACCTCAGTGCTCATGCTCTCTCTGCCTTTAATTTTGTCACTATAGGCTAGTGACCACTTTTACCAATTTCAATTGGCATTCTGGAACACCCTTATAATTCCCTAGTATATGGTACCTAGGTACCCAGGGTATTGGGGTTCCAAGAAATCCCTGTGGGCTGCAGCATTTCTTTTGCCACCCATAGGGAGCTCAAACAAACCTTTACACAGTACTGCCATTGCAGCCTGAGTACAATAATGTACACGTAATTTCACAACCATTTTCACTGCACTTAAGTAACTTATAAGTCGCCTATATGTCTAACCTCCACTTGCTGAAGGTTAGGTGCAAAGTTACTATGTGTGAGGGCACCCTTGCACTCGCAAAGGTGCCCCCACATAGTTCAGGGCCATCTCCCCGGACTTTGTGAGTGCGGGGACACCATTACACGCCTGCACTACATATAGGTCAATACCTATATGTAGCTTCTTAATGGTAACTCAGAATATTGCCATGTAACATGTCTAAGATCATGGAATTGCCCCCCCATTCCAAATCTGGTATTGGGGAGCCAATTCCATGCATCCTGGGGGCTCCACTGTGGACCCCCGGTACTGCCAAACCAGCTCTCTGGGGTTTTCTCTGCAGCTACCGCTGCTGCCACCCCACAGACAGGGTTCTGCCCTCCTGGGGTCTGGGCAGGGGAGGGGTAGCCTCTCCCATCCTCCGGAAATGCTTTGAAGGGCACAGATGGTGCCCTCCTTGCATAAGCCAGTCTACACCAGTTTAGGGAACCACCAGTCCCTGCTCTGGCGCAAAACTGGACAAAGGAAAGGGGATTGACTACTCCCCTGTCCATCACCACCCCAGGGGTGGTGCCCAGAGCTCCTCCAGTGTGTCCCAGACCTCTCCCATCTTGTTTCCAGAGGTGTGAGGGCAGTCTGGAGGCCTCTGAGTGGGCAGTGCCAGCAGGTGACGTCAGAGACCCCTCCTGATAGGTGCTTACCTGACTAGGTGACCAAGCCTCCTCTGAGGGCTATTTAGGGTCTCTCCAGTGGGCTTTTCCTCAGATTACGACTTGCAAGAACTCATCAGGGTTCCTCTGCACTTCTCTGTTTGACTTCTGCCAAGGATCGACCGCTGACTGCTCCAGGACACCTGCAAAACTGCAACAAAGTAGCCAGAAGACTACTCGCGACATTGTAGCATCTAATCCTGCCGGCTTTCTCGACTGTTTCCTGGTGGTGCATGCTCTGGGGGCTGCCTGCCTTCAGCCTGCACTGGAAGCCACGAAGAAATCTCCAGTGGGTCGACGGAATGTTCCCCCTTCTCCAGCAGGCACCAAACCTCAGCTTAACCGGTACTCTGGGTCCCCTCTTCTTCCAACTGGAGGCAGCCATTTTGCACCTACATCTGGGGTTTAGTGGGCTCCTGCCCCCCCGGACACTTTAGCGACTCTTGGACTTGGTCCCCTTCCTTTTCAGGTCTTCAGGTCAAGGAATCCATCTTCAGAGCTTTGCAGTCTGTTGTGGTCGTTGCAAAATCCTTTATCACAACTTTAGTGTTTTTTGGGGGAAATAGTAGTACTTTACTCCTACTTTCCAGGTCTTGGGGTGGGGTATCTTTTACACCCTTAGTGTTTTCTTACACCCCCAGCGACCCTCTACACACCAAACTAGCCTAGGGGTCAATTTGTGGTTCGCTGTGTATATTTTGTGTATGTTACATACCTCCTAAGGGAGTCTTTCTTATGATATAGTACCTATATAATATAAGTGGTATTGCATGAGCTTTGAATGTCTCCTAGTTCAGCCTTGGCTGCTCTGCTATAGCTACCTCTATCAGCGTAAGCTGCTAGAACACTACTACACTCAACTAATAAGGGATAACTGGACCTGGCACAAGGTGTAAGTACCATTGGTACCCACTATAAACCAGGCCAGCCTCCTACAATTGCGCTGCAAAAAAAGATAAAAAGTAGTCCACAAACCGGACAGAAAACAGCGAGCCTCGCATGTTTTCAGTAGCTTGTCGCTGCGCTCGAGGAGGGCTAACCACCGGAAAAGGCATGACATATGCATACCTTCCACTAATGAAAGCATGCAGATTTTAACAGGCCAGCCCACGAACCAATGAAATACATGTGACATGGATGAAGCTCCAAGCCCTTTTTTAACTACTAAAGTGTCTTGCAAGCGAAACACATGCGCAAGCGCATGCGAAGCAGGCTCAACCCTAATAAGGCATAAAATACTCAGTCACATGGTATTTCTGTATCACACCACTCTTGTTCCAGGCAGCCAGTGATGAATTAGAGACCTAGACTCAAAGAAGTTAAATCTTTTCATGGCACTGGAGCAGTGATATCTGCATGCGGTAGTGTCAGGGCTTTGTTTGAGCCAAGTACATCCGCGCCTGAAACCCATTAGTAATCAAAAACGGAAATAGAAATGGTCCCCACTGGACACTATGTCATTGTCCTTAACCATACCGGTAAAAACACTCATCGATTTCTGAACAGTGAATGTGAAAAACGTTAAGGTAATCCAAGTCAGCAATATAGTTCTAGTTTATATTTCACGTTTTACTTAATCTTGCATTCCCTAAGAGAGTGAGCTATTTAAAGGAAGCTGTTTAGTATTTTTTCCATGTAGCAATTACTGTTGAATAGCACTTTATCTTAGACAGCTAACGATAACTGACAAAGCCAATTGGCCTGGCTGATTTCAGGTATATGGTAGTTGTGTTATTTAACTGGATGTAATAACAGAAAGATTATAGCGGCACCACAATACTAGTTGGGTGACACCAATGGGAATCACAGGATTTCGTTTACTTGTTTAAACAACGCCCTTAATTACATAGGCCACATCCCTTTTGTAGGACTGTCCAACCCTTTTCATCCCACTTAAATCCCATAGTATATTATGGCTTTTCAGCAACATTTGGTAATGTGGGCAATAAAATTGTATACAAAATGTCCATCCATCCACGCTTCTAGGACCATCTAGTCATTCCCATGTACGAGGAAACCAAATAGAAGAGGCGCTCCCACCTGTCAGCGGCAAGGTGTTTAACGGGCCTCGCCAGAAAGCTCTAATGAACTAATTGTGACTCGTCGACAGTGGCATTTCCTCACTTGTAATGACCTGCTAGTGGAGCCAGGCAACGCCTCTTGCTGTTTAATGTGGCGGTTAAAAACAGGCTAGGAAGTGTCCCTCCCCTGGGCGTTAGATGTTAATTAAATGCAAAGATAATGTTATGCTATTATTTCGTTTCAGGTTTGTGAATTGTTATGATTTCTGGAATATGTATTTGCTGATTTACCAGGTTACTTTTGTTCTGTCTATTCATGGCACTGCGAAGAAGTTTCAGATTATCAACAGATTTTGACACTGCATCGCCCAGCAGCAGGACAAGCGTCAGTTAAATCATATCGATCTGCCAGTGTTCACTGGATAAATCAAAATTCACGATTAGAACTGGGTTATAAAATTCGAACTCATGCATTTCTAGTTGTAATAAAGTCTGCCCCTTGCAAGTTCTCCATGTTCATAGCAAGAGATCACATCTGATGATATGTATTGTGGAAAGGCACACAGAAGTTATTAGAACATGCCTATTTTTGCAGAAAGCACCCAAATCTGCATGCTATGCCCTATTTTGGAGGACTTAGCTAATAGTAAGCATTATCAATCCAATAAAGAGTGAACCCTTTATATTTAAAGATTTTATGTTGTGTGCAGATTTGTATAGCGCAGATCATCATATGTGAGGGTATCCAGGCACTGAAGCAGGATCAAAGGCCCGGTGGTGTCCTGAGTTGAACCGCCAGGCCTTCAGTTTCTTGCGGCGGTTGTGGAAGAGAGTGGCAGTCCTGATGTGTAGAGGAAGTTCATTGCAGTTTTTGGCAGCAATGAAGGAGAAAGCGCACCCTCCTGTCTTGCTTCTAAGGATGCGGGGAGTCGTGTGAGAGACAGAAAGGTGGAGCGTAGACGTCTGAAGGGTTGATAGAGTTGAAGTCGGACGTTGAGGTAGGTTGGTCCTGCGTTGCGGAGGGCTTTGTAGGTGTGGATGAGCAGCTTGAACTTGTGATGTTTCTGAATGGGTAGCCAGTATATTTCAGTGAAATAGGGAGTGTAGTGGGTGTTTCTGGGGATGTTTAGGATGACTCTGGCTGCAGTGTTTTGGATGGTTTGGAGTCTTTGCATGACTTGGTGGGAGATGCCAACGCAGAGTGCGTTGCCATAGTCGAGTCTCCTGGTGATGAGGACCTGTGCGTCTTTGTGGGTGAGATAAATATTGCACCCCTCACTGCAGCACTTATATTAAGGACCCTAGTGTAGCTACAATATTTGTTGTTGTAGAACATTTTCAGTCAGTGGCCAGAATCTGGCACAATGGAGAACTGCCATCGACTGAAGTACCTTTTTTTAATTCACAAATAAGCTTGCGTTAAAAAAAAAATAGATGTGGTTTTATCTAGAGCATTACTCAGATTACTGAGCCCTCCCTAATAACATGCAAAAGGTTTTTTAGGCAATATAAATAAGGCCCAAGTTATTTCCATTGTTCACATTTTGTTGCTTAACAGGTTTGTGCTGCTGAAGCGCACAGTAAAAATCATCACACAGAATAAAATCTAACTAGAAGGATGCTCTCTACCCAATATTCAAGCGTTGAATATTCTAAATAAGGTTTACATAAAATCTTTTTCTCTCCGATTCATGCTTTTTCTCAGTACACCAAAAGTCAATGCATGTTTCCATCTGTTTACTGTAGTGCTCTAATTATCCTGTTTTTTGGGCAGACATGATGGGCATATTTTGTTTTCTTCCATAAACTGGGGTGTTGGTCAGGTCTATCTGGAGAATTTGGGACCATCCTATAAGAGACAGTTACAACCTATAGCTAACTGGACTGATTGTCAAGCATCTTTTTTAAGGCTTTGAATTTCAGGGGGTAATAGCCCCCAACAATCAAAGATTACGCTAGGAGTGTAGCAGCCGCGGCCCATCCTTTAGGGAGGAGGGGCCACACCTCCCACCTTTTGCCCCTCAAGAAGAGTGTCTGTCAGGCTGAGCAAAGGTCAGCCTCACAGACACTCTTCATATTCAGGTCAGGCAGCCAGGAGCCAAACATGCGCGATTTGCGCAGACTCCTGGCTGTCTGAGCTGAACTCTGCTGGGCTGAAGAGGTCACAGCTTCTATGGGCGTGACCTCCTCAGCTCAGCAAAGGTGCCTCGAGGCCCTTCCCCTCGGTGAGTAGGGGAAGCATCACCAATTGACTTCGACCTGGGCGCTTCAGGGCGAGTGTCAATCAGTGACACCTCGTCACAGAGTGGGGCGGAGTCAGAAGTCTCACTGACCCCATCCCACTCTATGACAAGTTGGGACTGCTGCCTTCCCTCAATGGCTAACCTAAGGTCAGCCAGAGGGGGAAGGCAGCAGTCCCAACCCTCCTGGGACCTCGGAGCTGAAGGTAGTGTGTGTGTTTTTTAAAATTAATGTTTGGTGCATGCATGTATGTTTGAGTGTTGATGAGTGTTGTTAATGGATGTGCATGCATGTGTGAATGAATGAGTGTGAGCGTGCTTCCCGCCCGCCCCCTCCTTCCTAAAATTACCGGCCGCCGCTGGAGCACTGAGTGCAGTTTTCACAAGGACTAAGCTCGAAAAATATATTATATAGCCAACGTTGCATCATTATAAATAAAAAAACTTTCATTCAAGTTAGGTTAATTTCCATGGTGAGCAACATGATTATCAGCTCAACTTCCAGTACCTAACAAGAAGAGAGCATAGTGAAAGCCTTTCTCCAGTTGAAATAATTTACATCCACTTTAGGGGGTAACACTACCTGAGTCTTGGCACAGCGCCTGGTTGGTGCATAGTTAGGTTGGTTCATTCTCATTTTCATTTTTTGCTGTCTATGAGAGTGAGCTGATATCCCAGATGAGGGTGGCATACCATTCAATATTTGATGTGAGGGTTTGCATGCCTTTGAGTTCTCACAGTTGGGTGCACCACTACCCAGAGAGTTCTGATGTCTTAGACGTGTTGCAGTGGTGATGGCAGCAAATAGCATAATGTTTCTGAGGCAAGACATGTGACACATAAACGCGCTTCTAAAGCCACCTATCATAGTGCACCAAAAGTAATCACATAGGATGTAAGCATGCAACTTGATTCAATTTGCCATGTCAGTCACACATCCCTCTATATATCAGTCTCCAAAGTATCACTTCCCACACTGTGTAGAGGATCTGATCTGCAGACCTGCCAACTCACACTGTGCCACCCTGTGTCACGATTTGATCTCCCTTCAAACAGTCTGTTGGTGAAGAGTCAAAATCATATGGTGGCAGGAAAAAGGAGCTAGAAATCACTGAAAAGTGTGAATTTCCAGCTCCTCTTTGGCAGCTGCAAGCAGCCGATGTCCATTAAGAGGTGTGAAAACACCCCAGGATATCAGCTGCAGCCTCTGCAGCGTTTGTGTTTTTGTTTTATGAGAGGGGGAAGAGGGTGATGGGTGCAAGGCAAGCACAGCCCATCCTTTAGGGCGGAGGGGCCACGCCCCCCCACCTTTTGCCCCTCAAAAAGAGTGTTTGTCAGGCTGAACAAAGGTCAGCCTGACAGACACTCTTCATGATCAGGTCAGGCAGCCAGGAGCAGACATGTGCGATTTGTGCAGACTCCTGGCTGCCTGAGCTGAACTTTGCTGGGCTGAAGAGGTCACAGCTCCTATGGACGTGACCTCCTCTGCTCAGCAGAGGTTCCTTGAGGCCCTCCCCTGGGTGACGAGGAAAGTGTCACCCATCAACTTCGACCTGGGCGCTTCAGGTTTAAGCCCTGAAGTGCCCAGGGCGAGTGTCAATCAGTGACACTTCGTCACAGAGTGGGGTAGGGTCAGCAGTCTCACTGACCCCATCCTACTCTGTGACGAGGCTGGGACTGCTGCCTTCCCTCATTGGCTGACCTAATGGCAGCAGTCCCAACCCTCCTGGGACCTCCAAGGCTGAAGGTAAGTGTGTGTGTGTGATCTTTTAAAATGAATGTTTGGTGCGTGTGTGCATGTTTGAATATTATGGCCCTCATTACAACCCTGGCGGTTGGTGATAAAGCGGCGGTAATACTGCCAACAGGCCGGCGGTAAAAAAAATTGAATCACGACCATGGCGGAAACCGCCAACACAGACAGCCACTTTAACACTCCAAACGCCACTGCGGTAGAAACAAACACTGCGGCGGTCACCGCCAACAGACAGGCAGAAGACAATGTACTGCCCACACTATTACAAGGCACCAATCCGCCAACTTTTCTGGGGTGGTACCAATGGCATCAAAAGCACGGCGGAAACAGTACAGAGAAGGGAAACCACTAACCTCTCGACACCCAACAAGGAACCAGGACTCCATGGAGCCCGAGTTACAGGTCCTGCCCATGTTGGTTTACCTCCTCATCTACCATGAACATCTAAGACGACGGCGACAACGACAGTGAGTACTGCACCTAGTACACAAGGGAGTGGGAGAGGAAAAAGAGAGTGACACACACATGCAACACGCAACACCCCCACCCCCCACCCACAACAACATACACACACACATCCAATAACATCACAGATACACCCCGTCACCCCCTGGAAGAACACAAGGACCAAATGAAATGAGTGTAACGAGTGTAATAATCGAACAATCAGGTAGCCAAAGATAACTTTAAATCATTAGTATATACAAATATTTACAGCAAGTACATACGACCGTACACTGTCCCATTAAATGTCTGTGGACCAGTGGTCCTAAAAGGCATGGGCGAAGCCAACACACGACATCTGCCTCAAAACGGAGAGAACACTGTAGAGGTATCAGTTTGAAAAAAACACATGCACCTCAGGGGGAATTGGAGGGGGGGCACCTCAGCCGGACGATGGGATGACGCCACTGCTCCTCGAGGGGGCCCCATGCCCACTACTTGGTCCTGGGGAGTGCAAAGCCACAGTCTCTCAAGTGAGTGGTTTGCCCACTGCTTGGTCCTGGGGAGTGCAAAGCCACAGTCTCTTAAGTGGGTGGTTTGCCCACTGCTTGATCCTGGGGAGTGCAAAGCCACAGTCTCTCAAGTCTCTCAAGTGGGTGCTCTGCATACTGCTTGGTCCTGGGGTGTGCAATGTCTCTGTAGCGGACGCTGTTCTCCTCTGGTTCTGGAGGGGGCCTGTTGCCCATAGTGCTTCATCCTGCCAATGACTGGGGTAGTGGATGCTGTTCTCCACTGGTTCTGGAGGGGGCCTGGTGCCCAGAGTGCTTCATCCTGCCAAGGACTGGGGTAGTGGATGCTGTTCTCCACTGGTTCTGGAGGGGGCATGGTGCCCAGTGATGCTGCACCAGCGGTGTGGTAGTTCCCATTCCCTCACATGGGTTTCTGAGCCATGAGATTCACCGGTAACAGGTAGCATGATACTCCATGGAGGCAGACCCACACTCCTCCTTGTGACGACTAAGGCTGCAAACTGCTGGAAGTGCCAGTGCTGGTGGTGGTGCCTCATGTACTGTGTGCAGGGACCAGGACGTCTCCTGCAGCCTCGGAAGCCTACCGACTGGGAATGCTGCTGATGTCCGCTGTAGTGGCACTTGCTGGGCATGTCGCGGGGCTGGTGTCTACACTTGTGGAGGGAGATACCAGGCCGGCTCCTGCAGCCTCGGAAGGCTGCCCACTGGGGATGATGCTGGTGACTGTAGTTGAGGCAGCTGCCATGCAGGTGGCAGTGCAGGTGGCAGTGCAGATGGCGGTGTAGGTGGCTGTCATTGCGTTGGTGCCCAAGGCGGTACAGGTTGCTGGGCTGTCTTGCGAAAGGGGTGGCACCAGTCCCTCATCCGGAGGCTCTGTGCCCAGAGCTCTTGTGTCTCTTCCCCACCTTGGAAGTTGCTGCTGGGACCTTGGCACTGTCCTCTTTGGTTCTGGGTGAGGCCTTGCTGGGTGGTTGGTGTGGCTTTTCTCTTCTACATGCTGGCCCGTTCTTTAACTTGGCAGGTGGTGGAATATGGTGGTCCTTGGCTTCACTAGGTGGCACACTGGCAGCCCTGATGGGTGCCCCCTTCGATGTTCCTGGACTAGCAGGGACCAAACTGGATGAGGATTTGGTGGCTGAAGTGCTGGTCAGGGCTATAGACAACCTGGCCCTAGGGTAAGGACGGGTGGAGGTGTAGGGAAGAGGTCAATGCTAGCTAGGAAAAGTTTCTTTGACACACTGGGATGGGAAGATGGAGGGAGTTTGGGAGTGGAGGAAGAGGTAGTGGTTGTAGGAGGTGTACGTCTGCTGAGTTTGGGTGAAGGTGCATGGTTTGGAGGCTGTATTGAGGTGGATGGCTGTTGAGTGGGTGTGTGCCGGCGTTTGTGTACTTTGGGAGGAGGGCTCACAGACACACTGGGAGAGGACACAGGGGATGTGTGAATTGTAGTGGGGGTGGTGATTGCACGTGAGCGGTGTGTGGTGATGGGCGTGCTGGTGATGGAGGTAGTGGCTGAGGATATAGTGCATGCAGGTGTGAGTGCAGATGAGACTGGGAAGGAGGTGGAGGACGTGGAGGAGGGGGACACAGTGGAGGCAGTGGATATTGGTGTGTCTGCATGGGTATGGTGCTTGTGTGAGTGCCTGTGGGAGTGCCCGTGGTATGTGTGGTGCTTATGTTTGCCTGAGCGACTTTTGTGTGTTGATGTGTGTGCATGCTGGTCTGATGGTGTGCTTGGGATAGGCTGAGGTAGAGGGGATTGGGTCTGGGTAGTGGAGGTTGGAGGGGGGAGGCTGGACACAGGGACAATGGCTGTCATCAGTGCTGAGGCCAGAGCCTGAAATGCTCTCTGTTGGGCCGCCACGCCAGAAAGAATGCCCTCCAGGGATGCATTTGTTTGCTGCAAATGCCTCTCTACACCCTGGATGGCATTCAAAATGGTTGACTGCCCAACAGTGAGGGATCTCAGGAGGTCAATAGCCTCCTCACTGAGGGCAGCAGGGTTGAATGGGGCAGGGCCCGAGGTGCCTGGGGCGAAGGAGATGCCCACCCACCTGGGTGAGCGGGCACGGGAAACACGCTGAGGGGCTGCTGGGAGGGAGGTGCTGGTAGGGGGTGTGGCGGCTGTACCTGTTGTTGCGGTGAGCACAGATGTGCTTGCCACCGCAAGGGAGCTCCCATCAGAGGAGGAATCACTGTCGCTGGTGTCACCTCCTGTCCCCGTCGTGGAGCTCCCCTCACCCTCCGTCTCACTGGTGCCTTCAGACTCCATACATTCACCCTCCTGGGCCATGAGGGTTGCAGCTGCGTCCTGCTCCGGTGCCACTGCTCCTCCGCCAGATGGTGCTAATGCACACAAGGACAGGGTGACAAAACAAAAAGGGGGGGAAAGACAGAGGAGACACATGGTCAATGCCAGCAACACCACTACAGTTGGCGGACACAACACACAGGGAGCAGCGCTATGCACTGGCCCATGCACTAACAGTTCTTAGGAAAATCACCTGCCCATGGGGGACTATGCCTAACCCCATTTGTTGCATACCTGGAACCCACAGGAGCCTGACTAATTGTAGATGGCCACTACCACTATTGGGGTTGGAGTGGCACACAGCCTGCCTAACAAGGAGCCTACCCTACAACGTTCGCCCTGTCCTAGGGGAACCCACAGCCCATCCCCCACCCAGACACCTCGTAAAGCGCGCAGAGTCAGCTGAATGAGACTGTACTCACCCCATTGTGGCTGCTTTGATGCCCGCAAGCGCCCCTCCAACTCTGGATATGCCACCGCCGGGATCCAGAACATCAGGGGGGTCATGGTGCGACGGGCACCCCTTCCACGTTGGGAGGCAATCCCGAGCTGGGCCTCAGCTGTCTTCTTGCTCCAGAAGCAGAGGTCCTCCCATCTCTTGTGGCAGTGGGTGCTCCGTCTATGATAGACCCCCAGGGTCCGCACTTCCTTTGCGATGGCACGCCAAATACCCTTCTTCTGGTGGGCGCTGACCTAGAAGAGAGGTAAAGTAAGAATGGAACTTATTCCCCCGTCCTGTTCTTCTTACTCATTGGCCACCAGTTCCCACCCATGCCCTGAAACACATACACTGACCATCCTCACATGCAGGCCACAGCCCCCCCCACAACATGTATCTTTCATCCAGACCACTCCATACATTCATGTCCCATCCATCATGCTTACAGTGTACTCACCTGTTTGTCTGGAGGACGGTAGAGTTGCGTGTACTGGGGGAGGACCCCATCACCCAGTTTGTCCAACTCCTCTGTGGTGAAGGCAGGGGCCCTCTCCCCAGACACTGTAGCCATTGTTGCTTCCCGACTGAGGTCACAGCAGCACTTGCAGTGTAGGTCCTCTCCTATTGAAGTTCAGGTATCAAGTGAGTGAACAGATAGATAATGGCGGTCACGTCTGCGCAGTGCGTACCATCACCGCCGGCGTACATCGTCATTGGCTCCTGGAACCCATAGGGCACAATGATAACCAATGCTCAATTGGGTGCCAGTCTTCGGCCGCTTACCGCGACGCTGCACAGTGCCAGCGCAGTTACCTCATTTCCCCTTGTCCCTCCTTACAGGTCAGGCAGCCGCCATTTCAGAGGGGCACATAGCAGGGCACCTAACTGCTTTACAGCACATTTGGGCAGGAACACAGACAGACAGCGCCACACACCGATTAAATCACATTAAGCGCGTCTGTTGGAGGAGGGGCGGCGGCAGCAAGACAATCCAGGACAGGAGCCCTTTAAATTTGAAGCTCGCGCTCCTGCTCCGCGGGAAGGGCGTCTGTTGGAGGAAGGGCGGCGGCAGCAAGACAGTCAAGGGCAGGAGCCCTTTAAATTTGAAGCTCGAGCTCCCGCTCCGCGGGCAGCGCATCTGTTGGTAGGAGGAGCAGCGGCAGCAAGACAATCAAGGGCAGGAGCCCTTTAAAATCGACCTCCCGCTTCGTGGGAAGCACGTCTGTTGGAGGAGGGGCGGCGGCAGCAAGACAATCAAGGGCAGGAGCCCTTTAAAATTGCGCTCGCGCTCTGCGGGATGCGCCCGGGCCAAGGGCGGACCCGTCCTGCGCCCATCAGCGCCTGGCAGAGGCTGGGCTGGGCCACCCCCCTGACATTTTTTCTGCAACTACAGCCCTGGGCACCTACATAGGGTAAGGACGTGCTCTCCACCAGGCTGACTCTCCTGTGGACTTTATGATCCAGTGTGCTACAGGACCGCAAGGAGACGCTTAAGGACTCTGAGCTACAGCTGGTGTCGGTTCAGTGGACAGGGCAGGAACCCTTTTTATAACTCCCTTGCGCCGCCGCCGGGCGCCCCTTAAAGCCCGGAGGAGGCTGGGCAGAGCATACCCTGTCGATATCTGGTTTAGAGATTTGCATATATTTTGCCGTGACTAGCAAAGAGTGTCCAATATAGTAACCCCATATACATAATGGGGAAAAGAAAGCAAAATCAAATGGGGAACGGTATCAACACAAAAACCCAGGGAAGCACTAATACGATTACTAATTATCTTACAGATGCAATGGGGAAAATTAATGAAGCAATTATTAACGTCGAAGTACGTTTAGTGGCGACAAAAAATGTCTTACATGAGGCCATCACTGAAGTGAGCACGGAGGCTGTAGGTTTAATTTCTGAATTAAAATCTCCAAAGGAAAAATCCACTAGGGTGGATCCTAGATTTTTCCTAGGCCCTTTACTACCTACAGATACAATAGAAGAAATTGATCCATCGAATAGTATAGACGACCACATTTCTTCACCACCCAAGAAAAAAAGTAGTCAGATCACTAAACCTAAGCTTATGTTACCACCCCCACAGTTCCCTAAGTGTAGCAAAATAACCACTGAAATGCATGGGGGTCATTCAGTAGTAGCATCATCAGATAACAATGGTCCCTTACAAAAACGTATGGAAACTCTTTTCAAGAAATTGCATGGCAAGTTAGACCATATAGAATCAAAAGTATTGTTAGAATTCAAGGAGATAAAAGAACGCATAACTAAGATAAAAGTAAGTGTTAATTCAATGACTAAAGCGAACATTTTGCCCCTTGGCAGTGACACTATATGAAATGAGAGTCAAGGCCGTAGATATGAGGAACAGTGCAATGACAGGGAAAGCAGATTCTAATAAAAGAAGTATGGAATACCGGTACCCCATACAGGAAGAAATCCCTCAGTCGAAGGTACCTATGATTAATCAAAGGGAGCAATTGGATAGAAATCATAGGTGCCAGTCTTTGAGTAGAAATAGGCCTGTGAAAGAGGTATTACAACTACAGCCAGATGCTACTCCATACACAATCATTCTTAAAAATGTTCCCAAATTGGGACCAAACACTGTTGAGACCTGGCCAGATTTACGCAACAAAGTAGTACACTGGATGTCAGAGAATATATGTACACCAGATAAACTGTTTTGTGAAATTTTATAGGCAAGGAGGGTTGATTGGGTGGGTTATTTGGAGGAAGAAGAGGGAGATTGCATTGTGGTCAATTTCCGTAATCCTCGCTTTGTGGGTCAACTACTAGTGGACTTGGATATAAGACATCGAACTGGTAAAAACCTGAGAAGGGAGATTATGGCTGTCCCACCAGGATATTTTTATAGAATGATGAATATCTCAGGTACAAGAGACATAGGGGCTACAAGGAATACACCTAGTAATTTGGTCAGGCATACCAAACTAGAATGTTCCGATCGATTCGCTCCCCTGAGTAACATGGAGGATTTGGACTGACAGCAGGAGGACATGAGTAGAAAAGGGATTCTGCTATCTGACAAAATACAACCTATCACTGTAATGCCCAAATTAAAATCTTTAAGCTGTAATAGTGATGTTGAGCCAGATGGGAGGTCCCTAGCAAGAGACTCAACTATACTCATGTCGTGGAATATAGCTGGAGTAAAAACTAAAATGGTTGAGAAGGAATGGCAGACCATAATAAACTCATCACTTATAATCTGTCTACAAGAGACATGGCATACGGGATCCTTTTTTATTGAAGGTTATACCATATTCTCCACACCAGCTTCTGCCTCAGCCAGTGGTAGGGCAAAGGGAGGATTAGCAAAACTGATATCAACATTGGTACCGTATACATTGGTGAAATCCTCCCTTGATTCCCCTTACTATCAGTTCTTATATTTTTCGGATAGATGGAATTTTAGGAATTGTATTAATAAACTATTACAATAATAAATTTGATGGCACCAATAGAGTAGTGGCATCGACCCTCCAGGATGATCTACAGATCTTTGTAAATTATAAAACTTCTAGTTATACAATAATATGGGCTGGAGATTTTAATATTGGGACATGCCAGAATACCATAGGAAAGACATGTGGATTTATCGACGATGGGGGAAGCTCCCAATCGCACTTTTTGCACAATAATTATGGAACTGTACTGAATGAAATATTATCTAGATATGCTTTAGAATTGAAAGAACAAGATGGGCTTAATGGAATGAAGCTTCCAACGTTTATAGGAAGAGGAAATTTTTCAATAATCGACCATATATTCATTTCTAAGAGTAACATAGATATGGTTGAATCTCTGAAGATTGAGCCAACCATCTATAGTGATCACCACCCCTTGTTACTTACTATGAGATTAGCTAAACCCTTTAACATAGTTGAACGATTAGCAACAAATATAGGAATAAGAAGGGAAAATGGAATTGTAATTAAATGGACTGGGGTAAATGAAATAGATGTGATGAAAAAAGTTGTGACACAACACCGTCAAGAAATTTTCACATGTACAGAATACAATCAAAGTCCAAATGAGATTCCAGGATCTTTTAACCAGCTTAGAAACACCATCGCAGGAAGGTTAGTGAGAACATTGGGGAATAAAAAGAGAGGAAAAGTGGGGTGGTTTGATCATAATTGTTCATTAGCAAGCCAGGAATTAAAACAAGCCCTGCAGACTCGACCAAGAAATAGGTAAGAAGTAATTATTAAACGTGCAAGCTACAAACATGCACTTATGACCAGGAAGGCACAACTGAGAGCTAGGGCATGGGCTAACCTTGAGCAAGCAACGATACTAAGAGACAGTAATCTATTCTGGAAAACTATTAACCAACCATTCTTAAAAAATTGTGATGCTCTTGAAATAACAGTACACGTTCCATCATCGGAATGGCTTTCTCATTTTGGCTCAATTTTTAACCCAGATAATTTGACCATTCGCTCTTTGAATACTGGGATAATTGAGATCAAGCCACCCTTCTTGAAACCAGTTAGTTTAGGGGAAGTGAAATCTGCTATAGGAAGATGTTTGAAAGGGAAGGCACCGGGCCCTGATGGGGTGTCAATAGATGTCTATTCGACACTCGTCGACCTATGGTGCCCTATTTTGACCCAAGTTTTTATGAGTGCGACAAAGGGATGTATTTTAATATCATGGACCAAAAGTATAATTGTCCCTATTTTCAAAAAGGGAGATAGAGGTGACCCCAAATGTTATCAACCAATTTCACTTTTAGATACCTCTGTCAAATTGCTGGGAAGAGTACTAGAAAGATTAGAGTTATGGGTAACCAACAATCATATACTCTCAGAGGCTCAATTGGGATTTAGACCTGGGGTTGGTACTCTTGAACAATGTTTAAATCTTAATTTAACAATAAGTAAATATACAATAGCAAGGAAGGGTCATGTGTTGCTTTGTTTCGCAGATCTTAGCAGCGCTTTTGATTTGGTGAACCATGCAAAGCTGTGGAAAGTCTTAATAGATATTGGCGGCGCCCTCAGATATATTAAGCTTCTTGGCGCAATTATATAACCATTTAACAGCGAGGGTGAAATATGGAAGAAATGGCGAGTGTACCCCAGGTTTTAGGATAGGGAGAGGAATACGCCAAGGTTGTGTCTTGGCGCCTCTTTTATTTTCCCTTTATATAAATAGAGTAGATGCCCACCTAAAAAATATAGGAATTGATACCCCTAAAATAGGAGAATGTTCTATCCCAGTCCTTTTATATGCAGATGACGCAGTACTGCTGTCACGAACTGCAAATGGGTTGCAGCGGCTAATCGAGGGCTTTGTGGAATTTATGGAGGAAAGAGATATGTTGTTGAATATGAGCAAAACTGTTGTAATGACTTGTGGACAGGGAAAGACCAGGAAGAAAACGCATTTCATCAAGGGCCATAAATGTGAAGAGGTGATTGGACTTACATACTTGGGTATACAGTTTTCTAATATGGGTCATTGGAAACAACATCTAGAAATTATCAAGATGAAGAATATTAGGACAACTGAGGCTGTTTTAAGATTTTTAAAAAAAAATTGGTAACAAATCCCTTAGGGAAATGTTGCAGATTTACAAAAATAAATCAATTATCAGCATTACGTATGGTTCTGCCCTTTGGGGTCTGATGCCCGAGATCCATTCATTACAAGTGCTAGAGAACACATTTTTCAGTATACTACTTGCAGTCCCAAATACCACCTCCACATTTATGATACATAAGGAACTGGGCTGCCCTTTGGAAGATCTAATATAGCCTTAGAACCCGCCGTAGCGGGCTCTACCGGCTATTAAAGGCCTGCTTCCCGCGTTAAATGCCCGAGCCGAAGGCGAGGGCATTTAACAAGGGAGAGGGACTTGCATAGTTATTGTATCTGTGTGTGCCATCTTGTGCAATGGGTGAGTTTCCCTCTACTCCCGTGCTTGCATTATCGCCTTGGCCCTTGTGTGAGTGGTGATTGTGTGCCTCTCTACTGGACATGCTTTAGTGATGGGTGTCCATGCAGGTCTGTGATGGGTGTCCATGCATTGTTGTGACATGCAGGGCTTGGTATTGCAATGTGTGGGTTGTGATAGTGGGGTATCTGTGAGGTGTTGGGGTGATGGGTGTGAGGGTAGGGGTAGATTTTTGTGATGGCATGCAGGTAGGGTGGGGGATATAATGGTAAATATTTAACTTACCAGAGTCCAGTCTTCCTGCTACTCCTGCGAGGCCCTCAGGATGCATTATCGCCAAGACTTGCTCCTCCCATGTTGTTAGTTGTGGAGGAGGAGATGGGGGTCCACCGCCAGTCCTCTGTACTGCTACTTGGTGTCTGGATACCACGGAACGCACCTTCCCCCGTAGGTCGTGTCACCTCTTCTCAATGTCATCCTGTGTTCTTGGGTGCTGTCCCACTGTATTGACCCTGTCGGCAATTCTCCACCATAGCTCCATCTTCCTTGCAATGGATGTCTGCTGCACCTGTGATCCGATTAGCTCTGGCTCTACCCGGATGATTTCCTCCATCATGACCCTGAGCTCCTCCTCAGAAAACATGGAGTGTCTTTGAGGTGCCATGATGTGGTGTGGGTGATGTGTGAGGTGATGGTTGATGTGATGTGTGCTGTGATGTGTTGGGGTGTGTTCTTTGAGGTGCGTGGATGGTGTATGAGTGATGGTGTTGTGTGCCTCTGGATGCTGGTGTTGTCTTTGCTATTCTCTCTCTTCACTTCTTCCAAAAATGTTGTTTTAAGGGGTTGTGGGTAATGTGGGTTTGTGTTTTATAGTGGTGTGAGTGTGTGGGTGTGGTGTGTGTATGTGTGTCAGGTGTGTGTAGTTTAAATTGTCCAATGTGGTTGTGTTTTGTAAGTGTGTGTGTGTTTTGAGCGAGGCGGTGTGTACCGCCAATGGATTACCACAGTTGAAAGACCGCTGCGTTGATTCATGGGTCGTGATAGTGTGGGCGTATTCCTGTTGGAGTAACGGTGTGGGTTTTGCTATCGCCAGTTTATCACTGACCTTTGGTGTGGTGGACTTGTGTGGGTGTCTGTATTGTGGCGGATTTCTAGATGTGGGTCATAATACCTGTTGCGGATTTCCACCACGGTATGTTGGCGCCCGCAGGAACGGCGGTCAGCAGCCTTTAATGCCAGAGTTGTAATGAGGGCCTATGAGTGTTGTTAATGGATGTGCGTGCGCGTGTGAAAGAATGAGTGTGTGTGTGTGATCTTTTAAAATGAATGTTTGGTGAGTGCGTGCATGTTTGAATGTTATGAGTGTTGTTAATTGATCTGTGTGCGTGCATGTGTGTGTGAAAGAATGAGTGTGTTTGTGATCTTTTAAAATGAATGTTTGGTGCATGCGTGCATGTTTCAATGTTATGAGTGTTGTTAATGGATGTGCATGTGTGTGTGTGTAAAAAAATGAGTGTGTGTGTGCTTTCCGCCCACCCCCCTCCCTCCTAAAGCTGACGGCTGCCGCTGGTGCAAGGTACAGAGGTGCCTCAATAGTTAGCTCCCAACATAAAGCCTCACCCCTAGAAGGTCAAGTCCCCTTTCAAACTGCAAATGTTATGTCCAAGTTGGCAGTTCTGGAACTGGGTCATTAGATTCCAACAACTGGCTCCAAAAATTAGCATGGTTTAACTCAAAACAAGTTCCATGGAAATCCACTGAACTACTCCTGCCTAACAGACGTCAACTGTACATTGTTCACGCTCACCACTTTACATCTTATATACTACACAAGCATATGAATCCTGCCACGTTGCATATGCCTGGAATTTCTTGGGATCTCTCTCCTAACGGAGTAGTACAAAATGATGAAAAATGAAGGGGAAACATAAGCCTTCACACAACCTTGACCAGGATCTCCTGCAAGTGAGTCCCCAACCAGAGTTTTTTTCTTTAATGGGCCAACATCAAATTGAGGTAAAGTGTACAGTGACAAAGTCTCAAGGAGATTCTCAGACTGTCATAAGGCACCGAACAGAAGTGAATCGCAAGGCTTTGGGTAATTCTGTGTTAGAGAAGCATCAGGAAACCAAAAGTTGGTCTCACTAGCAAGTTCTCAAGCCTGTGGAAAAGTGCAGGGTGCAGTTTCTGCACAATATTACCTTTGGGTTTCAGAACCTTGATCTTCCACTAAATAAACAGTGCATTAAGTCCATTCATGCAGTCAATGTGTTTATACATAGTCTGGCCCGATACCAGATGACATACTTTATGCTCTTAGCCTTCCTGAGCTCTTCTGATCAATCCACAGGTGATACATCTTCATAAGCTAGCAGATGTGCCATTACTTGACATCTCACTGAGGTCCTCTTGGACTGCATCCCCTTGTCAAAAACCCATGACACGAAAAATCACCTTCCCTCCTTCACTCTTTAACAGTATTCTTTGTCTGCCCTTCTCAGACATGGCAGGGCCTTGATCAGTCTTACTATATTAGGCAGTGGTGGCCAGCGGCAAACAAAACTTGTGGGGTGAATATGTAACCCACTGACAGGCATGGGTAAAAAAAACTGCATTGCCCTTAGGCTCAGTGCCAAAGCTCTCAGTCATGGTCCGTTTTAAACAGTGTTTGGAACCAGCCACGATTGAGAGCTCTGAAGCTGAGGCTGAACGCACTGCAATTGCCTGTCAGTGAGTTAATTTTAATTAAAATACAAAAATATTCACTCAGTGGCTCCTCCAGCACAGACAGCAAGCTCCAAAAGCCTTGTCCAAGTCCCCTCTACCAATCATGGCTCTGCTCTCATGCTGCTCAGGCAGCATGAAAGCAGCACCGGGATTGTTTGGAGCACCCTGGTCTAACATTCCGTCAAACCCTGGAGACCTGTGCATTCTCTCCACCCAACTGTCTAAGGCAGCTCGGGTTGGAGTGTTTGAAGTGTGCTTGTCAGGCTGGCTGTCGCAAGGCAGCTGCCCAAAGTAACATGCACACTCTAAACTGGAGTGCACTGTACCCACTGTTCCTTGATGCTACGGGTCCCGCCCTCTCAGACTAGGCTGCTTGCCAGAATGAAAAATAAAATGATGATACATTTTTTTAGTTACCATTTTATTTCTCATGATTCCCTCCACTTTTAGCAGCGGGGTAATGCTCCTTTGCCCTCATGGAGCCCGCTGCTGATATTAAGAACTATTGATACTGCTTGCCAACACTTGCGAGAAGCAAAACCCTATTCTAAGCTTCATGAGGAAAGGAGATATTGGGGCACCAGCATGCCCTGCCCACCCACCTGTGCACCAGTTCCTCTCTCTAGGAATATAGGATTCCTTAACTAGATTCATCACTGACCTGACCAGTTTGCAAGCCAACTGGTGTGGCTGAGGCAGAGACAGTGAATTCACTTTATATGTGACTTTTGGTCACTGTGGTAAGTTAGTGGGACTGCATTTGTTGGAAGAGGAGTGAGAATTTGATTTGGGTCTGACTGGGCTCTTCAGTACACATTTTGGCTGTATGGAGCTTTGAACATTGTGGCCCTCATTACGACCCTGGTGATCGGTGATAAAGTGGCGGTAATACCGCCAACAGGCCAGCGGTAACTACCGCCAAATTATGACCATGGCGGAAAGATCTCGATAGACAGCCAATGTACCACACCGACTGCAAGGGTGAAAACAACAGCCACAAGTCTACAGCCTACAGCCAGGCGGAAGTTTATGTTCCGCCCACCATATTAAGAACCTGGAAACCGCCACCTTTTCCGGGGCGGTACCAATGACGTCAAAAGCCTGGCAGAAACTGAGCTCACAAGGGAAAGGACTCACCATTGGAGACACAGGGAAGAACCACACCGCCATGGAGCCTGAACTGCATGTCTTCCCGATGATATTCTACGTTCTGCTCCACCACGAACACCAATGCTGGCGAAGACGATGACGGTGAGTACAGCTGCCTAGCACACAAGGGAGGGGGGGAGGAAAACGTCAGTGACACACACACGCACAACACACACACCCTACACACAGCCAGATGCATTACAAAAACAATTTGACCACGAAACTCGGCTGAATAATGCAAGGACAAAACGATTTCGCAAAAGTGAATGTAATGAGATCACCACAGTATGTCAAATAAGTTAGGCAAGATAAAAGATATATACATATGTACAGAAAAAGGGACACAGCCCAGTCCACAATTTGAGTAGGCCACCGGGCCACAGGCCAAAGTCCAAGGCTACACATGTCATCTGCTTCAACACGGAGAGAACTCTGCAGGGGCATCAGTTGGTAAATAGGCAGGCACCTCAGTGGAACAGGGGCGGGGGCACCTCAGCCGGGAGATGTAACAAAACCACTGGTTCTGGAGTGGGCAACATGCCCTATGCTTGGTCCTGTGGAGGGCAAGGTCACAGTCTCACATGTGGGTGTCTCACCCACTGGTTCTGGAGTGGGCATCCTGCCCTGTGCTTGATCCTGGGGAATGATGGGCCACAGTCTCTCAGGTGGGTGTCATACCCACTGGTTCTGGAGTGGGCAACCTGCCCTGTGCTTGATCTTGGGGAGTAATGGGCCACAGTCTCTCAGATGGGTGTCATACACACTGGTTCTGGAAGGGGTAACCTGCCCTGTGCTTGATCCTGGAGAGTGATTGGCCACAGTCTCTCAGGTGGGTGTCATACCCACTGGTTCTGAAGGGGAAAACCTGCCCTGTGCTTGATCCTGGGGAGTGCAAGGCCACAGTCTCTCAGGTGGGTGTCTTGCCCACTGATTTTGGAGGGGACAGGCCGCACAGCAGCCCACGGAGGCAGGATTACATACCGTCCGCTGGCAGTGATGGCACAGTGGTGGTGCAGCTGGTGGGGGGAGGCTCCTGCCCATCCACTGCAACCTCCGACGGCTGCACAGTGGTGGTGCTGCTGGTGGGAGGAGGCTCCTGCCCATCCCCTGCAACCTTGCAACCTCGGATGGCTGCAGAGTGGTGGTGCTGCTGGTGGGGGCAGGCTCCTTCCCATCCCCTGCAACCTGGGACGGCTGCACAGTGGTGGTGCTGCTGGTGGGGGAGGCTCCTGCCCATTCCCTGCAACCTGGGATGGCTGCACAACCATGGTTGGTGGTGGGGGGTTCTGTCACAGTTCCTGGTCCAGGCCCCTTGGTCTTCCTGTCTGCTTGGGCAGGCTCCTTGGTCTTCCTGCCTGTTGGGGCAGGCTCCTTGGTCTTCCTGCCTGCTGGTGCAGGCTCCTTGGCCTTTCGGGTGGCAGGTGCAGGCTCCTTTCACTTCTTGCCTGCTGGGGCAGTCTCCTTCCCCTTTGGACTGGCTGGTGCAGACTCCTTCCCCTTCAGGACATGCGGCCTGGATCCCTTTCCACCACTAGTGGGTGTGTTGATGACTGGGCCCGTGGACTGTGTGGCTTAGGTGCTTGGCTGGGTTCTTCCTACACTGGCCATTCATGCAGCCTGGTGGGGGGGTTAGGGAAGAGGTCAATGGTGGATAAGAACATTTTTTTAGGGACATTGGGGCGGGAAGAGGGAGAAGGAATGGGAGTGGAGGATGAGGGAGTGGTTGTTGGAGGTGTCTGTCTGTTGCTTCTGGGTGCAGGTGCCTGGGCTGTATGCTGTTGTGAGGTGGATGGCTGTTGGGTATCTGAGTGCTTGCGTTTGTGTATTTTAGGAGGGGGAACAGACACAGTGAGAGAGGACACAGGACGTGCGCATGGTTGTTGTGGAGGTGTCTGCCAGTGAGGTGTGTGTTCTGCTTGGTGTGGTGATGCTGGTAGTGGATGATGATGTAGTGCATGCAGGTGTGAGTGTGGACGTAACTAGGTGGGAGGGGGGAGACAGTGGAAATAGTGGATGTTAATGTGTCTGCAACTGGATGGTGTTTGTGTGAGTGCCTGTGGGATGAAGTGTGGTGCTTGTATTTGCCTGTGACACTCTTGGGTGTTGTCTTGTGTGCATGCTCGTCTGTATGTGTGCTTGGGATGGGTTGGGGTTGAGGGGAAAGGGACTGGGCAGTGGAAGTTGGAGGGGGGACGGTAGGAGCAGGGACAAGGACTGCCATCAGAGAGGAGACCAGAGCCTGGATCGATCTCTGTTGAGCCACCAATTCAGTGTGAATGCCCTCCAGGAATGCATTAGATTGTTGCATCTGGGCTGCCAGCCCCTGGATGACATTCACAATGGTTGACTGCCCTATAGAGATGGATCTCAGGAGGTCAATAGGCTCCTCACTTAGGGCAGTAGGGCTCACTGGGGCAGGGCCTGAGGTGCGTGGGGCGAAGGAGATGCCCACCCTCCTCGGTGAGCTGGCACAGGCAACTTGATGAGGGGCTGCTGGGAGGGCGGTGCTGGTAAGGGGTGGTCACAGATGTGTCCGCCACCACCAGGGAGCTTCCATTGGAGGAGGTATCTGTGTCAGAACTGTCACCTCCAGTCTCCGCCGTGGTGCTCTCCTCGCCCTCCATCCCACTGGTGCCCTCACCGTCGATGGACTCTGCCTCCTGGGTCCTGTGGGATGCAGCTCCCTCTGTCGCCAGTGCCTCTGCTCTTTCACCAGATGATGTTAATGCACAGAAGGACAGGATGACAAAAAAAAAACTGGGGGGAAGAGACAAAGGATGCACTTGTTCAATGGCTGCACCAACACCACCGTTAGCATACACAGCACCGTGACACACAGGGAACAGCCCTATGCAATATGCATTGCACTACCAGAGAAAAAGTTAGCAGCGAAAGCATGGGGAGGGGCACACACCATCAAATGCAGCACACCTGGGACCCATGCAGCCCTCACCAGTAGTGGATGCCTATGAGCTAGGTAGCAAGATTTTCCCTTCTGAACCCTAGCTTCTAGGAGACAGATGCAGCAATGCCAGGTCTGGCCAATGGGCACCCACTGACACACATCCCCCACCCGGATTCCACCCTACCATGCGTAAGTTGTAATGATGGGCACTGTACTCACCCCCTTTTGGCTGCTGTGATGACCTCATGCCCATCCAGCTCAGGATAGGCCACCGCCAGTATGCGGGCGATCAGGGGGTCAGGGTTCAATGGTCACCCCTTCCTCATTGGGAGGCCTTCCCCAGGTGGGCCTCCGCCATCTTCAGTGCCTAGCGTCTCAGGTTCTCCCACCGTTTGCGACAGTGGGTGCTCCGCCTGCTATAGACCCCCAGGGTCCGTACCTTCTTTTGATGGGTGCTGACCTGCATAGGCAATACACACAGGAATATAGATTTAGGCAAACAGTCCTGCCTGTTACACATACGGCCCACCATACCCATTTCCATCACCACTTACACACACATGGCCCAGCACACAACCTGTATGCCGCCCAGAGGACATCCACCCACCCTCCTTACACAAAGCCTTCACACACACAACTCCATGCATTCATGCCACATGCATCGTGCTCACAGTGTACTCACCGGTTGGTCTGGAGGCCCATAGAGCAATCCGTACTGAGGTTGGACCCCATCCATAAGTCTATCCAACTCCTCCAAAGTGGAGACTGGGGCCCTTTCCCCGGTCATACAGGCCATAGTATGTTCCAGACACAGGTCACAGCAGCATATGCAATGTAGGTCCTCTCCTATTGAAGGTCAGGTAGCAAGTGAGGAATATGCTAGAAAATGGTGGTCATGTCCAAGGCGGTGCATACCGTCACCGCCGGCGTAGATCACCATTGGCCACTGTACCCCATAGTGCCCAATTATAACCAATGAGGAGTTGCACTGCGGTTCCAGACCGCCTCCCCCAACGGTGCCCATCGTCAGCGGAATTACCTCACTTCCACCTGTCCCTCCACACAGGACAGGCAGATGCCATTTCAGAGGGGGGCAGGCCCTGGAATAATGCTGAGTCACAGGAGATATTAGGACATACTGGACAAATCACACTGACCCATTACATGTTTACAGGATGCAAAGTTCTGTTGTAGCTCCATTGTTCAGTTTGTAATCGGATCCTCACTCTTGTGTCCCTTAGATTGCTACCGCTGTGGATGAATAGGAGATGGAGACATACCCCAGTGTACAGACCCCTGGTGGACTTGGCAACACTGGAGGACAGGCACATTAACCTCTCCTATAGACTGGACAGGGCCACAATCACAGAGCTGTGTGCTCCATTGGAGCCTGACCTGATATCTGCTATCCGTCACCCCACTGGGATCCCCCCTCTTGTGCAAGTGCTATCTGTACTCCATTTCCTGGCAACTGGTTGTTTCCAAGTGACAGTGGGCTTGGCAGCAGGAATGTCACAGCCAATGTTCTCAATAGTGCTGACAAGAGTGTTGTCTGCCCTGATAAAACACGTGCAGCTACATTGTTTTCCCCCAGGTTGAAGATTTGGCCACAGTGAAGGCCGAGTTCTATGCAATGAGACACATCCTCAACATAATTGGGGTGATTGATGGAACACATATTGCATTTGTCCCCCCCTGGCAGAATGAACAGGTGTTCAGGAATCAGAAGAGTTTCCACTTTATGAATGTACAGATGGTGTGCCTTGCGGACCAGTACATCTCCCACGTCAATGCTAAACATCCTGGGTCACTGCATGATGCCTTTGTCCTGAGGAATAGCAGCATCCCAAATGTGATGGGCCAGCTACAGAGGCACAGGGTGTGGCTAATTGGTGAGCCCAGGTTCCTACCCAGTATATGTTGTTGTATGGGTATGGTGTGGGCCATATGGGTTAGTGTGCAGCTAAATGTTGTCCCTCAATATTTGAGGTGACTCTGGTTACCCCAACCTATCATGGCTGCTGACCCCTGTGAGGAATGCCAGGACAAGGGCAGAAGAAAGTTATAACGAAGCACATGGGCGAACCAGAAGGATAATTGAAAGGGCCTTTGGCCTCCTGAAGGCCAGGTTCCGGTGCCCCCATCTAACAGGTGGATCCCTGTGCTACTCACCAAAGAAGGTCTGCCAGATAGTGGTGGCATGCTGCATGTTGCATAACCTGGCCCTCAGACGCCATGTCCCATTTCTGCAGGAGGAGGAGGCTGGAGATGCCCGTGTGCCAGCAGTGGACAGTGAGGATGAGGAGGCAGAGGATGAGGATGAGGACAACAGAACGTCTGTGAACTGACAATACTTCCGATGACACACAGGTAGGACAGTGTTACTTCACATTTCAATCACATTTGTTTGAATTTGTGTGGCAATGGCATGCTGATATTTCCCACTTCTATGCCCACTTACTTTTCCCTCTGGCAATTCATTTAGCAGATGTTGGTGACCTCACATATACTCCTGTTGTGATCACTGCAGCCAGCTACAGGCTCATTTTCTGTACAGTTGATTTGCAATGTTTGTACCTGTTTCAATGAATATATATTTGATATACATGGCATACTCCAAACTTGTTTTTCCAAGGGTGTTCATTGAAGTGCTAAAATATGGAGGGGCAAGTGCAATGGGATGGGGTGATGATGGAGGAAAGTCCAGGGTATTGTTCCACTCTGTTTGTAGCACAGTTGCATTGTCCAAGAGGGCATAGGAAGGGGAGCAATGTCAGTTCAAGGTGTACAGGGTGACATGGTGGGACACCAGGGTGACAATCAGGAGAGTCTCATTTCCTGGGAGGTGTCTTGTCAAGTGTCTCTGGCTTCTGTCTGGATCACAGGGAACTTTGCGGGGTGGTTCACCTTCTACAGCGGGAGGGGTGCTGGTGGCCTGTGAGTCCTGTGGCGGGGCCTCCTGGGTACTTGCTGCAGCGGAAGTGGAAGGTTGTTCAGATGTCTGGCTACTGTCAGGGGCCCGCTGGTGTGAGACTGCCTCCCTCATAATGTTGGCCATGTCTGCCAGCACCCCTGCTATGGAGTTCAGGGTGTTGTTGATGGCCTGCAAGTCCTCCCTAATCCCCTGGTACTGTCCCCCCTGCAGCCTCCTGTTCTCCTGCACATTGTCCAGGATCTGGTCCATTGTGTCCTGGGAATGTTGATAAGCTCTCAGAATCTCTGCAAGTGCCTCCTGGAGAGTCAGTTCCCTGGGCCTGTCCTCCCCCTGGCGCACAGCACTCCTCCCAGTTTCCCTGTTGGCCTGTGCCTCTGTCCCCTAAACCGTGTGCCCACTGCCACTGACCCCAGGTCCCTGATTATCTTGGGTATGAGGTGTGGCCTGGGGTCCCTGTAGAGGTGGACACACTCCTGATTGACATGTCCTGGGACAGAGGTGTGGGTACGATGGGTAGGTGCTGTGGTGGTGTTTCCTGATGGGGGAGGCTCTGTGGTGGTGTGTGACTGGGCCTGGGTAACCGGCTGTCCAGTGGTCCCTGATGGGCCAGGTAGGTCATCCAGATCCTGAAGACCGGAGTTGCTGTCATCAATGTGGACCTCTTCAGTTGGGGGACTGGATAATGCTGGCACCTCCTCTCCGCTGACATTGGCTGGGGTACCTGTTGGGATGCAAATGATGTGTTATGGTTTCTGTGTCTGACATATTGTGCATCCGTGGCTAGCCCTCTTTAGTTGGATATGTGTACATTGGTGTATGGTGGGATAGTTAGTTCTCTATAGTGTGCATGCTTTAGTGATGAGTGTCCATGCAGGGCTGTGAGTGGTGTCCATGCATTGGTAGAGCATGCAGGGCTTGGCATTGGGATGAGTGAGATGTGAGGGTGGGGTGTGTGGGAAGTGGTGAAGTGATGGGAGTGAGGGTGAGGGTGGGGGCATATGATGGCATGCAGGTAGGGGGGGCTGTAGTAGTAGAGAGTTGACTTATCAGAGTCCAGTCCTCCTCCTACTCCGGCCAGGCCCTCAGGATTGCCAAGACTTGCTCCTCCCTTGCTGTTAGTTGTGGGGGAGGAGGTGGGTGTCCACCGCCAGTCCTCTGTACAGCGAGCTGGTGTCTTGCTGCAATCTAACGTACCTTCCTCTGTAGGTCATTCCCCCTCTTCCTGATGTCATCCCTAGTTCTGGGGTGCTGTCCCACGGCGTAGACCCTGTCCACGATTTCTCGCCATAGCTCCAGCTTCCTAGCTATCAATATGTGCTGCACCTGTGCTCCAAATAACTGTGGCTCTACTATGATAATTTCCTCCACCATGACCCTTAGCTCCTCCTCTGTGAAACAGGGGTGTCTTTGTGGTGCCATGGGTGTTATGTGATGTGTGTTGGTGAGGGTGTGTTGGGTAATCTATTGGGGTGTGCGATGTGGGGTGCGTGAGTGGTGTATAGGTGTGAATAGTGTGTGGCTCTAGTTGTGTCAGTGGTCTTGGCGTCTCTCCTCTGGCAATGGTTTGAAATGGTAAAGGGTTGTGGGTACTGTGGGTGTGTGTTTTATAGTGGTGTGGTATGTGTATGGGTGTCAGGTGTGTGTTGTTTGAATTGTCCAATGTGGTGTTGTTTTGTTTGTGTGTGTCCATTTTGAGAGTGACGGTATGTACCGCCAATAGTTTACCACCGTTGAATATTCGCCGTGTTGATGCGTGGGTCATAATGTGATGGGCATTGTTCTGTAACGGTGTGGGTTTTGATACAGCCACTTTATCACTGACCTTTGGTGTGGCGGATTTATGTATGTGGCTGAATACTGACGGATTGGTGTGTGTGTCATAATATGATGAACGGATATCCGCTGCCGTTTCAGTAAGTTGGCGGCCGTCAGCATAGCGGTAAGCGTGACTTACCGCCACTGTCATAATGAGGGCCTGTAAGTCTCTGTGTTTTTTTCATGAAAAGCGGTGTGAAATGAATACTTTGCATTGGATGTCCTGTGCTCTAAATGTCTTAGTTTTTTAGCATGCAATAATAAATTGGGTTGCTACACATTGTGCTTATGCTACTCAATGAACTTTCTCCGTGGGGTGAGTGGCCACCTGGCCTCCCCTTGTAAATTGTCTGTTTGTTTAGTACAAGCCAGGTCTTGCTCTGCATACCTTTATGTCCAAGTGTTGTAGGTTACTGTGGGAAAAAGCCTCCAAGTGCCACCCTTCCTTACAGCCAACAACTGAAAGACAAAGACTGAGGGGCTTATGTATCATTTGGCGAGTAGTGATGTACTCCGCCAGGTCAGTGGAGAGATGTACTCCACTGCTCTGTTGGAGTACAGACTGCCATACTTAGAGATGTCTGTCATGCAGCCCGAGATCTCTCAGCCTTCAGCAGGGGGGGCCATCACAGAGGCTCCATTGAAAGCTCTGAAGCTTGGCTGTGAGGTGCCATGTTAAATGAGCCCACATAGCAATGTTTTTTCTTCTTTAAAAACAAACTCTCAAAATAGGATTTGCTCTTGAAAAACAAAAAATGAATGGTCTTGACAAAGTGGGAGTTTTTCCAAAGCATAGGGATTAATAGTCCTATATACTGGTCGGGACCACCAGGCTTTCCGTTCTGGCCCTGAACATAAAAACAGTTACATCAGGGGCAGCTCCTCCGCAGTGGCAGATGAGCGTTATCCCCCTTGCCAAGTGTCAGGAGATGAAAAATAAAACAATAGTTACGCTATCATTTTATTTTTCATCTGCTGGCTCAGCCAGCAGTTCAGGCAGGAGAGGGGCTGGGTCATGGGAGTTGGGAGGGGGAAGGAGGAGAGAATACACTAAGTGCGCATGTGTGTTTGGCCGGCTGTTTGAGGCCAGCCAAACACACATGAGCACTTAAGTTTCTCCAGCCTGGCTGTGTTTGACAGCCGGGCTAGAGAAACTGCACAGACCCCAGGGCTGTATCTGAGCAGCAGTGACTGCCTCTCAGACCTATCTTGACACTGCTTTCATGTTAGCTTTTGCATGAAAGCAGCACCAGGTTTGCTGAGGAGCCTGTGCTGGTGTCCCAGGGAATGCTGGGACACCAGAAGAGTACCAAGGCAGCAGAAGTCAGCGGAACAGCAAAAAAGGGATGTTTTTTAAGTTTTTCTTTATTTATTTTTTTGTTTACCCCCTTCCTCCTCGTCCCCTCGCCCATACTTGACATTTGCGGTGGCCGCCACTGAGTTACATTATAACAGTTTGCTGGATTTTCTGATGCCCATTGGTGAAAGGCCCAATGTTTATTGGGCCATTGGTTAAAGGTTTCTGAAAGCGAAGTCGCTGTTGGTAACATGATGTTTCTACAAAATTTAAAAAGAGGCAAGGAACCACAGGTGTGGCAGTGTACTGTGCCACATTTGTACTGAGTACCTTGTCTGCCAAACTCTAAGTAAACCTCTGAGTCTGACGTGGTTGTAAATCTGTATACCAAATGGTGGAACTGCCTACAGCTAGTTCCAGGGCTGAGGCCTGGAATCATCAAACTGAACCTGAAAAGACAGAATAAGTACATGTAACTTCCACTTAATATTCCAAGACTTCCTATTGACAGTGAAGGCTGCATCCTACAAAGTGTGGGAGAAACATCTGTGATCCTTGGCCAGAGTCAGTGGCTGCCATTTTCCGAAGGGTTGAGAGGACATCACCCCACAACTCTGCAAATTTACAGCTTAGGATTTATCTTAGAGAAGGAACTACTACTGCTGACAGAAAGGAACTGGAAGTGACCCTGCTGAAGAGTCTGCCCAGAGTAGAACCCAGAAGGAGCAGCCTGCCTTCAGGGTCTGTCTAGTTGCTGTGAGAAAGGATAAAGGAGATGCTTCCACAGAAAGAGACTGCCCAGAGGAGCTGCCATCAAAAGAGAAGTTCTGCACAACGTGCCTATGATACTAATTGTGTGCACGCCATAGCTATGCTGCTCATCATGTGCACAGCATGGCTGTGATGCTTGTCCTTAGTCTAGCACAGCTTAACTGCTGATGGTATTCCAAGTGCAGCAATGCTACTCATCATGGTCCAGAGCAGCAGCTGCTGTTCAACATGTGTCCTGTGTGCCTGTCGCATAGGTTCTCATTATCCTAATGAGGCTACTGGATTTGGGCGTCAGAATCACAAGGATTGTGGGTACTAAGTACAGTTTCACACCATGTGACGCCTGTTGGCCTAATCCAGGTTTTCTGGCTATCTAGCAGCGCCTCGTCTCTGCCCAAGAGGAGGGATGATTGTGGCAACCAGGCGCATGACAAAAAAGACTCCTCAGGGGAACCGTGGTCAATCAGATCCTATTCCTTTCTCTAAGTTACATTAGTCACACACTGGCAAAGACAACAGAGGCAGAATATAGTTCAATAAGGGTTTATTGAAGGAAATGCATCTTAGAGAAAATGTCATGTATTGCAATAACTAGAATGATAAAACATGCTAAATGCAAAAGGGTCACAAGGAGTGTGAAACACAAAAACAGTCCCACCATACAGTCACTATGAGTGACATATATCTTTCCTTCTAAGCTATATTAGAGCACAGAGTAATAAGCCTAATCCGCCCTTCAGGTTCCCCCCCTGGGAACACATCATCCCCTATACCTGAGCAAGGAAGCCTGTTGTGTAAAGAGACACTGTCCCCATGTAGGCCAGGGAATCAGTAGTCTCAGCAATCAGCTGTAGCGAAAGCAATCAGCATGCAGTCCTGGTCATATGGTTGGAATCTTCCTCTAAAGTGTATGGGACAAAGAAGTGTTTTTAAAATAAAAGAGATGATATTGTAAGAAAGGGTACGCACGTAAGGATAGTTGTGTTTCTGTGAGTGTTAGAGACATAGCATACCACCTTTATCGGCAACCCTATGTGACTGCAGCCTTGAGGAAAGCACAAAGTGAAATTAATCAGTATTAAGAACGTGATGCTTTCCTAGGTAAAAGAACAACTAGATAGAGAAGATAAAACAACGCTGCAGATGTGGCAAATGCTAGAAAAAAAAGCAAAGCTGAATAAAATGTAATTGGGCTATAGTGCACAACGAAGGCCTAGTTCACTAAAAAACGTGTCTAAAACATGGCTAAAATAGCTATACAACACCCTCCCCTTGCCAGTTCAAAGGTGGTTCAAAGCCTAAAGTGAAATAAAAGCCTAATAAAATCTATTTATAAATGCATATAAACATAAATGTCAATAATGACAAGTTAAAAGACAACGTAAGCATTGTGGAAAAAAAGGACAATTTATACTTCAGTAGTGGCGTCAATTAAACTAAATTCAAAAGTCAGTGTCATTTTTAAAATCGCCAATTATGTCCAGGACAATTAAAGCCAGGAAATGTTCCATTTTGGCTGGTGGCAAAATATCCAAATTGTTGCAAGGAAAACCATGGAGCACTTGTGTGCCAAAGCCTGAGCTCCAGCTGAAGCAGCAACATTCTGTGTTGTGCCCAGTGTTGTGTTGAGTTGCAGTATCCACAAAGGGCAACTCATAGACAGCTTCCCGTAGCAAACGCACCCTCAACACGCATATCTGGTAATGAGCACTCATCGAGAACAGCAACAGATCAGCATCCAATGAAAGCAAGCGATGCGAAGAAAGACAAACTTTCAGTGCACCAGAGGCACCAAAACACGGGCTGCACACAATGCGAAAACTGTCTGAATGACAAGGACCAGTCACACTCCAATTGCCCCAGGAGCGTTCCTCCAAAGTACTGCATCATGCGTTCACGACACAGCTGCGCTGGTGGGAGCCCTTTCAGGCCTCCTTGTTGTGGCGGGACAGCCATTGCACAGAAAAAGTAGCAATAGCAAGATGCCACCTATTATAGCCAAAGTTATTGGAAATCCCCTGAAAATACTGGAGAATATCGAGTGGATGGCTGATGGTATTAAACCAAATATAGAGGAGAAGGTGTGAACGAAACCAGAACCAACAGCCTTAAAGAAATCTGTGATTCCAGTAGTACTGGACGCATTAAATATTCGTCCCACGAACTCACCAAAGTGTCTCGGAAAGTAAAAAGGTATTGTATCTCTGCCGATGACCTTGCCACTGGAAGCGCATAGGTCTCACATGCAGATGTGAGCACCACATGTTTTTGAAATAATAAATCCTTGAGTCTGCTCAACTTGTCAAAATTCACATTTGTAGTAGCAATATGGGCCAGATCTCAGCTACTTCCCTCTGTTGTGTAGGAGGAAAAAGTACACTCCCACAGCATGTAACAACCTCAAAGACCGAAACAACATAGGCTATTCCGGCTTCCATCCCACAACAGTTTTCACTATTGAGGAGGACATAGCTGCCATTTGAGAGCACCTGGAACGCAGGTCTATTCAAGGGGACTAGAACTCCCTTCAGATAACAGGCCAAGTTCGCTGCACCCCGTGCAAGGACAACTGTTTACAAACCATCGAATGGCTGACAGATGTCTCGCATTCACTACGGCTAAGAAAGACCTCTCTCATGCCACTGAGCATTTGTACGAGAAGGGTAGCTCCGACACCTCATGGATGTTATTATATTCCA
Organism: Pleurodeles waltl; assembly: GCF_031143425.1. Taxonomy (NCBI): domain Eukaryota; kingdom Metazoa; phylum Chordata; class Amphibia; order Caudata; family Salamandridae; genus Pleurodeles; species Pleurodeles waltl. Next base: position 744,878,050 of record NC_090448.1, on the reverse strand, counting down.
GCCTTTCATATCTGCCTACAGGAACGTGTTTTAAGCAGGACGTGAATTGTGTTGAAATAGGCAGATTAATAACTCTGTGTATTAACCACTCAGCAGATGGTATTTCAGCCACAGTAAAAGGCCCCTTTTCTAACTTTTCAATATTTAACATGACATAAGTTGCTTCTTTCTAAGCCGTTAGTTGTTGTCTCATTAAATTAAATGTGGATAATATGTCCCTTGCGCTAATGTGTTGCCAGGGAAGGTGACCTGCCTTCAGTGTTTGTACTGTCCAACACAACTGCATAATGGATCTTAGTTGACTCTGTCCATGGTGTAAAGAAGACATATCACTTTGTATTATGTCTATTGCAGAAGAAACAATGTTGTTGAAGGTGTATATCCGGTCGGATAGGGTATGAATCCCATTATCTACGACAGCTAGTGCCTTCGGTAAGTTTTCCTGGTCTATTTGCCTTAACTGGGCAGCAGCTTCCTGTTGGGAAAGCTTCCAAATTTCATTTCTTCGTATAAGAAGCACTTTCTGCGATGTTTGCCGGGGCCTAAAAGGAAATCTTGTAAGTCAGTGTTATTAGAGAGGAGAAAGAGGTGATCTCTAACAGCATCTAGTGAGGAACTCTTCAACCATTGCTGGCATAGTTTCCCTACAATGTATGTTGTTACTATACCTGTATGTTCAGATGACACATAGCAAGGGTCTGGCCTACTTGTTCTAAAACCCAGTGGAGTTTATTAAATGTTTATGACACCCATTGGTACCTATTGGCCACGTTAACCACCCGCCAGGACGTGACAGTGAAGCATTAAACGTGCCAATTTGGACCCATTCATTGAGCTGATCTTCAGTTGCATTTATATACTTTTGCCATTTGTAAAGTTTTGCTGAAGCCGGAATACGGGGCACATTCAATTCCTTAATCTTTGCTAAGCCTAAGCAACTTGTCCGTTGTACAGTTTCATTTAAAAATAGCATTTGAACAGGTATCAGGCATGCTCTAAATAAAGCTTCCTCCCCCCTTATTTGCCAATTTTTTGTTCCCCACACATTTTTTAAGTCATAGACTTCAGATAATCTTCATAGTCCTCTATAGCCAACTGGGAAATTGTTTTATTGGATAATGGGGTTGTGGTTGGTGTTGATTTTTAATAGGAATTACATGATAGGGGGAATCCTTATCCCATCCTACATGGTTGCGATATAACGTGCGTGCCTGCGCCAATACCCAATCGTTGGTGTAGGATTCTGTGAGCTCATCTCAAACAAGGAGTGAGAAAGAAGGTTTGATAACCTCTTCCCCATTTAGACAAGTACGGACAAATTCAGGTGGCCAATCCCTTGTATGTTTACGACGTGATCCCAAAAGATTGCGTCGATTGTGCATTCAATGTCTCCTTCTAACTGTAGTGTTACTTTGTACACCCTATCAGGCGTGGAGACACGCAGGTCCGCAGTTTCAACTTGTAGGAAGTCATCAGTTGCTTTCACCTCCAGATGCTCTTGAAGATTCCAGTGAACTATTGTGGCCTCTGCCATGCTGTCTAATAGGGCTAATGCCCACTTCTTGTTCTTCAATAGAACTCTCTTATTGAGTGGCACGATGAACTGCAACTTCTGCCACTTTTTTCTTTTTAAATTGGGGATTTTGTTAGGGATGTTTCTCATCTTTTTTAACAGAAACTTCTGTAGAGCGTTGTGATTCCTGTCTCGGTTTCACGTTCTCAGTTCTTTGTTCTGACAGCCCACCTCTCTCACTGCGTTTTTCCGATGAGTCCTGAAAGGAACGAGATTGGCGTGTATCAATATATTGATATCTGTCAGGCATTTTTATATTATTTCTATTTCTGAGATTATATCTATTCTGTGGGGTCTCCGTATGCAGTGATTCTCCCCTTTCTTTTTTAGGCGTTTGTTGTTTTTTTATCCCAGCGTTTCTTAGTACCCTCAAGTGCTTGCTTGGTATAATCTTTATTAAATTTACCCTGTAACTGTGGTTTTGTGGGTCTGGTCCCCAGACTATCGCGACCAATACTAGAGTAGGTCTCCGTGATAATCTTTGGCAGCTCTTGATCCTGTGGAGGAATATCCCTGAGCCGCATGCGCCCTGCTAGTGCAACTGCTTCCCCTTTAAGGTTACTTAATATTATTGAAGATACAGTGGCAAAATTGCCCATAAGTTCCATTCCCACGTCCAGGGATGGGGCAGTCCCATATTCATCTTGAATTTGTTTCAACACTTCTGGTAAATTGGCAAGTATTGGTGTACTGTCTGCGGTAGTATAGAGCGTGGCAAATACCGTGCCCCCATGTATTGCAGTTATCTACTGTGAGAACCATCTCAAATGGCAAGCACATAGTTAATATTCTATGCTTATCCTGTAGTCCCGTACGGGGAAATACTGTTTCCGGTCCATTTATTTTGTGAGCTAACCAAAACGGAATCTCTTCTCGTTTGGGGGGTACTTTACCCATGATCGAATGTACAGTCCCAAGATTAATGCCTGGCATTACTGCAAGTGGTTGTGCCAGAGCAGCACATGCTTGGCTTGTGTTTAATGTTTGCATTACAAGCTGTACTAACTTTCTGTATATTGGCGTAAGTTCAGCATATAAGTGTTGAGCTTCAGCTACTGGTTCTCTGCAGCAGAGTGAGGTGTATATGTGGCCAATAAAGGCCAGGTAGGACCATCATTACTATGAGGACCTAACCTAACACTTAGAATTCTATTGGGTAGGATGCCATCAAGCCAATTATTATTTTCTTGATAAGACAGAGGTATTTCTAGATATGTATATGCTCTGTGCAGGTACGTTTGCAGGTGTATAGTGATGAAATGTATTTGTGTTCCCATCAGCTGATGGAAATCTGACCCAAGAATAAACATTTTTTGCTCTATAGTCTGGATGAGCCTCAACAACAAATGTGACTGGACCTCCTGGGCCGTTAGGCCATGTGCCAATAAATGTGCATTAAAGGGTGGTCACGTATTAACTACAATTGCTACCTGTTGAGGGTTCGCCATAATGAATGGTTAGTTTTGTTCAGAGATGGGCACACCAAATGGGGATTATCCTTTTAAAGTTCAAGCTTGAACAACCTACAGCATTAGTTAGGTACTCCCTACTTAGCTGAGGAGGAATATCCTCAATACCACGGATGTCTCCGTATATAGTACTGAGGTGTCTTTGTATGTAGTGAGACAGAGATACTCAGGAGAATGTGAAAATTAGAGCCTGACCAAACGTTGGCAGCGCCGTGTCGCGTAGGCTCTCATTATCCTAATGAGACTACTGGATTCGGGCGGCAGAATCACTTGCACTGTGGGGACTGAGTCTGAACCCACTACAGGTGACATCTGTCGGCGTAATCCGGGTTTTGCTCCGGCCAACCAGCAGTGCCTCATTTCCACCCAACAGCAGGGATGATTGGACAGCCGAGCGCATGAAACAATTGATTCCTCAGGGAAATCATGGTCACTCAGATCCCATCCGTTTCTCTCAGTTACATTAGTCTCACATAAACAAGGACAATCAGAGGCAGAATATATTTCAATAAGGTTTAATGAAGCAACTGCATCTTCGATAATAAAGTATGTACTGCAATAACTAGGATGAAAAAGCACGACAGAATTACAATTGTGAAAAGGAGAGTGAATCATAAAAATAACACTATCATATTGTCACTAGATTCATTAAAATAGCTCCTACCTAGGCTATATTAGAGCACAGCATGTTAAGCTCTAATTCTGCCCTACAGGTTACCCTGGGAAGACATCATCCCTAATACTTGAGCAAGAGGCCTGTAGTCTACGTAAACAGTTGTAGTGAAGCATTCAGCAAGCAGCATACAGTCGTGGTCATCTGGCCGAAGTCTCCCTCTAACGTACATGGGTCAAAGTAGTGTTTTAAAATAAAACAGCTGATGTTCCAAGAAAGGGTCCCTATGTAAGAGCGTGTATGTTTCTATGAACACTAGAGACAAAGAGTTACCACGTTTGCCGGCAACCTATCTTACTGCAGCCTTGAGAAAAGCACAGAATGAAAGAAATGTCTTGTTTAAGAACGCAGTGCTGGCCTAGGCAAAGCACAGCTAGATAGAGAAAATAAAACAAGCCTGCAAGTGTGGCTATTGTTAAAATAATAAACAAAGCTGAATAAAATATGTCAAGGTAAAAGTGCACAGCAGCAGGCCTAGTTCACTAAAATAATGTGTATGAAGCTATATCTAAAATGGCTACACAACAGAGTAAACATTAAATGATCACCCACATTTACCTTGAATATCAAGTGTTAACGAAGTCAATCGATCAATCATGGATTTGTAAAGCGTGCCTAATCACCCATAGGGTCTCAAGGCACTGAATATAGGCATGCTGTTCAGTTGAAGAGCCAGGTCTTGAGGTCCTTCCTGAACTGCTTCAGTGATGCGGTCTGCCTGAGCTTGAGGGGTAGGGTGTTCCATGTCTGGGCTGATAGGCAGGAGAAGGATCTTCCTCCTGCTGTACTTTACCAGATCTTGGGGATGGCTGCAAGGCCAAGCTGGGAGGAACGGAGATGTCTGTAGGATTTATAGAAGGTGAGGCGGTGGATGAGGTATGCCAGTCCTGTGTTGTGCAGTGCCTTGAAGGTGTAGATCATGAGTTTGTATGTGATGCGGTTGTTGACTGGGAGCCAGTGTAGGTGTCTGAGGTGGGAGGAGATTCTGCTGTGTCGGGGATGTACAGGATGAGTCTTGCTGCTGCATTCTGAACTCTTTGTAGTCTTGATTGAAGAATTTTGGTGATGCCAGCATAGAGTGCGTTGCCATAGTCTAGTTTGCTGGTGATGAGTGCGTGGGTGACTATCTTCATCATGTCTGGGGGAATCCATTTGAAAATCTTCAAAGGAGGTGGAGGGTGTAGAAGGTTGATGAAGAGATGGCATTAACTTGGAGGGTCACTGATAGAGAGGAGTCCAGAATGATACCCAGGTTGTGCGCATGGTCAGTGGGGGCGGAGGCATTACCCAGAGCAGTGGGCTGCAAGGAGTCATTCCAGGCAGAAGGGGTGGAGCAAATCATGAGGATCTCTGTCTTGTTCGAGTTGAGCTTGAGGCAGCTGGCCTTCATCCAGGCAGCGACTGCTCTCATCCCGTTGTGGAAATTCCTCATGATTTGAGCAGAGTCCTCGGACAGGGAGTGACTCAGTTGAGTGTCATTGGCGTAGGAGACTATGTTTAGCATGTTTTGTTTTGGTGATCTTAGCAAGCGAGGCCATGTAGACATTGAAAAGTGTTGGGCTGAGTGAGGATCCTTGGGGCACTCTGCAGCAAGTGTGTTTAAGTTCTAACGTGAACGGTGGCAGTCTGACCCTCTGTGTTCTTCCTTTGAGGAAGTACCTGATCGAGTTTGGGGCATTGTCTCAGATGCCAGCTTCGTGCAGTCTGTCGCAGAAGGTGGAGTGAAGGATGGTGTCAAATGCGGTGGAGAGGTTGAAGAGGAAGAGTGAGGCAGTGCTTCCGCTGTCCAGTATGATGCGTATTTCATCAGTGGCTGCTAAGAGTGCGGTTTCTGTGCTGTGATCACTTCTGAACCCAGACTGGGATGGGTCTAGGATACGGTGTGTCTCGAGGAATTCGGTGAGTTGCTGGTTGCCGGCTTTCTCCATTACCTTAGCTGGGAAAGGGAGCAGAGAGATAGGTCTGTAGTTCTTCAGCTCCCTAGGGTCAACGGAAGGATTCTTGAGTAGTGGGCTGATTTCAGCGTGTTTCCAATCTTAAATGAATGTGGCAGTCTTGAGGGATAGGTTGATGGTTCGGCAGAGCTCTGGTGCTATGGTGGCACTGGCCGGGTTGAGGATGTGATTAGGGCATGGATCCAAGGGTGCTCCTGAGTGAATGGAGTTCATCATTCCGTGGATGTCCTCTATGGTGATGGGGGTCCAGGAGTTCAGTATCTGGTGAGGAGTGAGGTCCGTGGCGGCAAGCGGTGGTGGCGGGCTTTGATTCCTGAAGCCTTCGTAAATGTCCTCGATCTTAGAATGAAAGAAGGTGGTGAGGTCATTGCAGAGGTCTTGGGAGGGTGGGATGGATGAGGTATCTCCCCCAGCATTTGTGAACTCTTTGACGATGGCGAAGAGCTCTTTGCTGTTATAAGTGTTGGTGTTGAGGCGTGCCTGAAAGGCGGCTTTTTTGGCGGCTCTCATGTTCTGGTGGTGCGTTGAGACTGCATTTTTTTAGTCTGTGTGGTGTTCGGTAGATTTGCTGATCCTCATTTACATTCCCATTACAATCTTGTGAATAGCTCTTTGTTGTTATGAGTGCTGGTGTTGAGGCATGCTTGAAAGGTGGCTTTTTTGGTGGCTCTAATGTTCTGGTGGTGCGTGGAGACTGCATTTTTTTAGTCTGTGCGGTCTTCGGTAGATTTGCTGATCCTCCATTTACATTCCAATTGTCTGCCGGCACGCTTGGATTCCTGTAGATCTGTCATAAACCACTTGGGTGTTTTGTTTTTCGATTCCCTGCTGATTTGTACTTGGTGGTCAGTTTACAGAACCATAGTAAGTGCAGTCATGGAACATCAGTTGGAAACTACACCTGCCCACTATTGGGTCCCAGTTTTCTCCAAGTGACACAGGCTATTTGTCTCAGCATATTTTTCCAAGGCAGAGATAATGCAGCGGATTAGTTGTCGTCTGACTTAGCAATACAGAATCTCCTTCCAACAGCAAAGAACTGATTCCTTTTATCACAGGCCCCTCATGGTGAATGACCTCACTCTACAAAACAGAGGATAGGTCAGGCGGAATCAAAGTGAATTACAAGTGGGTGAAGACTAGAGGTAGGTGAAACATGTTGCAAATCATGAAATGGGCAATCTAAGGCATTTTTCTCAATCTACTTGTGAAGAAAAAGTGTCTATGAAAATTACTCTATTGTAAAGAAAGAGGTGGATTTTGGGCACTGTGTGCAGTTCATGTTGGTGTTCCTGGCTACAAAACATAATCCAAGGTGAGCCAAAACAAAACTATATGCCCCAAACCACACAAACTGCCAGCAAACAGGATAGTTCATGCGCAGAAGTTGGCTTCCTCCTGCCTTTTAGTTAGGGTTGAGCCTGCAAAACATGTAAATCTTCACAACATAATTCCACTGCACTCCATACCACATAGTTCTACTCTACTACACAAGAATCCACTCCATTTCACAATGCACCACATAATTCCACCCCACTACATAATTCCTCTCTATGTCACATAATTCCATACCACAACACATAATTCCATTCCATTCCATTTCACGTCATCCCACTACACTACACTTAATCCAAACCAATTCCACGCCACACAATTACACCCCAAGCTGCACAATTCCACACCAAACATATCCACTCAACGCCACATAATTCCACTCCACTGCATGTAGTTCCATGACACGAATGTCCACTCAACTCCTTGTCACATAATCCGTCTCCACCTCACATACAATCAGTCCACATAATTTCATTCCATGCCACATAATCCCACTACACCACATGATACAACTTCATGACACATACTACTCAACACAATTCCACACCACACAATACCACAGCACACTACATAAATTCACTCAACTTCATCTAATACCACTTCAAACCACATAATTCCATACCATGCCACCTACATCCACACCATGCCACATAATTCCAGTCAACATTAAATATAATTTATGTCCATACATTTGCTGTCCATCCCACACAATTGCAATTTGTCACAATTCAACATTTTCCACATACAGTATTCATTTAAACTACTACATAATCGACCATGTTTTCTTATTAGTTTTTTTAATACAAACACATAATTTAATTCTAGTCAACATAATTCTACTACACTCCATGCTACTTTTATTATTATTATTATTAGAATTAATAATAAGATTATTGTGTGATTAGTTAAAATCTTCACTATATCGTTGCAACACATGAGTATTCCCAGTATATCTTGTTAAAACAAATATAAAAAAAGCCAACCATGGTTCAAGGCATTGTAACGCGATTTCACTGAGGGAGCAATACAGTTTTGTAACAAGTGAAATGTGCAATACCAAAACCCGAAGGGGATATTTTACGTTCTCTCCACGCCTGCGTTTTGAAGCCATTTATAAATCCGTGGATGCACCTGCCTGAATGAGTGTCATATATGGTAATCAATACTCTAGAGTCCGACTAAAGACCTACCAACTCGTTACATACATTCATAGTGTAATGGATGGAAATCAGTACTTTAAAATCAAGGAAAATAAAAAAAGAACAGCAAAACATTCCAAAGCAATTTTCCTGAGAGTGTAATACAGTTTTGTAAATAGTGCAATGTGTAATACAGAGGCCCCCTGGGGATACTTTACATCTACCCCATTTTTGCAGTTTGAAGCAATCTATATGTCCATGTTGGTACCTACCAGGACATTTCATGCCTTAAACATGTATATATAGAAGCATCTACAAAACTCGTTACATATATTAAAAGTGTCATGGATGGAAATCAATACTTTTAAATCAGGCAAATATAAAAATGAACTAAACATTATACAAAACATTCGAAATCAATTTAGAGTGCAATACAGTTTCATAAAAAAGTGCAATGTGCAAAAGAGAAGCCCCACGGGGACACTTTGCATTCGTCCCAGGCTGAAACAATGCATGTGTCCATACTGGCACCTGCCAGGACATTTCATGCCTTAAGAGTGTCATATATGGCTATCAATGCTCTAAAGTCCAACAAAGCACCTATCAAGTGATTGTATATGTTAAAAATACCATGGATGGGAGTCAGGGCTCTAACTTTCGTCATAAGGGTGATAGACGTTATCATATTTTAAGTGCAGCACACAAGAGTATGCTACATAATTCCACTCCACATGATTCCACTCCACCCAAGAGGATTCCACGTGGCACATCTCCACACCAAATGCAGCGCGCACAATTCCATGCCAAATAATTCCAAGCCACATAATTCCACAACATGGCACATAATTCCATGCCAAATACTTCCACTCCTTTCCATGCCACATAATTCCACTCCACTACACATAATTCCACTTCTACCCAGATAGTTCCACTCCGAGCAACATAAATACATTCTATCCCACTTAATTCCACTTTGCCACATAACTCAATGACACATAATTCCACACAGCACAATTCTACGCCGTACAATTCTATACCACTCCACTCAATTCCACATCAAATCATTCCACTCAACTCCACCTAATTCCACTACACATGACATAATTCCACTCAACACCATGCCACTTAACTTCACACCATTTAATTCCACTCCACAACTTATAATTTATCTCCTCACAATTGTAGTCCACCCCATACAATTGCAGTCAATTTGGCACAATGTAACATTTTCCACATGTAGTACACAAAAAGCTACACTGGTACACAATCAACTATCTTTTCATCTTTATTAATTTTTTAATACAAACAAACACAGCATAGGCACCTCGGAAACCAAAACAGTCTCTTTCACACGAGGCCCACACTGCTTTTAGAGTTTCCTAGCAGGAATCTTTTGTCTTAAATTGTGTGTGCTTTCGCTGAAGGGAAAGGGTCAGATTGCACGCGATCCCAAAATCAGCAATAAAGTTTTTCAGTCTTTCCTGATTTTCTAACTATAACTTTCACAGTCTGCGATTGTGACACTGTCTTAGTTATCAGCATAAATTAACTCTGACCTCATATTCTATCATTTATTCTGTCGAATTAACTCTGTTGTTGCATTAATTAATTTTTATATAGCGCTTTATGCTTACTTCGGAATGTGCTATACACAGAAAATAATAAAAAGAAAATCTATCACCCACAGAACGATTGGAGATACAGTCGATATAAATCGGTTTGCAGGTCCCATTACTTAGTTGCCTGTATTATATAGAATGATCTTGATACTTTAAGTAACACACAAAGCGTATAAATTACAGTGTGTGCTTAATATTGAGGGCCAATAATTTCTACTTAGTGCGTCATGCCGCATTTGTTTTTCCACTCTACTGTATGCCACTAAACTCTGCACCACTCTACTCTGCACCAAAAGCTACTGCACTCACCTCTGCACCACTCTGGTCTATGCCGCTCCCCTCTAAACCAGTCTACTCCGTACCACTCTACCTTACTGCACTCTTCACAATTTAATTCTCAATTTACACCATCACTCATACCTTAATAAATAAAGAAACAATAATGTCTGTTTCATAGTAGTTTATAATACATTTTTAAACATACTGTACAACCACACTGCTGCACAACACAGCTGAAATAGACTAAACGAATAGCTCTCCCAGAGACGAGATGTATTGGCTTTTTCAATGCTTGTTATATGTGGCAGGCTCCACACCTCTCGTGCAGCGCTCCTGTGAGAGTGCTGCTGTGCTTTCACAGGTGATAGGGACCCCTTATAGAGTATGCATAGCAGACAGGGTCTTCTATTGCATATGCCCCGTCTGCAATAAGTACTTATTCCATACCATTTGCTGCAGCAGCCTCAGTGCACCCGCAGAGTGGTGCAGGAAATCAAAACTTGCAATCCCTTTTGCAAGAGGGTTCATATTACCATTTAATTAATCAGCTCTTTGCTTCTGCAATCACATTTAGATGTCGTTATTATCATGAATATTACAATGGTAGAGCTTTCTCACAAGCCCCTTGCTCACACCTGCAAACTGCCAACCCTATGACTCTTTAGGCCTAACTGGATTCTTTTTTTTTAAGGTAAATCAGCTTTTTTAAAATCAAAATACATATGGGTTACATACTAACAATACAATATATCTCTCACTCTGATAATGATATAATTTTAAAAGGAATTGTAAAAGCTGTTTAACATTTTAAAAGTATAAAAAGGGGAAGAAACAATGAAAACGGAACAAGACCATTTACAATGCGAAAGATGCATTGGATCTTCAACAGTTAAATAAAAGAAAAAAAGAAATATTAAAAAAGGCATAAATGTAAGCTAAATTAAAATTCACTCAAGAACAGAGAAAATAAAGAATTCATGGTGGCTTAAAATTCTCAGATAATGTACAATTAGTAGAATTACAAGCAACAGCATTAAGATAATCAGTCAAAGGTAACCAGTACAAATCTCTATTTATGGAGAGGCAGCATAAAGAGGTAAAAGCAATATCTAGTCTATGGTAGTGACAAACATTATTCCACCAAGCTTTATTGGAAATATTGGATGAATTTTTCCAATTGAGAGTAATTTGTTGAAAGGCCAGAGCTAACATGAGATCCAACAATTTTAAATTATCATCATCTGAAACAATGTCTGCAGAGAGACTACCTAAAAAAAGCACCAGCGGATTCTTTGGGATTGCAAATGAAAAATGAAGGTAAGTTGACACCAAACTTTTCTCACAGTAGGAGGACATTCAAAAAGGATATGCATAAGATCTCCCTTTGGGCTATCGCAGGACCAGCAACTTGAAGTGGAGGATACAGAAAATTTTGCTATAGTAGAAGGGGTAAAATAAAGTCTGTGATGAAGAAAGAAAAGTGACTGTGTGGTAGAAGCTGATCTGGATATTTTATAAGATCGATGCCACACCTTATTCCAAAAGGAAACAGTCCAGGTACATCCCAAATCCAACTCCCATTGAGATTCAATTTTAGATTTAGGACGCGTCAAAACAGGAGACTGAAAAAGTTTATAGATATTTGATGCCTTAGGATACGAGATAAAAAGGAGGACAAAGAAAAGGGTAATTCCGAAGAAGAAGAAGAAGGGGGAAGGCAAGGAAAAAAGTACATCAAGAATAATATTAATAAGAAGAAGCTATTTAGGCATAAATGAATTGGGACAATGAACTAGAAGTTGGAATTGTGAAAAAGAAAGTGGAGTATTATTGGAGAATAAATCTTTGACCCAAACTATATTTCTTTGATGCCAGGATTTCCAAAATAAGGGTTTATTTATTAATAGTGATAAGACAATTATGCCAAATGGGTGAATTCAGAAAAGAGGAATGAGACACAGATGGAGGTAAATAGTGAGAACGCAGAAGAGAACAAGTATGTTTAAGAAGCAGAGGGGAGATAAGTGAAATATTATAGGAAAAGGATACCACCTCACTAGGGGAAAAGGGCGAAAGAAAAGAACACTCAATATTCAACCATAATGGAGTAAACCTAGATTCTGACAGGGAGACCCACCTAGAAGCTTGACGCAAACAAAAGGATTTGTGATACAATCTAAAATCAGGAAAATTGACTCCTCCCTCCTGTTTAGAATGGCGAAGATGACTAAGAGAAATTCTAGATTTCTTATTGTTCCAGAGGAATTTAGACAATCTGGAGTCCAATTGTGTAAAAAAGGTACCAGGTAAAGGAAGCGGAATCATAAATACGATATATAAAATGTTAGTAGAAATCATCATTTTAATGGAGTCAAGACGACCCCACCACGATAAAAATAAGGGATTCCAAGCCAGAATCGCTCTATCAACTTTCTCTAAAGCCTCTGAAATATTTACTTCAATGGACTTTTTAATGGATGAAGTGAACCAAATGCCTAAGTATTTAATCTTGGAAGAATTCCAGTGAAAGCCAGTGATATCAAACGATGCTTTAAAACAAAATTTTGTTAGAGGGAGGATTTCAGTTTTATCCGAATTTATCTTATAACCTGAAATCAAGGAAAAATCCTCAATTTCCCGGAGTAGAAATGGAATCGAGAGCTCAGGGTTTGAGATATAGAAAAGTATATCATCTGCATACGCTGTAAATTCTAAATGTTTCTCCCCATACTGGAAACCTTCAATTTTAATGTTATTTCTAATACTGGATAAAAAGGGCTCAAGAGCTAGAATAAATGGGAGTGGAGAGAGGGGACACCTTTGACGTACACCTCGGCGTAATACAAAATATCTAGACAATTTCCCATTTACCAATATCAATGCTATTGGAGATTGATAAAGCAAATAGATAAATGAAATGAAATGAGGCCCTAAACCATGCCAGGCTAAAGCTTTTAAAAGAAAAGACCAGTCTAACCGGTTGAACGCTTTCTCAGCATCTATGGAAATTGCCTCTAAAGAATACGACAGAGCAGCGCTTTGCTGAGTACATTAAAGAATGTTCTAGAATTGTCAGAAGCAAGTCTACCTTTGACAAAACCCGTTTGCTCCTTACTTATCAGCGCAGGTAAACGGTTATCAAGACGTAGGGCTAATAATTTAGCAAAGATTTTATAATCTGTATTGAGAAGAGAGATTGGTCTAAAATTTTTACTGAAAGTATGATCCTTACCGTCCTTTGGAATTAGGCAAATCGAAGCTTCCTGAAAAGTGCCCCCTGTAGAGCCAGAACCCATGAAGAAGTGGAAAAGCTGAAAAAGTTTGGGAAGTAACATGTCAGAAAAATGTAAAAAAAAATTCCACTGTAAATCCATCTGGACCAGGAGTTTTTCCTTTTTTTAGAGATTGAAGGGCTCTAAAAATCTCTAACGAAGTAATATCTGCTTCAAGTGAAGTAGCATCAATCAGTGTCTTATTAGGGTTTGTAATATTCTTTAAATAATCATCAATCTGTAAGGGGTTCGGGACTGATTTAGGAGTATAAAGTGTCTGATAATAATTAACAAATTCAGCTAAAACATCTTCATCCTTAAAAAGGGACTCACCAGTATCTGAAACTATAGACTTCACATTTTGGCGTTGCTTTAGAACTTTTAAATAATTAGCCAGAAGCTTCCCGCTCTATTTCGACCTCCATAATAACGGGCACTTCTACGTAGAAGAAAAGAGGAAGCATTATCCGTTGAGATTTTGTTAAAATGCAGTTTTGCCTGAATAAGTTCTTGTACATTAAAATTAGAGGAGGAAGAATAATACTGATGTTCTAAGTGTTTAATTTTGAGAAGCAGTGCTTGATGCTGGGCATTGAAAGTTTTCTTTTTATTAGAAACAAAATTTATTAGATGACCACGAGCCGCAGCCTTAAACGAATCCCATAACAATTGTGGAGAAACGTGAGAATCTTCATTAAATCGAAAAAATGTGTCCGCAAAGGCAACAAAGGAAGTGGAAAATTTAAAATCAAGTAATAAAGAATTATTAAAATGCCACCTATTGGACTTGGGATGCACCGGGAGCAAGTCAAAATCTGTAATGACTGGGGCATGATCAGATATTACCATAGGTTCAATGGAGGAGTTAATAAGGTTTTGGGATAATGATTTAGGAACAAAAATATGGTCAAGTCTAGATAAAGAGCCATGTGGTGGAGAATAAAACAAAAAAACCCTATTATCAGGATTACAAGTTCTCCATGCGTCAATTAAATTACATTGTGAGAAAAATGCCTTAAATTGTTTATGCATTTTATGGGGAGAAAATGTAATTACAGATTGCCTATCTATAAAGGGATCAAGAATTTGATTGCAATCCCCTCCAATAAGAAGAAAATCATCATTATAATGCAAACATTGTTAGTAATATTGGGCCAGAAAAGATAATCTGAATTATTTGGGCCATAAATATTGCCAATAGTCATTGTAATCCCAATAATGCTGAGCCTCACAAAAAGCCACCTGCCATCAGAATCCGAATCTTGCGAAATAACATTAACTGATACTTTTTTATGGCAAAGCACAATTACACCATTTTTCTTTGTAGACGAAGGTGAAGTAAAAACATTGCCCACCCAGCCTTTTTTGAGTTTCAGAGCTTCAGAATCCGTCAAATGTGTCTCCTGTAGAAGAACCAAGTCTGGATTATATTTAGATAAGTGGGATAAAATTCTCTGCCTTTTGATTGGATTAATAAAACCTTTGACATTCCAAGAAACAACCCTGAATTTACGTTACATAACCACATATATACACGAAAGGCCTTGTACCATAAATAACTGAAAATACACATAAGGGAAAAGAAAACAGAAAAAACAAAAGGAGAGAAGAGTAAAGGGAAAACAGCAGGAAAAAGGATGGAAAATAGTAAAGAAAAAAAGAAGAGACAGTACATGTCAAATAAAGACAACTGCAAAAACATACCTGAGATGAATGAACAATAGGGGAGGGGTGGTGACAGCACAGACTGAAGACGGCACAGCAAGGGAACGGAACGCATCAACCGACAACGGTTACGTGCAAAAATAATGATTATAGAACACCAGGAACCTGTGAAAAGAAAACAATACATTAACATAAAAGGGTCTGTAGTCACGGCAATATAATATACTGTATAAACTGCATATGAAGGACCATCAATTATAACGCAGTAGTAATGAAAGAGCATAATAAATTAAGAAACGTATATAGTCAACGTGTAGAAGGACTAGCTGTTTCCATAGAATTTGTATAGTGTAGTCGTAGAAAATCACGAAGAACTGCAGGAGAGGTAAATGAAGTGGTCTTGTTTTGATATGTCACTTTGAACAAACACGGATGGAATAATCCAAAACGAGCTCCCAAGTCACGAAGCTGTGGACGAAGATCCAAAAACTCTTTCCTCCTGTCTGCTGTAGCTTTGGACACATCCTGTGAGATGAAGATTTTACTTCCCTGCCAAGATATTTGTTTTTTGGCTTTCGCAGCGTTAAGAATTCTCAATAAGTCAGTAAATTCAAGAAAGAAAATAATCACGCCTCTTGCTTTAGATGTGGAAGAATGCGGAGAACGATGACCAATGCGGTGTGCTTGTTGGACGTTCAATACTGTAGAAGATGGTAGACCCACCAACTGTGGAAAGAATGAGGCAAAAAATGAAATTGGGTCACTCCCTTCAAGACCCTCCGGTAATCTGTAAAGGCGAAGATTATTGCGTCTATTTCTGTTTTCCAAATCCTTCATAAGACTCTTCAAGGTTGCCACTTCCTTCTCCAAACTAATAATCTTTTGTGTTTCATCCTGCACGTCGCTGACTCTTTGTTCCAAAGCAGAGACTCTCACTTCCATTTAAGACCACTTAGAATCAAGATTTTGTATCCGAGAATTTGTTTCTTCGATAAAAGGACGCAATGCGCATATTTCATCAAGCACAAGTTCAAGAGAGATCGGCGAGGGAGATTTTACTGGTGAAGGTGGGTCCTGTTTGACCCTCTTATGAGTGGATGTAGAAATGTTCTGAGGAACTTTAGGCGAAGAAGAAGATGAGGAAGACATCTTTGATATGGAAGAAGAAGACGCTGCAGCAGAAGTGTCCAGTTGTAAAAAGTGCGAAAGTTTTTCAGCTGAGGAGGACTGATGCAACAGAGATTGTATTTTCTTTAGTTTGCCCATATAAAAATAAAAAGCCTTCAATAAGGAAGCAAGTGACACAGGAACTCCAAAACTATGTTAATGAAACAGCAAAAATAAATAACCAGACTTGCGCTAAAAAGAAAGTCAAATATTCAAAAAAGTATAATGTAATGGTGAGCAAAGTTAGTCAAAATGGCCGCACTCAAGAGGAGAAGTACGAAAACATAATTACAGAGTCAGGAAATAAGCGAGGCAGCCTAAAAACGATAAAAATGCTCACCAAAACATCCCATAGTTGTTTCTAGGGAAACAACATTAAAAAGATGCAAAAAAACAGCTCTGGTGGTAAAAACTCGCCCGACAATGCGCGGAGCTCCGTAATCAGGCGGCCATCTTTGTCGCCGGCTCGCGCGCGCTCTCAACTGGATTCTTTTTAAAACCCGGTGCCTGCTTCAAGCATGTACTATAATTTATGCCTGCACTATTCTTACTCTTTGTTCTTGCTAATGAAATAAATACCCATCCGGGTTGCTCAGGTGTGTATTACTTAACCTTCTTGCTCCTCCTAAGCCCCTTCTAGCACGAGTTGGTGGACATTCCTACTTTGCGGGCAAACACTGGAACTCTCTTCCTCACAACTTAGATTTATTGGAAAGCTATTTATCATTCAGTCACTTGAAACTTGGCCTCATGTCAACTGCATTTTGTTCTGTTCTATTGATATCTGCTCCTGTCAGGATCCACGGTGCAAGGATACCTTCTGGGTAACTGCACCTCACTTTACAAATTCTCAATCAACCAATCATTCAACATTTGTAGAGCACAGCACCTGTCACCCCTTGGGGTATCTGGGTGCTGGGGTGCAAGGTCTCCATCAAAAAGCCAGGTCTTGAGTTTGTTTCTGAAGTCCACAAAGGAGGGTGCTGTTCGGAGGTGCAGGGGTGTGTGCAAGGGCAAAAGAGAAGCTAAGGTGTCTGGTGGGTTGATGGAAGTTCAGTTCTGTCGGTGGTTGAGGTAGGCCGGTCCTTGATCATGTAGGGCTTTGTCGGTCTGTGTGAGGATCTTGAAATACCATCTCCTCTGGATGGGAGCCAGTGGAGGTATTTGAGGAGGGGGTGATGTGGGTCAGTTTGGGGAGGCCCAGGATAGGTCTGGCTGCAGTGTTCTGTATTGTGTGGAGACTTTTGAGGCGCTGGGAGGAGATACCGGAGTAGAATGCATTGCAGTAGTCGAGGTGGCTGGTGACGAGGGCCTGGCTGATGGACTTTCTGGTGCTGACTGAGATCCATCTGAAGATTCTGCGGAGCATGCAGAGGATGTGGAAGCAGGAGGAGGTGACTGCATTGATGTGTTGTTTCATTGTCAATTTGCTGTCAAGGATGATGCTTAGGTTGGGTGCATGGTCTGTTGGAGCGGGTGTAGGTCCGAGTTCGGCTGGCCACCAGCTTTGGTCCCAAATGGATGTGCTTTTCCAGAAGATAAATACTTCTGTCAACTGGCTCTCATTCAGTTGGTTACATTGTTCATGGTGTCCCAGATGTTTGTTCTGGTGGTGGATGGGTCTTTGGTCAGCGAGAGGACAAGAACAGGCAGAAAATTGAGACTGGAGAAAGAGAAAAATAAGAAAGCAGTGATAAAAGAAGAAAGCAAGGATGGAAAAGAAATTAGATGAAGAGGAAATGTAGGGTGGTGAAAGAAAGAAAATATGAGGTGGAATCAAAACTAGGCAGCCTTGGTACTAAGCAGTAACAGCATATGGTAGCGCTGGTGGTGGGCTCCTATGAAAACCTTTGGAACCTTCACCTACATTTTCTGTGTAAAATAAGCACTACTAACAGTCAAACCATCCTGTGAAAATTAGGTTTGCAGACATATCTGGTAAGTGGTCAGCCCCTAGTCAGCACTGGTAACTGGGGAAGGAAGGTACTTCAGTCCTGCAGGTGTGTCTGCCACTTTGTAGCTTTGACACAACTTTATTCTCAAATCATGTTAATAAAACACTGACATATTTTATTGTTTATAGGGAAAGTGGCACCATCTTTTCACTTGTTTTTAATACAGCATGTGTCACATAAATGGTAATTCAGGTGAATAAACTTGAATGCTTATCTCAAAAACGTCTGGTATGAGCTGAATTTTAAAAAGCCAAATTCTGCTCACTCTGGACACCACCATGATTCGAGAATTCGTCCGAGGATTTGTAATGCTAAATATATGGACACATATCTTACAGGCTCCATCAATCTCCTATTTTAAAAGGACCACAAACATTTCCTAATACCTTGCCTAAACCCTCCACACCTAATCTCCTCGATCCTATCAAACCCTACACTATGGGGGTCATTCTGACCCTGGCGGTAAATACCGCCAGGGCGGAGGTTGGCGGTAGCACCGCCAACAGGCTGGCGGTGCTCCGCCGGGCATTCTGACCGCGGCGGTACAGCCGCGGCCAGAAGCGGAAAGCCGCCGGTGTACCGCCGACTTTCCGCTGCCCATGGGAATCCGCCATGGTGGCGCAGCTTGCTGCGCCGCCATGGGGATTCTGACACCCCATACCGCCATCCTGTTCCTGGCGGTTCGCCCGCCAGGAACAGGATGGCGGTATGGGGTGTCGTGGGGCCCCTGGGGGCCCCTGCTGTGCCCATGCCAATGGCATGGGCACTGCAGGGTCCCCCATAAGAGGGCCCCACAAAGAATTTCAGTGTCTGCTTTGCAGGTCTTCTGTAGCCGCCCGCCAAGCTTAGAATCAGGGCCTATGTGTTTTTTGAAGACTTAGGGCCTGATTTAGATATTGGTGGTATTGGTCCCGCTGTCTGTTTTTCTTCGGAAAACCCATCCACTGGCTTGGTGGTCCACCCGCCCGATTTAGATGTTGGCGGTCTCATAGGCGATAGACCTCCAAGTCCTGCTGACTGTGATAGGAATCTTCACCCACGTCGAAACTGCCATTAGAAATAGTACCCGGTGACAGGGCTCCAGCCACCCTTACCACCGAGCAGATTTCGATGTGCCTTACCACCAAGCCAACTGTAGCAGTCGGGCCTTCACATCTGAGATTCCAGATTGGAGGGGAAATTAGATAAAAACATACCTTTTTCCTGATTTCTCTTCCGTTTTCAACTGGAAACAACTGAACAAGACCTTTTGTCACTGCTGCCACTGGACCACAAAGAAAACACGACCCCTCTGTCGCTGGACTCGTAGGTAGGAAATCTGCATTGCCTGGTTATGTTGTGTGGTAATGCACAGGAGCGCAGGACCACTGCCATCATGTACACTTCACAGTAATTTCTTAAATTGCTGTGACATGCATATGTCAGGAAAACAATTATGTCAGACATGAATGGGGACACACTGCTACAAGACACATTTGCACACATACACACATCATTTTGGTGTCAGTATTCATTTCCAAAACAATGCTGGCACCACAATAACGTTACAGTCACACTTGTCAACTATTTCCATGTGTGCTCATTGCAAGGGGACCTGTACCTGTAATGTTGTGCTGACAGTTGGGTATGTGCATCAGTGCGTGCATGTGTGTGTGTGAGATTGGATTGACTGCTTGAGGTGGAGGAAGCTGGAGTGTGCTATATGATTGTCTCAGTATGTGTGCATTTACATATGGGTCTGATGTTTGTTGTGTATGTTTGGTTGTGTGTTGTGTTGCTGTGTGCAACATTCATGTGAGTGTTGTTGTTGTGTGGTGGTTGTTGTTGCAATGTGTGTAGTTGTGCCTTTGTGTGAGTGTGTTTGTGCAGATGAGTGTATTATTGTGTTGGCTGTTGTGGGTGCAGTGTCAATAGTGTGTATATGTTGAGTCATGGATGTATGGCGCTGTGTGTTTTAGGCATGTACGTGTTGTGTTGTGGTGGAATGGCAATAGATAATAGTGTGGATGTAGTGTGTTGTGTAGTGTGTTTTGCAGGTGGACATATATGACCAAGGCTTAGTGTGTGTGTGTGTGTGTGTGTGAGAGAGAGACTTACCTCTATCCCATAGCCACTGCCATTGTATGATGTGCATTGGGCTCCCTAACGATCTCCCTCAGTCAGCAATCCACCACAAGTACATCGCCTGCAGAACAGAAGCATTTAAGTATGGTTGGCAGGCACCCGCCAGCCTGGCGGCTAGGAAGAGCACTTAGTCGTGGCAGTCGGCGGCTCAACTGCAATACGTTTAAATACTGCGGTCGGAACACCGTTGACTTGATGGAATTCTTGTATCCGCCACTGCGGGGGATCAGTCGTGATACCCTCAGACCCTTAGATTTCCTATTTTCTGACATGTCCTTTCTTTGTCTCACAGTCAATCTACAGCTTGTGTTTGCAAAGCACTATGACACCCTGTGCCCTGGATCATGGCGTGCTATGTCAAGAACCTACATGAATAAATAAATATCCTGATATGAGAAGAATGTAGGGGGTTAAGGAAAGTGGGTAATTTGTAGAATAATAAGTGCTAGTGCCCAATGCGTATTTCGGAAACTCGCAGCCAGAGCTGCAGAATGTTCGGGCTGCCAAATACTAGAGCTGGTTAGTCTTAATTCCACCTCATGCCTCTTTCATACACCACTCCACAATTCCTGCCCATTTATGTCACCCTTCCCTTTTTTCATCTCTGATCTTCTGCCTTTGCTTTCTTGCTCTGAGTAAAACTTTGATGATTTCAAAACAAGTGCTGGGGCCCAAAAATTAGTTCAGGTGTACCCTACCTGTAACCATCGGCTCAAATGAAACATTGGGTAGTATCCCTTGCAGTGGCACAGCTATATATCACTGAATATCCAAGGGTTTAATGCTGTTGCACTTCTAGAATAAGATTCATGGCCTCTTCACCCATGTCCATGCACTTCTACTTGGCTCTTTTTGGCTGGTGATCTGGTATGGAATATTAATTAAATCATTCCATGTATACTGCATTACTTACATTATTCTGTATGCTGGTTCGAATAATCGTCACATACTACGCCCACATGTTTTTCACCTTCATAAATGTGCATAACTCTTTATGGCAACTTTCTTTAGTATAGAAATCTGGTGACACATCTAGACATTGAGTGCTTATAACTGATGCTTCATTTTGGATTTAACTTTCTTGAACTTTAATTGGTTGCTCCACGGAACTTTTCTTTATACCCAGGTTTCTCCGGCTATTCAGGAATACTGTTTAACATATGGGGGGCATTGTTTTGCATTGTCTTCTGTATTTTATTTCCTTGTTACAGGCAATAAGAGCATTGTCACTACTTTTTTGTAATAAATGATTGCACATGAGTAGTGAAGTAATTGTGCCAAAAGCTCCTGCATCACAGAAAAAACAGCTGCGCTTCCAGTTTGAAAACTGTGAAAGAAATAATGTGTGGACGCCTGCATTCCCAATGTGAGGGATTAAAAAAACTAACTCCTACTCCTGGTACGCAGCGGCTGTGCTGGGAAGACTGTGCACCATCGCCCTCAGAAACTGTTAAGGAAGATGTTCTGATGTCTCAGTGCCACACAGACAGTGAGCTTTCCCAGCAGAGCACTGTGTAATATTGTTTATGCAGTCACCTCATGATAATCCATAGCTTGGGTCCAATACTAAAATGGCCACCAAACCAGCTCTAACTAAGGTGGGATTTGTCTATTTTCCAGGGTAGACTGGTAATAGAAAATATTGTTTATTAGAGTCAGGTAAATTGCCTTTTTCTGAAGCCTACTGAATGTATCCTCTGACCGTGCTGTTTTTGTACTTATAAACACCTGTTATTTAAATGCTCCCACACATGAAAAGGATATTGCAAGTCACTTCGGAGTTTCCTGATCAAATAAAGGCACTCTGTCTGCCACCTCGTGCCTCCATATGGCCACCCAACACCCATGTGAGCTCCCGTATCACTCCAGCTTGCCATCATTACCCTTAGTCATAACTTATCAACAGTGCATAGAGGAGTGGGCCTAGCCCTGTGGTGGATCTCCATCCTGTAGAACACAAAAAGGACATGGAATGTCCTATGAATGTTTTAAGCTTTATGGGCTAACAGTTAAGTGTCAAGGTAAGACTGACTAATATCCAGCACTTCGTTGCAAGCCCTTCCGAAGGTGAAATCACAGCAGAAGTAAAATATGGGTCTAGTAGCACAGCACTGGTAAGAGCTGGACTGAGCATCTCCACAAAGCCATCATGGTACAAGGTCCTACACCCTGGATCAGTGGCAAATCTTCCATCCTAACACCACCATCAATCCCAGCCTCATCCCACTTTCGCTACAATGGTGAGGACCTGGTTGGACTGAGAAGGTAGAGGAAGCTATCCAGAGAGTAATAAAGATTGCCAAAAAAGAGAGCCCACCCACCCGCTCTCAGCCCATTCAGTCCCTGGATGAGGCAGTGGCTGAGAGAGGCCCTGCCTCTCTGCACACCCTGGATGTCCTGCAACAATGAGCAGTACTTCCGCCATCTTTGAGACCTGCAGTGGCCGTGCCTTGGTACCTCCATGCAACTGAGCTCTCTCCTGGGCAGCATTGGCAGAATGAAGGGTGCTCTGCCCCAGAAGCAGAGGCTCTGCTCTTGGGGGGGGGGGGGTGCTCAAGGTGGGTAGTCTCACTCCTACCGCTAAAGACTGACTGATAAGTAATGTATATTGGGAGCATCTAGTAACAGCTGCGCAGATAGGAATTCTAAGGGCTTCTGGGCTACATTAAACTCGTGAAGGGTACATAACAATCCAATTACCATTATTAATGGGTATTCATATCAGCGGGGAGCAATGGGTTAATATGGTTCTTCCACTAGGGATCTCTGCACATTGTTTTGGTTTCCCATTTCAGTGGAGCAAATAAACTAGCTGTCTCAGAGGAGTTAACCGTTGTTGGCACCAGAGGCCAGGCATTAAAACACTGGGTCCGGTTGGCTGATATTTTAAATACCCTAGAAAAGAATTCCTCGCCAGAATTAAGGTCCACCTCAATAATAGTCCCCATTTTTAAGAAGGGTCATTGCTCTGATCAATGTTGCTACAGTCCTATCTTTAAGATAGATCCATCTGTGAACATTTTAGGTAGAGTGATTTTTAAAAGAATACAGAACTGGGTCACTCCTAATAACCTTCTTGACTAATACCAATTCAGGTTCCGTGAGTGCTGAGGTCATTTGAATCTCATTTTAGGGAAGTATCCCACCGTAAGGCGCTACCCATTGTACCCTGAGTTCATGTATCTGTCTACAGCTTTCGACTGTATTAGCAGTAATAAATTGTGGTTAACCCTTCTGGATCTGGGACTGGACAAATCACTTGTGCACTTTATGTTTTTCATGATGATCTAACTGCTAATGTTAGGACTGGTGCGACTGGGGAATTATCAGATGCTTTTAACCTTTCATGTGGTGTTTGGCAGGGATGTGTTTTTGCTCCTCTACTTTACTACATTAACAAATTAAGATCCTTTTCAGTAACCTCATTTATGGATGTCCCTGCCATAAACAAAGTTCCCATTCCCGCATTATTGTATGCTGATGATGCAGTTCTGATGGCACACACACCTAAGGCTATACAGGAATTAGTTAGCTGTTTTGTGGAGTTTATGGCAGATCTCGATTTAAGAACTAATTTTAACTAATGACCTGCGGTGCCAGTTACCATGGTACATCCAGCCTGGTTTTTGATTGGTATCGGTTAGGAAGGGTTAACAGCTTTCCCTAGCCAAGGGTTTCCTTTGACTCCTCGGACAGTTGGGTCACACGCCTCAATCTCCCGCATGAAGCTCTGCAAAACTCTAGATGCCCTTTTTAATTTGCCTTGCTCATTCGGCTGTAAACTATACCACTCTCCTCGAAATTTATAAGGGTCAGTGCTCACCTGTTACCCTATACTGAGCAAGGGTCTAGAGTTATGCTGATTGTTCTATATTACAGGCTGAGGAGAATCCCTTTGGTAGGGTAGTCCTTTTACTACCTCCCTCAGCCTCATATCTTGTATTCCACAATTGGCTTAGTCTCCCCTGTTTGGGGGACTGTATTAAGCTAGGCCCACTGTCCTTATGGTTCTCTGACTTAACCATAGAGCCAGCTTGAATCATCCAATGATAACAGACTGTCTTGCTTGCAATAAAGGACTCAGTATCCCATGGCTTCCCTGTTTTACCAGAATTCTATTAGAGGTGGGTTATTCGTCTCTGTTTGTTAACCCGACTTCTATTACTACTCTGGATAAGAAGTTAAATAGTTCATTCTTTCTGGAAAGGAGACGTTTTGCCAGGAGTAAGGAGGAGACCAGTAAATCTACTGTGAACGCCTATACCATATCTATTGCTTTCACCTGGAAATTGGAAAAATCATTGCTTTTTTGTTTTAGGGCAGGGACAGTAAGTTCATCGGTGTCTTTTTGATGGGACTTTAGAGCAGACGCTACTACATTTTATCTTTGGCAACTACTATGTTATTTATACTAAAAGGTTTTAATTACGCTTTTGAAGAAGTACCAATTTATACAATGTAGAGTAGAGCTCAGGTATTCGCAATTGTTAGGAGATGAGGAGGTGTACTGCAGAATTGGGTCTTTGTTAAATCATCCTTTTTCCCAGGAAATCCATATACTGTTAATTATTCATGAATTGTGTACCATTTGATGAGGTATATCGCAGAAGGAGGCTCCTATTTTAACGTGCTCTTTTATTTGGGAATACCTATGTATTGGTATTGCTACGCATTGTACTAACACATACAACATTTAAATGTTTCTTTTATGTGTCGCTGAGAGACGAAAAAATAATTAATGTGATGATGATGACTAATGAGGTTGTGTTGCAATCAAGTCCTGTTTGTAAAGAATATACATATTAGGCCAATATCTACACCTAAGATTATTGTACAACCATATCAAGTCCAGAATCAGTTTCGAATCATAACAAATCCGGACAGGAGCATCAGCTCTAGTCCTCTTAGTAGAGGTGTAGATTCATTCTTGAGTTCACTGGTCCTCTCAGGAGCAGGTTTCATGTGAATTCCTTTAGAATACAAATTCCTTGCTGTACATGAGCATGTGCCTGTGCTGTCCCCTCGCGAGCTTCATTTAGCATGCAAGACCATGACTGCGATCAGTTATGTCTGAGGAATGGCCAACATATGTGGTTCTCCAGTGGCCACTCATTCCGTACGCAGGACTAGTGGTGGTCTTTACCATACTGCTGCTCTTCCTGTCTACCAACTACTGTGGCCCACTGTCAATTTCTACCAGGCTGCTACGCAACCACAGGCATTGGGACCTAGAGTGATCGAGCTGAGACCCAGCTCATGCGTTAAGCTGCTTCACAGTAACTCATGGTCCTGATCTCAGCAGGGGATCACAAGCCACTTCAAAGGCTCTTTCTCCAAGACAGGAAGTGGCAAACAACTGTCCATGCTGGTTCGCAGCCTACCTGTTCACACCGGTGTTAAGACTGAAGCATGGCCCTCACATCAATCGATATTTGTCAAAGAGGGAGTGACTACTCTTGAGGCCCCTTTCTCTGCAAGTCTTGGGTGTCCTGCAATGACAGGCAGTAGATCAGCCATCTTTGAGACCTGCTGTACCTATGCCTTCTACTGAGTACCTCCATGCACTGCAGCTCTCTCCTGGCCTAAGCCTTGCAGGAGACTGAATACTCCCATAATGAATATGGGCTTCCTTAACTTCGGCCTGCTAGATCGTTCCGTTCACCTGGACCCAACCTTTCTTTCATTTTCCAAGACGATCCCGGCTCAGCCAGGACCTAGCATTCCTATCTCTGATGAGATGGGAAACAGACTGGAGGGTATGAGATCGATGTCTCAATAAAAGGCACCTCCCAAATATATGGGACAGGTCCAGCGGCGTGGCAAGGGTGCC
The DNA here is from genome assembly GCF_031143425.1 of Pleurodeles waltl. NCBI lineage: Eukaryota > Metazoa > Chordata > Amphibia > Caudata > Salamandridae > Pleurodeles > Pleurodeles waltl. Next base: position 744,851,995 of record NC_090448.1, on the reverse strand, counting down.
GTTCGCCCCAGTGCACGCAAGGAACATTGGCCTTCTGTTCCCTAGTTAGTTTGTTAAAGAGAACAATAATGTGGGTGGAGTATGCCCCTAACACTCGAGGACCCTTTGCCACTGTGCCTGCTGCACGGTTGACAGGCACGCCCACGGAAGGTCGTGTGCAAGGGGAGGTTTGTTTTGTTCAGGAACTGATGGCTTTGGTAGTGTTACCTGTCCATTGACCTGGCCATGCCTCATAAAGTGAGGATTGGAACGAGAAAGAATACAAGGAGATGAAGGTGCATGCAGCACACCCAACCCCCACCTGCTCGAATACTTTTCATGGGCCTGTGTGCGTGATCTGTGTACTTAACAAAACCTGCAGGGCAGCGTGCAGCTGTTCAGACATAGGCGTGGAGCAGGTATTTTTTGTGGGTTCCAGTTCACAAGGGTGTTTAAAAACACCTCGTTAGCTAACGAGCAAGAATACCTAAACATCAACAGATGAAAAGGGCAGGGATCCCACAGGACTGTTACTCAAGGGTTGCACAACTGAATTAGCAAGTAGACACCTGTTTTGGGAGGTTGTGATTTACACTCCCTCCCACGTAGTTTCTCGCTGAAACTCGATTCACGAAATCTGAATCTCTCAAATGCCTTCTCACGAGGAACTTAATCAACAACGCCTTTGGGGCACAGTGGTCCTTATGTACGATGGTGTCAGGTGGTGAACCCGGTGGTGTTGTTGCACACCAATTAGTTGGGACCAGCATACTTCGATGCGACTGATGTACTAAACAGTGACAGCATAAAATGTATATTTGCGCACAGTCGTAAAACCTTCTGCCTTAGTAAAGGGGCAAAATTATTAATATTAATGAGGCAGAAACCATCATGCAACCGCTGTGAATGATCCCAAACGCAATTTGAAGGCCTGCGAGTGACAGCAGACCTGGTCCTACATGTGCATTGACTGGATGTCAGCAATTCTTTTCCTAAAAGGTGGCAGTTTTTCTATCGAGGGTTGGGGATTGTACTACAGAATATCGGCACCAACATTTTTGTGGCATGCTAATATCGAGGACAGAATATCGAGGGACAAAGTATCGAAAGATATATGCTCAGAGGAGTTATAGATTTGATATTCCTAACTTCTCCTCTGCTTAGTTTGAAGATATCTGTACCCTCTCGGTACTTTTAGCAATGGGGTCTCTGGTTGGCAGTCAGTTTGCACTCTGTCCAAGCAGGGACCCTCATTCTAGTCAAGGTAGGGGAGTTACACTCCTCAGACAACCCCTGCTCACCCCCTTGGTAGCTTGGCACAAGCAGTCCGGCTTATCTCAGAGGCAATGTGTAAAGTATTTGTACCAACACACACAGTAATACAGTAAAAACACTACAAAAGGACCACAACACCAGTTAAGAAAAATAGCCAATATTTATCTAAATAAAATAAGACCAAAACAACAAAAATCCAACATTCACAAGCAAAGATTTGAATTTTTCACTTAAAAAGAGTCTTAATCCAAAGAAATCAATGGATGCATTGTTTTTACACTAAGTCCCTGGTATGCATAAAAAATAAAGCCGCATGGGCAAGCGTGCATCGGAAAAGTAAGTGATGCGTCGATTCCTGACTCGCAAGTGAGGCCATTCGTTGATTTTTTTCTGGTTGGTAAGTGATGCATCTTTTTTCTCTCCCGCAGAAGAGCTGTGCGTCGATTTCAGATGGACAGCCTCAAATCCATGCAGGCTAACTGTGGCTCTGACGCCCAGCAATGATGCGTGCGAAATCCTGACACATACTGGCGAAGAGTCGTGTTGCATGGGTGATGCGCCAATTTCTGCAGCCGCAAGCGGTTGTTGCATTGATTTTCCAGCCATGATGCAGGTGCTGCGTTGATTTCAGCAGGCGCGAGCAGATGTTGCATCAATTTTTCAGCTAGGAGGCAGGTGCTGCGTTGATTTTTCTCCCGCTCTGCTCCGGTGCATGGATTTCTGCCTTGGTTCCACCACCTTCTCCTTTCAAGGGCCCAGGGACTGGATAGGGCACCATTTGGCAAAGTAGGAGTCTCAGCAAGAGAGTCCAGGTGCTGTCAGAAAAAGTATTTGGCCCTGAGACTTCAAATCAGGTGGCATGCTCAGTCCAATCCCTTGGAGACACTACGCAAACAGAAAAACACAGAAAAAGCAAGCCTTTATCTCTCCAAGGCAAAAGCAACAACTGCAGGCCAACCCAGCAAAGCACACTCCCAAGCAAAGGGGAAGTACTCCTACCCCAGCTCTTCAGTTCTTCTCCTTGGCAGAGGTTCCTCTTGATCCAGAAGTAATCTAAAAGTCTGGGGTTTTGGGTCCACTACTTATACCCATTTCTGCCTTTGAAGTAGGCAAACTTTAAAGAAAGTCTCTGTTGTTGACATGATCCTGCCTTGGCCAGGCCTGGCCCCACACACACACACACACACACACCAGGGGGTCAGAGACTGCATTGTATGAGGACAGGAACAGCCCTTTCAGGTGCAGGAGTCAACTCTGCCCTCCCCACTCTAGCTCAGGAGACTTATCAGGATATGCAGGACACTCCCCAGCTCCCTTTGTGTCACTGTCTAGAGGGAATTCATCAACAGCGCAACTGTCAGTCTGACCCAGACATAGATTCCACAGGCAGGCAGAGGCACAGAATAGTTAAGCAGGAAAATGCCCACTTTCTAAAAGCGGCATTTTCAAACTGACAATCTAAAAAACAGCTTTACCAAAATATGTGTTTTTAAATTGTGAGTTCAGAGACCCCAAACTTGACACCCCTGTCTGCTTCCAATGAGAAACTGCACTTAAAAGATACTTAAAGGCAGTCCCCATTGTAACCTATGGGAGAGATAGGCCTTGCAATTGTGAAAAACGAATCTGGCAGTACTTCATTATCAGGACATTTAAAACACATCAGTACATGTCTTACCTTTTAAATGCACTGCACCCTGCCCCTGGGACTACCTAGGGCCTACCTCAGGGAGCCTTACATGTAGTAAAAGGGAAGGTTTGGGCCTGGCAAGTGGGTACAGTTGCCAGGTCGAATTGGCAGATTAAAACTGCACACACAGACAATGTAGTGGCAGGTCTGAGCCATGTGTACTGGGCTACTCATGTGGGTGGCACAATCAGTGCTGCAGGCCCACTGGTAGCATTTGATTTACAGGCCCTGGGCACCTCTAGTGTACTTTACTAGGGTTTTACTAGTAAATGAAATATGCCAATAAGGGAAAAGCTAATTACAAATGCAGTTTAAACAGAGAGTACTTGCGCTTTAGCAATGGTCAGCAGTGGTAAAGTGCCCAGAGTACCAAAACCAGCAAAAATGAAGTCCAGCACACAAATGAAGGAAGCAGAGGCAAAAAGACAGGGTAAACCATGCCAAGGATGCCAGGTCTAACACATGCCCCCCCCAGATGAAAGTGGAGAGAACTACCCAACCTCATGGGAGTTTTCATCACTAAGGCGGAAGAATCTGGACAGATCATCAGCATTGGCATTTTCTTTACCAGGACGGTGTTCCACTGTAAAGTCCATTCCCTGTAGAGAGATGGACCACCTCAATAGTTTTGTGTTCTCACCTCTCATCTGCATTAACCATCTGAGGGGCTTGTTGTCTGTCTGAACCCGGAAGTTAGACCCAAACAAGTAGGGTCTTAGCTTCTTCAGAACCCAGACCACACAAAAGTTCCTTTCTCAATTGCGCTTCACCTCCGTTCCTGGGGAAGTTACTTTCTACTAATGAAGGCTACAGGCTGGTCTAGGACCTCTTCATTTAGCTGTGCTAGAACCACACCATGCTCTGAAGCGTCAGCCTGCACAATGAATTCCTTGCAGCAGTCGGGTGCCTTCAGCACAGATGCTGTGCACATGGCTGCTTTCAGGGCATCAAACGCGGTCTGACAAGCCTCAGTCCAGATTACTTTCTTGGGCTGCTTTTTGGAGGTCAGCTCTGTCAAGGGGGCAACAATAGTACCATACCCCTTGACAAACCTCCTGTAGTAACCAGTGAGACCTAGGAAGGCTCTCACCTTGTCTGGATCTTGGGGAGTTCCCAACCCATAATAGTGTCACTTTTTGGCTGCAGGGGTGCCACCTGACCACTCCTTACTTTGTGACCCAGATAAAGCACAGATCCCTGCCCTATTTGGCACTTACTGGCCTTAATAGTGAGGGCTGCCTTCTGCAGGGCCTTCAACTTTTCACAGAGGTGTTGCAGGTGTTCCTCCCAGCTGGAGCTGAACACTGCAACGTCATCCAGGTAGGCTGTGCTGAACTCCTCCAGCCCAGCCAAACCCTGATTGATCAACCTCTGAAAGGTGGCAGGGGCATTTTCCATTCCAAAGGGCATAACCTGGAACTGTTAGCACCCCTCAGGAGTGGAAAATGCTGACCCCTCCTTTGCCCCATTGGTAAAGGCTATCTGCCAGTACCCAGACGTTAAGTCAAACGTGCTGAGGAATTTGGCAGCTCCTAGCCAATCTAGGAGCTCATCAGCTCTGGGGATGGGGTGCGCGTCAGTCTTAGTGACTGTGCTGAGTCCACAGTAGTCCACACAGAACCTCAGTTGTGGGATGGCACCAGAGGTAGTGGCCTTTGGGACCAAGACCACTGGGCTGGCCCAAGGACTGCTGGAGAACTCAATTACCTCTAACAATAGAATCTTGGAAGCCTCATCCTTGATGCTGGCACTGACCTTGTCACTCACCCTGTAAATCTTGTGTTTCACAGGTTGAATATCCCCAGTGTCCACATCATGGGTACACAGATGAGTGACCCCTGGAATCAGGGAAAACAAGGGGGCAAACTGTCCAAGCAATTGGCGACAGTCCCTCTGTTGTTCTAGGGTCAGTTTTGGGGAGCGGTTCACACCCTCCACAGAACCATCTTTCTTCTGGGGAGACAGGAGGTCAGGAAGAGGCTCACTCTCCTCCTCCACCCTAACATCTGTTGCCAAGAGCATCGTCAGTTTAGACCTCTCAAAGTGAGGTTTGAGGCAGTTCACATGCAGGGCCCTCAAAGGGTTCCTGGGAGTCTGCAAGTTCACCAGATAGGTGACATCACTCGCGCTCCACCACCTTAAAAGGCCCAGGAAGCTCCACTGGGGCCATGACCCATAATTTCTGGCCAGGCTAAAACTCAACCGAGTGGCATTCTGGTCGTACCACCGTTTCATGTCCTTTTTGCTGGATCCTGGTCCGCCTGAGCGAGTTTTCTGAATCGTGCAGTCTGGTTTCTTAAGGATAGCATGTAGCTGAACACGTCCTAGGGGAGCTTACTTGAAATTTTCTCAAAGCCCTCCTTCACCAGACTCAGAGGTCCCCTAACAGGGTACCCATACAGCAGCTCAAAGGGGCTAAAACCAAGTCCCTTCTGTGGTACGTCCCTGTAAGCAAAGAGAAGGCATGACAAGAGGACGTCACACTTAAACCTCAGGGGTTTGATAGGCCCATTATCATGCCTTTTAGGGTACAATTGATTCTCTCAACCAACCCATTTTCTTGGGGGTGGCAAGATGTGGTGAACTTGTAAGTCACCCCACACTCCTTCCACAGAGACTTCATATATGTAGATATTAAGTTGGTACACTGGTTCAACACCACCTCCTTGGGGAACCCCATGCAGGTGAAAATCTCCATCAATGCCCGTCCCACCACAGGGGCTCTCATTGACCTCAGAGGGATGGCCTCCGGGTACCGGGTGGCATGGTCCACCAAGTCCAGGATAAACCTGTTACCCATGGCTGTCTTGGGATCCAGAGGCCCACAATGTAAATGCCCACCCGCTCAAATCAAAACTTCACTCTACCCCATAAGATTTTAAGCTTTGATGTACTTCTTCTCATTATACTGCTACCATTGACATTGTCCCTTCCTTTGGTCTGCTTAATACATGACACCCCTCACTCTAGCACTACACCCTCTCAAACTACTCCTGATATATAGCTCACACATTTTCTCCTTCAGCACCTACCCATCCACCCTGGTCTTGCAACTTCCTTCTTTCCTACCTCCTCACTTTGGTCCTGTCCTCTATGATTGAAGGTATTCCTCCCCTAATTTTTCAAACTGCTCTCACTCGCTCCAAACTTTACTGTTTTTGTCTACTTACTCTTCTCCCATTAAATGCCATCTGTGAGAAAACAGGGCTGATTGCAGAGGCCCCTAACTTTTTGCCCCCATTTTCCACTTTTTGCTGGTGTTTTCCTGACTCTGATGGTGCCCTGGGTACTGCTAACCAGTCCCAGGGCCTGTGCTCTGTGTAAAATCAATATGCAAATTAGGCTAATTATACTTGGCTAAGTCAACCTACCTATAAGTCCCTAGTATATGGTAGGGCATGTAGGTTTAGGGACCACAGCATAGGTAATGCACCCATAGGTGCACTGCTGAGGTGCACAGTCTCATTTTAAAGGCAGGCCTGCCTTGCTGGCTGCTTTTAAATTAAAGTTATAAGCAAATTCGACTTTGGAATTAAAAGTAGTTCCAAAGTCCTAAACTACCTTATTTATACATATTGGTCACCCCTAAGGTGTGCCCTATGCGCCCCTAGGGCTGGGTGCCTTGTAACTATAAGCAGGGACCTTATAAAAATAGTTTTATAGGCCCTGGTGAGGTAAAAACAGCACAATTTGTTTTTCCCTCATTGTAGTGAATGGCCTTCATAGACTAGAATGGGGAGACTTTATTTTAATTTTAAAAGTCCCCTTAAGTAATGGATACCAAGTTTTTTGGTATCAAGTTAATTGTTATAATAAATCCCATAACTTCCAGTTGTTGGATTTAATATAACTTGTTCAGGTAAAGAGTTTTAAACTTTACCTGAAAAGTTGCCAATTTCAGCCCTGAATTGTTTTTGCTGCTGTGCTCTGAATGGCCAGCCTCTGACAGTCTGGCCAGGCTGCCTTGATGAGATGTGAAGTGGCCTGGCTTCACACAAAGAGATGTGCCTCTGGGAGGGAATTTTCCCTCAGCAGATGGTGAGGCAGGAAGGGGGAAGGCTGCCAAACTGGTCTTCAAAGGTAAAGAAGGACATTTGGAGCAACCCAGCAACACCCCCACATCCTGCAACCCCAGACAACTAGGTGCCCCCCTGATTAGATTAGGAGAGGTCAGGAGAGGGGTTTGTTTATGATTTTTTAGCCACACCAGTGGGTGGCCTCAGCCAGATGTAACCTCCAAAAATCAGATTCAGCCATGATGGATTTTTGAAGAATGTTGCCTCCTGGGATTGATTTTTGCCACACTTCCCAGGAAGTGGTCATCACAGGGGGAAGGGCCCTGCACCTGATTGGAGAACCAGGACCCCCCCTGCTTTTCATCCAGGAGCAAGGATAAAACTGGCAGACCTGCACCCACACCTCAGTTCCCTACCACATCCCTACCATGAAGAACTACAGAAGAAGAAGGACTGCCCTGCTGGACCCCTGGCCTGCACCTGGAACCTGCACTCAGAAGGACTGCACCAGCTTCACCACAAGAAGGACTTTGCCTGGCTTCAACTGGTTCAAGGAGGGACTCCCTGTTTGCTACAGGTGAAAAATTGCTAACCAGAGTCCCCTGCACCAACTCACTTCCCAGTGGCCAAAAAGGAGTTTGCACCAAGTGCATTCTGGGAGTTGTGGTCCGCACCCCCAAGGATCATCTCAGAGCTTCTGGATCCTTGGGGTGAGCTGTGGACCCCAAAAGAACCTTAAAAGAACATCTGGGAGAAGCCCCAGAAGTTTGGAGAAGTTTTGAGAACTTTTGAAAAAAAGCTCCATAGAGGGACCGACTCGCCGCAGCAACTCTATTCGGCATTCCTCAACCGCGACCCGGCCTGATTTGCAGGTTCGTCCCGGTAAAGAAAATCTCCAAAAAAGAGACTAAGTCCGAAGGTAAAAAGTTGACCGGGACCTCCCAACCAGCGTATTTGAGGAGGGCTCCAGGGACGTCGGATCAAGATCCAGGTTTACCCCGGTCGAAGGATTTTCACCTCGAAAAAACAAATAAGTCCGAAGGTAAAAATCTCCACCGAGGATTCCCACGACACGTATCCAGAGAAGGGCTCCAGGAGGTCAGATTGGACTGGCAGGTTCGTCCCGCTGAAGAAAATCTTCAGAAAAACGAATAAGTGCGAAGGTAAACTTTTGACCGAGGCCTCCCGCGGCCTGTAGCCGAGCCGGGCTCCATCGCGGTCGGCCTGAAACTTTGACTTTGCCCCGGTCGAGGTGCAACCAGATGACCCGATTGGCGCTTTTTGTTTCTAGGTGCTAAAAAAACAATAATTATTTAAAAATTCATATCTCCGGTTCCCCTTATCCGATTTTATTAGTTTTTGTGTCATTTTAAAGATACAAATATAATCTATTTTTATAAATTGGTTTTGGATTTTTAAACTGTTTCCTGTGTTTTATTTAATTACTATTTTGTGATATTTGAATGCTTTACACTCTGTCTCCTAAGTTAAGCCTTGTCGCTCGTTGCCAAGCTACCAAGGGTTGAGCTGGGTTTAATTTACTGAGACCTAACTGGACCTAAGTGGAAGTTAGTGGCCTATTGCTAAGTGTAGGTACTTACCTGCCCTTACCAATAACCCATTTTCAAACACCATCTCATTGTGTCCCACCTCTCACTGTACTCCCACCCTCTGCTGCTGCCATTATACCTTTACACTTCTGATAGCCTGTCGCTCTGCCCCACTCATACTCCTCTTCACACTTTGATTGTACCACTTCCATTCACTTTGCCGCCTGCATTTTTTTTTGAGGCTACAATTTTATTCTTTCGTACCCCTCACTCATGTCTCTGCCTTATGACTCTCCTTGCATATATCACTCAATCTGCTGTTTATTTGTGAAGCAGCCCTAATCTTTTCCTGTTCTTTCTGTGCTAATACAGTTACAGTATTCTTTTAATTCAGTACTCTGTCCATATCTTTCACTTTTCTTGTACTCGTGCCCTCAAATCGTAATCCCTTGCCATGCCCTGATTTCCTCTGTGTACCTTCTTATTTTGCCCTACACTGTGCTTGTACTCATTCTCCGCCTCTACCTATCGCTCTGCATCTCCATTCTCTATATGATTACTCCTTCAGATTGCTGTCCCATTATGTTCCTTCCTACTGTCCGCATGTATAATATCACATTGCCTTGACTATTTACTGTGCCCCTGGTTTCCGATCATTCTTTATAAATATTTCTCTGTCAACTCTGCTCCCCTGTTCTGCTCTGCTTCAGACTGAGAGCGAAAAAAATGAAAGGAATGCAAAGAATGCAGCACTCTTAGGCCAATACTTATACTTTTTTATCGCCACAAATACGCCGCTTTTTGACGCAAAAACGGTGCAAACTTACAAAATACAATTGTATTTTGCAAGTTTGTGCCGCGTTTGCGTAAAACAATGACGCAAATGTGGCGCTAAAAAAGTATAAACATGGGCCTTAGTCTGAGTAATGAATTTATTAAGGCACTTCCCAAGTTTCATGAACGAAAAGAATAACGTGAGCTTTTATTTCAAATGCAGCAACACACATGCACTTCTAAAAATAATTACAGCAGTAGAATAATGATGATCACAGAAACAAAGAAAATGCAATGCTCCAACAATATATATATATATAACTTTATAGTGACTATGTATTCATGCATGCACACCGCAAATAAAAAAATAAGAATTAAGAATGCACCACCACGGGGCTTAACACCGACTTCATCCGTTTGCCTGCCAACTTCAGGTCGTGGAACACTGGACAACCGTAACAAATGTGAGACTAAACCGGAATGGGATTTATTTTCTGGGCAAGGCTTCCCTCCCCCAGAGGAGCTCCTTTTTTCTTCAGTTGCCAAGTCTGATACCTTACTGAAATGGCATGATGGATAATATATTCATGAACTGGGATGCAGCCCGAGTAATTACAAGTTGCTGAAATTAAGTCAGTTATTCTACACTTTTTTGATGTTTCAGTGAGATCCAAGTAGTGGCAAGAGGGGATGGGTAAGGCCAGACTACAAATAAAGCTCTCAGCTACACATAGGATGGGAACATTTTCAATCTTTGGGGGCCTATTCATAAAGGGAATCATGAACATGTACTACTGCATCTAGGTTCAGCTCTACCGCTTTTTGATAGTCACCATTTTCAAGTATAGAGTTATACAGGGTTTAGACTTACATATCTCTAACCCCCCCTCAAGTGACCATGTGGAGCCTCCTGTAGCCGGATCTACAAGTATAAAGTTACTACTAGTAGCTTTACAAACATAGGTAGAGATCTCCTCCACCATGGCGGAGATCTCCCTGAGGAAAAATATGAGAAACATTATAAAAGTTTGCTATTCTTTAAAAAAACGAACACCTTTGATCCTAAACTGTCCCCCTTCAAACTCCCACCCCCACCCCTATGCTAAGCCTTTTTTGGCTATTTGGGGTAGTTCTCCCTTAGACCCCCATAACATTTTTTCCACGTAAGCTAACCACACCAAATTTGCATCCTTTTCTTCTAATATCCGGAGACTTCTAAAGTTACTCAGGGTTTGTGAATTCCCCTTGGGGGGACTGAGAATTGTGCCAAAATACTGCTACATTTTGGATTTTTGGGGAAAAAATAGTTTAAAAAGTGCTGCAGAAGAAGCCGTCTAGTTTTTTCCCTGCAAATGGCATCAATGAAGGATGTGCAGTGCTAACATCATTACCTTCTTAGCTTTCAGGAACAAGCAGACTTGAATCAGAAAATCATATTTTTCAATACAGTTTTGGCATTTTACTGGGAAATACCCCATGTTTTCCTATTTTTGTGCTTTCAACCTTCTTCCAGTTACTGGTAGAAAGGGGGATGAAACCAATGGTGGATCCCAGAAAGCTATACATTTCAGAAAACTAGACACACTTCTGGATTCAGCAAGGGGTCATTTGCATAGATCCTTTAAAGCTTTCCTTTAGAAAGAAACACTTGAAATAAAAAAAATATAGAAATTGAGTAGAAAATAACAGCCATGTGTATCTATGTTTTCATCTGTAACTTTTCTAAGTACAGCAAATTTTCAAAAACAAAATACGGTTAAATCTGCTGGACCCTTCTGGTTGCAAGCATATATAGGGCCAGAGTCAATAACTGGGCTGCAACTTGCAATGGTTTTTCATTGTGTACCGGGTACACAGCAATTAATTTGGTAAAATATCAAGAGTGAAAAATAGGTATCAGGGAAACCTAAGTAGTTCTGAAATGGAGTTTAGAAGCAGTGGTTATTTGCACATCTCTGATTTTGTGGGTATCCATGCTAACAAGTGAATTTGAGGGCATTTCTCAAAATCACTTCTTTCTTACACACTGTATTACATTTGGAAGGGGCAAATGCAGAGAAAGATAATGGACAGTAACACTTGTTCTACTATTCTGTGTTGTTCCAAGTCTCTAGATAAAAAGGTACCTCAGTTGAGGGGGTGAGCTAAGTGGCCACGACAGGAAATGCCCAAAGCGCAATGTGGACACATCACATTTTTCCACTGAAAACTGACTCATGTTTTTGCATTGTGCCTAGATGTGGATTTTGGGCACTAGCACAGCCGGCACCTAGGGATACCTAGCAAATCTGTACATTTCTGAAAACTAGATACCGAGGTGAATCCAGGTGGTTCTCACCACGTTCTGGTACCCAGAATCCCTTGCAAACCCAAAAACGTGTCTATGAAAACATATTTTTCTCATATTTCTGTGAACGAAAGTTCTGGAATCTGAGGGGAGCCACAAACTTCCTTCCACCCAGCATTTCCCCAAGTCTCCTAATAAAAATGGTACCTCATTTGTGTGGGTAGGCCTGGTGTCCAAGACAGGAAACGCCCTAAAACACAATGTGGACACATCACATTTTACCACTGAAAACTGACTTGTTTTTTGCAATGTGCCTAGCTGAGGATTTTGGGCGCTAGCACTAGGAAAACCTAGCAAACCTGTACATTTTTTAAAACTAGACACCTAGAGGAATCTAGGATGGGGTGACTTGTGTGGCTCTCATCAGGTTCTGTTACACAGAATCCCTTGCAAACCTCAAAATGTGTTTAAAAACACATTTTCCTAACATTTCTGTGATGGAAAGTTCTGGAATCTGAGGGAAGCCACACATTTCCAATTACTCAGTATTCCCCTCGGTCTCCCAATAAAAATGGTACCTCACTTGTGTAGGTGGGCCAAGTGCCTGTGCGAGGGAAGGGCCAAAAACATATATAGATTCTTTTTTAAATTAAGCTTTCTCTGCTTTAGGCACCCACACCAAGGGGAATACTGGGTGGTGGGAAATTGTGGTTTATATCTGTTTCTGAAAGAATATGGCACAGAAATGCAAGAAATGTGTGTCATTCTAGTCACATTTTGAGATTAGCAGGGCATTGTGGGTAAGAAACTTATTGGGATACATGAAAGGCCCACCACCCTGTACTCTGCTGGGTGTCTAGTTTTCTAACATATCTAGTGTTGGTAGATTTTCACTAGACAAGAAACAAGCACTTTACCAAGTTTACTTCTGTGAGGTCCCAAACACTCAAATTGTGAAAAAACACTCCTAGGTTTTGTTAAAAAGACCACTCACCCACCAACCTAGTTGGTGGAATGCTTCATCACTGGGGTCCCACCCAAGACATGTGAGGGGTGTGCTCGAACACCTGATTACAGCAGAGCGGGAATGTTTCATGAGTTGAATTCCTAACTGAGAGGAGAAGTGCAATTATACGTTTTGTGGCTATCCACCTTCATTTTTACATATACATCCTGGTTGGATTTGTCACAAGGGTGTGATGGTTCAATATATAAAATTTTACAAACAAGAGATTTCAAAAATCGCTTTACAGGCCATTCAAATTCCTTCATAAGTGACACACACAAGACCATTCACACCGCCAGCCACGGGCCCAGCACATTACAATATTCACAATGTAGAGACAATGTACAATCTGGCAGAGAAAACAGAAAAATAATTATTACTGCACAACCATATATTCATCGAGTACACACACATACATGTTGGATTTGGCACAAGGGTGAGTGATGGTTCAATATATAAAATTTTAATAACAAGAGATTGCACAAAAATGAAATGCACTTTTAATAATTGAAAGGTCAAAAAAAAAAACAATGACCCATAGCTTGTGAGCTGTAAAGACATGACAAGTCACCAAACGCTTTGCGGGCCACTCACATTCCTCTCATACATGACACACAAGATCATCACACCTCCGGCCACGCTCTCATCAACAGACAGCACCATTCAATGGCCCATTGCTTTCATACATCCACATGCCTGACACAGCAACCGGCTGACAGAGTGTGTGGTCTGGTGTTTCGCTAGCAGTGTGTGTAATGACCAGCAGCAAGTCACTACTCACTTACCACCAGCCAAGCGCCAGCTCACTCACACTGCCAGCTGAGCACCAGACCACGCTCACTGCCAGCCAAGAGCCAGTCCACACGCACCTCCAAACAAGTGCCAGTCCACACATACCGCAATCACATTTTTTTAACAAAAAAGAAAACACAACCAATTGTAAGTAAATACAAAACTAGAAGCACAACATCTCCAACTAAATACATCACACTAATTCCATCCATTAAACTGAACATAAAATATAAAATGATACAGACCAGGCAACACTCATGGGTGCTCCCAAAAAGTTTTTTGTGTGTGCTACATTCTAAAACAAGCGGGCACACAGAGCCCAGGTTTAGAAGGACAATCAGGGTAGTGCATACAACTCTCCTTCCGCATGCCTTTTCAAATACAGTCTCTACATCTCTTACAGGATTTGGTTTTTTTTTATGTGGGAGGAATGTGCTTGGCAAAGTGGCCATCTTTCAATCTAGTCACATCCTCCACCACTTCAACTCTAGGAAAACTTGCCTGTTCCACTACAGCAAAGCACTCTATCATAGACTCCTTAATTTGAACAAAAGTCATCTTTGACTCTGGAGAACAATTCTTGAACACAATAAAAGCATTAAAGGTTGCTAAATGTAAGAAATGGATAGCCAACTTCTTATACGAAATGTAAGCCTTAGAACAGCAGTGTAAGATTCCAACCTCTAATCTACTCTACCTACACCACCCATGTGTTTATTGTAGCCTACAATGCACACAGGTTTGCGCACTTCAGCAACCTGCCCCCAAATAGTCACAGGTAAAGTACTTTCATCATGGACAGTAGTCAGCATGTAGACATCCTTCCTGTCTGAAAATTTCACAGCTAACAGTTCATCACTACGTAAGGCAATGTAATGTCCCCTCTCAAGTTTTTTTTACAAATAAGCCTTTGGATAACCTCTACAGTTAGAGCAGATTGTGCCACAAGCAACAGTGTCTACTTTGAACAATTCCTTGAATAATTGCACACCAGTGTAGAAATTACATAGGTACAAATTGTGACCTTTGTCAAAAAGTCCTCCACCAAGTTCCCACAAATTTTTATCACTAACTCCAAAAGTGGACGGGCATCCAGGTGGGTCAATAGTGGAATCCCTTCCAGGGTAGAGCCGGAAATTATAGACATATCCTGTCCTACTCTCAGACAGCATGTAAATCTTAATTCCATAACATGCCCTCTTGCTAGGAATGTACTGCCTAAAAATAAAACAGCCCTTGAACAGGACCAAAGACTCGTCCACAGCTATTTCTTTCCCTGGAACATAGATCTCTGAAAATTGATCTACAAAGTGATCTGGGACAGGCCAAATTTTAAAAAGACCGTCACAATCAAGGTGCTCTTGTGGCAACGTTAAAGCATTGTCAACAAAATGCAGCATTCAAAGCAGAAGCAAATATCGATCACTACTCATGATTGCAGGAAATATGGTTGTTGCCATCAAGGGACTGGTATACCAGTATTAAGACAGCAATGGCTTTCTTATCAAGCCCATCAAAAAGTTAAACCCAAGAACTTATTCAACTCTTCCAGATTTGTGGGAGTCACCGGGTAGCTCTAGAGTGGGGCTTAAGTCTGCCACTGTTGTCCCTCAAATACTAATCAGCATATAAATTAGTCTGCTCAAAAGTCTCACCCAGAAATATATCGTCAATGAACAACCAAAATAAATCTATAGGCAAAAAGTTTCCAGTATTCACTCTACACCCTGCAACACCACTAAAGGCAGGCAACGTCGGCTGCACCATGTTTGGGGCAACCCAGAGTTCAGCTCTTCCAGTGGGATGCCTTTCAGCCCCAGGCTGCAATCTTGATGTATCTTGCTGCACTATCGGCACATCAGTGTCCTCCTCTATAACCACAGGCACTTCATGTGCACTGAGAGTGGCTTCGTCATCTGATCATTCCTCTCTGACAGAAAATTCACTGCCAGAATCTTGCACTTCCTCCCCCGCCTCAGATGCAGTCAGTCTCATAATCACCAACAATACCAACAACCTGCTGAGCCGTCATCTTGCGGCTAGCCATACTCCTTACTAATAAAAGTAACTTGACAAATAAGTCAACAACAGCCAACACTGTGTAAAATAGGTAATAAACAAAGTGTGGCTTTATCACAAAGACCTATATACTCAAAAATGATACCGCGCACTTGCCAGAGACAGCTAGACTCACCAGTGCCTACTACTCACTGACACAGCAAGCACCAACGATATTCCACTAAAAAGGAAAAATTTAATAAAATTACACATAAGACAACACATTAAACATCAGGCACAAATCTAAGGAGGATTTCACATACAATCAAACAAAAGCTAAATTTGCTGCTATTAGTGCACCAATTACAAAAACCTCAATCATATGGCGATAATACTCATTTGAAGTAAACAATATAAATAGTTTTTTTTACCAAACACATGTAGCTACGCAAACTGCAGATCTACTACAGCTAGAACTGCAAGTCACAACAAAGGAATCAAAAGAAAAAAATTAACATTATGATCACAAATGCAAATTATGCGCCAGTTCACACACACACCCCACCACCAAACATTCAGAAACTCTCCCTGGCGTTCAGCGGTTTTCTGGGAGCAGATGGGCCTAACAAAAGGAGGCCGATCTTCCCCCAAGGGGGGCAGAAATGACCAAATTAGATGTCCCCTAAAACGGACATACCCTTGCCCAAGGGGCTGCTTCTCAAACACACAAATAACTATCCTAAAGAAATCCATGGTGTCTAGTGGTTTCTGCCACTCTTGGGGGTTGATGGGCCTAAAATAAAGAGGTTGATCTTCCCCCAGCGGGGGCAGAAACAGCCAAAATAAATTTCCCCCAAATGGGGAGTGACCCTTGCCCAATGGACTTCTCCCCAAAATCATAAATATTGATTCACAATAAATCTCAGGTGTCTGACTTCCTTGTGGGCAGATGGCCCTAGGGGGGCAGAAACTGCCAAAATACACGTACCGCAAAGGGTAGCGACCCTTTCGAAAGGGGCCGCTACCTATAAAACAAATAAATACAATACAAAATCCCTGGTGTATAGTGGGCATTTCAGCTGCACGATCGCGGTGCGATTGTGCAGCAGGAATGCTCAAAGAGACATCAAAGGAAATGAAAACTGTTTTCTTTCCCCTGGTGCCCTTTTTTCTTTGTAACATCCCCTCCCCTCCCCCGAGGAGAAACTTACCTTTTTCTCCAAATACGGCATGTCAACGTCTTTAGATGCCACGGGGGTGGTGGAGGACAGCGGAAGCTCTCCCACTACCATCCCTGCTGCGGGTACACAAGAGCCTCCCCACGGGGGGAACGCAAGTCCTTTGCATATGGGTGGTTGCTAGGTTGATGGGCGCTCTCCGACACACACCACCCACCATGTTGTTTAGTAAAATATGGGTTAATAAAAATATGTGTATGTGTAATATGAATGTAAAATATTTAATAACATGATTTTATGGACTTATAACTATTAAAATAAAAATGAAACAGCACAATAACTCATCACATTAAATATGTTTTAAATAATTAATTATTTAAAATAATTCATTTAATTTCTGAATTACATTTTTTTTTAAATCCCACACTCACTTACATGTTTTTATTTATCTAGTATTGCGGTGAAGTAATTGAAATTATTTGTATGTTTTGTGATAAAAGTTTAACATTTAAATTTTATTACCTTTCGCAATAATAAATTAATTTATTCATAGAGATATAGATATGTATATATATATACATACATATATACATATATATGTATTTATAGATTCACTGAAAAATACAAAAAAACAAAGTTTACAGGGACGTTAAAGATAGGCTCACATTTTAAATGTACAAAACCATAGAAATACACATGTTATAGTTAGCCATGCACAGTTTTTTCGTCAAAAATGTTACTGCAGATATTACATTGATAATATCAATGATGTTATCGAAGATGTCATGAGTGCTGTTATTTGAGGTAATTAGCAGTGCATGGCTAGGGCACGAGTTATAGTTATCTTGGGGCATGAGTTATACTTACTTTAGATAACTCTAACTATGACAGGTGAATTTCTATGATTTTGTATGTTTAAAACGTAAGCCTGACTATAGCATCCCTGTTACCTTTGTTTTTTTCAGAGAATTTCTATGTTTTAAAAAAATATATATTTCCTATCTATAACATCCCTGTAACCTTTGTTTTTTTCAGTTTATTTCTATGTTTTTTGGGAGTGTGTCTGTGAGTGCATGAGTATGAATGCGTATTTTGTATTTTCATCAGGGTTCGTGACTCCGTCTCAGCGTTACACTAGGGGGTAGTGCAGGGGGGCACGGCAGAGTCCCAACCCCACAATTGTGGAAAAAAGAGTTTTCAACCATTTCAAACTCATAAGGGGTCTCTCAGACACTCATTGGTGAACCTTACAGGGTCATAGTACCTCTACCGTGACCCCAATTATTATTTACAGCCCCTATTTCCATTCCCTGGGGACGTGCACCGTTTGATAAGATAGTGGCCCCAACTTTCTCTGCAGTTTGCAACCAGCCAATCACATTGCTTCCTTCTGTTGGGCAGAGCTGTGACGTGTTGGATTTGCAACAGGTCCAGATCCCTATATATACTAATTTGGAATTCCTTTAATTTCTCAAAAAATATTGTACAGATTTACACCAAAGAGCACACAAGGGTTTTCTGGAATCAGAGCTCCCTTTCTGCCAAATTTGGTGTAATTCCGTGCAGTAGTTTTGGCAATATCGCTGTTCAAAATCCATGTGGAATAATGAATGGGGAAAACATGTTTTGGGATCCCCCCCTTTTTCTCTGCCCTACTGAAAAGATCACCCTGAAAGTTTCCAGACAGCAGCTGATGTGAGTGTGAAAGTTTTTTGGGAAAATTTTGTGAAGAGTCATCAAGCGGTTCCAAAGTTATTACCCCCAAAAAAGTATTTTTCTTTAGAAACTAGGTCCTAACTATAACTACGTAGTGGCAATACTACTAGTTTATATATATATATATATATATCATTATTTTTACATTTAATTAATTAGTTACTGTGGAATATTATTTAGTTCCCTGAACCTATTCTAGAGGAGTGTGTTACAATATCTGTGAGTGGCCATGTCTGGTGCTTTACTTAGTCAAAAACTTGGCAGAATAGATTTGAGCCTATTATGACATCTTTAGGGCTGTGATGACTTTAGAAGTGCAGTTTGAGAGTAGCAATTGTCCTACACTTCTGTGGGTGTGTGTTTGTATTAGCATGCTCCTCCTGAAAACACATCATAAATTTCCCTAAGTATGCCCCATTTTCCAGCCACTCCCCATGGTTCCTCCCACATTTATTATGGAAAAGCATAGCTATGTGTGCCATGACCGGACACCTCTGTACAGAAAAGATAGGATAAGCACAGACAGAGGATTCAAGCCATAGGTTTGTGAATATCATTTTGTTGTTCATGAGCAGTAATAACATAACAATACATTATGTACTACAAAATTCAGTTTGTGAATAGACCTCACAATGCATTCTGTTGGTTATGTCACATATTACATGCCCAAATCTAAATAAAGGTGAACTCACTGATGTAAACTTATTACTAACTATACCCCTATACCTTACTTACCAGCATCGTTTTGGTTTTATTAATATTCATGTACATCAGCAAAGACACTTGCAAGCTTACAAAGGACCAAGTTAGTGATGATAATTTGACAATAACATTATGGTAGACAAATACTTTACTTAAAAAATGAACAGTGACCTCGGGCCTTTCCACTTTTGATCTACCAATCATACAAGTGTTGGATTTGCTCGTTTCTCTGACATCGCCAATTAGAGGAATTTGAGAAGAGTGAGTTGAGGAGGATATATGCCTGGTGCAGTGCTTTCCAAACTTTTTATAACCACAACCCAATTTGTAACCAGCAAACATTTGGATCCCACATAATTTTAAAGGACCTCAGGTAGGGCGAATTTTTTTATGTAATAGTAGCCATGCTTTCCAAATGCTGTTAAATACCAGAAAAACATGCTCTTTACAATTCTGTGTTCCTCTCTAACAGACATTGCTTGTAAATGTCACAGCCTTGAACATTCCCTTCAGTGTGTGTTTATCGGACCGTGGCCAAGATATTGATCTGCCTACAAATGTGGCAGATGGTGAACTGCACTGGAGCTCGATCACTTTTCAGAGTGGGATGCTGGCCTGTGGCATCTCTTCACTAAAATCACAAGTCTTCTGAAAATATTTGGTGCTGATACCAGTGATTGTAGCACATTTTTAAAAACTCCTTCTATAGCAGAGTATGGGATAAGACGCATCCATTTTGTGATTAAAGGAATGGTTCATTATGGATTCTATTATATATTGCACTTTTATGTAGTGTGAACAGTGCCCAAGGGCACTGGAGCACTTTACAAGAGCACTAGATTACATTACATAAGGGGCTGATTTATTTCTTGGAGGTGGACATACTCCGTTGCAACAGCATATACACACCGCCAACATGATGGTCTGTCTGCCCACCCAATTTAGATGTGGGTGAACCTTCTGTGTAGCCTTTGCGGTGACTACCCCTTCACCACCATAATCAAACCTCTCCAATAGCCCGATGGAGTAGGGGCCTTTGGAGGAATGGCTACATGTCTTACCGCTCAATTTAAATGGGAGGATATGTAGCTGTTTTTTACAGTCTGTCACCGCCAGGCTTTGGACAGTAAAGTGTGACTAATGATTCCCACTACATGCAAGATGACTGCTATCACGAGCAGAGCATTATGTTTTTATTTTCACAATTAAAATCCTGTTTTGCAAAAAAAACAAAGTCGAACATGACATTAAAGTTTGGTAGACATAGCAAATGGGAAATTTAGGAGACAAACATCTCGGATTTTTGTAACAATATTATTGTTGGTTGAAGAACATTAGTAAAAAAAGTTTTTGTTTTTTCTTGCTAAAGTGTATATATTTTGTGATGTTAAGGAGCATTTTTTGATTTTTTGATGTTTGGGTGCAATTTTAGTAGTATTTTTTCTGTTGAGTCTAGGTAGTTTATTTAAAGCGCTAAATGAGTACACAGGAAACACCTGTGAACAAGGTCCGGTGTGACCGAAACGCGTCAGGGGATTCCTGTCTTGTTTGTTTGTAATCCCACGAATGGAATAAAAGTTTAATTATTAATTGCACGACGACGGAGTGCGGTTCTTTTCTCTTGACAAAGTGAAAGAGAAATCCCCTTCTTTTGAAATACGGACGTCCTGCCTTCAATCAGCACCACCGGTGAAATAAGTGCGCCACAACACGCTTGTCAGGACATTTCTCCTCTTTATATATATATATATATATATATATATATATATATATATATATATATATATATCACACAAAGTTCCAGAGTCTTGGGGCTCAAGTCACAGTGGTCCATGTCGAGTCCTGGAAACCAGGATAATTAATTAATTTGCATCCATAAATCAAAGACGTCACGGACACCACCGTCAAGATGCAATATGTGATTTATTTATTCAAAATGTCCATACCAACGCGTTTCGGTTGATCCTTGATCTTGGTAGTTGACAAAAGGAACTGACGTGGTCAATATATCCATACATTCATGAATATCAAAAACGGACATTGAACAGAACGTGAAAGTGATAACACCTCTGATGGCAGCTGCCATGATGGCACAGTTAACAGTCCGTATACTTAATATCACCCAAACAGCCTATACGCTGCTCTGTCAAAACCACAATAGCTGAAAATCAAATCAAGAGAAAAAATATAATATAGTAAGAAACCACATGTCACTTCAAAGCCTCCGTCAGACAGTCATGCGGAAGCACCAAAAAAGGAATAGTGTGCATATAATTATTGCGGAAGCGCTTAGATTATCACCCCAACAGAGACAAAATGATCCCCAATAGCGATTGCATATCTTATTGTGAAGTAACACCTGCCTAGATCGTAAAAGATCACAGGTAGTATAATTTGCATGAATGACCTGGAGGGCAAGTTAGAAGCATGCAAATCGAGGCCCATAGGTTCCAAAACGGCAAGGAATGTACAGGTGGGCCACAGAACATACTGCTGACCACATTGTACTGAATTATGGGAAATGTAGGACACATAAATTAATCCTCATAAAGCATGTTTACGGGTGCATATATATGTTTCATATCAGTGCAACAGTTTAAGCACAAGGTCAGTATGTAATACCACAAACCTCATTAACCGGCATATAGCACAGTAAACGTGTGTAAAATGACAAGAACAGTGTTCCCCAAAGTTACTCACAATATCATCAAATACTAAAGTAAATTAAATGATAAATACAGGAATTATGTATATCCATGTGTACGCTATTGACAAATACATTGCTGATGTTAACCATAATAAGTTCAGCAACACCAGTATTCCGGTCTTAGTCAATACGAGTGGTACGTGCATGTAGCAAATCAATAGCAGCCACATGCTGATGTTAGTAATGGGCTTACTATTATTATTATTATTATTATTATTACAAAACTTTATTCGACTTTCAACAAGTCATAAAAGTAATACAAGTCATAGAAAGTCTCCAATTAAAATACATTTCGAACTATAAAAGAAATAAATAGTAAAAGAATAAAAAGCACACAACAATAAACTGTCTGATAGATCGATAAAAGCCCTGTCACTAAATTACAATTACATTACCGTCCCCATAGATTTCCTTATCTTTAATACAGTACATAAAAAGTTAGCCAAAGTTCCACAGATCTCTAAAGAAGATAGTGACTGAAGGCAGGTGTAGGCTGTGCGACATTGGGGGAGATTGATTGACCTTAAAAGTGGAACTACTAGGCGCTTCCTCTGATGGACATAAAAATTGCAGAATAAAATCACATGAATTGTGGATTGAGGTGTCACAGGGGCATGGTTTTAACGAGATAGACCAATCGTTCATAATTGGAAATGAAACTAGACGATGAAACTTATCTAGCCTGAATCTAGTAAGGACGTAAGGATGGCGAAGGTGTACCACGTTTGCCAAGTACGGCTGCATGCCCTCAGCCGTCAAAATTATTTGGTTATGAATGACAGTGTTTTTTTTTTTATTCAGCCCTCCAACGTATGTCTTCTAGATACTTTAATGCCAGAATACTCAGGTCCTTCCTAGATATCTTCCCCAGCGAAGGTGGGTTTGTGTAGTAGTCTTTATTGCCCATTTTTTCAAAAAAGGTCATAATGTATTTTAACCATGGTACCCTTGATGTATATAATGACTTCATACAATCGGTCAGGATGACCTTATTAAAACCGGTATGCTCCGAGGTCCAAACTTTATGCCATAATAACAGTGACTGGATCTTTATCAATAAAGGGAAGCCCGAGTTCCGAATGAATGACATACGATGAAGTGCCATTTGGTACCATCAGCAGATGTCTTAAAAAATCATTTTCCACTGTCTGCATTAAATCACAATTTGAATATCCCCAAATTCCTGCCCCATACGTGGCTGCCGGAATACACTTGGCTTTATAGATCTTTATCATGTTTGACAATGTAATCCCTCCAAGCCTTTTGGAGAAGAGTCGTAATGCCATCGTTGTTTTGATCAGGTGCAGTCTCTTCGTCTTCCTACAGTTGGCCCAGGAACCCAGCTTATCGAACATTATGTCCAAGTACGAAAAGGTTTGCGCAGTTTCGACCTTGCTATCTGCAATAGTGATGTTATAAGTCTTACCGCGCTTCCCTCCACAGTTCATGATAAAAGTTTTGGAGCGATTGACAGTAAGACCCAGCTGTGACATATATGTGATGCAAGTTGTTAGAAGTTTCTGGAGTGCTATTGGGGTCCTGGCCATTAATACTGCGTCGTCTGCGTAGAGTAATGCCGGAACGGGTCGATTGTCTATTTGGGGTAGATCTATACACTTAGTGGCCAATTCGTTATCTAGATTATTTATATACATTGAAAACAGGAGCGGAGCGAGAACGCAGCCTTGGCGCACTCCTCTGTATAGACCAAAGGGGCGAGTACATTCCCCTTTTAAGCCATACCTCACTCTTGCTCTGCACCCTGTATACATTTCACGAATAAATTGAATTAAGGCCGGTTCTACCCCCATGCTATTTAAAATGCCCCATAATTTGTCATGAATTACACAGTCGAAAGCTGATGATAAATCAATAAAGGCCAGGTGGAGATTGCCTGCTCTGATCTTAGTATACTTTCCAATAATGAGACTTAAATTTAAACTTAGCTCCACTGTTCCGATTCCTTTCCTGAACCCATACTGGACCGGGGATAAAACATTATTTTCTTCCGCCCATGTTTGCAGCCTATTCAGTATTATTCTCCCTGCTAATTTAGCTGTTGTGTCCAGCAGGGAGATTGGCCTGTAACAGGCTGGATTAAGGCGGTCACCCTTTTTGTATATTGGGATAATGTTGGAATCTCTCCAAGATGGTAGGGGTCCGCATATGCAGATAGCCCTCAATGTCTGCGTCAGTACAGGCCCCCACAGCTCTATATTGGCCTTGAATATGTCAATCGGAACACCATCAGGGCCCGGCGCTTTCCCTGATTTGCTTATTATTATAGCTTCCTCTACCTCTTGAAGGGTAAATTGGGGGGTTATAACAAGGCCCGGACCTTCCTGTGAATCATGATCGTGTGTACGGTCTGTTGTATCGCTCGTTAATGAGTATATTTTGGAAAAATGTGCAACCCAGTCTTCTTCAGAGATGGCGATTTCCATTCTAGGAATGTCTTTCTCCCCTAACACGGGGGAATTTATTGTCTGCCAAAAGAGTATGTTATCTTTCTTACGACTTGCTATATGGAGAGTTTCCCACAAAGTTGTTTTCATAGTCCGTTTCCTTTCCTTTATTGCTGTCTTATATTCCTGTCTGTGTTTACGGATATCACTTAAGCACCTTTTCTGGGCATTTAAAGCCTGTTTCAATCTCTTATGTGCTTGGGTCCAGTTATGGTCAAACCATCCACACGTCCTTTTTTTCCCTATCTTACCACTTCTGATAGTGAGGGCTTCTTTTATGGTTTGAGTAATCATCGTAAACGCACTTAGACATTGCCCTGGTTGTGGGTTCTCTCTTAAACAGTCTGCGAAAGCATGTTTACATTGGCATATTAACTGTTTCAACAAAGACTTGGGGTCTGTCTGTGACCACTTCATAGTGTATCCATTGCGCGGCACCAGTTCAATATCGTCTACCAGTGTAATACTATCTTCCCTGGCTGCTAAAAGGGGGGATAGTAGGAGATTCATACTCTGGGGGTAGTGATCACTAACTGCGATGTCATGCAAGGTGTAGTTTGTAAGATTGTGTGCAAAGTGGGTTGACATTAGGACATAATCGATCACAGTATTTACGCCCCTTCCGTTATAGGTTGGTTTAAACTGTGGTTCATCCAAAAATAATTCATTTACAAAGGATAGGTTTTAGGTTTGAGCCAATAGATTCATTTCATCTCCTTGAGTGTTGTGAGAGAAATGGAGGCTTGCATCTACACCTTCCGAAACCCAACCACATATCTTATCAGAAGTTTCTTTACACGGATGGACGTTAAAATCACCACCCCAAACCAATAGGATCTCGCGGTTGTTTTTTTCGCATATTCTTTTTAGGTCATTTCCCATTTCCTCGAAAATGTTGGAGAATTCTCCTGGAGCAATATTATTATAAAAATTAATAATGACTAAGTGAGTCTTGTGGTCTAAGTTACTCTCTATCATTTGGTAGCATGGACTCATAAATTGCATCTCTAAATTCTGTAAGGATAACTTATTAGAGATATATGTACACAGTCCCCCTTTAGGTCTACTATACCTGGACTGCTCGGCAGGAGTGTGAAATGTTTTGTAGCCATTTAGATGGGCGGGGGTTAACAGCCATGTCTCTTGTAGGCAAACACAAGAATAGTCTTCTAAAAAGTTAGCCCAGATTTCATTGCCTAACTTATTTGCTAGACCTGCAATATTCCAAAATAGTAAGACTATTTCAGATTTCTGATTAAGGTTCTGTTTAAGGTTGCAGTGCTGATCCTTTGGGGAAAGAGGGAAAATATCGCCATGAATCGTATTTGGTATATTTCTGGAAACTTCGCGCTGCCTTGGATGAGATAATATCTCATTCCTTATAGGGACCGTTGTATGTGATGTACCTTCCTTTTGTAGGTCCGTCCCTGGTATATGTATTATCTGGGGTACTCTATCAGGGAGAGCTAACTGTTTAATTTCGAGACAATCTATATTTTCCAGCGTTGAAAGAGGATAGAATCTGTTGCACGTTATAGATAAGTCTGGGATGGATGAGGGTACTACAGCTCGCTGTGAATATTTGGAATTATTCCCCACTGGTCTTTGATAGAAATAACCCAGGGGTAATAGCGAGATTCCTTGTAAGGTAACTTGTCTTGCTCCTAAGTCATGAATAATCCTATTCACTAGATTTGGAGAGCCAAAAGAGAGGACCACACAATCTCCAGTCAGCGCTTTCCTGCTGTTTCCTATCCATTTAATTCTTCTGACCATTTTTATATCATCAAAAAGAGTCCTCACCGTTCCAGGGCCCATTCGGGCCCCGATCCAATTGAGGGCCTTGTTTCTCAAGGCCGTCCATGTTTCTCGTTGTTGACCATCTATCGGTGGGACGTTGGCCAAGACCACAACAAAAAAACAATGGTGTAGCCTCCGGGGGAAGATGTAACAGGTCACTTGGGAGGTAAGCGAGGTTCGGAGATCTAGTCCTGCTAGTTGTATTTCTCCCTGAATTTACATGGGAACAGGTAGTCGCTGCCCTACGCATAGCACTGCTTGCTGTCTTAGATAGAGTGGGATTTAGAACTTTTTTATCTGGAGAAAGATTATGTGGTGTAATAGGTGAAAAAGAGGGTTGGTTATAATGGTTCAGAGAAGGAGCTATTGGTTGAGATTGGGACTCATTCTGGAAGTTAACATTCCGATGTATACTGATTGGCCTATTATAAGGGATAGATTGTGTGGTATTCTCATGTTCTGAGGACCGCAATGTATTTCTGGGGTCCTTGCTTTTAAAATGCGTGTCTTCCCGTTGTAAGGACTTTATTGTTTCAAGACCTGCCTCAAGGCTGCACTCCACCCCCTTTAGGCGCCCCGACATTGAGTCCAAAGTGGCTCCAATAGATGATTTCAATGAGTTTACTATCTCGTGGAGATTTATAAGGAGTGATCGAATAGTGTCTCCTGCTAAGGTTGAGGGTTTCTTCTGTGTTAATTTTTTAGAGTGTTTTTTAATTGGAGTGGTTATTAAGTCTATCATTGGCGTTTTTTTTGAGGTCATGTCCACCAGGCCCCTCTCCGGTTTCCTTGGTCGCTTAGCAACAGGGGATATTTCATCCATGGAATAGATTAAGTTCGAAGAGTCTTTGATACAACCATTTGTATGCCTTACTTTTGAATGTCAGTCCCCAAGTTCACTAGGTGGGGAGTTATGTTGCGGTGGTACAGACCCTAATGAATCACGAGATTGCTCTTTAGATAATGACATTTTCCCTTCAACGGTGGCGATTTGCTTATCTATCATTCCCATCGCCCCAGAAATGTATTTTAATATAGATGAACTGTCTTTTAAATTTGTTGAGTTATTTAATTTTGAATGTTTCCTTTTACCCATATTTTACGTAATGGCCGGTAACTCAGGGGGCTGTATTCGTATGTATGAAACAATTTTCCTTAATGCAAAAGAAGAAAAGGGTTCTAGTCATCAGGGGACCAGCTTAGGGCACAAAGTTAAAGAGGGGGGCCCAGCCCAGCCTCTTCCCGTCGATGGCAGGCGAAGGACGGAAGCTTCCTTCGTGAAATAGGCCTCACGGCCAGTCCGATCGAGATGATAAAATTTAGAGGGCTCCTGCCCCCTCAGCAAAACACAGCGCGACAGTTGAAAAAGAAAGGTAAGAAAAAAAAAAGGAGAGCAAGCAAATCAACACAGTACCTTCAGGCAGCCCTACACTTGTAGGTGCCTAGTCCAGAAGTCCAGAGGTCTTTTAGAAAGAAAAATGTCAGGGGGGTGGCCCTGCCCTGCCTCTTCCTGGCAATGACGGGCCCGCTGTTGTAAATTTAAAGGGCTCCTGCCCTTGAGAAACGAGTGGTGCCGCCTCCTGCCGCCCTCTGCTTGCGCGTCCTGCGAGCGGGAGTGCTGTTGTAAATTTAAAGGGCTCCTGCCCTTGAGGAACGAGTGGTGCCGCCTCCTGCCGCCCTCTGCTTGCGCTTCCCGCGTGGCGGGAGCGCTGTTGTAAATTTAAAGGGCTCCTGCCCTTGAGGAACGAGTGGTGCCGCCTCCTGCCGCCCTCTGCTTGCGCGTCCCGCGAGGCGGGAGCGCTGTTGTAAATTTAAAGGGCTCCTGCCCTTGAGGAACGAGTGGTGCCACCTCCTGCCGCCCTCTGCTTGCGCGTCCCGGATATGTAGATTGTACCATAGGGGTGACCCACAAAAATCAAAATGTTAAAGAAACGCACGCTAGAACAGTAAAACATGAAATACTGAAACCTAAAATAAATTTAGGAGAGTAGGTTAGTATGGCCGATCTAGCTATCGTGAGCACAGCAAAAAGGACATGCACGAACAGGCACTCTCGCATCCTCAATTCCACGAAGCAGGAGTTTTCGTCTTTCTTTTGAAATAAAAGCATTTTCCATGAGAAGCGTTCGTAAGACACGCCATATGATTCCTCTTGCTCCCAGTTGATTTATAATATTTATTTATATTTGTTTCGGCATTTTCAAGATTTCTTCCGTTTTCAGATTTTTCTCCGATTCTAACACGTGCTGGTAAAATAAATGCGCTTTTAAGGTTCTACCACTGCATGTCTCTCGTTCCCCACGAAGACGCAGTCGCGTGTGTGCAACGTTCTTTCTGCTGCTTTTTTCCTACACAGGCGATGGAAGTGAACGAGTGTGTCAGGGAGAAACTCGTCCGCTGACTACTGTCTCTTTAAGAGGCTTCAACTCTCACGGCTGAAAGGAGAAACAGGTCACCAGCCGTAATGAAGAGCCAGGGGGAGGTGAGTGGTGAGTCACATCCGGGCAACCCAGAGTCGGCACCATGGCACCAGAGGGAGGAGGGGAAGCTTCCTGCTGCTACTGATGGCCAGCGGTCACAACAATAATAACAAGCCTGTGAGTGTTCCCGTCTCTCCAGCTCGGAAACAACCCTAAACTTCCATTGGTCATGGACGAGAGTTGACGGGCGGAGCCAAGCAAAGGAGGCCAATACCTTCCCCCTCCTGTGAGTCCTTAGGTCCGCCTTCCTAACCGTCCTATCCGTGTCAAGCGCGGCCTCTCCTGGGAACTCTGCAACTGAGGCGCGCACTGGGCTTACTAATACACCAATTCAATCATAATAATCCATGCACTATATAACCCTATGGATAGTTCATGCAAAGTATCATGCACCGGTGCAAATGACCTTTTCCTTATCATGCAAAGATTGTGGGTTTGAAGTGAATATCGCCCATGTGGGCTCGTGATCATATTTCTTGCGGCAGCAGAGTACGCTGCTTTGCAATATTTGATTGCTTTCCAATACATATAGTGCAGAACACCCTGTGTGTAAACAAAAACAAAACAAACAATAACTTAACATTAAAAGCAGTTCATAATACCGATCTAAATTTAGAAGAATGTATAACTCATGCACAACTACTCATTTATATTAAAACAGATGTACCAAAATTTCCTGACCAGAGTTGAGGCCCAACTTTGATTCCAGTACTTTCAACCTGTGTTCCTTGTCAACCCCTCTAAAATCTGGGGTGATAGCATCAATCACAACATATTTCCACAAATTCTCCTTACCAAACTGTGTCACAAAGAAATGCCTGACCACTGAGTACTGTTGATCATTATGTCTGATGGCACGTTTATGTTCCAGCACCCGTTTTTTTGCCCGATGAATAGTGCTGCCTATATATACATTTTATTGCAAGGACAGATAAGGCAATGAATAGAGCCCGTTGTATTAATGTTGTAACTCCCTCGGATGGAATATGTTCTGTTAGTGTTAGGTATCACTAAATTGTAACTCCCTCGGATGGAATATGTTCTGTTAGTGTTAGTTATCACTAAGGTTTTACAATTCACAATGCATGCAGCAGAAAAAGCCATTAATGCTGCCTGCTCGTTTGTTTGGGCTGATGTCAGTGACCAAATATGACTTAATCTGTCCCTGAGGGGGCAACTATTCTGAATGTGATTTGTGGTGTCTCATGCAAATATATATCTAATACTTCATCAGTTTTGAGAATGTGCCAGTTCTTTTTGAAGATTTTTCCAATGCCATGTCCTTGATTAGAGAATGTAGTAATACATCTAACCTGGTCTAGTTTATCCATTCTGGGATCTGGTCTGGGATGTAATAGGTCATTTCTTTAGATACCCTCCACGTTACATATTGCCTGGCCAATAACTTCCTTGCTGTATCCCCTGTCTAGAAACCTGTCATACATGATATGTTTCTCTTTTTCAAAGTCCTCTGTCATGCTAGTTGCGTTTAGCCCGTAACAGCTCACCATATGGTATTCTGTGTATCAGGCTAGTAGGGTGGGCACTCCCTGAGTTTAGCAGACTCTTGCTAGCAGTAGGTTTCGGATGCAACCTAGTGTATAGCTGCCCTTCCTGGGCCTCCACTGCTATGTCCAAAAATTCAATTTTAGACCAACTGAACTGTTCAGTAAGTTGGATGTTACAGGAGTTATCATTCAGAGCATTCACAAAGTCAGATGCTGAGCCCTCGTCTCCATGCCAAATGACACATATGTTATCAATAAACCTGATCCACATGATAACATGGTCTTCAAAGTTCTCCATCTGCATGGACACTTTTTCCTTCCTCCAGCCCATGAATAAGTTTGTATAGCTGTTGGTGAAACAAGTGCCCATCACAGTGCCCTTCAGCTGTTTGTACACCTGAGTGTTGATGATGAAAAAGTTGTTGCTTAGGCAATAGAGGATCATGTTGAGTAACATCTCAGTATGGAATAAAAGGGAGATGGAGCGAGCCCTCATAAAATGTCTTACTGCCTGGATGCCCACATCATTCTTAATGCTAGTATGGAGGCCTCCCACATCCAGAGTCATTAGGGTGTTATCATCCTCCCAAAGTATGTTTTCAATTAATGTTAGGAAGTGTGTAGTGTCTTTTATGTAAGCGGGTAATGCCGTAACAAATGGTCTAAAGGAAGTGATCAATGCACTTGGAGGTATTCTCCAAAAGAGACCCAATAGCAGACTGCCTGGAAAGTTTTGGGGTGATCCATCAAGCGGTTGCTGAGAAGAAGAGGGGTTCCAAAAGCTCTTTTCCTCCCTGTTAATTTCTATAAGGATTCAGGAACAAAGGCCAAACCGCTCGTCAGAATTGCACCAAATTTGGCAGAAAGCTAGCTCTCGGTCCAGAAAGAGCCCTTTTTGTTATTTGGTGTAGATCCGTTCACTAGTTTTTGAAATATTAAAGAAGAAACAAATTTGTATATATAGGGACACAAAGGTGCTACGAAACTTCCCGATCTTGTGCTGAGATCTGATTGGCTGCCAACACTTCAACAAGGAAGTGCTGGTAGCTACCATGGACGTCAGTTTTAACTGAATCCCAGAAAAAAAAGATACAATATAAGTAAAAGAGCCAGGTTAGGGACAAAATTTTACTGCAAATTCACCAATCTGCGTACATTTTTATTTTTAAAGTGCTGTCTTCCGCGCTTGTTTTAGGAAAGCCTCCGGATGGGCCAGGTTCCAGGGGCATGCTAGAAATAAAGGAGGGGGTTCATGGCACCCCCTTGGGAGCTTATTTATGCCCTGGGGACCGCACCTCCCTGGGGCTTTATTTTGATAGTAAGTATGGGGCAACATGGCCACCCCACACCCTGGGGACCACCACCTCCCCGTGGCAACATGAGTAAATTGTACAAGGGGGCCTGTTGACCCACTGGGACCCGGGGCCCACCCCAGGGCAAAAGAAAGAATTAATGCGTGGGGCCATGTGGCACCCCCGCATCCCCGGGGACTGCCACCTCCTTGGGGCCAACTTTCAATTACATGCGGGTGGCTGCACAGCCACCCCACAGCCCCAGGGACCCCAACCTCCCCAGGGTTATTTATTTAAATTAAGGGGTGACACGAAACCCCCTGCAGTTCCAGGGACTGCCACCTCCCCGGGCTGAAATAAAAGAATGAAAGGGGTCCATTGCGGTCCCCTGGGGACCACCACCTCACTGGGACAAATACAATGTTGGAGGGGGGATTTGCAGCCCCCCTCATGGAGCCTTAGATTGCCCTGGGGACTGCCACCCCCCTAGGGCAGGCTCCTGCTATGTCTCTGGGTGCCCTCACAGCTCCTGCCAAGTCAGATCAAACACTCCAGTACCAGCAGATGAGAGCTGTCAAACAGCTCTCACTTGCTGGAAGCAAATGTTTCCTCTGTTTCACTGCCTGCAGAGATGCAGGCAGGGAAACAGGAGAAACAATTGTTATCAATTGCAATCAGTTTAGCACCTCCCTGTCTGTGACAGCAATGCTGACTCACACATGGGGCAGGAAGCCGTCTGGGACCACGGGGGCCTTCAGGCTCCCCCGCGGTCCCTAATGGTTCTGATTGAGTGCCCTGGGGCATTGCTGGTCAGCCCAGGGAGGCGGGCCGAGCTGCCCTCTCCCAAAAAATATTGCCGAGGCTGGTGCCCTTGGGATGGGGTCCCCGGGGTGGAGATTTGCCCAGGGAGGGGACCACGCAGTTTCTCCCCCTCCAAAAACTATACGTCCGGGCCCTAGGGTAGGGTTCCCCTAGGCCTAAATCAGCTGGGGGAGGGTGGCGCATGCCCCCTCCTCCATTTATTGATGGGTGGGCCTCAGGGGATGGAGTACCCAGGACGAGACCGAACCGATGAAGTGGGGACCCCCTCCCCTACGCTGGCCATTCAACCAACGAGGTAGCACTTACTAACTAACCAGTAGAAAGTGCTCCCTCTTACACCCACTCTCACACCCACATAGACCCTCTCACACCCACTTTCACAGCCAGACAGACACTCTCGCACCCAGAGACACATATTCTTACACCCAGAGAGATAGGCCCTGTGGCCAACTGCGGCCAACTTACACCAAACCCGGCCAAAGGCAGTGTGCAGCGTGGGTTTGGGTGGTTAGGTGGTTGGCCACAGGGTTTGGCTGCAGGCATCCCTGCCGCACATGGCCAAAGGTGACTAGAACTCGCGTCCTCGTCATGCACTGCTAATTTTCCCAGATATTACAGCACTCATGTCAACTTCTATAATGTTATTAAAATATAAATGAAGCATTAGCAGGCATATCAATGAAGAGAAAACTGTGCAAGGTGGGGACGTGAGTTATAGTTGCCTTAGGGTGCGAGTTATAACTACTTGTAATAACTATAACTACAACTGATGAATTTCTCTGGTTTGTTGTGAGTAATTTCAGAACCTAACTATAATGACCCTGTAACCTTTGGTTATTTAAGTGGATATATAAATATATATATATGTGTGTGTGTGTGTGTTTGTGTGTGTGTGTGTGTGTGTGTGTGTGTGTGTGTGTGTATGCATGTATGTATATATACACCTAGTTGCGATCACAACTAAGTAGGTATAGTTAGGACCTAGTTTATACAGAAGCAAATCGTTTTTTACTTGCCTCCCTATCTTTTTGGCTCCGCTAGATGACTTCACCAGATTTTCCCCAAAAAATGTATAGTCACGTCAGCTGCTGTCTGGAAAGTTTTGGGGTGATCCATCAAGTGAGGACTGAGAAAAAAAAGAGGGGTCAAAAAAGGAGCATTTCCCATGTTAATTCCTGTAGGGTTTTTGAACAAGCATTAGCACCTGAACCACTTGACGGAATTACACTAAATTTGGCAGAAAGGTAGCTCTCGGTCAAGTAAGCACCTTTTTGTTATTTGGTGTAAAACTGTTTAGTAGATTTTGAGAAATTAAAGAAAATCTAAATTTGTTTATGGAAGGACACGAAGGTTTCTCGAAGCCTCCAGATCAAGGGGGTCATTACAACATTGGTGGTAAAAGCCGCTTACCGCCAATACACCGCCGTGGAAATCCGCCACAGCTATTATGACTCACAGCTCGGAATCCGCCGAAATTCAGACACCCACACAAGTCCGCCACACCAAAGGTCAGTGATAAACTGGCGAAAACAAAACCTCCACCGTCACGCCAACAGAAACACGCCCATGCTATCACGACCTACGAATCCATGCGGCGGTCTTTCAACCGCAGTATTCCATTGGCGGTACACACCGCCGCGCTCAAAATACACACACATCTCCAAAACACCGCCACATTGGACAATTCGAAATACACACACCTGATACACATACAAACACCACTCCCACACACCCAATACAATATAAAACACACACCCACATCACCCACAAACCCCTACGACCAAAAATTATTGACGAAGGCCAGAGAGAGAGCACAGAATAGACAACCCCACCACACAGAGGCACGTAACACCGTCACCCACACAACATCCACGCACAAAACACCACACACCACTACACATCACCACACTCATCACCACATACACCACCCCACACATCACCAACACCACCCCATGGCACGGCAAAGACACCCCAGGTTCTCCGAGGAGGAGCTCAGGGTCATGGTGGAGGAAATCGTACGGGTAGAGCCACAGCTATTTGGATCACAGGTGCAGCACACCTCCATAGCTAGGAAGATGGAGCTATGGTGAAGAATAGTCGACAGGGTCAACGCAGTGGGACAGCACCCAAGAAATCGGGACGACATCAGGAAGAGGTGGAACGACCTACGGGGGAAGGTGCGTTCCGTGGTCTCCAGGCACAACATCGCGGTACAGCGGACTGGCGGCGGACCCCCACCTCCTCCCCCACAACTAACAACATGGGAGGAGCAGGTCTTGACCATTATGCATCCTGAGGGCCTCGGAGGAGTTGGTGCAGGAATGGACACTGGTAAGTCAAATCTTAACTATCATATCTCCCACCCTACCTGCATGCTATCACACACCCCCACCCCCTCCCCTATCACTCCAACTCCTCACTAATGTACTAATAACACAATCACACATCCCAACACCAAGCCCTGCATGACACAACAAAGCATGGACATCCCTCAATAAAGCATGCCCACTGCACATACCCATAACACCCCCCCAACCATCATCACACAAGCCCCACACAGGAATGCTAGCACTGGGGTACACGCTCACCCACCCATTGCACACCATGACACACAGATGCAATAATCATGCTTTTACACAACTGCAGGACCACTACCCTACATCACCAGACAGGAGGGTCCAGACATCTCTACCCCACCCACAGAAGAGGCCCACAGTGATGACAGCAGCTCTGACCAACTGGATCCGGACGACCAGCCCGGACCATCGTGGGCCTCGGGACAGTCAGTTCCCCTCGCACAGGCACAGCCCAACACAGACCTTCCACCCTCTGGTAACACCAGCACAGCACCCACCCAGCGGGCCCATACCTCCGTCCCCAGGACACGTCAATCAGCTGTGTGTCCACCACTACAGGGAACCCAGGATAACCCACCATCCCAACAACAACAGGGACCTGGGGACAGTGGTAGTGGGCACACGGTCCAGGGGACGGAGGCTCAGGAACACAGGGGAACTGGGAGGGCTGCCGTGCGACAGGGGGCGGACAGGCCAAGGGAACCCACTCTCCACGAGGCCCTCTCCTCCATCATGGGAGCATACCACCACTCCCAGGAGACGATGGCTACGAGCGCCTGCAGGAGGAACAGTATTTGGGGTTCAGGGAGGAACTCAGAACCATCAGCTCCGCCCTGGGCACCATCGTAGGGGTGCTGAAAGACATACAGCACACCATGAGGGACACCGTGGCACTCCAAGGGGCCCCTGACACTAGCATGGACGATGAACTGTCCACAACCTCCGCCGACGCTAGTGGACAGGACGCCCCGCCACAGGACCACCACACCAGCACCCCACGCCCTGCAGACGGAGAACCATCCCGCAAGCGGTCCCTGAGATCCAGGAACAGGAAAGAGCACGATGGCAAGACCCCTGCCAAGAAATAAGACCACCCTGATTGTCACCCCACTGTCCCACTTTGTAACCCTGTCCATATTGGAACTGCCCCAGCTCCACTTCCTATGCCCATATGGGCAGTGCACCTGTGAGACTAATAGACTGGACTCTGCCAAGGACAGTCCTCCACCATCACCCCTCACCATTTTACCACCCCCTCCAATAATTAGCACTTCAATAAACACCCTTGAAGCACAATACAATCTGGAGTCAGTCTGTGATTTAGAAAATGTGTATTAGCCATGACAGTAACAAAATCCGTTCTCAATAGTAATGTCAACATACCTATGTCACACAGCACAAGTCCATGAAGGATGCAAGCAGATGACACACGTTGGTAACGACACCTGTGAAACCGTAATGGACATGTACAACTCAGTTACCATATACTGCTTGAAATTGACAGACAGGATAGAGGTAGAAGTGTGAAAGTACATTTAGTAGTCAAGAAAGTGTTCTCACCTGTGTGTCACCGGAAATATTGCTGTATGACTGAGTCCCTGTTGTCAATGTCTTCTTCCTCTGCTTCCTCCTCATCATTGTCCACAGGCTCCACAGCTGCCACAACACAGTCATCTGGACCATCCTCCTGCAGAAAAGGCACCTGGCGTCGCAAAGCAAGATTGTGAAGCATACAGCAGGCGATGATGATCTGGCACACCTTCCTTGGTGAGTAGAATAGGGAACCACCTGTCATATGGAGGCACCTGATCCTGGCCTTCAGGAGGCCGAAAGTGCGTTCGATCACCCTCCTAGTCCGCCCATGGGCCTCATTGTAGCGTTCCTCTGCCCTAGTCCTGGGATGACAGGTTGGGGTAACCAGAGTCCCCTAATAGCCACACACGGTGCCTCTGGAGTTGACCCATCACATAAGGGATTCTGCTATTCCGCAGGATGTAGGCGTCATGCACAGAGCCAGGGAACTTAGCATTTACCTGGGAGATGTACTGGTCTGCCAAACATACCATCTGTACATTCATCGAATTATAACTCTTCCGGTTCCTGTACACCTGTTCACTCCTGTGGGGGGGGGGGACCAGAGCTACATGGGTCCCATCAATGGCACCTATGATGTTGGGGATATGTCCAAGGGCATAGAAGTCACCTTTAACAGTAGCCAAATCCTCCACCTGAGGGAAAACGATGTAGCTCCTCATGTGTTTCAGCAGGGCAGACAACACTATGGACAACACGTTGGAAAACATAGGCTGGGACATCCCTGATGCCATGGCCACTGTTGTTTGAAATGACCCACTTGCAAGGAAATGGAGCACTGATAGCACCTGCACTTGAGGGGGGATTCCTGTGGGATGGCGGATTGCTGACATCAGGTCTGGCTCCAACTGGGTACACAGTTCCTGGATTGTGGCACGGTCAACCCTGTAGGTGATGATGAAATGTCGCTCCTCCATTGTCAACAGGTCCACCAGCGGTCGGTACACCGGAGGATTCCGCCATCTCCTCACATGTCCCAGCTGACGGTGCCTAGGAAGGACAAAAGCGACCACAGAGTCAAGCTACTCAGAGGTATGTACCTACAGCTACACAGAACATGAAACATACTCCAATAAGTTGTCTGTAAATGTGTTGAGTCCAGGCCTAGCTATGTGTGACGCAGTTGAAAATGAAGCCATGTGGGCCCCTGAAATGGCGGCTGCCTGACCTCTAAACTGGGACAATTGGATGTGAGGTAACTGCGCTGGCGTTGTACAACGTCGCAGTAGGCGGTCGAAGACCGCGGCGCAGTGCTGCATTGGTTAACATTGGACCCTATGGGTCCCAGGAGCCAATGACGAAGTGCACCAGCGGTGATGATACGCACTGCCGTGGACGTCACCGCAGTGGACGTGACCGCCATTTTCTATCTGTTGAATCACTCGATACCTGATCTTCGACAGGAGAGGACCTATACTGCAAGTGCTGCTGTGACCTCGGTCTGGAAGAGACAATGGCACGTGCATCTGGGGAAAGGGCCCCTGCCTTCACTGCACAGGAGTTGGAGAAGCTCGTGGACGGGGTCCTCCCCCAGTACACGCAACTCTACGGTCTTCCAGACCAACAGGTGAGTACATAGGGTGTAAGTTGTATGGGCTATGCCTGGGTGGAGAGGGCTGGTTGTAAGAAGGAAGGGGGCAGAGTTCTGCGAGCATGAAGGACTGTGAATGCATGTGCCACATGGCAAGGGCAGGGATGTGGGCCACTCACTTCGACGATGCAGTTGGTAATGACTTCTCTTCTTCCCCTGTACATGTCATGTAGGTCAGCTCCCACCAGAAGAAAGATATTTGGCGTGCCATCGCCAAAGACGTACGGACCCTGGGGGTCCACCAGAGACGGAGCACCCACTGCCGTAAAAGATGGGAGGACATTCGCAGCTGGAGCAAGAAGACGGCGGAGGCTCAACTGGGGATGGCCTCCCAATGTGGGAGGGGTGCCCGTCGCACCATGACCCCCCTGATGTTCCGGATCCTGGCGGTGGCCTACCCTGAGTTGGATGGGCGCTTGAGGCCATCACAGCAGACACAAGGGGGTGAGTCAAACATCATTCAGCTGACTTTGCGTGCAGTGGAGGGGTCTGGGTGGGGGAGGAGGGCTGTGGGTTTCCCTAGGCCAGGGCGAGTTCCGTAGGCTAGGCCCCTCCGTAATGCAGGCCATGTGCCACTCCACCCCACCTCTGTAGAGTGCCAAGTACAGGTATACATGACCCTGTGTCATCTATGTGGGCAGATGTCCACCATGACCATGTAGGCCATATCCCAGGAACTGCATCTGTAGAGCCCAACAGCGAGGCGTAGTGCAGGGGGCTGCTGTGTCTGTATTGTCCGCCAACGGTAGTGGTAAGCCATGCACTCATCCTGTCTTTTTTCTGTCGCCCCCCCCCACCTTTTTGTGCTCTCCCTGTTCTTCTGTGCATCAGCATCATCAGGCGTAGGTACAGTGGCACCGGAGCACGAGGGGGCTGCATCCCACATGGTCATGGAGGGCCACACCACGGACTCTGAATACACCAGTGGGACGGAGGGCGAGGGGAGCTTCACGGCGGTCACCGGATCAGCAACCAGCGATACGGACTCGCACTCCGATGGGAGCTCCCTTGTGGTGGCGGTAACATCTGTGCCCCCCACTTCTACAGGTACAGCCGCCACCCCCCCTACCAGCACCGCCCTCCCAGCAGCCCCTCAGCCTTTGCCCCGTGCCCGCTCACCCAGGAGGGTGGGCATCACCTTCGCCCCAGGCACCTCAGCCCCTGCCCCTGTCAACTCTGCTGCCCTCAGTGAGGAGGCCATTGACCTCCTCAGGTCACTCACTGTTGGGCAGTCTACCATTGTGAATGCCATCCAGGGTGTAGAAAGGGAGTTGCAACACACTAATGCATTCCTGGAGGGCATTCATTCTGGTCAGGCTGCCCTTCATCGAACCCTGCAATCTCTGGCCTCAGCACTGATGGCAGCCATTGTCCCTGTGTCTAGCCTCCCCCCTCCAACTTCCTCCACCCAGACCCAATCCCCTGTACCTCTGCCTATGCCAAGCACACCATCAGACCAGCCTGCACACACCTCAACACACAAGGGAAGCCCAGGCAAACATAGGCACCACACATCCCACAGGCACTCACACAAGCATCACCCAAATGCAGACACAGCAACATCCACTGGCTCCACTGTGTCCCCCTCCTCCTCGTCTCCCTCCTCCCTCCCAGTCTCGTCTACACTCTCACCTGCATGCACTACCACTATAGCCACTAGGACTCGCACCAGAACACCCACCAC
This sequence comes from Pleurodeles waltl, assembly GCF_031143425.1. Classification (NCBI taxonomy): domain Eukaryota; kingdom Metazoa; phylum Chordata; class Amphibia; order Caudata; family Salamandridae; genus Pleurodeles; species Pleurodeles waltl. The sequence continues at coordinate 744,812,733 of NC_090448.1, read as the reverse complement.
CACACCCCGCTCACCTGCACTCACCACCCCCACTACCATTTACACGTCCCCTGTGTCCTCTCCCAGTGTGTCTGTGTCGCCCCCTCCCAAAGTACACAAACGCAGGCACACACACACCCAATATCCATCCACCTCACAACAGCCTCCAGAACATGCACCTGCACCCAAATCATCAAAAGTTACACCTCCTACTACCACCTCCTCTTCCTCCACTCCCAGACCCCCTCCAGCTACCCGTCCCAGTGTTCGTCAGAAACTTTTCCTGAGCAACGTTGACCTCTTTCCCCCCACCGCCCCCCACCAATTCATAGGTCCCGTACTAGCACCTCAGCCAAAAAATCTCAGGTACCAGTGGTGCCTGTTAGAGGTATGTGGAGTGCACCGGGCACCAGGGCAGCCAGTGTGACACAGAGCCAAAGCACAGCCAGTCCCCCACCTGTGAAGCACCAGAGGTTGGACAGTGCCCGACGGGATAGGGGGAAGACTCCAGCCGGCAAAGCCACTCACATGGGTCCCAGGGGGAGTGTCGACTCAGCTGTGATTCCTCCCAAGGTGGTGAAGGGGCAGAAGAAAGCGCCAAAGAGCAGCATGGCGGAGAAGGCCGCCATCATCCCCGCTGCCCAGGAGGCCACCGGCAGCCCCATCGTCACTGGCCAGGACCCCACCGCCAGAGTCAGTGCCCAGGAGGGCAGCCCGATCGTCACTGGTCAGGAGACCACCGCCAGAGTCAGTGCCCAGGAGGGCAGCCCGATCATCACTGGTCCGGAGACCACCGCCAGAGTCAGTGCCCAGGAGGGCAGCCCGATCGTCAGTGGTCAGGAGACCACCACCAGAGTCAGTGCCCAGGAGGGCAGCCCGATCGTCACTGGTCAGGAGACCACCGCCAGAGCCAGTGCCCAGGATGGCCCCGGCAGCCACAGCCCCGCTGGGCAATGAGGGACCGCCATGGCAAAGACCGCTGCACAGGTCAGAGACAGCAAAGTCAAGCACCGCTGAACAGGGCAAGCACCGCTGAACAGAGCAAAGACCGCCATGGCAAGCACCGCTGAACAGGGCAAAGACCGCCATGCAAGCACCGCTGAACAGGACAGACACCGCTGAACCGGGCAAAGACCGCCATGGCAAGGCAAGCACCGCTGAACAGGGCAAAGACCGCCATGGCAAGCACCGCTGAACAGGGCAAGCCCCGCTGAACAGGGCAAAGACCGCCATGGCAAGCACCGATGAACAGGGCAAGCACTGGTTCTTGGTGGGAGCTGACAGCCCCCACCAAGCAAAAGCAAACAATGCCCACTTTCTGACAGTGGAAGTTGTCAAACAGCTCCCGCTGGCAGAATTGGAGTTTTCATCTGTCTTCACCGCACACAAATATGCGTGCAGGGAAGACAGATGAAACATTGCTTCCACAAGCAGGGAGCTGCTATTTAAAGCAGTTCCCAGCTTGGGGGAGCAATGCCCAGTGCCGCTGGATGCGGGGAGCTGCCTAGGACAGTAGGGTCCTTGAGGCTCCCCTGCAGCCCTGTCACTCTCTCTCTCACTTCCATCCCATAATGGATTAACATATAGGCCCTCATTACAACCCTGGCGGTCGGTGTTAAAGCGGCGGTAATAAAAATGGAATCACGACCATGGCGTAAACCGCCAACATAGACAGCCACTTTAACACTCCAACCGCCACGGCGGAGGAAACAAACACTGCGGCGCTAACCGCCAACAGACAGGCGGAAGACAATGTACCGCCTACCCTATCACAACAGGCCTATCCGCCACCTTTTACAGGGCGGAACCAACGCTATCAAAAGCACAGCGGAAACAGTACACAGAAGGGAAACCACTCACCTCTTGACACCCAACGAGGAACCAGGACGCCATGGAGCCCGAACTACAGGTCCTGCTTATGGTGATCTTCCTCCTGCTCTATCAGGATCAGGACAGACGCCGTGGACGACCACGGTGAGTACTGCACCTACAACACAGGGAAGTGGGGAGGGAAAAGAGAGTGACACACACATGCAACACACAATACCCCCACCCTCACCCACAACACCATACACACAAATAGATGCCGCAACATTACATATACAGCCCCTCTCCCCCTGGAAGAACTCAAGGGCAAAAGGAAATGATTGTAACGATTGTAATCAAGAAAAATCTGATAGTCAAAGTTCACAATTCAGTATATACAAATATGTACACCAACTACACAAGTCAGGATAGTGTACCAATCATTGTCTGTGGACCACTGGTCCCAAAATGCATGGGCAAAGCCCACACAAGATACCTGACTGGAAATGGAGAGAACTCTGCTGGGGCATCAGATCGAAAATAAACAGGCACTTCAGGGGGAGGGGGGCAGCTCAGCCACTGCTGCACGAGGGGGCTCCATGCCCATTGCTTTATCCTGGGGAGTGCAAAGCCACAGTCTCTCAGGTCTCTACAGTGGGTGATTTGCCCACTGCCTTATCCTGGGGAGTGCAAAGCCACAGTCTCTCAAGTGGGTGGTTTGCCCACTGCTTTATCCTGGGGAGTGCAAAGCCACAGTCTCACAAGTGGATGTCAGTCTCCACTGGTTCTGGAGGGGGCTTTGTGCCCAGAGTGCTTCATCCTGCCAAGGACTGAGGTAGTGGATGTGAATCTCCACTGGTTCTGGAGGGGGCTTGGTGCCCAGAGTGCTTCATCCTGCCAAGGGCTGAGGTAGTGGATGTGAATCTCCACTGGTTCTGAAGGGGGACTGGTGCCCAGAGTGCTTCATCCTGCCAAGGACTAAGGTAGTGGATGTCATTCTCCACTGGTTCTGGAGGGGGCTTGGTACCAAGAGTGCTTCATCCTGCCGAGGACTGAGGTAGTGGATGTCATTCTCCACTGGTTCTGGAGGGGGCCTGGTGCCCAGAGTGCTTCATCCTGCCAAGGACTGAGGTAGTGGATGTCATTGTCCACTGGTTCTGGAGAGGGCCTGGTGTCCAGAGTGCTTCATCCTGCCAAGGACTGAGGTAGTGGATGTCATTCTCCCCTGGTTTTGGAGGGGGCCTGGTGCCCAGAGTGCTTCATCCTGCCAAGGACTGAGGTAGTGGATGTGATTCTCCACTGGTTCTGGAGGGGGCCTGGTGCCCAGAGTGCTCCACATGCAGTTTGGCCGGTACCATTCCCTCAAATGTGTGTGCCACGAGATTGCGGAGGAACAGGTAGCATGATACGCCATGGAGGCAGCGACATACCCCACACTGCTGCAGCTTCGCCTTCCACCTGCAGGGTCAAACAGTGATGGAAGTCATGCCTCATGGAAGCTGGCCAGGGTCCAGGAAGTCTCCTCCATTCTCGGACGACTGACCACTGGGGATGGTAGCCATGTCAGCGGTGGTGCCACTGTCCGAGCACGTCACAGGGCTAGTGGCGGTGCTTGCGGAGGTGTCCGTGGTGGTGCTGGCGGTGGTGCATGGGTCAGCACCTGCTGAGGGACACAGCAGGACGTCTCCTGCAGCCTCGGACAGCTGCCCACTGGGGAAGATGCTGGGGACTGTCGCTGAGGCTGCAGACGTGCCGGTGGCTGTGCAGGTGGCGGTGCAGCTTGCGGTGTTTGCCGCCGTACAGGTTGGTGTTTTCGTGGACAGAAGGGGTGACATTGGTCCCTCAGTTGGTACCACCGTGCCCTGTCCTGACCTGTTCTTCACCTTTGATGGTGCTGCAGGTGTCTTGCCACTATCCCCTTTTATTTTTGCAGAGCCCTTGGTGGCTGTTAGGTGCGGCTTCTCCCTCCGGGATGTGGGTACCTTCTTCACCTTGGCAGGTGGCGGACTGTCCTTGCCCTCGCTTCGTGGCACACTGGCAGCCCTGATGGGTGGCGCACTCGATTACCCCGCAGTTGCTGGCACCACTGTGCCTGGGGATTTGGTGGCTGAGGTGCTGGGCTGGGACCTGGAAAGCCTGGCCCTAGGGGAAGGACGGGGGGAGGTGAAGGGAAGAGGTCAATGTTAGCCAGGAAAAGCTTCTTAGACACACTGGGACGGGAAGATGGAGGGGGTTTGGGAGTGGAGGAAGAGGTAGTGGTTGTAGGGGGTGTACGTTTGCTGAATTTGTGTGAAGGTGCATGGGCTGGAGGCTGTTGTGAGGTGGATGGCTGTTGGGTGGGTGTGTGCCTGTGTTTGTGTACTTTGGGAGGAGGGCTCACAGACACCCTGGGAGAGGACACAGGGGATGTGTCCATGGTAGTGGGGGTGGTGATTGCGCATGAGCGGTGTGTGGTGATGGGCTTGCTGGTGATGGAGGCAGGGGCTGAAGATGTAGTGCATGCAGGTGTGAGTGGAGACGAGACAGGGAGGGAGGAGGAGGACATGGAGGAGGGTGACACAGTGGAGGCAGCGGATGTTGCTGTGTCTGCATAGGGATGGTGCTTGTGTGAGTGTTTGTGGGATGTGTGGTGCTTATGTTTGCCATGTCCACTCTTGTGTGTTGATGAGTGTGCATACTGGTCTCATGGTGTGCTTGGGATAGGCTGAGGTACAGGGGATTGGGTCGGGGTGGAGGAAGTTGGAGGGGGGAGGCTGGACACAGGGACAATGGCTACCATCAGTGCTGAGGTCAGAGCCTGAAATGCTCTCTGTTGGGCCGCCTGCCCAGAATGAATGCCCTCCGGGTTTGCATTTGTTTGTTGCAAATGCCTCTCAACACACTGGATAGCATTCAAAATGGTAGATTGCCCAACAGTGATGGATCTCAGGAGGTCAATAGCCTCCTCACTGAGGGCAGCAGGGCTGACTGGGGCAGGGCCTGAGGTGCCTGGGGAAAAGGAGATGCCCACCTTCCTGCGTGAGCGGACACAGGAAACACGCTGAGGGGCTGCTGGGAGGGCGGTGCTGGTAGGGGGGTGGCGGCTGTACCTGTTGATGTGGTGGGCACAGAGGTGCCTGCCACCACAAGGGAGCTCCCATCAGAGGAGGAGTCGCTGTCACTGGTGTATGCTCCAGTCCCCGTCGTGGAGCTCCCCTCGCCCTCCGTCCCACTGGTGGCTTCAGACTCCGTTGCTTCACCATCCAGGGCCAAGTGGGTTGCAGCTCCCTCCTGCTCCGTTGCCACTGCTCCTTCGCCTGATGATGCTATTGCACACAAGAACAGGGAGACAACAAAAAGGGGGAGGAAAGACAGAAGAAAACATGTTTGGTGCATGCAACACCACTACCGTTGGTGGACACAACACACATGGAGCAGCCTTCAGCACTACGCCATGCACTAACAGTTCCTATAAAATTCACATGCTCAAGGGGTACGAGGCCTAAGCCCAATTGCTGCACACCTGGAAGTCACAGGAGCCTGACTAGGTGTAGATGGCCATTACCACTAGTGGGGTTGGGGTGCCACAGAGCCTGCCTAACAAGGGACCTTGCCTACCAAGTTGGCCCTGGCCTAGGGGACCTCACAGCCCACCTCCCCCACCCAGACACCTCGTAATGCACGCAGAGTCAGCTGAATGAGAGTGTACTCACCCACAGTGGCTGCTGTGATGCCCTCAAGCACCCATCCAACTCTGGATAGGCCACCGCCAGGATCCAGTACATCAGGGGGGTCATTGTGCGACAGGCACCCCTTCCACGTTGGGAGGCCATCCCCAGCTGGGCCTCCGCCGTCTTCATGCTTCAGCAGCACAGGTCCTCCCATCTTTTACGGCAGTGGGTGCTCCGTCTTTGGTAGACCCCCAGGGTCCGGACGTCCTTGGCAATGGCACACCAAATACCCTTCTTCTGGTGGGGGCTAACCTAGAGGAATGGTACAGGGGGAAAGGAAATTACTCACCCGTCCGGACCGTCATACTCATTGCCCACCAGTTCCCACCCATGCCCTGACGCACATACACTCACCATCCGCACATGCAGGCCTCACCCCCCCATGTGTCTTCCATCCACACCACTCAAAACAGGCATTGCCCACGCAGCATGCTCACAGTGTACTCACCTGTTTGTCTGGAGGACCGTACAGTTGCGTGTACTGGGGGAGGATCCCATCCACTAGTTTCTCCAACTCCTCCGATGTGAAGGCAGGGGCCCTTTCCCCAGACACTGTAGCCATCGTCGCTTCCAGACACAGGTCACAGCAGCACTTGCAGTGTAGGTCCTCTCCTGTTGAAGGTCAGGTATCAAGTGAGTGAACAGACAGAAAATGGCGGTCATGTCCGCAGCAGTGCGTACCGTCACCGCCGGCGTGCATCGTCATTGGCTCCTGGGACCCATAGGGCCCAATGTTAACCAATGCAGAATTTTGCTGCAGTCTTCGACCGCCCACCACGGCGGTGTACAACGCCAGCGCAGTCACCTAATTTCCCCTTGTCCCACCTTACAGGTCAGGCAGCTGCCATTTCAGGGGCCCACATGGGATGGTTAAAAACTGTGTCACACCTATCTAGGCCGGGAATACAGACAGATACCGGCACATTGCAAACGTTTCTGAAAATAACACATTGTGATACCTCAGTGTTGGATGACTCTCTGCTCGCTGTTCTCCTCCATAGAGCATGTCTGCTGGGGCAGGTGATGAGATGGCGGCATCCTCCGGTGTACAGACCCCTAGTGGACCTGTCGACAATGGAAGAGCGACACATCATAATCACATACAGACTTGATCGTGCAACAATCCTGGAGCTGTGTTCCCAGTTGGAGTCAGACCTGGTGTCAGCTATCCGCCATCCCACAGGAATCCCCCCTCTAGTGCAGGTCCTGTCTGTACTCCATTTCCTGGCCAGTGGGTCTTTTCAAACAACAGTGGCCATGGCATCAGAGATGTCCCAGCCAATGTTCTGTAACGTGTTGTCCAGAGTGTTATCTGCCCTGCTGAAACACATGCGCAGCTACATCGTTTTCCCTGAGGTGGAGGATTTGCCCACATTGAAAGGTGACTTCTATGCCCTGGGACATATCCCCAACATCATTGGTGCCATTGATGGAACACATGTGGCATTTGTACCCCCCCACAGGAATGAACAGATGTACAGAAACCGAAAAAGCTACCATTCGATGAATGTGCAGATGGTGTGTTTGGCAGACCAGTACATCTCCCATTTCAATGCCAAGTATCCTGGCTCTGTGCATGACGCTTACATTTTGAGGAATAGAAGCATTCCTTATGTGATGGGGCAACTCCAGAGGCACCGGGTGTGGCTAATAGGTGAACCCAAGGTCCCAATACAGTTGATATAGGTGTCTGGGTATAGGCTTGTCCCTAAGGGTTAGTGTGTGTCTAATAGTTGTCCCTCGACATTTGCAGGTGACTCTGGTTACCCCAACCTGTCATGGCTACTGACCCCAGTGAGGAATGCCAGGATAATGGCAGAGGAACGCTACAGTGAGGCACATGGGCGAACTAGGAGGATTATAGAACGCACCTTCGGCCTCCTGAAGGCCAGATGCCAGTGCCTCCATCTGACAGGTGGATCCCTATACTACTCACCGAAGAAGGTGTGCCAGATAATCGTGGCCTGCTGTATGCTGAGCAACCTGGCTTTGCGACGGCAGGTGCCTTTTCTGCAGGAGGATGGGCCAGATGGTGGTCTTGTGGCAGCTGTGGAGCCTGTGGGCAATGAAGAAGAGGAGGCAGAAGAAGAGGATGTGGACAACCGAAACAACATCATCATGCAATATTTCCAGTGTGACACAGGTAAGAAGATGTAACTGCCTCCCACATCTCATACTATTGTTGGAGCTAGCATAAGTCTGTCATTTTAACTCAGTGCATGGACACTGACTTGTCACTTTGGCTTTCCATTTCACAGATCTGGGTCCCACTTTGTGCCCTCTGCTATGCCTACTGCTGGCCTACAGCTGTGTTACATTGGTATGTGAACAAGTACATTGACATTGCTACATTCCATAGATATTGCAATTACACATTTGTGAAAGCACAGACTGACTCCAGATTGTTTTGTGATTGAAGTGTGTTTATTTCTGTGCAAATAAGTGGGAGGGGTTGTAAAATGGGCTGGGGTGATGGTGGAGGAATGTCCATGGCAGTGTCTATTTGTTTCCCAGGTGCATTTGTTTCACAGGTGCATTGTCCAAAGGGGCATAGGAAGTGGAGCAATGGCAGTTTAAGGTGGAAAGGGTGACAAAGTGGGACAGAAGGGTGGCATTCAGGGGGGTCTTATTTCCTGGCGGGGGTCTTGGCAATGTTCTCTGTCTTGTTCCTGGATCTCAGGGACCGTTTGCGGGGTGGTTCTCCATCTGCAGGGGGTGGGGTGCTGGTGGCCTTTTGTTCCTGTGGCAGTGCCTCCTGTCCACTAGCGCCGGCAGAGGTGGAGGGCTGTTCCTCATCCAGGCTAGTGTCAGGGGCCCGTTGGTGTGCCACTGTGTCACTCCTGGTGTTGAGAAGGTCTGCCAGCACCCATGCAATGGTGACCAGGGTGGTGTTGATGGACTTCAAGTCCTCCCTGATCCCCAGGTAGTGTTCCTCCTGCAGCCGCTGGGTTTCCTGAAACTTGGGCAGTACCGTGCCCATGGTCTCCTGGGAATGGTGGTAAGCTCCCATGATGTTGGAGAGTGCCTCGTGGAGAGTGGGATCCCTGGGCCTGTCCTCCCCCTGTCGCACAGCAGTCCTCCCAGCTCCCCTGTTATCCTGTGCCTCTGTCCCCTGAACCGTGTGCCTACTGCCCCCAGGTCCCTGATCGTCCTGTGTTAGTGGGGTTGCCTGGGCTCCCTGTAGTGGTGGACACACTGCTGATTGACGTGTCCTGGGGACAGAGGGATGGGCCCGCTGGGTGGGTGCTGTGGTGGTGTTTCCGGAGGGGGGAAGTTCAGTGGTGGTTCGTGAATGTGTCAGGGGAACCAACTGTCTCGAGGTCCCTGATGGGCCGGGCTGGTCATCTTGATGGAGGCATCCAGAGCTGCTGTCATCACTGTGGGCCTCTTCTGTGGGGGGACTGGATATGTCTGGCACCTCCTGTCCGGTGACGTTGGGTAGGGGTCCTGTTGGGGTGTAAATGCATAGTTATTGTATCTGTGTGTGCCATCTTGTGCAATGGGTGAGTGACCCTCTACTCCTGTGCTTGCATTATCGCTGTGGCCCTTGTGTGATTGGTGATTTCGGGGCATGAGTGAGTCTCTGTACTGGACATGCTTTGGTTATGGATGTCCATGCATTGTTGTCACATGCAGGGTTTGGGTTTGGGATGTGTGGGTTGTGTTAGTGGGGTATCTGTGGGTTGTTGGGGTGATGAGTGTGAGGGTAAGGGTGGCGGTATGTGATGGCATGCAGGTGGGGTGGGGGGGATAAAGTAGTTAAGATATGACTTACCAGAGTCCAGTCCTCCTGCTACTCCTGCGAGGCCCTCAGGATGCATGATCGCCAAGACTTGCTCCTCCCATGTTGTTAGCTGTGGGGGAGGAGGTGGGGGTCCACCGCCAGTCCTCTGTACAGCAATCTGGTGTCTGGATACCACAGAACGTACCTTCCCCCATAGTTCGTTCCACCTCTTCCTGATGTCATCCCGTGTTCTTGGATGCTGTCCCACTGCGTTAACCCTGTCGACAATTCTGTGCCATAGCTCCATCTTCCTTGCAATGGATGTCTGCTGCACCTGTGATCCGAATAGCTGTGGCTCTACCCGGACGATTTCCTCCACCATGACCCTGAGCTCTTCCTCAGAGAACCTGGGGTGTCTTTGAGGTGCCATGATGTGGTGTGGGTGATGTGTGAGGTGGTGTCGTTATGATGTGTGAGGGGATGTGTTGGTGTATGTTGTTTGAGGTACGTTGATGTTGTGTAAGTGATGGTGTTGTGTGTCTGTGGATGCTGGTGTTGTTTTAGGTAGTGTCTCTCTCTCTGGCCTTCTTTCTGAATTTTGGTTGAAAGGGTTTGTGGGTGATGTGGGTGTGTGTTTTATTTTGGATTGGGTGTGTGGGTGTGATGTGTGTATGTGTATCAGGTGTGTGTATTTCGAATTGTCCAATGTGGTTGTGTTTTGTAAATGTGTGTGTATTTTGGGCGCAGCAGTGTGTACCGCCAATGGATTACTGCGGTTGAAAGACCGCTGCATTGATTCATGGGTCGTGATAGTGTGGGCGTACTCCTGTTGGCGTGACGGTGTAGGTTTTGGTATCGCCAATTTATCACTAACCTTTGGTGTGGCGGACTTGTGTGAGTGTCTGTATTGTGGCGGATTCCGAGCTGTGGGTCGTAATACCTGTAGCGGAATTCCAAGGCCGCAGCGGTATGTTGGCAGTCTTCTGCACGGCGGAAAGCGGGATTTACCGCCAGGGTTGTAATGAGGGCCATAGTAATGAAAATGACTTTATGTTAAAAAAAAAAACAATGAAATTCACTGAAAAAAACAAAGGTTACAGGGATGTTATAGTTAGGAAATAGAATGAAAAAAATCATAGAAATTCACTTTAAAAAACTCAAAGGTTACAGGGACATTATAGTTAGGCTCACATTTTAAAGGTACCAAACCACAGAAAATCACCTTTTACAGTTAGAGTTATCGCAAGTAACTATAATTCATGTCCTAAGGTAATGATAACTCACACCCTCACCATGCAATGTTAATTACCCCACAATTTACAACACTCATAACATCTTTGATTACATCATTGATAATGTCACTAACATCTGCAGTAAAATTATTGATCAGATAACTGTGCATGGTGGAAGCATGAGTTATAGTTACCTCAGGACACAAATAATTATTACTTGAACAACTTAAGGCCACATTTACGGGCACATGATTATGTATACCAATAAGTAAATAAATAACAAATACAATAGATAAAAAGAAAGAAATCACATTAACTCTGATTGGCACTCTGTAGTTATAGTTACCATTTCCAAAGAAAAGAATTCCTCGGATATTAGCTCCCTAATAACTTCCACCCGTTTGACAAATCACTACAAAAATGTCCAGCCCTGTAGCATGTTCTATATTTTGAGATGATGTAAATTTCTCTGGTGAATCATTAAGGTAGTGAAAACATAAAAGGGATCAGGGTCCCAAAATACATTTTTCCACTGAAGCATTTTCCATAGACTAATGCATACATGCCAACAGACCCGATTCAGGTGGAAGATTCATGATTATTGAAAAGAAAAATGGCTTTATTTTACCTTTCCCCTGCTTGAAACTGCCTCAGGTCCAATGCTTGTCAGTTGTAAAAATGTATTCTTCCAATTTTGTTTTCACAATCTCCCACTTTCCCCTTGTAAAATGTTGCCATGTATGCTAACATATTTGACATTGTCTCACTTAAAAATGTTCCTAGAAGAATTATTTAGATATAGTATGTGTACATATTATCCAGTCTTCAATTAATGAATAAGACAACTCTGTAATGTATATAAATCTAATATATTACTCAATAGGATTCAGGAAGTTCAAAAAAATGTATAACAATTCCAACGAATGTCCATTTCATATATAACAACACTGTATATAACCCCTCTAGATCATAAGATTGAATCCCAACTGCAGATCCAGAAAGGGGTTATAACCCTCCTCCTGACACAGTTCTGCACAATAAGTGCCTGGTTTTCAGTCCCAGTTAAATAATGCTACAGGTTGCAAAAATAGGCTCTGTAGCAACACCAGGGGACTTCAACCTACAAGCCCAAGTAAACAAATCTTTTAAATATGGGACAACTAGCGTCTGTCTCCATCCACATCTGCTCAACACATGCGGGTCAGAATCAAATGGATTGATTTTTGCAACCTGTTGTATTATTTAACAACACTGAGTCCTGATGATGGTCTGACGGACCTCTGACTGCCAATACAGGCCGAAACGTCGACATTACCTTCTCATTTGACAAGCAGAATTGAAAGTCCATGATATTGCTTGAACTGGGACTGAAAACCAGGCACTTATTGTGCAGAACTATGTCTTGAGGAGCGTTATAACCCCTTCCTGGATCTGCAGTTGGGATTCAATCTTATGATCTAGAGGGGTTATATACAGTGTTGTTGTTCATGAAATGGACATTTGTTGGAATTGTACATTTTTTTGAACTTCCTGAATCCTATGGAGTAATATATTGGATTTTAACAGTGCAGAGTTGTCTTATTCATTAATTGAAGAGTGGATAATATGTACGCATACTATATTTATTATCACTTAAAAAAAAGTGGTAATAGATAGGGACCTACGACTTACCTATATCTAAGGCCCCAACACTGAACCAAGCCAAAGTGTAGTAATACAATAGGGCTGCCTTTTCATTCTCTGAAAATAGCCATTACCCAATTGCATACTGACTTGTCATCGCCATTTACTGTGGTATATTGCAAAGTTATCACGGTATATTATGGCCCAAAATATAACTAAGGCCTAGCTGTACTATTGGATTGTGGTACCCTTGCGTTACTCATGGTGTCCATGGACAGTGCAATACTTAAGTCAGGTTTACAAAGGAAAGCAATGCCACAATGCACGGCCCTGCTTTGATTTTTAATTCTGCAGAAACGCAAGACAGCGCAATTCACTGTTTTGTGTTACACCATAATCTGCAATTCTGCAAAATTTCATTTTCATCTGAATGTCACGCCAATGTAGCCACTCCACTATACACTATTCCACTCTACACCACTCCTCTCTACGCCTGTCCACTGTACGAGACGACACGCTACACTATTACACTGTATACCGTTCTACTGTACGCCTCTCTAGTCTATGTCACTCCACTGTACACCACTCCACTGGGCGCTGCTCCACTGTACGTTATTCAACTGTAAGCCATTTTACTGGATGTCCCTCCATTCTACTTTATTCCACTGTGTGTCACTCCACTCTACAACACACAGCGGGTTGCAATTCCACTGTATGCCACTCCACTGTACGTTACTCCATTCTATGCCACCTCAGTGTATGGCACTTTACTCTATGCCACTTCATTCTATGCTATTCGATTGGACCCCACTCCAAAGTAGTCATCTCCACTTTGTGATATTCCATACTCTACCCCAAACCACTGTTGGCCATTCCAAACTACACCACTCCATTATACTCCTCTACACTGAACGGTACACCACTATACACTATTACACCCTACGCCACTCAACTTTACAACAAACTGCTCTATGCCACTCTACTCTACACTATTACACTGTACACAACTCCACTCTACGCCAGTCCACTGTACGCTATTACACTATATGCAGCTCGACTCTACACCTCTCCAGTGTACAACACTCCTCTGTTTGCCACTCTGCTATATGCTACTCCAGTGTATGCTCTTTCACTCTACGCCATTCCACTGTATGCCACTCCATTCTATGCTATTCCACTGTATGCCACTCCACTATATGGTACTCCGCGATACGCCGCTCCAGTGTATGGCACTCCACTCTAAGCCATTTTATTCTAAGCTATTTGATAAGATCCCGCTCCAATGTACGCCACTCCACTATATGCTGTTACGCTCTACCCCATGCCGCTGTATGCCTCTCCAGTCTACACTACTCCATTATACCCCACTCCACTATACTCTACTCCACTATGCACTATTACTCTCTACGCCACTCCACTGTACAACACTCCGCTCTATGTCACTTTATGCTATTACACTGTACACAACTCAACTCTACACTGGTCCACTCTACACTATTACACTATATAGAACTCCACACTTTGCCTCTTCAGTGTACGACACTCCACTTAATGCCACTCTGCTATATGCTACTCCAGTATATGCTATTCCACTCTACTCAATTGCATTGAATGCCTCTCTGCTCTCTGGGATTTCACTGTATGCCACTCTGATGTATGCTTCTCCACTCTACGCAACTCCAATGTATGCCACTCCACTCTATCTCACTCCATTCTATGCTATTCTGTTAGACGACACTCTAGTGTATGGTATTACACTTTACTCCATTCCAGTGTATGCCATTCCAGTCTATGCCCCTTCACTATACACGACTGCACTGTATGCTACTCCACTTTACACTATTCCAGTCTACCTCACTCTACTGTACACCACTCCACTCTATTCTACTGCATGCCCTTCCACTATATGATACTCCAGTCACTCCACTCTACGCCACTCCATAATATGCTATTTCTCTCTACCCCTCTCCTCTATACACTACTCCAGTCTACACCACTCCACTGAATGCCACTCCATTCTGTGTTATTCTACTCTGTGTTACTCCAATGTAAGCTGTTCTACTCTACACCACTCCTCTGTACTCTACTCTGCGCTATATCATTGTACACCACTCAATTATACCTTATGCCATTCCACTGTACACTACTGCACTGTACATTATTCCACTCGACGTCACTCCAATCTACACTACTCCATTCAACGCTATTCCACTTTATGACACTCCACTGTATGCTACTCCACTCTACGCCACACCAGTGTACCCTCCTCAACTCTATATAACTCCACTCTACAAAACTCTTTTACACTCTGTGCCACTCTACCAGGCTCTACTCCCCTCAAGCTCCATACACTCCACTGTCCAAATTTGGACTCAACTCCATGCCCGTACAGTCTATTGTATAGCACTCTACGACAGTTTCCAAAACTGTATGATGCAGCACTCCACTACACTGTATGAGATGCCACTCCAATTTATAACAGTTTTCTCAACTTTACACCTCTTCAATGTATGCCATCCCACTCTACGCTAATCCAATCTATGCCACTCCACTCTTTTACACTCCACTGTACATTATTCCACTGGATGCTATTCCACTTTATGCTACTTCACTTTACGGTAAATAAATCTACGCCACTACAATGTATGCCACTCCACTCTACACCCCTCCTGTGTATGACACTCTCGTTCACGCTATATAACTCCAGCTCTATAAAAGTCTGCCACACTTCAAGGCACTCTATGACATTCTACTTCACTCTGCTCCCGTACACTCCACTGTTTAACTCTATGCTCCACTCTATGCCTGTACACTCCAAAGTACAACACTCTATTCCACTATACAACAAATTTCTACATGACACAGCACGCCACTCGCTGTATGAGACCCCTCTCCAATTCATAACAGTTTACTATCTATGTTACACCAGTACATTCCACTCCATGCCACTGTACTACGCAACACACCAATATACTCTATTGTACTATACTCCACACTACATAATGCTATTGCAGTCAACTCTACTCCACTGTATGAGACTTCACCTCACTGTATGCTGCTATACAATTATCTATTCTATGCAGCTCCAATGTTTCACACAATACTGTACTTTATGCAACTCCACTCAACAACACTCTACTACACTGTATGCCACTCTCTGACACTTTACTCTTGTCTGTACCCTTTCACTCCACTATATAACTCTGTGCTGTACCGAACCGACCTGTACAACACCCTAATTCACGCTACTCTACAATACTGTAGTCCACTATACAACACGGTACGCAACTGCTTGTATCCCACTGTATCCAACTTTATTCTATTCTGACACAGTACTCCACTTTACTCAACTACTCCACTGTACACCAGTCCACTCTATCTCAATGGCATTGTACTCTATGACACTATGGGGGTCATTATGACCCCGGCGTTCCCGGACCGCCCTGCCGACAGTGGCGGTAGTACTGCCAACAGGCTGGTACCGCCAGGCGGCAGCCTGGCAGTCGTAATCCAACAGGGCAGCGCTGCAAGCCTCGGGGTGCCCCTGAGGGCCCCTGCACTGCCCATGCACTTAGCTTGGACAGTGCAGGGGCCCCCAGGCACAGCCACATCGTGCATTTCACTGCCCAAATTACAGGGAGTGAAATGCGCAACGGGTGCTGCTGCACACGCTGCAGATCAGCATTGCCACCGGCTCTATTACGAGCCGGCTTCAATGTTGTTGTGACTTTTCCACTGGGCCAGCAGGCGGATACGCCGTTTCCATCTGCTGGCCCAGCGGAAAAGTCATAATAGGGCGCCAAGCATACAGCCAGCACTGGCGGTATGTTGGCGCCCGCGGCTTCGGTGGTCTGTAGAAAAGACCGCCGAAATCATAATGACCACCTATAGGCCAATCCACTGTACTTCACTCTACAACACTGTGCTGTACCGTACACCACTCCACTCTACAAAAATCAACTAGACTTTATGCCACTCTACTGTAATGTAGTCTACATCACTTTCCAAAACCGTAGGACACCCAACAAACTGTACTGTACAACACAGTACTCTAATTTATGACACCTTACTCAATTGAATACTACACCACTCCACTCTACTGCACACCAGGCCACTATACTCTGGAACATGCTCCTCCACTCTAGGATACTTTACTTCACTCCACTCTACACTACCCAACTCCAGTGTACTCCACTCCACTATACTCCACTCTACTACACTTTATCCCACTCTTCACCACTGTACTATGCTCCGATCTGTGTTGCTCCGCTCTCTGACACTCTACTCTTCTGTATGCAATTCCACTCTATAACACTGTACTACACTATATGCCACTCTGTGACAGTCTACCCCACTCTATGCCCATCCACTCTTTGCTACTGTACTACACTGAATGACACTCGATGACACGTCACTCAACTTCTCTCTATAAAATATAACTCCACTCTATGACGCGGCACTCCACTCTATGACACTTTACTCCACTTGACAATAATCTACTCTATGACATTCAACGTCACCCTACTCCACTCTAAAACCCTCTACTCCACTCTATGACAATCTGGCACTCTACTCTTCTGTTCAACACCATTCCACTGTACAACTTGCTGCTCCAGTCTACGATACTTGACACCACTATAAGAGACACCATGCCACTACTCTATATTACACTTTTGTAAACTGCACAATTTTCTACTGCACTCTAAATTACGTCACTCATTTCCATTCTACAATACTCCAGTCTACGACAATAAACTTTGAAAAACTCTCCTCCACTGTACGGTGTGGCACTCCACATAACATCTCTCCACTTGCGACACTGGACTCTACGATTTAAAACACATTTTTATTAAAATTGTTTAAAAAGCATAAATTCAATTAAAAAAACAAAGATTAAAGCTTAGTTAAAGTTAGGAAAAATTATTTTCCCTATACAAACCAAGTTTAAACTATTCAAACTTACAAATTCTAAAGTTATAGTTATACTTTCATTTACAATTTATCAACCACCTCCAAATTATTATAAGTAGCTGATTTTTTACACACTCTTTTCAACTCGCTAACCAGAGAACACTAACTACAAATCACCCAAGTGTAGTGGGAACAAGATATGTTAATGGTGACACTAGGTGTCACATCCCTTTATACAAGCATAAGCCATGGTAATGCAGCAGTACGACATTTCCTAACAGCCAAACTAGTAACATGTTCTTCTTAATGGAGAAATATTTGATCAGCAACAAGGGACAGAGCTGGGCATCTGCTTCACCCCTAGATATGAAAATTTGCATATGGGCTGCTTGAAGGAGCAGGTGGCCTATGAAAAACAAGAACTCTGGACCTTGCACATAATTTTATGGGTAAGGTTTATTGATGATTAATTTCTAATATGGAAAGGGGATCTGACACAAGCAGAGGAATTTGTAAAAGGCTTAAATGCCAACACATGGGGAGAACATTACTATTGTGAAATCTTCATTTGGCAAGAAAATTAACGCCACAAACCAAAATATCTTACCTGTAAAAGTGAATATGTTCTGAAAATGTTAAAATATCCTTGTGAAAAAACATACATAGGAAGCACTATATTACAGGTAGACAAAAAATACCACAACACCTCAGAGAGATTAAAAACAGAGATGGAAGTTATCCCATAGCAAGGCACTTTTGGCAAGTGCAACAGGGTAACACAGATTTGATAAAGTATTCAGTTATTGATGCTATCCCCAAAAATTGAACAGGTGGTAACAGAGAAAAGAATCTTCACAGATTAGAAGTGCAATATATTGAGTTTAGACTCATTAGACCCAAAGGGTTTGAATTTTGATACTGAACTTGTGTACGTATAACCAGCCAGTCTTTTGCTGAAGTAGGGTGATTTATCTTTTAAACAGATTTTTTTTTCTTTCTCTATTTATGTTTTGTTATTTCAGGTCATTGTTGTGGAAGACAAAAACAGGTGATAAACCAAGGATAGTAAGACCTTCTACCCACTTGGGCTTTATGTGGCCATTACAGAATGTTGTAGTATTGGTGAAATTAGTGTTTTATGTATGCGTCACACACAATAATAAAATATTTTGTTTTTTGTTTGCTGGAGAAGCATATAAATATTGGTTACATTTATGTATATATGTGTTTGAAGTATTTATGACACATACAACACTGTTGAATTGAATAGTCATGTGCCCATTGGCTTGATCACGCAACAAAGTAGGATATTCAGTTACAAACTGTATTATAAATCTATGATTTCTGAAATATCAAAGTCACAAATCAGGGCACTGTGTTATTTTGATTAGGCTGACACTGTGAGGTGTAATAATCTGTGATTGGGCATTCATAAACTATTATTATGTACAAAGATTTGCCACATTATAAGATTGTGCCATGGTTGTCGAAATTTTGGACCTGAAATGCAGTCCATTATTTATGTTTGAAGGAAAACTTTTTTCTTTGTGTGTATTAATGAGGAGAGCAAAATGTCACCTGTTATCATGACCAAGGCCGAGCAGGGGCCGAAAACCCATTGATACACCAACCATCATTAATATCTTCAACCAAGTGCAGATTATGCTGTTCCTTCTTTATCGGAGAGGGTTTTCTCATTATATACATATAAGGGGTTATTACAACTTTGGAGGTGGTGTTAATCCGTCCCAAAAGTGACGGTAAAGTGACGGATATACCACCAGCCGTATTATGAGTCCATTATATCCTATGGAACTTGTAATACAGCTGGTGGTATATCCGTCACTTTACCGTCACTTTTGGGACGGATTAACACCTCCTCCAAAGTTGTAATAACCCCCATAAATTCTTACCTCACTTATTCTCTGTGGGAGTGTTGCATTTACCGGATGATAGGTGTCAACGCCCAATCTGTAGCGAAGGTATAGCGTCAATTAGCAAATTTGGATTGGTCACAATGGGTTGTTTAAGATCTGCTGTCCTGCTGTGATTAGAGTCAAAAGGCACACTGAGGGGGTCATTCTGACCCCGGCGGTCATGGACCGCCGGGGCCAGGGTTGGCGGGAGCACCGCCAACAGGCTGGCGGTGCCCCGCAGGGCATTCTGACCGCGGCGCTTTGGCCGCGGTCAGAAGAGGAAAACCGGCGGTCTCCCGCCGGTTTTCCGCTGCCCATAAGAATCTCGGGATTCTGACACCCCATACCGCCATCCTGTTCCTGGCGGCTCTGCCGCCAGGAACAGGATGGCGGTATGGGGTGTCGTGGGGCCCCTGGGGGCCCCTGCAGTGCCCATGCCAATGGCATGGGCACTGCAGGGGCCCCCATAAGAGGGCCCCACTTTGTATTTCAGTGTCTGCTTTGCAGACACTGAAATACGCGACGGGTGCAACAGCACCCGTCGCACCTTCCCACTCCGCCGGCTCCATTCAGAGCCGGCGTCCTCGTGGGAAGGTTGATTTCCACTGGGCTGGCGGGCGGCCTTTTGGCGGTTGCCCGCCAGCCCAGTGGAAATCCCAGAATCACAGCAGCGGTCTGACGACCGCGGTGCGGTGTTCTGGCGGGGGTACTTTGGCGGGCGGCCTCCGCCGCCCGCCAAGGTAAGAATCAGGCCCTGAGTCTAAATATGGGAAAAGTGGTAACACATAGGTAAATTGATAAAAGTAAATCACCAGGATTTGATACTGGAGAGAACTGAAGTGAAACGTTGAGCAGAAAGGCCCAACATAGGAAACGTTTCAACCTTGGTACTGACATCCTGTAAGAAAGCTCCTATTTACAGGTTATGGTTGAGCAGGTATTACAATTAGCATGTCTATGCTGATGTGATTAATCCATCCATACTTTGGGGGTCATTCTAACACTGGCGGGCGGCGGAGGCCGCCCGCCAGAGTTCCTCCGACAGAACACCGCTCCGCGGTCTAAAGACCGCTGCGGTGATTCTGTGTTTCCCGCTGGGCTGGCGGGCGACCGCCAGAAGGCCGCCCGCCAGCCCAGCGGGAAACCCCTTCCCACGAGGAAGCCGGCTCCGAATGGAGCCGGCGGAGTGGGAAGGTCCGACGGGTGCAGTTGCACCCGTCGCGAATTTCAGTGTCTGCTAGGCAGACACTGAAATTCTTTGTGGGGCCCTCTTACGGGGGCCACTGCAGTGCCCATGCCACTGGCATGGGCACTGCAGGGGCCCCCAGGGGCCCCACGACACCCCATACCGCCATCCTGTTCCTGGCGGGCGAACCGCCAGGAACAGGATGGCGGTATGGGGTGTCAGAATCCCCATGGCGGCGCAGGATTCCATAGGGCAGCGGAAAACCGGCGGGAGACTGCCGGTTTTCCTGTTCTGACCGCGGCCAAACCGCCGCGGTCAGAATGCCCTGCGGGGCACCGCCAGCCTGTTGGCGGTGCTCCCGCCGACCCTGGCCCCGGCGGTCCTTGACCGCCGGGGTCAGAATCACCCCCTTTGTGTCTTACATCACTCCTGTCTACCTGTTCATTCTGATCATGTCCTAAATGTAAAATGTTATTTATGGTCAACAGGTGCTTAACGACCATTAGATTTAAAGGACTTTACCACCTCCTGCCCCTTCAGGTTACCTGGGCTGGACTGGGCTTACTGCCTAGTCCCCTTGGCCTTACCTTCAAGTGCAACAAAAGTATTCCTGCAAGGACATTTACAGCCCTGACATCCCTATGTGTGTTCTGTATTGCTTTGTGTAATTGCTGCTGCCTTCCTGACTCAGCAAATACAAACCAAGGTTATCCTTACCTAACATGATATTTTCAATTCTATAATAAGGAGCTTTGACTTAGACTAATGTGGACAGGTGGAAGTCGAAAGACTGCCATTATCGCATCCCACACCAACCAACAAATAACAGTAGAGGTACCCAGCAACATTTTCACCCCAACATAAAAGCTAGAATAAGTACCCCTCAAATGACAGTAAAATGATATACAAAACTATGTCAGAAAACCTTCCTTCTAAAAAGTCCATAAAATTAGCCCAGTTCAGTAAAGTATAACATACATTTTTAATTGATTTTCCTTTTGTTTTTATTTCATATTGTGCAGACCTATTTAAACAGAAGGTGCACAAAAGAAATATTGCATTTTGATGTCAAGAAACAAAGATTGTTCCAGCGATCATCCTGTTTAATGCACATTATACTGGGCAGTGCTTAATTTGAGCTGGTGGTTTCCGGTGCGTGGCACTGGCACTTATTTTTGAGGGCCGACACTTATTTTTCTGCCTCAAACATTTAGGGCCATATTTATACTTTTTGACGCAAAACTGCGCTAACGCAGTTTTGCATCAAAAAAATTAGCGCCGGCTAACGCCATTCTGAAGCGCCATGCGGGCGCCGTATTTAATCAATGGCGTTAGCCGGCGTTAGCCGCCGGCGCTGCCTGGTGTGCGTGGAAAAAAACGACGTACACCAGGCCGCGCCGGCGTAGGGGGATATGGAGCTTGGGCGTCAAAAAATGGGGCAAGTCAGGCTGAGGCAAATTTTTCGCCTCAACCCGATTTGCGACATTTTTTCGACTCCCAAACCCCATAGAAATGACTCCTGTCTTAGGAAAGACAGAAGTCATGCCCCCTTGCCCAATGGCCATGCCCAGGGGACTTCTGTCCCCTGGGCATGGTCATTGGGCATAGTGGCATGTAGGGGGGCACAAATCAGGCCCCCCTATGCCACAAAAAATAAAAAATAAAATACTTACCGGAACTTACCTTAATGTCCCTGGGATGGGTCCCTCCAGTCTTGGGTGTCTTCCTGGGGTGGGCAAGGGTGACAGGGGGTGTCCCTGGGGGCATGGGAGGGCACCTCTGGGCTCCTTCCGAGCCCACAGGTCCCTTAACGCCTGCCTTTTCCAGGCGCTAAAAAACGGCGCAAAAGCGGCCGTACGTCATTTTTTTGGACCCGCCCACTCCCGGGCGTGAATTTTGCCCGGGAGTGTAAATACGGCGCACATGCCTCGGAGTCAATTTTTTAGACGGGAACGCCTACCTTGCATCTCATTAACGCAAAGTAGGTGTCCACGCTAAAAAATGACGCAAACTCCATGGACTTTGGCGCTAGACGCATCTAACGCCAAAGTATAAATATGGAGTTAGTTTTGCGTCGGAATTGCGTCAAAAAAAACCACGCAATTCCGGCGCAAACAGAGTATAAATATGCCCCTTACTGCGAGCAAAAGACACAGATGGGAAAGTCGCAGGAAGAAAAAAACGAAAAAGCTTCACAAAGGGGGAAAGCAGAAAACTGCAAGGGTGATCTGAAGGGGAGGGAGTGGCTTAAATTGATTAAAAATGCCTGAAATTACATTTGGATTACGCTGCCTCGTTATTCCATGCTTGCACATTTACATGCAGCAGCCTTGTGTTTCAGACGAGCGCTTTGGGCACCTGCACGTTTTTATTTACAAATTAATCACTGATACTAGGTAATAATATGTACCATTATTGTGCAGTCCGCAGACATCTATGCACACCATACAGAGTTTTTGAATTCCAGAAGGCGTGTCTAAACCTTTCATCTTTCTGAGATTAAAAAAATGGATATCACTGAGTTAAGGTCATGTCTGAGGTGGCACAGTGGAGAAAAAAAAACAATGGACTGGAATGCAGTGCTGCATAATTACCAGTAGCTGAGATTAGTTCATTCTCCCATCACCTTTTCGCTTTTTTGAGTGAGGCTTTCTCAGAGCATCGGATATGCCTGGATCTGGATCCTCCTCTCGCCGTGTCACAGGCCTCAAGCTTTACTATATTGACAAGACCCAAACAGGCCGAATAATCTTCAAGGTATCTTTTGTACACAATCAGAGGGGTCCTGGTCGAATAGTATGGGCTGGACAACACCTACTGGAGTAGGACTAAGGCTGATTTTCATATGTCCAGGGACGTACCTTTGGGATGTTACACCCCCCCAAAAAATGTATTTTCTGATAAATAGTTGGGTTTAGGTGCTTTCAGTTGGGTATTGTGAGATGTCAATAAGATTTCAACAGGAGTTTTTACACAAGTGAACAAAAACGCACACACACACTCGCTCTGCATTGAAAGTCTTCAAAAATATTGTTTAATTTACACAGTATTGTGTTTTCTTTCTTAGCACTTAGCACTCCTACCAATCCGCATTCCTTTCCATTTCTGCTGCCCCTTGGCTCTCTCCCATTCACCTTGCTTGTTGTATAATATGTTTTAACATTATATGCCAGCCTGATTGTCAGGAAATCTGAAGCTTAATCCCCCCCCCTGCAATCTTACTGAGCAAGCTACGCCCCTGCATATGTCCACATCCCGTCTTTGGTGACATGGTGGACGAAAAAAGACAATGAACTGCAATATGGTTGCAAGAAATTATGACTGGCTGGGGTAACTCACGCATTCATCCAAAAGTGTTTTGCTTTCAAAATCTGTGGGGCAAGTGCTGTCTAGAACAAAACAGTATAAAGTTGTCAAATAAAAACATTTTCCATGGATTTCGCTGCAGTAGCCTGCCTGGTACTTTTGGGATTACTGCAACATCGTCATTTTAAACGTTTAGCATCTATTCCACCCCTAACACACAGTGAGAAATGTCTGCTGGTTATAGTGTTTGTACCATCTCCTACTGCTTGGGTGCTTAAGCTCCTACCCTGTTGCATTCTTTGAGTCCTACAGCCTTTATGTCTTGACAGTGTTTTCCACCTTGATTATGTATCATCTGACAGTCTTCCTTGATTTCATCTCTTGGGATTTGCCACCCCGCCTCTTATTTGGCAAGGGGAAATGGAGGTATGTCTCCCTGTGAAATGATTATGTCCAAGTGATTAATAAGATATAGATGTTATTTGTATGTTTCTCTTTCGCTTTATGCATCATTTCTCTTTCTTTTCCTTCTCTTTTTCTTTATCTCCATTTGTTGTCCATCATGTTCTTACTAATTGCTAATGTACTGTCTGCATCGACGTTTCTTTGAAAAGGGCTATGGATAAAATGCTTCCAAGTAGACTAAAATAAATAAATACATATGTGTAGGAAAGTACCATCTTGCCTGACATGTTACCCCCATATTTCACTGTACATATGTTGTTTTAGTCTATGTGTCACTGGGACCCTGCCAGGCAGGGCCCCAGTGCTCATAAGTATGTGCCCCGTATGTGTTCCCTGTGTGATGACTAAACTGTCTCACTGAGGCTCTGCTAACCAGAACCTCAGTGGTTATGCTCTCTCTGCTTTCCAAATTGTCACTAACAGGCTAGTGACCAATTTCACATTGGCATACTGAAACACCCTTATAATTCCCTAGTATATGGTACTGAGGTATCCAGGGTATTGGGGTTCCAGGAGATCCCTATGGGCTGCAGCATATCTTTTGCCACCCATAGGGAGATCTGACAATTCTTACACAGGCCTGCCAGTGCAGCCTGAGTGAAATAACGTCCACGTTATTTCACAGCCATTTACCACTGCACTTAAGTAACTGGTGCCCCCACATTGTTCAGGGCAAATTCCCCGGACTTTGTGAGTGCGGGGACACCATTACACGCGTGCACTATACATAGGTCACTACCTATGTATAGCGTCACATTGATAACTCCGAACATGGCCATGTAACATGTCTAAGATCATGGAATTGTCACCCCAATGCCATTTTGGCATTGGGGAGACAATTCCATGATCCCCCGGGTCTCTAGCACAGAACCTGGGTACTGCCAAACTGCCTTTCCGGGGTCTCCAATGCAGCTGCTGCTGCTGCCAACCCCTCAGACAGGTTTCTGCCCTCCTGGGGTCCAGGCAGCCCGGGCCCAGGAAGGCAGAACAAAGGATTTCCTCTGAGAGAGGGTGTGACACCCTCTTCCTTTGGAAATAGGTGTGATGGCTGGGAGGAGTAGCCTCCCCCAGCCTCTGGAAATGCTTTGATGGGCACAGATGCTGCCCATCTCTGCCTACGCCAGTCTACACCGGTTTAGGGATCCCCCAGCCCTGCTCTGGCACGAAACTGGACAAAGGAAAGGGGAGTGACCACTCCCCTGACCTGCACCTCCCAGGGGAGGTGCCCAGAGCTCCTCCAGTGTGCCCCAGACCTCTGCCATCTTGGAAACAGAGGTGTTGCTGGCACACTGGACTGCTCTGAGTGGCCAGTGCCAACAGGTGACGTCAGAGACTCCTTCTGATAGGCTCTTACCTTTCTTACTAGCCTATTCTCCTTCCTAGGTAGCCAAACCTCCTTTTCTGGCTATTTAGGGTCTCTGCTTTGGGGAATTCTTCAGATACCGAATGCAAGAGCTCACCAGAGTTCCTCTGCATCTCCCTCTTCACCTTCTGCCAAAGGATCGACCGCTTACTGCTCAGGACGCCTGCAAAACCTCAACAAAGTAGCAAAACCGACTACTGCAACCTTGTATCGCTTCATCCTGTCAGCTTTCTCGCCTGTTTCCTGGTGGTGCATGCTCTGGGGGTAGCCTGCCTCCTTCTTGCACCAGGAGCTCTGAAGAAATCTCCCGTGGGTCAGCTCAATCTTCACCCTGCAACCGCAGGCAACAAAAGACTGCATCACTGGTCCTCTGGGTCCCCTCTCAGCATGACGAGGGTGGTCCCTGGAACTCAGCAACTCTGTCCAAGTGACTCCCACAGTCCAGTGACTCTTCAGTCCAAGTTTGGTGGAGGTAAGTCCTTGCCTCCCCACGCTGGACTTCATTGCTGTGTACCGCACTCTTCCAGGATTTCCTTCGTGCACAGCCAAGCCTGGGTCCCGACACTCTAACCTGCAGTGCACAATCTGCTGAGTTGTCCTCCAGCGTCGTGGGACTCCCTTTTGTAACTTCGGGTGGACTCCAGTTCACTCCTCTTCTAAGTGCCTGATCCGGTACTTCTGCGGGTGCTGCCTGCTTCCGTTAGGGCTCCCTGACTTACTGGGCGCCCCCTCTGTCTCCGCATCCAAGTGGCGACCTCCTGGTCCGTCCTGGGCCACAGCAGCATCCAAAAACCCTATCCGCGATCCTTGCAGCTAGCAAGGCTTGTTTGCGGTCTTTCTGCGTGGGAACACCTCTGCAAGCTTCTTCACGACGTGAGACATCCATCCTCCAAAGGGGAAGTTCCTAGTCCTCTTCGTTCTTGCAAAACACCAAGCTTCTTCCATCCGGTGGCAGCTTCCTTGCACTCTCAGCTGGCATTTCCTAGGCTCCTGCCCACTCTCGACACTGTCGCGACTCTTGGACTTGGTCCCCTTGTCTTACAGGTACTCAGGTCCGGAAATCCAATGTTGTTGCATTGCTGGTGTTGGTTTTCCTTGCAGAATCCCCCTATCACGACTTCTGTGCTCTCTGGGGGTTGTAGGTGCACTTTACACCTACCTTACAGGGTCTTGGGGAGGGCTATTTTTCTAACCCTCACTGTTTTCTTACAGTCCCAGCGACCCTCTACAAGCTCACGTAGGTTTGGGGTCCATTCGTGGTTCGCATTCCACTTTTGGAGTATATGGTTTGTGTTGCCCCTATACCTATGTGCTCCTATTGCAATCTATTGTAACTTTACACTGCTTGCATTACTTCCTTTTGCTATTACTGCATAATTTTGGTATTGTGTACATATATCTTGTGTATATTTGTCATCCTCATACTGAGGGTACTCACTGAGATACTTTTGGCATGTTGTCATAAAAATCAAGTAACTTTATTTTTAGTATATCTGTGTATTGTGTTTTCTTATGATATTGTGCATATGACACCAGTGGTATAGTAGGAGCTTTGCATGTCTCCTAGTTCAGCCTAAGCTGCTTTGCTATAGCTACCTTCTATCAGCCTTAGCTGCTAGAAACACCTCTTCTACACTAATAAGGGATAACTGGACCTGGCACAAGGTGTAAGTACCTCTGGTACCCACTACAAGCCAGGCCAGCCTCCTACAATATGAATACAAAGCAACGTAGGAAAGAGAGAAAGAGGAGGGTGGTGATGGTGACATTCTAAGAGAAATCAGAGGAGATGAAAAGAAACAGAAAGACATGAGACCACAGGCAAAAGGAATAGAAGGAGAAGGAGGGAAAGGGTATGTAAGAGTCTCTTAAGGGCCAGCTAAGTCTTTTGGGTCTTTTGAGGGCCAGCACAGAGTAATAGAGTGTAGGCTTGGAGCGTGTTGGGGTGTAGATGGAATGATGGAGGCTGATTACAGGGAAGTATGATTGACTGAACTCCAGGAGAGTGAGTCTGAGCACTGACAGAGTCAGTTGAAGATGGCTGAAGGCCAGTGAAAGTGAAGAAGCAGCTAAGAGTTTTTCGGGCTGGTTTATTGGGCCAAGGGCTGGCCACGATTGTTTCAGGACCAGCAAAAGTTCTCTGAGGGTGACTGTGAACTAACATAGATTTGGATCAATCAGTCACTCAATCAGGATTTATAAAGCGCAGCTCATCATCCAATACAGTATCCATACACTTGTAGGTCATGGAGCCTTATTCAAACAACCATGTCTTGAGGGCAATTCGGAATTCCAAAAATGAGGTGAATGTCTTGAAGTGCGTGGGGAGGCTGTTCCAGGTTTTTTCTGCATTGTGAGAGAAGGAACGTCCTCCACTTCTGCTTTGGAGTATGGGCAAGTGAAAGGGAGGGAGAGGATAGTCTTCTCGACGGTTGTTGGAACTTCACGCGGTGGTTAATATCCACGGGCACTTGGTTGTGTAGAGCATTGTGTGTGTGGGTCAGCAGCTTGAATTGGCATCTATTCTGTATGGAGAGCCAGTGGACTTGCCTGAGGGGGGTGTGATGTGAGTTTGTCGGGAAAGGCAGAGGATGAGTTTGGCTGCGGTGTTCTGTGTGGTCTGAAGTCTCTGTAGGAGGTGGGTGGTTATTCCTTCATAGAGGGCGTTGCCGTAGTCCAGTCGGCTGGTTATGAGGGCCTGTGTCACGGTGCGTCTCGTCTGTAAGGGTAGCCATTTGAAGATCTTATGTAGCATGAACAAAGTGAGGGAGCAGGCCGAAGAGATATCGTTGATCTGTGATTTCATGGTGAGCTTGTTGTCAATGATGGTTCCAAGGTTTCTGGAATGGTTGGAGGGAGTGGGTGGCGGTCCTATAGCTGAGGGCCACCAGGAGTCATTCCATGTGTTGCTGCTATTGCAAAGATCAGTACTTCCATCTTGTCTGTGTTCAGCTGCAGGTAGTTGTTCTTCATCCAGTCTGTGACGCTTGTCATGCATCTGTGGAAGTTGGTTCTGGTGGTGGAGGGATCATCAGTGAGTGAGAGGATGAGTCAGGTGTCATCTGGGTAGAAAATTATGCTTAGACCGTGGGATCTGATGATGTTGGCCAGCAGAGTAATATATGCGCTGAAGAGCTTGGAGCTGAGAGTTGAACCCTGGGGGGCTCTGCAGGTGATCTCCTTGGGTTCAGAGGTGAAAGATGGGAGGTGGATGCCAATGTGGTGGAGTCTTTCGATCAGCATGTAATGGTATATGGTGTCGAATGCAGCCGAAAGGAGGTTGTTCAGTGATTGTTCAGATTTGTCTGGTGCGGCTCAAGTCATCGTGCACCAGACATTGTGCCTCATTCCAGGGAGGTACGGGATTGGAATTCTGTGTGTGTGTGACCAGAATTGTCTGATGTGACTTAAGTAATTGTGAACCAGATGTTGTTCCTCATCCCAGAGAGGTATAGCATGGGTAACTTTCTGTGTGAGTTCGGATTTGTCTGGTGTTGCTCAAGTCATCACATACCAGACAGTGTGCCTCCTTACCTGGAGGTGCAGATTTGGTAAACCCTTCATGCACAACCGGGACTGTCCGGGGTGACTTAAGCCATTGTGCCCCCTTCCAGGGCGGTACGGAATTGGTTACTATTTGTGTATTGGCATGCATGATTTGATTGGGAGCCACTGTGAACAGTGTGTGTCCCAAAGCTTTGCAGACCGGGTCAGCGATGGGAAGCTATGTTGAGTACACCCTTGAGTGAACTTTCCGAGTGGTGGGAAGACCTCCAGTTGTCAATTGTTGCCTGATGAGCCGTTATCTCTGCCTTCCCGCTTTTGCCCCGGAATACAGAATGAGTGTAATTCCGGCCACAAATGGCCTAGTATCCGGGGAAAGGGTGCAGACTGGCATGCAATGTTTAAATACATTATACCACAAGCAGCGTGCATGGGAGGAGCCAAAGGAGCAGTTGAAAGTGAGAGGAATGTGGATTGGTAGCAGTACTAAGTGAGGGGGAAATACAATATTTTGTAAAATTACCAATATTTTTGATGACTTTAAAAACGGAGAGAGTTTGTGTCCGTTTTTGTCTGAATATATAAACATTCCTGGTGAAATCCGGTAGACATCTCACCATACCTAACTGAAAGCATCTGTACCCAACTATTTACCAGAAAATTCATTAATTAGGGGAGTGTAGCACCCCAAACACACCCTGAAGCTACGCCCATGTGCATTTGTATCCATTGATAGATGTGTTGTGATAGAGCTGATGGAACAACTCTTGGTAGCTCATCAGCAGACATCTGTTATGTCATGAAATGTTCCACTTCAAATCTGCCGCTGGCATTGGCTAGTGAAGGTGACAGGGGAAACTGCTGCCAGCATTGGCACTGCTTTGGTTCAAATATACGTGCATTGCCCCTAGTACCTCCATTCATCACGCTTATATTGCACTTTTACTTCATAGAAAATGTTTACTTTGCTCCTGAAATGCCCTTTCATTAGGGTGACCATACGACCCGGATTTCCCCAGACAGTCCCAGTTTTTAGAGGACTGTCCCGGTGTCCCGACGCTTCTCTTAATTTTAAATAAATATCCTGTTTTTTTGGACAAAGGTCAGATTATTAAATAAATGTCCTGTTTTTTGGGACAAAGGTCAGATCATCTGGGAAGCATAAGTTAATATGAAATAATGAAAGTATTTTATCTGTTACTGTCAGGCAACACAGTCCCCTGTCTGCTCCCAGCAGAGAGACGGAGTGGGGAGCTGAGAGAGTGGTGGGTAGGGGCGGGTTGGGAGTGACAATGTTAAATACAAAACTGTCAGTGTAAAGTGTAATTACAGTGTCTTACCTGTGTGTTATTGGAAGTACTGTCGTATAATAGCACTTCTCTTGTCCTCATCCTCATCCTCTGCCTCCTACTCTTCACTGTCCACAGGGTCCACTGCTGCCACATGCCCATCTCCAGCCTCCTCCTCCTGCAGAAAAGGCACCTGGCGATGTAAAGCAAGGTTGTGCAACATACAGCATGCCACGATGATCTGGCACACTTTCTTGGGTGAGTAGTACAGGGATCCACCTGTTATATGGAGGCAACGAAACCTGGCCTTCAGGAGGCCGAATGTCCTTTCTATTATTATTCTTGTTTGCCCATGTGCCTCATTGTAATGTTCCTCTTCCCTTGTCCTGGGATTCCTCACAGGGCTCAGTAGCCATGAGAGGTTGGGGTAACCAGAGTCACCTGCAAATATCGAGGGTCAACTGCTAGCCACACACTAACCCTTAGGGCCCACACCATACCCATGTACCAACACCTACTGGGTGGGAACCAGGGCTCACCTATTAGCCACACCCGGTGCCTCTGGAGTTGAGCCATCACATATGGGATGCTGCTATTCCTCAGGATAAAGGCATCATGCACAGAACCAGGATACTTTGCATTGACATGGGAGATGTACTGGTCCGCTAGGCACGCTATCTGCACATTCATGGAGTGAAAGCTCTTTCGATTTCTGAACATCTGTTCATTTCTCCGGGTGGGGGGAGGAGGGGCAAATGCAATATGTGTACCATCAATAGCCCCAATAATGTTGGAGATATGTCCCATAGCATAGAAATCAGCTTTCACAGTGGCCAAATCCTCCACCTGGGGGAATACGATGTAGCTGCGCATGTGTTTATCAGGCCAGACAATACTCTGGTCAGCACTATTGAGAACACTGGCTGAGACATTCCTGCTGCCAAGCCCACTGTCACTTGGAAAGAGCCACTTGCCAGGAAATGGAGCACAGATAGGACTTGCACAAGAGGGGGGATCCCGGTGGGCTGACGGATATCAGATATCAGGTCAGGTTCCAATTGGGCACACAGATCTGTGATTGTGGCCCTGTCCAGTCTATAGGTGAGGATAATATGCCTGTCCTCCATTGTTGCCAAGTCCACCACAGGCCTGTACACGGGGGATGTCCCCATCTCCTATTCATCCGCAGCAGTTGAAATCTAGGGGGCAAACGGTGAGTAGCTGGTCAGTATTCCATATTTACAAACACTGCACTGCATTGCATGTTGTGACTGTAACACAATATTGTTGTATAGGCCCAAATGGTTCCTATGTGTATTGTGACGCAGTTAGGTGCCATGGCCTGCCCCCCACCCTGAAATGGCGTCCGCCTGTCCTGTATGGAGGGACAGGGGGAAATTAGGTAATTCCACTTACGTTGTGTGCCGTTGCGGGAGGCAGCCGAAAACCGCTGTGAAACTCTTCATTGGATCCCATTGGGCCCTATGGGTTACAGTGGCCAATGATGATGTAAGCCACCGGTGACGGTACGCACCACCGCGGACGTGACCGCCATTTTCTATCTGGTCACCCAGTTGCTACCTGACCTTCAACAGGAGAGGACCTGCACTGCAAGTGCTGCTTTGACCTGTGTCTGGAACCGACCATGGCTCATGTCACTGGGGAAAAGGCCCCTGCCTTCACTGCTGCGGAGTTGGAGAGACTGGTGGATGGGGTCCTACACCAGTACCGAATCCTGCATAGGCCTCCAGACCAACAGGTGAGTACACTGTGATCACGATGCATGGGGCATGAATGCATGGAGAGCTGTGTGTGAGGTCCTCGTGTAGGGGGGGGTTGGTGGAAGGGCCCTGGGCTGCGTGCTGCATGTATGGTGGGCAATGTCTGTGCATAAGGGGATTGGAAAGCTATTTTTTGGGACATGAGTGTAACAGGCCGAACGGTCTGACTGATACCTTTTGCTATGTGTATATTTCTGCAGGTCAGCGCCCATCAGAAAAAGGGTATATGGCGTGCCATCGCTAAGGACGTGCGGACCCTGGGGGTCTATGGCAGGCAGAGCTCCCACTGTCGCAAACAGTGGGAGGACCTGTGACGCTGGGCAAGGAAGACAGGGAGGCCCAGCTGAGGATGGCCTCCCAACAAGGAAGGGGTTCCCGTCGAACCCTGACCCCGTGATGGCCTGCATACTGGTGGTGGCCTATCTGGAGCTGGATGGGTGCTTGAGGGAATCACAGCAGCCACAAGGGGGTGAGTACAGTTTCCCAATATATTACTTCCGTGTGGTGGGGTGGTCTCCGGGTGGGGGATGTGGGCCTGTGGGTGCCCCTAGGCCAGGCCGGACATTGCAGGGTAGGTCCAATGTTGGGCAGGGTATGATGTGAACCACCTCCAACCAAGCTAGTAGGCCTCCTGTACTGGGCAGGGGTCAGTGGGTCACTGGTATGCTGTTATTGACGTTAGGTATTACTGTCCATGGCCTGGTGACTAGCATTGTGACTGGTAGTGCATTGTCTAATGCGTAGGGCTGTTCCCTGTGTGTGTGTGTGTCGTGTACGCCAACGGTGTTGTTGTTGCAGCCACTGACCAAGTGTATCCTTTGTCTCTTCCCCTCCCTCCTTTTTGTTTTGTCACCCTGTCCTTCTGTGCATTAGCATCATCTGGCAAAGAAGCAGAGGCACCGGCGACGGAGGGTGCTGCATCCCACATGGCCCAGGAGGCCGAATCGACCAACGGTGAGGGAACCAGTGGGACGGAGGGCAAGGGGAGCACCACGGCAGAGACAGGAGGGGACATTTCGGACAGTGATACCTCCTCCGATGGAAGCTCCCAGGTGGTGGCGGACTCCTCTGTGGCCACCCCAACTACAGGTACAGCTGCCACCCCCATACCAGCACCGCCCTCCCAGCAGCACCTCAGTGTGTTTCCCATGCTCACTCACCCAGGAGGGTGGCATCTCCTTCCCCCCAGGCACCTCAGGCCCTGCCCCAGTTAGCTCTGCTGCCCTGAGTGACTAGGCTTTTGACCTCCTGCGGTCCATCTCTGTAGGGCAGTCAACCATTGTGAATGCCATCCAAGGGCTGGCAGCCCATTTGCAACAAACAAATGCATTCCTGGAGGGCATTCACTCTGGCATGGCGGCCCAACAGAGATCAATCCAGGCTCTGGCCTCCTCTCTGATGGCAGCCATTGTCCCTGTTTCTAGCCTCCCCCCTCCAACTTCCTCTACCCAATCCCATTCCCCTCAACCCCTACCTATCCCAAGCACACAGGCACACCAGCATGCACACAGGACAACACACAGGAGTGGTTCAGGCAAACACAAGCACCACACATCATCCCACAGGCACTCACACAAACACCATCCAGATGGAGACATACCAACATCCACTGCCTCCACTATGTCCCCCTCCTCCTCATCGTTCACCTCCCTCCCAGTAGTGTCTACACTCACACCTGCATGCACTACTTCCTCATCCACTACCTCAATCACCATCACACCCCTCACTGGCAGTCACAACCCCCACATCCATGCACACGTCCCCTGTGTCCTCTCCCACTGTGTCTGTGCCCCCTCCTCCCAAAGTACACAAACGCAAGCACTCAGACACCCAACAGCCATCCACCTCACAACAGCATCCAGCTCATGCACCTACACCCAAACACAGCAGACAGACACCTCCTACAACCACTTCCTCTTCCTCCACTCCCAAACCTTCACCCTCTTCCCACTCCAATGTCCCTAGGAAGCTTTTCCTCTCCACTGTTGACCTCTTGCCTACCTGTCCCTCTGTCCTTCACGTCGTGCCAGGGTGGTCAGAACCCAGACGAGCACCTCAGCCACCCAGTCCACAGCCACAGTAGTGTTGACAACTACTGCAGGTGGGAGAGGATCCCGGGAACCAGCCACTAGCACTGAAAGTGTTGCTGCATCAGGTGCATCAAGGAAGGGCACGGTGGCACCACTAGCGCGAAAGGGAAGAGCAAGGAGGCACCACCAGCTGCGAAAGGGAAGAGCAAAGAGGCACCACCAGCTGCGAAAGGGAAGGGCAAGGAGGCACCACCAGTTGCGAAAGGGAAGGGTAAAGGGCCTGCACCTGCACCTGCAGGCAGGAAGGACAGGAGGCCTTGTGCTGGGTCTCATTCGGAGCCGTCACCACCAACCATGGCGGTTCAGCTGTCCAAGGCTGCAGGGAAAGGGCTGGAGCCTACCCCCACCACTGCCAGCACCGCCACCAGCACCACTGCCAGCAGCAGCAGCCCCGGTGGGCAGCCGTCGGAGATTGCAGGGGAAGGGCTGGAGCCTACTCCCACCACTGCCAGCACTGCCACCAACAGCACTGCCAGCACCGCCACCAGCACCATTGCCAGCAGCAGCAGACCCAGTGGGCAGCCCTCCGAGGTGGCGGGGGAAGGGCTGGAGCCTACCCCCACCACTGCCAGCACCACTGCCAGCAGCAGCAGCCCCAGTGGGCAGCCGTTCGAGACTGCAGAGGAAAGGCTGGAGCCTACCACCACCACTGCCAGCCTCAACACCAGCCCTGCCACTGCCACCAATGAGCAGCCATCACCACCGGCGGGAAGTGTGTAGTCCTGCCTCCAAGCGTGACTTATCACCCAGTGGGTCTCAAGGTGCTAGCTGGGGGACGCAGGTCAGTCGAAGAGCCGGGTCTTCAGGTCCTTCCTGAACTGAGCCAGCGAGGGAGGCTGTCTGAGATGGAGCAGCATTGCGTTCCAGGTCTGCGTGGCGAGGTCGGAGAAGGTTCTTCCTCCATCCATGTTCTTCTATATCCTGGGGATAGAGGCAAGGGCCAGTTGAGCAGAGCAAGTAGAGTTTCCTGGAGGGTGTGTAGGAGAGGCGGTGGTTGAGGTAGGAAGGTCCTATGTTGAGGAGGGCCATGTACGCGTGTGCTAGGAGCATGAAAGTGATGCGTTTGTTGACAGGGAGCCAATGTAGGTCTCTCAGGTGGGCGGAAATGTGGCTATGGTGGGGAATGACCAGGATCAGTCTGGCCGCAGCATTCTGTATTCTCTGGAGTCTAGTTTAGAGTTTTTTGTTGATTCCGGCATAGAGTGTGTTGCTGTAGCCAAGTTTGCTGCTGGTGAGTGCCTGAGTGACTGTCATTCTTGTGTTGATGGGTATCCACTTGAAGATCTTTCGGAGCAGATGGAGAGTGTGGAAGCACGAGGATGAGATGGTGTTGACTTGGCAGGCCTTGGACTGTGACAAGTCGAAAATGAAGCCAAGGTTGCGTGCGTGGTCGGTAGGAGATGCGTCAGTTTCGAGGACGCTGGGCCACCAGGAGTCGTCCAAGGCAGTCATGGGGGACCCAGGATGACGAGCTCCATCTTATCCAAGTTGAGCTTGAGGCAGCTGTCTCTCATCCAGTCGGCTCATGCCTTCATTCAGTTGTGAAAGTTATTTTTGGCTGTTGATGAATCATAGAATAAGCTGTGTGTGGTCAGCGTCTGAGACTATGTTGAGTGCGTGGTGTCTGACGATCTCGGCGAGCGGGGTCATGTTGACGTTGAAGAGGGTGGGGCTCAGGACCCCTGGGGAACTTCGCATCTGGTTTCCATCGGCTTCGAGGTGAAAGCTGGGAGCCTGACTCTCTGGGTTCGGCGAGTGAGGAAGGAGTGGATCCACTCCAGGGCTTTGCTGCAGATGATGGCATCATGTAGTCTGGTGCACAAGGTGGTGTGGGAGACAGTGTTGAACATGGCGGAGAGGTTCAGGAGGATGAGGGCTGCTGTTTCGCTGCGGTCCAGTATAGTGCGGATGTCATCCGTGGCTGCTAGGAGTGCGATTTGGGTGCTGTGGTTGCTCCTGAATCCAGATTGGGAGGGATCTAGGATGTGGTTTGTCTCAATGAAGTCGGTGAGCTGTGCGTTGATTGTTTTTTCAATTACTTTGGCTGGAAAAGGGAGCAGTGAGATCGGTCTGTAGTTTGTCAGTTCTGTTGGGTCTGCGGAGGGCTTCTTCAGAAGGGGGTTTATCTCTGTGTGTTTCCAGGCGTTTGGGAAGGTGGCAGTCTCTATGGAGCGGTTCATGGTGTGGCATAGTTCGGGTGCGATGGTGGCACTAGCTTGATTTAAGATGTGGTGGAGGCACGGGTCCAAGGCTGCCCCAGAGTGGATGGTATTCATGAACTTCAGATTATCTTTCGGGGTGAGGAGGGTCTAGTAGTTCACGATCAGTTGGTGGTTGGAGTCTGTGGTGGTGGTTCTGGTGGATGGCGGGGGGTGGGCACTTGCTTGGAAATCCTTCATAGGTGTCCTGCATTTTTCAGTGGAAGAAAGTGGCAAGGTTATCACAGAGGTCTTGGGAGGGCGGGATGTCAGTGGTGGCCGTGCCGGATTTTGTGAATTCCTTAACTATTTTGAAAAGTTCCTTGCTGTTGTGTGCGTTGGTGTTGATTTGCGCCTGAATGGCCGATTTTCTAGCTGATCTGATGAGCTGGTGGTGTGATGTGATGGCATCTTTGAAGGCTTTGTGGTCTGTTGGGGTTTAACTGCTTCTCCACTTTCTCTTGAGTTGTCTGCATCTGCTCTTGGATTATTGGAGGTCGGGGGAGAACCAGTTGGGTGTCATTTGGTGTTGATTACTGACAGCTTTCTTTAGGGGGGCTAGTATATTGCACAGTCGGTGACCCATTGTTGGAGGTTATGAGCCGAGCCATTGGCGTCCATGGTGTCTGGTGGTAGGGAGTGGTGGGGAGCAGCAGTGAGCTGAGCTTCAGTAACCTTGTTCCATTTCCTGCGATGGGGGCGGTAGGCGTGGTGCTGTTTGACTGCCTTGGTGAAGGAGAAGTGGACGCAGTGGTGATCGGTCGTGTGTGTGAGAAGGAGATGTGGTTTCTGGCAGAGAAGACAGGGTTGAGGGTGTGCCCTGCTGAGTGTGTGGGGAGGTTTGAGCCCATGGGTGGCAAGGTTGTCCATGAGGGTTGAGGTGTTTGGGTCTCTGTTGTTGTCGAGGTGGAAGTTGAGGTCGCAGAGGAGTATGTAGTCTGTTGAGGCCAGAGTCTGTGACACTGGTCGCAGTTCAGGCGTGCAAGGGCACAGACGGGCTTGCCTTTGGTGCAACATGTCTGCTGCGCTCCGCCGCTCAGCGGCTGCCATTAAGAAGGGGAGGGAGAAGGAAGGGGTAGGTCAGCGGGAGGGTGGGAAAGTGCGTCGCAAGGAGGGGGGCGGGCCACAAGGGCAGCAGCAGGGAACAGGTGTGGAGAATGAACAAAAAGAAGGGAAAAGAGAGGAAAGAGAGGAGAAGAGTAAAAAAGGCATAAAAAGCAGAGAGGGGCAGAAAGGCAGCAGAGAAAGAAGGCCACCACTAGGCCACCAGGGATGAGGCGCAGGTGGGTGTCTGCAGGTGAAGGTGGGCCTCGAACTAGGAGCAGCAGCAACAGGTGGTGCTGTGTGGGGGGAGCGACACAAACGCTGACCAGGGTCAGTGTAAGTTGCCCCTTTCACTGTGCAGCGGCCCCCATTAAGAAGGGGAGGGAGGTGGGAGGGGTTGGTCAGCGGGGTGGTGGTAAAGTGCGTTACAAGGAGGGTGTGGGGAGGCACGAGCAGCAGAGGCAGGGAACAGTGGCAGGAAATGAACAAAAAGAAGTGGAAAGGGATACAGGAGAGGAAAATAGTCAAAAAAGGCAGAAAAAAGCAGAGAGGCAGAGGCGCAGCAGAGATAGATAGCTACCTATAGGCCACCAGGGATGAGGCGCAGATGTGTGCCTGTGGGTGGAGGAGGACCTCCAACTAGAAGCCAGGCTATGTCACACTTGCAGGGCAGCAGCAGCAACAGGTGGGGCTGCGTGGGGGAGATCGACACAAACACTGACCGGGGTCATTGTAACACAACATAGACTTGAAAGGTATCACAAGTCTCCTATAGTTGGGCCTAGTCAAGTGGAAAAAGTCACCAAGAGCAGAAAAAAACTTTCTGGACAATATAGATAGTTCTTGATTGAAGATGAAGAACTTAACAAGAGGTTGATTAACTGGCTGACTGCGTACCCATTCAGCATTGTAAGTTAGGGCTGGACACTGCTTGAATGGTGATACAGAACGCCCAGTCCTTGCAGCAAGGATGGATTGATTGCTGGTGGTCCCAGGGGAACGCCAGCTTCAGCAGCTTTATACCACTGTGGCCTTCCACTATGGCTGTACCGCTATCAGGGCCCCGATGGTCCCCCGTGACCTTCCCACAATTCCTCACAGCGGGGCAGCTAATGTTCATGCCATGACCTACGCTTCTCCTGTAGCCACTGGCAGTCCTCACAGTAGCCTTCATGCTGCTTTGTTGACTGGCTCGATCACCCTGGACTCCAAGATTTTGTCTGGCGGAGGAAACTACATGAGGAGTCTGGGAGAGAAAGGGGTTGCATGAGTGGGAACAGGGCAGAGACTGTAGCATTGAGGAGACAGCTAAAGGAGGCTACTCTTTGTCTGGCAGCCCTGCTTCCAACAGGGTTATTTTGTTAACCTGTGTGGTAGCTTGCTGCACCTCTTACCATTAAAATGTAAGTTCTTTGAAAATGTAGCCGATATCTGCCTCCTGTTATTAAAGGAGAACACTGACCCACATCTTATTACTGAAGGATTATTATGAGGTCGGGCATATACGCATAGAGATAGCTCCATTATATAAATATAAAAAGAAGAGACACCCTAGGCTACCTCTACAGGTCTTTTTGATTCTTATTTCAAATACTTGGATAACAAAACAATGGTGTCCTCTGCTCCAACTACTTTAGTTTCATACCTTCAAATTATTCATCTCTGGTGAATGTCTCAAAATTGATGGTAGACAATTCCAGGACCCTGCACTCATTTATCAGGGGTATACAAAGGCCTCGACCAAAAAAGTCTCTTAATCACTACTCACTTCTGTTTTGACACCTAGCTCTCCAAAAAAATAATTAAGATTCACCAAAAGCTTTCCAGCAACAACATAAGAATCACCAAATATTAGTTTGTTAACAACGGAACCTACAAAATACCAACAAGATTCACAAGTGCAACATTATTATGGCTTACCATTCTTAATGTCCTTGACCCAACATTGAAATATTTAACCTGCATTCAGAGAAGCTTGAATTCCAAGTCGATCTGCTGCATGCTATTTCTACTGTCATAGTCAGTACCAAAACAAGAATAGGATCCGTTAAAAAAACTAGTTGGGTGAAAGTAGAAGCTTCAAATCTTTCTAAAATGTGCCCCTGTTCTCCAATTGCGAACAGGTTGGAAACATTTCCTCATGTTCTAAACAATGTGGTTCTGGAAGTGAAATAATTTAAGCCCCAGTTCTTGGATTGCACCCTTCTACCAGCTTGCAAGGAAATGGGTTTGTTGAGCTTACAATCCTCAGATAATATCCCAATTGCTCCTGCCATGATGTTTACCATTTTTCGAAAGGGCAGGCAGGAAAAAAGCCCACACAGACACTTACCAGCCCCAAGACTGAAGTTATCTCAACAGAGCCTGTACCATCTTCTTCCCTAATAACACCAGCTCCACAAAATCAGGAGGAAATCCAGATTCCATCTTTTACACCTAAAAGGAGCACTAAAAGAAAATCTTGAAAAAGTGCAAAATCAGCCAGCAGACTACATCAACAATCTTTGTTTTAATTGTTGTGATCTCAATATTGGCAAAGCATTGTCTTGTGATGTACCACCTGGTTATGGTTGTCCTAACCCAAATATGGGTCAACCAATACCCTCTGAAAACATCTCTCAATTTTCACAATCAGAAGTCAATACTTCCATTGTTTCCTCTATACATATGACCACAAAAAAACTCTACCAAATTTTTGTCTTCTGAAATGATCAGTTTGCATTGTTTAGCAAGTCAATTAGAATCTATGTACATCCAAAGGAGACAAATCATTCTTCACGTTTAGCTACTATCAACTTAGATCAAAAGGTAACATCTAACAAATTAACTTTTATCCTTCTACAAATCAAAAGGGGCATTTGATGTATTGAACGAAGGAAATATCCTCAAATTAATGTAGTCTATTGAGAGGTTAGCATGCTTAACAGCACAATCATCCTAGAAATTCATTTTATGCTGCATCATGAATGTCAAGAAAATAAAACATTGGTCACACAGGATACAATTGAAACTGCAAAGCTAGTCTTGATGGCAAAACAATCTATAGCCAGATGAGGAATCATTGTCTCAGGCAAACTCA
The DNA here is from genome assembly GCF_031143425.1 of Pleurodeles waltl. Classification (NCBI taxonomy): domain Eukaryota; kingdom Metazoa; phylum Chordata; class Amphibia; order Caudata; family Salamandridae; genus Pleurodeles; species Pleurodeles waltl. The sequence continues at coordinate 744,772,527 of NC_090448.1, read as the reverse complement.
TTGCAGGTTATCCAGATAGTTTATCATCACCAATTTATAGCCCTTCTTAGATTAAAAACAAAAACCAGAATGCAAGGGCACAAGAGGTCATTGACTATCTATTTTTAAACATATTTTTATTGGCATTTGCAATCTACAAAAACTGTTCAAGAAAGCATTGGTGGAAAGCACAATCATTAAGATTAGTGTATTTCAGACTAACCCTGTGGAGGTGTACATATATAATTGTTGCAGCTATTTTCACAGTGTAGAGAATACAGCTTTATAATAACAAAATTGTAGTGGATGACAGAAAATTCTGTTTTAACTTATTGGAACTCTTGTTCTATATGTGATGTTAGAAGGATCTGTCCCTTTTGTGGGCTACAGTCCCTGTCTAGAGTATTTTGGCTAGTGTCTACCAGTCTCTCTAACAGGCTGAATCCCCACTACTTGCTTATCACCTCCTCTAGGCAATGTACATGTATATATGCTTCTTTAATTCAATATCTTCAAGGGGCAATGTAGAGGCAAACATGTGCAACTAGTGAAACTTAACTTAAAACAAACTGATCTGTCTTAGGGGTCTATCCATTGATCCAATATCAATACTTCTGTTGTCTCTCAGTAAGGGTTCAGGTGTCTCTTTGTCCCCCACTGATGCGGGGGCGTGTGAGGACATGACTGCATATGATCTCAGGTAGGACATCTGGTGGGTAAACTAAGGGGGAAACAGGTCAAAGGAGGGAAATAAAAGTCCTCCAGATCCTGGAATCTCAGTGCCATGCGAGGAGGGACTTCCAACTCCGTTGTCCTTCCCCATCTTCACCCTCTAATGTGTGTTGTCTTCCCTGCCTAGTGCACCCTGAGGGCTCTTTCTGGTCCCTGCAGTTTGTTTATTCTGTTCCTCTATGTCATCTCTCAGGTCCTCCCCATGGTGTTCCCAAGCCTCTAGCACCTCTGCCCACAGCCCCGCTAGTGAGAATTGTTGCCCCCTCTCAGGGGTTTTCTCTGATCAAAGCTCTCTCCTCCACTGTAGCCCAGGTTGTGACATCTCTCAACAAAGTTGCAGCCACCAGGCCAGTCCCCAATTTCCACATTATTGTTATTTGTCGCTTGGCTAATTCTAGGGCCTATTAGAACCCCATTCAGAGGGCCACTTAGCAGGCAAATGCTACTGGGTCGAACTGGGGATGAGGCCTTTTACTTCTGATGGCCCAGGGCCAAACCTACTATGAGCCTGAGCAGCTGAGCCAAGTACCCCTTCAGCATTTGACTCAAAGTGGTAGCATGGGACAAGCAGTCTCAGGCTTTTTGGTAGAGAGGTAGACATAGGGGGGGTGAACAGAGGCTCCCAACTCAAAATACAGCGGCAGCAATGAACGATTATCCGGTCAAATACTTGCTTTTATGATGAAGGAGTATTTGTATATGACCACAAAGTAAAATACAACATTCAAAAACAATACACACGGTCCCCTAAGGTCAGAGCTCTAGTGTTTCATAGGTGGGTCCCTAAGTCCAACTTCCCTCCTGCTAGCGGTAGTGGTTATCCACAAGTCACAACAGACCGAGACTCAGTTTAAGCCCCACTAGTAGTCTGTCAGTTCTAGTCAAAGGCAGAAGTCTTGTAGAGCTTCTCCTCCTCGCACAGCCAGCCTGGCTGCTTAACACTTATTACATTTTGGGGTCTCAAGCTCCCCTTCTTATAGTCTATTTCCAGATGCCAAACGTGATTTAGAGTTTGAGTCTTTTCAAGCTTATTTTAGGGGACTGCCTGCTTTTGAAGTGCGTTCTCTCTGTTCTCCTTTCCTCTGAAAGCAATCTGTCACAGCAGAAGTGATTCCAAATCTGATAGCCCCACAACAGAGGACATGGGAGTGACTAGAGGTCGCACACCTGGATATCAGCCATAGTGATATGTGTATCAAAAGGTTATTCCAAGGCCTAAGCCCCGCTCTTTATGATTCTCTTATCAGGCTATTCTCCTCCTGATATGTGCCTTGAACCCTAATCAGTGAACTCCTACAGAATCAAAATGCACCCTTTGAAGTGCATGAACAAGCTGGCTTTCCCTTCCTCCAGTGTGTCCACACCCAGCTTACAGAAATGCAGCAATATACAAATCTGCCTGGGGGGATTCCTCTACCCCCCGTTCCCATGTTCCTCCATTCAGTCCTGGGTCTGCCAAAATGGAACCCAGAGTCTTCCATGTATTATACCATTCACAAGCATGTATAACCCTGCAGATGCTTATAAGATACATGCACTGCACAGCACTGCATTCTCCCTGTATAGTACCATTCACAGGCACACATACACTAGCACATGTATAACGCACACTCTGCACAGCACTGCACACAAAACGCATGTAGGACAAGGGAGAGTTAAGCACACAGCACCGGAACATTGGAGGAGTGAGACTCAAGGCCTCACTCAAGAGACACAGTTAAAAAGGAACTGTTCCTTCCAACTGATCGCTACATGGCATGTTCCCACCACCGTGCTTGTGGTGCTTAACTCCTGGGAAAGGCAGTAGCCTTTCACCACTGTGAGGGTAGTGCTTTGGGTGCCCCTCCTAGTCCAAAAAGACTGCATTCTGTGAGACGGGTCTATGTCTTGGCACACATGCTTGATCCATGTTAGCCCATGACAACAAAAATCAGCATTAAGGATCCACACATCATTACAGTTGGGGCACTTCAAGGCATTACTATGTGAAGGACTTTTCTGTTCCATCATTATACATATTATATTGACAATGTCGAACCAATTGTTAAACCATCTAAAGATAAATATATCTAACTCACACAAGCATCTACTCTCACTGTTTGGTAAGGTTGCCTTATCTGATGGCTCTGCCAAACTTTTTAAATATGCTTCAGGACACACCATGTGCTGACTCAGAGGTGTTCGTCAGGAAACTAGGTCATATGACCCAGGAACCAAGTGGAACTTTATGGATTGTTTTGTGAACGTCTACGTATAACGAGAGAATAGCACTCCCCAACATTAGAAAATATTAAAAAGATGCTCCAATAAGGTATTTATGTTTTACATGTCCAGCATGTGAAAAACTCCAAAAATCATTTTTCACAGTTTTAAGGCCTATCTCTCCCATTCATTAACAGTGGGTTACCTTATTATATTTAATACATGCTAATTTTAGATTGGGAGCTAGTAGGGATATGTTGTTTACACTCAAATTAAATGTAATTTATTGAAATTTATTGAAATGTAATTAAAAATTCTCTTTAATGGTAGAGTCAGTTTTAAATTACAATTCTAAAAATACTACTTTTAGAAAGTTCGCCTTTTCTGGTCCGAAACAACTGTGCCTTTCTGTCAGTGTCCTGGGTCACATGACTGTGAATATCTCTGCTCTTCTTCCAGACTGTGACACAAAGGGAGCTTAGGAATGGGCAGGATGAGCCATCCTAACAGGATGATTGGGGAGGAGATGTACCAAGTCTCACTTACACTTCAAAGAGCTTTGTCTACAGCACACACAAAGGAAATTGACACCAGGCCAGCCCTGCCTTTTGTCACCCACAGACAGCTTGGACTTATCATCAGGGGAAGGAGCTTTCTAGAACTACTGTTGGGGTGGACAGGGAATCCCCCACACAAAGGCAGATACCAGGTCTAAATATTGGACCTCCAAAGCCACGCATCAGTACACTCACGGACCTGAGGCTGATTCAGAAGGAAGACTACCCTGTTGCCCTGCTGCCGGAAGGACCTCCTGCTGCCCTGGCGCTGGAAGGGCTGCCTTGCTGCCCTGCTATCTGCAGAAGGAGAACTGGACACACTCCCTTGAACACAGGACCCCCAGAGTGACTCCATGGGCTAGTGGGCTAGCCAAACTGTGTGAGCCCAAGGGACACAACACCATTCAGAGGCCTCCCTGCAACTGCCCAGCTGTTCTGCTGCAACTGACCTGCCTGGACCTGCAACTAGACCTGCCTGAGCCCTCTGCAGGCGTCTGCTGAAGCGCGTCCTGATTCTCAGGTCTTGGACCCTTAGGTGACATTAACCAGTGTTCCTCCTTGCAAGAAAAGGTGAAAAAACTGAAGTTTGGCTCCTTGTAACAGTAAACAGGCCCATAAGTGTCAAAATTCTGCCACCTGCTATCATCGCCAGTGCAAAGCTCTGGTAAAGCCTGCTGTTTGTGCCAACAATATTTGCTCACAAAGACTGGCAATGCGAGCCCTGTTCCTCGTGCTACAGCAATGACAGCCTGAGACAACTGCCAACGCAAAGCTACACCAACAACTGTCTGTGACGCCCAATTGGCTGTTTGCGCTACAGAAATGACTGACCGCAATGCTCAACCTGCTCTTTGCATTACAGTAGTGACCATGAACTGTACACAGTGGACTTGAGAAGGTAACTTTCCAGCAGCACTAACCACAAAACAAGTAAAAGTCCCACACCAATTAAAAAAACATAAAGACAAATGTAATCATGTATTTGACATCAAAAATGGCAAAACTCAAATCAGTAGAACATGAGAAAAGCAATTTTAAAGATTTCAGGTAAATACAGTGCCAAAAAAGTCCACTCGTGGCTATCTGGCCATGGGAAACTGGGTGAAAGTCACAAGTTCAGGTCAACCATGCTCGTTCATGGGCTGGATACAGGGATCAGACTAGTTCCACTGAAAAAGTTACCTTCCGAAGTCTTGTGTGAAGAGTTCCGTTTGTGGTGTAGGAGACCTCGAGGAGAAGGGACAGCCTTGCAGAAAGTCACTGCTGTAGTGTTAAGAGTAGGCTGGGCATTGATGTAGCGTGAAGATCCTGTCAGGCATCAGCAGTTGTTGCTGGAGATTCGCGTTAGCAGTCACCGTAGGTGGTAGGTACTGTAGCACAAAGTGCAGATCTCACATTGCCGGTCATCGCTGGTACTTACTGTAGCACAGAAAGTCAGGTTTATCGGAGTTTTGCTGTGCCAGTCAGTATGGGCAACAAGATCTTGTTGCAAGCGGGCTTGTTTACAGTCACACAGAGACCAAAACTTCAGGATTTTTCCTTTTCTTTGAGCAGAAGCTTGGTTGATGACACACCAAGGTTCCAGGACCTGAGAAACACCTCTTGGGGATCATGCGCTCACTCCAGGAGAGGCCAACAGGGCTCAGGGTGGTGGTGTCAGGGAGACCAGATCCTCGGGGCCTGCGCACGTTCCCAACATGTCCACCGCTAGACAGCTCCAAAGCTCCGATAGAAATATCACAGAGCCTGAGAGAGTCCAAGTAGGGGAAAAAGGGGTTAGGTAGGGAACAGCTGGGAAGGAGGCCTGTAGGAAGCAAAAGGTTAAACATCACAATATCAAGATATAATTACATTGACTTTCAATAGACTATGGTTCTAAGAGTTCTCATATTGTAACCATGACTAACCTAAGAAGTGACTATAACTAGACCTCAAGAAATCTAGGTACCTGGAAATAAAATCAAGACTGGGTTAATACAATGTTTCATATGAGCTTTTCATGAAATATCACATACTGTCTAGGAATGCAAGAACCTTCTAGAATAATGTTTCAGAACAAATGTTGCATTTTTACATAAGGGCAAAAGGCTATCTGAAACATTCCCTGGAAAACAATAGGAAATGTACTAGGGACTTAATATGCACAAAGAATGTCACATTTTGAATTAAGCATCTTAACAGGAAATCAAAAAGCTTGGGATAAATGTGTGCGCTTCAACAAACACTACACACCAAAGTTTTAATTGCCATGAACTGATCGCGCACACTGTTGCCGATCTGAATGTCAAGTTTTACATGCTGGAAATGAATCGCGCACACTGCCAATTCAAACAAGAATATGTAAATGCCATGAAATGATCGCACAAGCTGTTGCCAATGTGAACACCAAGTTTTACATGCTGGAAATGAATCGCGCACACTGCTGTTTCGAACAAGAATATGCAAATGCCATGAAATGATTGTGCACAATGTTGCCGATCTGAACATCAAGTTTTACATTCTAGAAATGAATCACGCACACTGCCGATTCGAACAAGAATATGTAAATGCTATGAAATGATCGCGCAAGCTGTTGCCGATGTGAACACCAAGTTTTACATGCTGGAAATGAATCGCGCACACTGCCGATTCAAACAAGAATATGCGAATGCCATGAAATGATCGCGCACACTGTTGCTGATCTGAACATCAAGTTTTACATGCTAGAAATGAATCGCACACACTGCCGATTCGAACAAGAATATGCAAATGCCATGAAATGATCGCGCAAGCTGTTGCCGATCTGAATGCCAAGGTTTACATGAGAGCAATGAATCGCGCACTCTGAAAGTTTCGCAAGTAGGCCCAAAACTTGAGAGTCTTTGAGAACGGGGTCGGGGGCCCAGCCCGACCTCCCCCTTACCGCCCTGCTCAAGGATCACCAGTATAATGCGGGGCAGGCCTGGAACATCAAGGTAGGCCTCCGGAACAGGAGCTCAGGAAGTTGCTGCTGCTCTGCATGGGACTTCTGAATAGTGAGCACATGGAGCTGGGCTGGCTCCGTTATATTGAGTCTGGCCCAGCCCACAAACCACACCCAGTCATGCTGCAGGGGAAAGCTTCTAGAAGGTCCTAGAAAGGGACCAAACCCTAACACACTCAGTAAGCCTGCAGAAATACCTTGCAAATGAACAGTTATTGCAAACATCATTAATAGTGTTTTTCAAGGTTAAACTCTGCAATGGAAAAGGTTCACTATAAGCTAATGTTAAGTCCTTTGTGCCAGTGCCTTTGAAATGCAAGTGTGGTAGGTGACAGCTTGGTGCCCTGTGGTAGGCTACGGTAGGTACATAGGACTCAGACACGGTATTACGATAAGAGGTGTTTATTTATGTGAGTTCTGATGCAGTTTTATGGATGGGAAAGGACGAAGGGAACGGCCTTCTGGAAACATGGGTTTATTGAGTCTTCTTTATCCCGTTGTTAACTGTCTCTTCTTCTCTGTTCTTTTAAGGTGTGGTGGATGTCCACGCGTCTTGTCCCCGGGGATACCGGAAAAAGGAAAGAAATAGCAGGAGCAGGTAAGTCAACTGTGGGTTGTTCTGGGGTTCAGTTGTTAGTAGCATGCAAGGAGAAAAGTATTCCGGGTTGTAGGGGAAAAAGGGAAAACAGGGAGTGTCCCACGGTGCAGGGTTTAGGTCACACGTGCTTTTTTCTCAGGTGTTGCCACTCTCTTTGCTTTTGTTAGACTGACTGTGCTCTTAGTGTGCACCCCGTGCCCTTTTCCCCGTTCCCCTCCCCAGCCTTCCCCTCGTGCCCGGTTTCCCTTCCTTGCTTCCCTTTACTGGGATATATCAGAGAGTCCTATAAAGGACCGTACCTTGCTGAGCCACGACCCTCCAGGGTCGTGGCTGGGCTTTTTAGCGTTGGTTCCTGGGTTCTCCGGGACCTTCAAAGCACGCTCCTCGGTTCCGGTATTCCGCTCCTCCTTTGGACCCAGCGACCTTGTTTCTTTGCTCGGCGACTTCTCCTTCGTTTCGTCCGCATCTTCTGTCTCCCGGCGTCCGACGACCTCCTCTGGGGAGTCCGTCGTCTCTTTTCTTTGTCGGACCCGGAAGTCCGGGTCCGACGCTTCCGACAGTGTTCCCATGTTGTCATGGGAACACGCCCTTTGCGTCGAACGGAGGGGCAATGGACGCCAGCTTCAGGGATCGGTAGACGCGGTCGAAGAGACCCGTCTACACTCCCAATCCCAAGATCGGGACTGGTAGAGGACCGAAGAGGTAGGAAAGCGGGACAGATAATCAGCGGGGCCCTGGTGGGAACCCGGGACGTGGCGGACCTGAAACGTAAAAGGTTGGAGCTCAAGGAACCAGCGAAGGATCCGAGAATTGGTGTCTTTGTGAGAGGCGAGCCAAGTAAGAGGAGCATGGTCCGTATAAAGAATGAACGGCCTGCCCAAGAGGTAATATTGTAAACTCTCCACAGCCCACTTAATGGCGAGACACTCCTTTTCAATAGCAGGGTAATGACACTCGCGAGGGAGGAGTTTCCTGCTAATGAAAACAACGGGGTGTTCCTGACCCTCCCCATCAGGCTGTGTGAGGACCGCACCTAAACCCACATTAGAGGCGTCGGTATATAGATGGAAAGGGGTGGAAAAATCCGGACACTGAAGGATGGGTGCAGAGGTAAGGGATTGTTTTAAGGTGTCAAAACTGGTCAGTTGAGAGACAGAAAAAGGGGCTAATGTTGAGGGATGTCGCTTTTGTAGGAGGTCGTTAAGGGGGGCAGCAATGGTGGAGTACTGTGGGATAAACCTGCGATAGTACCCTACTAAGCCCAAAAAGGATCGTAGATCTTTCTTAGTCTTTGGCATTGGTACTCATGAAATGGCCTCAATTTTGCTTTGTTGGGGTTTTAGAGTCCCGTTACCGATTGAATACCCTAGGTAGGATATTTGGGTGTTTCCCAGGGTACATTTTTTTGGATTAGCCGTGAGTCCTGCGTTGGTTAGGGCTCTAAATACCTAATCTAGGTGGTGTAAGTGATCTTCCCATGTATCACTATAGATCACAATGTCATCTACGTAGGCAGCCGCAAAGTCATGGAACGGTTTCAACAATCGGTCCATGAGTAGTTGGAAAGTAGCTGGGGCCCCATGGAGCCCAAAAGGAAGGACGGTAAAGTGATATAGGCCTGATGGGGTCGTAAAGGCGGTCTTTTCTTTGTCTTCGGATGAGAGGGGAATTTGCCAGTACCCCTTCGTGAGGTCGAGGGTAGATAGATATTTAGCTTTACCTAGCTTTTCTAATACATCGTCTACCCGGGGGATTGGATAAGTGTAAAAAAGCGATATGTCATTTAATTTGCGAAAATCGATGCAGAATCGCACAGAACCATTGGGTTTTGGAACAAGAACCACTAGGGAGCACCATGGGCTCACCGAGGGTTCGATTACTTCCAGTGCCAGCATTTTTTTTATTTCTTCCTCAATAAGGTGTTTCCGGGCTTCTGGAATCCGATAAGGACGGAGTCGCACAATTTTTTCCCTCTGGGGTTTTGATTTGGTGGTGGATTAATGTCGTCGTACCTGGGGTCTCAGAAAAAAACAATGAGTGATTCTGTATGAGGGTGGACAGTTGTGATTTTTTTCTGTCTGTAAGCGATTTGTTTATCTCTGGGACTGCTTCCTCTTTCATGCGCGTAGTGGGGAATAGCTCTAACCCTAGTGTCGTGGATGGTATAACGAGGAACCCGGTAGCGGTGGGGTTACTGCTATCGTCTGGCTGTTCCCATTTCTTTAGCAGATTGACAAGGTATATTTGGGCTTTCCTTGGATGTCGGTTTACCTCAATGAGATAGGTAACCGGGTTGACGGCTTTTATTACTTTATAGGGACCATGCCATCTCACTAACAGTTTGTTGTCAGAGGTTGGCCGCATTATAAGAACCTGGTCCTCGGGGCGGAAGGACCGTAATTTGGTTCCTTGGTCATAATACATTTTTTGATTGGTCTGTGCTTATTCTAGATTAATTCGTACATCTTCCCATATGGACTGCAACTGGGATTTCAGTTGGTTGACATATTCCAATAGGGCTTTTCCTTCCTCCGCTTCCTCTTCCCAGGTTTCCACAGCCATATCCAGGAGACTACGTGGTTGTCTCCCGAAAACCAATTCGAATGGACTGTGTCCTGTGGAGGATTGTTCATGAGTCCGGATGACGTAAAGGACCAGGGGTAATTTCTGGTCCCAATCCCTTCCGGAATCATCCACTATTTTTCGCAATAGGGTTTTAATGGTACGGTTATATCGCTCTACCAAACCGTCCGTTTGGGGGTGATATACAGAAGTTTTTATCTGACTGATCCCTAGTAATTTGCATATTTGCTTCATAAGGCCTGACATGAAAGGGGTGCCTTGATCAGTAAGAAGTTCCTGGGGAAAACCCGTTCTGGAAAAGACAGTTATCATGGCCTGAGCTACTGTTTTGGTAGTCATACTAGATAAGGGAATAGCTTCTGGATACCTTGTGGCGTAATCAACGATTACCAGAATATATGTGTGACCTCAGGAGGAGGGTATGAGAGGACCGATGAGATCCATACCCATGCGGCTGAATGGAACATCTATAATGGGTAGAGGTTGTAGCGGGGCTTTCCTAGGAACTCCAGGTTCCGTCAGTTGACACATAGGGCACTGCAAACAATAACGTCTCAGTTGTGCATAAATCCCTGGCCAATAGAACCTTCGTAAGAGGTACTCTTCTGTCTTGTCCCGGCCGTAATGACCACCCCCTGGCTGGTTATGAGCTAAAAACAGGACCTGTTTGCGATAGGATTCTGGAACCACCAATTGCTTTTTTTCCCCCTTTGTGGAGTTAGTGACTCTATATAGAAGGTTTTTTTGAACCAGAAAGTAAGGACCCACCTCAGTAGATGGTTCTGTTTTGGCTACTTTCCAGGCATGACTGAGCGTAGGGTCCTGTCGTTGGCTATCCCTGAAGGAAAGAACAGCATCCCCAACTTCTGCTACTACTTTACTAGAGTTGTGTTCACTCTGCGATTCTTGATATTTTAGTTTTTCTTGTCTTTTCTCCTTTCGTGTTAGTTTGATGCGAGCGGGAGGGCCCTCAATAATGCTATTGGCGAAAGGTGCTTCTGCCCACCAGTCCGGGTTTTGTCGGGGTTCTTTTGTCTTCTCTAACAATTGAGAAAAACGGATATAATCAGTTCCGATAATACAATTTTCTATCAGCCTGTCCATGATCCCCACTGGAAGGAAATCGTAGTAGTCATCCCATTCTATCCTGACCAAACCTAGTGGATACTGTCTCTTGTCTCCATGAATAAAACAAATAGTGACACTCTGATTTGATGCCTGGTCTAAGGGTTCCACTAGATCCTTCCTTATCACTGACTGGCTACAGCCTGAATCCACTAAGGCTTCAGTGGGTTGGCCATTGATTTGTATAACCTGTCTGAACTTATAATGTCCCCCGTGCATAATACTCTACGCCGGGTAACCCCGATTTCCATGGGTTCAACCCCTTCATGTTTCCTGGGACACATTCTTGCGATATGACCCCATTCACCACAACTGAAACATTGGGGTTGTTGCAGGTGGCTACCCTCCCCCTGTTTATATGTCACCGTCTCCTCCATGGGATGCTTGGGCGTATATTTGAGTGGGACCATGGGTGGTTTCACAGTGGGTCTAGGAGTCATTGCTTTCACATTTCTATGGCCATCTCTGTATCGACCTTGGGATGCTGCCTTAACCAATTCCGGGTGCTGTTCGGGAGGGAGTCTAGGTACTGTTCTAGAATAATCATTTTGAGTACGTCTTCTCTACTCCTTCCCAGAGGACCCAGCCACTTTAACCCCAGGTCTTTCACTCTGAAATAGAAAGTACGGGGATCTTCACTCTGTCCCTACTTAACTTTTCTGAATTTCATTCGGTAGTATTCTGTATCGTGTCCCACCCGTTCTAGGATGCTATGCTTGATATCCTTGTAGGGTGTGTTGCCTCCTGGATTAGCGGCCTGGTAGGCAGTCTGCAGGAACCCTGTTAGCAGTGGCGCAATATACTGTCCCCACCGCTCTTCAGGCCATTGAGCCGATGAGGCTACCTGCTAGAAATTTGTAAAGAAGGAGTCGGAATCTTCTCCTTCCTGAAATTTTTGTAAAACCGAGCTCGGGACATTGGGATGGACCTTGCTGGCTGCTATGGTGTCAATTGCGGGTTGTTCTGGGGTTCAGTTGTTAGTAGCATGCAAGGAGAAAAGTATTCTGGGTTGTAGGGGAAAAAGGGAAAACAGGGAGTGTCCCACGGTGCAGGGTTTAGGTCACACGTGCTTTTTTCTCAGGCGTTGCCACTCTCTTTTCTTTTGTTAGACTGACTGTGCTCTTAGTGTGCACCCCGTGCCCTTTTCCCCGTTCCCCTCCCCAGCCTTCCCCTTGTGCCCGGTTTCCCTTCCTTGCTTCCCTTTACTTGGATATATCAGAGAGTCCTATAAAGGACCGTACCTTGCTGAGCCACGACCCTCCAGGGTCGTGGCTGGGCTTTTTAGCGTTGGTTCCTGGGTTCTTTGGGACCTTTGAAGCGCGCTCCTCAGTTCCGGTATTACGCTCCTCCTTTGGACCCAGCGACCTTGTTTCTTTGCTCGGTGTCTTCTCCTTCGTTCCGTCCGCGTCTTCTGTCTCTCGGCGTTCGACGACCTCCTTTGGGGAGTCCGTCGTCTCTTTTCTTTCTCGGACCCGGAAGTCCAGGTCCGACGCTTCCAACAGCGTTCCCATGTTGTCATGGGAACGCGCCCGTCGCGTCGAACGGAGGGGCAATGGACGCCAGCTTCAGGGATCGGGAGACGCGGTCGAAGATACCCGTCTACATGCCCCTCCCCCTGTTAAGCCAGGGTGGCCCATCTTGCAACACCCAGACCCTTTACTACTAATATGTGGTCTGGAAGAAATACAGAAAGGTCCACTGCCAACTAGAGACCCACAAACAGTTTGCAGGCACCAAATGGTAAGGACAATAAAATGTAAACTTTCTGAAAGTGGCCCTTTCAGTATTGTGACTTAAAATCTATCCTTACCATTAAAGGGGGTTTAAAATCACAATTCCTCAGACCTCAAACATGGTATCTCTATCTACTCCCATGCAAATGTTATCACTTATGAAATGTAATAAGATAACCCAATGTTATCCCATGTAAGAGTGTAGGCCTTGCAGTAGCAAAAAATGAATGTTGGAGTTTTTTTTAGGAGATTGTAAAACTTCAGAGTATATATCCAACATTTAAATATAATGCACCCTGCCCTCTGGGCTTTCTAGGCTGTTTAGGGCCTACCCTTGGGTTGATATATATGTATACAAGAAGTCGTTTTAGGCCTTGCAAAAAGTTTAATTTGCGGGTTTGTAGTGGTGCTTCAAAACTGCAGACATGTTTTAAATGGCTACTGAAGTGGATGGCACAATAAGTGACACGGGCCCACCAGTAGAATTCAATTTGCATACCCTGGGTATGTGTAGTATCACTTTACTAGGGACCTACAAGTAAATTAAATGTGCCAACTGGCTGTAAGCCAATTTCACCATGTTTAAGGGAGAGAGCACAAGCACATTAACACTGGTTAGCAGTGGTAAAGTGGAAAAGTGGGCAGAGTCCTAAGGCCAACAAAAATAAATTCAGCAAAACAGGAGGAGAGAAGGCAAAACATTTGGGGGTGACACTGCAGAGACAGTCAAGTCCAACACTGCTTAGCATAAGTCAGGCTAAAAAATGCTGTGGCTCCAATTGAACAGAAACATTCAAAGAGTCTATGTTTACTTTAAGTACCAATTGAGTAGGAAAAATAAATATGCTGCCATAGATATCTCCTTTCAGTTTACAACTTTTTCTTTTTAGAAAAACCTATCCAAAGAAAGAAAAGCCAGTTCCCATTTTCGATATTTAAATGGGAGCTGTAATTATGCTCTGTGACCTGCCTGTCAAGGGGTCATTCAAGGTAGATGGACATAAACATTAGGTACACTTGTGATTTCTTACATTTAGCCATTCAGAACATTTATATCTTGAATAATTACTTAACATATTTAATACCGAGTGCAGATTTAAGTAATATTCTTTGATGGAAGCCGAACTTTTGAGTGTCTGGCACCCACATAGTGAGAGTCATGTTGCAAACAAGAACAAACTTGAACTAGAATGTGGCGGCCATCTTTGAACTCAAGTATATTAAGGCACTTAGGCCCATATTTATACTTTTTTAGCGCCGTTTTTGTGCCGCTTTTTGACGCAAAAACGGCGCGAACTTAAAAATACAATTGTATTTTGTACATTTGCGCCGCTTTTGCATCACAAAATGGCGCAAATGCGGTGCCGAAAAAGTATAAATATGGGCCTTAACTTGGAGAACTTTGCTTCACAAAAGCCGTTTTTGTCTGCTTGGCTCTTGCTCAGTTTCTCTGTTTGAAGACTGCATTGTGCTATGATCATCTCTGGAAACTCCTCTTTGCGGTATCAGCTCAATTTGTTCAGTAGAATTGATTGTAGTGGGAAAGCTGCAATCTGTGTCTGTATAGACTTGGACATTTCATAAAGAGTGGTATTGTTTCACGACTGACTCTATTGAACTAAGGTTACGTTTTCTGATGAACAGTGACACTTTCCCATTCCCCATAAAGACTTTGACTCACATACTTGATTTGGTTTTCTGAACATATTATAAACCTCACTAAAGGTGTCCACAATAGGATTATACAAGAGGTTAATGTCATCAAGGATTGTTTCAAGTAACAGACCATGTATGAGGTGTGCCCACATTTTGAGGGTGACAGTGCCTATGACCAATGTACACAGTGCGGTGAGGCCCAAGCTCCAGGATGCCCCCTCAGCACAGTGATCTGGCCGGAGAGCTCCTTAGTCAGTCTGGAGGGGGCCTCTCCATGTAGCTTTCAAGAAGGCCCACTCAAGTTTTGTTATGCCACTAGTGTCAGGGGCAGGGCAGAGCCTCTGTTGAATGCCTGCCACTCTTGAGAACCTTTCTGCATTTTGTTTCTAGGCAACAGTGCGCCCCTTTGTTACCAGAACCAGTCGAACATTGGTAAGGAGAGGTGGGTGAGAGGAGGAGGGAGCAGCCAGATCAGCAGGCTTTTGGTAACTTTTGCATCACCCATAGCAAAGGTCTTTTTTCTGTCAAGAGGAATTTTGCATTTCAAATGTATGCAGAAGTGCCGTGGTAGGGCAGTGTTTTGCGAAGTGCCTCGTTACTACTTCGAAGCTCAGGTGAGCGGGGCACCATTCCCTGGGCCTCGAAGGACTGGATCAGGCTACAAGGTCCAAGCGTGGGACCCCCCTTCCCTGGGCCTAGTAACCATCATGTAGTGCTGCATGTTATTTCATAAAAGTCGATTGCAGAATTGGACTTTTTTGCCATTCCTTGAATAAGGCCTCTTTGTGGCCTTTAAAATGTGTGCGTTTTGAAGAATGGAAAGTACAGTTTTGGAAAGTACTAAAACTTGTGAAATATCTGTGGTGGGTATCAAGCAGTGGCTTATTGTATGCAGCGGCCGGTATATAATTTCTGGTCACTTGCAATCACAAGTCTTTCTGTCGCTTGACATTTGGTGGTGAGTCAGAGACCTGTAACTATTCCTTCGTTCCAAAAGATTAACCTATTCCCACGCACGCAGGAACACACAAAGGTACAGCCAGTCAATCAGAAATGACTACATGCTCATCCCATGAAATAACTGTAGACAAAATGAGGGGTTGGAAGGAATGAGGAGAAAGAAGGCATGTTCTTCCATCAGGCAGAGTCAAGCTGATGAAACAGCTGCATTTGGGGCATTTAGAAATGTTGACTTACAAAGGAGCGCTGATTGAGTGATATGTTTTGATGTGCCCTTTACCAACACTTGACTCTCGTGCTGCACAACATTTGCAGTTAGATGCAAGGCACAGCTGGATCTCTGAGCTATGGAATATGTAATATAAATGGTGCATTGTTTTGGAGTTTGAGCACCACATAAATAGGGCCACTAGAATTATGTAATTGTGCAGCCATTTTGATTTTCCCATACTTATAGATTTGCTGCAGTTGCCACACAATGCATCATCTGCTCACAATCTGCAGAGTTTACCAAAAAAGTGTTTCTAGCTCTAAAGGTTCAAAAGTTACTAAAAATGCGGCGACACATCTTGCCGTGCCATGTAAGACCCATTGCATAGCTGAACTGGTCAGTTTACTGTTTCTTTTAGTATATTTTGGTATTAAAATCCTACTGATGAGGTGCAACCAATACCCAGAAAGTGTTAACAAGCTTAAAAATGATGTAATAATAAAGTAGTACTGTTACAAATTGTGAAGGGAGGAAGCGAGATACTTGTAAAGTGCAGAAATGATACCTGCGGCACTTCCTCTGAGCGGGATTGCTGCAGGAACAGGATAAACTGAATTGAAGATCCAAGCCTTTATTGAAATCTTACAGATTTTGTAGGCCCCGGGCAAAACCTATTTTGGGAGCCCCTGTTCACAACAGCTTTGAATTTATGATCCAATTTTATCTTTTTCATGCCCTTTTTGGCCAAGTCACCGACAGCGCACAGCAACACTGTCCAAATTCTAAATGTGTTCACATCTAATAATCAGCGACATTGATGTGTGCGTAATAGTAAGATATAGTTGTGTACAAGGAAAGCCACCATGATAGAGAATCCACCTTTT
Source organism: Pleurodeles waltl (assembly GCF_031143425.1). Lineage (NCBI taxonomy): Eukaryota > Metazoa > Chordata > Amphibia > Caudata > Salamandridae > Pleurodeles > Pleurodeles waltl. Next base: position 744,756,345 of record NC_090448.1, on the reverse strand, counting down.
TAGCTTTTACAACATCACTTCAAGGGCAAAGCCACCATTGTTTATAGAAGGTTTCACTTGCCAACCAAAGATTAAAGTAAACAAATACAGGAAAGTCCTGTTACAAATAAAGGTATACAATTTTGTTTAAAGTCTTGTTTCGTAGCAGTACCAGCCTTTGCAGCCAGCAGGTTTCTCTTTCAGACGTAGCATCCCTCCTTGCAGCGTTCCATCAGGCTGCAAGGTCCAGGCGTGGGGCCCCTTCCCTGGGTCTTGTAGCCGTTATGTAGTGCTACGAGGCCCAGGACAAGTGGGCCTCCTTTCCTGAGCCTTGCAGTTAGGGTTGCCACCTGGTCGGTTTTCTACCGGCACCACCGGTATTTTGATCTCTTACCGGCACAAAAGTAAACAAAGCTACCTAAAACCAGTATTTTTTTTAGCCCTTATCTGTACATAATTTAAACAGCAAATATAAATAGAAAGCACTTTTAAATGTGTTCTCAGGTGGTTTTAATGATCTATGTCTATTCATTAAACAAATACAGAAAAGTCATTTTACAAATGAATGTGTACAATTTAGTTTGAAATCCTATTTAGTAATACGTACCAGCTTTTGTAGCGTCTTAAAACAACAAGAAGTGCCCGGTATTTTTCTCCTTGGAAGTTGGCAACCCTCCTTGCAGCGCTCCATCAGGCTGCAAGGTCCAGGTGCGTGGCCCCCTTCCCTGGGCCTTGTAGCCATTATGTAGTCCTCTGAGGCCTAGGGAAGGTGGCCCTTCTCCTTTGCCTCGCAGCGCTACACTATGGAACTGGGAACCAGGTTCAAGTCCTGTCATCGGTTCAACATCCTTTGATTCTTGCAAATCACATAAATCCCTATATCTGAAAAAAATATTCTGACCTTTCTTAATGTAACGTGTGCCCGTGTAAAGTGTCCCAAAGACTTTGGACTGATTTAAAACACGAAATACAGTGTATCAACTCATGTCCTGGCACTGCTGTTTCTACAGCCCATGCCGAGTGGTGGCTGGGAAACTCAGTGGAGTATTTAATTTCTGTGTACATGTATGATGTAGGCAGTGGAGATATATTCTCATAATACAGGTGTGGGAGGTGCTGCAGCACCCCCACAACAACTGTGCTAATAACTCTGCTACACTTCCAAAATGAATGGGCGATAAGATGCATTTACATTTTGCTTTTATCTTGTCACATTTGCTGTGTGTTGAAAGGCAAAGGTCAAATATCATACTGGTCATTTTGACATTGACATTCTTTAACACAGACTGCCAATGTCGCGCCCGCCAAATGACCACCAGTGTTGGCAGTCTTCAGACTGCCATTTTATGGCTACTGGCTGCTCTCCGCCACTATTAGGCGGGGAAGCAGCCATACTGGGGGTCGGTGGTCTGGTGGAGGTTGCTCCACCACCACCGGCACGTCACCACAACACCGCCCGCCGTATAACATCACTGTAAACGGTGTGGCGGTGTGCGTGAATGAGGGTTTGTGTGAATGGAGGGGGTTGGGGGGTGTTGTGTGTTTATGTGTGCTTGTTTGAATGTGTGTATGTGGGGCGTGGGGAGTGTTGTGGTCGTGTGTGCATGTGTTTGTGAATGAGTGTGCATGTATGTGTGCATGTATGTGTGATGTGTGCCTGCGTGGATGAACTGGGGCGGCGGTTCAGAATGGGGATCAGGGGTTCAGAATGGGGATCGGGGAGGCGGGTGGTTTCAGAATGGGGATTGGGGGGAAGTGAGGTTCGTTATGGGGATCGGGGGAGGTGGTGTCACTGCTTGGGGGGTGGCGGGCTTCTGATGGGGTCAGGGTGGGGGGAGGGTCCTTCATGAAGGGAGGGTAGGGGAGTCCTGCAGTGGCGACAGGAATGAGTATTCCTGTCGCCAGTATCGTTACCGCCAGGGATTCCGTGGCGGCGCTGCCGCCACACACTCCCTGGAGGTAAGGATGCTGAAAATACCGCAGGCGGTGTTAGGTAGACCACCAGGTCGAAGGTGGACAACCTTCGGCCAGGCGGTCCTACCCCCTGGTGGTACAGGTGGTTCACTTCCGTTGTCATGATTTGGCAGTCCTGCACTGCCACGCTGTCATCGGTCTATCCACCACCGCCAGCGTGGCAGAGCAGGACTGCCAGGGTCATAAGGAACCCCTATGTCTTCAGATGAATTGCTGCTCATTTTGCGATTGGTGTTTACATTTCTTTCTCTTGAGTGCAAAGTGAGAGGGTTTGTAAGTTGAACTATGTGAGAATCTTACTGGTGAGGAAAGGCTATAGTATGATTTTTTTTTTCAATCACACAATAAAATTTAAATAAATAAAAATGAGCTCAGAGGAGTGAGAACAGGGCTGCATGGAGGTTGGCTGATGGTCACTAAGGGGCCAGCAATGCCAAGTTTCGAAGGACCGTACATGGTATGCTGCTCCAATCCATTTTTTTCCTGTGATTTCTGGCACATGTAGTCATGTTTATTCCATGAGAAAACAGGACTAAAAATCCCATAATTTAAAAGAAATCTGGATTGGAGCAGCGCATCATGAATGGGCCTGGGTAACTTGGCAGCTGTGAGGACCTTGAAAATATTTATGGGTGTTACTAAAGAGCATCTTAAGAACTCTGATGGCTTTACTAAGGATTTGAGGACTGACTACACTGGTTCATAGCCAGACATTTTAACAATTTTAACTTAGTCTGGGAAAAGCTGGGTGTGTTGGCTACACTATGGATTTTGGGGCAGGACCCCCGTTATTCTAGGACTGCTTCATGTTTCACATGTCTTCCTTACTATACTTCCGTAGGAGTATTAACTTTTTTCTCGATTTTGATTTGATGTATTTTTTCCATGTAACATATCAATATTTTACTGTGCATACTTTGAACCAATGTGCCTATAGTTATCTGTGTGAGCGCAGGTTGTTGGAGGGTGATTATAGCATGCCATGACTGAGAGTTTTGGAGTGGAGACTATGGGTAGTGCGAGGTTCTCACACAGTCTGCAAGCGGGTCATAAGGGTGTTTGGAATACTACCTATGGGGCTGTCTAGGTTGAAACATTCTTGCAGTAAATGTTTACATTGGCCTCTTTCTTTTGCTGTAGAACTCACCTTATATGTATGTCAAACTATACCTGTTGAGAAGGAGCAATCTCATTAACAGTGGATCCAGTTACTTGCAGATTACGCTTATATTGCTGATGTTGGAGTAAGTGCCTGCAGATCAAGTATAGATCTGTGGAGAAAGTCCCTACATATGTTGAAGAATCTTCCTCAAACTGAAGCCTCTTTATTTTTCAGTTGTTTTCTTTATTTTTTTTATTGAGTTGGTCATGATCGAAAGAAGTATGTTTTGAATAAAATGCACAGTATTATTAAATTGGGTGATAGCAACATATATTGTCCACAGTGTTTAAACATTATGGAGGTATTATGGGAGTCAATCTCAAGTATGTTTTAGATTGAGCTGGGTAAATAATATTTATTGGTAAGCAGTATGAGACAGGATATCAGATAAAAGATTAACTTTTCATGCTTTGAGTGTCTATTGAAATAGAATCCTAATCATTTTTCGTGATAGGTATATTGTATATTTGAAAAATCTACACATACTGTATGTTCCCATTTTTGTATATAAAATGGTATTCCATTTTACATTTATGCTGCAGGTGCAAGCTTTTCAACGTAAGGAAAATGGCTAACCGTGACCGCATCATTGGACGGGGCTATTCCTCGGTTGCATTCAAGAGGAAAAGGAGGCAGGAACAGATTGAAGAAGATAAAAGTCAGCAGGAAGCATTACTTACGTTTATGAGAAGAGGGATGCACAATGAAAAGGAAAGTAACCTCAACACAGCAGTCTTCCATTTCCAAAATCATGAGCCACAGAACCCGCAGGTCCAGCACCAAGCACCCACTGCCACAAGTGTACTCATTCAGTACAACAATAAAGAGGTGAAGAGCATCCTGGGTCAAGATCATAAATACATCACTACTACCACAGCCAGTATAGTCTCCAATTTCGAGAATAGTGATCAGGAACATGTGCAGCAACTTACAAAAGGACCAGTATCACGGTTGCAAGAACAGGAATGGAGGACCAGCAGCTAAAAAAAGCCTGTGACGCTTCCAACCTTGAAGGAGAGGTACAAAGGAGCTTGGGGAGACAACAGCAAGTTAAGGTCACAGTTAATATGCCATCTGGATATTGTAGTCACGGAGTAAAGAACCAGCATGGCCAGCGACTGGACACTGTAAAAGTGGTGAAAATTGATAGCTATGAAACTACTAGCAAAGCTACAGGAATGTTTTTCCATGAAATTGATGATGACCCGCGGAAATGGCCTACTACTCAAGATAATAAAATAGGTTGCCATATAGTAGAAAGAGGACCTACCCAGGCTGGAAGTAATGCATGTGATTATTTCCAACATGACTCTCAAAATCGATCCTTCAATCCTTCTTATTTCAAAAGGGAAATGAGTAACGGGCAGCAAATTAACCGGCAGTGGCTTGTTTACTCAATGTACAAAAATGCCATATTTTGTTTCTGCTGCAAATATTTACCATTTCTTCCACTAACACTCAGCTTGGGAGCAGCGGTTTGTCTGACTGGCACCATCTTGGGCAGCGTTTATATGAACTTGAAAATTCTCAGGAGCACTTAAAAAAATTAGGAAGTGAAAGGAGCTTGAACTGCGACTACAGAAGGAATGTACTATTCATAACCAAAACCTTGCTTAAATCCAGTAGAAGAGGATGCATTTGCAAAATATCTTGGAGAGGCTCCTAGCAATTACACATTACTTAGCAGAATGTAACTTGGCATTCCGGGGCAGTGTTGACAAGCTGGACCAATGTCACAATGGCAACCTTTTTGGACCTGTACAACCTTTAGACAAATTTTAGTCAGTTATGACGGAACATGTTCATATACATTACCTTGGCAAACCCATTCAGAATCAATTGATTGAGCTGATTCCTGAGATGGTTCTCGAAGAAATCCTCCTCCGTGTCTGAAAAGCCAAATATCACTCAGTGCTCCTTGACTGTACTCCTGATCTGAGTCATACAGAACAAATTACATAACATTTATTGTGAGATTTGTCAGTTCTACAAATGGATGTATGACTATGGAGGAACATTCCATTGGATAAATTCCCCTGGAAGAGCAAACTGGACAAGCTCTTACTGATGCAGTTTGCACAAGATGAAGGCACTGAATGTCCTCCTTACTGGTTGTCATAGGCAAAGTCATGACAATGGTGCAAATATGCGTGGACAATACAGTGGAGTGCAAGCTTGAATCTTAAAAGAGAACAGACGGGCACCTTTCACAAATGGAACCTGGTCGTGGGAGATGCAGCTTCATCTACATATGCTGCCAACTTCTTTGGCATTATTCAAAAACTTCATTTATTGTTCTCTGCATCAACAAAAAGGTGAAATGTATTAACTGAAGCTGGAAGGTCCCTTTACCTCAAAAGCCTCACTGCTACTCAATGAGAATGCTGTCTGGAAAGCGTCAGTTGTCCAATATCAGATGAGCCTAATACATGAAGCACTTCTGCAGGTGACTGAAATGGATAAAGATGTGAAAACCAGAAGCAACAGAGCTTGTAGCATAGGAATACACGCTATGTTTGGTCATATTATATTTTAATGAGAATCAACACGGTCAGTAAACTGAAGCATAGTGAGAACATGCAGCTTGATCTAGCTATGAAACACTTCTAGGAACTACTTGTATTCTTAAAAAAGTATTGCCATGGGGGATTTAGAGCTGCATTGAATTCAGAAAATGAACTTGCAGATAAATTGGAAATTCCAAAAGAATTCAAATGTGATTGATGGATATCCAAGGAAAAAAAAGGGTTGGATATGAGGGAGCTGACACGCCAATAAAGGACCCAAAAGAGCAATTTCCCATCCAGTTTGTCAATGATGTTATTGATACAACAATTATGTGCTTTGCCAGACGATTTGAGCAGCTGAAAAATCACCAAAAGCAATTTGGCTTTCTTTATCTTTATAATATTTCCAGCTTAAAAGACATTTTCAACACCTGCTTGGTCATGACTTTGTGGATGTGGATTTGCATGGGCCCCTCCCATGCATCTTACTGCAGATAATTAGATGGTTGTCATAAATAAGTGTAGAAGTACCTACATAATAGCATGACCATGGAATACAGAGTGGCACCTGCACATGGAAAAATACACCAATCATGCAATTGTGACGGGGTTCTGAATTATAATCTGTACATCTAACATGCCTTTTTACTGCCACAAAATGCTCATCTTTTCAACCTTCCAGAAGTGAAGCTACCATTGCTTGATTGTGATAACACCAGTCTTTTGCAGGACTGCTATAGTTCTAAAAAGTCATTATCGGAACTTTACAGCTAAGCTATCTTATCTTTTGGAGACACTTCCAGGACCTCTCGGCATTGCTAGTAATGTTTTGGGCTAATTATTTCAGTGTGTATATGTATGAATAGCAGGAAACTTTATAAAGCATGGCTGGCTTATATTCAAGATTCCTAATTCGTAATTAATGATTGCACACCCTTAGTTATGATAAAGTGAAACTACATATCCCACCACTTTTACATCTCTATCTGAAAAAGCAGGACTTGTTAACAGGTGCACTTCTGATGTTCCCGCTGAAGATGGCATTTAGGAATGGTTACCTCTGGGTTGGGTAGGTATTAGTGCCGTGGAAACTCTTTCAAGTTTTTCGAGAGGCTGGTAATTTGATGGCAGGTTCAGTCACAGGAGGGCATTCTAATGGAGTTTTTGATCTGACTGCCATACTTCCTATGATGATATTTGCTTAAACAAACTATGTTAAGGGAATTAAACGTGCTCCTTGCCAAGTTTTGATGGTGTACATTATGAGCATTAGTGACTGTATTACGTGATGTTGAAAACACCAACTTTTAGACCCAAATCGAGTAGAACATTTGGAAATTATCAAATTGCTCAACACTCCCAGACAATGGCAAATGTAGAGATAAAAGCTGGTTTACATATATCAAAGCAGCAATGCACACTGTTGGATATAAAACACAAATTGCATGCCCCTTTTTTTTGGAAACAAAACACAATATTCATAATCATGGTTGTGTTGTTTCCTGACGTATCTCATTGCACAAAATAAATGCAATAACAGTGTTATGGATTGGAATAAATGTGGGTTCCAAATGCCTTTGTATCCAGCAATTTGTTTTCATCTAATAGTTACCATTCTGCAGGGCTTTAAGTGGGCTGGGTCCCTGCGGGTTACAGGCTCAAGAATAATTAATACAGACTTTGAAATGGATTCCCCTTGGACTATATTCATGAGCTTAACTTCACAGTCAAAAAGCACTAATCGGTTTCTGAACAATTAATGAAAATAAAGTTAAGGCAATGTATGTCAGTGATTTAGTTCCTGTTTCTAATTTACATTTTAGTTTGCTAAGAGTGTTAGGCATTTCCAAGGTGCTGCGTTTTCGTGCTTTTTTCGTGTAAGCACATTATTTTGTTTAGTGCGTACTTTGGACTGACACACCTTCATCTTTTTATAATGGCCTATGATAAAAAGCTCTGGAATTCAGGCTGCTGGAAGTTCGCGTTTCTTCGGTGCCTGTCAGTGACTCGAAAAGGTTTTAAGATTGAAGACTACGGAAACATCCAATCCCTGGTCTCTTAGCTCAGGGCAAAGAGCAGTGGTCCTGCTGGCCGGTAGCATTCCGAATTTTGCCAGATTGAGAAAAAACAATTCTGATGTTTCTGAAAAATAGTCGTTTATCCAGTACATACATCTAATTAGCCAATTTATATTCTCTGCCTAGCTTTCTAGACACAGAACATGCTGAATACATTTTCTGTTTCTTCTCAGGGGCAGAAATGATGATTCTGCCAAACGCCAAGGGTCCCACTTATTGTCTGGTGCTGCGCCTCCTGCACAGAAAGAGAGATAGAAAATGAAGGTGAATGGAGAGAGCAATGGAGGGAAAGAGGTAGTAAGGGAGAGGTGAACGTCGGCAGGAGGGATTTAAAATGAGTTTGAACGGGAGAAAAAAAAGCAAGAAGAAAGTTAAAGAGACAGGGTATTAAATTACCCAACAGTCTTGTCCCGAAATGTCCTCACCTCTGTCTGGTTGGTGTTGACATAGGTTTTTTCCAAAAGTGAGCCGCTTCTGACCTGCTGTGGTCTCTCACGGCTGCACAGCCTCTGGCAAAGGCTGCAGCCCCTCCCTTTCTAAACTCGTCACCTTGTGACACTTGGGAAAGGGAGAGGTTGTGGAATAACTGACAAGCAGCCCCAGGAGTACAGGGCTGACACTGTAAACGCCCGGGGCTGCTTAAAAATGTGACGCTTTATCTCGTCATTACTGGGGACCCCACTCCATATTTTGCAATTACCATTCATAATGCTGTGAAATTAGAAGCGCGCAGCCCCTCAGTCCACCAACAGAAACTGACACTGCCCTTAAAGTAGGCCCTAGGTAGCCCCATGGGCAGGGTGCAGTGTATTTAAAAGGTGGGACATGTATTAGTGTGTTTTACATGTCCTGATAGTGAAATACTGCCAAATCTGTTTTTCACTATTGAAAGGCCTATCTCTCCCATACGTTAACATGGGCACTGTCTTTAAATATATTTTAAGTGTAGTTCCACAATGGGAGCAAATAGAGGTGTGGCGTTTGGGGTCTCCGAACTGATAATTTAAAAATACATCTTTTGGTAGAGTTGTTTTTTAGATTGTCTGTTGGAAAATGCCACTTTTAAGCAGTGGGCATTTTCTTGCTTAACCATTCTCCCTGCTTGTGAAATTCACTGTCGGACTGACAGTTAGGCTGTTTGCAAATTCCCCTTAGACAGTGATTCAAAGGGCACTGAGGTGTGTCCTGCATATCCCGATGAGTCTCCTGGGCTATAGTGGGGAGGGAGGAGCTGACACTTGCACCTGAAATGGTTGTGCCTGTCCTCACATAATGCAGTCTTCAACCCCCTGGTGTATGTCTGGGGCCAGGCCTGGTCAAGATAGGATCTTGTAAACAACAGAGGCTTTCCTTTGAAGTTTGCCTACTTCAAAGGCAGGAATGAGTATAAGAATAATACCCAAAACCCCAGACTTTCAGATTACTTCTGGATCCAGAGGAACCTCTGCCAAGGAGAAGAGCTTGATACTTGAGGAGGACCTGCTCCTTTTGCCTGTTGCTTTGCTCTGCTGGCCTGCTGCTACTGCTTCAGCCTGAAGAGGGAAAGGACTGGACTTTGCTTTCTGAAATCCTGCCTGTGAGGTGTCTCCAAGGGCTTGGCCTGAGCTTGCCCCCTATTCTGAAGTCTCAGTGACATCAAAGACTTTATCTGCCAGTGCCTGGGCTCTTCTGCAGAGAGTCCTGACTTGCTAAGTGGTGCCAAATCCAGTCCCTGGGCCCTTAGAAGTGGAAGCTGGTAGCCTGCAGGAGAAAACCCACGCACCGCTGTGTGAGCATCAGAAAAATAAATCGATGCAGCGCCTGTCCCGCGGCTGAGAATTCAACACATCGCCTGTCTCTGCTGGAGAATCGATGCAGTGGCTGCTTTCAATACTTACCCTTCACACAGCATGTCGTAATTTTCCACGCATCGACCCTACATCACCGCAAACACCTGGGACTGCTTGTCCATAAATCGACGCATCCCTTCCCTGCGAGTAAAGAATCGATGCACGACCTCACTTGCGAGTAAGGAATCAACTCATGGATTGCTTTTCTGACGCATGCTCGCCCGTGCAGCTTTTTTTTTACGCATATTAGGTACTTTGTGCTAAAACAACAAATCCATTGATCTCTAGGGATTAAGACTCTTTTTGTTTTAACAATTCATATCTTTGCTCATGTATGTTGGATTTTTGTTGTTTTGTTCTTGTTTAATTTAGATAAATATTGGCTATTTGTCTAAACTGGTGAAGGGTACTTTTGTGGTATTTTCACTGTGTTACTCTGTGTGTTGGTACAAATCCTTTACACATTGCCTCTGAGATAAGCCTGACTGCTTGTGCCAAGCCACCAAGGGGGTGAGCAGGGGTTATCTGAGGTGTGTATCTCCCTTACACTGACTAGAATGAGGGTCCCTACTTGGACAGGGTGTAAACTGACTGCCAACAAGCGACTTGTCCATATTACTGATATCCACATTAGGTCTCTTCTGTGATGTCAAATAAGATCAATAGTCCTCCAGTGTCACTTTCTGTGATGTCACTTTTTGTGATTTCACTTGCAAATTAGAGAGGCCTCATATCTTCCCTTTTGCCCCCAGAAGTCCTAGGACTGGCCTTCTTAGCACAGACAGGCCTGTAAGATTGATGAGTATAGGCACCCTCCTTACCCAGGAATGTTGCACGACTGGAGAAAAAACTGATGGACTCCGCTTAGCTGAGCTTCATTGACTGATATTGTATGATACAGCCAGTTTATAAACTGGGTTTTTTCACATTTTTTTTTGTTCCTGCCTTCCTATAAAAGATCAGACATGCTTCCAGTGGACTGACATGGGTTAAAATATCATTGTGTTGCATGGTCAAAGGATTACATATTGATTCACCAGATATTGTGGGCATAAATCTGAGAGGACATAATGATCATATGGTGAATGTATAAAGTATTTACAACCATTCCCTTTCCTGGAATAAAGAGTCACCTTCACTTGTTTTGTTAGACTAACATTCGTCTAGTCTCAGTGAGAGACAGTTTCTGATGTTAATGGGTGAATTTAATATTATTTTCAAACTTATACATTTCTCACATTGAATTATGGAGGAGGAGGGTGAAGTTAGCGGTACCCCCTGTCTCAAAGATTACCTAATTAAAACGTGCAGAGTGTGTGTCATACAAATCACCTCTTCTACCTTTTTTGCACGGTCCGTAAACATGTAATGGCCATTCAGTTTCAGATAAGGATAAATCATAAACCCTTGTGAGGGGATGTCACTCACATAGAGTGATTATTTCTCATTGTATGTTATGTATTGGAACAAAATGGTGTACTTCATCTAACTCAGAAGTGACAGTGGCCACAACACAATGCATCTTTCTTTGAGGGATGCGTTCACAACTGATACATCTGAGTAAAGTGATAAATGTGCTATTAAACGCTGAATAGGAAACAATCATAGGGCAATTAAATAGCTGAATGTTCTAAGTAATGTGGAGATGCATACTGAAATTTATAATCTCTTTCATTCTGCTGTTCCCTCTTTCGTCCACCTACCAAGTGGTGCCATCACAATAGTAAAGATTCAAACCTCCTTATTCAATTCATTACACCAATGTTTTCCTCCAGGCACCCAGACCCCCCTGCGAGAAAATACCTAGGTCTGTGCGATTGTTTACTAGAGATTGTCGTAAACCGAAAAGTTAATTGATCTTTGCAATTAAATATCATAATTCCACCTTGATATGGGTGGCAAAGGCTAATTATAGTCGGGTGAATTCTAGCAACAGGGATTGGGATGAAGCCATTTGGGCTGAGTCACTTGAGGTTTTTAAAAGGGTGAACACGTCATGCTTCTGGTGCATTATAGCTTATAGCAGCCATGAGGGAAATACTGCAACTGACCACTAGATTCGAGCCAATAAGTTGGTCCAACACCTTCCTAATTTATACTCATCTAAAAGTGACCCGCTTTGTTGGTCACCATATAATCAATCTGCAGTTGATACTGGCTCTATGAATATGCACCAGATACCGAGTAAGCCATTGAATCCTTGAGACCAGAAAAGGCATCTGGACCGGGATAATTGTGATTTTACCAGTCAGATGTTCTAGTCTGAGGCCCATTTATCTACCTTTTGTCCAAAGCCACAGCTCGGGTGGGGGAGGGGTGGGAGGAACACCCCACACTCCTGGCACTGGGCTTTTATTAATATACCTATATAAAAAGGATGATGGATGTGCCACCAGTAACTTCAGGGCGGTTAGTTTATTGGACAACCCGCACAAGATTTCTTGCAGGCAAACTTTGAATGGGCTGGAAGATTGGATGGATGAAACACAAACTTTGTCATCTGTTAAATCTGGCCAGCATGATCAACCAAGCCTTAAGTCTGTTAATAATCCTTTGGAAATACATTAAGATTAGGAAAAAACATCTGTATGTTGCCTTTGTGGACTTGAGGGCAGTATTTGATCTTGTCCCCAGATTTAAGTTGTGGGAGCCCCTCAAATTTATGGGTGTCCTGGCACCATTACTTCCATAAGTTAGAAGGCTCCATAACAACAATTATGCTCATGTCCTTTGGGCTCGGCAGGGAGAGCTAACTGAATGCATTCCTGTCCGCAGAAGTGTGTGTCAGGGATGTATGTTGGCCTCTACATTTTTGTTGTTGTTTATCAATGATGTTAACAATGCACTTTTGGATTTTATTAATGATTTTTAAAGATTAATAGTATAGCAACCCCATCCCTACTCTTTGCTGATGATACAATTCTAATGTCACATACACCCATTGGCCTTCAGAATCTGTTGGACAGGTTTCAAAGTTTTTGTGACTCTAGGGTCTTGAAGTTAACATCTCCAAGACAAAGTACATGGCTAGGAATCCACACAAGACCTTCAGGAAGAGACTGAGGTTGGGTCATATCTGTTTGGACAAAGTATCCACATTTCATTAATTACATATCAGGGGTCAAAAATAGACTATCCTGGACCCCTAATGTTGAAAAGAGTAGAGCTATAATGCTACATAGAGGATTAAAAAGATCCACAGAGCTTCCATAACTAAATATGTGTCTCCTGCACTAGAGATCTATCAAGCTACGGTATAATTACCTGCCCTCTCTGAAGCTGAGATCAAAAACATGAATTTTCTGTCCCTAAGGTAGAATAACGTTGTTAAGATCGCTATTTAACCTACCACAAAGTACTTCCCTGCTGCTGCGGTTATTTTATGATCTGGGTCTGAAGAAAATTTAACAGTCAGATCTTTGTTATTTTGGGTAAGATTGTTGGCAACAGCTTAGTTTTCCCCTTACAGGGATGGCTTAGTGGAGACCTTAAGTTTGGATCTGACTGGTACTTGTTCCTGGCTTTGCCATGTAAGGGTCTGGTTGGGCACCCTAGGGCTTGATACGACATAGTCTGGCCCCCTTCTACATCCTTGCCAGGCCAAACTGAAAGAGTTATATTGGGATCATATTGTGGGCCCTGGCCACAAGAACGCCCTAGGGGCAGTCTAATAGAAACGTTCTTGGAAGTTAAACCATTTCCATTTAGCTATACACAATTAACCACGCATACATCCTATACCTGCACAACATACACAACACACAAGCTACTATCACACACAATACACAACAACCAACACCCACTCACTTCACAGCACCTACACCTCATCACTAATGGTTCCTACCACCTGTTTTGTTACACTACCTCACCGTATTTACCACCACTACAATGTCCCCACAAAAACACCCACGTTTCCCAGATGATGAGTTGAGGGTGATGGTGAACGAAATTGTCAGGGAAGAGCCACACCTTTTCGAAGTACAGGTTCAGCAAACATCAATAGCCAGGAAAATTGAGTTGTGGCAAAGAATAGTCGACAAGGTGAATTCTGTAGGCAGCTATCCACGCACATGGGACAACATCAGGAAGAGGTGGAACAAACTCAGGGGGAAGGTCCGTTCCATGGCATCCAGGCACCAGCTGATGGTATTCAAGACTGGCGGTGGGCCCCTCCTCCTCGCCCACATTTCACATCATGAGAGGAGAAGTATTTGGACATCCTGGATCCTGAGGGCATGATAGGAATACCTCGGGAAATGGAGTCTGGTAAGTCCCCACAACATTCATGTCATCAAAAAGTTTTGTCTTGCATGCTCCCTCACCACCTTTCCCCACCTCAATCAAATGTACAAATACCACTCTTTGGCATGCCACATGTCTACTAAATTCACCTGGTTCCACAGTCCTTGGAAATGGCATGTGAAGTATTGGGAACTACAGCACTACAACTCCCAGAAGGCACTATTGCACCATAAAGCAAACCAGTTCAATGCACTAAATTTGAGATGTCTTGCATGTGAAGCTAACATGAATATACCACTATTAAACTGTTTATGGCAATGACAGCAATGCAATGGCCCATTTCCACTACCATTAATAGCAAAACACAGCTACAGCTGAGTGCACTATCAAGCTGCCCTTAGAGAAAGGTTCCTAAGATTCACATTAATTCACCTGGGGTGGAGAACTAGATGCCAAATAGGATGTACTTGCAGCACATGCAGATGGAGGCCAGTGTCAACTGCTACCTCCTGTACTGTGTGCCATCTCTGACATGATAGTACATTGTTCACTTTTCATTTGGATGTATGATGTCATACACTTAACTAGGCAACAAATGTAATCACTCATGTCATTAGTCAGATAACATACGAGGGCATCAGCAGTATTCGAACTACCAACACACTCAAACAACTTTTAGCATGTTATGGAATTGAAAAATCTGAGTCTCACTTTGTTCTAACTAAGAATTGGTAGCAGCTGTCGTTGTCATATCAGGGGAGCAGGTAAAGGCAGTCTGTACATCTCACAAAACGTCACTACTACTCAAACTTAAACATGACATGTATCACTTACAGCAACTGTGTGCTTCACTTCTCCCGCAGGTAACCTTGCCAGTGTCACCATGGAGAGGATATCACGGACTGCCACAACCCCTCTGAATGAAGGCAGAGTGAGGAAAACACCCCTGGATGTTTGGACACTGGTGATGAAGCTGGCCCTTCAGGGACACCTGGTCATTCAAAAACTGTCAGCCCCACCGTGCCCGCATTAACTCCTCCCAGCCCTGTTGCTTCAACATCGCAGGCAACCATTCACCCCCAAACCTGTGTCCCAAGGACTGTTTCTTCCATTATGTGCCCCCCAGTAAAGGTACCAGAGTCTCCTCTTGTCACCACTGACAATGATGGAACTGCCACTACTGGCAGTGTGCACACTTTGCCAGGGGCACAGGCACGTGGGGTTAGGGTGCTTGGGAGGGATGGTGTGGGCCTGAGGTTGGGGACTCAAGGGACAATACTGACCAGGAAACTGTCTCCCAAGTCTTGGGTGCCTATCAACATTCCCAAGGGATTCACCATGATGGAGGAAATCCAACAGCGGCAAAGGGACAACCACCAGGAAGCCATGAGGCAGTAGCAGGCACAAAATGCCATCCTGACTTCCATTGTTGAGGTGTTGAGGGGCATCATTACTACCCTGAGTAGGTCTGCCACACAATATAAAGCCTCTGCCACTAATAATGAGTCATCAGCCCCTTCAGCATCTGCTGCTGCTAGTGGAATGTAGGCCCTGCCTGAGACAACTCACCTTCTGCAGCAGAGGAACCCCCCGCAAATGTGGACATCCAGGAGGTGCAGATGCCAAGACCAAACCCACTGCTAGCATGTGAACCTCTCCTGATTGTTTCCTTTTATGTGCCACAGCTGCACACTGTTTGCTGTTCTGATACCCAACTCCATTTTCATATGGTGCAAGAACACTGGACTTGTGTTTCCAAATGGTGTAGCAGCTGCCCTTATGATTTCATCCACCATGACTGAACCATTCAATGTTTACTTTCTGTTATTTCTGTTTCAATTACCCATATTATTTTGCACATACCAATAAATACAACCTTAACACAGGTACTGTGTAAGTGTCATGTATCAACTATGTGCAACTGTCATTGATGACACCTCTAGCCCCAACATGTCCTTCTGTATAGTACAACCTTTGTAATGGACATCACATGTGTTCTCTGTAACCAGGAGACTCATTACATTGGTATTGTAACATAAGCATAACCCAAATCATCTCCACACATGTATTAGTAGATTGACAATCAGTCGATGGAGTAGCAGTGCTGGTGACTTCAGAAAGTCTGCTTAGGTGTCATACACTAAAGACCTACATGATACAGAAGTTAGGTTCATGTCAGTCTTTCTACAAGCCAAGAGGCAAACAGATTGGTCCTTTGTATCACCAGGTAAAGCCTTATCACACACCCACACCTTAGTTTCCTAATAATCATACCCCACGAAACAGACAGAGATCAGTACTGATGTCCCCAGTCCTCTAACCTTTCACTTACCATGATCAGGTACCTGTAGGCTTGGCACTCACCTATGTTAGTCCTCAGAGACATGCACATTGGTCTGCAAAGTATTAACACACTGGTAGCTATGTACGAGGTAGGTCACATACAACAGAAACCATTATGATGGGAGAGGCTTTGGTTCAACATTTTCACATGTGTCAGACACATATGGACACACACATGGCACCATTTGATCACCTCCATTACCAAACAGGTATTCTTGTAGGAAAAACACACTTCCATCCCAATGTCCTGACAGTCTTCCCATATAAGTGACACTCCACATACATACTCATACTAATCAGTACCTGGTATTGTCCATGTCCACTTCTCATGTCTGCCTTCAAATCCCATCTGCCTCTGACACTGTCTGTAATTAGCCATTGAGGATGAGCCATTAAGAAACACTGCAAATCTGTGAACATCAAAGACATAATTGTATACATACATCTATTCTGACAAGTCATTTGTACAAGAGTGACTTTGCTTGTACAGTAACAAATCACGACACTGTATACCACACTGTTCAGTACACAATACCAACTAACAATCAGCATTCATACCTGAGTCATTGGCATTGGAGCAACCTAAGACCACACAAATGATGGTAAATAGGAGGTGACATGCCAGGCATCAATTATAGACTACAAAATGGAACCTCACTTTTAAGAACACAGCACATACCTTTAGTCAGTTGAAGTACTGATTTATGAGATCTGCCCTGATATCTCCAGCTTCATCTTCATCAGGCCCATCCTCACTTGCCAAATCTGCATTTCCACCCACAGGTTCTGCTGGCTCCTTCTCATCTGGAATGAATGGTATATGACATCTTAGGGCAAGGTTGTGGAGCATGCAGCAGGTAACAATAATTTGACATACCTTTTTGGGTGAGTAGAGGAGGGCTCCTCCAAATTTGTCCAGGCTGTGAAATCTTGCCTTCAGGAGCAGAAAAGTTCGCTCCATGACACTCCTTATCCTTCCGTGGGCCTCATTGAAGCGAGCTTCCCTTGGTGTGGTTGGGTACCTCACTGGTATCAATAACCAAAGACGGTTTGGATAGCCAGAGTCACCTGTAAGGAATAGGTATATCAACACAAACATACATCTTGGACATGCACATTTGTGATAGCAGGAGAAAAACTTGGCAGACACATGTCATACATGACTTGCCAACCAGCCAAACCCTCTCTGTGTAGAGTTGTGTCATCAGCAGTGGGATATTGCTGTTCCACATGATGAAGGAATCATGGACTGATCCTAGAAACTTTGCACATACTTGTGAAATGTACTAGTCTGCCAAACACACCATGTGGACATTGATGGAGTGGTAGTTTTTCCTGTTCCTTAATACCTGTTCATTGGCATGGGGGGAACCAAGGCTACATTGGTGCATTTTATGGCTCCAAGCACATGTGGAACGTCCGCTAAAGCATAATAGTCTGCCTTCACATGGGCCACATCTGCACGTTGGGGAAACCTGATGTAGCTTTCCAGGTGTTCTGTATTCTGAAATGAACCAGTGGCCAGGAAGTGTAGCACTGACATGACTTGAACAATTAGAATTATGATTTTGGGATTGTGAATGGCAGGCATCAGATCTGGCTCCAACCAATGACATAAATCCATGAACTTATGCTATTCAAGCGATATATTTGTATAATGTGTCTCTCCTCCATGGTGTGCATGGCTACTAGTGGGCGGTAGACTGGAGGTTTTCTTCCTCTCCTCATGCTTGGGTAACTATATGGGGCAGAAACAGATTGTAAGTGTATTTTACAATGTACACATATTGAATATGTTCATATAGAAGTCATATATATCTCCATATGATGTCAGATGAATCATATGACTTTTGATGTACAGCATATTGCTCTGCATTCTATGTCAGTTCCCTTTGATTCAGATTCCCTAAACCCTCAAATGTACTTTACATGCATATATATGTGACTGGCAGTGTTTGATAGTCCAACCTAGTTTACATGTGAGGCTTCTTTGTTGCACTTATACTGCATTGACGTTGCAAATATGCTGTTGCCTATAGATTTTCATTTCCATTACCAGCCATACCTCTTTTACACAGCTTTTACAATACACATGCACATTGAGACTACTAAACATGAAAGCAGCACTTAAAACATGTTCATAAAATATAGTTTACAGTAAATGACGTACTAAACATGAAAGCAGCACTTAAAACATGTTCATAAAATATGGTTTACAGTAAATGATGCACCTTCCATTACTTTCCCATACATATAATTGCCTCAAAATTACAGCTGCCTGCCGTACTGTACCAGAAATGAGGCAGTGACCTAACCCCACCGGCGTATGTTGTCATGGCAGTAGGTGGTAACAACCGCGGTGGAGATTGCTGACTTTGGCTGACTTTAGCCAATGGCAATGGCAGCTGGTGGTGACGGTAATGTACGTGACCGCCTCTTCTGCAGAATCCCTCACTTGACTCCTGACACTGCTGCCAGCAAGACCTCCACTACCTGAGCTGCTGTGTACTGCCTCTGGGAGCTATCATGCCACATCCTGCTGGTGATAGGGCCCCAACCTTCACTCCCCCAGAAAAGGTGGACAAGCTTGTGGATGCGGTGCACCAGAGGAGGAGGTGAGTCCAATGGTATACAAATATGTGAAAGGTGGAGTGTTTGATGGTATACATGAAATGTGCAGTAGTGAAGGATTGAACACTCGTGTGGGTGTATGGACATGTGTACATGTGCATGAGCAGACATACAGTAGTGATAAATGTTAGATAGTGTGTAATCTAACTGCCATCACCAAGCAAGTGCAGACCCTGGGGGTCCACAACAGCCAGAGCACCAACTGTATTTAGCGGTGGGATGCCCTGAGACATTGGGCCCAGAAGACCACTGAGGCCCAACTGGGGAGGTTCTCCCAATGAGGGAGGGGTGTCTGTCAGACCTTGACCCCATCATGGCCCGCATTTTGGTGCCTACCCTGAGGTAGATGGGCGTTTGAGGGCAGCACAGCAGCCAAAAGGGAGTAAGTATTAACTACACACATGTACGTCCCTCTACCAGTTCAGTGTATAGTGTGTAAGTATTTAAGCGTGATAATGTGGTAAGTGCTAAAGGCAAAGGGTCCCCTAGGAACACCTAGGTATAGAGTTAATAACATTGATATACAGATGTGAGCATTCTATTGTGTATAGGGACATAAAACTCACTTATGTTAACCATGTTGTGTTAAAGCATGTTGTAGTGAATCCTAGTTCGTTTTAATGGGATAACAGGAGTTAGCTTAGCCCCTGGCTTGCTAAAAATGCCAGTATACTTGAGAACACTGTTGAGGAACAAGACGTGGGCAGTGACTCTGTTAGACAGCGCAGCAGAGGTCAGGATATGTCGCCAGAGTCTGAAAGATCATCTGGATGCGACAGCAACTAGCGATTTCATCGCAGTTGAAATAGCGGATGGCCGCGTTCTCCCCCTCGATAGGGTTTATGATTTAAAAATTCAGATAGAGGGAGACGTGGAGCGCACTATTAGTGTGATATTTTGGGATGAACTTACTAGTGATATCCTATTGGCCGAAAGACACTGGCCACCTAAACACATCCGCAAGCACCCGCATGGGGAAGATGTCATTTTGCCTTCTTTCTCCGATCTTGTTCCGAAAGCAGAAAAAGAAGCCTATGCTGTTGAATGGGCTTTAGCGCAGGCACCTGCGCTATATCGCAATCATGTAGGTTGGGACAAGGAGTCTCTGTGTCATGTTATTTCCGTTAGGTCTACACCCCAACCGCAGCCACAATATCCTGTCAAACATGAAGCAAAATCTCCGGTGAGGGAGATCCTCACCCAACTTGAGCACCAGGGAGTGATTGAGCCCTGTACATCTGCAATGAATAATCCGTTATTACCCGTTTCATATAGAATAGTCATTGATTATAGACATTTAAATAGTCATACACGCACATATGCTATACAAAAAACACACAGCACAGCACTAATAAACAATATAGTGCGCAAAAAATATAAAACAACATTAGACATATCTAATGGCTTTTTCTGCCAGAATTTAGCACATGAAAGTCGGGACCTGAGTGCATTCTCATTTGGCTCTCAGAAACGCTTTTGTCATTTACCTTAAGGCTATGAAAATAGCCTTGGGCTATTTTCAGCCCGTGTAACATCAATATTTCATGATATTGATTCTGAAGCGTTATCCTACGTGGATGACATATATCTCACAGACGACGTCCTTGACATTCATCTTACAAGGGTCGATCGGATCATTCTGGGATTTGCAGACCTCGGTTACAAATTCAACTTTAAGAAAAGCAAGGTCGCCTTTCTCAGTGTATTATTCCTTGGATATGAGCTATCAAATGAGGGAAAGACCCTGGCCCGCACTTTCTGGAAAAATGTGCTCAACTGAACCCTCTTAACACACTTAAGAAACTACAGTCATTACTAGGTTTCTTTAACTTTGGCAGAACATACATTCCAGATTATGCACAATGTATCAAGCCACTTTATGACTTGGTTCAGCCCAATTGTAGCAGACACTGGACGGTTGAACATACCCGCATCCTTAGGGATATGCAACAGAACCTGCTTGAAGCTAAACACTTGCCCACATGTGAGAATAAAACAAATTTGGTTATCAGAATAATAGCTGGTGCCATTGGATTTACTTATGTCACCTTCAATGAGGGTGACACGGTTCCCATAGCGTATAAATCACATTTAGACTCCAATGCAGAACAGCGTTTTGCACCTACAGAAAAGATTCTGACGGCAGTTCAGATGGCCGTCATAAAAGAGAGGCCACTTGCCCAGGGGAAACGTATTATTGTTGTCTCCCCGGTGCCGGCCTTAGAGGCTGTCACCAAAGCTAGCGTTCCCAACGCTAAAGCATTACATCCACGTTTGATTCAATGGGCAACGTCTCTGACCGCCACTGATGTTGATTATATATTCAATCCAAAACTTCAGACACAAGAGTTTCTCCAGTACGAACAAGAGTACCCCGCTCCTCTAAATATCTTGCCCCTGGACAGATACCATACTGTCATATTTACTGATGGTTCAGCACAACCAGCTGTAGGTACTAAACATCAATACTCCGTAGCTTGCGCAGCCGTGAGCGGAATGATGGAAGATGGAGTCTTCCACCAACACAATACCTACACGCAGACCCTAGGGGACTGCACGGCCCAGTTGGCTGACCTTAAGGCTCTTATTCTAGCACTAGAACATACTGAGCCAGGATGCCGGACTTTAATAGTCTGTGACTCATATTACTGCATTCAGTCCTACAATGACTATCTCAATCATTGGAAACAGAACGGGTTTAGAGATTCTAAAGGGAACACCATTAAACACAAAATATTGTGGGGGAGGGTGGCTGATCTTAAGGATAAGCTGCTGTGTGTCCATGTAGTACATACATTGGGACACCAACGTGTAGGGGTACACGTTACCAGTAATACATTGGCTGATGAAGCGGCCAAAGCAGAAGTAGCTACGGCTTCTGTGGCTGCAGTGACTCGTTCTCAGACAAGATTGGATATTGAACTATTGACTGCCGTTAAAGCTTCGGTTGCAGGCAAGCCCCTTCCGAAAGGTTACCCTACAAACTATACTTACCATATCAGTGCGCAGAATGTTGCTTACACCACAATTCCTGGGGTTGGAGATCGAGTGATCCCCAATGAAGACCAGAGATTAGACCTAATTATAGCAGCGCATGAGGGTGTCGCTTCTGCACATGCTGGTATATCGGCCACGATCACACTCCTACAGAAACGCTTCTGGTGGCCTGGTCTATGCAGATGAACAAAAAAATATGTCCTTTGCTGTGACATTTGCCAGCAGATAAAGGGCTCTAATATCAAACACCCACTGCAGACATCCCTCCTAGTGCCAACAGGCCACTACAGTGTGTGTACCTGGACCATTGTGGTCTCCTACAGCCTGATGGTGCATACAAATACATTCTAGTTGCTGTAGATTCTTGTTCTAGATTCCTGTGGGTATGGCCACAGCGGTCGGCTGACGCTCGGACTGTTGTAAAAGACTTCCTGATCTTTATTGGTACATTTGCGGTTGCAGCATTCCATTCTGACCAGGGCCCTGCATTTGCCTCTAAGGCATTCAGGGACACCATGGGTACGATGGGTGTTGAACTCCATTACTCCTCACCATACCATCCCGAGGGAAATTCAGTCGTGGAGAGGTGGAATCGTGATCTAAAGCAGTCCTTAACAGCTTGAGTATAAGGTTCAGGCCGCAGCTGATTACATCACCTATATGGGGCCCAGAGAGCACTGAATAATCTGCCAACGCAGTCCTTGGGGGGACGCACTCCATATGAAGTTCTCTTTGGGATACCTATGTATGTCCCAGATCTAGATGCCCCTGTTATGGTGGCAGCAGAAACACAATTTGACATAAATGAACGTCTCACTGTTTTACAGGAGCTTCAGCAATTTTGTGATGATCATCTGCAAGTGCTGCCACTTTAGGAATAAGGGATTTAGCGAAAACTTCATCTGGCTGGATTCCTAAAGTTGTGGATCTGGCTTGTGAGAAGATCGCAGTGAAGAAGGAGTTTGGTCCATCATACAGAGCACCTGTACCGGTCTTGGGAATTCAGGGCATCAGGACTGTCATCTTACCACCCCTGTCTGCCTCTAGAACGAACAGATTCATCTCCATCGATGACATCAAATTACACCATGTGGCCGATCCTTCACAGTAGACCAAGAGGTCCCTTGGGTGGTTCCCGATCCCCTCTCACTACCCAACAGGACATACATCTACACAGTAGGATGAACAACACTACTACAAACTAAGCAACAATGTCTAATGCTGTTCCAGACAGCTCCTCGACCATGGGGAGGGCGGAAAATGAACTCTTGCTAGTTCCTGTCACCACTTCAGTGATCACTCCTGTCCAAGATTTGGCTGTTTTTTACACAAACACATCACAGACTAATGACATCGTCTACCAAGAGCCTCCACGTGAAGTGGACCAAAGTACGGACAGTGCACCGGCTCCCGTGTTTGCAGAGACTGCCTCTGGCTATTTCATTGACATTGATGCCTTTTCTTCAGACTTATCCACTACTGTGATTGACAATGTTTCAAGAAGGAGTAAGCTGTATCAATGGCTTAAAAAGAACTATTTGATATACCCATGGAACTATTTATGGTTCTGTTTGACATTTTTTGCATTATTTTTATGGATTGGTTTTGGGACTGTTTTCTTTTTGCTTATAAATGGTCACTATATTCCTGATCGCTCCTCTGTAGAGCCTGTTGATGAAGTTTAAACTCCATATCATTCCTCACATAAGGTCCGAAGATACTTGTCCCCTGTAAATGTTACAGCAATACCGATTTCTGATGGGATTGTGTGGGACAAAGTTCCATTTGATATATACGGGCCTACAGAAATTCTTCTAATACCATACGTGTTCAAAATTTCTATGACAGATGTAATTACACCTGATGTTGTCTCTGATGATTGGGATGTCCAAACAGTTGATTCCATGCTAACTAAAATGAAGGACTATTCTGCTTTTGAAAGCGATGATGTATATGAACATACAATGAACTATGGGGAAATGTTCTGCTATAACAATTGGGGACATTACTACCTACACTGTGCCACTAGACACAGGCCAGTATTAAACTACACACAGTGGCAACACTGTTTTACACCACCGGTGGGGAGCCCAAAGTACTATATTGATAAATTTACATACTTTTCTGGGCATGACACAAAAAAAGCAGAGTTGTATTATTTTAAAATACCTCCGGCACAAATTAGGAAAATTTTGCTAACTGATACAAAACTGATTTATTCAGATCCCTTTGTTTCCCGGCTCGCAGTAGAAGGTTACGAATACTGGAAGAGCACTATTGATTTGAAAAGTGTATGGGGATCACAAGATTGGCAGATACAGGGTAGGGAGGCTTTATTTCGAGCATGCCTGATTCCTGTGCAAATGATTTTCTTAAATGACACAATTCAGTAGACATCCTGTCTGGAGTTAGCAAAAATTAAAGACTTGAACACGCCCAATATCCCTAATCCGGCAAGGTTTAAAGATTGGCAATACTTCCTTAATATCACAGAGGACAGGCTAGATGCAATGGTTAAGGCTGGTACCTATAATTCTTCACTTTCCAGTCCCGGTGGGTGGTTAATATGGCCCACTGACACTAATGAGTGTCAAGCACATTTTTTGAACTCTTCAGGGGGCTTTTCAATCAACCGGCTAGACCCTCACTTTGTATCGGGTCAACATACAGGTATAGTTACAACATACAGTGTGGGTAAGCTGTGCCAGCAATGGATACAGACCAACACGTTAGCTGCAGTTAAGAAACATCTGAACACTCTTTCTGAAGATGTAGACTTGCAGGATTTTCTGCTTGGTCCTAGAAAAAAGCGCTCAAAAAGGTTTTTATATGCTATGTACAATGAAATTTGGAAACTTTCCAAGATTGAGGCTGCTGCGCGTTTAAGGCAATTGGATAAAGAAAATTTAGAAAAGGCATTAGCAGTTGTCGACAACGGCATGAATACACTGTCCAACAGGATTTATTCACTATCAAATATAGTGTTGTCTGCTATTGATATCACTCAGACAGACTTGTCCCGGTTATATCATGGGCAAACACAGCTACGTTCCATCATGCAGCTGGGTTGGACTTTACAGACACTGAAAAATGGCCGCATTCCATGGAAGCATATTAACGGGAGTGAATTCTTCACTGCTTTTAATTTTTCCAGAGAACAACAGACATTGGCTAAAAGGTTTCACCATGCTTCATGTAGAAAAGTTAGATAAGTTGCCCTTCACGGTAGCAGAGAGTCCTTCAACTATCTGGCACTTACATGGCATAATTAATTTACCCATTTCGACCTTTCGTTTCTCAAGCTGCCTGAAACATCTTGCAGTGGGAAGGTACGAGCAACTAGAAGATAGCTATAGTGAGGAAGAGTGGGAGTTGCCCTTTGACTATAAATGTCTGAACGGCGAAACAGAGGTCTTTCTTAGCGGAAGCGAATGTGAGACTGCTGTTAGTCATTCCATGATATGCAAGCAGGTGTCCCTTCATGGTCTTTGCAATGCGAGGGTCACAAATTTGGCTTGTTTGCTGAAGGGTACTCCCGTCCCTTTTATTCGCCCGGTATTTCATGTACTTTTCAATGGAAGTTATGTGGTACTGAACGATCAAAGTTGTAGCGGCATGCGACTAGGAATTACTTACGCAATCTCAGTCTCGAAGGTTGTTACGTGTTGTGGACATGTTTTGTTCCTGCCACATGAGAGATAAAAGTATCTGACATGTGGCCCCACATAGATACTATTAATGTGAACTATGACAAGCTGAGCAGACTAAAGGCGCTATTGTTTAAAAAACAGGTCGCTTTGACATCCGCAAAGGAGACGTATGCTATCCAGATTGCGAGATCATCAGCCGAGATACAATCCCTATTAAATACCAACTTCCCCAAGCACTTTGGAGAACTGGTATCCATAATATTCAATGCTTCGAGCACCACTGGGATTGTTAATTTCTTTAAGGCTGTCGGGTCTGGTTTTGTGTCCATCTTCCAGACCGTCTTCAGAGTCATCCTGTCAGCCATCCATTCGCTCTTTTCAAGTGTGTTTGGTGGCTTTCCAATTATTTTGGCTTTGATTGGCGGACTACTACTGCTATTCCTTCTGATTCGCAGTGGTTGTTTCTTTTCAACTACGCAGAGCAATGGAGCCGCTCCTACCAACTCCACTGTGCCGTGAACGCATGGTTCGGATCTTCGGTGCACCCTTGCTGGTGGAATTGGAGCATGACTGGTCGTTGTCATTTCGGCCCCTTCTCTGGTGCGTACAACCAGTCTTCCGCTGCAT
The DNA here is from genome assembly GCF_031143425.1 of Pleurodeles waltl. NCBI lineage: Eukaryota > Metazoa > Chordata > Amphibia > Caudata > Salamandridae > Pleurodeles > Pleurodeles waltl. The sequence goes on along the minus strand of NC_090448.1, from coordinate 744,730,326 downwards.
ATGGTGCCTCTTTGAACATCTGCCTATGGTCTGTCTTGCTGTTGCACCGACATCTCCTGTGGACCACGAACTGCTGATGTCCCCGATGAGGGTTCATACACGGTCATGCCCCTTGAGACTGAGGTTGCTCCGCGAGGCCACCTATGAGCCTTCCGTTTTGAGTTCTACCATGGACGAGGACACTGCAACGAATGACGTTCCACCAGAAAGTTCTGCTCACTACTGCTCTGTGGATTTGTTTGTCCGCCCAGCACTCGATTTAACACCAGATGATGTTGACTAATTTTTTAGGTCATTGGTTGGTGACTTCGATGACACTCTTCAAGATCATGCGTACAGCAAATAGTTTGATGAATTAGCTTGCCATTCCCGATTAAAAATTATGCATTTAAATCGACTTACTTTGGCACGCTGTGCTTGTCATGGTTGACATTAACATCTCTGTATGTATTTTAGCGGAATTGTTTTTATTACCTTTTTAACACATTTTAAAGATGTTTTAGCTGGTTTTCATGCTTTTAGCTTTTTAGTTCAGAGCAATTTTAGCATTTGGGTTCCTGTACCTTCGTCATACCTGTTACGGCAATGGGGAGGGTGTAGTGAATCCTAGTTTGTTTTAAAGGTATAACAGGAGTTAGCTTAGCCTCTGGCTTGCAGACTCGTGCCCCGTCACCTAGTGACTTTTAACCTACTTAGCTTGCTCTGTCTTAGCCCATTTAATTATTTAATTCTTCTAAGATGGCTGCCTTGTTTATAGTTAGGCCACTTGTTATGATTTACATTATCAGTGTCACCGCGCTAAGGCGTCAAGATCAAGCAACAAAGACAAACTTAGGGATTTCCCCTCTCTATACTTTCGAGGGATTGTTTATATTAATTGCCGTCCCAAGCATGTCTGTTATCTATTGTTTGGGAACACACCTACATCAGGTGTCCTTGTAGATCTGTATAAATACATCGCACTTTAGACAGATAATCAGAGGGATTCCGACCAGAGGGCATCGCCATCATTGCTGATACCGATGCTGCATTCGTCTTGACGTTGACCCAGTCTTCGTGTCCCTGCGGAGTCTGAGATAGAGACCTCATTCCAAGGTAACAAGGGTTGGGGGCTCCTCTCATGGACATGGCATTGGCAGATTAGGTTTAGCAAACCCAGCTCTCCTCTAGGTAGGAGGTTAGGCCTCTCACATTAGGGTATTAGGGCATAGTACATCTCGTATGTCTTCCTTATGCATTGCAAGATGGTGGGGGTCTTTGTAATAATGACTCTCGTGTTCACAATTCTGTTTCTTGCATTATTCATTATCCTAATCATTGCAGCCCATGCAACTTATAACAAATTGCAGTTATGTTAAATAAAAACCATTGAAACTTTACTGCATCTTTGTCATTGCCTGTGTTTGTATGAGACATGATATATCTGTGAGAAAGGGCTAATCTCCGTTTAACCACAACATTCCCTGAGATGTCTTATTCTCGAGTCCATGCGTAAAGGCTGCCACAAATCACCTTTTACTATTGTGTTTCTGGTGAGGTGCTGCTAGTGAGCCGGTAAGGTTGGGACAACAGTTGCGATTTGTTGTAGGATAGGCATAGTCGCCTACAGACAAAAGTACTGTCATCCTTTAACCAGCAGTCTTGCCCAGAGCAAGAGTCCAAACTACAACAATGTGGTGATGCACATATGACTGTGTCATATGTGTAGCACTATTCTGCTCATACTTCCCAGATATCCTGTTTGTACGTTGTTAAGGTCTTTGGTCTCTGTCTATTCCTAGTCCATTGGATCTACCTCTATGTGCAACATTGGGACTGGCAGGTGAGAAACAGGCTAATTATTCAGGAGTTGTGAACTAGATATAAAGTTCATATGAGTGTGATCTCAATCTGAAATCTGAAATTGTGCTACACTTACTCAGAGGTGTGAGGAGGTGTCCATATTGTTAAGTGTGGACTGTACATTGGCAAAAGTGATGTTTATGCAGGGTGGACATCCTACATGAAGAAAAGCATGGTGGTAATTCTACATTCCTAGTGCAAGACATATCATTGACATGTGAGTTCAGACTATTTGTACCATGTACATGGTATTGTGAAGGTAAGTGGCCAACCTGCTATTACCTTAGCCAATGTATTGTGGGCATGCTACATAGGACAGGACATCTCCTATATAGGTACAATATACACTGCTTTTTGCCAACATAATGTGTACATAGGTCATTCCTGCCATTTTTAAGATTTGTGATCCAAGTTTGGCGTACTTACTTTTGCTATTCTGGTTCTGTTTTGAAGCATTTTAGTGTGGCTAAGCTTAATTTACACTGGTTTCATTGTGTTGCAAATGCTGTAGTGACATTTACATGTTGATGGAATGATATATGTTATCAGTCAATTTTCTGGACTCTAGCTGTATGTCTCAAACATGGTTACTTAAGACGTTGTTTATCTCAGTGTAACTTTACTCCACAGATGTAAGGTTACTCATGTCTGAAGTGCTGATAGTGATGTTGGTATTTTTCGTATTGTTTATTTGAGGTTGATACTCATCATGATTAGTAGAACTGTATGTGGCCTTCATGCACATAACAGGTGTCCATTGTATTGAAGCTATTTCTATGTTCCCTGGGGTTGTCTGTGGGTAAATTGTGTGTGCTAAGTAGGCCCCTATTGCTGTACATGACTTTGTTTTCTACATGAGAATGACTAAGATAAGTAGGTCCACAAAGAAGGTATGAACCATTGTAAAAACACATATGATACATGTGTTGTTGAAATGGATTTGATTTCTATTATATTCCCAATTTCGATATGCCAAATGAAGTAGGTGCATCTGTGGTTATCACCATTGTAAATGTTATAGACACAGTTACATGTTATGAATATGATTGCTAAGCAACATGCTGTGTTGTAATTGGAATTATATGAGGTAACTTTCATAGAACATGACATCTGGTAATGGACTGAGCAAGTATAGATTTTCAGTATGTATGAATTTGAAATCAAAGTTAACACTAACTCCCATTGATGGGTTGTTGTTTCACAGTGATGCTCCATATAGGGACAAACTTTTTATGTTGACAAATCATCTTGTGCAGGAATGGTTTGTGTTGTAGCTGTACTGATAGGATGGTGATCTAGTGGTCAGATAGTTTGCTTATGTTGTGTGTGACATTGTTGGCAAAAAGGGCTGTGGAAAGTATGTAGTTATGACATGATGTTGCCTCAAAATGGTTCCTACCTGGGCGTGTTTTACACACCGATGTGATGTTACTGTTGTCTATAGTGTAATTCAGGTATATGTAAAGAATTTGATGACCCTACCTCTCTCTCTGTTTCTCAGCATCGGCACAGCCGAGTGGGGAAGCTGCTGGCCACGGGGCCCGAAGTCATGATACCACTGACACCGAGGGACCATGTGGCCCGGAGGGAAGGGGGGTGCCAAGGGGGAGACAGGATCCAGTTCTTCATCTTCGGGATCCTCCTCCAGTGGACACTCCCTGGTGGTGGTGGACCCATCTGGAACCACCTCAGCACCATTTAAGTCTGCCACCCACCTTACAACCACCGCCCTCCCTGTTGCTCCCCACTCAGTTTGCCGAGCCCACTCACCCAAGAGCGTAGGTGTCTCATTTGTTGCAGGCACCTCTGCCGCTGTCAGCCATGCTGCCCTCAGTGAGGAGGCTATTGACCTCCTGAGGTTCATCTCTGTGGGTCAGTCAACCATTGTGAATGCCACCCAGGGACTTGCAACTCAGATCCAACAGAGTAATGCGTTCCTGGAGGGTGTTCACAGTACACTGGCTGGCCTACAGAGATCCTTTCAGGCTCTGGCCTCCACACTGACAGCAACCAGTCACCCTTTGTCTACCGTCCCCCTCCACCTTCCTCTTCCCAACCCCAACTTCCCTGACCCAGCCAAGGCACACAGACAGAAAGGCATGCATCCACCTCAACATCCAAGGGAATCTCAGACAAACATAAACACCACAAGACACACCACCGGCATTCACACAATCAACATTCAGATGCACACACAGCAACAGTCGCATCCTGCCCTGACACCCCCACCACCCTCAGCATCACTGACAGGACACCTGACACACCTGCAGACACCACACTAACAATCACAGATCCAGCCACTACACCAATCCTACCCACAGACAGCACCACAGCATACCCTCAGACATCCACCCCAGTCACCATACCAGCTGACACCACAACCACTGACACACCTACATGCAGAATATCCACCACCCAACAGACACTCACCCACCCACCATGGCATCCCCCAGCACCTCCACCCCTCCTCATCCCAAGACACATAAACACCCTCACTCACCCACCACACACAAACATACCTCGCACAAACATACACCTAAGACATCCACACCAATACCTCATGCAACCACTCCCTCTCCCCTCCACACCCACACCCTTTTGCTATGACCATCCAAGTGTGTCAAAAAAGCTTTCCTTTCTGAGTTTGCCTTTTTCCCTACTCCTCTCCCACCCTGTGATACCCCTAGACATTCACCATCTCTCCCCAAGTCTGGCCCTTCCACCAAGACCTCCCCTGCCCCCCTACAAGTACCTATGCCCCTCCCCTGCCAAGAAGTCTACCCCTCCCAAAAAAACTCAACCTTCCCTAAAACGTAAAACAAAGGCAACCCCCCTCCCAAGCCAGATCGCAAAGGCCCCCTTCCAAAACCTAAACCTAACACCCCATCACCCTCCCCGATAACCCCTGAGGTGAATGCCTGCCCCCTTGATGCCCCTACCTGTGGAAGTCACATGGCAGTCAGGAATCAAGTTCAGGGCACACATATGTGCACTGTGTGCATCAAGACTGTCGTATTTTGGACTGGCCTATGGCCTTGTGTTGCAAAGTTCTTATTTTTTAAATAAATTAGAGCCAACTTGTTGTTGGTTTACTGAGTACATCTTTGTCATGCACTTCTTTCCCTAGTATGGAGTTTTTCCTGGCTGACAGTTGTGTGTCTGAACTTGTGTATGTGTGTGGTGCTTCTGCTACCTATGTTGTTTAGTCAGTATGTAAGGTTCTGTGCAGTGCTTTTGTCTGACAGTGCTAGGGTGTGTGTTGTGTGATGGACATTTGTGTGTTTGAGGCATTTTATTGTGTTGGTATTGAGTGGTGTTTGTGTTGACATGTGTTTCTTGGTGTGTTGTATGGCTTTGTGTGCTTTGACTGTGTGCGTCTGCGTGTTTTGTACATGGTATGTTAGATACAATGTTCTGTGTAAGTCGATCAGTAAGTAGTATGGTGGTGTAGTTGTAGGGTTTGGTTCTCTGTTGGTAGTGCATTGTGATGTATGTGGGTAGTGTCCAATGTGGGTCCCTGCCGGTAGACTGGAGATGATGCGGTTATGTTGTAGTTGTGATGTGTTGTGTGGTACTGTGGGTGGGCCTGTGCAGTGTTTCTGTGTGTACCTGTGTGTGTGTTTGTGACGTGTGTATGTGTGTGTGGTGGCCATTGCATAGTTGTTGTGTATGTGCAGTTGTGTGTGTGGCTGTATGTGAGTGTGCGTGTCACTGTGCTGTTACGTGTGACTGTCACCCTCCAATCCCCTTCCCGAATGTATGTTGTGTAAGTGTACAAAGATTGATAACATACAACAGTGACAGGTAAGTGTGTGTGTACTTACGGTTGCTGTCATCATGGTTATCAAAGATTTTGAAGTCTTTGGGCGAGCAGGAGCATCGGGATGACGTGTAGTTCTGGTTCCTTGTTGGTTCTGCGCGGGTATGGTTTCCCTGAAGGTGAGTCTCTCCTTTTATGCAGTTCGTTTCCTCCTGGGTTTCTGTGGTGGTGCGACCGTGGTGGAAACCTTGGCAGTGTGCAGCCTAGTAATTGGTTCGGCAGAAAAATGGTCTCCGCAGGCCTGCAGGTGGCTACCGTCGTCAGTGGCGGCCAGACCGCAGTGGCGGTGCCAGAGGTGCCGGTGGTGCTTTGGCTGTATTCTGTTGTGAATACCGCCATGGTCATAATTTGGCAGTCTTCTCTGCAAGCCTATTGGCGGTACAACTGCCAACATGGCGGTCCTAAGACCGTAAAAGTTGTAATAAGGCCCTAGGTCATGGAAAGCATAAGTACTTGGAGAAGGTGTAATAAGATTCACCTGGTGAGAAAAAGAGCGTATTGTATCAGCCAAGCCTTTGCAGCAATGAAGACCAAATCATCAGTAATATACGCCAGAGCAGCTGATGGAATATCAAGAGTTCTCATGGCCCTTGTCATGATGATTCTGTGCAGACTCAAATCAATTTGCTTGCTAAGGGGAACTTCTCATGCTGTACAATTCTAAAGGAAGAGTATCTGGCTATTTCAGAAATATTGAGGGGCGTGCTTTGGCTAGTTTATTGTTTATAATGCCATTCGGGTGCTCCAGTACTCCGAAGCTTTTGGATTATATCTACAGTAAAATATTTGTTCAATATTTAAAGCAGCACAAAATCTGTATGATTTCATCCTTAAAATGTGTGCCTTTGTCTGTCCCCAGTGAACCTAGTAATCTAAACATTGGGATCCGCTCTCTCAAAAGCAGTTTTACAACTATCAATGTTAATGCATAACAATTCTGTGTTGAATATGCCTCAATCCATTTTGAAAACAAACAAGCAAACTTTAAAATATATCTTAGACCACTGCAGGGTGGTATTTCTATAATATCCACCTGTAGTCTTGTGAAGGACCATCAAACTTCACTATATTACTCATCTTCACTCTAGTCTTTCTACTTACAATACTTTGTGGGCACACTATACATCTTTGACACAAATATTCTTCAATATTTAAAAATGGTGATTGCACCAATGCCATTTAAAGATGTCATCCCATCACAACCCACATGTGAATGTCCATGCATCCACCTTGCCATTTGCAGTAGCAATGAATCTGGGAAGTCTAAACTCCCATCAGTACATCTTTATATATAATTTCTATCTTGCTTGCATGCTGCTTTTTTTCCTCATTTGACATTTCCTTCTGCATTTCTTACAACGCATTTATTTGAATTGAGATTGAGAGAAAACTATTCACATTTTCGACGGCTATATTTGTATTTCCTAATGTAATTATGTAATGTACAGTTCGGCATGGAGTGCACTTTACTACTGCTATTTTCTTTTGTAATTTTAACCCATGCAACAAATCAAGAATGTGTGTCCAGTTTGAAATTGGGGGTTCAAGCAGAGGTCAGGAAACCCTGCTGCGACCAAAATTCCCCAAAAACATGCACCACTCCAAAACATTACTGACTACAAATATACATTGTAACATTCAATTTATTGACTATGCAACTAGGTCTAATAATGCAATCGATTTAGCAACTTCTGCTGAGGTTACTGAAAATGAGTATGATACCTCCACAATGTATGTTTATGTGGAAACTGTGTATGCTGCTCTTAGGTTTCTATGGACATCTTCAAACATGAGCCCTCCACAAATAAAATCAAGTCAGACAACTTGAGGGGGACACCTCGAATGTCTGGTCTTGGTTTGATACGTAGTTTTGCTACATCAATGCAGACATTTTCCAATTCATTTATTTCATCGTCAGTCTAATTTCTTGGCAATGGTAAACGTGTAGCAGGGTTGAGTGTTTCATGCCTTTTGATTGAAATGTTTGCAGCAGTCAGTACAGTCGCTGGACTTAAATTCAATGGTTTGTCAACAGAATGAAGCACCTACTACCAACTAGATAAACATGCAAACCACAATTGTTTCACTCCGCAACATGGCAAGGGTTGCAACAACATTTTTCATGCATCCAGGCAATACTGCTGTGACTGGATTCGACACTCCAGAAAAATGTGCAATTGGACTCTTAGAAATGCCATGCTCTTAAGTGAGAAGAGGAAGTGAACACCCTCCTTTTTCATGACAGAATAAATACAAATCTTTCTCATAGTCATTACTACAGCGGGTACTAGCCGGTCCCTTGCATACATTCTTCATGCCAAAGTACCAGATCAGAGGTACCTTTGTATGTCAGTCTCTTTAAAGGTTTTGCAATCAAGGAAAGGTTTGAAATCCACTGGCAAAAGAAGACAACCATTGCCTGAAATATCCTTACTTTTCTCTTTGTTGTTGGTGAGTTCACTCTCAGAACTGCAGTAATATTCTCTTCAGAAACCCTCCTCATTCCTATCTGAATTTGATGTCCCAAGTAAATAACATCTTTCGGGACGCGCTTTCAACGAGGGGGAAGGAGGCGGCAACTCTCTTTCCAGGGCAGGAGCCCTTTAAATCAGCGGCAGCACTCCTGCCTCGCGGGACGCGCTTTCAACGAGGGGGAAGGAGGCGGCAACTCTCTTTCCAGGGCAGGAGCCCTTTAAATCAGCGGCAGCGCTCCCGCCTCGCGGGACACGCGCTGGCGGCGCCCGGGCAAAGCCCGGGCCAAGGGTGGGCCCGTCCTGCGCCCGTCAGCGACCGGAGGAGGCCGGGCTGGGCCACACCATTTTCATCCTGACTTTTGAGGTCGGTGAACAATGGACGAATATACTTTAGTCACCCGAACACCCTACCAACATAGGTGAGCAGTACTTTAGGCCCTCCTGTTGTCTTAGCCTTTTTAACAAAGCCTCAGTGGAGCGAAATTAGGGTGGGAACAGGGGAGGAAAAGTACCTGCAGATAAAGACTGTCAATCTTTGGGGTTGGACTAAAGCGTTGGATCAAAGCAAGATGGGCAGACGGAAGGGGGGGATGCCTCTGGAAAAGGCCGGCAATAATAAGACTCTAGACGGTTTCCTCCAAAAAGCGGTAGGGGCATTAGAAAAATAAATTGAATTGGTGGAGCGCCGTCTAACTGCCCCCCCATTGACAGAGGCTCCACCGAAAACTTTTCCACAACTTCTTCACCCACCCGCTTCTCGGCCTGCCTTGGTAATTCCACCTCCAACCACCCAAATGGCTGCAGAAGAGCCCCTGGAAAATGCTACACAGCCCCCAGAACCTACACAGCCTCTTCCAGATAGACCTGCACCCACCCCAGAGCACAGCTCAAAGGGCAAAAGAAAACTAGGGGAGGCAAACTTAAAGAATAAACTGGCCCGTGTTTTGAACTCCCCCAATCATGCCGTGCCTACTCGGACCAAGGACAGTATACCTGCCCAAGCTACTAACAATGGCAGTTCGGATATAGCCTTTATAATAGATTTCATAAAAGACGAGCTCTCTAAAATGCTATGCCCTATAACAACTCGCCTATTAGCCATTGAGGAGAAACTTGACGGTCTCATCAAATCCAACCAGATGACCATCTCTTCCGCACTAGATTCACAATATGCCCACCAAAATCTTCCCCCGAGTCCCCCAGTCAACAGTGCCAGTAGCCTTCCCTTATCATCGAGCACGGTCCATAACCCTCGACCAATTTGTCCTGACTCTCTGTATCAACCAGTGAAGACTTCATCAGTTAGACTGGCCAAAGCCCCTATAACCAAGTACTCTAAGACTGATCCCCTCTTCCCAAGGGGGATTGACGAAATTGTTTCTTCTAATAATATGGGTACAAAATTGCACAAAGATACCCCAGATCAGACCCACCCTCTAGCAGATCAGGTGCACAGGGACCAAGGAACTAATATGGGAACTTTACACCTACCACCTGAAGCTTTCCCTTATGTGCTTGTTATCACAAGTGTTCCTAAGCTCAAGTCCAACATTTCCGAATCATTTACAGAACTGAAAAATAAGGTCATTCACTGGCTACACAGACACGCTAGATTTGCTTTTCATATGATACCCTCAATATTAATGGTGAGGAGGGTGGGTTGGGTGGGTCCACTTAAGAATCCCGGCACGGGGGATTGTATCGTTATCAACTTCGATGCACCTTCCCTTGTCCAACAGCTTTCCTTGAATGTGTACCAACCTAACCCTCTAGGGGGAGAAATGTCTCTATGTAGGCTCCAGGCTTTCTACCCTCACAAAGTTGTACCAGCTACCAAGGGGGCGTTAATGCCACTCAGAGGTCCCACTATTTTGCATATGCAGCCTGACCCCCAGTTGAGATGCAGCCACCTCTCGCTTTCTGAAATTGATTGACTAAAAGCTAGCACTGTATACAGTTCACTTCAGCCACAAGGTCCTAAAATCTGGGATAAGAAGCACCCTATAGTTGGAAATACTGAAACATATGAAATAGGGCTAGGTAATCCTGAGGCCGACCAGACCCCTATTGCAGACACCAGAGATTCCACGCCAATCTCCGCACCTGCCCAGCCAGATCCTTCTAAGATGGAAACCAGTAATCATGGGTATCCACCACCATTTCAGATACTTGAACTACTTACGCCACGCCCCGATTTAGACGGGGCAAGTAATATCTTGGACGATACTGTAGTGGGAAACCCAAATGAGGCTGGTATAGGTATGATTGAAAAGGGTATAAAATCTCCCCACGGCACTCCACTTGCAAGAGAGAACTTTGGGGCTGAAGTTCTCCAAGACAAAATAGATGGTTTAGACACCGTTCTTAGTTGGAACATTGCAGGGCTGGAGAATAAAATGAGTAATCCTGAATGGGGCAAATTCATAGATGAACATAAAATATGTCTTTTCCAAGAAACGTGGGCACTGGAGCCCAAATACAGAATCGGTTACAAAAGTTATTGGGTCCCAGCAATTAAGGTGAACTCAGGGAGACCGTCAGGTGGGCTGCTTATATGGCTTAGCTGTTCCCTTAAATGTCGGATTGAAATAATTGATTTGGGTTGTCCCGATTTGATGGGTCTATCAATACCATCCCTTAGTGAGAAACCACTTCTAATCATTAATATTTATAACAGGAGCTTGGGTAGCAAATATGAGTCAGACACACTGACTATTTTGGATAGCCTTCTCTCTTGTAAATCACCTTCCCACTTTATTCTTATTGCAGGAGATTTCAATGTCACTTTTGAACCCTACTTGCTGGCTCAGGAACTGTATAAAGATGAGGACGCCTATTGGGGTATTCCTCAACTGGTGTCAAGCAAAATACCAAAAATGAATAGACTAACACATCAGGTTGTGGATATTACGCTTGCACATGGCCTGCGGGCCTGCAACGGCCGTTCCCGCTCGGATCCTGATCTTCACCCTACATTTAGTTGTGGAACACAGAAGAGCCAGATAGATTATATTTTGCTTGATATCCGGCTATGGGGCCACATGGTTGACATGAACATTGTAGAACATGAGGAAAGTGATCATGAGCCATTGATTTTATCTCTTAGGAATTTATTACCCCTACTTGAAGTCTCCTGCCTCAAGACCCATGAGCAGCAGCTCGCACTGACCAATAATAGACGAAAAGTTAAATGGGAATCCTTGAGTACTGATACAGTCACCTTGGCATCTGTGTACAGACAGTTGGCTGATCACATTGAACGCATACCTCAGCTTTTAGAAGACAGTGATGGGCTTATAGTAGCCCACACACAACTATTTAATTCTCTAAAACATCTTTTTACTAAAGAGTCTGCAAAAAAAGTTAAAAAGAAGTGCAACGCAAGGTGGTTCAATGCTGTATGCAGGGAAGCACAGCACAAACTATTGAGAGCTTTAAGAGGGGGTCAGTCAGACCATATAAGGAAAGCCAGGAAAGACTACAAACAGGAACTAAGTAGAGCCCGTAGGAGATGGGATGAATCTAGATGGGTTTCCCTCCTGGAGTCTGCTAAAATAAATGACACCTCGAAATTTTGGAAATTGGTGGCTGATGCCAATGAAGAACCTAACTGTTCGCCTGGTGCCTCAATACTCCCCGTAGAGTGGACAGATCACTTTTCCTGACTATACTCTGGGATCACTGGTGTTACTACCAGGGAATTGAATCATATTATGATCTCTGAGACCCCTAAAATTGAATTTACCCTGGCAGAAACCAAGGCTGCGATTGTTTCACTGAAATGGGGAAAGGCCCCTGGCCTTGATAAAATCCCAGGCGATTTATACAAGACACGCCTAGATATATGGGCTCCATATTTGAACCTGATTTCCAATACAGTAGCTGCAGGAGCACCTGTCCCGAGCTCCTGGATGGGAGCGGAGATAGTTCCCATCTTTAAGAAAGGCAGCCCCTCTAATCCTGTCAATTACCGTCCAATCTCCCTACTTGACAACTTCCAAAAACTTTTTGCTAGGCAAATTTTGTCCCGATTAGAAGAATGGATTCTGGAAACTAATGTTATCTCCGACCTGCAAGCAAGGTTTAGGCCAGCAGTTAGTACCATAGATCAGGTGCTAAGATTTCTAACAATCAAATGGAAGACTGTGGAAGTAGGAGGGGGCAACCTCTTTGTAGTTTTTATTGATCTTAGAGCCGCGTTTGATTTGGTCCCCAGAAACCAGTTATGGCTGACATTAGCCAACATGGGTATCCCACACGGTCTCTTGAAACTTATCGTCCGATTACACGAGAATACCTACGCACAAATTAGGAGCGGTAAGGATGGTGACTTAACAGATCCAATGGCTATCGAGAGAGGAGTCAGACAGGGTTGCGTTTTGGCCCCTACCCTTTTTCTTTTATACATAAATAATTGTATTAAGTATTTATCAAATTGCATTAATGACTCCCCTAAGCTGGCCGGGATTAAAGGGCCATGCTTACTCTATACAGATGACACTATCCTGCTGGCCAAATCATCCATGGGAATCCAGAATCTGGTCAACCAGTTCTGTGCATTTTGCAGAGATTACGGGTTAGATATTAATGTTAAAAAAACCAAACTCATGATATATAGCGCCCCGAACAAGAAGCTTAGAGCAAATATAAAGATGGATTCAGCTCACCTGGAGAGGGTAACGGAATATGATTACCTGGGCATTAGATTATCTGATAAGGGCAGCTGGGATGCAGCTATAAGGAAAGGGGCACTTACCATCAGCCAAAGATGTGGAGTGATAGGACGTAAGGCTAGCACTGCAACAAGCCCCCCTCTGACTCTTATTTCTGAAATTTACAAAGCCCAAATCCGTGCCGCTGCCCTATATGGAGCGGAACTTTGGGGATCACATAGACAACTGGATACCCTCCAAACCAAAGAAAATAATTTCCTTAGACACATAGCCAGACTAGGGAAGGGCACGCCGATGCTCCCCCTAAGACTGGACTTGGGTTTAAATAGCATTAAAGATACAGCATACTTAAGGCCACTTCTGTACTGGGTTAGACTATGGAAAATGGAAGAACTCGAACCCTTTAAGACAGCAGTCAAAGATTTATTGTCACCTTGCTATGGATGGAAAAAAGTTCGTTGGTTAAGGGAGATGAAAGCAGCTTGGGTCAAATTGGATTTATCCCATTATTGGGAGAATCCCGAGATGATTCCTGGTAACGCTAGTCTGCTGACCAAAGACCGATACTGGGGAAAAATCTATGAGGAATCTCTCGGCTCAAATGGGTTAGGTCGGCTGACAGCAGAGTTCCTACTGGTCAAGCACGAACCTTTGCCTGAAAGCTTCCTGGACCTACCTATACGAGCTCGTGCCCCCTCTCTACTACTTCAGTTCAGATACGGAACATTGACGGTCAACAGCTTCACGGCTTGCTGGTCGTCCAATAGTCCTTTGTCTGACAAATGTATAAATTGTCATCTATGCAAGGAAACTTCTGAGCATGTCCTATTTTTCTGTCCTTTGTACAAAGGCCCTCGAGGAAAGTGGATTATTCCTCTGTGCAAAACACTGCTAACACAAAACCGAACCAGTGTATATAGAATATGTAAATATAACACTTCCATGCTGATAGTGAGCTCTGTTTCCAAATACTTGGCAGCAGCATGGACAATCCGCAGCAGGATCATTACAGATCTTAAACCACTGGTTGAAGAACGGTCTAGAAGTTAGCGGATTAGTGCCATGTTACAATGGTCTGGGACTTTAAATATATTTATTAGTGTGATCTACTGAGGATATCTGACTGTATCCCCGTGCATGTTGTCGAGTGGGTTACCCCATTTAAAGTGATTTACAGTTCCCTAGCATATATTATTTTATAAACGGCAAGATGCAATTTATTTGACTAATTTATCTAAGAGAACTGGCCAACCTAGGGCACCCTTTTCCACTGGTTGACTTCTAATTTTTGTAAATAGGAGCTATTGCATGTAGTTTTTATGATTTATTTTTAAATTTGTTTTAGAATAGTTTTATATGTTTTATCAGTAACAAATTGATTTGTATTATCTTAGCATTTAGCGTCTTGCATAGGGTGAGATTTAGTTACTATTTTAAATTTTTTATTTTAACTATTTATGAAACTTTTATGTAGCACTATGAACCTTTTCGATAAGCAGTGTACTAACTGTCAATGCTTCCTTTCTATGTGATGGTTTATGATTTCTATCTTTTTGTATGTTTGATTATTTCAAATTTTTTTTTTTTTTAAATGGTCTAAACTTAGACCGAATAAACTATTGATTGATTGAACATCTTTCTGGTAGTATTGCATCTTGTTAAGGGGACACACTGTGCCCATTTTCAACACAATGCTTCAACAGTGCAATATGTTCAACTTACACCTCTGTTTTGTGTTTGCTGGAATCATGAAATCATCAATCTGATGCACTATCACTGAGTCATAAGTCAAGTTTAAAGATTCTAGATTTTTCTTGCATATTTGTGAGAAAATTGAGGCACTTTCTGTAAATCCTGGTGGTATTTTTATTCAAACAAAAATTCTGTTTTGAAATTTGAGTGCAAAAAGATACTGGGGGTTATTACAACTTTGGAGGAGGTGTTAATCCATCCCAAATGTGACGGATATACCACCAGCCGTATTACGAGTTCCATAGGATATAATGGACTCGTAATACGGCTGGTGGTATATCCGTCACTTTACCGTCACTTTTGGGACGGATTAACACCACCTCCAAAGTTGTAATAACCCCCACTGACTTTTCCTCATGAAGATGAAAAGAGAAACCATCCTGCATGTACTGGAATTGGAAACAAATGTTCTGCTGGAATTTGTACCACGGGAAAACATGCAACGAATATCTCATTTATTTTGCAAAGATCTTTAACTATTCTCCATTTCCCACTTGGTTTACGCAAGTCCATTATAGGTGAGTTACACAACTCACCATAACCTCTTTTAAAATACCTTGCTCCGCTAGCTTTTTAATCACAGGTGCAATCCCCTCTTAATCCTCACTAGAAAGTTTGTATTGAGAAATGCATGGATACACCGCATCTGGTTTCACTATAATTTGTGCTGGTTTTGCCCTATCTATGAGCCCAATTTCTTTTCCTGCAAAATCCCAAACCTCTCTTATCATTGTGTATCTTTAATCTGGAAGTATGTATTCATTTGTGAAAACTGGAAACATACCTTTTTTTTTACTTGAGATTTCATATTGGAATCATCATCATTATACTTTGCATGAATGCAAACATCATCTGCATATTTAATTTGCATTAAAATCACAATGTAATGGATTTACTGGACTTGTTTAACGAATTATAAATTCATGCTTATTTATAGCTGAGTCTATTTTTAAAGGCACACTTGCTGCCAATTTGCTTGTCACCTGTTTATTTGAAATGCCTACTACTTGGACTTCTTTTCCCAAGTGGGATAGGTCTGGAACTTCCACTGGTCTAATTCTGGACAGGTAGAAACAGTATCAAACAAAAATGATGCATGATGGCCATTAAATTTTGCTTCTACATCTGGGCCATTCTGGTCTATCTCTAGGACTGCAACAAGCAAGCAACCCTGCTACCACCTCAGCCACCATCAATGTGCCCTATGCAGTCAACAAGGGACTCCAAGTGTAAGTGCAAATACTGGAATAATTTTATTAATTACTGTTGTCGCATTTGAGGATGAGATACATTTTGCTGAAATTTAAAATTCTACGTAAATCCCATTACATGTTTCTGCATTAAGCTGTAAAACTGGAGTTTAAGATATAATTCCACTGAACTGCCCTGTGTTCTGCATGTTCTGCACATGTGGCAGTAGGGCAGGGTTCATTGACTGTGTCATCCCCTTTTGTGCCCTGGGAAAAATGTTTTCATTTGTGGCATCATTTGCGTTCTATTTTCTAATTGTTTTACATTTCATCTACATGTTCTTTTCCGCTGTTTTTTTATCACAAATGCGGCAAGCTCTAGTTTTAATTTGAATATTATTAGCATTAATATTGAAACATTTACCTCTACCTCAGGAACCATTTCCTCCACCTCCTGAAGGACCCACAAACAGGAACTTGAAAAACACCCTGATCACCTTTTTCAAAGAACTGAGGCTGCACCAGCATCAACTTCTCTTCAGTAGATTTATTTTTCAAATCACAATAATCACTACAATATTTAGCACAGGCAAGGATATTACCTGAAAATCTGAATTCATCTCTCAAAATATGAGTGAACTGACCCATCTGCAGTTTGTGTTGCTCCCATAATTGTTGACTAATTGATCTGCTTTGCAGGAACCTTTCCCATTAAGTGCTCAATTTTCTAAGAATATTTTGCAAGACAATCAATGAAGGCTTGTAACTAGGACCATCTCTAAATGTAAGTACCTCTGGCCATGAAAATAATGCATCCAAGTCCTCTGAAAGCATCTTTGAAACAGTCACAACCCTATCCACCTCTCCACCCTTGTGTACCACTATCCAGCTCCTTCTTTAGTTTTAGAAAACTGTTTCTACAAGTCCAAACGAAGTGTCTGCTCCAAGAGACATGCACATAAGCCCCTCCAGGCACTTCACGCAGGTGGGTCTCTTTAAACAACCTCACATTGAGTCACTCGTGACTTTCTTGATTCCAGATTTCTGTGGCTTTTCAGAGTCCAGTCACCTCCGTGATTTTTCAAATTCGCCCAGTCTCTGATAAATTTCTCTGAAATTAGATTTTAATTGAATTTTTTTTCTTTTTTTCAAATCAGTTTTTGTCATTCTCATTTCATAAGATTCACTAATTCTCTTTGTAGTTAGATTGACATCAATTTCTTCAACTATTCTCTCAAGCATTACATATGCACGACTAGCACTATTCACAGTTTCCAAATTCTAACACACTGTCATCAAAAGTAAATTTTTGAATTTTGTGATAGTAAATATCTGAATCCACAAATTCTCCTAAATGTATTATTTTTCACAACCGATGTCTCACTTTTTGATGGATAACAAGCCTCTGAATCATCTTCCCTTTCATTGGATTAATTCACAATCATTCTCTTGAATCTAAGCGTGATCCTCATTATGAGGAGGGGGTTTTGTCGATATTATTAATTTATCTACAAGTTCATTTTCTTCCTTAGAATCACTATCCCTTTCTCTTTATTGTTATTTTCTCCTTTTGATGGTTTCGCTGACAATTACATGAAATGCACCCAGTTTCTAATACTTTACAACACACTATCCCTTTTTGTGCACACTCAATCTTGCCTCCATCCAATTATTAAAAGCATTCTCAATCGACTTTTCATCATTTTCTTGTGCAGTTTTTCATTAGGTACATATTTCTATTCGTTCAGTGTTTCAAATCATGCAGGTCTTGGTTGGAGTTTAATACCATACAGCATATGTCTCAAATAATCAAGTTTCTTCACTTCAACCATACTATTTTCATGCAATTGCAACATTTTATTATTTTCCGTAGATTTGTGTCGGTCTGTGACCCACAAATCAGGATGTTAGATCATGATATAAAATCATCTCATATGCAAGACTACCAATAAGAGATGAAGCTTTTTGTTCTGATTGGGATTTATTTGATTTTTCTGCAATTGCACCCATTGTAGATTTCAAACATCTTCATTATATACACATAATTATTTACAATACACTTTCAGACAATAACTCAATCACAGTAATTCAGTAAAACCAAAAACAATAAAAAAAAGTACCTGGTGTCTGTGTCCTGTAAATGGGACAGAAATCAAACTTGCTACTTAAGGGAAATACTGCTTCAATGAACTGTGTACCATAACTTGCACACTAAGCTAAGCTTTTCACCAGCAGTAACCTAACTTGAATCAGTGGAGTTTACCCTTCTGCACAGAACAAACCATTACTATTTCTAATCAGTACTAATTCACAACTAAACTGTTAAGAATCATCAACTTTAACTTATTTTTAAACTTGGCGTTCTTCCTTAAACTCGGCATAGATACAATTATCTAACTTGAGTTAACATAAAATTCAAATCTTCGCATAAAGACACAATTATCAACATAAATGATCAATTTTCAATAGTACACCATTATCAACAAATCACAACATAGCGCTTGGCACAATACCGCTACATAACTCATGCAATCAGGAAAACAAACAACTTTTTGCAAAATACGCTGTGCAAAACCTATTAATATTCACAAAATCAAACTTCTTGACAACATTTCCAGGTACCTTGGTAATACTCCAAAAAACTCTAAGATTCTTCAACTCCTTGTCAACCAAATAGTTCAATTAATTAGTCTGTTCCCCAATGTGGACCACCAAAACTGATGACACTCTGATTAATAAATTAAGAGGGTCATTAACAGGAATAGAACTATCTGAGTCTCTCATAAACTTAGTCAATGGCTATTTCAATCCTGCCTATATAAAGATTCTTTAAGTTGTCACCTCGTTTGTTTCTTTAAAAAAAATTAGTTTCATTACAGTAAGCAAAGTTGTTAATAAAACAAATAGATTAACAGGCAGACTGACATAAGATCTGTCATGAAGTCTGTCTCCAACTAAAAGCTCAAAAAGCTCTTAGGGGGGTGCGTGGCTGGGTGGGCCAAGATGGTGTGCACAAGTTTTTAGAGCTCAGCTCCAAGGCCATAAAATCCTGTAAAATATTTGAGGGAGGGATGCATGTGGACCAGAAGCTTTTCCTGGTGGACAATTCCTGTCCCCAAAGGGACTATGGATGATCCCAACAAGACGCCCCAGGTGAAGAGAGCCCTGAGAGTGCATAGGTATGGGAAGCAGCAGCCCTGCTCAGCTGGGTCTGAGCAGCCTGAGGAGGAGATACTCTGTGTGCCAACAGACCCTCAGTGAGTCAGGGACAAGCATGCTGCTCCATGCGTCTGAGTCTGCAGCTCTGGTGGGTGGATTATGCTCATAAGTGCATTAGTGCTTATGTACTGGGTCCTACCTTCATGAGCTGCATCTGATCAGGGAGAGGCTGAGCAACAAAGCTCATTGTCTGGTCAGGAGCCCCATTGGTTGAAAAGGTATGGGTGGGGTGGGGGGAATGCGCATCAGCATAATCTTTGGTTTGGGCCAGGCCTCTCTTTGGGGGACCCCCATGTTCCCAAGGAGGAATCCCTCAGGTTCTTGCTGCTTGCTGTCATGAATAAGGCCATGCACGGTCCAGGTCCCCCCTGAAACTCCGCTGCGCGACTCTGCGGCGCTTTATGCACACCACTTGTCATCTCCTATTGTTCCAGATGTGGCCATCAGCGTAGTCTGCCCTGTGGCAAAGCTCATAGAGCTGCAGGTTCAGAACATTGGTGGACAAGATGCACTTATCAGTGCTATTTCATGAAGGGACTACAATTCCCATGTTTTTAGAGGCAGCAGCCATCTTGAGGTGTGGCAGGCCTATAAAGCTCAGCCAAACTCAAGCACGTTTCTCACTATTTTGAAGACTTCGATGCAGTCAGACCTCGTGGGGGTTCCTCTGCAGAAGAGCAGATTTCCTGCATGGCAGATGGACGGCAAATCGGAGTACCCTTGTTTCCATGGTCAATTCAGATACGAGTAGGTCGTACTCGAGGCGGTAAGGTCTTGATGAGCCAAATCTTGAAGGGAGTTGTTACTTCCAAAAGGTAAAGCGCCCCTTAGTACAACAAGCACAGCGCTTCAGGACACACATGTAAAGCGCCCTTGGCACGGTAATTAAAGCGCTTCAGTCCACATGAGGAAAGTGGCCTTGGCACAATAATTAAAGCGCTTTAGTTCACATGAGGAAAGCAGCCTTGGCACAACAATCAAAGCGCTTCAGTCCACATGAGTAAAGCGCCCTTGGCACAGCAATCAAAGCGCTTCAGTCCACATGAGGAAAGCGCCCTTGGCACAGCAATCAAAACGCTTCAATCCACATGCATAAAAAGCCCTTGGCACAACAATCAAAGTGATTCAGGCCACATGAGTAAGGCGCCCCTTAGCATAATGAGCGTAGCGCTTCAGATGAAACAAATGAAAGCGCTATCTGGCATAAGGAACAAAGCGCTTCAAGTTCAATGAGCAAAAACTTTCCATCCTTATAGTTGTGAATGTGACAGCATTTCTGGAGATAAGCAAATTATATTTTTCATTGTTTTTTGGAAAGCATAATACGTGAAAAGCACATTTAATTCTTTGAGATTTTCTAGGCCATGATCAAAGGTTTATGTTATGAATGCATAGATGTTACAGGATTAATATTCAGAGTATGATCA
This sequence comes from Pleurodeles waltl, assembly GCF_031143425.1. Taxonomy (NCBI): domain Eukaryota; kingdom Metazoa; phylum Chordata; class Amphibia; order Caudata; family Salamandridae; genus Pleurodeles; species Pleurodeles waltl. The sequence goes on along the minus strand of NC_090448.1, from coordinate 744,709,929 downwards.
TAGTCCAAAGCTTTTGCCATCTCTTGGGCCTGAGGTTGTAGTTTGTTCTTGTTCCATGATTCAAAGAAGGGGCTTTGCCCTCACTTCAAAAGGGGTCTCCATCTGATATCACGGAAACGCATTTAGTCAAGAGTCTATTGATGAGTTATACTGCTATTAATGAGTAAGTGCATATTTGTTCTAACCTTTTCTTTTCAGATCTCTTTCCCTGCTGTTTCCTACCCTAATTCCCTTCCCCCAGACTGGCTTCATCATAACCCTGTGCTATAATAGCTTTCTGAGTTGGTGACGCCGGGAGCTGGGCCTTTTGTTCAGCAACGTGCAGATCCCGAGGAAAGGACACTGTGACACTTGCATTTTGTGGGGACACAGGACATGGTTGTGACTGCAGAGGTGGGAGTTCTTCCAGTGTTAGGATCCTTGCTCTTTCCACTCCCACGTTACCAGCATATATATATCCTTTCCTTGAGTCACACTGTGAGACGTGATGGTGCGTATCTGGGGGAACAATAACTGGAGGGACGCCTGGAGAGGGTGCAGATTGGATGAATCCCGAATGTACTTCAACGGCTTACACCGCAATTGATACGACCTGTCATACTTACACATCTTATGACCCCAGGTGTGGTTAGGGCAGATGGTGATCCAGGGGGCTGACTAGTCCAACAAGACAGGACTATCGACAATATTCTTTTGTAGGCAGTACCTTGTCTTCACATGCCCTTTGAGAGGATTGGGATAGCTAAACCCCGTGGATGGACCAGATCTCCTAAAACCAAATATAGTGCAAGACAAGGCAGCCAAACAGGGCAACTTCGACAAATTCATGGTTGTGCTGCTGCCACAGTGACAAAGTGAAAATTGCTACAACAGATGCCACGTTCAAAGATTTACAGAAAACAGTGATTAGACTCTCAGGAATGGTGGTCTCCTTTCAACTCAGAACTGAGGATGTGGAAGGTCAAGGACAAAAACAACATTTGTTTCCTGATTGTTTCTGAATCTGTGGAAACTGGACAGTTTCCTCATCAATACTTTTATTGCAAGTGTTGCAATTATATCATAAGTGATGTCATAGAAGAAGTTACTACTGATGTAATGTGTGGGGTAAGTAGCAGTGCATGGCGAGGGTGCGAGTTTTAGCTACCTTAGGGCATGATTTATAGTTTCTTGAGATAAGTATAATACTAACTGTTGAAATTCTATGATTTTGTGCCTGTAAAATCTGAACGTAACTATAACCCCCTCTAACCTTTGTTTTTTTGGTGAATTTCTAAGGTATTCTTAATTTTAATTTCCTAACTATAACGACCCTGTAACCTTTGTTTTTTTTCAGTGAATTTCTAGGGTTTTTTAACGTTATGTCATATTTTATTACCTTACGTTAATCAAACCCCCCGCCATGCATGGCCTTTGGCCCTCCATGACAGGGGTTGGCTGCAGGGTCTGCAGCCAACCCCCCATAGACACCCAACCCTGCGGCACACACAGCCTTTGGCCGTGCATGGCAAACACCCTGCAGTCACCTAACCCTGCTCAAAGCACAAGCTGGGTCGGCTGCAGGGCCTGGACGCAACCCGGGAGTGTGGCACGTAGCCCCCCCTTCCTGGGCCAATTATGGCCCCAGGGACCCCGTCCCCCAAGCCCACCCAATTACTACAAGGGGAGTGGGAGCCTCCTGCACCCCTCCCAGGGTCAATTTCGGCCCTTAGGGACCCCATCCGCTGGGGCCCAGCCAGTTACTAAAAGCGGATTTATTTTTTGCGGAGATTCGTGGATTCTTCGCAATGTTTGCAGCAAAAAAAAAAAAAAATGCTTTTTGGCCCGACCACCAGGCCTAGGGGCTCAGGATATGCCTACCCTGCCCATTCACTTTTATTTTTTACTCAGCTGAGTCCGAGTCCCAAAATGTTTGCCAACACTTACTGGTTGAAGTGTTGTTAATGCATGGTAAAGGCAATGCTTGGTGATGGACGTGTGGTAAAGGCAAAATGTGGTAAAGACTGTGTTGTAAAGGATGTACCTCCCTGCCATCCCACTCGGAGCATGGAGCACCTGCCCATCTGCTTGCCAAAACCAGTTTTCCCTATGAGGAACAGGTGAGCGTTCGAGGGAGCGAGGTACAGTGTGGGATCCTACCGATTGGATCCCTGTGGTGAGGTGTGAGGAGATGGCTGCTGCACCAATAGGGTTGTTGCCCGTGTGCAGGAAAATGTTAGCACTCCTGTATGCCAGAGGAGAGCCATCACAAGGTGAGCCGTAAACACTGCTGCACCAATCAGATCATCGCCCACGTGTAGGTTTGAAGTTTGAGACCCCGTATGCCAGGTGGGCAGCCATGAAGATAGCTTCTGTACCGATCGGGCTGTAGCCCATGTGCGGAGTGAAGGCGATGATCCCATATGCCAGTTTGGGCCGCCATGAAGATTGCTGCTATGCCAATCAGGCTGTAGCCCGTATGACAAGCGAAGTCAGCAATCCTGTATGCCAGATGTAGCTACTGTGAAGATTGCTGCTGTGCTATTGGGCCGTAGCCTGTGTGCTGAGTGAAACTGGAGACCCTGTATGCCATGGTTGGCCACTGTGACAAGACAAGGAGTGTGGTCTGGTTGAGACAGTTGTCTTGAGGAGGAGGAGGCCATTGCAGTCACTGGCACCAAGAGCATTGCCCCACAGCCGACCTGCGGGGATGATCCCAAGAAACTTATCAACTTTAGAGGTACATTGAGCATCCCCTCCCGCTGCCTCCACAGGAATGCGTGTGAGGACATCGAGGACACATGACTGCTACCCCTCCCAGGCCGCTTGTAAAGAATTTATCGCAGACAGTTGGTGCAGCTTCAATGCCCATGAAGGGTGACAGCTCGGAGACTCTGATCCTTCAGATCCTGCTGAGGGGTCAACATTTATTTGTCAGGCCAGATGACCCAAGGGGAACTAACCTGACATATAGCACTTTGGCGCTGGAACACTTTTGACTTTAACAAAGAACCGAAGTGGAACTCCTGAGACTTGGAATACTAGTGATGTAGAACCTGAATGCCACCTATAGTGGATGGGGTATAACCACTACTGCTAGTGAGAGGGAAGTGGGACTCAGGGGCCCGTCTGTTAAAAAACTAGAGCCTTGACCTTAGGAGACTTTGTGTATCGTTCATGCTGTACTTTACTTTTCAAATACTGCTTTTTTTTTTAAAACAAGCATTTGACTGGGCATTCCTTTATTGGTGCAGCTAAATGTATTTTGAGGTGTGATCCTCTGTTCACCCCCTTGTGTCTGCCTCCTTCCCGACAAGCCTTGGACTGCTCAAGCCTCACTACCTTTGACAGGCAAGTGCTGAAGGGGTACTTGTCCCAGTTGCTCAGGATTCATAGTAGGTCGGCCTTGGGATATCAGGAGTAAAAGGCCTCAGCCCCCATGGTTGAGACCAGTTACTTCTGCTTGCCCTGTGGCCCTCTGAACAGGGTTCTAAAAGATACCATGCAGGCACTGAACTGGTGCGCAAGTGGTTCCCGTGGTGATATTTCAAACCTGGAACAATGTGGGTAGTGGCATTATGTAATTGTGTCTGGTTCCTGGCACAACTGACTTATATTATGTTCTATTTACTAACACCCTGAAACTCCCTACACTTTCCAAAGCTTTCCTGTGCTTAATTGATCCCGTTATGCTGGATGTCCAACTATAATAGAGGACAATTTTATTGGCCTAGTGGTCAATGGGACGGACAGATTGGGTCCCCCATTGGTGACGACCCCTCAGTCTTCCTTAATGGGTGAATTTCTTCATTCCATGGGCTTGACCAATACATGGAAATTCTATAATCCTTCTTCTCAGCCTTGCACATGTCATTCTGCCACATTGACTATTTCCTCAGAATTATATTAACTCTACATCATAAAATATCAATATCATGCCATGCAGGGTGCTTATCTGACCATGCCTCAATTAAACTCATCTTTCACGACACCCACCCTCACATTCCCATGTCTGGAAACCTAATCCTTGGCAACTCCAAACACCAAAGATACACAATGCACTGGTTGAAATACTTCCAGATTACTCAACTTTAATTGGGGTTCAGTGGATTCTTCCCGGACGCTATGAATGCAGTAAAGCAAGTTATACAAGTGAAAATCATTAGCTTAATTTCATATCAAGTGGAGAGAAGTTTAGAAAAACAGTTATGGTAGGTCTTCTCTATCTGAAGCCGGGCTCCACAAACTCACCCAAGCAACAAACACATCTTGAACAATAAGTAAAAACATCTCAATATGACATGGATGGTTGTACAGAACAGGCGATATGGTTAGAATGACAAGACAGGGAAACTTATGCACTGACTGGCATGTAGAAATGATGCATCCAGACACATAATTCGCCTTGGAGGGAAAAATGGGGACATGTACATGCTTCCCGATGGCATTGCAACCATATTTACCAGATACTATAGTTCTCTCTATGGAACGTCCATGTCACGTAACTTTGGTGGACGTTAAAATATGGGGCGACCCATTACAGTACAAGATATCTTTCAGGCAGTAATGCAGATGCCCTTGGGCAAATCCTGTAGCCCTAATGGCTTCCAGTTAGAATTTTTCAAATTCACCAGTACTGTTATGGTGCTTCAGGAGGGCAACTGGGCAGGATTGTTTGAAAGGTGGAGTGGAGTTGGGTGACCTTATTCACACCACATTTACTGCCAAATTAGATTTCTCTAAAAAAGGCCGACTCCTAAATATAGTTGAAGACAAAAGGTATACAAATGCTTACAAATTATGACATGCATATTTAAGTTTCTATGTCTGGACAGTGAAGAACTCCTAAAGTCGTTTTTCACTGTTATAAGGCTATCTCTCCCATATCCTAAAACTAGATTGCCTTTACACTTAATAAATGATAACTTCAGTTTGGAAACAGGTAAAGAAATGCTTCTTCCACTCAAATGAATTGTGATTCAAGATCCTCTTTTAATGGTAAAGTTGGATTTTAAGTTACCATTCAAAAAATGCCAATTTTAGAAAGTTGGCATTTTTCTACCTAAACCAAAAGTGCCTTTCCCGGTGTCCAAAGTCAGAAGATTGTGAATGGCTCTCCTGTGGGGTTTTGGGCAGCCACGGCCCGTCGTTTAGGACGGGGAGGCCACCCCCCCCACATGTTGCCCCTCAAGAAGAGTGTCTGTCAGGCTGAGCAAAGGTCAGCCTGACAGACACTCTTCATTTTCAGCTCAGGAAGCCAGGAGCTAGACATGCGTGATTTGCGCAGATTCCTGGCTGCTTGAGATTAACTTTGCTGGGCTGAAGAGGTCACAGCTCCTATGAGCGTGACCTCCTCAGCTCAGTAAGGTGCCTCGAGGCCCTTCCCCTCGGTGATAAGGGGAAGCGTCACCAATTGACTTCAACCTGGGCGCTTCAGGTTTAAGCACTGAAGCGCCCAGGGCAAGTGTCAATCAGTGACACCTCGTCACAGAGTGGGGAGGGGTCAAAAGTCTCACTGATCCCACTCTGTGACAAGTTGGAACTGCTGCCTTGCCTCATTGGCTGACCTAAGGCCAGACAGAGAGGGAAGGCAGCAGTCCCAACCCACCTGGGACCTCCGAATTGAAGGTAAGTGTGTGTGTTTTTTAAAAATGAATGTTTGGTGCATGCGTGTATGTTTGAATGTTGATGATTGTTGTGAATGGATGTGCGTTGCATGTGTGAATGAATGAATGTGAGTGTGCTTCCTGCCCGCCCCCCTCCCTCCTAAAATTACCAGCCGCCACTGGTTTTGTGTATTCCTTCCAGGCATGGGAACAAAAGGGCCTTGGGTGTGGAGCAGGGTATTCCTCTCCTGAGTAGATGTTCTCTGTCTTGGTGGTGTGGGTGTGTTCAACCTCCTCAGGTTCAAAGGTTGGCCACAGAACTTTGGCCATCCAATTCCTGACTTTGAAGGGCTGCCTGCCCTGCCAATAACAAATGCAGCTCACACCTAGTCATGCCCACCCTTTGTTACCCTAGACAGTTTGGAGCCACACCCAGGAAAGGGAGAAGATTACACAAAAGAGCATTCCCCATCCCCAGGCTGGTACTGAGGATAAATGTGGTACCTTCAGAACCTCTCCCCAGAACACTGCTGGACCTGTGGAAGATTCAAAAGAAGATTGCACTGCTGTCTGAAGAGGGAAAGACTCTGGACCTTCATGCCTTGATCTCTGGCTCCCCAGAAGTGACTCCAAGGGTCAGTTGTCTGGCCTCCTGTTTCAGCTACAGGGACACAAACTTCCAGAGGCCTCGTCTGCAACTCTCCTGCTGACCATCACCATTTTGACCTGCCTGAGTCTTGCTACTGGCCTCTGCTAGAGTGAGTCCTAATCCTCAAGAGTAGCCCCTCCAGGTCTTAGGCCCTTGGCTAGCATCAGAGAGTAATCCTCCTGCCACAAAACTACAGTTCCTGAGTTCCAGGTGAAGATCCACAGGTACTTGGGCTCATCAAAAACCACAAACAAACTCCTTCAACCAAATGAAAACTGTCCACAATGACTGCCAATGGAAACCTCCAGCATCAACTTGATCTTTGTCTCAGCTCCGAGATCCAGCACCATAAGCTATAGTCTGCGGCAACTGCCACTATTGATCTCCCGCAATATCCGACTCTTCACCCTCAACAATGACCATCTGCGATGGCCAACCTGCTCTTCGCATCAACAGCGGTCTCATCACCGCCCCGCCAATGAGAACCTCCAGCTTCTTGAGTGGACTTGGGCACAAGAAGGTAAACGTTTTAGGGGGATGAACCTAATCCCTCTATCCGACCCATGCTCCATAAGGGTCAGCCTTAACTTGTGGCTTTACCTCAGTCCAGCACAATCAAATAACCCTAATTGGAGCTTTGGGCTTTATGGTGCTATCTTCAGCTGAAAATTAAGAATTCTATAACTTCAGTTCTACTGCTTGGATTTTTGTTGTCTTGGGGTCATGTTATTAAATAAAATAAAATGAACTCTGTTTTTCTACATTGGTTTGCAGTTTTACTTTTGTTGTGTTATCACATTATTACTGTTTAAGTGCTGCATAAATACCTTCCACACTGTCTCTAAGTTAAGCTTGACTGCTTTTGACCCATTTTATCAGAGGATTAAGCACAAGCTTCTTTAGTGACGTTTGTGGTTGACCCTGACAAGGACTGTGTGTATTACTTGACTTAGGCTTCCACCCGACTCAGCTAATAGCCCAATTTCCTACAGGAATGAATGTCAATGCAGTAGGCTGAAGCCTAGTCATACTAACTATAGTTACATGTGTCTTTTCCAATTTCCCCTTTTGTTTTCAGTAGTAGCGTCTTAGCCTCCTCAGAGTACAAGATAGGAGAAATGGAGCAGCACTAAAGTCCAGGTCCAGGCATCCCTACAGAAGAACCAGGATTCTGACAGAGATGTCCCTACCTCAATCAAGCATCATGTTTCCTCATTAGTTTTACTCAGAATTGTCATCTTCTCTATTACTTACAGCCGAGGCCCGTCCTTTAGGGTGGAGGGGCTGTGCCCCCCCACGTTTTTCCCCACATGAAGAGTGCCTGTCAGGCTGAGCAAAGGACAGCCTGACAGACACTCTTCGTTTTCAGATTAGACAGCCAGGAGCGAGACATGCGAAATTTGTGCAGACTCCTGGCTGCCTGAGCTGAACTTTGCTGGGCTGAAGAGGTCACAGCTCCTACGGGCGTGACCTCCTCAGCTCAGCAAAGGTGCCTCGAGGCCCTCCCCCTCGGTGGAGGAAGGGTCACCAAGGGAAGCGTCACCCATTGACTCCGACCTGTGCGCTTCAGGTTTGAGCCCTGAAGTGTCCAGGGTGAGTGTCAATCAGTGACACCTCGTCACAGAGTGAGGTGCGGTCAGCAGTCTCACTGACCCCATCCCACTCTGTGACGAAGTTGGGACTGCTGCCTCCCCTCATTGGTTGACCAGGTCAGCCAGTGAGGGAAGGCAGCAATCCCAACCCTCCTGGGACCTACGAGGCAGAGCTCAAGGTAAGTGTGTGTGTGTGTGTCTTTTTTAATGAATGTTTGGTGCGTGCATGTATATTTTAATATTTGATTAGTGTTGTGAATGGATGTGCGTGCGCGCATGTGTGAATGAATGAATGAGCGTGAGTGTGCTTCCCGCCCGCCCCCTCCCTCCTAAAGCTACCCACCGCCACTGATTACTTACTACTTCCGTAATTATAAAAGAGAAACATTTATAAGATATAACGTGTTTTTTAAGTCTTCTATTCAAAATGCAAGGAGTAGACGTTTTAGAGGTGCAGAAAGCTATTTGCAGACCGATATTATACTTAAAATTAAAATGTTTGTGCTCCTATGGATGGTGTGCCTCTTCAAGTTAGTTGATGCTAGGCATTTTATTATTCTTTTTACTTCTTCCATGTACTTTCATCAAAAGTTGCATCTCCTTGTGTGAATGTGGACCGATTTCAAATTCATTTTGAATGCGAGTGTAATGTACGAAAATTATATAACATGTTTAAAAATATACATTTATAGTCGATAAAACATACCTGTCCACTTCATAAATACCTCAATTCAAAGGTATTTTGTTAAAATATATTTTAAAATAAGGGACACTATTAGTCAGACAGAACAATGAGGTAAGTCTTTTTAACGCAATGACATTTTTCATCAACTACAAACTTTTCACATATTTGTAACACTTTAAATATATGATACAAACACAAAAAATAACTTTTCAGAGACTCTGATTATTTCAGGAGCTTGAAATAGTATTAAAATATGAGAAAATTATTTAACAGTTTAAAAATATATGGCCAATAAAAATATCTCTATATTTATCTTATGAATGACTGCATTAAAAAGCAATATCTTAAAACATACTTTAAAATAAGTAACAGGGCAAATTACAGAAGACTGCAACTATTTTAAAACGAACACTTTGAAAGGATTTTTTGGGGAGACTCATTTATTTCAGGAACTCACATCATCATAGGCGAGGGCCCTTTTCGTGTATATTTATATATACAGCCATCTCCTTAGGGAAGGACGTGATTCTAAACCTGTCATCCCCAACACGTTGTCTCTCAAGGCACCAACATTCTGGGAGCTAGGTGAACCCTGCGGTTCAGTGATTCTTAACATGGCGCCCGCAACACTTACTCAGGGGGTCCACAACTGTTTGGAAAATTAAATATTCTTAGAACATTAATAGAGTATATAACAGGAACATTTTAAGATGCTCAGTAAGTTTGTAGGATTTTGGAATTCAAGGCTAAAATGTTGTTGGTATCCTTAGCTTGATTTGCCAGCAGCACCAGTACAGCAAACAGAATCTAGTTTGGATGATTGAAAGCCTCAAATTAAACACTGGTGTATATACCAACAAAAAGAGAACATGCATTAGGAGCAAAAAGACAAAGTGATAAGCTTGAGTCTAGCATATTTCTTTCAGAAATAAAACTAAAATTTGAAAAGCTCCAATCTTCCCTTTTGCATACTTTCAGTTTGGTTTGTAAATAAGATATTTCAAAATGTGTACGTGTTTGATGTATACTTTTTTCTGTATTCTTGTGTATTGTTTTGAGGTTGAGATCGTAGAAATTGCTCAGGATAGAGTCACTGTCTTCCAGCAGTGGTTCAGTGTGGAGCCCACAGAAGTGAAAAAGTTAAGAACCTCTTCTCCATTTTTTATTAGAACTCTTTTCTTTTCACATGCAGCTGCCAGGGAAAAGGCTTGGTAATACATTGGTTTATAACGTAATGAGGTTCGTCCAAGGTGCTAATTATGAATCTCCTGGTTAGGAGTCAATCAAAATTGCAATATGTTGGTAGTGTACGACTGTCTTATTTACAATAGTTCAATTTATACAGACGAAGCTTAAACTATGTTAGATAGGAATTCAAAAACATTATGATGAGTCATCTGGGACAGTATGATCACTACATGAATATTACAAATTGCGCTGTGTAGGAAAGGCATATATTTTTTATGAGCCATCATTAAAGGTTTTATATTAGCAAACGGAATACAGAGAAAAGGAGAGGTAGAAATTATGGTCTCTGGATTTACAGGAACTTGTTTAAAGGTTCTAGCAGAATCAGGGTAATTAATTGTGGATGCCTCATTAATTCCCACTGGTAAATGATTTTTTCCTAGCCTGCACATGCATCTCTCTATCCCACAGAACTTTCATTTTCTTTTAAATTCCAAGTTTCCACTCTGGACACTGACAAGTCCAGTTGTAATTGATTAAAAGAATCAGTGAGGTCAGCTAATGTTTCATTACCTCCTCAACCTTTATCTCTTTCCAATACTTACTTAAATGAGGTGTTCAACCTCTACCCAGGCACCATGTGACCAAGCTAGAACCAATCACATGTTTTAGTGCTATACCCCCCTAATCCCCTCCTCCAAGCCCCTTCCACTAATATCATGGATAAAAGGGGATGAGGTCCACAACATGTCCTGTTTTTTTATGTCTGCTCATCGCTATGTGACCTACGAGCCCGTGGAACTTCTTTTGCAGGTAAACCTGGGAAGGCTGGGCCTCTCCAGATAGGGGGGTCAAGGTTGTGTTTCACCTACTCCTGGTAAGTTTGCTTACTTGCTGGCCGAAGTATCTGGAGTGTGGAGAGTATTGTTTGTTGTCTTGTCCCCAGGTTTCCAACAGGTGGGGCCTTTTGGGTTCCCTGGGGATGTCTTATCTGGCAGTGGAAGACTTGGTTGTGTGGAGCCTCGGCCCGGCCATCTCCTTCCAGTTGAGACAGCTGGCACCATCGGTGCCCATGCAACCGTCCTGTCCTCCCCGGCAAGCCCGGAGCAGGGGCTTCCCTGTAGCAGGCTTCCCTCCTGTGGGTTGCGAAAGTCAGTCCAAAGCGGGCATGCGGCTCCCCCTTCCGGCAGGCTGAACAAACAACATTTTTTCATGCACTGCAGGGTCTGATACTTCCTGACAGCGTACAGTCTGTTTTTGCCTCCTCTTCCCTTCTGCCTCCCCCTGGGGTTGCTGGGGCTCACCTGGTTCGGGATGATGGTTGCAGTTTTTTTGCCCTGGAACTCCAGGATCTCTTCTCCTGTTCCACTGGGCTCAGAGTAGTTTTCCCTCAGGTCAGGCACATCCAAGCTCAGGTTTTCAACGCCTTGGCAGTTCTGAGTGCTTAGTTACTTCTGCGTTTGGTTTCTTGGAGACAGTGTAGTTCGGCCACCGGGTGTGCGTGGCTATCTGAATGCCATGGTACTGTGATGTTCTCCTTCAGCCTCACGCTTGCAGTGCCTGATTGTTTCCCGTAGACTTCTTCAGGGTGCGTTTCGACCAGCTGCGTGGCTTTGTCTTCCTCTTGTGGATTATCTTCTCACCTCCATTTCCCGAGACTCTGTGGTTTGGTATTTTTCACGTTTTTGTTTTCACGTTTTTTCACCGGGACCACTGGAGTTGTGCGCTTCTCAGGCTTGTTGCCTTACTGGTCAATTTCACTGACTGTCCCGCTGTGGTATGTGAACTCTTCTCCGGTTGTGTCAGTGGACATTCTCACCTTGTCGCACAGCGTGCCGCGGCGCGCGGCAGTAGGACGCACCACGCCCCTGCAATTTCTTATCTTTATCGAGGCCCCAAATTGGGCATGAGGCCTCGCCACAGTAATGGCGCGACGCGCCCCCACAAGCTTCTTGCCTCTCCCCACTGTCCATTTTCCCCCACTTACCTTCTGCTTCTTTTTCTTTCTTCTTTTCTGTCTTCCTCGTTTCTTCCTGACTTTACGCCTTTCTTTCATGTCCATGATTCTTTTCTCTTTCCCAGCATGCCTTCCTTCTCCCTGCCTGCCTTTGGAACCTTACTTACCATGTTGACTTTACTTTGGAATTCTATGTTATGTTCCCAATCCAATATGGTGTCTTTCTGGAGGGCACGGACTGCCTTGGTGTTCCCTCCGTCAGCAGCACTGTGGCTACCAGAAAGGGTTGCCCCTACATGTGCCAAAGCAGAACTTATAGGAACAAGGACCTCACCAGATTTCCAGTGGGCCACAGACACAGACAACAAGTAGGTCATGACAGATTGCAGCGCCAAACAAACCAGACTTCTTCAGGCAGAATGGAAGATACTGCAACGGCTGCTGCAGACCCTAACCAGTCCCTACTCATAACTATTCAGCAACAAGCCCAGGAATTGAAACAATTAAGAAATGAAAATGTGGCTCTATGACAAGCCTTGGCATCCCAAAGTACTGATGTTCCTACTGTCTCTACTACTACACCTCGACTTTCAGGAGACCCAAATAAGCTGCGAGAATTCCTTGATGCTCTGACTGTCTACTTTGCCTTTAGACCCACACATTTTTCACAAGATAAAACGAAAGTGGGTTATCTCATCAGTGCCTTGTCAGGTCCTTCATTGGCCTGGGCAACTCCGATAGTAGCCTCCAACGACCCGGTGTTGTCTGATTACTCAGCCTTTGTGAGCAGATTCAAACAAATGTTTGAACGCCCAGGATTGGAAGCATCAGCAGAAGAAGCGCTCTGTGATATTCAACAAGGCACTCAAGATGTTCTCCAATACATCACACGCTTCAGACAATTGGCTGCCGAGACAACATGGGTAGAGCGTACTCCGGTAACTCTTTTTCACAGAGGTTTGCGAGAAGACATTAAAGACAAATTAGCACACTCTACCAGAGTAGAAGATCTTCGAGGTTTGATGGATTTAGCTCTCTCTATAGAATACCATCTCCAAGAATGTTGTCTAGAAAAAAGAAAGAATCGTGGACCTTCCCAGTCAAGCAACTCACGTGTCTTTTTGTACATCGTCCTGTATCTAGAGAGACAGAAGGAGAACCTATGCAAGTAGATACTGCTCGTGGTCCACTCTCAACTAGCGAACGTGAAGACAGACGGAGAAGAGGATTGTGCCTTTATTGTGGTGCAGCTGGTCATTTGCTCCACACTTGTCCATTTCGTCCTATGAAGACCTCGGGAAACGACACTTCCCGTCCTCTGTGAGAAGGGAGGGGACGGGATCTTCTGCAATACCTTCCATCAGTTCTTCCAATTAAGATGCCACTATTCTATTTATGTTACCTGTTATCCTGCAATTACCTGATGGTCGTGAAGAAAGGACCCTGGCATTATTAGATTGTGGAGCTAGTGGCATTTATATGGATATGACCTTGGCTAAAAAACTACAAATTCCAATACTTACTAAAGACGTTCCAGAACAAGTGCATACTGTAGACGGATCCTTATTATCCTCTGGTCCTGTTATTAATACCACTTCGATTTTAGGTCTACACTTTGGGAAACATCAGGAACATGTCTCTTTTGATTTAATTTCCTCCCCCAATCATTCTATAATCCTAGGAATCCCATGGTTCATGAGACACAATCAGTATATTAACTGGGAAACCACAACCATTTCTTTGTCTTCTAAGTTCTGTCACAATCATTGCTATGCTTCTGACACCTGTTGGTCTCCTAGAAAAATAATAACCTCAGAACGAAATGTAGTACATTCCATAAATTCAGTCCAGGAGGTACCAAGCCAATATCTGGAATTTATAGACGTCTTTCAAAAACCATCAAAGCCCGTATTATCTCCACACAGAGACTATGATTGTACCATTCCCCTGGAACCTGGAGCAATTGTTCCTTTTGGAAGAATGTATTCACTCACTGAAACAGAAAGAAAGATTCTCAAGGACTTTCTTCAAGAAAATCTACATACTGGTCTGAATACACCATTTTCTTCTCCTGCGGGGGCTCCCCTCTTCTTCGTACCTAAAAAGACAAAAGATCTTCGTCCCTGTATAGACTTCCGTGGATTAAATAAAATCACCATAAAAGATCGGTATCCACTGCCTCTCATCAAAGACATTTTGGAGGCAGTCAGAGGGGCACAAATGTTCACAAAATTAGACCTTCATGAAGCCTATCATCTCTTGCGTATTAAGGAGGGAAATGAGGGGAAAACTGCCTTTCGGACCCCTTTTGGACATTATGAATATAAGGTAATGGCTTTTGGCTTAACAAACGCCCCTTCAGTGTTTCAAAGATTTATGGATTCCATATTCTCTGACTTATTAAACCACACTGTAGTGATCTATTTAGACGATATCCTCACATATTCCAGACGCCCTGAACTTCATCCTACACAAGTTAAGCAAGTCTTAAATAGACTCAGGCAACATCAACTTTACTGTAAACCAGAGAAATGCGAATTTGATAATACTGAGGTGAAATATTTAGGCTATCATATCAGTCCAATTGGTATTTCTATAGATCCGGAAAAAGTTCCAGCCATTCTAGATTGGCCATCCCCTTCATCAATCAAGGAAACTCAATGTTTCTTAGGGCTGGCCAACTTCTACCCTCAATTTATCCTGGACTTTGCGAAACAAACCAGTCAAATTACACAAACTCTCAAAAAAGAGAGTTTGCGAAATGATTTCATCTGGACAGACATGGCTGAGACTGCTTTTCAAAACCTAAAACAGGCCTTCACTCAAGCACCCATACTGAGACATCCGGACACCAATAAACAATTCATAGTTGTTACTGACGCTTCCGAAAGAGCCATCGGGCAGTATTACTACAACAATAAGACGACGATGTATTAGAACATCCAATCTTTTATCTATCCCATGAGCTCTCTGATTCTGAACAAAATTATTCAGTACTGGAAAGCGAACTGTTGGCTCTAAAAACTGCCTGTCAACCATGGAGACAATTCCTTATGGGTTCAAAGGAACCTTTTGAAGTAAGAACGGAACATCGTAATCTGCAATGCTTACGCAATTTTCAGTGTCGAAACAGTCGACAAGCTCGTTGGGCTTTTTTCTTTAGTCAATACGATTTCTATCTTACCTATATTCCAGGATCTCAAAACATTTTGGCCGATGCCCTATCTCGCCGTTATCCTGACAGTTCTAATACCCCTTCACAATATCTACTTTTACCAGACAAGATATTTGGTGTAGTCCAGTCATTCCTAGATGAAGTACAATCTGAATACACAACCCTTTCAGAACAAGAACTAAAGGATCTACGTCCCAAGATACGCAAACATAAAGAATACTACTATTACAAGGACACCTTATTTCTACCTTTTAAAAGAGTGCAAGAAAAGGCACTTCAGATGTGTCATGATTCCCTAGTAGCTGGTCATCCGGGTATTAAAGCCACGCAGGAATTACTTCTCCGTTCTTTTTGGTGGCCTACATTGAAACAAGATGCTGAAAGAGACGTGGAATCTTGTCCCATTTGTGCCCAAGTGAAAGTACCCCGTACTAGGCCCGCAGGACTACTTCAACCATTACCAGTTCCACCAGCCTCTTGGCATACAATATCAACTGACTTTATGTACTCATTACCTCCATCAGCAGGAAACCGAGTTATAATTGTGATGATAGATTCATTTACTAAGATGGCTCATTTTACCGCTTTGAAGAAATTACCCACCAAACAAGAATTGAGTCAGATATTTATTCAACACATTTTTCGTCTCCATGGTCTCACACAAAGTATTGTGTCAGACAGGGGACCTCAATACATATCACGGTTCTGGAAACAGTTTTGTAAGATCTTGAATATCAATGTAGTGTTATAATCTGGATTTCATCCCCAAACCAATGGGCAAACCGAACGTCTCATCCAGGTACTTGAGCAATATCTTCGTTGTTTTTGGAACTCCACTCAGAGTAACTGGAGCACTTATCTTCCCATTGCAGAGGTTTCTTACAATAATACTGTCCATGGAGCCTCCAAGGTCACTCATTTTTTCTGTTCATATGGATTCCATCCCACATCTTTTCCTACTACTCCCAAGACCTCCTCTACACTTCCTGCTATCACCTCTCTTTCCAAAAGACTAGATAGAATTCAAAGACTTATTCAATCTATCTATTAGTCACTAAAAGATACATGAAAATATTGGCTGATAAGAAACGAAGTGAGACTCCAGCTTATCACGTCCAAGATAAAGTCTGGCTTTCTTCAAGATTTTTGCCCCTACGTCTTTCCCAAAATATGTTTACACCCCGTTACTACGGACCCTTTTGTATTCTTCAGAAAATGAATCCTGTAACTTTCCGTCTCCGTTTACCTCAAACATGGAAAATCCATCCAGTCTTTCATGTCTCTCAGTTGAAACCATACACACCTGATCCTTTTTCCCAACATTACACATGTCCTCCTCCTATGTTGGTAGATAATGAACCTGAATATGAAGTACAGGAAATATGTGACTCTCCTATATTCTGGAGCCATCTTCAATATCTTATTCATTGGAAAGGCTATCCACTTAGTGAATGTTCTTGGGAAGATGTATCTTCTGTCCACACCCCTCTTCTGATTCATATTTTTTTTTGGCTGTTTCCGCACAAACCCGGGGCTTTGGGGGGGGGGGGACCTGGTGCAAGCCGAACATTCGGCTCAGGACGCGGCTGTGGCGCGCGGCAGTAGGACGCACTGTGCCCCTGCAATTTCTTATCTTTATCAAGGCCCCAAATTGGCATGGGGCCTCGCTACAGTAATGGCGCGACGAGCCCCTGCTAGTTTCTTGCCTCTCACCACTCTCCATTTTCCCCTCTTACCTTCTGCTTCTTTTTCTTTCTTCTTTTTTGTCTTCCTTGTTTCTTCCTTACTTTATGCCTTTTTTTGTGTCCATGATTCTTTTCTCTTTCCCAGCATGCCTTCCTTCTCCCTGCATGCCTTTGGAGCCTTACTTACGATGGTGACTTTACTATGGAATTCTATGTTATGTTACCAATCCAATATGGTGTCTTTTACTTCCTGCCGGTCACTTCCTGTTCTTTGGGTATAAAAGGTTTGTGATCCCTGTTCTCTTTGCGCTGCAACACTTCCTTTGGGTGATGATCATCGCTCCTGTTCTTCTGCGTCAGATAAATGATTTCTGAGCCTGTTTCAGCTTTTTTCTTTATCATTTTTGCCTTTTGTTCAGATTTATTTGTACCTTTTGTTTTTATCCCAGGAGTTCCTATTTGAGGTTTTTTCCCCTTTGGGGTTTTTTCCCTCTGGGACTCCTTCTGGAGGGCACGGACTGCCTTGGCGTTCCCTCCGTCAGCAGCACAGTGGCTACCAGAAAGGGTCACCCCTACTTGGGCCAAGGCAGAACCTATAAAAAAAAAGACCTCGCCACATTTCCAGTGGGCCACAAACACAGATGAACAAGTAGGTCGTGACACACCTTTCACGCAGCAGTTTTTCTCCTTATAATGGATGGGTCGCGTTTGCTCCTTACTGAGTGCCGGTAGCCTATTTTGGTCATGGACTCTTCCAATTGATGTTGGGGATTCTGTTTAAGGTGTGTTTGGGTTCCCGGTGGCGTACTTGTCGGGGTACTAGTCCCTCACTCTGGGAGGTGTGGCTTCTATTTCCTGGTGTGTTTTCTGAAAATTTGAGTGGAAATGGAAAAAAAAAATAGTAATAATATTTACAGAGTCTAGGTCTTCTTTCTAGTTCCGTGGTTGCTGTAATCGCTGCAACAAACTGGCCCAAATTGTTGGACTCTTTGGCTGTCCTGGAGTGGTCCAGGACAGCTTTTCTGTTGCTCTGTTTCGTGAGCCTGCTGTGGTGCGGTCTTTTCCTGGGCGGTGTTCCCAGGTTTTATGGTGTAGCAGTACTGTAGCTTTCCTGTTATGGGATATACTGCATTATACCGCAATTTCAATTTTTACTTGCTGTAGGTTTTGTTTGGCCCTGCCACATGGTTTAGCCCTCTTCTGCTGCAGCTTTCTGGTGACTCTTGCCATACCTTGTCTTTCTGGGGCTGCGTCTGTTGTTGCATGTTTGATCTCAGGTCTATCTCTAATGGTGCTTTGGCTCAGCGGCAGGGTCCGGTGCTTTCCAAGTTGCTGCTGACTAGCCCCATCTGAGGTTCAAGTACATTCATTGCACTTCCTTTTTTGGCCACTTCCATCCTTTTGTTCTTTCTACTGGGTGGGCTCTTGGATTTGTGTTGGGCTGGCCCTTCATTTGTCGGTTTCATTCATCGCACACTGGTGGTTTGCTGCCTCCTGGCTTGTACCTGCTGTCTACAGTGGAAGGGCCGATACCCCGTGGGGGATTACAGTCCTTCAGCTATTGCCTACTTTGCTGGCCAGTTTCTTCTTACATTATTCAGGGCCTCCGCATGAGTGACTATTTGCAGACCGATATCATACTTAAAATTAAAATGTTTGTGCTCCTATGGATGGTGTGCCCCTTCAAGTTAGTTGAGGCTAGGCATTTTATTATTCTTTTTACTTCTTCCATGTACTTTCATCAAAAGTTGCATCTCCTGGTGTCAATGTGGACCGATTTTAAATTAATTTTGAATGCGAGTGTAATGTACGATAATTATATAACAAGTTTAACAATATACATTTATAGTCGATAAAACATACCTGTCCACTTCATAAATACCTCAATTCAAAGGTATTTTGTTAAAATATATTTTAAAATAAGGGACAGTAATAGTCAGACAGAACAATGAGGTAAGTCTTTTTAACGCAATGAAATTTTTCATCAACTACAAACTTTTCACATATTTGTAACACTTTAAATATATGATACAAACACAAAAAATAACTTTTCAGAGACTCCGATTATTTCAGGAGCTTGAAATAGTATTAAAATATGAGAAAATTATTTAACAGTTTAAAAATATATGGCCAATAAAAATATCTCTATATTTATCTTATGAATGACTGCATTAAAAAGCAATATATTAAAACATACTTTAAAATAAGTAACAGGGCAAATATTACAGAAGACTGCAACTATTTTAAAACGAACACTTTGAAAGGATTTTTTTCGGAGAGTCATTTATTTCAGGAACTCATATCATCATAGACGAGGGCCCTTTTCTTGTATATATATATATATATATATATATATATATACAGCCTTCTCCTTAGGGAAGGACGTGATTCTAAACCTGTCACCCCCAACACCTTGTCTCTCAATGCACCAACATTCTGGGAGCTAGATGAACCCTGCGGTTCAGTGATTCTTAACATGGCGCCCGCAACACTTACTCAGGGGGTCCACAACTGATTGGAAAATTAAATATTCTTAGAACATTAATAGAGTATATAACAAGAACATTTTAAGATGCTCAGTAAGTTTGTAGGATTTTGGAATTCAAGGCTAAAATGTTGTTGGTATCCTTAGCTTGATTTGCCAGCAGCACCAGTACAGCAAACAGAATCTAGTTTGGATGATTGAAAGCCTCAAATTAAACACTGGTGTATATACCAACAAAAAGAGAACATGCATTAGGAGCAAAAAGACAAAGTGATAAGCTTGAGTCTAGCATATTTCTTTCAGAAATAAAACTAAAATTTGAAAAGCTCCAATCTTCCCTTTTGCATACTTTCAGTTTGGTTTGTAAATAAGATATTTCAAAATGTGTACTTGTTTGATGTATACTTATTTCTGTATTCTTGTGTATTGTTTTGAGGTTGAGATCGTAGAAATTGCTCAGGATAGAGTCACTGTCTTCCAGCAGTGGTTCTGTGTGGAGCCCACAGAAGTGAAAAAGTTAAGAACCTCTTCTCCATTTTTTATTAGAACTCTTTTCTTTTCACATGCAGCTGCCAGGGAAAAGGCTTGGTAATATATTGGTTTATAACGTAATGAGGTTCGTCCAAGGTGCTAATTATGAATCTCCTGGTTAGGAGTCAATCAAAATTGCAATATGTTGGTAGTGTACGACTGTCTTATTTACAATAGTTCAATTTATACAGACGAAGCTTAAACTATGTTAGATAGGAATTCAAAAACATTATGATGAGTCATCTGGGACAGTATGATCACTACATGAATATTACAAATTGCGCTGTGTAGGAAAGGCATATATTTTTTATGAGCCATCATTAAAGGTTTTATATTAGCAAACGGAATACAGAGAAAAGGAGAGGTAGAAATTATGGTCTCTGGATTTACAGGAACTTGTTTAAAGGTTCCAGCAGAATCAGGGTAATTAATTGTGGATGCCTCATTAATTCCCACTGGTAAATGATTTTTTCCTAGCCTGTACATGCATCACTCTATCCCACAGAACTTTCATTTTCTTTTAAATTCCAAGTTTCCACTCTGGACACTGACAAGTCCAGTTGTAATTGATTAAAAGAATCAGTGAGGTCAGCTAATGTTTCATTACCTCCTCAACCTTTATCTCTTTCCAATACTTACTTAAATCAGGTGTTCAACCTCTACCCAGGCACCATGTGACCAAGCCAGAATCAATCACATGTTTTAGCGCTATACTCCCCTAATCCCCTCCTCCAAGCCCCTTCCACTAATATCATGGATAAAAGGGGATGAGGTCCACAACATGTCCTGTTTTTTTATGTCTGCTCATCGCTATGTGACCTGCGAGCCTGTGGAACTTCTTTTGCAGGTAAACCTGGGAAGGCTGGGCCTCTCCAGATATGGGGGTCAAGGTTGTGTTTCACCTACTCCTGGTAAGTTTGCTTACTTGCTGGCCGAAGTATCTGGAGTGTGGAGAGTATTGTTTGTTGTCTTGTCCCCAGGTTTCCAACAGGTGGGGCCTTTTGGGTTCCCTGGGGATGTCTTATCTGGCAGTGGAAGACTTGGTTGTGTGGAGCCTCGGCCCGGCCATCTCCTTCCAGTTGAGACAGCTGGCACCATCGGTGCCCATGCAACCGTCCTGTCCTCCCCGGCAAGCCCGGAGCAGGGGCTTCCCTGTAGCAGGCTTCCCTCCTGTGGGTTGCGAAAGTCAGTCCAAAGCGGGCATGCGGCTCCCCCTTCCGGCAGGCTGCAGCAAACAACATTTTTTCATGCACTGCAGGGTCTGATACTTCCTGACAGCGTACAGTCTGTTTTTGCCTCCTCTTCCCTTCTGCCTCCCCCTGGGGTTGCTGGGGCTCACCTGGTTCGGGATGATGGTTGCTGTTTTTTTGCCCTGGAACTCCAGGATGTCTTCTCCTGTTCCACTGGGCTCAGAGTAGTTTTCCCTCAGGTCAGGCACATCCAAGCTCAGGTTTTCAACGCCTTGGCAGTTCTGAGTGCTTAGTTACTTCTGTGTTTGGTTTCTTGGAGACAGTGTAGTTCGGCCACCGGGTGTGCGTGGCTACCTGAATGCCATGGTACTGTGATGTTCTACTTCAGCCTCACGCTTGCAGTGCCTGATTGTTTCCCGTAGACTTCTTCAGGGTGCGTTTCGACCAGCTGCGTGGCTTTGTCTTCCTCTTGTGGATTATCTTCTCACCTCCATTTCCCGAGACTCTGCGGTTTGGTATTTTTCACGTTTTTGTTTTCACGTTTTTTCAACGGGACCACTGGAGTTGTGCGCTCCTCAGGCTTGTTGCCTTACTGGTCAATTTCACTGACTGTCCCGCTGTGGTACGTGAACTCTTCTCCGGTTGTGTCAGTGGACATTCTCACCTTGTCGCACAGCGTGCCGCGGCGCGCAGCAGTAGGACGCACCACGCCCCTGCAATTTCTTATCTTTATCGAGGCCCCAAATTGGGCATGAGGCCTCGCTACAGTAATGGCGCGACTCGCCCCCACAAGTTTCTTGCCTCTCCCCTCTGTCCATTTTCCCCCACTTACCTTCTGCTTCTTTTTCTTTCTTCTTTTCTGTCTTCCTCGTTTCTTCCTGACTTTACTCCTTTCTTTCATGTCCATGATTCTTTTCTCTTTCCCAGCATGCCTTCCTTCTCCCTGCCTGCCTTTGGAACCTTACTTACCATGTTGACTTTACTATGGAATTCTATGTTATGTTCCCAATCCAATATGGTGTCTTTCTGGAGCGCACAGACTGCCTTGGTGTTCCCTCCGTCAGCAGCACTGTGGCTACCAGAAAGGGTTGCCCCTACTTGTGCCAAAGCAGAACTTATAGGAACAAAGACCTCACCAGATTTCCAGTGGGCCACAGACAACAAGTAGGTCATGACAGATTGCAGCGCCAAACAAACCAGACTTCTTCAGGCAGAATGGAAGATACTGCAACGGCTGCTGCAGACCCTAACCAGTCCCTACTCATAACTATTCAGCAACAAGCCCAGGAATTGAAACAATTAAGAAATGAAAATGTGGCTCTATGACAAGCCTTGGCATCCCAAAGTACTGATGTTCCTACTGTCTCTACTACTACACCTCGGCTTTCAGGAGACCCAAATAAGCTGCGAGAATTCCTTGATGCTCTGACTGTCTACTTTGCCTTTAGACCCACACATTTTTCACAAGATAAAACGAAAGTGGGTTATCTCATCAGTGCCTTGTCAGGTCCTGCATTGGCCTGGGCAACTCCGATAGTAGCCTCCAATGACCCGGTGTTGTCTGATTACTCAGCCTTTGTGAGCAGATTCAAACAAATGTTTGAACGCCCAGGATTGGAAGCATCAGCAGAAGAAGCGCTCTGTGATATTCAACAAGGCACTCAAGATGTTCTCCAATACATCACATGCTTCAGACAATTGGCTGCCGAGACAACATGGGTAGAACGTACTCCAGTAACTCTTTTTCACATAGGTTTGCGAGAAGACATTAAAGACAAATTAGCACACTCTACCAGAGTAGAAAATCTTCGAGGTTTGATAGATTTAGCTGTCTCTATAGAATACCATCTCCAAGAATGTTGTCTAGAAAAAAGAAAGAATCGTGGACCTTCCCAGTCAAGCAACTCACGTGTCTTTTTGTACATCGTCCTGTATCTAGAGAGACAGAAGGAGAACCTATGCAAGTAGATACTGCTCGTGGTCCACTCTCAACTAGCGAACGTGAAGACAGACGGAGAAGAGGATTGTGCCTTTATTGTGGTGCAGCTGGTCATTTGCTCCACACTTGTCCATTTCGTCCTATGAAGACCTCGGGAAACGCCACTTCCCGTCCTCTGTGAGAAGGGAGGGGACGGGATCTTCTGCAATACCTTCCATCAGTTCTTCCAATTAAGATGCCACTATTCTATTTATGTTACCTGTTATTCTGCAATTACCTGATGGTCGTGAAGAAAGGACCCTGGCATTATTAGATTGTGGAGCTAGTGGCATATATATGAATATGACCTTGGCTAAAAAACTACAAATTCCAATACTTACTAAAGACGTTCCAGAACAAGTGCATACTGTAGACAGATCCTTATTATCCTCTGGTCCTGTTATTAATACCACTTCGATTTTAGGTCTACACTTTGGGAAACATCAGGAACATGTCTCTTTTGATTTAATTTCCTCTCCCAATCATTCTATAATCCTAGGAATCCCATGGTTCATGAGACACAATCAGTATATTAACTGGGAAACCACAACCATTTCTTTGTCTTCTAAGTTCTGTCACAATCATTGCTATGCTTCTGACACCTGTGGGTCTCCTAGAAAAATAATAACCTCAGAACGGACTGTAGGACATTCCATAAATTCAGTCCAGGAGGTACCAAGCCAATATCTGGAATTTATAGACGTCTTTCAAAAACCATCAAAGCCCGTATTATCTCCACACAGAGACTATGATTGTACCATTCCCCTGGAACCTGGAGCAATTGTTCCTTTTGGAAGAATGTATTCACTCACTGAAACAGAAAGAAAGATTCTCAAGGACTTTCTTCAAGAAAATCTACATACTGGTCTGAATACACCATCTTCTTCTCCTGCGGGGGCTCCCCTCTTCTTCGTACCTAAAAAGACGAAAGATCTTCGTCCCTGTATAGACTTCCGTGGATTAAATAAAATCACCATAAAAGATCGGTATCTACTGCCTCTCATCAAAGACGTTTTGGAGCCAGTCAGAGGGGCACAAATGTTCACAAAATTAGACCTTCATGGAGCCTATCATCTCTTGCGCATTAAGGAGGGAAATGAGGGGAAAACTGCCTTTCGGACCCCTTTTGGACATTATGAATATAAGGTAATGGCTTTTGGCTTAACAAACGCCCCCTCAGTGTTTCATAGATTTATGGATTCCATATTCTCTGACTTATTAAACCACACTGTAGTGATCTATTTAGACGATATCCTCACATATTCCAGACGCCCTGAATTTCATCCTACACAAGTTAAGCAAGTCTTAAATAGACTCAGGCAACATCAACTTTACTGTAAACCGGAGAAATGCGAATTTGATAAGACTGAGGTGAAATATTTAGGCTATCATATCAGTCCAATTGGTATTTCTATTGATCCGGAAAAAGTTCAAGCCATTCTAGATTGGCCATCCCCTTCATCAATCAAGGAAACTCAATGTTTCTTAGAGCTTGCCAACTTCTACCATCAATTTATCCTGGACTTTGCGAAACAAACCAGTCAAATTACACAAACTCTCAAAAAAGAGAGTTTGCGAAATGATTTCATCTGGACAGACATGGCTGAGACTGCTTTTCAAAACCTAAAACAGGCCTTCACTCAAGCACCCATACTGAGACATCCGGACACCAATAAACAATTCATAGTTGTTACTGACGCTTCCGAAAGAGCCATCGGGCAGTATTACTACAACAATAAGACGACGATGTATTAGAACATCCAATCTTTTATCTATCCCATGAGCTCTCTGATTCTGAACAAAATTATTCAGTACTGGAAAGCGAACTGTTGGCTCTAAAAACTGCCTGTCAACTGTGGAGACAATTCCTCATGGGTTCAAAGGAACCTTTTGAAGTAAGAACGGAACATCATAATCTGCAATGCTTACGCAATTTTCAGTGTCGAAACAGTCGACAAGCTCGTTGGGCTTTTTTCTTTAGTCAATACGATTTCTATCTTACCTATATTCCAGGATCTCAAAACATTTTGGCCGTCTATCTCACCGTTATCCTGACAGTTCTAATACCCCTTCACAATATCTACTTGTACCAGACAAGATATTTGGTGTAGTCCAGTCATTCCTAGATGAAGTACAATCTGAATACACAACCCTTTCAGAACAAGAACTAAAGGATCTACGTCCCAAGATACGCAAACATAAAGAATACTACTATTACAAGGACACCTTATTTCTACTTTTAAAAAGAGTGCAAGAAAAGGCACTTCAGATGTGTCATGATTCCCTATTAGCTGGTCATCCAGGTATTAAAGCCACGCAGGAATTACTTCTCCGTTCTTTTTGGTGGCCTACATTGAAACAAGATGCTGAAAGAGACGTGGAATCTTGTCCCATTTGTGCCCAAGTGAAAGTACCCCGTACTAGGCACGCAGGACTACTTCAACCATTACCAGTTCCACCAGCCTCTTGGCATACAATATCAACTGACTTTATGTGCTCATTACCTCCATCAGCAGGAAACCGAGTTATAATTGTGATGATAGATTCATTTACTAAGATGGCTCATTTTACCGCTTTGAAGAAATTACCCACCAAACAAGAATTGAGTCAGATATTTATTCAACACATTTTTCGTCTCCATGGTCTCACACAAAGTATTGTGTCAGACAGGGGGCCTCAATACATATCACGGTTCTGGAAACACTTTTGTAAGATCTTGAATATCAATGTAGTGTTATAATCTGGATTTCATCCCCAAACCAATGGGCAAACCTAACGTCTCATCCAGGGACTTGAGCAATATCTTCGTTGTTTTTGGAACTCCACTCAGAGTAACTGGAGCACTTATCTTCCCATTGCAGAGGTTTCTTACAATAATACTGTCCATGGAGCCTCCAAGGTCACTCATTTTTTCTGTTCATATGGATTCCATCCCACATCTTTTCCTACTACTCCCAAGACCTCCTCTACACTTCCTGCTATCACCTGTCTTTCCAAAAGACTAGATAGAATTCAAAGACTTATTCAATCTAATCTATTAGTCACTAAAAGATACATGAAAATATTGGCTGATAAGAAACGAAGTGAGACTCCAGCTTATCACGTCCAAGATAAAGTCTGGCTTTCTTCAAGATTTTTGCCCCTACGTCTTTCCCAAAATAAGTTTACACCCCGTTACTACGGACCCTTTTGTATTCTTCAGAAAATTAATCCTGTAACTTTCCGTCTCCGTTTACCTCAAACCTGGAAAATCCATCCAGTCTTTCATGTCTCTCAGTTGAAACCATACATACCTGATCCTTTTTCCCAACATTACACATGTCCTCCTCCTATGTTGGTAGATAATGAACCTGAATATGAAGTACAGGAAATATGTGACTCTCCTATATTCTGGAGCCATCTTCAGTATCTTATTCATTGGAAAGGCTATCCACTTAGTGAATGTTCTTGGGAAGATGTATCTTCTGTTCACACCCCTCTTCTGATTCATCATTTTTTTTGGCTGTTTCCGCCCAAACCCGGGGCTTTGGGGGGGGGGACCTGGCGCAAGCCGAACATTCGGCTCAGGACGCGGCTGTGGCGCGCGGCAGTAGGACGCACTGTGCCCCTGCAATTTCTTATCTTTATCAAGGCCCCAAATTGGCATGGGGCCTCGCAACAGTAATGGCGCGACGAGCCCCTGCTAGTTTCTTGCCTCTCCCCACTCTCCATTTTCCCCTCTTACCTTCTGCTTCTTTTTCTTTCTTCTTTTTTGTCTTCCTTGTTTCTTCCTTACTTTATGCCTTTTTTTGGGTCCATGATTCTTTTCTCTTTCCCAGCATGCCTTCCTTCTCCCTGCATGCCTTTGGAGCCTTACTTACGATGGTGACTTTACTATGGAATTCTATGTTATGTTCCCAATCCAATATGGTGTCTTTTTCTTCCTGCCGGTCACTTCCTGTTCTTTGGGTATAAAAGGTTTGTGATCCCTGTTCTCTTTGCGCTGCAACACTTCTTTTGGGTGATGATCATCGCTCCTGTTCTTCTGCGTCAGATAAATTATTTCTGAGCCTGTTCCAGCTTTTTTCTTTATCATTTTTGCCTTTTGTTCAGATTTATTTGTACCTTTTGTTTTTGTTCCAGGAGTTCCTATTTGAGTTTTTTTCTCCTTTGGGTTTTTTTCCCTCTGGGACTCCTTCTGGAGGGCATGGACTGCCTTGGCGTTCCCTCCGTCAGCAGCACAGTGGCTACCAGAAAGGGTCACCCCTACTTGGGCCAAGGCAGAACCTATAAAAACAAAGACCTCGCCTCATTTCCAGTGGGCCACAGAAACAGATGAACGAGTAGGTCGTGACACACCTTTCACGCAGCAGTTTTTCTCCTTATAATGGATGGGTCGCGTTTGCTCCTTACTGAGTGCTGGTAGCCTATTTTGGTCATGGACTCTTCCAATTGATGTTGGGGATTCTGTTTAAGGTGTGTTTGGGTTTTTCCCGTACAGGAGTCCCCGGTGGCGTACTTGTCGGGGTACTAGTCCCTCACTCTGGGAGGTGTGGCTTCTATTTCCTGGTGTGTTTTCTGAAAATTTGAGTGGAAATGGAAAAAAAAATAGTAATAATATTTACAGAGTCTAGGTCTTCTTTCTAGTTCCGTGGTTGCTGTAATCGCTGCAACAAACTGGCCCAAATTGTTGGACTCTTTGGCTGTCCTGGAGTGGTCCAGGACAGCTTTTCTGTTGCTCTGTTTCGTGAGCCTGCTGTGGTGCGGTCTTTTCCTGGGCAGTGTTCCCAGGTTTTATGGTGTAGCAGTACTGTAGCTTTCCTGTTATGGGATATACTGCATTATACCGCAATTTCAATTTTTACTTGCTGTAGGTTTTGTTTGGCCCTGCCACATGGTTTAGCCCTCTTCTGCTGCAGCTTTCTGGTGACTCTTGCCATACCTTGTCTTTCTGGGGCTGCGTCTGTTGTTGCATGTTTGATCTCAGGTCTAAATGTAATAGTGCTTTGGCTCAGCGGCAGGGTCCGGTGCCTCCCAAGTTGCTGCTGACTAGCCCCATCTGGGGTTCAAGTACATTCATTGCACTTCCTTTTTTGGCACTTCCATCCTTTTGTTCTTTCTACTGGGTGGGCTCTTGGATTTGTGTTGGGCTGGCCCTTCATTTGTCTGTTTCATTCATCGCACACTGGTGGTTTGCTGCCTCCTGGCTTGTACCTGCTGTCTACAGTGGAAGGGCCGATACCCCGTGGGGGATTACAGTCCTTCAGCTATTGCCTACTTTGCTGGCCAGTTTCTTCTTACATTATTCAGGGCCTCCGCATGAGTGACTATTTGCAGACCGATATCATACTTAAAATTAAAATGTTTGTGCTCCTATGGATGGTGTGCCCCTTCAAGTTAGTTGAGGCTAGGCATTTTATTATTCTTTTTACTTCTTCCATGTACTTTCATCAAAAGTTGCATCTCCTGGTGTCAATGTGGACTGATTTTAAATTAATTTTGAATGCGAGTGTAATGTACGAAAATGATATAACAAGTTTAACAATATACATTTATAGTCGATAAAACATACCTGTCCACTTCATAAATACCTCAATTCAAAGGTATTTTGTTAAAATATATTTTAAAATAAGGGCCACTATTAGTCAGACAGAACAATGAGGTAAGTCTTTTTAACGCAATGAAATTGTTTATCAACTACAAACTTTTCACATATTTGTAAAACTTTAAATATATAATACAAACACAAAAAAATAACTTTTTAGAGACTCCGGTTATTTCAGGAGCTTGAAATAGTATTAAAATATGAGAAAATTATTTAACAGTTTAAAAATATATGGCCAATAAAAATATCTCTATATTTACCTTATGAATGACTGCATTAAAAAACAATATATTAAAACATACTTTAAAATAAGTAACAGGACAAATGTTACAGAAGACTGCAACTATTTTAAAACGGACACTTTGAAAGGATTTTTTTTGGAGAGTCATTTATTTCAGGAACTCATATCATCATAGACGAGGGCCCTTTTCGTGTATATATATACAGCCTTCTCCTTAGGGAAGGAAATGATTCTAAACCTGTCATCCCCAACAGCTTGTCTCTCAAGGCACCCACATTCTGGGAGCTAGGTGAACCCTGTGGTTCAGTGATTCTTAACATGGCACCCGCAAAACTTACTCAGGGGGTCCACAACTGTTTGGAAAATTTAATATTCTTAGAACATTAATAGAGTGTATAACAAGAACATTTTAAGATGCTCAGTAAGTTTGTAGGATTTTGGAATTCAAGGCTAAAATGTTGTTTGTATCCTTAGCTTGATTTGCCAGCAGCACCAGTACAGCAAACAGAATCTAGTTTGGATGATTGAAAGCCTCAAATTAAACACTGGTGTATATACCAACAAAAAGAGAACATGCATTAGGAGCAAAAAGACAAAGTGATAAGCTTGAGTCTAGCATATTTCTTTCAGAAATAAAACTAAAATTTGAAAAGCTCCAGCCTTCCCTTTTGCATACTTTCAGTTTGGTTTGTAAATAAGATATTTCAAAATGTGTACGTGTTTGATGTATACTTATTTCTGTATTCTTGTGTATTGTTTTGAGGTTGAGATAGTAGAAATTGCTCAGGCCAGAGTCACTGTCTTCCAGCAGTGGTTCAGTGTGGAGCCCACAGAAGTGAAAAAAGTGAAGAACCTCTTCTCCATTTTTTATTAGAACTATTTTCTTTTCACATGCAGCTGCCAGGGAAAAGGCTTGGTAATATGTTGGTTTATAACGTATTGAGGTTCGTCCAAGGTGCTAACTATGAATCTCCTAGTTAGGAGTCAATCAAAATTGCAATATGTTGGTAGTGTACGACTGTCTTATTTACAATAGTTCAATTTATACAGACGAAGCTTAAACTATGTTAGATAGGAATTCAAAAACATTATGATTAGTCATCTGGGACAGTATGATCACTACATGAATATTACAAATTGCGCTGTGTAGGAAAGGCATATATTTTTTATGAGCCATCATTAAAGGTTTTATATTAGCCAACGGAATACAGAGAAAAGGAGAGGTAGAAATTATGGTCTCTGGATTTACGGTAACTTGTTTAAAGGTTCCAGAAGAATCAGGGTAATTGTGGTTGCCTCACTAATTCCCACTGTTAAAGTATTTTTTCCTAGCCTGCACATGCGTCACTCTAACCCACAGAACTTTCATTTTCTTTTAAATTCCAAGTTTCCACTCTGGACACTAAGTTCAGTTGTAATTGATTAAAAGAATCAGTGAGGTCAGCTAATGTTTCATTACCTCCTCAACCTTTATTTCTTTCCAATACTTACTTAACCCCTTCGCTGCCAGGCCTTTTCCCCCTCCTGTGCCAGGCCTTTTTTTGCCTATTTGGGGCAGTTCCCGCTTAGGCCCTCATAACGTTTTGTCCACATAAGCTAACCAAGCCAAATTTGCGTCCTTTTTTTCCAACATCCTAGTGATTCTAGAGGTACCCAGACTTTGTGGGTTCCCCTGAAGGAGGCCAAGAAATTGGCCAAAATACAGTGAAAATTTCGTTTTTTTCAAAAAAAATTGAAAAAGTGGCTGCAGAAGAAGGCTTGTGGTTTTTCTCCTGAAAATGGCATCAACAAAGGGTATGCGGTGCTAAACTCAGCAGCTTCCCAGCTTTCAGGAACAGGCAGACTTGAATCAGAAAACCCAATTTTTCAACACAATTTTGGCATTG
The DNA here is from genome assembly GCF_031143425.1 of Pleurodeles waltl. NCBI lineage: Eukaryota > Metazoa > Chordata > Amphibia > Caudata > Salamandridae > Pleurodeles > Pleurodeles waltl. The sequence continues at coordinate 744,679,518 of NC_090448.1, read as the reverse complement.
TACTGGGACATACCCCATTTTTGCAATTTTTTGTGCTTTCAGCCTCCTTCCAGTCAGTGACAGAAATGGGCATGAAACCAATGCTGGATCCCAGAAACATTTCTGAAAAGTAGACAAAATTCTGAATTCAGCAAGGGGTCATTTGTGTAGATCCTACAAGGGTTTCCTACAGAAAATAACAACTGAAAAAGAAAAATATTGAAATTGAGGTGAAAAAAACATAAATGTTTCTCTACGTTTTACTCTGTAACTTTTCCCTGCAATGTCAGATTATCGAAAGCAATATACCGTTACGTCTGCTGGCCTCCTCTGGTTGCAGGGATATATAGGGCTTGTAGGTTCATCAAGAACCCAAAGAACCCAGAGCCAATAAATGAGCTGCACCCTGCAGTGCGTTTTCATTCTATACCGGGTACATAGCAATTCATTTGCTGAAATATAAAGAGTAAAAAATTGCTATCAAGAAAACCTTTGTATTTCCAAAAAGGGCACAAGATAAGGTGTTGAGGAGCAGTGGTTATTTGCACATCTCTGAATTCCGGGGTGACCATACTAGCATGTGAATTACAGGGCATTTCTCAAATAGATGTCTTTTTTACACACTCTCCTATATTTGGAAGGAAAAAATGTAGAGAAAGACAAGGGGCAATAACACTTGTTTTGCTAATCTATGTTCCCCCAAGTCTCCCGATAAAAATGATACCTCACTTGTGTGGGTAGGCCTAGCGCCCGCGACAGGAAACGCCCCAAAGAGCAACGTGGACACATCCAAATTTTTGGAAGAAAACAGAGGTGTTTTTTGCGAAGTGCCTACCTGTAGATTTTGGCCTCTACCTCAGCCGGCACCTAGGGAAACCTACCAAACCTGTGCATTTCTGAAAACTAGAGACCTAGGGGAATCCAAGGAGGGGTGACTTGCGGGGCTCGGACCAGGTTCTGTTACCCAGAATCCTTTGCAAACCTCATAATTTGGCTAAAAAAACACATGTTCTTCACATTTCTGTGGCAGAAAGTTCTGGAATCTGAGAGGAGCCATAAATTTCCTTCCACCCAGCGTTCCCCCAAGTCTCCCGATAAAAATTATAACTCACTTGTGTGGGTAGGCCTAGCGCCTGCGACAGGAAACGCCCCATAGCGCAACGTGGACACATCCAAATTTTTGGAAGAAAACAGAGGTGTTTTTTGCGAAGTGCCTACCTGTAGATTTTGGCCTCTAGCTCAGCCGGCACCTAGGGAAACCTACCAAACCTGTGCATTTCTGAAAACTAGAGACCGAGGGGAATCCAAGGAGGGGTGACTTGCGGGGCTCGGACCAGGTTCTGTTACCCAGAATCCTTTGCAAACCTCATAATTTGGCTAAAAAAACACATGTTCCTCACATTTCTGTGGCAGAAAGTTCTGGAATCTGAGGGAGCCACAAATTTCCTTCCACCCAGCGTTCCCCCAAGTCTCCCGATAAAAGTGATACCTCACTTGTGTGGGTAGGCCTAGCGCCCGCGACAGGAAACGCCCCAAAGGGCAATGTGGACACATCCAAATTTTTGGAAGAAAACAGAGGTGTTTTTTGCGAAGTGCCTACCTGTAGATTTTGGCCTCTAGCTCAGCCGGCACCTAGGGAAACCTACCAAACCTGTGCATTTCTGAAAACTAGAGACCTAGGGGAATCCAAGGAGGGGTGACTTGCGGGGCTCGGACCAGGTTCTGTTACCCAGAATCCTTTGCAAACCTCAAAATTTGGCTAAAAGAACACATGTTCCTCACATTTTTGTGGCAGAAAGTTCTGGAATCTGAGAGGAGCCACAAATTTCCTTCCACCCAGCGTTCCCCCAAGTCTCCCGATAAAAATGATACCTCACTTGTGTGGGTAGGCCTAGCGCCTGCAACAGGAAACGCCCCAAAGCGCAACGTGGACACATCCAAATTTTTGGAAGAAAACAGAGGTGTTTTTTGCGAAGTGCCTACCTGTAGATTTTGGCCTCTAGCTCAGCCGGCACCTAGGGAAACCTACCAAACCTGTGCATTTCTGAAAACTAGAGACCTAGGGGAATCCAAGGAGGGGTGACTTGCGGGGCTCGGACCAGGTTCTGTTACCCAGAATCCTTTGCAAACCTCAAAATTTGGCTAAAAGAACACATGTTCCTCACATTTTTGTGGCAGAAAGTTCTGGAATCTGAGAGGAGCCACAAATTTCCTTCCACCCAGCGTTCCCCCAAGTCTCCCGATAAAAATGATACCTCACTTGTGTGGGTAGGCCTAGCGCCTGCAACAGGAAACGCCCCAAAGCGCAACGTGGACACATCCAAATTTTTGGAAGAAAACAGAGGTGTTTTTTGCGAAGTGCCTACCTGTAGATTTTGGCCTCTAGCTCAGCCGGCACCTAGGGAAACCTACCAAACCTGTGCATTTCTGAAAACTAGAGACCTAGGGGAATCCAAGGAGGGGTGACTTGCGGGGCTCGGACCAGGTTCTGTTACCCAGAATCCTTTGCAAACCTCATAATTTGGCTAAAAAAACACATGTTCTTCACATTTCTGTGGCAGAAAGTTCTGGAATCTGAGAGGAGCCACATTTTCCTTCCACCCAGCGTTCCCCCAAGTCTCCCGATAAAAGTGATACCTCACTTGTGTGGGTAGGCCTAGCGCCCGCGACAGGAAACGCCCCAAAGCGCAACGTGGACACATCCAAATTTTTGGAAGAAAACAGAGGTGTTTTTTGCGAAGTGCCTACCTGTAGATTTTGGCCTCTAGCTCAGCCGGCACCTAGGGAAACCTACCAAACCTGTGCATTTCTGAAAACTAGAGACCTAGGGGAATGCAAGGAGGGGTGACTTGTGGGGCTCGGACCAGGTTCTGTTACCCAGAATCCTTTGCAAACCTCAAAATTTGGCTAAAAAAACACATGTTCCTCACATTTCTGTGGCAGAAAGTTCTGGAATCTGAGAGGAGCCACAAATTTCCTTCCACCCAGCGTTCCCCCAAGTCTCCCGATAAAAATGATACCTCACTTGTGTGGGTAGGCCTAGCGCCTGCAACAGGAAACGCCCCAAAGCGCAACGTGGACACATCCAAATTTTTGGAAGAAAACAGAGGTGTTTTTTGCGAAGTGCCTACCTGTAGATTTTGGCCTCTAGCTCAGCCGGCACCTAGGGAAACCTACCAAACCTGTGCATTTCTGAAAACTAGAGACCTAGGGGAATCCAAGGAGGGGTGACTTGCGGGGCTCGGACCAGGTTCTGTTACCCAGAATCCTTTGCAAACCTCATAATTTGGCTAAAAAAACACATGTTCTTCACATTTCTGTGGCAGAAAGTTCTGGAATCTGAGAGGAGCCACATTTTCCTTCCACCCAGCGTTCCCCCAAGTCTCCCGATAAAAGTGATACCTCACTTGTGTGGGTAGGCCTAGCGCCCGCGACAGGAAACGCCCCAAAGCGCAACGTGGACACATCCAAATTTTTGGAAGAAAACAGAGGTGTTTTTTGCGAAGTGCCTACCTGTAGATTTTGGCCTCTAGCTCAGCCGGCACCTAGGGAAACCTACCAAACCTGTGCATTTCTGAAAACTAGAGACCTAGGGGAATGCAAGGAGGGGTGACTTGTGGGGCTCGGACCAGGTTCTGTTACCCAGAATCCTTTGCAAACCTCAAAATTTGGCTAAAAAAACACATGTTCCTCACATTTCTGTGGCAGAAAGTTCTGGAATCTGAGAGGAGCCACAAATTTCCTTCCACGCAGCGTTCCCCCAAGTCTCCCGATAAAAATGATACCTCACTTGTGTGGGTAGGCCTAGCGCCTGCAACAGGAAACGCCCCAAAGCGCAACGTGGACACATCCAAATTTTTGGAAGAAAACAGAGGTGTTTTTTGCGAAGTGCCTACCTGTAGATTTTGGCCTCTAGCTCAGCCGGCACCTAGGGAAACCTATCAAACCTGTGCATTTCTGAAAACTAGAGACCGAGGGGAATCAAAGGAGGGGTGACTTGCGGGGCTCGGACCAGGTTCTGTTACCCAGAATCCTTTGCAAACCTCAAAATTTGGCTAAAAAAGCACATGTTCCTCACATTTCTGTGGCAGAAAGTTCTGGAATCTGAGAGGAGCCACAAATTTCCTTCCACCCAGCGTTCCCCCAAGTCTCCCGATAAAAATGATACCTCAGTTGTGTGGGTAGGCCTAGCGCCCGCGACAGGAATCGCCCCAAAGCGCAACGTGGACACATCCAAATTTTTGGAAGAAAACAGAGGTGTTTTTTGCGAAGTGCCTACCTGTAGATTTTGGCCTCTAGCTCAGCCGGCACCTAGGGAAACCTCCCAAACCTGTGCATTTCTGAAAACTAGAGACCTAGGGGAATCCAAGGAGAGGTGACTTGTGGGGCTCGGGCCAGGTTCTGTTACCCAGAATCCTTTGCAAACCTCAAAATTTGGCTAAAAAAACACATGTTCCTCACATTTCTGTGGCAGAAAGTTCTGGAATCTGAGAGGAGCCACAAATTTCCTTCCACCCAGCGTTCCCCCAAGTCTCCCGATAAAAATGATAACTCACTTGTGTGGGTAGGCCTAGCGCCTGCGACAGGAAACGCCCCAAAGCGCAATGTGGACACATCCACATTTTTGGAAGAAAACAGAGGTGTTTTTTGCGAAGTGCCTACCTGTAGATTTTGGCCTCTAGCTCAGCCGGCACCTAGGGAAACCGACCAAACCTGTGCATTTCTGAAAACTAGAGACCTAGAGGAATCCAAGGAGGGGTGACTTGCGGGGCTCGGACCAGGTTCTGTTACCCAGAATCCTTTGCAAACCTCAAAATTTGGCTAAAAAAACACATGTTCCTCACATTTCTGTGGCAGAAAGTTCTGGAATCTGAGAGGAGCCACAAATTTCCTTCCACCCAGCGTTCCCCCAAGTCTCCCGATAAAAATAATACCTCACTTGTGTGGGTAGGCCTAGCGCCCGCGACAGGAAACGCCCCAAAGCGCAACGTGGACACATCCAAATTTTTGGAAGAAAACAGTGCCTACCTGTGGATTTTGGCCTGTAGCTCACCTGGCACCTAGGGAAACCTACCAAACCTGTGCATTTTTGAAAACTAGGGACCTAGGGGAATCCAAGGAGGGGTGACTTGCGGGGCTCGGACCAGGTTCTGTTACCCAGAATCCTTTGCAAACCTCAAAATGTGGCTAAAAAAACACATGTTCCTCACATTTCTGTGGCAGAAAGTTCTGGAATCTGAGAGGAGCCACAAATTTCCTTCCACCCAGCGTTCCCCCAAGTCTCCCGATAAAAATGATAACTCACTTGTGTGGGTAGGCCTAGCGCCTGCAACAGGAAACGCCCCAAAGCGCAACGTGGACACATCCAAATTTTTGGAAGAAAACAGAGGTGTTTTTTGCGAAGTGCCTACCTGTAGATTTTGGCCTCTAGCTCAGCCGGCACCTAGGGAAACCTACCAAACCTGTGCATTTCTGAAAACTAGAGACCTAGGGGAATCCAAGGAGGGGTGACTTGCGGGGCTCGGACCAGGTTCAGTTACCCAGAATCCTTTGCAAACCTCAAAATTTGGCTAAAAAAACACATGTTCCTCACATTTCTGTGGCAGAAAGTTCTGGAATCTGAGAGGAGCCACAAATTTCCTTCCACCCAGCGTTCCCCCAAGTCTCCCGATAAAAATGATACCTCACTTGTGTGGGTAGGCCTAGCGCCCGCGACAGGAAACGCCCCAAAGCGCAACGTGGACACATCCAAATTTTTGGAAGAAAACAGTGCCTACCTGTGGATTTTGGCCTGTAGCTCAGCCGGCACCTAGGGAAACCTACCAAACCTGTGCATTTTTTAAAACTAGAGACCTAGGGGAATCCAAGGAGGGGTGACTTGCGGGGCTCGGACCAGGTTCTGTTACCCAGAATCCTTTGCAAACCTCAAAATTTGGCTAAAAAAACACATGTTCCTCACATTTCTGTGGCAGAAAGTTCTGGAATCTGAGAGGAGCCACAAATGTCCTACCACCCAGCGTTCCCCCAAGTCTCCCGATAAAAATGATACCTCACTTGTGTGGGTAGGCCTAGCGCCTGCGACAGGAAACGCCCCACAGCGCAACGTGGACACATCCAAATTTTTGGAAGAAAACAGAGGTGTTTTTTGCGAAGTGCCTACCTGTAGATTTTAGCCTCTAGCTCAGCCGGCACCTAGGGAAACCTACCAAACCTGTGCATTTCTGAAAACTAGAGACCTAGGGGAATCCAAGGAGGGGTGACTTGCGGGGCTCGGACCAGGTTCTGTTACCCAGAATCCTTTGCAAACCTCAAAATTTGGCTAAAAAAACACATGTTCCTCACATTTCTGTGGCAGAAAGTTCTGGAATCTGAGAGGAGCCACAAATTTCCTTCCACCCAGCGTTCCCCCAAGTCTCCCGATAAAAATGATACCTCACTTGTGTGGGTAGGCCTATCGCCCGCGACAGGAAACGCCCCAAAGCGCAACGTGGACACATCCAAATTTTTGGAAGAAAACAGAGGTGTTTTTTGCGAAGTGCCTACCTGTAGATTTTGGCCTCTAGCTCAGCCGGCACCTAGGGAAACCTACCAAACCTGTGCATTTCTGAAAACTAGAGACCTAGGGGAATCCAAGCAGGGGTGACTTGCGGGGCTCGGACCAGGTTCTGTTACCCAGAATCCTTTGCAAACCTCAAAATTTAGCTAAAAAAACACATGTTCCTCACATTTCTGTGGCAGAAAGTTCTGGAATCTGAGAGGAGCCACAAATTTCCTTCCACCCAGCGTTCCCCCAAGTCTCCCGATAAAAATGATACCTCACTTGTGTGGGTAGGCCTAGCGCCCGCGACAGGAAACGCCCCAAAGCGCAACGTGGACACATCCACATTTTTGGAAGAAAACAGAGGTGTTTTTTGCGAAATGCCTACCTGTAGATTTTGGCCTCTAGCTCAGCCGGCACCTAGGGAAACCTACCAAACCTGTGCATTTCTGAAAACTAGAGACCTAGGGGAATCCAAGGAGGGGTGACTTGCGGGACTCGGACCAGGTTCTGTTACCCAGAATCCTTTGCAAACCTCAAAATTTGGCTAAAAAAACACATGTTCCTCAAATTTCTGTGGCAGAAAGTTCTGGAATCTGAGAGGAGCCACAAATTTCCTTCCACCCAGCGTACCCCCAAGTCTCCCGATAAAAATGATACCTCACTTGTGTGGGTAGGCCTAGCGCCTGCGACAGGAAACGCCCCACAGCGCAACGTGGACACATCCAAATTTTTGGAAGAAAACAGTGGTGTTTTTTGCGAAGTGCCTACCTGTAGATTATGGCCTCTAGCTCAGCCGGCACCTAGGGAAACCTACCAAACCTGTGCATTTCTGAAAACTAGAGACCTAGGGGAATCCAAGGAGGGGTGACTTGCGGGGCTCGGACCAGGTTCTGTTACCCACAATCCTTTGCAAACCTCAAAAGTTGGCTAAAAAAACACATGTTCCTCACATTTCTGTGGCAGAAAGTTCTGGAATCTGAGAGGAGCCACAAATTTCCTTCCACCCAGCGTTCCCCCAAGTCTCCCGATAAAAATGATACCTCACTTGTGTGGGTAGGCCTAGCGCCCGCGACAGGAAACGCCCCAAAGCGCAACGTGGACACATCCAAATTTTTGGAAGAAAACAGAGGAGTTTTTTGCGAAGTGCCTACCTGTAGATTTTGGCCTCTAGCTCAGCCGGCACCTAGGGAAACCTACCAAACCTGTGCATTTCTGAAAACTAGAGACCTAGGGGAATCCAAGGAGGGGTTCCTTGCGGGGCTCGGACCAGGTTCTGTTACCCAGAATCCTTTGCAAACCTCAAAATTTAGCTAAAAAAACACATGTTCCTCACATTTCTGTGGCAGAAAGTTCTGGAATCTGAGAGGAGCCACAAATTTCCTTCCACCCAGCGGTCCCCCAAGTCTCCCGATAAAAATGATACCTCACTTGTGTGGGTAGGCCTAGCGCCCGCGACAGGGAACGCCCCAAAGCGCAACGTGGACACATCCACATTTTTGGAAGAAAACAGAGGTGTTTTTTGCGAAGTGCCTACATGTAGATTTTGGCCTCTAGCTCAGCCGGCACCTAGGGAAACCTACCAAACCTGGGCATTTCTGAAAACTAGAGACCTAGGGGAATCCAAGGAGGGGTGACTTGCGGGGCTCGGACCAGGTTCTGTTACCCAGAATCCTTTGCAAACCTCAAAATTTAGCTAAAAAAACACATGTTCCTCACATTTCTGTGGCAGAAAGTTCTGGAATCTGAGAGGAGCCACACATTTCCTTCCACCCAGCGTTCCCCCAAGTCTCCCGATAAAAATGATACCTCACTTGTGTGGGTAGGCCTAGCGCCCGCGACAGGGAACGCCCCAAAGCGCAACGTGGACACATCCAAATTTTTGGAAGAAAACAGAAGTGTTTTTTGCGAAGTGCCTACCTGTAGATTTTGGCCTCTAGCTCAGCCGGCACCTAGGGAAACCTACCAAACCTGTGCATTTCTGAAAACTAGAGACCTAGGGGAATCCAAGGAGGGGTGACTTGTGGGGCTCGGACCAGGTTCTGTTACCCAGAATCCTTTGCAAACCTCAAAATCTGGCTAAAAAAACACATGTTCCTCACATTTCTGTGGCAGAAAGTTCTGGAATCTGAGAGCAGCCACAAATTTCCTTCCACCCAGCGTTCCCCCAAGTCTCCCGATAAAAATGATAACTCACTTGTGTGGGTAGGCCTAGCGCCTGCGACAGGAAACGCCCCAAAGCGCAACGTGGACACATCCACATTTTTGGAAGAAAACAGGTGTTTTTTGCGAAGTGCCTACCTGTAGATTTTGGCCTCTAGTTCAGCCGGCACCTAGGGAAACCTACCAAACCTGTGCATTTCTGAAAACTAGAGACCTAGGGGAATCCAAGGAGGGGTGACTTGCGGGGCTCGGACCAGGTTCTGTTACCCAGAATCCTTTGCAAACCTCAAAATTTGGCTAAAAAAACACACGTTCCTCACATTTCTGTGGCAGAAAGTTCTGGAATCTGAGAGGAGCCACAAATTTCCTTCCACCCAGCGTTCCCCCAGTCTCCCGATAAAAATGATACCTCACTTGTGTGGGTAGGCCTAGCGCCCGCGACAGGAAACGCCCCAAAGCGCAACGTGGACACATCCAAATTGTTGGAAGAAAACAGTGCCTACCTGTGGATTTTGGCCTGTAGCTCAGCCGGCACCTAGGGAAACCTACCAAACCTGTGCATTTTTGAAAACTAGAGACCTAGGGGAATCCAAGGAGGGGTGACTTGCGGGGCTCGGACCAGGTTCTGTTACCCAGAATCCTTTGCAAACCTCAAAATTTGGCTAAAAAAACACATGTTCCTCACATTTCTGTGGCAGAAAGTTCTGGAATCTGAGAGGAGCCACAAATTTCCTTCCACCCAGCGTTCCCCCAAGTCTCCCGATAAAAATGATACCTCACTTGTGTGGGTAGGCCTAGCGCCCGCGACAGGAAACGCCCCAAAGCGCAACGTGGACACATCCAAATTTTTGGAAGAAAACAGAGGTGTTTTTTGCGAAGTGCCTACCTGTAGATTTTGGCCTCTAGCTCAGCCGGCACCTAGGGAAACCTACCAAACCTGTGCATTTCTGAAAACTAGAGACCTAGGGGAATCCAAGGAGGGGTGACTTGCGGGGCTCGGACCAGGTTCTGTTACCCAGAATCCTTTGCAAACCTCAAAATTTAGCTAAAAAAACACATGTTCCTCACATTTCTGTGGCAGAAAGTTCTGGAATCTGAGAGCAGCCACACATTTCCTTCCACCCAGCGTTCCCCCAAGTCTCCCGATAAAAATGATACCTCACTTGTGTGGGTAGGTCTAGCGCCCGCGACAGGGAACGCCCCAAAGCGCAACGTGGACACATCCAAATTTTTGGAAGAAAACAGAAGTGTTTTTTGCGAAGTGCCTACCTGTAGATTTTGGCCTCTAGCTCAGCCGGCACCTAGGGAAACCTACCAAACCTGTGCATTTCTGAAAACTAGAGACCTAGGGGAATCCAAGGAGGGGTGACTTGTGGGGCTCGGACCAGGTTCTGTTACCCAGAATCCTTTGCAAACCTCAAAATTTGGCTAAAAAAACACATGTTCCTCACATTTCTGTGGCAGAAAGTTCTGGAATCTGAGAGCAGCCACAAATTTCCTTCCACCCAGCGTTCCCCCAAGTCTCCCGATAAAAATGATAACTCACTTGTGTGGGTAGGCCTAGCGCCTGCGACAGGAAACGCCCCAAAGCGCAACGTGGACACATCCACATTTTTGGAAGAAAACAGAGGTGTTTTTTGCGAAGTGCCTACCTGTAGATTTTGGCCTCTAGCTCAGCCGGCACCTAGGGAAACCTACCAAACCTGTGCATTTCTGAAAACTAGAGACCTAGGGGAATCCAAGGAGGGGTGACTTGCGGGGCTCGGACCAGGTTCTGTTACCCAGAATCCTTTGCAAACCTCAAAATTTGGCTAAAAAAACACACGTTCCTCACATTTCTGTGGCAGAAAGTTCTGGAATCTGAGAGGAGCCACAAATTTCCTTCCACCCAGCGTTCCCACAAGTCTCCCGATAAAAATGATACCTCACTTGTGTGGGTAGGCCTAGCGCCCGCGACAGGAAACGCCCCAAAGCGCAACGTGGACACATCCAAATTTTTGGAAGAAAACAGAGGTGTTTTTTGCGAAGTGCCTACCTGTAGATTTTGGCCTCTAGCTCAGCCGGCACCTAGGGAAACCTACCAAACCTGTGCATTTCTGAAAACTAGAGACCTAGGGGAATCCAAGGAGGGGTTCCTTGCGGGGCTCGGACCAGGTTCTGTTACCCAGAATCCTTTGCAAACCTCAAAATTTAGCTAAAAAAACACATGTTCCTCACATTTCTGTGGCAGAAAGTTCTGGAATCTGAGAGGAGCCACAAATTTCCTTCCACCCAGCGGTCCCCCAAGTCTCCCGATAAAAATGATACCTCACTTGTGTGGGTAGGCCTAGCGCCCGCGACAGGGAACGCCCCAAAGCGCAACGTGGACACATCCACATTTTTGGAAGAAAACAGAGGTGTTTTTTGCAAAGTGCCTACCTGTAGATTTTGGCCTCTAGCTCAGCCGGCACCTAGGGAAACCTACCAAACCTGGGCATTTCTGAAAACTAGAGACCTAGGGGAATCCAAGGAGGGGTGACTTGCGGGGCTCGGACCAGGTTCTGTTACCCAGAATCCTTTGCAAACCTCAAAATTTAGCTAAAAAAACACATGTTCCTCACATTTCTGTGGCAGAAAGTTCTGGAATCTGAGAGGAGCCACACATTTCCTTCCACCCAGCGTTCCCCCAAGTCTCCCGATAAAAATGATACCTCACTTGTGTGGGTAGGCCTAGCGCCCGCGACAGGGAACGCCCCAAAGCGCAACGTGGACACATCCAAATTTTTGGAAGAAAACAGAAGTGTTTTTTGCGAAGTGCCTACCTGTAGATTTTGGCCTCTAGCTCAGCCGGCACCTAGGGAAACCTACCAAACCTGTGCATTTCTGAAAACTAGAGACCTAGGGGAATCCAAGGAGGGGTGACTTGTGGGGCTCGGACCAGGTTCTGTTACCCAGAATCCTTTGCAAACCTCAAAATCTGGCTAAAAAAACACATGTTCCTCACATTTCTGTGGCAGAAAGTTCTGGAATCTGAGAGCAGCCACAAATTTCCTTCCACCCAGCGTTCCCCCAAGTCTCCCGATAAAAATGATAACTCACTTGTGTGGGTAGGCCTAGCGCCTGCGACAGGAAACGCCCCAAAGCGCAACGTGGACACATCCACATTTTTGGAAGAAAACAGGTGTTTTTTGCGAAGTGCCTACCTGTAGATTTTGGCCTCTAGTTCAGCCGGCACCTAGGGAAACCTACCAAACCTGTGCATTTCTGAAAACTAGAGACCTAGGGGAATCCAAGGAGGGGTGACTTGCGGGGCTCGGACCAGGTTCTGTTACCCAGAATCCTTTGCAAACCTCAAAATTTGGCTAAAAAAACACACGTTCCTCACATTTCTGTGGCAGAAAGTTCTGGAATCTGAGAGGAGCCACAAATTTCCTTCCACCCAGCGTTCCCCCAAGTCTCCCGATAAAAATGATACCTCACTTGTGTGGGTAGGCCTAGCGCCCGCGACAGGAAACGCCCCAAAGCGCAACGTGGACACATCCAAATTGTTGGAAGAAAACAGTGCCTACCTGTGGATTTTGGCCTGTAGCTCAGCCGGCACCTAGGGAAACCTACCAAACCTGTGCATTTTTGAAAACTAGAGACCTAGGGGAATCCAAGGAGGGGTGACTTGCGGGGCTCGGACCAGGTTCTGTTACCCAGAATCCTTTGCAAACCTCAAAATTTGGCTAAAAAAACACATGTTCCTCACATTTCTGTGGCAGAAAGTTCTGGAATCTGAGAGGAGCCACAAATTTCCTTCCACCCAGCGTTCCCCCAAGTCTCCCGATAAAAATGATACCTCACTTGTGTGGGTAGGCCTAGCGCCCGCGACAGGAAACGCCCCAAAGCGCAACGTGGACACATCCAAATTTTTGGAAGAAAACAGAGGTGTTTTTTGCGAAGTGCCTACCTGTAGATTTTGGCCTCTAGCTCAGCCGGCACCTAGGGAAACCTACCAAACCTGTGCATTTCTGAAAACTAGAGACCTAGGGGAATCCAAGGAGGGGTGACTTGCGGGGCTCGGACCAGGTTCTGTTACCCAGAATCCTTTGCAAACCTCAAAATTTAGCTAAAAAAACACATGTTCCTCACATTTCTGTGGCAGAAAGTTCTGGAATCTGAGAGCAGCCACACATTTCCTTCCACCCAGCGTTCCCCCAAGTCTCCCGATAAAAATGATACCTCACTTGTGTGGGTAGGCCTAGCGCCCGCGACAGGGAACGCCCCAAAGCGCAACGTGGACACATCCAAATTTTTGGAAGAAAACAGAAGTGTTTTTTGCGAAGTGCCTACCTGTAGATTTTGGCCTCTAGCTCAGCCGGCACCTAGGGAAACCTACCAAACCTGTGCATTTCTGAAAACTAGAGACCTAGGGGAATCCAAGGAGGGGTGACTTGTGGGGCTCGGACCAGGTTCTGTTACCCAGAATCCTTTGCAAACCTCAAAATTTGGCTAAAAAAACACATGTTCCTCACATTTCTGTGGCAGAAAGTTCTGGAATCTGAGAGCAGCCACAAATTTCCTTCCACCCAGCGTTCCCCCAAGTCTCCCGATAAAAATGATAACTCACTTGTGTGGGTAGGCCTAGCGCCTGCGACAGGAAACGCCCCAAAGCGCAACGTGGACACATCCACATTTTTGGAAGAAAACAGAGGTGTTTTTTGCGAAGTGCCTACCTGTAGATTTTGGCCTCTAGCTCAGCCGGCACCTAGGGAAACCTACCAAACCTGTGCATTTCTGAAAACTAGAGACCTAGGGGAATCCAAGGAGGGGTGACTTGCGGGGCTCGGACCAGGTTCTGTTACCCAGAATCCTTTGCAAACCTCAAAATTTGGCTAAAAAAACACACGTTCCTCACATTTCTGTGGCAGAAAGTTCTGGAATCTGAGAGGAGCCACAAATTTCCTTCCACCCAGCGTTCCCACAAGTCTCCCGATAAAAATGATACCTCACTTGTGTGGGTAGGCCTAGCGCCCGCGACAGGAAACGCCCCAAAGCGCAACGTGGACACATCCAAATTTTTGGAAGAAAACAGAGGTGTTTTTTGCGAAGTGCCTACCTGTAGATTTTGGCCTCTAGCTCAGCCGGCACCTAGGGAAACCTACCAAACCTGTGCATTTCTGAAAACTAGAGACCTAGGGGAATCCAAGGAGGGGTTCCTTGCGGGGCTCGGACCAGGTTCTGTTACCCAGAATCCTTTGCAAACCTCAAAATTTAGCTAAAAAAACACATGTTCCTCACATTTCTGTGGCAGAAAGTTCTGGAATCTGAGAGGAGCCACAAATTTCCTTCCACCCAGCGGTCCCCCAAGTCTCCCGATAAAAATGATACCTCACTTGTGTGGGTAGGCCTAGCGCCCGCGACAGGGAACGCCCCAAAGCGCAACGTGGACACATCCACATTTTTGGAAGAAAACAGAGGTGTTTTTTGCGAAGTGCCTACCTGTAGATTTTGGCCTCTAGCTCAGCCGGCACCTAGGGAAACCTACCAAACCTGGGCATTTCTGAAAACTAGAGACCTAGGGGAATCCAAGGAGGGGTGACTTGCGGGGCTCGGACCAGGTTCTGTTACCCAGAATCCTTTGCAAACCTCAAAATTTAGCTAAAAAAACACATGTTCCTCACATTTCTGTGGCAGAAAGTTCTGGAATCTGAGAGGAGCCACACATTTCCTTCCACCCAGCGTTCCCCCAAGTCTCCCGATAAAAATGATACCTCACTTGTGTGGGTAGGCCTAGCGCCCGCGACAGGGAACGCCCCAAAGCGCAACGTGGACACATCCAAATTTTTGGAAGAAAACAGAAGTGTTTTTTGCGAAGTGCCTACCTGTAGATTTTGGCCTCTAGCTCAGCCGGCACCTAGGGAAACCTACCAAACCTGTGCATTTCTGAAAACTAGAGACCTAGGGGAATCCAAGGAGGGGTGACTTGTGGGGCTCGGACCAGGTTCTGTTACCCAGAATCCTTTGCAAACCTCAAAATCTGGCTAAAAAAACACATGTTCCTCACATTTCTGTGGCAGAAAGTTCTGGAATCTGAGAGCAGCCACAAATTTCCTTCCACCCAGCGTTCCCCCAAGTCTCCCGATAAAAATGATAACTCACTTGTGTGGGTAGGCCTAGCGCCTGCGACAGGAAACGCCCCAAAGCGCAACGTGGACACATCCACATTTTTGGAAGAAAACAGGTGTTTTTTGCGAAGTGCCTACCTGTAGATTTTGGCCTCTAGTTCAGCCGGCACCTAGGGAAACCTACCAAACCTGTGCATTTCTGAAAACTAGAGACCTAGGGGAATCCAAGGAGGGGTGACTTGCGGGGCTCGGACCAGGTTCTGTTACCCAGAATCCTTTGCAAACCTCAAAATTTGGCTAAAAAAACACACGTTCCTCACATTTCTGTGGCAGAAAGTTCTGGAATCTGAGAGGAGCCACAAATTTCCTTCCACCCAGCGTTCCCCCAAGTCTCCCGATAAAAATGATACCTCACTTGTGTGGGTAGGCCTAGCGCCCGCGACAGGAAACGCCCCAAAGCGCAACGTGGACACATCCAAATTGTTGGAAGAAAACAGTGCCTACCTGTGGATTTTGGCCTGTAGCTCAGCCGGCACCTAGGGAAACCTACCAAACCTGTGCATTTTTGAAAACTAGAGACCTAGGGGAATCCAAGGAGGGGTGACTTGCGGGGCTCGGACCAGGTTCTGTTACCCAGAATCCTTTGCAAACCTCAAAATTTGGCTAAAAAAACACATGTTCCTCACATTTCTGTGGCAGAAAGTTCTGGAATCTGAGAGGAGCCACAAATTTCCTTCCACCCAGCGTTCCCCCAAGTCTCCCGATAAAAATGATACCTCACTTGTGTGGGTAGGCCTAGCGCCCGCGACAGGAAACGCCCCAAAGCGCAACGTGGACACATCCAAATTTTTGGAAGAAAACAGAGGTGTTTTTTGCGAAGTGCCTACCTGTAGATTTTGGCCTCTAGCTCAGCCGGCACCTAGGGAAACCTACCAAACCTGTGCATTTCTGAAAACTAGAGACCTAGGGGAATCCAAGGAGGGGTGACTTGCGGGGCTCGGACCAGGTTCTGTTACCCAGAATCCTTTGCAAACCTCAAAATTTAGCTAAAAAAACACATGTTCCTCACATTTCTGTGGCAGAAAGTTCTGGAATCTGAGAGGAGCCACACATTTCCTTCCACCCAGCGTTCCCCCAAGTCTCCCGATAAAAATGATACCTCACTTGTGTGGGTAGGCCTAGCGCCCGCGACAGGGAACGCCCCAAAGCGCAACGTGGACACATCCAAATTTTTGGAAGAAAACAGAAGTGTTTTTTGCGAAGTGCCTACCTGTAGATTTTGGCCTCTAGCTCAGCCGGCACCTAGGGAAACCTACCAAACCTGTGCATTTCTGAAAACTAGAGACCTAGGGGAATCCAAGGAGGGGTGACTTGTGGGGCTCGGACCAGGTTCTGTTACCCAGAATCCTTTGCAAACCTCAAAATTTGGCTAAAAAAACACATGTTCCTCACATTTCTGTGGCAGAAAGTTCTGGAATCTGAGAGCAGCCACAAATTTCCTTCCACCCAGCGTTCCCCCAAGTCTCCCGATAAAAATGATAACTCACTTGTGTGGGTAGGCCTAGCGCCTGCGACAGGAAACGCCCCAAAGCGCAACGTGGACACATCCACATTTTTGGAAGAAAACAGAGGTGTTTTTTGCGAAGTGCCTACCTGTAGATTTTGGCCTCTAGCTCAGCCGGCACCTAGGGAAACCTACCAAACCTGTGCATTTCTGAAAACTAGAGACCTAGGGGAATCCAAGGAGGGGTGACTTGCGGGGCTCGGACCAGGTTCTGTTACCCAGAATCCTTTGCAAACCTCAAAATTTGGCTAAAAAAACACACGTTCCTCACATTTCTGTGGCAGAAAGTTCTGGAATCTGAGAGGAGCCACAAATTTCCTTCCACCCAGCGTTCCCACAAGTCTCCCGATAAAAATGATACCTCACTTGTGTGGGTAGGCCTAGCGCCCGCGACAGGAAACGCCCCAAAGCGCAACGTGGACACATCCAAATTTTTGGAAGAAAACAGTGCCTACCTGTGGATTTTGGCCTGTAGCTCAGCCGGCACCTAGGGAAACCTACCAAACCTGTGCATTTTTGAAAACTAGAGACCTAGGGGAATCCAAGGAGGGGTGACTTGCGGGGCTCGGACCAGGTTCTGTTACCCAGAATCCTTTGCAAACCTCAAAATTTGGCTAAAAAAACACATGTTCCTCACATTTCTGTGGCAGAAAGTTCTGGAATCTGAGAGGAGCCACAAATTTCCTTCCACCCAGCGTTCCCCCAAGTCTCCCGATAAAAATGATACCTCACTTGTGTGGGTAGGCCTAGCGCCCGCGACAGGAAACGCCCCAAAGCGCAACGTGGACACATCCAAATTTTTGGAAGAAAACAGTGCCTACCTGTGGATTTTGGCCTGTAGCTCAGCCGGCACCTAGGGAAACCTACCAAACCTGTGCATTTTTGAAAACTAGAGACCTAGGGGAATCCAAGGAGGGGTGACTTGCGGGGCTCGGACCAGGTTCTGTTACCCAGAATCCTTCGCAAACCTCAAAATTTGGCTAAAAAAACACATGTTCCTCACATTTCTGTGGCAGAAAGTTCTGGAATCTGAGAGGAGCCACAAATGCCCTACCACCCAGCGTTCCCCCAAGTCTCCCGATAAAAATGATACCTCACTTGTGTGGGTAGGCCTAGCGCCTGCGACAGGAAACGCCCCACAGCGCAACGTGGACACATCCAAATTTTTGGAAGAAAACAGAGGTGTTTTTTGCGAAGTGCCTACCTGTAGATTTTGGCCTCTAGCTCAGCCGGCACCTAGGGAAACCTACCAAACCTGTGCATTTCTGAAAACTAGAGACCTAGGGGAATCTAAGGAGGGGTGACTTGCGGGGCTCGGACCAGGTTCTGTTACCCACAATCCTTTGCAAACCTCAAAATTTGGCTTAAAAAAACACATGTTCCTCACATTACTGTGGCAGAAAGTTCTGGAATCTGAGAGGAGCCACAAATTTCCTTCCACCCAGCGTTCCCCCAAGTCTCCCGATAAAAATGATACCTCACTTGTGTGGGTAGGCCTAGCGCCCGCGACAGGAAACGCCCCAAAGCGCAACGTGGACACATCCAAATTTTTGGAAGAAAACAGAGGTGTTTTTTGCGAAGTGCCTACCTGTAGATTTTGGCCTCTAGCTCAGCCGGCACCTAGGGAAACCTACCAAACCTGTGCATTTCTGAAAACTAGAGACCTAGGGGAATCCAAGCAGGGGTGACTTGCGGGGCTCAGACCAGGTTCTGTTACCCAGAATCCTTTGCAAACCTCAAAATTTGGCTAAAAAAACACATGTTCCTCACATTTCTGTGGCAGAAAGTTCTGGAATCTGAGAGGAGCCACAAATTTCCTTCCACCAAGCGTTCCCCCAAGTCTCCTGATAAAAATGATACCTCACTTGTGTGGGTAGGCCTAGCGCCCGCGACAGGAAACGCCCCAAAGCGCAACGTGGACACATCCAAATTTTTGGAAGAAAACAGTGCCTACCTGTGGATTTTGGCCTGTAGCTCAGCCGGCACCTAGGGAAACCTACCAAACCTGTGCATTTTTTAAAACTAGAGACCTAGGGGAATCCAAGGAGGGGTGACTTGCGGGGCTCGGACCAGGTTCTGTTACCCAGAATCCTTTGCAAACCTCAAAATTTGGCTAAAAAAACACATGTTCCTCACATTTCTGTGGCAGAAAGTTCTGGAATCTGAGAGGAGCCACAAATGTCCTACCACCCAGCGTTCCCCCAAGTCTCCCGATAAAAATGATACCTCACTTGTGTGGGTAGGCCTAGCGCCTGCGACAGGAAACGCCCCACAGCGCAACGTGGACACATCCAAATTTTTGGAAGAAAACAGAGGTGTTTTTTGCGAAGTGCCTACCTGTAGATTTTGGCCTCTAGCTCAGCCGGCACCTAGGGAAACCTACCAAACCTGTGCATTTCTGAAAACTAGAGACCTAGGGGAATCCAAGGAGGGGTGACTTGCGGGGCTCGGACCAGGTTCTGTTACCCAGAATCCTTTGCAAACCTCAAAATTTGGCTAAAAAAACACATGTTCCTCACATTTCTGTGGCAGAAAGTTCTGGAATCTGAGAGGAGCCACAAATTTCCTTCCACCCAGCGTTCCCCCAAGTCTCCCGATAAAAATGATACCTCACTTGTGTGGGTAGGCCTAGCGCCCGCGACAGGAAACGCCCCAAAGCGCAACGTGGACACATCCAAATTTTTGGAAGAAAACAGAGGTGTTTTTTGCGAAGTGCCTACCTGTAGATTTTGGCCTCTAGCTCAGCCGGCACCTAGGGAAACCTACCAAACCTGTGCATTTCTGAAAACTAGAGACCTAGGGGAATCCAAGGAGGGGTGACTTGCGGGGCTCGGACCAGGTTCTGTTACCCAGAATCCTTTGCAAACCTCAAAATTTTGCTAAAAAAACACATGTTCCTCACATTTCTGTGGCAGAAAGTTCTGGAATCTGAGAGGAGCCACAAATTTCCTTCCACCCAGCGTTCCCCCAAGTCTCCCGATAAAAATGATACCTCACTTGTGTGGGTAGGCCTAGCGCCCGCGACAGGGAACGCCCCAAAGCGCAACGTGGACACATCCACATTTTTGGAAGAAAACAGAGGTGTTTTTTGCGAAGTGCCTACCTGTAGATTTTGGCCTCTAGCTCAGCCGGCACCTAGGGAAACCTACTAAACCTGTGCATTTCTGAAAACTAGAGACCTAGGGGAATCCAAGGAGGGGTGACTTGCGGGGCTCGGACCAGGTTCTGTTACCCAGAATCCTTTGCAAACCTCACAATTTAGCTAAAAAAACACATGTTCCTCACATTTCTGTGGCAGAAAGTTCTGGAATCTGAGAGGAGCCACAAATTTCCTTCCACCCAGCGTTCCCCCAAGTCTCCCGATAAAAATGATACCTCACTTGTGTGGGTAGGCCTAGCGCCCGCGACAGGGAACACCCCAAAGCGCAACGTGGACACATCCACATTTTTGGAAGAAAACAGAAGTGTTTTTTGCGAAGTGCCTACCTGTAGATTTTGGCCTCTAGCTCAGCCGGCACCTAGGGAAACCTACCAAACCTGTGCATTTCTGAAAACTAGAGACCTAGGGGAATCCAAGGAGGGGTGACTTGCGGGGCTCGGACCAGGTTCTGTTACCCAGAATCCTTTGCAAACCTCATAATTTGGCTAAAAAAACACATGTTCCTCACATTTCTGTGGCCGAAAGTTCTGGAATCTGAGAGGAGCCACAAATTTCCTTCCACCCAGCGTTCCCCCAAGTCTCCCGATAAAAGTGATATCTCACTTGTGTGGGTAGGCCTAGCGCCCGCGACAGGAAACGCCCCAAAGCGCAATGTGGACACATCCAAATTTTTGGAAGAAAACAGAGGTGTTTTTTGCGAAGTGCCTACCTGTAGATTTTGGCCTCTAGCTCAGCCGGCACCTAGGGAAACCTACCAAACCTGTGCATTTCTGAAAACTAGAGACCTAGGGGAATCCAAGGAGGGGTGACTTGCGGGTCTCGGACCAGGGTCTGTTACCCAGAATCCTTTGCAAACCTCAAAATTTGGCTAAAAAAACACATGTTCCTCACATTTCTGTGGCAGAAAGTTCTGGAATCTGAGAGGAGCCACAAATGTCCTACCACCCAGCGTTCCCCCAAGTCTCCCGATAAAAATGATACCTCACTTGTGTGGGTAGGCCTAGCGCCTGCGACAGGAAACGCCCCACAGCGCAACGTGGACACATCCAAATTTTTGGAAGAAAACAGAGGTGTTTTTTGCGAAGTGCCTACCTGTAGATTTTAGCCTCTAGCTCAGCCGGCACCTAGGGAAACCTACCAAACCTGTGCATTTCTGAAAACTAGAGACCTAGGGGAATCCAAGGAGGGGTGACTTGCGGGGCTCGGACCAGGTTCTGTTACCCAGAATCCTTTGCAAACCTCAAAATTTGGCTAAAAAAACACATGTTCCTCACATTTCTGTGGCAGAAAGTTCTGGAATCTGAGAGGAGCCACAAATTTCCTTCCACCCAGCGTTCCCCCAAGTCTCCCGATAAAAATGATACCTCACTTGTGTGGGTAGGCCTAGCGCCCGCGACAGGAAACGCCCCAAAGCGCAACGTGGACACATCCAAATTTTTGGAAGAAAACAGAGGTGTTTTTTGCGAAGTGCCTACCTGTAGATTTTGGCCTCTAGCTCAGCCGGCACCTAGGGAAACCTACCAAACCTGTGCATTTCTGAAAACTAGAGACCTAGGGGAATCCAAGCAGGGGTGACTTGCGGGGCTCGGACCAGGTTCTGTTACCCAGAATCCTTTGCAAACCTCAAAATTTAGCTAAAAAAACACATGTTCCTCACATTTCTGTGGCAGAAAGTTCTGGAATCTGAGAGGAGCCACAAATTTCCTTCCACCCAGCGTTCCCCCAAGTCTCCCGATAAAAATGATACCTCACTTGTGTGGGTAGGCCTAGCGCCCGCGACAGGAAACGCCCCAAAGCGCAACGTGGACACATCCACATTTTTGGAAGAAAACAGAGGTGTTTTTTGCGAAATGCCTACCTGTAGATTTTGGCCTCTAGCTCAGCCGGCACCTAGGGAAACCTACCAAACCTGTGCATTTCTGAAAACTAGAGACCTAGGGGAATCCAAGGAGGGGTGACTTGCGGGACTCGGACCAGGTTCTGTTACCCAGAATCCTTTGCAAACCTCAAAATTTGGCTAAAAAAACACATGTTCCTCAAATTTCTGTGGCAGAAAGTTCTGGAATCTGAGAGGAGCCACAAATTTCCTTCCACCCAGCGTACCCCCAAGTCTCCCGATAAAAATGATACCTCACTTGTGTGGGTAGGCCTAGCGCCTGCGACAGGAAACGCCCCACAGCGCAACGTGGACACATCCAAATTTTTGGAAGAAAACAGTGGTGTTTTTTGCGAAGTGCCTACCTGTAGATTATGGCCTCTAGCTCAGCCGGCACCTAGGGAAACCTACCAAACCTGTGCATTTCTGAAAACTAGAGACCTAGGGGAATCCAAGGAGGGGTGACTTGCGGGGCTCGGACCAGGTTCTGTTACCCACAATCCTTTGCAAACCTCAAAAGTTGGCTAAAAAAACACATGTTCCTCACATTTCTGTGGCAGAAAGTTCTGGAATCTGAGAGGAGCCACAAATTTCCTTCCACCCAGCGTTCCCCCAAGTCTCCCGATAAAAATGATACCTCACTTGTGTGGGTAGGCCTAGCGCCCGCGACAGGAAACGCCCCAAAGCGCAACGTGGACACATCCAAATTTTTGGAAGAAAACAGAGGTGTTTTTTGCGAAGTGCATACCTGTAGATTTTGGCCTCTAGCTCAGCCGGCACCTAGGGAAACCTACCAAACCTGTGCATTTCTGAAAACTAGAGACCTAGGGGAATCCAAGGAGGGGTTCCTTGCGGGGCTCGGACCAGGTTCTGTTACCCAGAATCCTTTGCAAACCTCAAAATTTGGCTAAAAAAACACATGTTCCTCACATTTCTGTGGCAGAAAGTTCTGGAATCTGAGAGGAGCCACAAATGTCCTACCACCCAGCGTTCCCCCAAGTCTCCCGATAAAAATGATACCTCACTTGTGTGGGTAGGCCTAGCGCCTGCGACAGGAAACGCCCCACAGCGCAACGTGGACACATCCAAATTTTTGGAAGAAAACAGAGGTGTTTTTTGCGAAGTGCCTACCTGTAGATTTTAGCCTCTAGCTCAGCCGGCACCTAGGGAAACCTACCAAACCTGTGCATTTCTGAAAACTAGAGACCTAGGGGAATCCAAGGAGGGGTGACTTGCGGGGCTCGGACCAGGTTCTGTTACCCAGAATCCTTTGCAAACCTCAAAATTTGGCTAAAAAAACACATGTTCCTCACATTTCTGTGGCAGAAAGTTCTGGAATCTGAGAGGAGCCACAAATTTCCTACCACCCAGCGTTCCCCCAAGTCTCCCGATAAAAATGATACCTCACTTGTGTGGGTAGGCCTAGCGCCTGCGACAGGAAACGCCCCACAGCGCAACGTGGACACATCCACATTTTTGGAAGAAAACAGAGGTGTTTTTTGCGAAGTGCCTACCTGTAGATTTTGGCCTCTAGCTCAGCCGGCACCTAGGGAAACCTACCAAACCTGTGCATTTCTGAAAACTAGAGACCTGGGGAATCCAAGGAGGGGTGACTTGCGGGGCTCGGACCAGGTTCTGTTACCCAGAATCCTTTGCAAACCTCACAATTTGGCTAAAAAA
This sequence comes from Pleurodeles waltl, assembly GCF_031143425.1. Taxonomy (NCBI): domain Eukaryota; kingdom Metazoa; phylum Chordata; class Amphibia; order Caudata; family Salamandridae; genus Pleurodeles; species Pleurodeles waltl. The sequence continues at coordinate 744,656,469 of NC_090448.1, read as the reverse complement.
ACACATGTTCCTCACATTTCTGTGGCAGAAAGTTCTGGAATCTGAGAGGAGCCACAAATTTCCTTCCACCCAGCGTTCCCCCAAGTCTCCCGATAAAAATGATACCTCACTTGTGTGGGTAGGCCTAGCGCCCGCGACAGGAAACGGCCCAAAGCGCAACGTGGACACATCCACATTTTTGGAAGAAAACAGAGGTGTTTTTTGCGAAGTGCCTACCTGTAGATTTCTGCCTCTAGCTCAGCCGGCACCTAGGGAAACCTACCAAACCTGTGCATTTCTGAAAACTAGAGACCTAGGGGAATCCAAGGAGGGGTGACTTGCGGGGCTCGGACCAGGTTCTGTTACCCAGAATCCTTTGCAAACCTCAAAATTTGGCTAAAAAAGACACATGTTCCTCACATTTCTGTGGCAGAAAGTTCTGGAATCTGAGAGGAGCCACAAATTTCCTTCCACCCAGCGTTCCCCCAAGTCTCCCGATAAAAATGATACCTCACTTGTGTGGTTAGGCCTAGCGCCTGCGACAGGAAACGCCCCACAGCGCAACGTGGACACATCCAAATTTTTGGAAGAAAACAGAGGTGTTTTTTGCAAAGTGCCTACCTGTAGATTTTGGCCTCTAGCTCAGCCGGCACCTAGGGAAACCTACCAAACCTGTGCATTTCTGAAAACTAGAGACCTAGGGGAATCCAAGGAGGGGTGACTTGCGGGGCTCGGACCAGGTTCTGTTACCCAGAATCCTTTGCAAACCTCAAAATTTGGCTAAAAAAACACATGTTCCCCACATTTCTGTGGCAGAAAGTTCTGGAATCTGAGAGGAGCCACAAATTTCCTTCCACCCAGCGTTCCCCCAAGTCTCCCGATAAAAATGATACCTCACTTGTGTGGGTAGGCCTAGCGCCCGCGACAGGAAACGCCCCAAAGCGCAACGTGGACACATCCAAATTTTTGGAAGAAAACAGAGGTGTTTTTTGCGAAGTGCCTACCTGTAGATTTTGGCCTCTAGCTCAGCCGGCACCTAGGGAAACCTACCAAACCTGTGCATTTCTGAAAACTAGAGACCTAGGGGAATCCAAGGAGGGGTGACTTGCGGGGCTCGGACCAGGTTCTGTTACCCAGAATCCTTTGCAAACCTCAAAATTTTGCTAAAAAAACACATGTTCCACACATTTCTGTGGCAGAAAGTTCTGGAATCTGAGAGGAGCCACAAATTTCCTTCCACCCAGCGTTCCCCCAAGTCTCCCGATAAAAATGATACCTCACTTGTGTGGGTAGGCCTAGCGCCCGCGACAGGGAACGCCCCAAAGCGCAACGTGGACACATCCACATTTTTGGAAGAAAACAGAGGTGTTTTTTGCGAAGTGCCTACCTGTAGATTTTGGCCTCTAGCTCAGCCGGCACCTAGGGAAACCTACTAAACCTGTGCATTTCTGAAAACTAGAGACCTAGGGGAATCCAAGGAGGGGTGACTTGCGGGGCTCGGACCAGGTTCTGTTACCCAGAATCCTTTGCAAACCTCAAAATTTAGCTAAAAAAACACATGTTCCTCACATTTCTGTGGCAGAAAGTTCTGGAATCTGAGAGGAGCCACAAATTTCCTTCCACCCAGCGTTCCCCCAAGTCTCCCGATAAAAATGATACCTCACTTGTGTGGGTAGGCCTAGCGCCCGCGACAGGGAACACCCCAAAGCGCAACGTGGACACATCCAAATTTTTGGAAGAAAACAGAAGTGTTTTTTGCGAAGTGCCTACCTGTAGATTTTGGCCTCTAGCTCAGCCGGCACCTAGGGAAACCTACCAAACCTGGGCATTTCTGAAAACTAGAGACCTAGGGGAATCCAAGGAGGGGTGACTTGCGGGGCTCGGACCAGGTTCTGTTACCCAGAATCCTTTGCAAACCTCAAAATTTAGCTAAAAAAACACATGTTCCTCACATTTCTGTGGCAGAAAGTTCTGGAATCTGAGAGGAGCCACACATTTCCTTCCACCCAGCGTTCCCCCAAGTCTCCCGATAAAAATGATACCTCACTTGTGTGGGTAGGCCTAGCGCCCGCGACAGGGAACGCCCCAAAGCGCAACGTGGACACATCCAAATTTTTGGAAGAAAACAGAAGTGTTTTTTGCGAAGTGCCTACCTGTAGATTTTGGCCTCTAGCTCAGCCGGCACCTAGGGAAACCTACCAAACCTGTGCATTTCTGAAAACTAGAGACCTAGGGGAATCCAAGGAGGGGTGACTTGTGGGGCTCGGACCAGGTTCTGTTACCCAGAATCCTTTGCAAACCTCAAAATTTGGCTAAAAAAACACATGTTCCTCACATTTCTGTGGCAGAAAGTTCTGGAATCTGAGAGCAGCCACAAATTTCCTTCCACCCAGCGTTCCCCCAAGTCTCCCGATAAAAATGATAACTCACTTGTGTGGGTAGGCCTAGCGCCTGCGACAGGAAACGCCCCAAAGCGCAACGTGGACACATCCACATTTTTGGAAGAAAACAGAGGTGTTTTTTGCGAAGTGCCTACCTGTAGATTTTGGCCTCTAGCTCAGCCGGCACCTAGGGAAACCTACCAAAACTGTGCATTTCTGAAAACTAGAGACCTAGGGGAATCCAAGGAGGGGTGACTTGCGGGGCTCGGACCAGGTTCTGTTACCCAGAATCCTTTGCAAACCTCAAAATTTGGCTAAAAAAACACACGTTCCTCACATTTCTGTGGCAGAAAGTTCTGGAATCTGAGAGGAGCCACAAATTTCCTTCCACCCAGCGTTCCCACAAGTCTCCCGATAAAAATGATACCTCACTTGTGTGGGTAGGCCTAGCGCCCGCGACAGGAAACGCCCCAAAGCGCAACGTGGACACATCCAAATTTTTGGAAGAAAACAGTGCCTACCTGTGGATTTTGGCCTGTAGCTCAGCCGGCACCTAGGGAAACCTACCAAACCTGTGCATTTTTGAAAACTAGAGACCTAGGGGAATCCAAGGAGGGGTGACTTGCGGGGCTCGGACCAGGTTCTGTTACCCAGAATCCTTTGCAAACCTCAAAATTTGGCTAAAAAAACACATGTTCCTCACATTTCTGTGGCAGAAAGTTCTGGAATCTGAGAGGAGCCACAAATTTCCTTCCACCCAGCGTTCCCCCAAGTCTCCCGATAAAAATGATACCTCACTTGTGTGGGTAGGCCTAGCGCCCGCGACAGGAAACGCCCCAAAGCGCAACGTGGACACATCCAAATTTTTGGAAGAAAACAGTGCCTACCTGTGGATTTTGGCCTGTAGCTCAGCCGGCACCTAGGGAAACCTACCAAACCTGTGCATTTTTGAAAACTAGAGACCTAGGGGAATCCAAGGAGGGGTGACTTGCGGGGCTCGGACCAGGTTCTGTTACCCAGAATCCTTCGCAAACCTCAAAATTTGGCTAAAAAAACACATGTTCCTCACATTTCTGTGGCAGAAAGTTCTGGAATCTGAGAGGAGCCACAAATGCCCTACCACCCAGCGTTCCCCCAAGTCTCCCGATAAAAATGATACCTCACTTGTGTGGGTAGGCCTAGCGCCTGCGACAGGAAACGCCCCACAGCGCAACGTGGACACATCCAAATTTTTGGAAGAAAACAGAGGTGTTTTTTGCGAAGTGCCTACCTGTAGATTTTGGCCTCTAGCTCAGCCGGCACCTAGGGAAACCTACCAAACCTGTGCATTTCTGAAAACTAGAGACCTAGGGGAATCTAAGGAGGGGTGACTTGCGGGGCTCGGACCAGGTTCTGTTACCCACAATCCTTTGCAAACCTCAAAATTTGGCTTAAAAAAACACATGTTCCTCACATTACTGTGGCAGAAAGTTCTGGAATCTGAGAGGAGCCACAAATTTCCTTCCACCCAGCGTTCCCCCAAGTCTCCCGATAAAAATGATACCTCACTTGTGTGGGTAGGCCTAGCGCCCGCGACAGGAAACGCCCCAAAGCGCAACGTGGACACATCCAAATTTTTGGAAGAAAACAGAGGTGTTTTTTGCGAAGTGCCTACCTGTAGATTTTGGCCTCTAGCTCAGCCGGCACCTAGGGAAACCTACCAAACCTGTGCATTTCTGAAAACTAGAGACCTAGGGGAATCCAAGCAGGGGTGACTTGCGGGGCTCAGACCAGGTTCTGTTACCCAGAATCCTTTGCAAACCTCAAAATTTGGCTAAAAAAACACATGTTCCTCACATTTCTGTGGCAGAAAGTTCTGGAATCTGAGAGGAGCCACAAATTTCCTTCCACCAAGCGTTCCCCCAAGTCTCCTGATAAAAATGATACCTCACTTGTGTGGGTAGGCCTAGCGCCCGCGACAGGAAACGCCCCAAAGCGCAACGTGGACACATCCAAATTTTTGGAAGAAAACAGTGCCTACCTGTGGATTTTGGCCTGTAGCTCAGCCGGCACCTAGGGAAACCTACCAAACCTGTGCATTTTTTAAAACTAGAGACCTAGGGGAATCCAAGGAGGGGTGACTTGCGGGGCTCGGACCAGGTTCTGTTACCCAGAATCCTTTGCAAACCTCAAAATTTGGCTAAAAAAACACATGTTCCTCACATTTCTGTGGCAGAAAGTTCTGGAATCTGAGAGGAGCCACAAATGTCCTACCACCCAGCGTTCCCCCAAGTCTCCCGATAAAAATGATACCTCACTTGTGTGGGTAGGCCTAGCGCCTGCGACAGGAAACGCCCCACAGCGCAACGTGGACACATCCAAATTTTTGGAAGAAAACAGAGGTGTTTTTTGCGAAGTGCCTACCTGTAGATTTTGGCCTCTAGCTCAGCCGGCACCTAGGGAAACCTACCAAACCTGTGCATTTCTGAAAACTAGAGACCTAGGGGAATCCAAGGAGGGGTGACTTGCGGGGCTCGGACCAGGTTCTGTTACCCAGAATCCTTTGCAAACCTCAAAATTTGGCTAAAAAAACACATGTTCCTCACATTTCTGTGGCAGAAAGTTCTGGAATCTGAGAGGAGCCACAAATTTCCTTCCACCCAGCGTTCCCCCAAGTCTCCCGATAAAAATGATACCTCACTTGTGTGGGTAGGCCTAGCGCCCGCGACAGGAAACGCCCCAAAGCGCAACGTGGACACATCCAAATTTTTGGAAGAAAACAGAGGTGTTTTTTGCGAAGTGCCTACCTGTAGATTTTGGCCTCTAGCTCAGCCGGCACCTAGGGAAACCTACCAAACCTGTGCATTTCTGAAAACTAGAGACCTAGGGGAATCCAAGGAGGGGTGACTTGCGGGGCTCGGACCAGGTTCTGTTACCCAGAATCCTTTGCAAACCTCAAAATTTTGCTAAAAAAACACATGTTCCTCACATTTCTGTGGCAGAAAGTTCTGGAATCTGAGAGGAGCCACAAATTTCCTTCCACCCAGCGTTCCCCCAAGTCTCCCGATAAAAATGATACCTCACTTGTGTGGGTAGGCCTAGCGCCCGCGACAGGGAACGCCCCAAAGCGCAACGTGGACACATCCACATTTTTGGAAGAAAACAGAGGTGTTTTTTGCGAAGTGCCTACCTGTAGATTTTGGCCTCTAGCTCAGCCGGCACCTAGGGAAACCTACTAAACCTGTGCATTTCTGAAAACTAGAGACCTAGGGGAATCCAAGGAGGGGTGACTTGCGGGGCTCGGACCAGGTTCTGTTACCCAGAATCCTTTGCAAACCTCAAAATTTAGCTAAAAAAACACATGTTCCTCACATTTCTGTGGCAGAAAGTTCTGGAATCTGAGAGGAGCCACAAATTTCCTTCCACCCAGCGTTCCCCCAAGTCTCCCGATAAAAATGATACCTCACTTGTGTGGGTAGGCCTAGCGCCCGCGACAGGGAACACCCCAAAGCGCAACGTGGACACATCCAAATTTTTGGAAGAAAACAGAAGTGTTTTTTGCGAAGTGCCTACCTGTAGATTTTGGCCTCTAGCTCAGCCGGCACCTAGGGAAACCTACCAAACCTGTGCATTTCTGAAAACTAGAGACCTAGGGGAATCCAAGGAGGGGTGACTTGCGGGGCTCGGACCAGGTTCTGTTACCCAGAATCCTTTGCAAACCTCATAATTTGGCTAAAAAAACACATGTTCCTCACATTTCTGTGGCCGAAAGTTCTGGAATCTGAGAGGAGCCACAAATTTCCTTCCACCCAGCGTTCCCCCAAGTCTCCCGATAAAAGTGATATCTCACTTGTGTGGGTAGGCCTAGCGCCCGCGACAGGAAACGCCCCAAAGCGCAATGTGGACACATCCAAATTTTTGGAAGAAAACAGAGGTGTTTTTTGCGAAGTGCCTACCTGTAGATTTTGGCCTCTAGCTCAGCCGGCACCTAGGGAAACCTACCAAACCTGTGCATTTCTGAAAACTAGAGACCTAGGGGAATCCAAGGAGGGGTGACTTGCGGGTCTCGGACCAGGGTCTGTTACCCAGAATCCTTTGCAAACCTCAAAATTTGGCTAAAAAAACACATGTTCCTCACATTTCTGTGGCAGAAAGTTCTGGAATCTGAGAGGAGCCACAAATGTCCTACCACCCAGCGTTCCCCCAAGTCTCCCGATAAAAATGATACCTCACTTGTGTGGGTAGGCCTAGCGCCTGCGACAGGAAACGCCCCACAGCGCAACGTGGACACATCCAAATTTTTGGAAGAAAACAGAGGTGTTTTTTGCGAAGTGCCTACCTGTAGATTTTAGCCTCTAGCTCAGCCGGCACCTAGGGAAACCTACCAAACCTGTGCATTTCTGAAAACTAGAGACCTAGGGGAATCCAAGGAGGGGTGACTTGCGGGGCTCGGACCAGGTTCTGTTACCCAGAATCCTTTGCAAACCTCAAAATTTGGCTAAAAAAACACATGTTCCTCACATTTCTGTGGCAGAAAGTTCTGGAATCTGAGAGGAGCCACAAATTTCCTTCCACCCAGCGTTCCCCCAAGTCTCCCGATAAAAATGATACCTCACTTGTGTGGGTAGGCCTAGCGCCCGCGACAGGAAACGCCCCAAAGCGCAACGTGGACACATCCAAATTTTTGGAAGAAAACAGAGGTGTTTTTTGCGAAGTGCCTACCTGTAGATTTTGGCCTCTAGCTCAGCCGGCACCTAGGGAAACCTACCAAACCTGTGCATTTCTGAAAACTAGAGACCTAGGGGAATCCAAGCAGGGGTGACTTGCGGGGCTCGGACCAGGTTCTGTTACCCAGAATCCTTTGCAAACCTCAAAATTTAGCTAAAAAAACACATGTTCCTCACATTTCTGTGGCAGAAAGTTCTGGAATCTGAGAGGAGCCACAAATTTCCTTCCACCCAGCGTTCCCCCAAGTCTCCCGATAAAAATGATACCTCACTTGTGTGGGTAGGCCTAGCGCCCGCGACAGGAAACGCCCCAAAGCGCAACGTGGACACATCCACATTTTTGGAAGAAAACAGAGGTGTTTTTTGCGAAATGCCTACCTGTAGATTTTGGCCTCTAGCTCAGCCGGCACCTAGGGAAACCTACCAAACCTGTGCATTTCTGAAAACTAGAGACCTAGGGGAATCCAAGGAGGGGTGACTTGCGGGACTCGGACCAGGTTCTGTTACCCAGAATCCTTTGCAAACCTCAAAATTTGGCTAAAAAAACACATGTTCCTCAAATTTCTGTGGCAGAAAGTTCTGGAATCTGAGAGGAGCCACAAATTTCCTTCCACCCAGCGTACCCCCAAGTCTCCCGATAAAAATGATACCTCACTTGTGTGGGTAGGCCTAGCGCCTGCGACAGGAAACGCCCCACAGCGCAACGTGGACACATCCAAATTTTTGGAAGAAAACAGTGGTGTTTTTTGCGAAGTGCCTACCTGTAGATTATGGCCTCTAGCTCAGCCGGCACCTAGGGAAACCTACCAAACCTGTGCATTTCTGAAAACTAGAGACCTAGGGGAATCCAAGGAGGGGTGACTTGCGGGGCTCGGACCAGGTTCTGTTACCCACAATCCTTTGCAAACCTCAAAAGTTGGCTAAAAAAACACATGTTCCTCACATTTCTGTGGCAGAAAGTTCTGGAATCTGAGAGGAGCCACAAATTTCCTTCCACCCAGCGTTCCCCCAAGTCTCCCGATAAAAATGATACCTCACTTGTGTGGGTAGGCCTAGCGCCCGCGACAGGAAACGCCCCAAAGCGCAACGTGGACACATCCAAATTTTTGGAAGAAAACAGAGGTGTTTTTTGCGAAGTGCCTACCTGTAGATTTTGGCCTCTAGCTCAGCCGGCACCTAGGGAAACCTACCAAACCTGTGCATTTCTGAAAACTAGAGACCTAGAGGAATCCAAGGAGGGGTTCCTTGCGGGGCTCGGACCAGGTTCTGTTACCCAGAATCCTTTGCAAACCTCAAAATTTGGCTAAAAAAACACATGTTCCTCACATTTCTGTGGCAGAAAGTTCTGGAATCTGAGAGGAGCCACAAATGTCCTACCACCCAGCGTTCCCCCAAGTCTCCCGATAAAAATGATACCTCACTTGTGTGGGTAGGCCTAGCGCCTGCGACAGGAAACGCCCCACAGCGCAACGTGGACACATCCAAATTTTTGGAAGAAAACAGAGGTGTTTTTTGCGAAGTGCCTACCTGTAGATTTTAGCCTCTAGCTCAGCCGGCACCTAGGGAAACCTACCAAACCTGTGCATTTCTGAAAACTAGAGACCTAGGGGAATCCAAGGAGGGGTGACTTGCGGGGCTCGGACCAGGTTCTGTTACCCAGAATCCTTTGCAAACCTCAAAATTTGGCTAAAAAAACACATGTTCCTCACATTTCTGTGGCAGAAAGTTCTGGAATCTGAGAGGAGCCACAAATTTCCTACCACCCAGCGTTCCCCCAAGTCTCCCGATAAAAATGATACCTCACTTGTGTGGGTAGGCCTAGCGCCTGCGACAGGAAACGCCCCACAGCGCAACGTGGACACATCCACATTTTTGGAAGAAAACAGAGGTGTTTTTTGCGAAGTGCCTACCTGTAGATTTTGGCCTCTAGCTCAGCCGGCACCTAGGGAAACCTACCAAACCTGTGCATTTCTGAAAACTAGAGACCTGGGGAATCCAAGGAGGGGTGACTTGCGGGGCTCGGACCAGGTTCTGTTACCCAGAATCCTTTGCAAACCTCACAATTTGGCTAAAAAAACACATGTTCCTCACATTTCTGTGGCAGAAAGTTCTGGAATCTGAGAGGAGCCACAAATTTCCTTCCACCCAGCGTTCCCCCAAGTCTCCCGATAAAAATGATACCTCACTTGTGTGGGTAGGCCTAGCGCCCGCGACAGGAAACGGCCCAAAGCGCAACGTGGACACATCCACATTTTTGGAAGAAAACAGAGGTGTTTTTTGCGAAGTGCCTACCTGTAGATTTCTGCCTCTAGCTCAGCCGGCACCTAGGGAAACCTACCAAACCTGTGCATTTCTGAAAACTAGAGACCTAGGGGAATCCAAGGAGGGGTGACTTGCGGGGCTCGGACCAGGTTCTGTTACCCAGAATCCTTTGCAAACCTCAAAATTTGGCTAAAAAAGACACATGTTCCTCACATTTCTGTGGCAGAAAGTTCTGGAATCTGAGAGGAGCCACAAATTTCCTTCCACCCAGCGTTCCCCCAAGTCTCCCGATAAAAATGATACCTCACTTGTGTGGTTAGGCCTAGCGCCTGCGACAGGAAACGCCCCACAGCGCAACGTGGACACATCCAAATTTTTGGAAGAAAACAGAGGTGTTTTTTGCAAAGTGCCTACCTGTAGATTTTGGCCTCTAGCTCAGCCGGCACCTAGGGAAACCTACCAAACCTGTGCATTTCTGAAAACTAGAGACCTAGGGGAATCCAAGGAGGGGTGACTTGCGGGGCTCGGACCAGGTTCTGTTACCCAGAATCCTTTGCAAACCTCAAAATTTGGCTAAAAAAACACATGTTCCTCACATTTCTGTGGCAGAAAGTTCTGGAATCTGAGAGGAGCCACAAATTTCCTTCCACCCAGCGTTCCCCCAAGTCTCCCGATAAAAATGATACCTCACTTGTGTGGGTAGGCCTAGCGCCCGCGACAGGAAACGCCCCAAAGCGCAACGTGGACACATCCAAATTTTTGGAAGAAAACAGAGGTGTTTTTTGCGAAGTGCCTACCTGTAGATTTTGGCCTCTAGCTCAGCCGGCACCTAGGGAAACCTACCAAACCTGTGCATTTCTGAAAACTAGAGACCTAGGGGAATCCAAGGAGGGGTGACTTGCGGGGCTCGGACCAGGTTCTGTTACCCAGAATCCTTTGCAAACCTCAAAATTTTGCTAAAAAAACACATGTTCCTCACATTTCTGTGGCAGAAAGTTCTGGAATCTGAGAGGAGCCACAAATTTCCTTCCACCCAGCGTTCCCCCAAGTCTCCCGATAAAAATGATACCTCACTTGTGTGGGTAGGCCTAGCGCCCGCGACAGGGAACGCCCCAAAGCGCAACGTGGACACATCCACATTTTTGGAAGAAAACAGAGGTGTTTTTTGCGAAGTGCCTACCTGTAGATTTTGGCCTCTAGCTCAGCCGGCACCTAGGGAAACCTACTAAACCTGTGCATTTCTGAAAACTAGAGACCTAGGGGAATCCAAGGAGGGGTGACTTGCGGGGCTCGGACCAGGTTCTGTTACCCAGAATCCTTTGCAAACCTCAAAATTTAGCTAAAAAAACACATGTTCCTCACATTTCTGTGGCAGAAAGTTCTGGAATCTGAGAGGAGCCACAAATTTCCTTCCACCCAGCGTTCCCCCAAGTCTCCCGATAAAAATGATACCTCACTTGTGTGGGTAGGCCTAGCGCCCGCGACAGGGAACACCCCAAAGCGCAACGTGGACACATCCAAATTTTTGGAAGAAAACAGAAGTGTTTTTTGCGAAGTGCCTACCTGTAGATTTTGGCCTCTAGCTCAGCCGGCACCTAGGGAAACCTACCAAACCTGTGCATTTCTGAAAACTAGAGACCTAGGGGAATCCAAGGAGGGGTGACTTGCGGGGCTCGGACCAGGTTCTGTTACCCAGAATCCTTTGCAAACCTCATAATTTGGCTAAAAAAACACATGTTCCTCACATTTCTGTGGCCGAAAGTTCTGGAATCTGAGAGGAGCCACAAATTTCCTTCCACCCAGCGTTCCCCCAAGTCTCCCGATAAAAGTGATATCTCACTTGTGTGGGTAGGCCTAGCGCCCGCGACAGGAAACGCCCCAAAGCGCAATGTGGACACATCCAAATTTTTGGAAGAAAACAGAGGTGTTTTTTGCGAAGTGCCTACCTGTAGATTTTGGCCTCTAGCTCAGCCGGCACCTAGGGAAACCTACCAAACCTGTGCATTTCTGAAAACTAGAGACCTAGGGGAATCCAAGGAGGGGTGACTTGCGGGTCTCGGACCAGGGTCTGTTACCCAGAATCCTTTGCAAACCTCAAAATTTGGCTAAAAAAACACATGTTCCTCACATTTCTGTGGCAGAAAGTTCTGGAATCTGAGAGGAGCCACAAATGTCCTACCACCCAGCGTTCCCCCAAGTCTCCCGATAAAAATGATACCTCACTTGTGTGGGTAGGCCTAGCGCCTGCGACAGGAAACGCCCCACAGCGCAACGTGGACACATCCAAATTTTTGGAAGAAAACAGAGGTGTTTTTTGCGAAGTGCCTACCTGTAGATTTTAGCCTCTAGCTCAGCCGGCACCTAGGGAAACCTACCAAACCTGTGCATTTCTGAAAACTAGAGACCTAGGGGAATCCAAGGAGGGGTGACTTGCGGGGCTCGGACCAGGTTCTGTTACCCAGAATCCTTTGCAAACCTCAAAATTTGGCTAAAAAAACACATGTTCCTCACATTTCTGTGGCAGAAAGTTCTGGAATCTGAGAGGAGCCACAAATTTCCTTCCACCCAGCGTTCCCCCAAGTCTCCCGATAAAAATGATACCTCACTTGTGTGGGTAGGCCTAGCGCCCGCGACAGGAAACGCCCCAAAGCGCAACGTGGACACATCCAAATTTTTGGAAGAAAACAGAGGTGTTTTTTGCGAAGTGCCTACCTGTAGATTTTGGCCTCTAGCTCAGCCGGCACCTAGGGAAACCTACCAAACCTGTGCATTTCTGAAAACTAGAGACCTAGGGGAATCCAAGCAGGGGTGACTTGCGGGGCTCGGACCAGGTTCTGTTACCCAGAATCCTTTGCAAACCTCAAAATTTAGCTAAAAAAACACATGTTCCTCACATTTCTGTGGCAGAAAGTTCTGGAATCTGAGAGGAGCCACAAATTTCCTTCCACCCAGCGTTCCCCCAAGTCTCCCGATAAAAATGATACCTCACTTGTGTGGGTAGGCCTAGCGCCCGCGACAGGAAACGCCCCAAAGCGCAACGTGGACACATCCACATTTTTGGAAGAAAACAGAGGTGTTTTTTGCGAAGTGCCTACCTGTAGATTTTGGCCTCTAGCTCAGCCGGCACCTAGGGAAACCTACTAAACCTGTGCATTTCTGAAAACTAGAGACCTAGGGGAATCCAAGGAGGGGTGACTTGCGGGGCTCGGACCAGGTTCTGTTACCCAGAATCCTTTGCAAACCTCAAAATTTGGCTAAAAAAACACATGTTCCTCAAATTTCTGTGGCAGAAAGTTCTGGAATCTGAGAGGAGCCACAAATTTCCTTCCACCCAGCGTACCCCCAAGTCTCCCGATAAAAATGATACCTCACTTGTGTGGGTAGGCCTAGCGCCTGCGACAGGAAACGCCCCACAGCGCAACGTGGACACATCCAAATTTTTGGAAGAAAACAGTGGTGTTTTTTGCGAAGTGCCTACCTGTAGATTATGGCCTCTAGCTCAGCCGGCACCTAGGGAAACCTACCAAACCTGTGCATTTCTGAAAACTAGAGACCTAGGGGAATCCAAGGAGGGGTGACTTGCGGGGCTCGGACCAGGTTCTGTTACCCACAATCCTTTGCAAACCTCAAAAGTTGGCTAAAAAAACACATGTTCCTCACATTTCTGTGGCAGAAAGTTCTGGAATCTGAGAGGAGCCACAAATTTCCTTCCACCCAGCGTTCCCCCAAGTCTCCCGATAAAAATGATACCTCACTTGTGTGGGTAGGCCTAGCGCCCGCGACAGGAAACGCCCCAAAGCGCAACGTGGACACATCCAAATTTTTGGAAGAAAACAGAGGTGTTTTTTGCGAAGTGCCTACCTGTAGATTTTGGCCTCTAGCTCAGCCGGCACCTAGGGAAACCTACCAAACCTGTGCATTTCTGAAAACTAGAGACCTAGGGGAATCCAAGGAGGGGTTCCTTGCGGGGCTCGGACCAGGTTCTGTTACCCAGAATCCTTTGCAAACCTCAAAATTTGGCTAAAAAAACACATGTTCCTCACATTTCTGTGGCAGAAAGTTCTGGAATCTGAGAGGAGCCACAAATGTCCTACCACCCAGCGTTCCCCCAAGTCTCCCGATAAAAATGATACCTCACTTGTGTGGGTAGGCCTAGCGCCTGCGACAGGAAACGCCCCACAGCGCAACGTGGACACATCCAAATTTTTGGAAGAAAACAGAGGTGTTTTTTGCGAAGTGCCTACCTGTAGATTTTAGCCTCTAGCTCAGCCGGCACCTAGGGAAACCTACCAAACCTGTGCATTTCTGAAAACTAGAGACCTAGGGGAATCCAAGGAGGGGTGACTTGCGGGGCTCGGACCAGGTTCTGTTACCCAGAATCCTTTGCAAACCTCAAAATTTGGCTAAAAAAACACATGTTCCTCACATTTCTGTGGCAGAAAGTTCTGGAATCTGAGAGGAGCCACAAATTTCCTTCCACCCAGCGTTCCCCCAAGTCTCCCGATAAAAATGATACCTCACTTGTGTGGGTAGGCCTAGCGCCCGCGACAGGAAACGCCCCAAAGCGCAACGTGGACACATCCAAATTTTTGGAAGAAAACAGAGGTGTTTTTTGCGAAGTGCCTACCTGTAGATTTTGGCCTCTAGCTCAGCCGGCACCTAGGGAAACCTACCAAACCTGTGCATTTCTGAAAACTAGAGACCTAGGGGAATCCAAGCAGGGGTGACTTGCGGGGCTCGGACCAGGTTCTGTTACCCAGAATCCTTTGCAAACCTCAAAATTTAGCTAAAAAAACACATGTTCCTCACATTTCTGTGGCAGAAAGTTCTGGAATCTGAGAGGAGCCACAAATTTCCTTCCACCCAGCGTTCCCCCAAGTCTCCCGATAAAAATGATACCTCACTTGTGTGGGTAGGCCTAGCGCCCGCGACAGGAAACGCCCCAAAGCGCAACGTGGACACATCCACATTTTTGGAAGAAAACAGAGGTGTTTTTTGCGAAATGCCTACCTGTAGATTTTGGCCTCTAGCTCAGCCGGCACCTAGGGAAACCTACCAAACCTGTGCATTTCTGAAAACTAGAGACCTAGGGGAATCCAAGGAGGGGTGACTTGCGGGACTCGGACCAGGTTCTGTTACCCAGAATCCTTTGCAAACCTCAAAATTTGGCTAAAAAAACACATGTTCCTCAAATTTCTGTGGCAGAAAGTTCTGGAATCTGAGAGGAGCCACAAATTTCCTTCCACCCAGCGTACCCCCAAGTCTCCCGATAAAAATGATACCTCACTTGTGTGGGTAGGCCTAGCGCCTGCGACAGGAAACGCCCCACAGCGCAACGTGGACACATCCAAATTTTTGGAAGAAAACAGTGGTGTTTTTTGCGAAGTGCCTACCTGTAGATTATGGCCTCTAGCTCAGCCGGCACCTAGGGAAACCTACCAAACCTGTGCATTTCTGAAAACTAGAGACCTAGGGGAATCCAAGGAGGGGTGACTTGCGGGGCTCGGACCAGGTTCTGTTACCCACAATCCTTTGCAAACCTCAAAAGTTGGCTAAAAAAACACATGTTCCTCACATTTCTGTGGCAGAAAGTTCTGGAATCTGAGAGGAGCCACAAATTTCCTTCCACCCAGCGTTCCCCCAAGTCTCCCGATAAAAATGATACCTCACTTGTGTGGGTAGGCCTAGCGCCCGCGACAGGAAACGCCCCAAAGCGCAACGTGGACACATCCAAATTTTTGGAAGAAAACAGAGGTGTTTTTTGCGAAGTGCCTACCTGTAGATTTTGGCCTCTAGCTCAGCCGGCACCTAGGGAAACCTACCAAACCTGTGCATTTCTGAAAACTAGAGACCTAGGGGAATCCAAGCAGGGGTGACTTGCGGGGCTCGGACCAGGTTCTGTTACCCAGAATCCTTTGCAAACCTCAAAATTTAGCTAAAAAAACACATGTTCCTCACATTTCTGTGGCAGAAAGTTCTGGAATCTGAGAGGAGCCACAAATTTCCTTCCACCCAGCGTTCCCCCAAGTCTCCCGATAAAAATGATACCTCACTTGTGTGGGTAGGCCTAGCGCCCGCGACAGGAAACGCCCCAAAGCGCAACGTGGACACATCCACATTTTTGGAAGAAAACAGAGGTGTTTTTTGCGAAATGCCTACCTGTAGATTTTGGCCTCTAGCTCAGCCGGCACCTAGGGAAACCTACCAAACCTGTGCATTTCTGAAAACTAGAGACCTAGGGGAATCCAAGGAGGGGTGACTTGCGGGACTCGGACCAGGTTCTGTTACCCAGAATCCTTTGCAAACCTCAAAATTTGGCTAAAAAAACACATGTTCCTCAAATTTCTGTGGCAGAAAGTTCTGGAATCTGAGAGGAGCCACAAATTTCCTTCCACCCAGCGTACCCCCAAGTCTCCCGATAAAAATGATACCTCACTTGTGTGGGTAGGCCTAGCGCCTGCGACAGGAAACGCCCCACAGCGCAACGTGGACACATCCAAATTTTTGGAAGAAAACAGTGGTGTTTTTTGCGAAGTGCCTACCTGTAGATTATGGCCTCTAGCTCAGCCGGCACCTAGGGAAACCTACCAAACCTGTGCATTTCTGAAAACTAGAGACCTAGGGGAATCCAAGGAGGGGTGACTTGCGGGGCTCGGACCAGGTTCTGTTACCCACAATCCTTTGCAAACCTCAAAAGTTGGCTAAAAAAACACATGTTCCTCACATTTCTGTGGCAGAAAGTTCTGGAATCTGAGAGGAGCCACAAATTTCCTTCCACCCAGCGTTCCCCCAAGTCTCCCGATAAAAATGATACCTCACTTGTGTGGGTAGGCCTAGCGCCCGCGACAGGAAACGCCCCAAAGCGCAACGTGGACACATCCAAATTTTTGGAAGAAAACAGAGGTGTTTTTTGCGAAGTGCCTACCTGTAGATTTTGGCCTCTAGCTCAGCCGGCACCTAGGGAAACCTACCAAACCTGTGCATTTCTGAAAACTAGAGACCTAGGGGAATCCAAGGAGGGGTTCCTTGCGGGGCTCGGACCAGGTTCTGTTACCCAGAATCCTTTGCAAACCTCAAAATTTAGCTAAAAAAACACATGTTCCTCACATTTCTGTGGCAGAAAGTTCTGGAATCTGAGAGGAGCCACAAATTTCCTTCCACCCAGCGTTCCCCCAAGTCTCCCGATAAAAATGATACCTCACTTGTGTGGGTAGGCCTAGCGCCCGCGACAGGAAACGCCCCAAAGCGCAACGTGGACACATCCAAATTTTTGGAAGAAAACAGAGGTGTTTTTTGCGAAGTGCCTACCTGTAGATTTTGGCCTCTAGCTCAGCCGGCACCTAGGGAAACCTACTAAACCTGTGCATTTCTGAAAACTAGAGACCTAGGGGAATCCAAGGAGGGGTGACTTGCGGGGCTCGGACCAGGTTCTGTTACCCAGAATCCTTTGCAAACCTCAAAATTTAGCTAAAAAAACACATGTTCCTCACATTTCTGTGGCAGAAAGTTCTGGAATCTGAGAGGAGCCACAAATTTCCTTCCACCCAGCGTTCCCCCAAGTCTCCCGATAAAAATGATACCTCACTTGTGTGGGTAGGCCTAGCGCCCGCGACAGGGAACACCCCAAAGCGCAACGTGGACACATCCAAATTTTTGGAAGAAAACAGAAGTGTTTTTTGCGAAGTGCCTACCTGTAGATTTTGGCCTCTAGCTCAGCCGGCACCTAGGGAAACCTACCAAACCTGTGCATTTCTGAAAACTAGAGACCTAGGGGAATCCAAGGAGGGGTGACTTGCGGGGCTCGGACCAGGTTCTGTTACCCAGAATCCTTTGCAAACCTCATAATTTGGCTAAAAAAACACATGTTCCTCACATTTCTGTGGCCGAAAGTTCTGGAATCTGAGAGGAGCCACAAATTTCCTTCCACCCAGCGTTCCCCCAAGTCTCCCGATAAAAGTGATATCTCACTTGTGTGGGTAGGCCTAGCGCCCGCGACAGGAAACGCCCCAAAGCGCAATGTGGACACATCCAAATTTTTGGAAGAAAACAGAGGTGTTTTTTGCGAAGTGCCTACCTGTAGATTTTGGCCTCTAGCTCAGCCGGCACCTAGGGAAACCTACCAAACCTGTGCATTTCTGAAAACTAGAGACCTAGGGGAATCCAAGGAGGGGTGACTTGCGGGTCTCGGACCAGGGTCTGTTACCCAGAATCCTTTGCAAACCTCAAAATTTGGCTAAAAAAACACATGTTCCTCACATTTCTGTGGCAGAAAGTTCTGGAATCTGAGAGGAGCCACAAATGTCCTACCACCCAGCGTTCCCCCAAGTCTCCCGATAAAAATGATACCTCACTTGTGTGGGTAGGCCTAGCGCCTGCGACAGGAAACGCCCCACAGCGCAACGTGGACACATCCAAATTTTTGGAAGAAAACAGAGGTGTTTTTTGCGAAGTGCCTACCTGTAGATTTTAGCCTCTAGCTCAGCCGGCACCTAGGGAAACCTACCAAACCTGTGCATTTCTGAAAACTAGAGACCTAGGGGAATCCAAGGAGGGGTGACTTGCGGGGCTCGGACCAGGTTCTGTTACCCAGAATCCTTTGCAAACCTCAAAATTTGGCTAAAAAAACACATGTTCCTCACATTTCTGTGGCAGAAAGTTCTGGAATCTGAGAGGAGCCACAAATTTCCTTCCACCCAGCGTTCCCCCAAGTCTCCCGATAAAAATGATACCTCACTTGTGTGGGTAGGCCTAGCGCCCGCGACAGGAAACGCCCCAAAGCGCAACGTGGACACATCCAAATTTTTGGAAGAAAACAGAGGTGTTTTTTGCGAAGTGCCTACCTGTAGATTTTGGCCTCTAGCTCAGCCGGCACCTAGGGAAACCTACCAAACCTGTGCATTTCTGAAAACTAGAGACCTAGGGGAATCCAAGGAGGGGTGACTTGCGGGGCTCGGACCAGGTTCTGTTACCCAGAATCCTTTGCAAACCTCAAAATTTTGCTAAAAAAACACATGTTCCTCACATTTCTGTGGCAGAAAGTTCTGGAATCTGAGAGGAGCCACAAATTTCCTTCCACCCAGCGTTCCCCCAAGTCTCCCGATAAAAATGATACCTCACTTGTGTGGGTAGGCCTAGCGCCCGCGACAGGGAACGCCCCAAAGCGCAACGTGGACACATCCACATTTTTGGAAGAAAACAGAGGTGTTTTTTGCGAAGTGCCTACCTGTAGATTTTGGCCTCTAGCTCAGCCGGCACCTAGGGAAACCTACTAAACCTGTGCATTTCTGAAAACTAGAGACCTAGGGGAATCCAAGGAGGGGTGACTTGCGGGGCTCGGACCAGGTTCTGTTACCCAGAATCCTTTGCAAACCTCAAAATTTAGCTAAAAAAACACATGTTCCTCAAATTTCTGTGGCAGAAAGTTCTGGAATCTGAGAGGAGCCACAAATTTCCTTCCACCCAGCGTTCCCCCAAGTCTCCCGATAAAAATGATACCTCACTTGTGTGGTTAGGCCTAGCGCCTGCGACAGGAAACGCCCCACAGCGCAACGTGGACACATCCAAATTTTTGGAAGAAAACAGAGGTGTTTTTTGCAAAGTGCCTACCTGTAGATTTTGGCCTCTAGCTCAGCCGGCACCTAGGGAAACCTACCAAACCTGTGCATTTCTGAAAACTAGAGACCTAGGGGAATCCAAGGAGGGGTGACTTGCGGGGCTCGGACCAGGTTCTGTTACCCACAATCCTTTGCAAACCTCAAAAGTTGGCTAAAAAAACACATGTTCCTCACATTTCTGTGGCAGAAAGTTCTGGAATCTGAGAGGAGCCACAAATTTCCTTCCACCCAGCGTTCCCCCAAGTCTCCCGATAAAAATGATACCTCACTTGTGTGGGTAGGCCTAGCGCCCGCGACAGGAAACGCCCCAAAGCGCAACGTGGACACATCCAAATTTTTGGAAGAAAACAGAGGTGTTTTTTGCGAAGTGCCTACAGTAGATTTTGGCCTCTAGCTCAGCCGGCACCTAGGGAAACCTACCAAACCTGTGCATTTCTGAAAACTAGAGACCTAGGGGAATCCAAGGAGGGGTTCCTTGCGGGGCTCGGACCAGGTTCTGTTACCCAGAATCCTTTGCAAACCTCAAAATTTGGCTAAAAAAACACATGTTCCTCACATTTCTGTGGCAGAAAGTTCTGGAATCTGAGAGGAGCCACAAATGTCCTACCACCCAGCGTTCCCCCAAGTCTCCCGATAAAAATGATACCTCACTTGTGTGGGTAGGCCTAGCGCCTGCGACAGGAAACGCCCCACAGCGCAACGTGGACACATCCAAATTTTTGGAAGAAAACAGAGGTGTTTTTTGCGAAGTGCCTACCTGTAGATTTTAGCCTCTAGCTCAGCCGGCACCTAGGGAAACCTACCAAACCTGTGCATTTCTGAAAACTAGAGACCTAGGGGAATCCAAGGAGGGGTGACTTGCGGGGCTCGGACCAGGTTCTGTTACCCAGAATCCTTTGCAAACCTCAAAATTTGGCTAAAAAAACACATGTTCCTCACATTTCTGTGGCAGAAAGTTCTGGAATCTGAGAGGAGCCACAAATTTCCTTCCACCCAGCGTTCCCCCAAGTCTCCCGATAAAAATGATACCTCACTTGTGTGGGTAGGCCTAGCGCCCGCGACAGGAAACGCCCCAAAGCGCAACGTGGACACATCCAAATTTTTGGAAGAAAACAGAGGTGTTTTTTGCGAAGTGCCTACCTGTAGATTTTGGCCTCTAGCTCAGCCGGCACCTAGGGAAACCTACCAAACCTGTGCATTTCTGAAAACTAGAGACCTAGGGGAATCCAAGCAGGGGTGACTTGCGGGGCTCGGACCAGGTTCTGTTACCCAGAATCCTTTGCAAACCTCAAAATTTAGCTAAAAAAACACATGTTCCTCACATTTCTGTGGCAGAAAGTTCTGGAATCTGAGAGGAGCCACAAATTTCCTTCCACCCAGCGTTCCCCCAAGTCTCCCGATAAAAATGATACCTCACTTGTGTGGGTAGGCCTAGCGCCCGCGACAGGAAACGCCCCAAAGCGCAACGTGGACACATCCACATTTTTGGAAGAAAACAGAGGTGTTTTTTGCGAAATGCCTACCTGTAGATTTTGGCCTCTAGCTCAGCCGGCACCTAGGGAAACCTACCAAACCTGTGCATTTCTGAAAACTAGAGACCTAGGGGAATCCAAGGAGGGGTGACTTGCGGGACTCGGACCAGGTTCTGTTACCCAGAATCCTTTGCAAACCTCAAAATTTGGCTAAAAAAACACATGTTCCTCAAATTTCTGTGGCAGAAAGTTCTGGAATCTGAGAGGAGCCACAAATTTCCTTCCACCCAGCGTACCCCCAAGTCTCCCGATAAAAATGATACCTCACTTGTGTGGGTAGGCCTAGCGCCTGCGACAGGAAACGCCCCACAGCGCAACGTGGACACATCCAAATTTTTGGAAGAAAACAGTGGTGTTTTTTGCGAAGTGCCTACCTGTAGATTATGGCCTCTAGCTCAGCCGGCACCTAGGGAAACCTACCAAACCTGTGCATTTCTGAAAACTAGAGACCTAGGGGAATCCAAGGAGGGGTGACTTGCGGGGCTCGGACCAGGTTCTGTTACCCACAATCCTTTGCAAACCTCAAAAGTTGGCTAAAAAAACACATGTTCCTCACATTTCTGTGGCAGAAAGTTCTGGAATCTGAGAGGAGCCACAAATTTCCTTCCACCCAGCGTTCCCCCAAGTCTCCCGATAAAAATGATACCTCACTTGTGTGGGTAGGCCTAGCGCCCGCGACAGGAAACGCCCCAAAGCGCAACGTGGACACATCCAAATTTTTGGAAGAAAACAGAGGTGTTTTTTGCGAAGTGCCTACCTGTAGATTTTGGCCTCTAGCTCAGCCGGCACCTAGGGAAACCTACCAAACCTGTGCATTTCTGAAAACTAGAGACCTAGGGGAATCCAAGGAGGGGTTCCTTGCGGGGCTCGGACCAGGTTCTGTTACCCAGAATCCTTTGCAAACCTCAAAATTTAGCTAAAAAAACACATGTTCCTCACATTTCTGTGGCAGAAAGTTCTGGAATCTGAGAGGAGCCACAAATTTCCTTCCACCCAGCGGTCCCCCAAGTCTCCCGATAAAAATGATACCTCACTTGTGTGGGTAGGCCTAGCGCCCGCGACAGGGAACGCCCCAAAGCGCAACGTGGACACATCCACATTTTTGGAAGAAAACAGAGGTGTTTTTTGCGAAGTGCCTACCTGTAGATTTTGGCCTCTAGCTCAGCCGGCACCTAGGGAAACCTACCAAACCTGGGCATTTCTGAAAACTAGAGACCTAGGGGAATCCAAGGAGGGGTGACTTGCGGGGCTCGGACCAGGTTCTGTTACCCAGAATCCTTTGCAAACCTCAAAATTTAGCTAAAAAAACACATGTTCCTCACATTTCTGTGGCAGAAAGTTCTGGAATCTGAGAGGAGCCACACATTTCCTTCCACCCAGCGTTCCCCCAAGTCTCCCGATAAAAATGATACCTCACTTGTGTGGGTAGGCCTAGCGCCCGCGACAGGGAACGCCCCAAAGCGCAACGTGGACACATCCAAATTTTTGGAAGAAAACAGAAGTGTTTTTTGCGAAGTGCCTACCTGTAGATTTTGGCCTCTAGCTCAGCCGGCACCTAGGGAAACCTACCAAACCTGTGCATTTCTGAAAACTAGAGACCTAGGGGAATCCAAGGAGGGGTGACTTGTGGGGCTCGGACCAGGTTCTGTTACCCAGAATCCTTTGCAAACCTCAAAATTTGGCTAAAAAAACACATGTTCCTCACATTTCTGTGGCAGAAAGTTCTGGAATCTGAGAGGAGCCACAAATTTCCTTCCACCCAGCGTTCCCCCAAGTCTCCCGATAAAAATGAT
Organism: Pleurodeles waltl; assembly: GCF_031143425.1. Classification (NCBI taxonomy): domain Eukaryota; kingdom Metazoa; phylum Chordata; class Amphibia; order Caudata; family Salamandridae; genus Pleurodeles; species Pleurodeles waltl. The sequence continues at coordinate 744,634,202 of NC_090448.1, read as the reverse complement.
ACCTCACTTGTGTGGGTAGGCCTAGCGCCTGCGACAGGAAACGCCCCAAAGCGCAACGTGGACACATCCACATTTTTGGAAGAAAACAGGTGTTTTTTGCGAAGTGCCTACCTGTAGATTTTGGCCTCTAGCTCAGCCGGCACCTAGGGAAACCTACCAAACCTGTGCATTTCTGAAAACTAGAGACCTAGGGGAATCCAAGCAGGGGTGACTTGCGGGGCTCAGACCAGGTTCTGTTACCCAGAATCCTTTGCAAACCTCAAAATTTGGCTAAAAAAACACATGTTCCTCACATTTCTGTGGCAGAAAGTTCTGGAATCTGAGAGGAGCCACAAATTTCCTTCCACCCAGCGTTCCCCCAAGTCTCCCGATAAAAATGATACCTCACTTGTGTGGGTAGGCCTAGCGCCTGCGACAGGAAACGCCCCAAAGCGCAACGTGGACACATCCACATTTTTGGAAGAAAACAGGTGTTTTTTGCGAAGTGCCTACCTGTAGATTTTGGCCTCTAGCTCAGCCGGCACCTAGGGAAACCTACCAAACCTGTGCATTTCTGAAAACTAGAGACCTAGGGGAATCCAAGCAGGGGTGACTTGCGGGGCTCAGACCAGGTTCTGTTACCCAGAATCCTTTGCAAACCTCAAAATTTGGCTAAAAAAACACATGTTCCTCACATTTCTGTGGCAGAAAGTTCTGGAATCTGAGAGGAGCCACAAATTTCCTTCCACCAAGCGTTCCCCCAAGTCTCCTGATAAAAATGATACCTCACTTGTGTGGGTAGGCCTAGCGCCCGCGACAGGAAACGCCCCAAAGCGCAACGTGGACACATCCAAATTTTTGGAAGAAAACAGTGCCTACCTGTGGATTTTGGCATGTAGCTCAGCCGGCACCTAGGGAAACCTACCAAACCTGTGCATTTTTTAAAACTAGAGACCTAGGGGAATCCAAGGAGGGGTGACTTGCGGGGCTCGGACCAGGTTCTGTTACCCAGAATCCTTTGCAAACCTCAAAATTTGGCTAAAAAAACACATGTTCCTCACATTTCTGTGGCAGAAAGTTCTGGAATCTGAGAGGAGCCACAAATGTCCTACCACCCAGCGTTCCCCCAAGTCTCCCGATAAAAATGATACCTCACTTGTGTGGGTAGGCCTAGCGCCTGCGACAGGAAACGCCCCACAGCGCAACGTGGACACATCCAAATTTTTGGAAGAAAACAGAGGTGTTTTTTGCGAAGTGCCTACCTGTAGATTATGGCCTCTAGCTCAGCCGGCACCTAGGGAAACCTACCAAACCTGTGCATTTCTGAAAACTAGAGACCTAGGGGAATCCAAGGAGGGGTGACTTGCGGGGCTCGGACCAGGTTCTGTTACCCACAATCCTTTGCAAACCTCAAAAGTTGGCTAAAAAAACACATGTTCCTCACATTTCTGTGGCAGAAAGTTCTGGAATCTGAGAGGAGCCACAAATTTCCTTCCACCCAGCGTTCCCCCAAGTCTCCCGATAAAAATGATACCTCACTTGTGTGGGTAGGCCTAGCGCCCGCGACAGGAAACGCCCCAAAGCGCAACGTGGACACATCCAAATTTTTGGAAGAAAACAGAGGTGTTTTTTGCGAAGTGCCTACCTGTAGATTTTGGCCTCTAGCTCAGCCGGCACCTAGGGAAACCTACCAAACCTGTGCATTTCTGAAAACTAGAGACCTAGGGGAATCCAAGGAGGGGTTCCTTGCGGGGCTCGGACCAGGTTCTGTTACCCAGAATCCTTTGCAAACCTCAAAATTTGGCTAAAAAAACACATGTTCCTCACATTTCTGTGGCAGAAAGTTCTGGAATCTGAGAGGAGCCACAAATGTCCTACCACCCAGCGTTCCCCCAAGTCTCCCGATAAAAATGATACCTCACTTGTGTGGGTAGGCCTAGCGCCTGCGACAGGAAACGCCCCACAGCGCAACGTGGACACATCCAAATTTTTGGAAGAAAACAGAGGTGTTTTTTGCGAAGTGCCTACCTGTAGATTTTAGCCTCTAGCTCAGCCGGCACCTAGGGAAACCTACCAAACCTGTGCATTTCTGAAAACTAGAGACCTAGGGGAATCCAAGGAGGGGTGACTTGCGGGGCTCGGACCAGGTTCTGTTACCCAGAATCCTTTGCAAACCTCAAAATTTGGCTAAAAAAACACATGTTCCTCACATTTCTGTGGCAGAAAGTTCTGGAATCTGAGAGGAGCCACAAATTTCCTACCACCCAGCGTTCCCCCAAGTCTCCCGATAAAAATGATACCTCACTTGTGTGGGTAGGCCTAGCGCCTGCGACAGGAAACGCCCCACAGCGCAACGTGGACACATCCACATTTTTGGAAGAAAACAGAGGTGTTTTTTGCGAAGTGCCTACCTGTAGATTTTGGCCTCTAGCTCAGCCGGCACCTAGGGAAACCTACCAAACCTGTGCATTTCTGAAAACTAGAGACCTGGGGAATCCAAGGAGGGGTGACTTGCGGGGCTCGGACCAGGTTCTGTTACCCAGAATCCTTTGCAAACCTCACAATTTGGCTAAAAAAACACATGTTCCTCACATTTCTGTGGCAGAAAGTTCTGGAATCTGAGAGGAGCCACAAATTTCCTTCCACCCAGCGTTCCCCCAAGTCTCCCGATAAAAATGATACCTCACTTGTGTGGGTAGGCCTAGCGCCCGCGACAGGAAACGGCCCAAAGCGCAACGTGGACACATCCACATTTTTGGAAGAAAACAGAGGTGTTTTTTGCGAAGTGCCTACCTGTAGATTTCTGCCTCTAGCTCAGCCGGCACCTAGGGAAACCTACCAAACCTGTGCATTTCTGAAAACTAGAGACCTAGGGGAATCCAAGGAGGGGTGACTTGCGGGGCTCGGACCAGGTTCTGTTACCCAGAATCCTTTGCAAACCTCAAAATTTGGCTAAAAAAGACACATGTTCCTCACATTTCTGTGGCAGAAAGTTCTGGAATCTGAGAGGAGCCACAAATTTCCTTCCACCCAGCGTTCCCCCAAGTCTCCCGATAAAAATGATACCTCACTTGTGTGGTTAGGCCTAGCGCCTGCGACAGGAAACGCCCCACAGCGCAACGTGGACACATCCAAATTTTTGGAAGAAAACAGAGGTGTTTTTTGCAAAGTGCCTACCTGTAGATTTTGGCCTCTAGCTCAGCCGGCACCTAGGGAAACCTACCAAACCTGTGCATTTCTGAAAACTAGAGACCTAGGGGAATCCAAGGAGGGGTGACTTGCGGGGCTCGGACCAGGTTCTGTTACCCAGAATCCTTTGCAAACCTCAAAATTTGGCTAAAAAAACACATGTTCCTCACATTTCTGTGGCAGAAAGTTCTGGAATCTGAGAGGAGCCACAAATTTCCTTCCACCCAGCGTTCCCCCAAGTCTCCCGATAAAAATGATACCTCACTTGTGTGGGTAGGCCTAGCGCCCGCGACAGGAAACGCCCCAAAGCGCAACGTGGACACATCCAAATTTTTGGAAGAAAACAGAGGTGTTTTTTGCGAAGTGCCTACCTGTAGATTTTGGCCTCTAGCTCAGCCGGCACCTAGGGAAACCTACCAAACCTGTGCATTTCTGAAAACTAGAGACCTAGGGGAATCCAAGGAGGGGTGACTTGCGGGGCTCGGACCAGGTTCTGTTACCCAGAATCCTTTGCAAACCTCAAAATTTTGCTAAAAAAACACATGTTCCTCACATTTCTGTGGCAGAAAGTTCTGGAATCTGAGAGGAGCCACAAATTTCCTTCCACCCAGCGTTCCCCCAAGTCTCCCGATAAAAATGATACCTCACTTGTGTGGGTAGGCCTAGCGCCCGCGACAGGGAACGCCCCAAAGCGCAACGTGGACACATCCACATTTTTGGAAGAAAACAGAGGTGTTTTTTGCGAAGTGCCTACCTGTAGATTTTGGCCTCTAGCTCAGCCGGCACCTAGGGAAACCTACTAAACCTGTGCATTTCTGAAAACTAGAGACCTAGGGGAATCCAAGGAGGGGTGACTTGCGGGGCTCGGACCAGGTTCTGTTACCCAGAATCCTTTGCAAACCTCAAAATTTAGCTAAAAAAACACATGTTCCTCACATTTCTGTGGCAGAAAGTTCTGGAATCTGAGAGGAGCCACAAATTTCCTTCCACCCAGCGTTCCCCCAAGTCTCCCGATAAAAATGATACCTCACTTGTGTGGGTAGGCCTAGCGCCCGCGACAGGGAACACCCCAAAGCGCAACGTGGACACATCCAAATTTTTGGAAGAAAACAGAAGTGTTTTTTGCGAAGTGCCTACCTGTAGATTTTGGCCTCTAGCTCAGCCGGCACCTAGGGAAACCTACCAAACCTGTGCATTTCTGAAAACTAGAGACCTAGGGGAATCCAAGGAGGGGTGACTTGCGGGGCTCGGACCAGGTTCTGTTACCCAGAATCCTTTGCAAACCTCATAATTTGGCTAAAAAAACACATGTTCCTCACATTTCTGTGGCCGAAAGTTCTGGAATCTGAGAGGAGCCACAAATTTCCTTCCACCCAGCGTTCCCCCAAGTCTCCCGATAAAAGTGATATCTCACTTGTGTGGGTAGGCCTAGCGCCCGCGACAGGAAACGCCCCAAAGCGCAATGTGGACACATCCAAATTTTTGGAAGAAAACAGAGGTGTTTTTTGCGAAGTGCCTACCTGTAGATTTTGGCCTCTAGCTCAGCCGGCACCTAGGGAAACCTACCAAACCTGTGCATTTCTGAAAACTAGAGACCTAGGGGAATCCAAGGAGGGGTGACTTGCGGGTCTCGGACCAGGGTCTGTTACCCAGAATCCTTTGCAAACCTCAAAATTTGGCTAAAAAAACACATGTTCCTCACATTTCTGTGGCAGAAAGTTCTGGAATCTGAGAGGAGCCACAAATGTCCTACCACCCAGCGTTCCCCCAAGTCTCCCGATAAAAATGATACCTCACTTGTGTGGGTAGGCCTAGCGCCTGCGACAGGAAACGCCCCACAGCGCAACGTGGACACATCCAAATTTTTGGAAGAAAACAGAGGTGTTTTTTGCGAAGTGCCTACCTGTAGATTTTAGCCTCTAGCTCAGCCGGCACCTAGGGAAACCTACCAAACCTGTGCATTTCTGAAAACTAGAGACCTAGGGGAATCCAAGGAGGGGTGACTTGCGGGGCTCGGACCAGGTTCTGTTACCCAGAATCCTTTGCAAACCTCAAAATTTGGCTAAAAAAACACATGTTCCTCACATTTCTGTGGCAGAAAGTTCTGGAATCTGAGAGGAGCCACAAATTTCCTTCCACCCAGCGTTCCCCCAAGTCTCCCGATAAAAATGATACCTCACTTGTGTGGGTAGGCCTAGCGCCCGCGACAGGAAACGCCCCAAAGCGCAACGTGGACACATCCAAATTTTTGGAAGAAAACAGAGGTGTTTTTTGCGAAGTGCCTACCTGTAGATTTTGGCCTCTAGCTCAGCCGGCACCTAGGGAAACCTACCAAACCTGTGCATTTCTGAAAACTAGAGACCTAGGGGAATCCAAGCAGGGGTGACTTGCGGGGCTCGGACCAGGTTCTGTTACCCAGAATCCTTTGCAAACCTCAAAATTTAGCTAAAAAAACACATGTTCCTCACATTTCTGTGGCAGAAAGTTCTGGAATCTGAGAGGAGCCACAAATTTCCTTCCACCCAGCGTTCCCCCAAGTCTCCCGATAAAAATGATACCTCACTTGTGTGGGTAGGCCTAGCGCCCGCGACAGGAAACGCCCCAAAGCGCAACGTGGACACATCCACATTTTTGGAAGAAAACAGAGGTGTTTTTTGCGAAGTGCCTACCTGTAGATTTTGGCCTCTAGCTCAGCCGGCACCTAGGGAAACCTACTAAACCTGTGCATTTCTGAAAACTAGAGACCTAGGGGAATCCAAGGAGGGGTGACTTGCGGGGCTCGGACCAGGTTCTGTTACCCAGAATCCTTTGCAAACCTCAAAATTTGGCTAAAAAAACACATGTTCCTCAAATTTCTGTGGCAGAAAGTTCTGGAATCTGAGAGGAGCCACAAATTTCCTTCCACCCAGCGTACCCCCAAGTCTCCCGATAAAAATGATACCTCACTTGTGTGGGTAGGCCTAGCGCCTGCGACAGGAAACGCCCCACAGCGCAACGTGGACACATCCAAATTTTTGGAAGAAAACAGTGGTGTTTTTTGCGAAGTGCCTACCTGTAGATTATGGCCTCTAGCTCAGCCGGCACCTAGGGAAACCTACCAAACCTGTGCATTTCTGAAAACTAGAGACCTAGGGGAATCCAAGGAGGGGTGACTTGCGGGGCTCGGACCAGGTTCTGTTACCCACAATCCTTTGCAAACCTCAAAAGTTGGCTAAAAAAACACATGTTCCTCACATTTCTGTGGCAGAAAGTTCTGGAATCTGAGAGGAGCCACAAATTTCCTTCCACCCAGCGTTCCCCCAAGTCTCCCGATAAAAATGATACCTCACTTGTGTGGGTAGGCCTAGCGCCCGCGACAGGAAACGCCCCAAAGCGCAACGTGGACACATCCAAATTTTTGGAAGAAAACAGAGGTGTTTTTTGCGAAGTGCCTACCTGTAGATTTTGGCCTCTAGCTCAGCCGGCACCTAGGGAAACCTACCAAACCTGTGCATTTCTGAAAACTAGAGACCTAGGGGAATCCAAGGAGGGGTTCCTTGCGGGGCTCGGACCAGGTTCTGTTACCCAGAATCCTTTGCAAACCTCAAAATTTGGCTAAAAAAACACATGTTCCTCACATTTCTGTGGCAGAAAGTTCTGGAATCTGAGAGGAGCCACAAATGTCCTACCACCCAGCGTTCCCCCAAGTCTCCCGATAAAAATGATACCTCACTTGTGTGGGTAGGCCTAGCGCCTGCGACAGGAAACGCCCCACAGCGCAACGTGGACACATCCAAATTTTTGGAAGAAAACAGAGGTGTTTTTTGCGAAGTGCCTACCTGTAGATTTTAGCCTCTAGCTCAGCCGGCACCTAGGGAAACCTACCAAACCTGTGCATTTCTGAAAACTAGAGACCTAGGGGAATCCAAGGAGGGGTGACTTGCGGGGCTCGGACCAGGTTCTGTTACCCAGAATCCTTTGCAAACCTCAAAATTTGGCTAAAAAAACACATGTTCCTCACATTTCTGTGGCAGAAAGTTCTGGAATCTGAGAGGAGCCACAAATTTCCTTCCACCCAGCGTTCCCCCAAGTCTCCCGATAAAAATGATACCTCACTTGTGTGGGTAGGCCTAGCGCCCGCGACAGGAAACGCCCCAAAGCGCAACGTGGACACATCCAAATTTTTGGAAGAAAACAGAGGTGTTTTTTGCGAAGTGCCTACCTGTAGATTTTGGCCTCTAGCTCAGCCGGCACCTAGGGAAACCTACCAAACCTGTGCATTTCTGAAAACTAGAGACCTAGGGGAATCCAAGCAGGGGTGACTTGCGGGGCTCGGACCAGGTTCTGTTACCCAGAATCCTTTGCAAACCTCAAAATTTAGCTAAAAAAACACATGTTCCTCACATTTCTGTGGCAGAAAGTTCTGGAATCTGAGAGGAGCCACAAATTTCCTTCCACCCAGCGTTCCCCCAAGTCTCCCGATAAAAATGATACCTCACTTGTGTGGGTAGGCCTAGCGCCCGCGACAGGAAACGCCCCAAAGCGCAACGTGGACACATCCACATTTTTGGAAGAAAACAGAGGTGTTTTTTGCGAAATGCCTACCTGTAGATTTTGGCCTCTAGCTCAGCCGGCACCTAGGGAAACCTACCAAACCTGTGCATTTCTGAAAACTAGAGACCTAGGGGAATCCAAGGAGGGGTGACTTGCGGGACTCGGACCAGGTTCTGTTACCCAGAATCCTTTGCAAACCTCAAAATTTGGCTAAAAAAACACATGTTCCTCAAATTTCTGTGGCAGAAAGTTCTGGAATCTGAGAGGAGCCACAAATTTCCTTCCACCCAGCGTACCCCCAAGTCTCCCGATAAAAATGATACCTCACTTGTGTGGGTAGGCCTAGCGCCTGCGACAGGAAACGCCCCACAGCGCAACGTGGACACATCCAAATTTTTGGAAGAAAACAGTGGTGTTTTTTGCGAAGTGCCTACCTGTAGATTATGGCCTCTAGCTCAGCCGGCACCTAGGGAAACCTACCAAACCTGTGCATTTCTGAAAACTAGAGACCTAGGGGAATCCAAGGAGGGGTGACTTGCGGGGCTCGGACCAGGTTCTGTTACCCACAATCCTTTGCAAACCTCAAAAGTTGGCTAAAAAAACACATGTTCCTCACATTTCTGTGGCAGAAAGTTCTGGAATCTGAGAGGAGCCACAAATTTCCTTCCACCCAGCGTTCCCCCAAGTCTCCCGATAAAAATGATACCTCACTTGTGTGGGTAGGCCTAGCGCCCGCGACAGGAAACGCCCCAAAGCGCAACGTGGACACATCCAAATTTTTGGAAGAAAACAGAGGTGTTTTTTGCGAAGTGCCTACCTGTAGATTTTGGCCTCTAGCTCAGCCGGCACCTAGGGAAACCTACCAAACCTGTGCATTTCTGAAAACTAGAGACCTAGGGGAATCCAAGGAGGGGTTCCTTGCGGGGCTCGGACCAGGTTCTGTTACCCAGAATCCTTTGCAAACCTCAAAATTTAGCTAAAAAAACACATGTTCCTCACATTTCTGTGGCAGAAAGTTCTGGAATCTGAGAGGAGCCACAAATTTCCTTCCACCCAGCGTTCCCCCAAGTCTCCCGATAAAAATGATACCTCACTTGTGTGGGTAGGCCTAGCGCCCGCGACAGGAAACGCCCCAAAGCGCAACGTGGACACATCCAAATTTTTGGAAGAAAACAGAGGTGTTTTTTGCGAAGTGCCTACCTGTAGATTTTGGCCTCTAGCTCAGCCGGCACCTAGGGAAACCTACTAAACCTGTGCATTTCTGAAAACTAGAGACCTAGGGGAATCCAAGGAGGGGTGACTTGCGGGGCTCGGACCAGGTTCTGTTACCCAGAATCCTTTGCAAACCTCAAAATTTAGCTAAAAAAACACATGTTCCTCACATTTCTGTGGCAGAAAGTTCTGGAATCTGAGAGGAGCCACAAATTTCCTTCCACCCAGCGTTCCCCCAAGTCTCCCGATAAAAATGATACCTCACTTGTGTGGGTAGGCCTAGCGCCCGCGACAGGGAACACCCCAAAGCGCAACGTGGACACATCCAAATTTTTGGAAGAAAACAGAAGTGTTTTTTGCGAAGTGCCTACCTGTAGATTTTGGCCTCTAGCTCAGCCGGCACCTAGGGAAACCTACCAAACCTGTGCATTTCTGAAAACTAGAGACCTAGGGGAATCCAAGGAGGGGTGACTTGCGGGGCTCGGACCAGGTTCTGTTACCCAGAATCCTTTGCAAACCTCATAATTTGGCTAAAAAAACACATGTTCCTCACATTTCTGTGGCCGAAAGTTCTGGAATCTGAGAGGAGCCACAAATTTCCTGTCACCCAGCGTTCCCCCAAGTCTCCCGATAAAAGTGATATCTAACTTGTGTGGGTAGGCCTAGCGCCCGCGACAGGAAACGCCCCAAAGCGCAATGTGGACACATCCAAATTTTTGGAAGAAAACAGAGGTGTTTTTTGCGAAGTGCCTACCTGTAGATTTTGGCCTCTAGCTCAGCCGGCACCTAGGGAAACCTACCAAACCTGTGCATTTCTGAAAACTAGAGACCTAGGGGAATCCAAGGAGGGGTGACTTGCGGGTCTCGGACCAGGGTCTGTTACCCAGAATCCTTTGCAAACCTCAAAATTTGGCTAAAAAAACACATGTTCCTCACATTTCTGTGGCAGAAAGTTCTGGAATCTGAGAGGAGCCACAAATGTCCTACCACCCAGCGTTCCCCCAAGTCTCCCGATAAAAATGATACCTCACTTGTGTGGGTAGGCCTAGCGCCTGCGACAGGAAACGCCCCACAGCGCAACGTGGACACATCCAAATTTTTGGAAGAAAACAGAGGTGTTTTTTGCGAAGTGCCTACCTGTAGATTTTAGCCTCTAGCTCAGCCGGCACCTAGGGAAACCTACCAAACCTGTGCATTTCTGAAAACTAGAGACCTAGGGGAATCCAAGGAGGGGTGACTTGCGGGGCTCGGGCCAGGTTCTGTTACCCAGAATCCTTTGCAAACCTCAAAATTTGGCTAAAAAAACACATGTTCCTCACATTTCTGTGGCAGAAAGTTCTGGAATCTGAGAGGAGCCACAAATTTCCTTCCACCCAGCGTTCCCCCAAGTCTCCCGATAAAAATGATACCTCACTTGTGTGGGTAGGCCTAGCGCCCGCGACAGGAAACGCCCCAAAGCGCAACGTGGACACATCCAAATTTTTGGAAGAAAACAGAGGTGTTTTTTGCGAAGTGCCTACCTGTAGATTTTGGCCTCTAGCTCAGCCGGCACCTAGGGAAACCTACCAAACCTGTGCATTTCTGAAAACTAGAGACCTAGGGGAATCCAAGGAGGGGTGACTTGCGGGGCTCGGACCAGGTTCTGTTACCCAGAATCCTTTGCAAACCTCAAAATTTTGCTAAAAAAACACATGTTCCTCACATTTCTGTGGCAGAAAGTTCTGGAATCTGAGAGGAGCCACAAATTTCCTTCCACCCAGCGTTCCCCCAAGTCTCCCGATAAAAATGATACCTCACTTGTGTGGGTAGGCCTAGCGCCCGCGACAGGGAACGCCCCAAAGCGCAACGTGGACACATCCACATTTTTGGAAGAAAACAGAGGTGTTTTTTGCGAAGTGCCTACCTGTAGATTTTGGCCTCTAGCTCAGCCGGCACCTAGGGAAACCTACTAAACCTGTGCATTTCTGAAAACTAGAGACCTAGGGGAATCCAAGGAGGGGTGACTTGCGGGGCTCGGACCAGGTTCTGTTACCCAGAATCCTTTGCAAACCTCAAAATTTAGCTAAAAAAACACATGTTCCTCAAATTTCTGTGGCAGAAAGTTCTGGAATCTGAGAGGAGCCACAAATTTCCTTCCACCCAGCGTTCCCCCAAGTCTCCCGATAAAAATGATACCTCACTTGTGTGGTTAGGCCTAGCGCCTGCGACAGGAAACGCCCCACAGCGCAACGTGGACACATCCAAATTTTTGGAAGAAAACAGAGGTGTTTTTTGCAAAGTGCCTACCTGTAGATTTTGGCCTCTAGCTCAGCCGGCACCTAGGGAAACCTACCAAACCTGTGCATTTCTGAAAACTAGAGACCTAGGGGAATCCAAGGAGGGGTGACTTGCGGGGCTCGGACCAGGTTCTGTTACCCACAATCCTTTGCAAACCTCAAAAGTTGGCTAAAAAAACACATGTTCCTCACATTTCTGTGGCAGAAAGTTCTGGAATCTGAGAGGAGCCACAAATTTCCTTCCACCCAGCGTTCCCCCAAGTCTCCCGATAAAAAGGATACCTCACTTGTGTGGGTAGGCCTAGCGCCCGCGACAGGAAACGCCCCAAAGCGCAACGTGGACACATCCAAATTTTTGGAAGAAAACAGAGGTGTTTTTTGCGAAGTGCCTACCAGTAGATTTTGGCCTCTAGCTCAGCCGGCACCTAGGGAAACCTACCAAACCTGTGCATTTCTGAAAACTAGAGACCTAGGGGAATCCAAGGAGGGGTTCCTTGCGGGGCTCGGACCAGGTTCTGTTACCCAGAATCCTTTGCAAACCTCAAAATTTGGCTAAAAAAACACATGTTCCTCACATTTCTGTGGCAGAAAGTTCTGGAATCTGAGAGGAGCCACAAATGTCCTACCACCCAGCGTTCCCCCAAGTCTCCCGATAAAAATGATACCTCACTTGTGTGGGTAGGCCTAGCGCCTGCGACAGGAAACGCCCCACAGCGCAACGTGGACACATCCAAATTTTTGGAAGAAAACAGAGGTGTTTTTTGCGAAGTGCCTACCTGTAGATTTTAGCCTCTAGCTCAGCCGGCACCTAGGGAAACCTACCAAACCTGTGCATTTCTGAAAACTAGAGACCTAGGGGAATCCAAGGAGGGGTGACTTGCGGGGCTCGGACCAGGTTCTGTTACCCAGAATCCTTTGCAAACCTCAAAATTTGGCTAAAAAAACACATGTTCCTCACATTTCTGTGGCAGAAAGTTCTGGAATCTGAGAGGAGCCACAAATTTCCTTCCACCCAGCGTTCCCCCAAGTCTCCCGATAAAAATGATACCTCACTTGTGTGGGTAGGCCTAGCGCCCGCGACAGGAAACGCCCCAAAGCGCAACGTGGACACATCCAAATTTTTGGAAGAAAACAGAGGTGTTTTTTGCGAAGTGCCTACCTGTAGATTTTGGCCTCTAGCTCAGCCGGCACCTAGGGAAACCTACCAAACCTGTGCATTTCTGAAAACTAGAGACCTAGGGGAATCCAAGCAGGGGTGACTTGCGGGGCTCGGACCAGGTTCTGTTACCCAGAATCCTTTGCAAACCTCAAAATTTAGCTAAAAAAACACATGTTCCTCACATTTCTGTGGCAGAAAGTTCTGGAATCTGAGAGGAGCCACAAATTTCCTTCCACCCAGCGTTCCCCCAAGTCTCCCGATAAAAATGATACCTCACTTGTGTGGGTAGGCCTAGCGCCCGCGACAGGAAACGCCCCAAAGCGCAACGTGGACACATCCACATTTTTGGAAGAAAACAGAGGTGTTTTTTGCGAAATGCCTACCTGTAGATTTTGGCCTCTAGCTCAGCCGGCACCTAGGGAAACCTACCAAACCTGTGCATTTCTGAAAACTAGAGACCTAGGGGAATCCAAGGAGGGGTGACTTGCGGGACTCGGACCAGGTTCTGTTACCCAGAATCCTTTGCAAACCTCAAAATTTGGCTAAAAAAACACATGTTCCTCAAATTTCTGTGGCAGAAAGTTCTGGAATCTGAGAGGAGCCACAAATTTCCTTCCACCCAGCGTACCCCCAAGTCTCCCGATAAAAATGATACCTCACTTGTGTGGGTAGGCCTAGCGCCTGCGACAGGAAACGCCCCACAGCGCAACGTGGACACATCCAAATTTTTGGAAGAAAACAGTGGTGTTTTTTGCGAAGTGCCTACCTGTAGATTATGGCCTCTAGCTCAGCCGGCACCTAGGGAAACCTACCAAACCTGTGCATTTCTGAAAACTAGAGACCTAGGGGAATCCAAGGAGGGGTGACTTGCGGGGCTCGGACCAGGTTCTGTTACCCACAATCCTTTGCAAACCTCAAAAGTTGGCTAAAAAAACACATGTTCCTCACATTTCTGTGGCAGAAAGTTCTGGAATCTGAGAGGAGCCACAAATTTCCTTCCACCCAGCGTTCCCCCAAGTCTCCCGATAAAAATGATACCTCACTTGTGTGGGTAGGCCTAGCGCCCGCGACAGGAAACGCCCCAAAGCGCAACGTGGACACATCCAAATTTTTGGAAGAAAACAGAGGTGTTTTTTGCGAAGTGCCTACCTGTAGATTTTGGCCTCTAGCTCAGCCGGCACCTAGGGAAACCTACCAAACCTGTGCATTTCTGAAAACTAGAGACCTAGGGGAATCCAAGGAGGGGTTCCTTGCGGGGCTCGGACCAGGTTCTGTTACCCAGAATCCTTTGCAAACCTCAAAATTTAGCTAAAAAAACACATGTTCCTCACATTTCTGTGGCAGAAAGTTCTGGAATCTGAGAGGAGCCACAAATTTCCTTCCACCCAGCGGTCCCCCAAGTCTCCCGATAAAAATGATACCTCACTTGTGTGGGTAGGCCTAGCGCCCGCGACAGGGAACGCCCCAAAGCGCAACGTGGACACATCCACATTTTTGGAAGAAAACAGAGGTGTTTTTTGCGAAGTGCCTACCTGTAGATTTTGGCCTCTAGCTCAGCCGGCACCTAGGGAAACCTACCAAACCTGGGCATTTCTGAAAACTAGAGACCTAGGGGAATCCAAGGAGGGGTGACTTGCGGGGCTCGGACCAGGTTCTGTTACCCAGAATCCTTTGCAAACCTCAAAATTTAGCTAAAAAAACACATGTTCCTCACATTTCTGTGGCAGAAAGTTCTGGAATCTGAGAGGAGCCACACATTTCCTTCCACCCAGCGTTCCCCCAAGTCTCCCGATAAAAATGATACCTCACTTGTGTGGGTAGGCCTAGCGCCCGCGACAGGGAACGCCCCAAAGCGCAACGTGGACACATCCAAATTTTTGGAAGAAAACAGAAGTGTTTTTTGCGAAGTGCCTACCTGTAGATTTTGGCCTCTAGCTCAGCCGGCACCTAGGGAAACCTACCAAACCTGTGCATTTCTGAAAACTAGAGACCTAGGGGAATCCAAGGAGGGGTGACTTGTGGGGCTCGGACCAGGTTCTGTTACCCAGAATCCTTTGCAAACCTCAAAATTTGGCTAAAAAAACACATGTTCCTCACATTTCTGTGGCAGAAAGTTCTGGAATCTGAGAGGAGCCACAAATTTCCTTCCACCCAGCGTTCCCCCAAGTCTCCCGATAAAAATGATACCTCACTTGTGTGGGTAGGCCTAGCGCCTGCGACAGGAAACGCCCCAAAGCGCAACGTGGACACATCCACATTTTTGGAAGAAAACAGGTGTTTTTTGCGAAGTGCCTACCTGTAGATTTTGGCCTCTAGCTCAGCCGGCACCTAGGGAAACCTACCAAACCTGTGCATTTCTGAAAACTAGAGACCTAGGGGAATCCAAGCAGGGGTGACTTGCGGGGCTCAGACCAGGTTCTGTTACCCAGAATCCTTTGCAAACCTCAAAATTTGGCTAAAAAAACACATGTTCCTCACATTTCTGTGGCAGAAAGTTCTGGAATCTGAGAGGAGCCACAGATTTCCTTCCACCAAGCGTTCCCCCAAGTCTCCTGATAAAAATGATACCTCACTTGTGTGGGTAGGCCTAGCGCCCGCGACAGGAAACGCCCCAAAGCGCAACGTGGACACATCCAAATTTTTGGAAGAAAACAGTGCCTACCTGTGGATTTTGGCATGTAGCTCAGCCGGCACCTAGGGAAACCTACCAAACCTGTGCATTTTTTAAAACTAGAGACCTAGGGGAATCCAAGGAGGGGTGACTTGCGGGGCTCGGACCAGGTTCTGTTACCCAGAATCCTTTGCAAACCTCAAAATTTGGCTAAAAAAACACATGTTCCTCACATTTCTGTGGCAGAAAGTTCTGGAATCTGAGAGGAGCCACAAATGTCCTACCACCCAGCGTTCCCCCAAGTCTCCCGATAAAAATGATACCTCACTTGTGTGGGTAGGCCTAGCGCCTGCGACAGGAAACGCCCCACAGCGCAACGTGGACACATCCAAATTTTTGGAAGAAAACAGAGGTGTTTTTTGCGAAGTGCCTACCTGTAGATTTTGGCCTCTAGCTCAGCCGGCACCTAGGGAAACCTACCAAACCTGTGCATTTCTGAAAACTAGAGACCTAGGGGAATCCAAGGAGGGGTGACTTGCGGGGCTCGGACCAGGTTCTGTTACCCACAATCCTTTGCAAACCTCAAAATTTGGCTAAAAAAACACATGTTCCTCACATTTCTGTGGCAGAAAGTTCTGGAATCTGAGAGGAGCCACAAATTTCCTTCCACCCAGCGTTCCCCCAAGTCTCCCGATAAAAATGATACCTCACTTGTGTGGGTAGGCCTAGCGCCTGCGACAGGAAACGCCCCAAAGCGCAACGTGGACACATCCACATTTTTGGAAGAAAACAGGTGTTTTTTGCGAAGTGCCTACCTGTAGATTTTGGCCTCTAGCTCAGCCGGCACCTAGGGAAACCTACCAAACCTGTGCATTTCTGAAAACTAGAGACCTAGGGGAATCCAAGGAGGGGTGACTTGCGGGGCTCAGACCAGGTTCTGTTACCCAGAATCCTTTGCAAACCTCAAAATTTGGCTAAAAAAACACATGTTCCTCACATTTCTGTGGCAGAAAGTTCTGGAATCTGAGAGGAGCCACAAATTTCCTTCCACCAAGCGTTCCCCCAAGTCTCCTGATAAAAATGATACCTCACTTGTGTGGGTAGGCCTAGCGCCCGCGACAGGAAACGCCCCAAAGCGCAACGTGGACACATCCAAATTTTTGGAAGAAAACAGTGCCTACCTGTGGATTTTGGCATGTAGCTCAGCCGGCACCTAGGGAAACCTACCAAACCTGTGCATTTTTTAAAACTAGAGACCTAGGGGAATCCAAGGAGGGGTGACTTGCGGGGCTCGGACCAGGTTCTGTTACCCAGAATCCTTTGCAAACCTCAAAATTTGGCTAAAAAAACACATGTTCCTCACATTTCTGTGGCAGAAAGTTCTGGAATCTGAGAGGAGCCACAAATGTCCTACCACCCAGCGTTCCCCCAAGTCTCCCGATAAAAATGATACCTCACTTGTGTGGGTAGGCCTAGCGCCTGCGACAGGAAACGCCCCACAGCGCAACGTGGACACATCCAAATTTTTGGAAGAAAACAGAGGTGTTTTTTGCGAAGTGCCTACCTGTAGATTTTGGCCTCTAGCTCAGCCGGCACCTAGGGAAACCTACCAAACCTGTGCATTTCTGAACACTAGAGACCTAGGGGAATCCAAGGAGGGGTGACTTGCGGGGCTCGGACCAGGTTCTGTTACCCACAATCCTTTGCAAACCTCAAAATTTGGCTAAAAAAACACATGTTCCTCACATTTCTGTGGCAGAAAGTTCTGGAATCTGAGAGGAGCCACAAATTTCCTTCCACCCAGCGTTCCCCCAAGTCTCCCGATAAAAATGATACCTCACTTGTGTGGGTAGGCCTAGCGCCCGCGACAGGAAACGCCCCAAAGCGCAACGTGGACACATCCAAATTTTTGGAAGAAAACAGAGGTGTTTTTTGCGAAGTGCCTACCTGTAGATTTTGGCCTCTAGCTCAGCCGGCACCTAGGAAAACCTACCAAACCTGTGCATTTCTGAAAACTAGAGACCTAGGGGAATCCAAGGAGGGGTGACTTGCGGGTCTCGGACCAGGTTCTGTTACCCAGAATCCTTTGCAAACCTCAAAATTTAGCTAAAAAAACACATGTTCCTCACATTTCTGTGGCAGAAAGTTCTGGAATCTGAGAGGAGCCACAAATTTCCTTCCACCCAGCGTTCCCCCAAGTCTCCCGATAAAAATGATACCTCACTTGTGTGGGTAGGCCTAGCGCCCGCGACAGGAAACGCCCCAAAGCGCAACGTGGACACATCCACATTTTTGGAAGAAAACAGAGGTGTTTTTTGCGAAGTGCCTACCTGTAGATTTTGGCCTCTAGCTCAGCCGGCACCTAGGGAAACCTACCAAACCTGTGCATTTCTGAAAACTAGAGACCTGGGGAATCCAAGGAGGGGTGACTTGCGGGGCTCGGACCAGGTTCTGTTACCCAGAATCCTTTGCAAACCTCAAAATTTGGCTAAAAAAACACATGTTCCTCACATTTCTGTGGCAGAAAGTTCTGGAATCTGAGAGGAGCCACAAATTTCCTTCCACCCAGCGTTCCCCCAAGTCTCCCGATAAAAATGATACCTCACTTGTGTGGGTAGGCCTAGCGCCCGCGACAGGAAACGGCCCAAAGCGCAACGTGGACACATCCACATTTTTGGAAGAAAACAGAGGTGTTTTTTGCGAAGTGCCTACCTGTAGATTTCTGCCTCTAGCTCAGCCGGCACCTAGGGAAACCTACCAAACCTGTGCATTTCTGAAAACTAGAGACCTAGGGGAATCCAAGGAGGGGTGACTTGCGGGGCTCGGACCAGGTTCTGTTACCCAGAATCCTTTGCAAACCTCAAAATTTGGCTAAAAAAGACACATGTTCCTCACATTTCTGTGGCAGAAAGTTCTGGAATCTGAGAGGAGCCACAAATTTCCTTCCACCCAGCGTTCCCCCAAGTCTCCCGATAAAAATGATACCTCACTTGTGTGGTTAGGCCTAGCGCCTGCGACAGGAAACGCCCCACAGCGCAACGTGGACACATCCAAATTTTTGGAAGAAAACAGAGGTGTTTTTTGCAAAGTGCCTACCTGTAGATTTTGGCCTCTAGCTCAGCCGGCACCTAGGGAAACCTACCAAACCTGTGCATTTCTGAAAACTAGAGACCTAGGGGAATCCAAGGAGGGGTGACTTGCGGGGCTCGGACCAGGTTCTGTTACCCAGAATCCTTTGCAAACCTCAAAATTTGGCTAAAAAAACACATGTTCCTCACATTTCTGTGGCAGAAAGTTCTGGAATCTGAGAGGAGCCACAAATTTCCTTCCACCCAGCGTTCCCCCAAGTCTCCCGATAAAAATGATACCTCACTTGTGTGGGTAGGCCTAGCGCCCGCGACAGGAAACGCCCCAAAGTGCAACGTGGACACATCCAAATTTTTGGAAGAAAACAGAGGTGTTTTTTGCGAAGTGCCTACCTGTAGATTTTGGCCTCTAGCTCAGCCGGCACCTAGGGAAACCTACCAAACCTGTGCATTTCTGAAAACTAGAGACCTAGGGGAATCCAAGGAGGGGTGACTTGCGGGGCTCGGACCAGGTTCTGTTACCCAGAATCCTTTGCAAACCTCAAAATTTTGCTAAAAAAACACATGTTCCTCACATTTCTGTGGCAGAAAGTTCTGGAATCTGAGAGGAGCCACAAATTTCCTTCCACCCAGCGTTCCCCCAAGTCTCCCGATAAAAATGATACCTCACTTGTGTGGGTAGGCCTAGCGCCCGCGACAGGGAACGCCCCAAAGCGCAACGTGGACACATCCACATTTTTGGAAGAAAACAGAGGTGTTTTTTGCGAAGTGCCTACCTGTAGATTTTGGCCTCTAGCTCAGCCGGCACCTAGGGAAACCTACTAAACCTGTGCATTTCTGAAAACTAGAGACCTAGGGGAATCCAAGGACGGGTGACTTGCGGGGCTCGGACCAGGTTCTGTTACCCAGAATCCTTTGCAAACCTCAAAATTTAGCTAAAAAAACACATGTTCCTCACATTTCTGTGGCAGAAAGTTCTGGAATCTGAGAGGAGCCACAAATTTCCTTCCACCCAGCGTTCCCCCAAGTCTCCCGATAAAAATGATACCTCACTTGTGTGGGTAGGCCTAGCGCCCGCGACAGGGAACACCCCAAAGCGCAACGTGGACACATCCAAATTTTTGGAAGAAAACAGAAGTGTTTTTTGCGAAGTGCCTACCTGTAGATTTTGGCCTCTAGCTCAGCCGGCACCTAGGGAAACCTACCAAACCTGTGCATTTCTGAAAACTAGAGACCTAGGGGAATCCAAGGAGGGGTGACTTGCGGGGCTCGGACCAGGTTCTGTTACCCAGAATCCTTTGCAAACCTCATAATTTGGCTAAAAAAACACATGTTCCTCACATTTCTGTGGCCGAAAGTTCTGGAATCTGAGAGGAGCCACAAATTTCCTTCCACCCAGCGTTCCCCCAAGTCTCCCGATAAAAGTGATATCTCACTTGTGTGGGTAGGCCTAGCGCCCGCGACAGGAAACGCCCCAAAGCGCAATGTGGACACATCCAAATTTTTGGAAGAAAACAGAGGTGTTTTTTGCGAAGTGCCTACCTGTAGATTTTGGCCTCTAGCTCAGCCGGCACCTAGGGAAACCTACCAAACCTGTGCATTTCTGAAAACTAGAGACCTAGGGGAATCCAAGGAGGGGTGACTTGCGGGTCTCGGACCAGGTTCTGTTACCCAGAATCCTTTGCAAACCTCAAAATTTGGCTAAAAAAACACATGTTCCTCACATTTCTGTGGCAGAAAGTTCTGGAATCTGAGAGGAGCCACAAATTTCCTTCCACCCAGCGTTCCCCCAAGTCTCCTGATAAAAATGATACCTCACTTGTGTGGGTAGGCCTAGCGCCCGCGACAGGAAACGCCCCAAAGCGCAACGTGGACACATCCAAATTTTTGGAAGAAAACAGAGGTGTTTTTTGCGAAGTGCATACCTGTAGATTATGGCCTCTAGCTCAGCCGGCACCTAGGGAAACCTACCAAACCTGTGCATTTCTGAAAACTAGAGACCTAGGGGAATCCAAGGAGGGGTGACTTGCGGGGCTCGGACCAGGTTCTGTTACCTAGAATCCTTTGCAAACCTCAAAATTTGGCTAAAAAAACACATGTTCCTCACATTTCTGTGGCAGAAAGTTCTGGAATCTGAGAGGAGCCACAAATTTCCTTCCACCCAGCGTTCCCCTAAGTCTCTCGATAAAAATGGTACCTCACTTCTGTGGGTAGGCCTAGTGCCCACAAAAGGAAATGGCCCAAAACACAATTGTGGACACAACATATTTTTTCACAGAAAACATAGGTGTTTTTTGCAAAGTGCCTACCTGTGGAGTTTGGCCTCTAGCTCAACCGGCCCCGGGAGGGGGGGGGGGCAGAAATGCCCTAAAATAACTTTGACCCCCCCCACTCCCCCAAACCCCCCCTGCCCGGGAACGACCCTTGCCTACGGGGTCGCTCCCCCTGCGTGACATTGGCGCCAAAAAACAAATCCCAGGTGCCTAGTGGTTTCTGCCCCCTTGGGGGCAGATTGACCTAAAATCGGCCAATCTGCCCCCAAGGGGGGCAGAAATGGCCTAAATATAATTTGCCCCCCCAACCCCCACCCCCCCCGGAGCGACCCTTGCCTACGGGGTCGCTCCCCCTGCGTGACATTGGCACCAAAAAATAAAAAAACAAATCCCGGGTGCCTAGTGGTTTCTGCCCCCTTGGGGGCATATTGACCTAAAATCGGCCAATCTGCCCCCAAGGGGGGCAGAAATGGTCTAAATACAATTTGCCCCCCTGGGGAGCGACCCTTGCCTGATGGGTCGCTCCCCATCTCTAAAAAAACAAACAAACAAAAACAAAAAAAACACAAAAAAAAAAATTGCCCTGGCGCCTAGAGGTTTCTGCACCCCCGGCGGCAGATCCGCCTAATAATAGGCCGATCTGCCCCCAGGGGGGGCAGAAATGGCCTAAAATAAATTTCCCCCCCCCAGGGAGCGACCCTTGCCTAAGGGGTCGCTCCCCTTGCGTGAAATTCACGCAAAGAAAAAACTCCCTGGTGTCTAGTGGTTTCGCCTCATCAAAATAGGCCAATCTGCCCCCAAGGGGGGCAGAAATGGCCTAAATATAATTTTCCCCCAAGGGGAGCGACCCTTGCCTAAGGGGTCGCTCCCCACCTAAAAAAATAAAATGAAACATAAAAAAAAAATAAAAAAAATTGTTCCCTGGTGCCAGAGGTTTCTGCCCCCAGGGGGGGCAGAAAGACCTTCCCAAAAAAATGCCCCCCATGGGAGCGACCCTTGCCCAAGGGGTTGCTCCCTTATGTAAATTTCAATAAAAAAAATAAAAAAATCCCTGGTGTCTAGTGGGGTTTCAAAAGCCAGATTGCAAGCAATCCGGCTTTTGAAACCCTCGGAGAGACTTCAAAGGGAAGGAAATACTTTTCCTTCCCTTTGAAGCCCCTCCGGGCCTCCCCCAGTGATTGAAAGAGAAATGCTTTTGCATTTCTCTTTCAATCGGGAGGCCCCTGTGACAAATCAGAGCGCGGGGGGGCAGGGGTGGAAGGGGAAGGTGTTCCCCTTCCAACCCCGCCTTGGGGGGGAGGGGGGTGCACGGGGGGCGCACTAGCGCTCCCCCAAGTTCCCCTGTGCCTAGGACGAGATGATCTCGTCCAAGGCACAGGGGAACTGTAGCCTTGGACGAGATCATCTCGTCCAAGGCACCGAACCGGTTAAATGAGGTGTTCAGCCTCTACCCAGGCACCATGTGACCAAGCCAGAACCAATCACATGTTTTAGCGCTATACTCCCCTAACCCCCTCCTCCAAGCCCCTTCCACTAATATCATGGATAAAAGGGGATGAAGACCACAACACGTCCTGTTTTTTTTATGTCTGCTCATCGCTATGTGACCTACGAGCCTGTGGAACTTCTTTTGCAGGTAAACCTGGGAAGGCTGGGCCTCTCCAGATAGGGGGGTCAAGGTTGTGTTTTACCTACTCCTGGTAAGTTTGCCTACTTGCTGGCCGAAGTATCTGGAGTGTGGAGAGTATCGTTTGTTGTCTTGTCCCCAGGTTTCCAACAGGTGGGGCCTTTTGGGTTCCCTGGGGACGTCTTATCTGGCAGTGGAAGACTTGGTCGTGTGGAGCCTCGGCCGGCCATCTCCTTCCAGTTGAGACAGCTGACACCATCGGTGCCCATGCAACTGTCCTGTCCTCCCCGGCAAGCCTGAAACAGGGGCTTCCCTATAGCAGGCTTCCCTCCTGTGGGTTGCGAAAGTCAGTCCAAAGCGGGCATGCGGCTCCCCCTTCCGGCAGGCTGCAGCAAACAACATTTTTTCATGCACTGGAGGGTCTGATACTTCCTGACAGCGTACAGTCTGTTTTTGCCTCCTCTTCCCTTCTGCCTCCCCCTGGGGTTGCTGGGGCTTACCTGGTTCGGGATGATGGTTGCTGGTTTTTTGCCCTGGAACTCCAGGATGTCTTCTACTGTTCCACTGGGCTCGGAGTAGTTTTCCCTCAGGTCAGGCACATCCAAGCTCAGGTTTTCAACGCCTTGGCAGTTCTGAGTGCTAAGTTACTTCCGCGTTGGGTTCCTTGGAGACAGTGTAGTTCGGCCACCGGGTGTGTGTGGCTACCTGAATGCCATGGTACTGTGATGTTCTCCTTCGGCCTCACGCTTGCAGTGCCTGATTGTTTCCCGTAGACTTCTTCAGGGTGCGTTTCGACCAGCTGCATGGCTTTGTCTTCCTCTTGTGGATTATCTTCTCACCTCCATTTCCCGAGACTCTGTGGTTTGGTATTTTTCACGCTTTTGTTTTCCCGTTTTTTCACCAGGACCACTGGAGTTGTGCGCTTCTCAGGCTTGTTGCCTTACTGGTCAATTTCACTGACTGTCCCGCTGTGGTACGTGAACTCTTCTCCGGTTGTGTCAGTGGACATTCTCACCTTGTCGCACAGCGTGCCGCGGTGCGCGGCAGTAGAACGCACCACGCCCCTGCAATTTCTTATCTTTATCGAGGCCCCAAATTGAGCATGAGGCCTCGCTACAGTAATGGCGCGACGCGCCCCTGCTAGTTTCTTGCCTATCCCCACGCTCCATTTTCCCCTCTTACCTTCTGCTTCTTTTTCTTTCTTCTTTTCTGTCTTCCTTGTTTCTTCCTGACTTTATGCCTTTCTTTTGTGACCATGCTTCTTTTCTCTTTCCCAGCATGCCTTCCTTCTCCCTGCATGCCTTTGGAACCTCACTTACGATGGTGACTTTAATATGGAATTCTATGTTATGTTCCCAATCCAATATGGTGTCTTTTACTTCCTGACGGTCACTTCGTGTTCTTTGGGTATATAAGGTGTGTGATCCCTGTTCTCTTTGCGCTGCAACACTTCCTTTGGGTGATGACCATCGCTCCTGTTCTTCTGCGTCAGATAAATTATTTCTGAGCCTGTTCCAGCTTTTTTCTTTATCATTTTTGCCTTTTGTTCAGATTTATTTTTACCTTTTGTTTTTGTTCCAGGAGTTCCTATTTGAGGTTTTTTCCCCTTTGTTTTTTTTTCCTTCGGGGACTTCTTCTGGAAGGGCACGGACTGCCTTGGCGTTCCCTCCGTCAGCAGCACTGTGGCTGCCAGGAAGGGTCGCCCCTACTTGGGTCAAGGCAGAACCTATAAAACAAAGACCTCGACACATTTCCAGTGGGCCGAACGAGTAGGTCGTGACACACCTTTCACGCAGCAGTTTTTCTCCTTATAATGGATGGGTCGCGTTTGCTCCTTACTGAGTCCCGGTAGCCTATTTTGGTCATGGACTCTTCCAATTGATGTTGGGGATTCTGTTTAAGGTGTGTTTGGGTTTTTCCCGTACAGGAGTCCCCGGTGGCGTACTTGTCGGGGTACTAGTCCCTCACTCTGGGAGGTGTGGCTTCTATTTGCTGGTGTGTTTTCTGAAAATTTGAGTGCAAATGGAAAAAAAAATAGTAATAATATTTACAGAGTCTAGGTCTTCTTTCTAGTTCCGTGGTTGCTGTAATTGCTGCAACAAACTGGCCCAAATTGTTGGACTCTTTGGCTGTCCTGGAGTGGTCCAGGACAGCTTTTCTGTTGCTCTGTTTCGTGAGCCTGCTGTGGTGCGGTCTTTTCCTGGGCGGTGTTCCCAGATTTTATGGTGTAGCAGTACTGTAGCGTTCCTGTTATGGGATATACTGCATTATACCGCAATTTCCATTTTTACTTGCTGTAGGTTTTGTTTGGCCCTGCCACATGGTTTAGACCTCTTCTGCTGCAGCTTTCTGGTGACTCTTGCCATTCCTTGTCTTTCTGGGGCTGCATCTGTTGTTGCATGTTTGATCTCAAGTCTATCTGCAATGGTGCTTTGGCTCAGTGGCAGGGTCCGGGCCTCCCAAGTTGCTGCTGACTAGCCCCATCTGGGGTCAAGTACATTCATTGCGCTTCCTTTTTTGGCCGCTTCCATCCTTTTGTTCTTTCTTCTTGGGTGGGCTCTTGGATTTGTGTTGGGCTGGCCCTTCATTTGTCAGTTTCATTCTTCGCACACTGGTGGTTTGGTGCCTCCTGGCTTGTACCTGCTGTCTACAGTGGAAGGGCCGATACCCCTAGGGGGATTACAGTCCTTCAGCTATTGCCTACTTTGCCGGCCAGTTTCTTCTTACATTATTCAGGGCCTTTGCATGAGTGACTGTGGTCCTGCCCTTGCTTCTACCTTTGTGCTTCTGTTTTTTTCTTTTACCACTGGCAGTTTGGCTCTGAACCTCCCTCAGCTCCCCTGCTCTCTGGCTGCTGGTGCCGGTGCCTGGGACCCGGGCTATTACAAGTGCAGTCCCTTAGAGGCATCTTGCAGTGACTTGATTTCACCTGGCAGGTAACTGGATCTGGGTAGGGGCTCCCCATGCCTCTCATGGGCCTTCCTTTCCTGGTTCATGTTGGCCCTTTTCAGGGACCTTCGCTTTGTTCTGTGCACATCCTCCCTGATTTGTTTCCCAATTTTTTTTTTATCCTCCCATGTGCTTGGCAGTTCTCTGCGTGGTGATGTATCGGCTCTTGTGTGCCTGGATATGTCCAGTGTGGGCAGCTCTATTTGCTTTTTCTGTAGTTGTCTCTGTCCTCTAGGCATGGAAGGTGTGGGGATTTCTTTTTTATGAAAATGGTTTCTCTGCCTTCTCTGCGTCCTCTGCTTGTCTGTCCCTTTGTGGGTTTTCTACTCCTTGTGTGCTGCTTCTCTGAGTGGGGTCGGGTGTTTGGCTTGTTGGCCATTGTGTCCTCTCGGGCAGATCTTTTTGGGATGGCCTCTTCTGCCTGCCTCGTTTCTTTGGGACATGTATGGTGTCATCCTCTCATTTGCCTGGTTGGCTTCATATGCCCTTTTCTGGCAGTATGCTCTTCTGAGTGTTTATGGTTCTGTGTCCTCGCATGGAGAGTTTTCTGGGCTCCTGCTGTCAATGACTGTGCTCTGCTCCTTTTTGATTTACCAGTAAGATGGGTGTACTTCCCTTGTCCTCCTGTGAGGGTTCAGGGTCGGTCTTGCCAGGCTCTTTTCTTGTTCCTGTCGCCGGTTTTCTCATTCTCAGACTCCGCTTCTTCTGCTGTTCCTTCTCCCCCGTGTGAGTGTCTTTCTTGGTGGCCCTGGCGGTCTCCCTCCTGAAAGGGCTCTGCCATGGCACAGTCTGTTGCTTTCATTGGGACAGAGACCTGTGGTGTCTGGAGGTGTTTGGTTGCCTCTTCTTGGTCTCCCTGTTGCTATTTTCTTGTGGTAGTCGTTCTGGTGGTGGCTGACTCTGGTGGCTCTGCTCCCAGGGTTTCTCTGGTTCTTCAACCCTCCCTCCCGAGTCTTGTTCCCGAGTCCTGCATGGTGGGTCGGGTGCGGCCTTGGACGGTTTCTTGGTCCCAGGGTCGTAGTCGCCTTCGTTTCACTCGGCTTCTTGGTCTAGAAGGTGTTGGGTGCTCTTCTCTGCTGCTTGTCCCATTTGGATGGTTCTGTTTTCCCGTTACCTCTGTGACATGTGGCTATATCTCATCGCATTGGGGGCCTATTCTCTGTCTAGGACAGCTGTTGATTTCCTATTATCGCTGGAGTAGTGTCTCTGCAGATCTCTCTGTCGGCAGCTAGCCTCCTGGGGGAGGAATCTGTTTGGACCGCCGGGCTCAGCAGCCTCTTTCAGTCTTCTGCTGGCTTCTTTCTGGTGCCGTGTTTCTTTGCCCGTTCTGCTTTGCTGCGCTTGATTGTACTAAATCGGGAGGGGTTCTTCCTTCTCACCCCTGCTAGCTCCAATCTCCATTTCTTCTCCCAGACATTAGGTGGCCGTTCAGTCTGCTTACATTGTTCCTGTCTGAAGGGCTTTGGGCTTCGGGGGCTGTCCTGCTTCCGGTTCTTACAGCTTTTTGCGGTGCCTTTTCGTTGATTTGAGTTTTCCATTTCTGGGCGGTGTTTCTTGCTTTGGCCTCTCATTCAGTCTCCGGTTTGTGCCTGGGATCTTCCTCTTGTGATCATGTTCTTACACTCCTTTCCTTGGAGTGTGACTCCTTTGCACTTCTTTGGTTCTCCGGTTGGCCCTTTCAAGGTTCTCCTCTGTTCCTTCTAACTTAGGTCTGGCTTTCTCTCCCCTCCCTTTGGGGCGATTGAGTGGTTCTCTTTTGCTGCTTGGGCGGTGTGCATTTTCTTTGTCCAGTGCAAGGGCTTTAGGACATTGCCAGCCTGTGCTGTTACGTTTTCTCTTCTCCGTCATGGTCTGCTGGCTTACACATTAGCCCTATTTCGGTGGTTCTGTTCTTTGCTTCTCTTCTTTGTGCCTCCCTTTTCCTGCATTTGCAGGCCAGGGTATGGGGGTCTTCCACACATTGCCTGGTGGCCTCTTGGGCTTCTGCTGCCGGTGTTTTTTTAGTTGTCTTTTGTTTGCCAGTTCCCTGGCCATTCACATCTGCCTTCATTACCCTTATCATCTGGGACTGGAGTCTGGGGCAGGAGGTCTGGCTGCTGTTCTGCCTTGTGCCCTTTGCTTGCTGTTTCTTCTCCTCTCTTGGTTTGCACTGTCTTCAGTATTTACTTTTGCATTTCCAAGAGTTCTTTTTGTTTCTTTGGGATTCAGGTTGTTCTGGTCTTGCTTTGGTATATCCTCATTTAAGTAAGTATTGGGACGAGATAAAGGTTGAGGAGGTAATGGTTTGATTACTTACCGGTAATCTTCATTACCCCAAATTCCTTTTTCTCGTCCAAATACTTACGACCCTCCCTCCCAGCACCCTCTCCACACCCTGAATCCTCATGTTGGTTTGGGGACGTACAGGACGTGTTGTGGACTTCCCTTTTATCCACCATACTGGTGGAAGGGGGGCTTGGAGGAGGGGGGAAGGGCAAGGGGTGTTTTGCCCAAAAACTTGTGATTGGTGCCTGGGTAGAGGTTGAACATCTAATTTAAGTATGTATTGGTACTAGAAAAAGGAATTCAGAGTAATGAAGATTACCAGTAAATAATCTAACCATTCATGGGCCTCAATGGATTGTACACCAAATAGTGTGTCAGTCTCTTACCCTTTCATTTTCTTGCTAGGTGAACAGTAAATTTGAAACATGCAGCAACAAATCTATCATCACTGTTTATTACAGCAGTTTTGATGGCATCACAACGGTGTTGTAAAGCCCATGTATATATTGCTTCTGTATTTTTAGACTTAATTTTAAATATGATGTCAAGCAGAAAATCTGTCCGTTGAGCAGTTAGGTTAACTGCACTTAACCACAATGCAAGAACCAAAAATATTTTAAAGTTTAAAAAGAAGTCTCACTAAACTAAAACTCCCTGGCTAGCAATACTATGTCCATACTTCAATGGGAATTTCTGTTCCTCAAAATTCTGTAGACACCTCTTTTAACTCTTCAATTTACCACACATAAACTCCAGGTAACAAATAAACATGGCACTGCGACAAATAAATATTGCTCAGATCCAGAGAAAATCCACCCCAGGGACAGCATGCAAGGAACCAAATTGATGAGCAGTGTTACTTGAGTTGGACGCTTCCTGCAGTCTTCCATTCAGAGACAGAGTGTCAACATACAAATGCAAGGAGGAGACTTGGGAATGTAGTTTTTAGGACAAGAGCACAATCGCTCAGACCTGTTGTAATCTATCTGTGGGCTTTTAATCACACCCAGCGCACGCCCATCACGATCACTGGTTCGTGGGCTTGCCTTTCAAAAATCCTGTTATCATTAATAAATGCTTTACGTTTGTCCCTCCTTGGGGAGGTTTGGTAACTGCCTTGGACATCAACCGTGTTACATGGATAATTGCACGATTGCCAATACGTTTGACTGCGAGCAAACTTCTATTTCCTTTTATTTTTCTCCTTTGCGCTCATGCTCATGGCAGCCATGGCGACTTGAATTGGCTTGCTTATATCAACTGTTTAATTTTATTTAAGTGGCAAGAAAAATGAAGTTTGGAATTTACAATGTTAACAGCTCTTACTCGAGCAAATGCGAGACTCATTGCATTGTAAATGCTTGTTTTTTGTTTCAGGAAGCAAATCTTGATCGGCTTGACTGTATCCTCCATGCTGGGCAAATATGGAGGCAAAACACTATGGGGGTCATTCCGACCCCGGCGGTCAAGGACCGCCGGGGCCGGGGTCGGCGGGAGCACCGCCAACAGGCTGGCGGTGCCCCGCAGGGCATTCTGACCGCGGCGGTTTGGCCGCGGTCAGAACAGGAAAACCGGCGGTGTCCCGCCGGTTTTCCGCTGCCCTGGGAATCCCCCATGGCGGCGCAGCTTGCTGCGCCGCCATGGGGGATTCCGACCCCCTCCCCGCCATCCTGTTCCTGGCGGTTCCGACCGCCAGGAACAGGATGGCGGTGAGGGGTGTCGTGGGGCCCCTGGGGGCCCCTGCAGTGCCCATGCCAAGGGCATGGGCACTGCAGGGGCCCCCGTAAGAGGGCCCCACTTTGTATTTCAGTGTCTGCTTTGCAGACACTGAAATACGCGATGGGTGCCACTGCACCCGTCGCACATCCTCCACTCCGCCGGCTCCATTCGGAGCCGGCATCCTCATGGAGGGGTGTTTCCCACTGGGCTGGCGGGCGGCCTTTTGGCGGTCGCCCGCCAGCCCAGTGGGAAACCCAGAATACCCGTGGCGGTCTTTTGACCGCGCAGCGGTATTCTGGCGGTTCCCTCCAGGCGGGCGGCGGGGTCAGAATGACCCCCTATGTCAATACTATATGAACCAGACCGTTCTTTTGAGCACGAATTGATTGATGCCTGAAAGTAGGCAAACACTTCACTGGAATAATGGTTGTCATCCTTGGTACATTAATGGCCACCCTTGGCATTATGACAGCCACTCCAGTTATAAATATAGCCCATCCTTCAAATATCCTTCAAATATTGGGCCATGCTTGGAAATACAGCGTCCACACCTGTCAATAATGGTTGCACTGGAGAAAGAGTGCCTATTATTGTGGGCATCCCTGGTGTGAATCATGGCCAGCACTAGCATGGTGATGACCACCCCTAAAATAATGAAGACCATCTTTGACATCTTGTAGATATCCTTGGGATATCGGTAGCCACCACTAGCCTAATGGTGGCTGTCCTTGACATTTAAACTAGTGATTGTTATGCTGAGGAGAAGAAAGACAATTAAAAAAAATGTTCATATTTTGATAGAGATTTTATTCTGTCACTGAATGGCTGAAAATCTAGTTCACAAGAATCCGATCTCACGGCTTGGTATCAATAGGAAAACAAATGTTCTCATGCCTTAATT
This sequence comes from Pleurodeles waltl, assembly GCF_031143425.1. NCBI lineage: Eukaryota > Metazoa > Chordata > Amphibia > Caudata > Salamandridae > Pleurodeles > Pleurodeles waltl. Next base: position 744,604,423 of record NC_090448.1, on the reverse strand, counting down.
AAGAATTGCATGTGGAGAAACAGATTCCTGTGGAAAGTGTTTTGGAAGAGTGGTTAAAGCATGCCACGGTGCTTCCTACACATCATAATAGTGTTGTGCACCTTTTCCTAACTGCAAAGTTATCAAGCACCATATGCAACACCTTCATCCAGTTTGACTAGGTGGATTGATAGATTCATCCAAACCCCTGAACGCCTGCGCTTAGGAGTCTAACCCTCATTTACCAAACAAGTTCCCAGTGTTTTTCTCCATCTAACAGAAATTAGTATAAGTATTTTTCTTTGTAACGATTAAAGACTCAAGTCTCACTTCCATGATTATGTAACATAGCCCTATTTGTCTCTCCCTGACAATGATTCAGCAGAGTTGCCAAGTTTGCTGTTTTCAACACAGATGGGCGCTATTTACCCCCGTGTGTGAGAAAGAACTCAGCATGTGAGTTGGCTATTCTTCGGCTTATATTAGCCCAGTGTGCCTGCTGTTTTGGGTTGTGGCTCTGTCCGCCCCATGATTGCATTGCTATGCCTCCTGACTCACCGGTTCCACTTCCTTTTGCCACTACCCAACTGTGTGGGGTCAATTATGCACAGCACATAAGAGCGCTACCTACGATGGTTCTGCTTGGCAACACTAGCCTGCCCAAAGCGACTTCTATTTTCGATGGACAGGTGCCTTCACAGCCTGGGCCTGCTCCTACACAACACTTTGAAGTGCCTGACCTGTGCACTGCCCTATAGGACTAGTTCATCAATTAGCTTTGACCTGAAGGGACATTTGGCTATGGGGCTGAGGGGACGGTGATGTTTAGTGAGAACAAGGGGTCCACTTTTATATTTCATGACAAAGGTAAAGACCTTGAAAGATCTCCTTCTGTGCATCGTAGAAATATTAAAGTGGCCGGTAAAATCTTCATTACCAACCAAATTAATATAGCTGGCAACTCCTCCTAAGTCGTTTTCAATGTGTTAACTTCATCAATCGCCGTGCCTGCTCTCATATTATTCAGATCTCACAGGAATTGTGTGATGAAGTAGCAAATTTGTACGAAGAAAAAATTAATCTCATTTATTAGAATTTTAGAAGCCCGCCTGATCATACTGACATTGAAATGAATACCAGCTGCACCCCTCCTAATTTCTCACATAGGTTAGGCAAGTTTGAGTCGTTCACTTTGGAATCTATCTAAAGCTCTCTTGAAACAGCCAAATCCGGCTCTCCATTGGACCCGTGTCCCCTTAGAATATCAGTGTTGCTCTCCCATCAAGTGGACCTAGCTGTATGTTCCTTGTTTAATCTTTCTATGAATACATGAAATGATCCTTTAAGTTAGAAAGAAGCTCAGGTTTTACCTATAAAAAAAAGGCCAACATCGCATCTTCTGATCTCACCAATTACCGTCCTATTTTGCTACTCCCCCACTTGGATAAAATATTGGAAGGACTGATTAATAAATAACTTTCTACTTATTTAGAAGACAATATGATACTGGATCCTTCACAATCGGGGTTACGTTCTTTGCATAACACCGAAATAGCCTTAGTGGTGGTTACAAATCATTTATGTCTTGCTCTTGATGCCGACATGCCGGTCATGCTTGTGGTGTTGGACTTGTCTGCAGCATTTGATACGGTGTCTCATATCAGGATGCTTCAAAGATTGTGTGTCATTGGAATTTATAGGACAGCCTTGCAATGGTTCCGTGACTTTTTAAATAACACAACCCAAACCATCTCACTGGGACCCTTTAAATCACACACCATGCTGATAGACAAGGGAGTGCCCCAGGGCTCTTGTCTAAGTCCTGCGCTTTTCAACACGTATGTTGCTCATCTCACTAAGATCATAAAATTTCTTGAAATCGAAATTCTGTCCTATGCCAATGACACTCAGTTGGTCATCTACTTTGACAAAGACCTGGTCAAAGCAAAACAACATTTCACTACAGGGATGAAAGCGATTGCTTCCTGGATGTCCACCAACTGACTTAAACTGAATGCAGGAAAAACTGAGATCATGCTGTTTGGAAAGGTCCAAAAGCTTTGGTCGGCTGTTAAGGAAAGCTTTCCCTTTTCTTCCTCTCTCAGCGAGGAAAACTTTGATTAATGCCTAACAAATACATTTTCCCCAGTGGTGGCTCACTATCATGGACATTGGGGGTCCAACCCTCTCATTTCTTGACGCTTCTGTTTTTATTGGTAACATTGCCCTAACACATTTGACTGCTTTGTCACTTATTGATGCAAGCAATAAGGCACTTTTTAGAGGCACATGCTCTAGTGCGCATGCAACTGCTGTCACAGTTTGTGCCAGACCCACCTTTTGTCAGTCCTGTCCCTCAGTCATCTGCCAGGCTGTAGGGCCACATCTCCTGTGATGTTATACTCCTTCACCAATGGAACACAGGCCCATCACATTAGGTGTCAACCGGGTGCAGCTGTTTATCACAGAACACGCATGTAAACTGGTGCACGAGAATTCTTTAAGGGAAGGTGATTTGGAAAATAATGTTTTGTGGTAACTCAGGAGTTCTTCCGACCTTTCAGCAGCCCACCTCGGCTTCCTAACACAGAGCTCGAGGCCAGCACATTAACTCACTAGCTTTAAATGGCTTATACTTAAATATAGAAAGGTTCTCTTTTACCAATTCTTGGAATATATGCGGTCTAGGCAGTGCTTAATTTGAGCCTGTGTTTAACGGTGGGGGGCGCTGGCACTTATTTTTGGTGGCCTGTACATATATTTCTGCATCAGGCAGTTTCTGCAAGCGAAAGACACATGAGAAAGACGGAGGAAGAGATAGACGAAAAACCTTCACAGAGGGAGAAAGCAGAAAGCTTCAAGTGTGAGCTCAAGGTAGAGGGAGTAGCTGTACATGGATTAAAGAGGCCCGAGATGGCTTCAGGATTACTCTCCTTCAGTGTTCTGTGCTCGCACATTTAACTGCAGCGGCCCCTTGTTTCAGAGGAGAGCTTTGGGCACTGGCACATTTGTATTTACAGATTGGGCCTAGAGCTCTGTAGGAAAGCTGAGGCAGTATCAATTTAAAAGCTGCCCCCCGTGTATCAGGTTTCTTTATTGTAACATTTCACATTTAAAAGTAGCTATAATAACTGATAAACAGTCTCTGACTAAGCATTTTTCGTTAGTCACACAGCAAATCCAATTGCTGTTTTTACAGTCATTGGCATTGATTAATAGCCTGTCAAATATTAAAACAAATGCTGGCCCAAATCTGGCATCTACTGTGTTCCATTCACCCATTCATTTAACTTTTTTTTTTCAAACATATTTTATTGCTTTTCATTAACCAACATCGGGAGACTCTCTGTGACCAACACGGTCCGAGTTCGGTGTGAATTTCACATTGTACATTGCATTGCTTTGTTGGCATTATTCACATCAAGTACCAGGTTCTCTTCCCCGCCCTTAACTTCCCCTCCCCCATCTGATACCCCCCTCAACTGTGCAGCATAACCATAGATAGAGCATTACCACCGTACCAGCCCTGATCCTTGCCCCACATTAGCTCTACATGTTTGGTCTGTTACGCCCCTGGCATTACTTTTCCCTGCCTCTTAGTCTTCCATCATGGGTTTCCCGCAGGAGAGTCAACCGGCTGGGACATCAAGCATCTGAGCTCCACAGGACCGACCATCCCCGGGCCCTCTCTTATAGGGTATCTCTGTGCCTCCAGGGCCAACACTGCCCCTTCGTAGTCTCCCCACCGTAGTAGTTCTTTACGCCAAACTAGTGCTCGTGAGCCCTGCGTGGCTTTCCAGCTACAGGTGATTTTCCGCTTGGCTAGTATGAACCCCAAATCAAGGAAACTGCTCATGACCCTGGACTTGGTCGCATGTGGGAAGTCGCTCAGCAGACAGTAAGTGGGGTCCCTGGGGATCTTCTTTTCTACTAATGTGGAGAGAGTGTCTAGGACTTCATACCAGTATCTAGCAAGCTGCAGACAATTCCAGAACATATGCAGGAATCTAGCCCATTCTTCCCTGCATCTGGGGCATGTAACCTCTGATGTTCTAAACATCTTATTCAGCTTGTGTGGAGTGAGGTACGCCCTGTGAAAGATGTAGAAGTGTATTAATTTTAACCTGCCGTTGCGTGAGATTTTGGGTACCCTTTCCATTAAGGCTTCCCAACATGTGTCTGTAAAGGGACTATCCATATCTGCTTCCCATTTCTGTCATATTCGTGTTAGGGGTGGTAATTGGTGACAGTGTATCCTACGATAGAGACAAGTGACTGCTTTCCATGTGCCCGCTGCTGTCGCTATGTATGTGCAGCCCGGATGTGAAGGAGGTTCAGCTCCCTCCTGCCCCCAGTGTTGCCTTATTGCAGATAGAATAGCCCCATGTAATAGAAAGTGCTGCGATCTAAGGTCCCATTCTGCCTGCAATTCGTGAAACTCAAGCAGCGTCCCGTCTCTAAAAAGGTCCCACACTTGATGCACCCCTGCCTCCTTAAGCTTGTGGACTCCCCTACTGTGATCACTGTGGACTAACGTAGTTAAGGAGTCAAGCAGGAGTTCCGCTGAGTAAGGGCGTTTAGTACTTGTTTTTTGGAGACATCTGTTCCAGCATTAGGCCACCACCATTTGCTCCTTCGTCTGCCACTGCCCTTGATCGGTGAACCCCAGGAGGAGTCGATTAACTTTGGTCCCTGAGGGCGGACCCAACCGTCTTTTGTTCGGCAGGCACTGTTGATTCCACTGACACTGAGTGAAATATTGCAGCTGTGCTGCCAAGTAGTAGTGCTCAAAGTTTGGTGCTGCCAGTCCCCCATCAGAAGTGGAATGTTGCAAAGTGGTTAGTGCCACTCTCTAGTGCCCTGTACTACATAAGAAGGATAAGGTCAACCTGTCCAATTCCTTAAACACTGCCAATGGGATTTTAACAGGTAAGGTACCAAAGTAATACAGTAACCGCGGCAGAGCCACCACCATCTTTAGCAGGGCCACTCTTCCCATGACGGATAGTGCAGCGTTTTCCAAAAGTCCATGGTCTGTTTTAGAGAACCCATTTCTCTGCCGATGTTACCTTGCAAAATATCAGCGTGGTCATGGTATATTGTTACTCCTAGATATGTGGCCTGGTGCGGTTCACAGGGGATGAGGTCTTGGGCCGCTGGTGGGGGCATCGGGACGGACTGGGAATAGGTAGGTCTTCTCCCAGTTGACCCGCAGACCGGACATCTCTCCAAATGAGCGTAGTAATAATTGTGCTCCAGTCAGTTCTCTCTCCCAGTCCCATAACAATATTAGAATGTCATCCGCGTGCAATGTAATCTGTTGTTGCTCCGCCTCTATTGTCTGGCCCCTGTAATCATTCCCCAGGCGAGCTCGAATTGCCAAGGGTTCTACTGCCAAGGCAAACAGTAGCGGTGACAGCGGGCAGCCCTGCCACGTGCCGTGCTCTATTATAAAACTCAGTGATTTGTATGCGCCCATTTTAACTCTTGTGTGCGCTTCTGGCATATAAGAGTTTGACCCAGCTTAAGAATCTATTGCCCAGACTAAACCTTGTTAGTACCTCCCCCAGGATGTTCCATTCTAAGCTGTCAAAAGCTTTTTCAATGTCAATGGTTACTACTGCTGCCTGTGGTGCTATAACAGGGACTTTCTCCAATATCAGTAATAGTCAACGGATATTTTGGGCTGTGTTACGATGCAGAATAAAGCCTGTTTGGTCTGTGTATCAACTGTGCCATATGGGCTAGCAGCCGGGAGGCTAGGATTCTACTAAGAATTTTATAATCCGTGTTGAAAAGGGACAGAGGGCGGTAGGCCTTCATATCGTGCAAGAGTTTCCCGGGTTTTAACAAGGGGACCATTAATGCCTCTCTGGTTGTGGGGGGAAGAGTCTACAGCTGTCTGGCCTTGTTGTATACGGCTACCAACTTAGGCGCCATTTGCTCCATGAAGGTTGCATAGAACTCTACCGGGATCCCATCCGTCCCTTGCATTTTCCCTCTCGATAAATGCTATATGAATACCCTACATTTGGGAGTGTTATTCCACCCCACAAAAGATTCTGCCTCCTCCAGCCCTATTCTAGGAAAGCCTAGGGGCTGCAGGAATGTTTTAATTTCAGCAGAAGCGACTTGCAATTTACTTTTGTATAATCCCTCACAATAGGTGTGCCTCAAACGCTCTGTGAAGCCTACCATGCCAGCAGTTTCCCAGCCTCGTCCCGCATTGCATGTGTTTTTATCATATAATTTCTGTAGTCGTGACAGCGCAGACGTTCCACCAGGATCGCCACCTGTTCCCTGGCCTGTAATACCACTTCCTTAGCCACCAACCGCTCCGCCAGTTCGACCTCCGCTTGCTGTAGTTTCGCTTCCGCTGCCTAAGTTTCCTGCAGCAGGGTACGGCGCATTCCCACTGACTCCGCTATACATCGATCCCTAAGGATCATTTTTTAGGCGGCCCATTCTATTCCTCTGGATTCTGTTGTCTCCTCATTCTCTGTATAATACTGTGCGATACATGTTACTCTTTGCCCCCTAAAAGAAGGGTCCAAGAGCACCTTCGGTCTGAGCTTCCATGTGGGTATGGACGGCAGGTCTGTGCCCCAGCATAAGTACAATAGCACAGGGTTGTGATCAAATATGGTGCTGGTCAGATATTCCACATCACAAATCTTCTGATGAGGTGGCGGTGAACCAAGGAATTTATCTAACCTTACATGCAAATTGTAAACTGGGGAGAAGTAGGAATGTTCCCGGCCATGGGGGTTGAACACTCGCCAGGTGTCCATCAAGGCCCAATTGCTCTCCCAGTCTTTAAGTTTAAGTGTGTGAGCCAGTTTATGAATCACTGTCCCACCTAGAGGAGGGTGTGACCTATCTGTCAGGGTCGCTTACATAGTTGAAGTTGCCTCCAATCAGTGCCTCCCCAGTGATATAGGAAGCCAATTGACGGGATAATTCATTAAGGAAACCTGCCTGATTGATGTTTGGGGCATATATGTTGATGTTAGTGATGTCTTTCCCATCCAGGCATCCCCGGAGTGCTACAAAGAGCCCCTGTAGTTCCACCCTGTTATCCGTACACTGAAACGGGACCCCAGGTTTAATCAAGATGAGAAATCCTCTTTCAAATGCCGAATATGTTGTATACTACAGCTGCCCCCTCCACCTCCTCTGTAGAGCTTGCTCTTCCTTCTGCAGTAGGTGGGTTTCCTGTAGTAACGCAAGGTGTGCACCCCTACGGGACAGATATGAACATTTTTATACCATTTAGTAAGTGTATGGATACCCCTCACATTCCAGGAAGTTATATTATAAAACTTGGATTCTAGCATTTTCTGTGACACTATCTTTTGATGGTACTCCAGTCCACCTTACAGATCGCCCTAGGGAGTACCAGGGCCATAGGCTAGTGTGGAGTGTATGTGTATCCCTTGTATTGTGGCATGCTGCACTTTCCCCCCTTTGAATAGACAACAACTTAAATCCCCAACTCCCCGTCCCCTGGACTGGCAAAATCTTTCCTGTCCAAACTGTGTTCATAGACACCAACATTGTGGTATCCGCCACCTCTCCGGATGAGGGGTGGTGATTGTCGTGTGCCGGTGCGGCCCATTTTGTCAGCCACCGAAATGCAATCATAGGAAGGTGCTGTATAGCGATTTGGGAGATGGCCCCAGTTCTTGCTCAAGGTCTGCTGCGTTTTGTCCACATTGGCTCCCACAACTGAGTCCTGAGCTGGCCGAATTGTTTATGCACAGGGCCGGCGGGGGGGCAAATTGATCCAAATTGGGGGGGAGGGCAGCAGGCAGAATGCTCCCCCCCCCCAGCAATCACTCCCCCCGGGGAAGGGCATGGGTCCGCTCCAACCACGGAACCTGTAAGGCCCAGGCCGGGCTGCCCCGTCCCTCAGCCGATCCTCACTGCTGTCTGCCCCCTACCCAACCTGCTCACCGTCTCTACTTCCAGGGGGAGCAGGGGGCTCCAACAGGTTGCTAGTGGCTCTTCTCCCTCTAGGGCCCGCAGCCTCTCTTTTCCAGTTCCAGCAGGCCACATCTCCCCTTAGGCCGCGGCCCTCGCTCCCTTGCCACTCCCTGCGCTGGTGGCTCCACTGCGGTCTCCTCCGGTCCCCGGCAGCACTTCTGAAGGCTCCGGGGTTCAGGTAGGTCCGTTCACTCCCCACCCCAAGTGTGCTTCTCTACTTCTGCCAGGGTGGGAAAGGACGCCGAGAGCAATGTCTCACTCCCTCTCAGGGCCTGCCGCCTCTCACCAACTGCTCCTGCTGGCCGCGTCGTATTGCAGGCACTAATCCTCGCTCCACGGCAGCTCCTTGTGTAGGTGGCCCCCAATATGCCTCCTTCTACCCCGGCCATACCCGCGACAGCTCCAGGGCCAGAATTATGCAGTCCGCTGGCACCTGGTGCAGGATAAACGAGGCCGACGAACAGGCCACAGCGCAGCAGCATTTTACACATCTGCCATCGCCATTACCTTGGCCACCCCTCCCCACCCACTCGTATATCTTACTCTCCATGTTTAGTCATCTGTCAGAGATATGTGCGGAAGTGGGCTGGTGGTAGTGGGGAGGACACCACCCCCATGCACATTTTGGCAACCAGGTTTAACTCTGCCTTTCCTCTGCCAGTCCTTACTCTCTACTTGCCCCGCTCTATGGGAATGAGGACCACTAGACATGGTGTACATCAGTATGGAGTGGTGTTATGTTTTCTTGTATTTGTAAAGTGCCTTGCACGTTTACAACGATGCAATAACTACAAATATGCATTTACCACGCATGCCTTTACTACGATAAACCTTTACCATGCATGCCTTCACAATGAATTTCGTTCTAAAGGCATGAATGGTAAAGGTGTACGTGTGGTAAAGGTTTTAAAGGTACGTATTATGTTTTTTTTTTTTTTTGTAAAGACATGAATGGTAAAGGTGTATGCGTGGTAAAGGTTTTGCAGGTAAGTACAGGTAAGTATTAAGGTGGTCATTCTGACCCTGGCGGTCTTTGACCGCCAGGGCGGAGGACCGCGGGAGCACCGCCGACAGGCCGGCGGTGCTCCAATGGGGATTCCGACCGCGGCGGTAAAGCCGCGGTCGGACCGGCACCACTGGCGGGGTCCCGCCAGTGTACCGCGGCCCCATTGAATCCTCCGCGGCGGCGCAGCTTGCTGCACCGCCGCGGGGATTCCGACCCCCCCTACCGCCATCCAGATCCCGGCGGTCGGACCGCTGAGATCCGGATGGCGGTAGGGGGGGTCGCGGGGCCCCTGGGGGCCCCTGCAGTGCCCATGCCACTGGCATGGGCATTGCAGGGGCCCCCGTAAGAGGGCCCCTACATGTATTTCACTGTCTGCTGCACAGACAGTGAAATACGCGACGGGTGCAACTGCACCCGTCGCACAGCTTCCACTCCGCCGGCTCGATTCCGAGCCGGCTTCATCGTGGAAGCCTCTTTCCCGCTGGGCTGGCTGGCGGTCTGAAGGCGACCGCCCGCCAGCCCAGCGGGAAAGTCAGAATTACCGCCGCGGTCTTTCGACCGCGGAACGGTAACCTGACGACGGGACTTTGGCGGGCGGCCTCCGCTGCCCGCCAAGGTCAGAATGAGGGCCTAAGTGCTTTAAGTTTGTATATATATACATATATATATATATATATATATATATATATATATATATATATATATATATATATATAGGGTTTTTAGGTTTTACGGTGGGTATGGGTCTTGGGGTGGTAAATGCTTTTTTACGTTTTAGGTTGGGTATGGGTTTTGGGGTGGTAAGGGCATTTTTTTTTTTAGGGTGGGTATGGGTTTTGGGGTGGTAAGAGCATTTTTGGGTTTTAGGGTGGATATGAGTTTTGGGGTGGTAGGGGCATTTTTAGGTTTTAGGGTGGGTATGGATTTTAGGGTGGTGAGGGAGTTTTGGGGTGGTAAGGGCATTTTTTCAGGATTTAGGGTGGGTATGGGTTTTGGGGTGGTAAGGGCATTTTCAGGTTTTAGGGTGGGTATGGGTTTTTAGATGGTGTGGGAATTGTTAGGTTTTGGGGTGGGTATGGGATTTAGGGTGGTAAGGGCATTTTTTGGTTTAGGGTAGGTATGGGTTTTGGGGTAGTGTGGGCATTTTTAGGTTTCAGGGTGGGTATGAGTTTTGGGTGGTAAGGGCATTTTGAGGTTTTGGGGTGGGTATGAGTTTTGGGGTGGTAAGGGCATTTCTTGGTTTCAGGGTGGGTATGGGTTTCGCAGTGGCAATGGCATTTTCAGGTTTTTAGGGTGGGTATGGGTTTTAGGGTGGTAAGGGCATTTCTTGGTTTATGTGGATATGGGTTTTTGGGTGATGAGGGCATTTTTAGGTTTTAGGGTGGATATGGGTTTTCGGGAGGAGACTGCATTTTTAAGTATTAGGGTGGGTATGGGCTTTAGGGTGGGAAGGGCATTTTTTGGTTTAGAGTAGGTATGGGTTTTGGGATGGTCAGGGCATTTTTAGGTTTTATGGTGGATATGGGTTTTGGGGTGGTAAGGGCATTTTTAGGTTTTAGGGTGGGTATGGGTTTTGGGTTGGTAAGCGAATTTCTTGGTTTCAGGGTGGGTATGGTTTTTGCGGTAGTAAATATATTTTCAGGTTTTAGGGTAGGTATGGGTTTTGGGGTGGTAAGGGCATTTCTTGATTTAAGGTGGGTATGGGTTTGTGGGTGGTAAGGGCATTTTTAGGTTTTAGGGTGGGAATGGGATTTGGGGTGGTGAGGGCATTTCTTAATTTAAGGTGGGTATGGGTTTTGGGGTGGTAGGGGCATTTTTAGTTTTTCGAGTGGGTAGGGGTTTTGGAGTGGTAAGGTTATTTTTAGGGTTTAGGTTGGGTATGGGTTCTGGGGTGGTAAGGGCATTTTTAGGTTTTAGGGTGGGTATGTGTTTTGGGGCGGTGAGGGAATTTTTAGGTTTTAGGGTGGGTATGGGATTTAGAATGGTAAGGGCATTTTTTGGTTTAGGGTCGGTATGGGTTTTACGATGGTAAGGGCATTTTTAGGTTTTAGGGTGGGTATGAGTTTTGGGATGGTAAGGGCATTTTTAGTTTTTAGGTTGGGTATGGGTTTTGGGGTGGTAAGGGCATTTCTTGGTTTCAGGGTGGGTATGGGTTTTGCGGTTGTAAGGGCATTTTCAGGTTTTAGGGTGGGTATGGAATTTGGGGTGGTAAGGCCATATCTTGGTTTAAGGTGGATATGGATTTTTGGATGGTAAGGGCTTTTTTAGTTTTTAGGGTGGATATGGGTTTTCGGGCAGTGAGGGCATTTTTAAGTATTAAGGGGGTATGGGATTTAGGGTGGTAAGGGCATTTTTTGGTTTAGGGTAAGTATGGGTTTTGGGGTGGTAAGGTCATTTTTAGGTTTTAGGGTGGGTATGGGTTTTGGGGCGGTGAGGGAATTTTTAGGTTTTAGGGTGGGTATGGGATTTAGAATGGTAAGGGCATTTTTTGGTTTAGCGTCGGTATGGGTTTTACGATGGTAAGGGCATTTTTAGGTTTTAGGGTGGGTATGAGTTTTGGGATGGTAAGGGCATTTTTAGTTTTTAGGTTGGGTATGGGTTTTGGGGTGGTAAGGGCATTTCTTGGTTTCAGGGTGGGTATGGGTTTTGCGGTTGTAAGGGCATTTTCAGGTTTTAGGGTGGGTATGGAATTTGGGGTGGTAAGGCCATATCTTGGTTTAAGGTGGATATGGGTTTTTGGATGGTAAGGGCTTTTTTAGGTTTTAGGGTGGATATGGGTTTTCGGGCAGTGAGGGCATTTTTAAGTATTAGGGGGGTATGGGATTTAGGGTGGTAAGGGCATTTTTTGGTTTAGGGTAAGTATGGGTTTTGGGGTGGTAAGGTCATTTTTAGGTTTTAGGGTGGGTATGGGTTTTGGGGTGGTAAGGTCATTTCTTGGTTTCAGGGTGGATATGGTGTTTGCAGTATTAAGGACATTTTCAGATTTTAGGGTGGGTATGGGTTTTGGGGTGGTAAGGGCATTTCCTAGTTTAAGGTGGGCATGGGTTTTAGGGTGGTAATTGCATTTTTAGGTTTTCGAGTGGGTATGGGTTTTGGAGTGGTAGGGGCATTTTTAGGTTTTACGGTGGGTATGGATTTTAGGGTGGTAAGGGTATTTTTAGGGTGGGTATGGATTTTAGGGTGGTAAGGGCATTTTTAGGTTTTAGGGTTGGTATGAAATTTAGGGTGTTATGTTTATTTTAAGAGTTTAGGTTGGGTATGGGTTTTGGGGTGGTAAGGGCATTTTTTGGTTTTAGGGTGGGTATGGGTTTTGGGTGGTAGGGGCATTTTTAGGTTTTATGGTGGGTATAGGTTTTATGGTCGTAAGGGCATTTTGGGGTTTTAGGGTGGGTATGGGTTTTGGGGTGGTAAGGGCATTTCTTGATTTACAGTGGGTAGGGGTTTTGGGGTGGTAGGGGCATTTTTAGTTTTTCAAGTGGGTATGGGTTTTGGAGTGGTAAGGGCATTTTTAGGTTTTAGGGTGTGTATGGATTTGGGGGGGTAAGGGCATTTTTAGGTTTTAAGGCGTGTATGGAATTTAGGGTGGTAATGGTATTTTAAGAGTTTAGGTTGGGTATGGGTTTTGGGGTGGCAAGGGAATTGTTCGATTTTAGGGTGGGAATGGGTTTTGGAGTGGTAAGGGCATTTTCAGGTTTTAGGGTGAGTATGGGTTTTGGGGTGGTAAGGGCCTTTTTTGGTTTTAGGGTGGGTATGGGTTTTGGGGCAGTGAGGGCATTTTTAAGTATTAGGGTGGGAATAGGATTTAGGGTGGTAAGGGCATTTTTTGGTTTAGGGTAGGTATGGGTTTTGCGGTGGTATGGACATTTTTACGTTTTAGGGTAGGTATGGGTTTTGGGGTGGTAAGGGCATTTCTTGATTTTAGGTGGGTATGGGTTTGTGGGTGGTAAGGGCATTTTTAGGTTTAAGGTGGGTATGGGTTTTGGAGTGGTAAGGGCGTTATTAGGTTTTAGGGTGGGTATGGATTTTGTGGTGGTAAGAGCATTTTTTGTTTTTAGGATGGGCATGGGCTTTGGGGTGAAGCAAAATACAAACGCTGTGGGATAGCGTAACTGGATGGACGGAATGCGGAACCAATCAAACATTCACCCCCAGTCACAGATCTGGGTTTAATCCATCCATTATTTTGCTCACCATGCCACCCCAGTTTGAACCCAGCCATATGCAAATCAGTCTTGACCCTGTTCCACATGGGAACAGTCCAGCCCGAACTGCCAGGCCAGGTTCTCCCGGGACCGGAAACAAGCATCCTGGGACCGGTTTCGGGGTTTCACCCCTCCTCAGCCAGGCTAGCTTGAATCCAGTGGCACAGTGAGCCCGGGACCCACGTCTGGGCATACCCGGCGAACTTAGGGCGGCAAAAGCAAAGCAAAATACAAACGCTGTGGGATAGCGTAACTGGATGGACGGAATGCGGAACCAATCAAACATTCACCCCCAGTCACAGATCTGGGTTTAATCCATCCATTATTTTGCTCACCATGCCACCCCAGTTTGAACCCAGCCATATGCAAATCAGTCTTGACCCTGTTCCACATGGGAACAGTTCAGCCCGAACTGCCAGGCCAGGTTCTCCCTGGACCGGAAACAAGCATCCTGGGACCGGTTTCGGGGTTTCACCCCTCCTCAGCCAGGCTAGCTTGAATCCAGTGGCACAGTGAGCCTGGGACCCACGTCTGGGCATACCCGGCACACTTAGGGCGGCAAAAGCAAAGCAAAATACAAACGCTGTGGGATAGCGTAACTGGATGGACGGAATGCGGAACCAATCAAACATTCACCCCCAGTCACAGATCTGGGTTTAATCCATCCATTATTTTGCTCACCATACCACCCCAGTTTGAACCCAGCCATATGCAAATCAGTCTTGACCCTGTTCCACATGGGTACAGTCCAGCCCGAACTGCCAGGCCAGGTTCTCCCTGGACCGGAAACAAGCATCCTGGGACCGGTTTCGGGGTTTCACCCCTCCTCAGCCAGGCTAGCTTGAATCCAGTGGCACAGTGAGCCCGGGACCCACGTCTGGGCATACCCGGCGCCCTTAGGGCGGCAAAAGCAAAGCAAAATACAAACGCTGTGGGATAGCGTAACTGGATGGACGGAATGCGGAACCAATCAAACATTCACCCCCAGTCACAGATCTGGGTTTAATCCATCCATTATTTTGCTCACCATGCCACCCCAGTTTGAACCCAGCCATATGCAAATCAGTCTTGACCCTGTTCCACATGGGAACAGTCCAGCCCGAACTGCCAGGCCAGGTTCTCCCTGGACCGGAAACAAGCATCCTGGGACCGGTTTCGGGGTTTCACCCCTCCTCAGCCAGGCTAGCTTGAATCCAGTGGCACAGTGAGCCCGGGACCCACGTCTGGGCATACCCGGCGCACTTAGGGCGGCAAAAGCAAAGCAAAATACAAACGCTGTGGGATAGCGTAACTGGATGGACGGAATGCGGAACCAATCAAACATTCACCCCCAGTCACAGATCTGGGTTTAATCCATCCATTATTCTGCTCACCATGGGCTTTGGGGTGGTAAGGGCATTTCTTGATTTAAGGTGGGTATGCGTTTTGAGGTGGTAGGGGCATTTTTAGTTTTTGGAGTGGGTATGGGTTTTGGGGTGGTAAGGGCATTTTTAGGTTTTAAGGTGGGTATGGAATTTAGGGTGGTAAGGGTATTTTAAGGGTTTAGGTTGGGTATGGGTTTGGGGTGGTAAGGGCATTTTTTGGTTTTAGGGTGGGTAGGGGCTTTGGGGCAGTGAGGGCATTTTTAAGTATTCGGGTGGGAATAGGATTTAGGGTGGTAAGGGCATTTTTTGGTTTAGGGTAGGTATGGGTTTTGCGGTGGTATGGGCATTTTTACATTTTAGGGTGGGTATAGGTTTTGGGGTGGTAAGGGCATTTCTTGGTTTAAGGTGGGTATGGGTTTTGGAGTGGTAAGGGCATTATTAGGTTTTAGGGTGGGTATGGATTTTGTGGTGGTAAGGACATTTGTAGGTTTTAGCGTGGGTATGAGTTTTATGGTGGTAAGGGCATTTTTTGGTTTTAGGGTGGGTATGCGTTTTGGGGTGGTAAGGGCATTTGTAGGTTTTAGAGTGGGTATGGGTTTTGGGGCGGCAAAGGCATTTTTAGATTTCAGGGTGGGCATGGGTTTTGGAGTGGTAAGGAAATTATTGGGGTTTAGGGTGAGTGAGGTTTGTGGGTGCCAATATATATATATATATATATATATATATATATATATATATATATATATATATATATATATATATATATATATATATATATATAAATACATGGGTTATACTTACCATTTTTTTTCTACATGTCTTTACCAACCATGCCTCTACAATGAAATTTTTGTGGTAAAGGCATGTGTGGTAAAGGCATTTTCGTGTTAAAAAACTTTCGTCGTAAGTGAATTCGTTGTAATGACGGATTTGTTGTAATTACCACGTTGTAAAGGCAGTCGTGGTAATTTCATTTGTTGTTCCGTCATACAACCGGCAGCATTGTGGCTTTCAAAAAAGGTTTCAGTATTTACACATATCTCTATTTGTTCGATGACTTAGGCTCAGTTGCTTTGCTCGACCACTCCTTGCAATTCCAGATGGGTGTTTATGTCTCACCACTGTCACATTTCACTGGCCACTACTAGTTTCCTTCATTGAAATATGTGCTAATATTTCAACTGTATGGAGAGCTGTCTTAGCTATCCCTAAAGATTATTAAAGCAAGTATGAAGGATCTTTGAGTTAATAAAATAAAACTGTTTCTTAGCTACCAGGCCCAGAAGAACATATTTCTCTGACTTGCAACTTCTATTGAGAAGTGATATTTTTCCAGACTTTTCAGTTTTATCCTTAATAGATGAAAAAAACGGTATTCTGAGCACAGTTAATCTTTTACATTTAGCTCTTGAAATATTATTTGGAATTGTGCTTACAAATGTTTTTTATTGGCTACGCTTAAGTTGAGAGTTGCACCTTCCAGTGACATTCAGGGTACTGCTTGGGCTGCCCCCTCTACCAGAGTAAAATACCAGCCACCTGTTCACGTTTTAAGATTCTGCAAAGGCCTGGACATCATTCTTAAGTAGAACTATATATGAAGTGACCTGTAATAATTTTTAACACCGCCTTTCTATCTTTGTTTACCTTAATTATCAGTTGGGGTCATTTGGGCAGCCACTGAAGTCATTTTTTTTTTACATTTACTGTTTAAAGTATGGACAGATAAGCTGAAAAATACCAGCTTTAACTGATTTTTGAAATTGTTGTAATAGCAGGGACGTTTAAATACCGTTCATGCCAAACCGGTCTCCCTAGCTACTACCGGTCCAGGGTGAGCTTAACATTTAACAGTTTTGCGCCGGGAGGGGATTCAAAATCTGGCAAATGGTGTCACTGTAATTCAGCCCTTCTACTTTGATGAGAGACTGTGGTAACCATTCCACATTTTCTTTACCTTTGCTCTTTAAACCGAGGGTTAGGGACGCTGAAAAGAAACTACAGCCAACTTCAAGTACAAGGTGTGTGAATTAGAGGCGAAAGTCCACATTAGAGGACCGTTAAAAGCTCCTGGCTAATCGCCGTCTGTTTTTACCTCCCTTGTTTGCTTTTAACATGTGTTTGCTTAAGGTGGTTCACAGTGCCTGGATGTAACTCAATGAGCACGGGGTGCAGGTAATCGCTCTGGTCTGTGATAACGCAGCTAACGGTTGGAGTCCTCCCACTGCCCCCGCCGCCCGCACGCGCTTTATCTTCCCTCCTTTGTTCCATGTGTTAGTCCTGTTAGGGCCTGCGAACTGAGCGCTCGGCATACTTACTGCTTCGTATCCTCGTGATACATTAGAAAAGCTTAATTGGTGCCGGTGATTGCAGGTGTCTGGCACTTGCACTCGTTTTTGGGCACCAGGGCTTATTTTGCATCATCGGACTTCGACCCAAACAAGAGTCAGAAAGGTAGAAAAAAGAGGAGAATGAGGAGGACATGAAAATAGTGACAAAACTAGAAAACAGAAAAGAACCAGGATGAGCGCTTAATTTGTAAATAAAAACGTGCCCTGCACAAAACGCTCTTTTGAAACACGGGACTGCTGCATTTAAATGTGCGAGTCATCTCTGGCCTCTTTAATTCATTTACATCCACTCCCTTGCCTTTCAGCCTACTCTTGCAGCTTTCTGCTTTCTCCCTTTGTGACGCATTTTCGTTGTTTTCTTCCTCCACCATTCCCAGATGTCTTTTGCTGGCCGTATATGCCTGATGCAGAAAATTAAATGCCGGCCCTCCAAAATCAGTGCCAGTTCCCCGCACCGGAAACTACCTGCTCAAATTAAGCACTGAGTGAGCTACAGAATCAAGAAGTGCAGGGTGGGGAACGAAAGATGTATGAAGTAGTATCAAGAATAGGGAGCCTTCGTGTGCGGCACATCTGGTGTATGGAAGTGCCGGAAAGACGGTCCTAAGAAAGGCTCTGGGCAGCTGCACTTATTTTTCACAAATTAAGCACTGTATTCTAAAATGCCAATATAAGGTGGTGCTTCTAATTTCGCCGTACGTATATGTGAATGGCAGTATTTCTTTCTGATCAAGTTCTGGAACAATAGAAGAGCGTCCCCTGAATTTATATAACCCTGTGCAGAAGGGGTGATATTCAGAGCCGGCCGAAATCCGGAGACAACTGTCCAATTCTAAAAGGGAAACAAACCGTATGTTCATATTTTTGGGGTTTCAGGAAGTACATGGAGCCCCTGAAAAGATGGAAGAGAAAGGAAACCATACCATCACCAGGTCACAGGATACACAGCAATATGGGTTGACAAGTAGGCAGTGCCAGGAAAGTTTGATATATTTCCTAATTTTACTTATGAATGACAGGCATTGGGTGGAGAATGGTGCGGGAGTGATTTAAGGCTATGAATTTTCATAGAAATTACTAATTTGTGTAATTCAACAGGGTGGTCTTTCTGCAGGGAGATCGCTGAGGTACATGGCAGCAGAAAAGCGGCTTAGCGTGTGTATTGTGGAACCTAAAGCAAGCGATAAGCTGGCATAACGTGCAATTCAGAAGTAAAATGTGAATCATACTAGAACAATAGATGACCAGGGGTGACCAAAAGCCACTCTACGTATGCATATATGTATATATTTTAGCATGATTTTTTTTTTCAAATAGGCTGGTGAAGCAGCTAAAGGTGTCTGTAAGCCACACAAAAAACATGCGCCCCGTTCCACCCCTTCTGGGAAGCAAAAGACAGCAACAATTTGCATGAAGTGCACATTCACCATCATGGGCCCTGTGCCATTGTCCTTGCTGCACTCATTTGTATTGTGTTTTCTACTGATTTCATTTAGAAAGCTCAAACAGTGCCAGAAATTGGACAGTTTCAAGGTGCTTGATAAAACAAAACAGTACACTATAAATAAATGATTCTGAAATTATAATATGAAGCACATCAAAAACAATATATAATCAAACACCTTAAAAGCTTGGTGAACCTGATACTATAAGATCCCCAAGATCCTCATCCATTCCCGTGCTAAGGCGTGAAATTTAGTGCAAGATACAAGGAAAAGAGAAGATAAGATTCATTTGGTGGTTCTTTATTTACGTGAAATATTTATCTTTAGATGCATGGAAGCATTTGTAGAAGTGCTGTAAGATTCAGGGCCAGATGTACAAAGCATTTTTTCTGTGCACAAACGGCCCAATTCGCAGAATCGGCCGTTTGTACACAGAAAAAAAGCATTTTGGTATATACAAATGCTACTTTTCAATTCGGTAATCTATTTACTGAATCACAAAATAGGTGTGCGAGTCGCAATTAGGAAGGGGCGTGCCAAGGGCATCCCTTCCTAATTGCAAGTTGCAGTGGTATGTATGATTGTTTTGTGATTGTGAATAAAGTCGCAAAACAATCACAGTTAACACCAATTTCAAATTGGTGTTAACCCATTCGCAAACTGGAAGGGTCCTCAAGGTACCCCTTCCCCTTGGTGAAAGGGGGCGCAACCATTTTTTCAGAGCAGGCAGTGGCCCACGGACCACTGCCTGCTCTGAAAAATTGAAACTGAAACATTTAATTTTTATTTTTGAAATGCAGCCCATTTTCCTTTAAGGAAAATGGCCTTCATTTAAAAAAAACAGCTTTATTTATGAAGCAGTTACAGATATGGTGGTCTGCTGACGCCAACAGGCCACCATACCTCTGAGTGCGGCCATTCTCGAATGGGTCGTAATTTGCGATCTGCCTCATTAATATTATTAAGGCAGGTCACTTGCAACCCATTTGGGAATCGTTAACAGTGGCTGAGACACTGTTGTACATCAGGTTTTGCACCTCCCAATTTGCGAATCGCAAAACCTGGCATTTGTACATGTGGCCCTCAGTTTCATTGATGAAAGACTGTGAGCCTGGTTTTACGTGATATTATATAATTCTTCAAAAAGCAGAGGGAACATAATTTCGCTGCCAGGACCCTGAGGACAAATAAAGGCAGAATTTCAAGTGCTATAAACTGGATGGCCAAGGTGGAAGTGGCTGGCAGTGTCCAGCGCTGGTCAGGAACAATCCTGATGAACAGCCAAATTCAGAATTTGGCACTTGGAAAGAGATATTGTGTCTAAAAAAGAGCTTTGCCAGGACATTCTCCAAGCTGCCCCAGCCTTTTATTGATTTACTCTATTCAGTTAGATAACTCCTGGCATTGTCATTAGTACAATGCTGTTGGTGCAATACAGAGCAGCTCACACTTGTTTTGTCCTGACAAACTGCCCTTATCAGGGATGTACCATAAAGTAACAATAGTCTCAAAATTCACTGGTATTCGTACCTAGGCATAAAAGTTGTAATACTCAGTGCTGTACAAGTAGCACATAAATGTGTGTCAGATGGTGCTGATATCCAGAAATAGCTGAACATGCAAGGTACAAGCCAGCAAGCTGTTCATTTAGCAAAAAGATCACCCTCATAGCGTGTAATTTAAGAAGTGTGAGTAATATCAGAGGTATATGTTGAATCAAAAGTGCTGTAGTAAATTTACAGCAAGGGGAATGCCCCCCAAGTAAGGATGGAAATGTGAATGTAAGAGGTGTGGTTGTAAACATATACATACCAGCAGGGTATACCCTAGGTAGTAGAGTTAGACTCCTATGAGTGGTTGGATAGGCATTGATCCAATCAAAGTAAAAATGAGAGACTTATCAATCAATCATCGTATTTGTAAAGCATGGATTATCACCCCGAGGGTATCCAGGCGCTTAAGATTATCACTGTGTGTCAAGCTACTCCTCGAAGAGCCATGTCTTGCGTTTTTTCCTGAATTTGAGGAGTGTGTGCTCAGTGCTAAGGTGGGGGGGAGGTCGTTCCTGTTCTTGGCAGCTTGATAGAAGAATGATCGCCTTCCACAGCAGCTGCATCGGATTCTCTGGAAATGGGCGAGGGCAAGCGTTCTTGAGTGGAGCTCCCTGGTTGGCTAGTGGAAGGAGAGTCTGCGGTTGATTAGCTTAGGTCCGATGTTGTGGAGGGCTTTGAAGTCGATGGTGAGATCTTTGAATTTGCATCTCTTGTGCACTAGCAGCATGTGTAGACCTCCGAGGTGGGGGGTGATGTGGGTTCTTCTGGGATGGTCTAGGACAAGCCTTGCTCTCGCGTTTTGGATGGTCTGGAGGTGGTGGATTAGCTGGGTGGGTATATGGGGGTAGAGTGGGTTTCCATAGACAAGTCTGCTGGTGATGATTGCTTGAGTGACCGTCTTTCTGGTTTTGAGGCAGATCGATTTGAAGACCTTCTGTAGCATGCAGAGGCTGTGGAAGCTGGCTCAAGTCACTGCGTTTATCTGTTGTTTGAAGGTAAGTTAGCTGCTGCTGATGATGCTGAGGTTGGAGGCGTGGTCCGTTGGTGACACGGGTTGTCCAAGTGTGGAGTACCTCCAGGAGTCGTCCCACGGAGAGGGGCTGCTTCAGAAGATGATCACTTTCGTCTTGTCCATGTTCAGTTTCAAGCAGTTAGATTTCATCCAATCAGCTACATGGGTCATGGCGTTGCTGAAGTTGTCTCTGGGGGTGGTGTGGTCTTCGGCGAGGGAGAGTATTAGTTGGGTGTCGTCAGCGTAAGAGATGATTTTGAGTCCATGAGAACTAACAGTCTTGGCCAGTGGTGTCACTTAAACATTGAAGAGGGTGGGGCTGAGAGAGGATCCCTGGTGGGCACCACATATATTAATCTTAGGTTTAGAGGTGAAGGGTGGGAGGCGGACCCTCTGAGTACGGCCTGCAATGAAGGCATGGATCCATTTGAGGGCGTTGCATCGGATCCCGATGTGGTGGAGTTTGGCAGTGAGGGTGAATTGGGAGATGGTGTCAAATGCAGCAGAGAGGTCTAGGAGGATCAGGGCTGCTTTCTCCCCATGGTCAAGGAGGGACCTGATGTCATCCATTGTGGCGATAAGGGCAGTCTCAGTGCTGTGGTTGGAGTGGAAACCGCATTGTGAGGAGTCAAGTAGGTTGTGTTTTTCCACATGTTCAGAAAGCTGTCTGTTGATGGCTATTTCCAGGGCCTTGGCTGGGAATAGAGCAGAGAGAGATGGGATGATCATTTTTGAGTTTGCTGGGGTCAATGGAGGGTTTTTCAGTGGTTGTTTGACTTGTTCTTGTTTCCATGATTCCGTGATGGTGGCAGTCCTATTGGAGGTGTTGAAGATGGGAAAGAGGATGCTGCTGATTTCCTTCTGGCCCATGTTTTAGATGTAACGTGGGCAGAGGTCGTTGGGTGACCCAGAGTGGGTTGAGTTTAGAAGGGTGGCTGTTTCCAGGAGGGATAGTGGCTTCCAGTCTGTCATGAGGTGGCTGGGGAAGTCCTCCGACAGGGTCAGTATGTGTTCAATGCCGGTGGGTTGGGGTTGAAAGGTCCTGTAGATGGATGTGATTTTGTCATAGAAGTAGTCTGTTAATGAGTCTCAGAGGGCTTGGATGCGTTGAATTGTGTTTTTGGTGGCTGCTGGGCAGGCAAACTCTTTGACAATCTTGAAGAGTTCCTTCGGGCAGTTAATGCTTTCCTTGCTGCGGGTGAGTAAGGTGAACCTTTTTGTTTCTTTGGGGCAGAGATGATACTTGTTCAGTGCGGCTTTGAAGGTAGTCCGGTCTGCAGGATTCCTGCTACAATGTCACCATCTTTCTAGCGTTTTGCATTCTATCTTGAGTGTGTGAAGTCCGGGGGTGAACCATCTTGTGGGCTTGCTGGATCTTTTGGGGACAACTTTGTTGGCACCGTTGATGATCCATTACGAGATTGCTGACATTTTGTTCGAGGTTGCCAGAGAGGGTGGGTTTGCTGGCCTGGAGGGCATTGGTCCATTGGGTCTCCTTGACTTTTCCCCATCTGCAGAGAAGGGGAGGTGGGGGTGTTGGGCTACTGCAACAGGCTATTGTGTTAGACTGCAGCAACACCCTCTATGCTAGAACCTCCAAGACGTACCTGAACAAGCAGCAACAGATTCAGAATGACTCCACCAGACTTGCCCTGGACATCCCCCATTAAAAACACATCACAGAACACCTGAAGAACCTCCACTGGCTCACCATCGAGAAGAGGATCAACTTCAAACTCTTCTTACACGCCTACAGAGCCCTCCACGACAAAGGACCCAGTTACCCCAACAGCTACATCAACTGGTACTCCTCCTCCAGACCTATCCGCTCGTCCCGACAGTCACTCACCACCATACCCCGCATAAAGAAGTCCTCGGCTGGAGAAAAATCTTTTACTTACCTAGCGGCAACAGGCTGAAACATCTTACCACCGCACCTCAGACAGTCACCATCGCTGCTTCAGTTCAGGAAGGACCTCAAGACCTAGCTCTTCGACTGATCTCTGAGGTCACTCTTCAGCACCTTGAGACCCTCTGGGTGACTAGTGCGCTTTACAAGCTTGTGATTGATTGGGCGGCTCCAGTCTGCTGGTTATAGCAAAGTGTACCAGGTAGTGGTCGGTCAATGTGAGCTCTGTTGTGTGGCTGAACTTGATTTTTTCACTGATTGTAAAGATGGGGTCCAGGGTGTGGCCTACGGTGTGTGTGCTGCTGGTGACTAGTTGTTTGAGTCCGATGTTGCTTCGATTGTCCAGGAGATTGGTGGTGTTGTGATTGCTGGGGTCGTCTAGATGGAAATTAAGGTTTGCTATGAATAGGTAGTCTGTCGAGTCAATAGCTAAGGGGTCGATGAGGTCGGTGATGGCCTTGCAGAACACAGGGCAGAGGTTTGTATGCTAGAGTTCCCCTGATGGTTGTTTTGTTGCAGATTTGGATAAGGAAGTTTAGGTGTTCCATGAGGTGGAACTCCTCATCTTTGAAGGTGGTTCACAGGAGGTTGTCATTATGCATGATGGCGATGCCTTCTCCGTGCTTGTGGTGGCGGTCTTTGTGGATCAGTTTGTATCCCTGCGGGGTGGCACAGGTAATGTCGGGGCCAAGGTGGGTGTCAGCCAGGTCTTGGTGATGAACATCAGGTCTGGTCTGAGTGTGGATATGGTGTCCATATTTCCATGGCTTATTTGCAGAGGGATCGTGCATTGAGAAACAGGCGAACAAGTTGTTTCTTGGGCTTGGAAGGTGGTGGTGCAAGAGCGGTGAGGGTCTTGGTGTTTCAGGTGAAGTGGCATTGGAGGCATGAGAAGGGTCTGACTGTGATCTGGGGGAGGAGATGCAGCAGTTGTTGTCCCGGTGCCCTGGGGCCAGGCCCCGGAGTTCAGTGGCAGAGTATCGGTGGATGGAGGGAGAGCTAGGGTTCCTGGCACTGGGTGTAGTCTGGGCACGGATGGGCGCAGACGGGCTTGCCTTTGGCACTCCTTCAGTGCACCTGCAGCATGACCGCCATTAAGTAGGTCCTGGGGTGGGAGGGGGGCAGAAGGGTAAAAGCACGGGCACAATGGCGGGAAAGGCAGCAGGAGAGACGGGACATGGAGCACAGGGCAGCAGCCGACATAGGGCCAAAAAAGGCGCAGTTGGAGGGTGCGGGTGGGGAAAAGCACGGGCAGAACAGCGGAAAGGCAGTGGGGAAGATTGGCAGGGGCCACGGAGCAGCGGCCGAAAAAAGCCAAAAAAGAGGAAGATAATGGCAGCAAAATGCCCTACAGCACCCCACACCTACTCAGTAGAGTAGGCAGAGGCTGGCAGAGGTAATCGGGCAAAGGGGGTGCTGCCACAGGACCTGTTAAGTGGTGTCACTTAGCGACCACCATTAAGTAGGTCCTTGGGCGGGAGGGGTGCATTGGGAGTGGGGAGGGTGGGGAAAAGCGTGGGCAGAATGGCAGGAAAGGCAGCAGAGAGGGGGTAAGGGGCACGGGGCAACAGCTGAAAAGAGGCAGAAAAAGGGAGCAAAATGCCCTGCAGCACCCTGCACCTACTCAGCAGAGTGGGCAGAGGCTGGCAGAGGCAATCGGAAAGCATAGGGTGCTGGCACAGGACCTGCTACTTATAGATAAAATGGGATACTAGTAAAACTATGTGTAAGGTAGTTAAACCATAGAACTGGTACCTATGTTGGTACATGCAAAAACACACACACAATTGAATGGTTTATGGCGGGAAGAATACATTTATCATGTGTGTACATATTAGATGAGTCACTGTTAAGGAGCATCATTAGTGTCATTTTGTCTTAATTAATGGTGCATTTGCTGAATCAGACCGGCACTGAGGTTTTGGAGCTGAGATCATATGAGCCACTTTTGGTAGTCCTGTATGCGGATGGTCTCTGGTGTTGGGAGATTGGGACTCTATCTGCCATATACTCCCTCACCTCTGCTCATACGCTGAGACACGATAAAAGCATTGTTGCATGCATGAGTGGAACACCAGTAACCACTTTAGCTACTGGGGGTCACTGTGAGTGAATCTCCATGACCTGACATTACAGCTTTCTTCCCATAGGTCTATCTGCATATATAGAATGAGCACAGACTTTGTAAAATATTTATGGTGAAATAGTCTGTACATCTCGGATGCATGCAAGCCCTAGTAAGCACTGTGTTTTTTTCTCTGGCTTATATCTTAATCAGTCCACTAGTTCTATAGATGCTGACAAATAACAGATGTAGGTTATCTTCACACTTTTACTGTCCATCCACAAAGAACAGATGTGCTTTTTTGCAGTTATGGTCCCACACAAGGATCAGTGAAACTGGGTATATCTCGCAGAGTCAAGGAAGATGCAAGCAGGCGGATATAGGACCCAGATATTGGAGCACATTGAAAGCCTCAAACGGAGAAGTACCAGTCTTTTGATTGGGTAGAACTGTTACAAATATAGACAGATGGAACCTCTAACCTTGCAGCCAAGTCCCTCTTTTGATTTGCATGTAGATTTTAGCTTTTCTTTCTAATGTATAGTGAAAATGCTCTTTTTGCCTGATCTTGTATGCTTTCCATTCTGCCACTGGCCTGTGAGCCAGAAAAATAACTCATTGTAAGTAATAAAATCTTTGTCATGGTAGGTGTAGCTGCAGAACGGCTGTATTTGGGTAATGTAGTGTTGAATGATGAGAGTTGTTACATGTAAATTGTGCACAACTCTTTGGTCCTGTATTATCTATTTCTTCTCTTTGTTCAACATGGCCTGGTTACATGTGGACAGTGTGGAATGGATGACAAAAGGATACTAAACGACAAAAAGTACATTAAATTGTATCCTTCAGTCTATGAAGATTTTAATCGTAGTAAACCAGTGGTGTCCAATGTAGAGTCAGTAGCACAAATTTTATGGCAGAGTTCCAGATCTCTGTGTAAGACAAATTTATCTAAAATGTATCTAAATGGAATCAATTTACATAATCAATAGTTGTTCTGAATTTTCTTCATGGATCCAGCTCTCCTGACTTCTTTTTTAGATATTCCTAAATAGTCAGGTTCTGCAGCACCACATGACATCACATTACAAATAAAAAGTTAAATCTTAGTTTAATAGGCTACCCTACCACCAAGCCATTGATGTAACTCTTGTATTCTTGTATTCCATCCATAGAAATAATCTGGCAGGCCTGTAACGACGTATCCAGTGGTTGTATCAAGCCTGTAGGGCGTGCCCCCTCTTTTGGCTTGTGTGGGGTTTTGTAGCCCCAGCCATGCCAGGCTACCAAAAAAAGCTAGTGGATCAGGAACTTTCTCAATTGAGAACATGTTTGTACAAAGTTCACCCCGTGGGGCCAGTCAAGATGTTGTAGTCTCTAGTACCCTATTTGCACTAGAACAGAAATAAAGCTCAGTGCTAACCTTATTAGAGAACATGGGGCCATATGTACGATCACTTTTTCCCATAGACACAGAATGGGTAAAAATCTTTGCTACATATGGCCCATAGTGTGAGGTAACTACCTCAACTCGGACTTTCATTTTCATATACTTGAAGCCATGGCATGAAAAAGACCAAGCTAGAAATGTCAACCCCGTCATGTACCAGCCCTTTGGCAACTTTTTTTCCAGGACAACTGGAAGTAGCCTCAACTTCTTAATTTTTGCAAGAGCTAATGAAATTGCACAGCAGGCAGTTATTGTAAGTCAGCAGACTGCACCAGCAATCCTTGCAAAGTTTACTTTAGATGACATCCTTACGGTGGAATTGTCTAGTCCTGACACAAGCTGTGCAAAGATCGCTAGATGCAACAAACCTTTCATTACATCTACAGCTAAAAATGTGAACAGAAGTGGGGCAGTAACAAACTGTATTGCAGAGGTCGCCATGGGGACCCTACTACTTATTGAGGAAAATAACATAAAGGAACAACTTGCAAGCTACGAAGAGAAGCATATTGTGTGCTCTAAGAGACCATCTATCATTAAATAGGTTTGTGCCGGCAACTACGGTGAAGAAAGAAGAAAAACAGAAGGAAACAGTATCAAGTCAGTTCTAAAGGAAGGAAAATCATCGAAAAATAATGGAACTACACCAGAAGCAGTAGAATTCTATAGTTTAGAGAGGAAGTGGAAAGCAATGCGGAGAACAAGTGTTTGCATCCATTTTTCAGAAAGAAAATCCCAGCACCCCAGTCATACCTCTCAGTGACCAAGACAAGCACCAAACTCACCTCGCAACCAAAAGTAAACTGTAAAAGGAAAAATAAATCTAAGAAAATGAAAGCAGTTTGAAAACGTGCAACAAAAGGGGATCATGGGGCCTTAATCTCAGATGTATAAAACAATGTAGGAGATACTGTCACCCTGGTAGTTTTGCTTCTAATTGTACTCAAAGAAAACTATATTGGTGCTATTGGCAATGAACAGAGCTGCACCAATGAAAGGAGCTCCATGCCATTCAACCCATGCCCAAGTTTTTTTTTTTTTTGCATGAACCGACTGGCTCCTCAGTTGGAACTAAACCATCAGAGCACCTGGGAGTTGCACACTGTTGTCCACCCAGATACTAACAAAATGTATTTTCATTGATCTATTCCCAGATCCAGTACATTCAGTGCCATTAAAAAGAGCATATCTAAAAGAAGGGTTTCGGACCATCCTTCCACTTAGCCTGATATCACAGGATATTAAATTAGTAAACCCTAGTGCTCGTACTAACTCCACATCCCAGGTTACTAAGAGTTTCAGGTTCAGCGTGGAATTTTACACACCAATTATTCCGGAACTGATCAGCAATAATATGGACTATCTGCATGTAATGGGATAAGACAAGCTCCCACAAAGCAGGGATTGGATCTGCGGCAAAAATTCCAGACCAAATCGAAACAGGGGAATTGGGAGCAACAAGGCATGCAATCATTCTCCAAAAGACCAGAAGGACTGTACAATCTGACCCCCGATGTGTTAAGGGATGCAAAAAATATGACAGTCACCTGGTGGGAAAATAGCAATAGAGCTGTTATCATTCAGGGGAGGAGGTTTGAACCTATAATAGATGGTGGCACAAACTGGAACTGGCTGCCAGCCGTGCTGAACTGCTCAAATATAGTAGGACCTAAAGCTTGCCCTACCTCGGTCCCTACCTCGGTCATGTCATTTGAACAATAAGAAAGCCCAGTTTCCTGACTATCCATGCAAATCCTGGCCGGGTGAGGGATCAGTGCAAAGCCAATGTGATTACCATTTTGTCCTGGAATATAGCTGGTCTACGATCCAAGCTCGAGGATAGCTCCTGGGTGGCATTTGTTAGTTCTAAGGAGAGTTGTTGTTTTCAGGAGATTTGGGCTGTGAGCGGTTCTTTAGCTTCACCGTTGAAGCAACCAGGCATAGTAGAGGGAGAGCAACTGGGGGCTCTCCACCTGGATTTTAACAAAATTGGATTATATAGCTTCAAATGTTTTATCCTCTACGACTGCACTATTTATGTTACATGTAAGATTGACAAAAGTTCGCAATAAAACATACTGCATAATGGATGTTTTAAATGTTTATTTGAAGCCAAACCAGTAAGGTAAACCTGTGGACCAATTAGTGGTATTAAAGGAACTCATTTATGAAATAAAGGCCAAGGTGAACCCTGGCACTAAGCATTGTCTGATAGTCTGTGAAGACTTCAATATCCATCTTCCTGAATGCACATGGGACGAGACTGCAAGTGAAGAGGAGGAGAGCTGGGGTATCCCGCTACCAGGTATTGGCAACTCAGTTTCACTTAGTAGATACAGAAAAGGGAGATCCTTCACTAATTTTCTCTCAAATCTAAACTTAAGCTTCTTAATTGGTCGAACCATCTCACACAGTGCTTCGGCATTCACATTTTGAAGCAACAAGAGAAGCAGCGAAATCGAATATACAATATTCCCCAAATAATCCACGGGAACTCGTGATGGACATGCAAATAGTCCAGAGGCCTGATAGTGACAATGACCTGTAGTGTTTTTGATGAGGGATTGTGGCTGGATCCTAAAGCCCTACGTGCTTTATGGTTAGTAGCATCCCAGATAACAGTAAAATGGAACGTTGATGCTTATCTAGTAGATTATAATATGTTGACAGTGTCTAGAAAGCAATATTTGTTGAACATTCAAGCAGCAGAGAATGATGATCACAATGTGGTATTCGAAAACTACATTGCTTTGTCAAATTAGCTTCCACTTTTTAGGTCTGCTCCGCAGGTGGCCAGGTATAGTGGTGGCTAAAGAGTGACACTGGGTGATATGATGAGGAGTGTAGAGCTGACAGGTTAGAGGTACACAAACATACATGGACGTCACTGCTCTCCAGCAAACGATCCAGCATTTAAGATCAAGAGGAGCAAATACAAAGCCCTATTGAGGAAGAACAAATAAAGCTACCAGCAAGGAGTGAGGAATGATCTTATTAGGGCAGGAGCAGAGAAAAACAGCTGATCCATTTTGGGGGAAATTAACAGAGTATTCCGAAATGGTGCAAATATTGAAGACCATCATATTTGTTTGCAGACCCGGGTGAACCACTACAAGGTAGTGCAGTGGTTACCAACCTTTTCACTTCGGTGGACCCCCATTTTATCAATACTGGAGCCTGGGGACCCCCACTGAATCATTATTGGAACTGGGGGACCCCCACTGAGTCAATACTGATAGCTGGGACCTAATATTATTACATTTTTTAAGCTGCCGCGGACCCCCTGACAAGGCTTCGCGGACCCCCAGGGGTCCCCGACCCACAGGTTGGGAACCACTGAGGTAGTGTATTATAACAGCAACTGCTTGGCGCAATGAGAAGAGCTCACCAACTTTACACTAATGGAAGAACTAAACATTCTATGCCCAGAAGTAGAAAGACCAATACTAGAGCAAAAGGCCAATAAATCCCCTGGCCTTGTCCACGTCCATATGGATTTGTTTAGTTGTGACCCTAAGGTCTGGTCAATGGTCCTGACAAAGATATTCAATGCATCTCTGGGAAAAAAAAGCTTCATTCCCTCGTCATGGCAAACTGTCATTATAGTGTCCTTCCATAAGAAAGGAAATAAGCTGCTATCCAGCAATTATAGGCAAGGCCACTGGAATTATGCACAGGGGCGGGTCAAATTATGCAACAGTGTTAAGTAAATTAAGTCTCAAGAAAAGGCAAATTATGAGGCATAATGTGGTACATTTTATGATAGTATTACTTCATTAGTTTCTCATTTTTATACTTGTTAACACTTTCTGGCCATTGGTTGCACATCACTAGTACCAGTTTAACAACCAAATATAGCTATAAGCAACAGAAAAATGACCAGTGAACCTTTACAAAGGGCCTTCAACTGCACAACAAGCTGTCAGACAATATATGGTGTGTGTAAGTATGGAAACGTGCTAAAATCTCCCTTATATCTATCATTTATGGGCCTAAAATTAACATTTGATCTGGTCAACAGACCCAAACTATGGCAATCCCTTGAAAAAATGTGGGTGAAAAAAACCCTACTCCAAACTTTTAAAATCTTGCATACAGAAACGAGAGCCTGTGTTTGTTATGGAAGCAATGGGGATTGTGTGCCTTACTTTAAAATGTGCGCTGGTGTATGGCAGGGTTGTTTCCTCACCCCGTTACTGTTCTCCCTCTTTTTCAATGATTCTGAAGATTTTCTATCTAGAGGTCAGGAGCAGCTCGCGGTGCACATGCGGGTGCGGGGAGGGAGGTAATTTAATTATTTTTTTTAACTTACCTGTGCTGCCACTGCCTCTGCTGCCGTCACCACCGCACTGATCCTCTCTGCAGAAAGGCTGCAAGCACAGGCTCCCAGCCTGCCCTGCGGCCAATCTTGACACTGCTCATAGCAGCATCAGGATTGGCTGAGAGCACCCTGTCAGACTTGGAGCCTGAGCCTACTGCACATGTGTGTTTGGCCGGCCCCCTCAGTGTACATCACAGCCTGTGGCACCTCCCCTTTTAACTCAAAACGATAAAAAACATAGTTTATTATCGTTTTTTAGTAAAAGGTTTGAAGCTGCAGCTGCTGGCGGGGGGCGATGCTCTTCTGCCCTAACGGAGGGGACGCACCTGCTAGAGGTAGCCCGGGCTTCCCAAAGCTGTACAACAAAAAGACAGTCATTCTTCTCTGTGCAACAATGCAGTATTACTGACATATGCAGTGAATGAAATTCTTAAACCCATCGAGATCTTTGAATGTTTTTATAGTCACAAGGATCTATGCACAAAACAAAAGTAATGCCAGTGTCAATGGCTCCTCCCCTAAGGATACCTGCAAGGGCAGCTGGATAGGTGCTCGAAACTGTCAAGAGCTACCATTACTTGGGGATTCGTTTTAACAGCAAACTGAATTGGGGTGGTCAGATTGAAAAATCAACTAATACATCACATCGATTTGCAAACGCTATCTTGCGGGTTAAGTATTAAATCGGCTGATAGGCCTTGACTGTTACCCTTCATGTACATAGGCATAAAGTGGTAGCAGCATCAGTTTATGCCACAGAGCTTCGGGGATGCAGTGACTG
Organism: Pleurodeles waltl; assembly: GCF_031143425.1. Taxonomy (NCBI): domain Eukaryota; kingdom Metazoa; phylum Chordata; class Amphibia; order Caudata; family Salamandridae; genus Pleurodeles; species Pleurodeles waltl. The sequence continues at coordinate 744,572,999 of NC_090448.1, read as the reverse complement.
TAAGCGATTACAAATAATATCCCTTTTGAACATGATCATTGTGATTATAACTGAAAGCCGGGAGACATCAACACAATTTTTCTGTTTGGCACAAAAACTAAGCACATACGTTTCAAACGGCTTGTGCCACTGTTCAAGCAGCTGGCAAATTATATCCTGGCTGCCCGGACTGTAATAAGAAGGCAAACTAAAACTCTGTCCCATGCCAATGACTAACTTTGCTGGCATTTATGTATCACTGTTAATGTAACTAATTTTTATTTGGTATGATAAAGCCTTGCTAATTTAAGTTCAGGGCGACTAGTATAGTGTGTTCCATGTCCTAAATAATGGAAATCTATTTTACTTTTTTTTAGCTTAAAGACTATTATGGAGCAGAATAGGTACTGCAAAATTAATTTATAGAAAGGTTGGAAATGAATGAAAGTGCTGCTATTTGATTTTAAGGTTCATTAATGTTTGCATATTTATTATTGTATTGTTAATTATGTAAAGTTATGGCCTATATATAATAATAATAATAATAATAATAATAATAATAATAATAATAATAATACAATAAGAGTGTAAGGTAGACAATAAAAAATCTATAGTGGAATCATTGTTTTCTGAAGACTGAATGATTGGTACGATGTGGGGCATGGCATTTGTGCAAAACCATATTATTGAGAAGAGAAAGGCATGGCTAACCTGTGTTTCTTAGCAATAACTGTGTTAAATTCTATACTGCAAACATGCAAATTGTTAAATTGTTGGGGTATATTCATCAATGGTTTCCCCCAGTAAGGATAGCATACTTCTATGACCTAGTTGTGTAATGTATGAGAAATCTGAACCAAGTGAAGAGCGATACTAGAAAGTGCATAAACAAGGAATGTTCTTGTGATTGGTGTAGGAAGCTGGCTCAGTATATGCTGCATCAAAATGAGATGTAGTGTGCACGGAGTCCAAGGGTTCCCCAAGAGGCTTGACGGAGGCAATAATAGATAATACTAATGCTCTATTTGTGGTAGTGTGGTCGAGCAGTAGGCTTATCAGAGGGTAGTGTTAAGTATTTGTTGTACACACTCAAGTAATAAATGAGAACACACACTCAATGACTTAACTCCAGGCCAATAGGTTTTATTATAGAAAAATATTATTTTCCTAATTTATTTTAGAACCACAAGATTCAAATTGCAGGTAAGTACATCAAATGTAAGGTACTTTGCATAGGTATAGTTAGAACTTTGAACCAAAACAGTAATGTACACAGTTTTTCATAAAATGGCAATAAGCTATTTTAAAAGTGGACACAGTACAAAATTCAACAGTTCCTGGGGGAGGTAAGTACAGTTTAGTTAGTACGGCAAGTAAAGCACTTACAAGTTCAGTCTCCGGGGCATAGGTAGCCCACTGTTGGGGGTTCAAGTCAACCCCAAACACCCAGCACGAGCAACACAGGGCTGGTCAGGTGCAGAGGTCAAAGAAGAGCAAAAATAGTATGGGCGCCTATGGAGACAGGAGGTGCTCCGGTTCCGGTCTGCTGGCAGGTAAGTACCCATGTCCTCGGGGAGCAGATCAGGGGGGTTCACTAGAGCACTGAGGGGTCCCAAGTAGGCACACAAAACACATCCTCGCTGGCACAGGGGCGGCCGGGTGCAGTGGGCAAACAGGGTGTCGGGTTTGTAATAGGATTCAATGGAGAGACCCGGGGGTCACTCCTACATTGCAGGCAGGATACAGGGGGGCTTCTCAGGCAAGCCACGGACTGTGCAAGCATGAAGGCCTCCTGCTGGTCACTGCTGCACCGGTGGTCGGTTTCTCACGGGCCTGGGGGCTGCGGGTGCAGTGCTTCTCCAGGCATCAGATATCTTCGTCCCAGGCAGTCGCGGTCAGGGGGGTCCTCGGTATTCCCTCTGCAGGCATAGCCATGGCGGTACAGAGAGGTTAGCCCAGGGTGGACATGACATCAGAGTCGCCTGGGGATCCTCTCTGGGGCGCTGATTTCTCTGGCCCAGGCCAGGGGCGTCAGTTGCAGAGTGGTGGGGACTCACGCTTCTGGAGTGAGGTGGGAGTCCCTTTAAAGATGGTTTCTTCTTTCTTTGGTTGGACAGGTCCACTGTTCATGGGAGTTCTTGGTCCTTTGTACTTGCAGGGCAGTCCTCTGAGTCGGCAGAGGTCGGCGGGGTGGGCATCTCCACTAGCTGGAGTGCCCTGTGTCGCTGTAACACCAGGCTTGAGCCTTTGAGGCTCACCGCCAGGTGGTACAGCTCCTTCAGGGGGAGGTGTGAAACACCTCCACCCAGGACAGGCTTTTTTCCTGGTCACAGAGTGCACAAAGGCACTCACCCCATGTGGCCAGAAACTGGTCTGTAAGTGGCAAGCTGGCAGAGACCGGCCAGCCTAGTACTAGCAGTTTGGTTGGCATGCAGGGGGCATCTCTAAGATGCCCTATGTGTGCATTTCTCAATAAATCCCACACTGGCATCAGTGTGGATTTATTGTGCTGAGAAGATTGATACCAGGGGTACTTTTTACAAGGGACTTATCTGTGTGCCAGGGCTGTGCCAATTGTGGAGACAAAGGTACAGTTTTAGGGAAAGAATACTGGTGCTGGAGCCTGGTTAGCAGAGTCCCAGGACACTTCTCAGTGAAGTCAGCATCAATATCAGGCAAAAAGTGGGGGCGTAACTGCAACAAGGACCCATTTTCCTACAATTGGCCATAAGGTTCACTGACTATTCTGAGCCTTCTGTATAATGGCTGAATTCTGCCAAAACTAGCTGGATCCTCTGAGTGTATGTTTCCCCGCTGGTGTGGTTGGTTAGTGTGGATGTTAGTTGATAAGTAGTTGTCTATAGCATGTTGTTCTTCTGTTTCTTTGTATGGTTGCATCGAGAGTCTGTCTTAATGCTTCTATTATTGAGATGTATAGATGATGCTAGTCATAGTGTTGCACTACCACTGTCATCGTCAAGACCAGGTATGTTCCCCATTTGGAACCCATCAAAATGATTTCCCTTCCTTAGAGCACATAACTATGTGGGTCAGAACTGTGAGATGAACTGGTAATAGAAAACTTTGACCTCATCAATGACCTTTTCTTTGTTACAGTCCAAATTTGATCCATTGCAGAGCATTGACCACCTTTTATGATTCATCTGGATTCCAGTGACCATAAAAATGTATCTAGAGAGCATGAGCTTTGAGGGGAGGGAGTGACATTCTTCTTTGCCTGGCCTGGAGGCAATGATTCTGGTAGCCTTGTAGAATGCAAGTGTTCATTAGGCAGAAACATTCACAACAGAATTGTTATACAGCAAATTATGAACATAGTTGTGTGATTCTTTACAAAGAAGAACTAATGACAGAAAATGTGGGTGCTGAATAAATCAGTCTTGTAGGCTGTTGGTCGTTGACTGTTCTATTGCCTGTTTCTGAGCACAGCCAAAAGGGTACATCTGTCCAGGCAAAAAATATTGCTCTCAGTTGAAGGTCAACATGGCAGTGATTTTTCCAGTTTGATGTCCCTAATTGAATGTGTGACAGTTTTTCTGATTTACTTTAAAGGTACCTCTGCCGTCTTATTTGTTAATGTTAACGTTAGAAGCAAGATGTGAAGATTTTTAAAGCCTCTCTTTTATGCTTGGAAATACTAAATGAGAATTCTCAATGAACATGGCTCAGGACCAAAAAGTTTACATTTTAGTATACTTCTTATGGCTTAAAGCGATTTCATTTGTTGGTCCCAGTATCCTTTAAAAATTATTGCTTGTTAGTGGTCAGTTCTGCCTTTTCCTCCCTCCTTTTTCTGTTTCAGAGCAGTGAGCAACTACTGTATTATTCCACTTTGTTTTTTTTATCTGTTGCTCTGACTGACTATTTTGTCATTTCTTAGGTGCTCCCCTTTCACTGTGGGTGTTTTAGGCTGGTAGCTGCCTGCGTTTCATTGCAGCATTCCATTACTCCCACCTCCTCCCATGTTGGTGACATTTGTTTTGGCTTTATTCAAGTGCTGTCCTCGTTTACCTTTGGCTCCTAAAATAAGCTTATTTTACAAAAGAAACACCCAGTCGTTTAGCTCACTGCTCACAAAAGCCACAATATGCCCTTTCTGGTAGAATGTACCTAAACCTAGAAGCAATGGTGTGAAACTTGCTTAGCCTCACATCACATTTCATCTCATCTCGAATCTCTCCTTCTAGGGTCCCTCCCTGCCGGCCCTCACAACATCCCACACAGGGCATTGCTTATCTTGTTTATTATGGCCAATATTCTTCGCAGGCTGCTCTACTCGCTTTAATTATGTTAAAATTAAAAGAAAATACTTTTCCAGCCTTATTTTCCAATTTCTGTTCAGATTTCTGATGTCAGTAGCCACCAGTCACCACCAAAACATGGCTGGAAAAGACAACATTATGAGACTGGGTTGACCACTTTATGTAGCATGAAAAGTCCAGTTCTGAATTTACAATGCAAATAGCTCTAACTCAAGAAAATGCAAGACCTATTGCATTGCAAATACTTGTTCTATACTTCTGAAGGTCAAACGTGCTCTGTCTCATGGGTTTCTTCTGCACATGCAATACCCTCTTTGTTTCGTCTAGATGATCTCTCTTGCAGCCCTGTGTGTAAAAAACAATAAATTTGTTTTCTAAATTTATATGCTTTACCGTTTACGCACAGCATGTGCAGATTTTGCACTTCACAGACTTTGGCTTTTATTATTTTCTAAATAAACTTGCTCACACTTTAAGGAAGCATATGAGCAGATTTTCTTGAACAACTGTGTTACTAATATTGTGGTTTTATTCTTTTTTTTTAAATCATCTTAATTAAAGTTTTACACTGTCTCTTACAGAACATTTGACAAGTTTCACAAATGAACAAATAGAGTGTTGTGATTGTGCTGCATTAATGCTTATGTCAGTACATTTTACAGAATTACGATGGTGTAGCAATTCAGAACCAATTCAACACAAATTTAACTGTGAGCATATGATCCCATCTTACGAATAGTTAGTAAGGGTGTGATGCTTATATGGCCACAGTGAGTCTAGGGTGGGATGTCATGACTCCGCTGCGGCACTTGCATAGAGGCACAGTGAAGCAGCATAGCTGTGCTTTCACCCTCGTCTGTCCACTCTGTGGAGAGGTAAAATTGAGGGAGGGGAGGAAGGTGCACGAGAGGAGCGCTATCATTGTGAAGCATGTTGTGGTAGGTTATGCAGAGCTGTCATCACTGTCAGGGCTCCCCCCGAAGAACGGATCGGAGCCCGCCACAATGGATCACCTCCTCATTCCCTGCAGCTCCTCTTGCCAGAGCCAGGTAGCCTCTACCGTGCCTCACTGGATGGTCACAACATGCCAGCGCACGACGCTCTGTAGCGTTGAGCCTTCCAGTGCATCTCCATCAGTCATCTAGCCATCAGCATACACCAACTCAATAAAGTGGTAAGTTGCCGCACCGAACCTTCAATGCTTGTAGAGGCCAAGTAGAGAGCTAGCCATTATGTCCAGATCCGTCTGCCAGTGATGCTGGTAAGGACTGCACAGACTACTGCCCAGAGCATGTGAGCGCTCGGACAGATCCAAAACATAAGCACCATGTCTGCAGTGGGGGTGCGACAGCGAGGGCAATCAGAAGGTACTGCGGGGTAAATTTTGTGTAATTTGGCCAGTGTGAGGTAGGCTCTGTGCAACATGTTGTACTGGTTGTGCTGAAAGCAGATGTTTCAGGAGACTTTCCGTGGGTATGTCAGCACTCTGCCCCATTCCTTTTGGGTCTATGCGCACCCTATTTCGTGCTCCCTGGCTTGCCAAAGTTATGCCAGTGGGTCCTATGTCTTGTGAGAAATGGCTTTCGTAAGCTATAAAATCAAGTGTCGCCCACTGCCTATTGTATGAGGTTACCTGTGTGAGGGGATGCGTCAGGCTCAGTGTCGGTGATGCCCCACAAGCACTCAGCTCTACTGCAAGGCGCCTGTGCATCAGCAATTGGCCCGTCTGGAATACTGTTTGCTGTGTGAACAAGTCAAACAGAATGACAGCCCTACATGAAATATGTCACCTTGGAGGCTTATCCTACAGATTCCCAGAGTGCAACTCCCTCCTGACCACTAGTTGCCCAGAAAGCATGAATAGAGTGCAGGGGAATCTCAGGTGTGTACAATGGTATAACAGGCATGGTCCGCAGCACCCTGCGATGACAGTCATATGCCACCCGAAGGAGTCTATTAGAGGCCACCGGCAGTGTTGAGCTAGGAAGAAGCAATTCCTGAACCAGGCTTATCACTCTAGTCTCTGTCCCAGAGCGCACTTGTGTCACGTTGCAATCAGGTAGCCAGCTTGTGGGCTATTGGAGCTGTGCCACCAGATAGTAGTGTTCACACTGAGGTACCCAACCCACCACTCTCAGATGGTAGTTGCAGTTTGGACAGGACTACTCTACGCCTCCCTTTGCTCCATACAAGGGCACCCAGCATCGCATTCAGTGTCATAAATGTGCCACAAGGAATACAAATCGGTAACTTTGGGAAGTAGTATAAGAGCCGTAGAAACATCACTGTTTTCGAAATGGCCAAACAGCCCTGCACTGTGAGGGGAACGGAGCTACAGAAAGCAACCTAAGGCCGCAGGGAAGAGATAGTCCTTGTGAGGTTGCCATCTATTAAATCTCAGGTTGTGTGGTAAATATTAATGCCCAGAGACCGAAAGGTGCATGGCTTCCACCTAATGACATGAGTGCCAACCGCAGTGTTATGTCGGGACAGTCTGGATATAACAGAAACAGGCAAGTCTTAGCCCAACTGCTGCTTGTTAGAAATGGGGTCTCCAGTTGGCAATGGTTTGGTCCCTGCCCAAGTAGGTACCCTCACTCTAGTCAGAGTAAATGAGCCACACAGCTAAGATAACCCCTGCTCACTCCCTTGGTAGCTTGACTCAAGCAGCCAGGCTTAGCTCAGAGGGAATGTGTATTTGTACACACACAGTGAAAACATTACAAAAGGACTCTACACCAGTTTAGAAAAATAGCTAATATGTATCTGAATAAAATAAGACCAAAGTGACAAAACTCAAAAACACACAGGTCAAAATATCTCTTTTAAAAGTTTAGGCTAGTCTTAATCCATAGGAATCAATCAATGTTTCTCATTAGCACAAAGTGGGATGTGTCAAAACAAAGATGATGCGGGCCAAAGCAGAGGTGAGGTGCCAGAAAAGCAAAACGATGTGTTGGTTCCTTACTGCGCAGGGGAGGTAATATGTCAATTCTTTCCTCACAGGTGAGGCGATGCATCTGTTCCTCACTGGCAGGGGAGTGATGTGTCGATTCTTTCCTCACAGGAAAGGCGATGCGTGAATTTCCAGACACACTGCCTCGGTTCATTACCGAGGTGTGGGGTCAATAAAAAATTAGTGACCTGTGATGATGCGTGGAGAATCCAGCACGCTGTGTTGATGGGACTGCTGTGAAAAGGCACAGCGTAGATCTGTAGCTGCGAGATAGGCGCTTTGTCAATTCTCCAGCCACGGGACAGGTGCTGTACCAATTCTTCAACCGCAAGACCAGCACTGCGTCGATTCTTCTGGAGCAGCATGTTGATGCATGGATTTTCTCTTTCAGATCACCAGCCTGCACTTCCAAGGGCCCAGGGACTGGAGTTGGCACCACTTGGCAAGTTAGGACTCTCAGCAGAAGAGCTTAGGCACTGGTAGATAAAGTCTTTGATGTCCCTGAGACTTCTTAACTGAAGGAAAGCTCAGTCCAAACCCTTGGAGAACCTTTGGAAGCAGGACATAGAAACCCAAGTCCAGTCCTTTCACTCTGATAACAGAAGCAGCAGGCTGGCACAACAAAGCAACAGGCAGAGTGGCAGTCTCTTCTGCAGCATCCAGAACCTCTTCCTGGCAGAATTTCCTCAGTCCAGAAGGATTCTAACTGTGTAGTGTCAGAGGTCCAGTACTTATATCAATTTCTGTCTTTGAAGTTGGCAAACCCTGCCTTTCCCTGCCCTGGCCCAGATACACTCCAGGGGTTTGGAGACTGCTTTGTGTGAGGACATGCCCTATTCAGGTGCAAGTATCAGCTCCTCCCACCCCTCTAGCTCAGGAAGACCCATCAGCCTGGTGATGGGCCATCAGGATATGTAGGGCACACCTCAGCTTCCTTTGTGTGACTGCCTTGAATGAATGCACAAACAACCCAACTGCAATCCTGACCCAGATATGTATTCAGTAGACAGGCACAGGCACAGAATGGTTAAGCAAGAAAATGCCCACTTTCTAAAAGTGGCATTTTCAAAAAACAACTTCACCAAAAGATGTATTTTCAAATTGTGAGTTCCGAAATCACAAACTCCATATCTCTATCTACTCCCAATGGGAAAGTACACTTAAAAGATATTTCAAGGCAATCCCCATGTTAGCTTATGTGAGAGATAGGCCCTGTAATAGTGAAAAATGAGTTTAGCACTATCACTAACAGGACACGTAAGACACACCACTACATGTCCTACCTTTTAAATACACTGTACCCTGCCCATTGGGCTGCCATGGGCCTACCTTAGGGGTGTCTTACATATAGCAAAAGAGAAGGTTTGGGCCTAGCAAATGGGTGCACTTGCCAGGTGGAAACAGTAGTTTAAAAGTGCACACACAAGCACTGCAAAGGCAAGCCTGAGCCATATTTACATGGCTGCTCATGTGGGTGGCACAATCAGTGTTGTAGGGCCACTACAAGCATTTGATTTACAGGGCCTAGCAACACATTGTGCACTGTGCTAGGAGCTTACTGGTAAATCAAATATGCCAATCATGGAGAAACCAATCACTAATACAGTTTATACAGGGAGCACTTGCACTTTAGTACTGGCCAGCAGTGGAAAAGTGCCCATAGTCCTAAAACCAGCAAAAACGAAATGCAGCACAAAGTCAAAAAGAGGAGTTCAGAGGCAAAAAGTTTGTGGATAACCCTGCAAAATGGCAATTTCCAATAATCCTCAACCCTAAAATGGTTTTGAAATCATCTAGGATGTGGGCAATATCAATTACAACGTCACAAACATCTTTCATCTACACAAAGATGTCATTGGCATACAGGGAGATGGTGTTGATCTCCCTGCCAATAGGTATGCCCCAGGTGTTGGCAGACTGACAAAGATGCTGTTCCAGGGGCTCCATCGCCAGAACAAAAGCAGAGGGTTGAAGGTCATCCCTGACAAGCTATTCTACTGACTGGAAAAGGGCTTGAAATCCTGCAGCCCATTTTTACCCTCTCCAGTGGCTCAGTAGAGAAGAGCTTAATCATCTGCAAGAGCCCTTTCTAATGGCCACCTTCTGTAAGGCTGCGAACATATAGTCCCAGTTCAAGGTGTCAAACACTTTTTCAGACAAGCCAAGTATGGTCACTGTGTCGAAGCTTCCTCCAATAGCCTGTGTATCTGCACAGTATGAACCCGTTCTAATCACGATGGACTAGCAACTGCATGTGCCTCAGCAACCGTGTCGCCAGTGCCTTATTAAGGACCTTATAGATACTCCCCATCATTGACAGCTGTCTGTAGGAGGAAAACTCCAAGAGGTGCCATCCAGGAGGGCCTCCCGCATAGACAGGGGTAAATGGGCAGCGGAAAGGGCAGCTGAGTAAAGTTCAGTCAATTTAAAGGTCAGCAGGGCTTCATATGTTTTATAAAATTTGTTAGGAAAGCCATCCAAGCCCGGGGTTTTACAGGTAGCGGAGTCACATATGGCACCTCTACTGTCTTGCTGTGTAATGTGGCTATTCAGGGCTTATCTTTGTTCCACAGGCACCATCAGTAATGTAACTGTTTGACGGTATTCCTGAATATTTGGCTGACCTTATAGAGGTACAGGGTTGTACAGGGCCTGGTAGTGCACTCACAATGCGGTGTGTATGGCTTCCAGGGTGGCAGCGACTGAGTTGAGAGAATCGCAGATGGCAGTCAGCGGCTCAATGCCTTATTTCGATGTCCAATGTCCGATGCCCTCCTTAGCAGCCACTCCAGTAGATGTCCAGGTTTGTCCCCTTCTGCATGCATCTTGGCTTGGTAAACCTTATAGTCGAGGCATCGCAACAACTCAATCAGCTGGGCATGGCGGCCCCTTGCTTCTGTCAATTGAACCCAGGCAGCATCATTCTCCAACATGGCCTGCTGAAGACCCTGCAAGGAGGTTTCAACCTGGGCAAGCTCCCAGTTGCATGTGCCCCTCAACCTCACAACTGTATGTATTGAGTGCCCTTGCACCACAGTTTTTAATGCATCTTACTAAACCAAATGTGTGGAGGCCGTGCTGCTGCGTTCTACTATATAAATGGCAACAGTTGCATGAATACAGGGTCCATGAGTTCTGTGGGCTCCAAGCCCCAGGTGGGTACCGGTGGGATGCCCCACCCAATGCAACGCAAGTAGCAGGTGATGATCTGACAGGGTCTTCCCCAGGTACTCCGCTTCTGTGACTTCGAGCTGTGTGGCGGGTGACAGAGAAAGCGGTCAAGTCTGACATGGAGACCACACATAAGGGAATAGAAGGACTTTTCCCTGGCAGCCGGGTTCAGGGCTCAACAACTATCTAATAAAGACGAGTGTGTGAGGCATTGTGACAGGCATGATGCAGCACTTATGGTAAAGGATTGGGGAAGAAGGTGTAGAACCTATCCTATGCTGGGTCTAGCATATAGTTAAAATCTCCACCAGGAATCCAATGCAAATGGGTCCATTGGGTCTTAAGTAGAGATATATGAACCAGAAACTCTGCTGGTGCAACATTCTAGAATACATGTGTTGGTTCTCTTCATATTGAACATGTTATGAAGACCATAGTGCTGCTGAACTGTCCATCCAGGGCGTTTTTGTCCTGGAGATTGGAAAGTAGGTCATCAGAAAGAGACAAAACAGTTTGGACAGTAGGCACCATCAGTGCTTAATTTGAGCTGGTGGTTTTAGCTGCTCAGCCTCAGTAATTAATTTTCAACAGTGGCACTTATGATAGTATGCCACATGGTGGCACTATTTGTCTGATTTATAGAAGAGCACAACAAAAGTTGTTTACTAATTCAGTGTACATTAAAACTGATCACTACCTGCCACACATGCTATTCTTATAGCTTTGGAGGCCTGGAATGGTCTGGACTGTCACACTTATAGGAGTGTGATGGTTAGTGGTTGTGTTGGTACTATCATTGGCAGCGCTGGCAGAAGCAATGGGTGGTACTAGCTGCAGTGGCTGCCTGATGAGTGCACTGGCACTTATGCTTTTTTTATAAATTAAGCACTAGCCACCATTGGCCTAATTATACAAAGAAATCCAATACCCATTACTAGGTTCTTTTAAATACCTGTTATCAATATGCATTCCCAACCCATCTACGGTCTTTATATGCACATACGATCACCCCCATCTGTAAAGTGACCCAGCATTTTTCACGCCTATATCCTTCACCTGTCAAAACACTTTCTAACTAACAGAAAACACCGTTTAATTTTTGGGGCTTTTGCAGAAGGAATTATTTAGGACAAAAACAATTTGGAATTTCTTCGACTGTCAGGCCAACAAACTCATATGGCTACATACTACGTGTCCTGTTCTCACTGATCCCAGAACTGCAGATATTCACTTTGCCTGCACCACTCAAGCAAGAAACTTAATCAACTTTTTCATTAAAAGGAAGCCTGCTACTAAACGTGACCACCAGCTTGCATGAGCATAGTTATAATTAGGAAATGAAGTTCTGACTCCTTCGCAGAAACTCTTCCAGGCTTTGATAAGTGAACTTTAAAGGTCCTACTGGATATCCTAGATCACCTAGAGAGCACAGCTGCAATTGCCCTCAACCTGGTGCCCCACTCGAAACCCACAAATCCAAAAGATGCAACAGGAAAGACATCAACAGACTCCACAGTGAACTCCATAAAAGCTCCCCTGGCTACTAGGAAGTGTGCAATATGGCAAAGATAGCATATTTCCAGACTTAGGCGGTCATTCTGACCCTGGCGGTCAAAGACCGCCAGGGCGGAGGACCGCGGGAGCACCGCCGACAGGCCGGCGGTGCTCCAATGGGGATTCCGACCGCGGCGGTAAAGCCGCGGTCGGACCGGCAACACTGGCGGTCTCCCGCCAGTGTCCCGCCGCCCCATTGAATCCTCCAAGGTGGCGCAGCTTGCTGCGCCGCCGAGGGGATTCCGACCCCCCCTACCGCCATCCAGATCCCGGCGGTCCGACCGCTGGGAACCGGATGGCGGTAGGGGGGGTCGCGGGGCCCCTGGGGGCCCCTGCAGTGCCCATGCCACTGGCATGGGCACTGCAGGGGCCCCCATAAGAGGGCCCCTAAATGTATTTCACTGTCTGCTGCGCAGACAGTGAAATACGCGACGGGTGCAACTGCACCCGTCGCACAGATTCCACTCCGCCGGCTCGATTCCGAGCCGGCTTCATCGTGGAAGCCTCTTTCCCGCTGGGCTGGCGGGCGGCCTGAAGGCGGCCGCCCGCCAGCCCAGCGGGAATGTCAGAATTACCGCCGCGGTCTTTCGACCGCGGAACGGTAACCTGACGGCGGGACTTTGGCGGGCGGCCTCCGCCGCCCGCCAAGGTCAGAATGAGGGCCTTAGTTACAGAAACAAAGTATTTCACGTGAGAATTTTTCCATATTTACAAAACAAAACAGTGGCTCCTAACCTCACATTCTCAATGCCTGTCCTTCCAAAGTCTCTGGGGCAAACTCAACAAACATATTTCATTCATAGGAAGCAAACTAAAGTCCCTCAGAGCAAGCGTTGTGAATTTGACTCCTCACACACTCACATGCAATGATTTGTGGCTGTGTTGACATACCTAAAGGACACTTGATGCTACAGGAGGGACTTTGAATCCCACAAACCATCTCCAAATGCCCAAGGTGGAAGGGGGCGGGCTGCCCATATTGCTGCGCTACAAATTGCACCAGCTGATCCCGCTGTGCAGGGTGTGTGCAGGATGCACCCGGGTGAAGACCAGGCCAAGAGCAGGCCCATCTGCGCCCGTCCGTGGACGGAAAAGGCTGGCATGGGCCACCACTCTTGGTTCTATTTTGTTAGAGCCATATTAAGGTGCTGTGCTTCTAATTTATACTCTTATTGTCTGTGGGCAGCTGGACCACCTTTTGACTTATTAAACAATGGGTAAAAGAAAAGCTTCACCCACCGTTAAAGCTGGTGACTGTACGCTAGATCAGGGGCGGCTCCTCCGCTGAAGCGGAGGAGCGTCGCCCCACTTGATTGTGGGAAAAGGAAAAATAAAATGATAATAACGCTACGTTATTATCATTTTATTTTTCCTTGTAGTAACAGGCGGGCGGGGCTGGGCTGGAGTGAGGGGGTCAGAGGAGGGCTATGTACACACAAAGGTGGTCATTCTGACCCTGGCGGTCTTTGACCGCCAGGGCGGAGGACCGCGGGAGCACCGCCGACAGGCCGGCGGTGCTCCAATGGGGATTCCGACCGCGGCGGTAAACCCGCGGTCAGACCGGCACCACTGGCGGGGTCCCGCCAGTGTACCGCCGCCCCATTGAATCCTCCGCGGCGGCGCAGCTTGCTGCACCGCCGCGGGGATTCCGACCCCCCCTACCGCCATCCAGATCCCGGCGGTCGGACCGCTGGGATCCGGATGGCGGTAGGGGGGGTCGCAGGGCCCCTGGGGGCCCCTGCAGTGCCCATGCCACTGGCATGGGCATTGCAGGGGCCCCCGTAAGAGGGCCCCTAAATGTATTTCACTGTCTGCTGCGCAGACAGTGAAATACGCGACGGGTGCAACTGCACCCGTCGCACAGCTTCCACTCCGCCGGCTCGATTCCGAGCCGGCTTCATCGTGGAAGCCTCTTTCCCGCTGGGCTGGCTGGCGGTCTGAAGGCGACCGCCCGCCAGCCCAGCGGGAAAGTCAGAATTACCGCCGCGGTCTTTCGACCGCGGAACGGTAACCTGACGGCGGGACTTTGGCGGGCGGCCTCCGCCGCCCGCCAAGGTCAGAATGAGGGTCAAAGTGTGCATGTCTGTTTGGCTGGCCATGTTGGGCCTATCAAACAGACATGCGCACTTTGCATGTTCTCTACCTGACTGTATTGCACAGCCGAGTGGAGAACATGCCCAGGCTCCCAGTCTAAGCGGCCGCTCAAACCAATCACGATGCTGCTGTCATGCTGGTGACAGCAGCGTCGTGATTGGCTGGGAGCCTGTGTGCAGCCGGGTAGAGGAAGAGGACGGAGGGGAGACAAATACATCCCCCCCACAGGTAAGTGGTTTTCGGGGGTTTTTTCAGCCCCCGCCCCGCCACCCCCGTCGAGTGGCAGCCACCACTGCGCTAGAAGGCTATATTAGGAAAGCAGTGGGAGCTCTTTATAAGGAAATAAAGAGTGCAGAACACTGGCTATCTGCTGTGGTAGCTTTGGCCTCTAATACCCTTCCATCTCCAGAGTCAATTGTACAGCCTTCCATTGTGATTTCCAGCTATTGTCAGAAAGCCACCCTAAAAGCTCTTCCTAGATCTAATGAGCATGGTTATGAACAGGGGTAGAATTCCAGTCACTTGCAAGTATCAACCCAAGATAGAGGCCCTGATGGAGGCCCCCCAACTAAAAGGAAGAGACGCCATGGGGTAAAAAGAGGACCTCTCCCCAATGTGGCTTAGTTGGACATTGATACTTCTAAACGTCCCACCCTCAGCAATATGTCCTTTTTGGACCTATTGACTGTTTTCCAGGATAACATTCTTTAAAATGTCAGGGTGTTAATGCAAGACATGCTTCTACCTATTACCAAGACTGGAATCTATTGAGGAACTTTTGCTTAGTATAATAACAATTAGAACTGATACCCCGGACGCTCAAATGTCTCAGCCCTTGCCTGAACTAGGACGAGCACAGGTGGATCCTTCTACGCATGATGGTGCTTTAGACCCCCCGTATAGATGAGTTTGCTAGTAGTAGGCACATTCTTGCACCAGTACACATAAGTTGTACATCTAGTCCGAATCCCTCAGGTAGTGCATTGCCGTCAACATCGATACTGTCTGTGGCTAGTACTCAACCATGCCAGCAATTCTGCTCGGTTAACCAGCTGGCTGCTCCAATAGGAAATGGCCCATGGATGTAAGTTACAAAGGCCTCATGTGACCCCCGGACTATTAACTTAACTCCAGCTTATTGCCCTTATGTGGCAGTCCTGGTTAATGTACCCCCTCTGAACTGTGGCTCTAGTGAACCCTCTAGGTGTTAAAGAATAAAGGGCCTGATTCTAACTTTGGAGGACGGTGTTAAACCGTCCCAAAAGTGGCGGATATACCACCTACCGTATTACGAGTCCATTATATCCTATGGAACTCGTAATACGGTAGGTGGTATATCCGCCACTTTTGGGACGGTTTAACACCGTCCTCCAAAGTTAGAATCAGGCCCAAAGTAATTAATTGGCTTAGTGTGAGTAGGGCCTAGAAGGGCCAATCAAATTTTGATGACTAGAAGAGTAGGATAGATTGGCCTGTTAAGGAAAAACTTTATTGGGGACTGCATTATAATGTATTTTAAGCGACCTAGTTTTGCATGGGAAGCCCTAGCCAGGTTGATGGCAATTAGGCGTGGCTTTTTTGTTCAACTTCCCCTATAGCCTTATCCAACAGCTTTCAGACCCTGAGTTCCCTGCAAGATAATGACTGACTTGAGCACATGAGGGGGTTCCTCCATCCCTCACTATAAGGAGAAAAGTGGGGATACTACGTAGGACCTTACTATAGTGATACCCAACCCCACATCACTCTATATCTGGGTCTGTGGGCTGTATTGCAGACACTTCTGGGGCATTTGTAACTACAACTAATAATAATTGTAGTCTTAATGTGTCACCATTAGAGGAACCCTTTAGGAGTACACCCAGTCAGGAGTATACAGGTGACTATAAATTTGCTATGGGAAATGTGTGCGGCCTGTCCTGACTGGCTGAGTTTTATCAGTAGCTTTGACGTTATTTGCATACAGGAAATGTGGTGTGTGAACACAACTCATGTGGAGGGCTTTTCGTCACATTTTTTGGGAGCTTTACATTCCTCAGTGGGGCAGGCCAAGAAAGGGCTACAGATAGTACCTCATATGTTATTTATTACTGCTAAAAGGGCTGTACTTGCAGGACCCCACGCCCAGTTTCTGTGGTTAGCTACAAAGGAGGCTCTGATTTAGTGTTAGTTAACTTTTATAACAAAGTATTTGACATCTCTCGTAGAAAGGTGGTACAAGCCCTGGATTCAGGCTTGGAAACCTTCTTAAGCCCTATCCACTCCCATTTTATATTGATGTGGGCCGGTGATTTTACTATCCAGCTACGTCCTCTTCCTGTGAATCAGATTTGTGGCTATTCTAGCCTGCATGGGGATGGTATTATCAAATATGATCTTGTTTGTAGGAGTGTAAATGTGGCCCTATTGGAGAGCAGATACCCTCCTTTATTGGTAGAAATGCCAATATTGTTATAGATCACGTTTTGGTATGTGCTTCCGACCGGGATCTGGTTGGCACTTCCAGTATCATCCCGACCGCAATGAGCAATCATAATCCAATTATGTTACCTTATTCCTTCTGGACAAATAACCGTAAGGTACCCACTACAATTACTAACGTTACTCCAGTTAGGCCCAATGGCATAAGGATTAAATGGTCTAGAATAGAGCCCAATAGTATTTTAAAAGAGTCATAATTAAGAATTCAGTTGAGGTTAGTTACTGCTTGAAGGAGGTGGTCCATGGAAAGTTATTGTTTAGCTTTGATCAGATCACAGGTTGCATTAATGCTTTTTTAGCACTGGTCCTGAGAACTATACAAACTAGAAACCGGGGGTGATTTGACCACTCTTGCACCCAGGCTTCTCAGCGTTTGAAAATGGCCCTACATACTTCTCCTATGGACCATATGGCTATAAGGTCACTCCGTAAGAACTATAAGCAGGTACTAGCAATCAGGAAGAAGGTGTTACAGGATGAGGCATGGGTAAAACTGACCCAAGCTGCAGAAACAAAGGATAATAAGCTGTTTTGGGATATGGTTAATGCCTCCTTTAAAAAAAAAATGATGTAATTCTAGAGCTTAATGCCTTTGTCCACTGTGAAGCATGGGTAGCCCATTTTTGGAATATTTTCAAACAAAATTCCAAGGACTGTAGCTCAATAGCGGGTGAGGGAGATTGAATCTGGAGTCCTCTCCCTCTAAATATTACCTTAGAGGAGGTCCTTCTTGCCTTACAGCAGAGAGCAGATGGAAAGGCTCCAGGCCCCGACAGAGTGCCAGTGGATGCTTTTAAAGCAGCTAGGGACTTATGGGGTCCTATACTGAGCAGGGTGGTTAATGCAGCTGTAGAGAGTAAGATCCCTCCCTCTTGGGCTGTTTTAATAAATGTAGCTATCTTTAAAAAGGGTGATAAATCAGACCCCGAGTGTTATCAGCAGATTTTCCTCTTGGATTTCTCTGGGAAACTGATGAGTAGGGTTCTATATATGAGGTTAGAGGAATGGACACAGGATAATGCTATGTTATCAGAAGCTCAGTTTGGATTCAGGAAGGGCCTTGGGATGGTTGAGAAATGTGTAAATTTGGACCTGCTGATTGGAAAATATATACTAGGGCCACACTGGGATTTCTGTATCTCTGCTTTGTTGATCCAAGCATCGCATTTGACCTGGTTGACCTTTCTATTCTATTCTTTGGTCAACCTTGATTGCCCTTGGTGCTCCGAGAGCGATCATTTGTTTTCTTGCACATGTGTATGGGGATTTACCATACAAAGTTCAATGTGGTCCCAGGGAGAATGTCTGTCAATTTTTAGAGTAGAGAGGGGGATTAGACAGGGCTGTATATTCGCCTCCTTGTTGTTTTTCCTTTTTATTAATGGAATTGATGAGACCTTCCAGGCACTGTTGGCCAATGTGCCCACCGCCGCGGATCACCCTATTCCAGTTTGGCTCCACGTCGACAACGCCTTGCTGTTATGTAGGACGCCCATTGGTCTATAGGAGCTGATGAATGCATTTGGGGAGTTTATGGCCACTAGAAAGATGGTAATCAATAAACCCAAAGCTTATACATTGATATGTGGGTCTAAACCCCAAAAATGCAGACCCTTTTTTCTTGGTGAGTCTTAAATTTCTGGAGTACACTTCTTTTGTTATCTGGAGGGCCCAATCACATGCAGTGGTGTGTGGGCTCAGCAGGTTTTAAATGCCAAATCTAAGATGAGCAGGTGTTGTCATGGGGTTCTAGGTTTTCAAGGAAACTGGGTAGTTGACCTGTCAAGTATATGGTTGAGATATACAAGGCCAGAGGAGCCTCTACAGCTAAGTTTGAGGCAGGGCTGTGGGGTTATGCCCCCAATAACTCTCTTCAAGTTCCTGAAACGCCTGTTGTGCCTGCCCACCTTGGCCTCATCCCTGATTGCTCATAAGGAGGTTAGTCTGCAGTATATGGAAGATTTGCTGTTAATTAAACCTTTATTACTGTGGTTCTCCATATGGTCAAAAGATAAGACAAGTTTTATGAAATCAATTATCTTAGATTTCCTAACTTTAGATAATGTCTGTCTTTTTCCCTGGTGTTGGTACTTGAATACAACTTTTAGTACTTTCTTCAATCTGTTGTGTAGCAGATCCACTTAACGTTTTATCTCTTACTAAGAGGCATATTAAGGATGCATTCTTTAAAAAAAGGCACGACTGCAGAATGAGGGAAGAGGCGAGGAAATTGATGGTTGCTTTTCAAATGTCTCTAACCCTCTGGGAGGGCTGCCAGTATTATTTGTCTTGTGTGAGCAACATTCAACATCGGGTATGGTCCATCATCTAGTTGTTTTTCCTAATATGAAGACCTGTCCTTCAGACTTGACATCATGTCCATGTGCTGGTTTGACTAAGCAAAGTACTCAGCACTTTCTGCTTTTCTGTGATTTTTATAAGAATCTCAGGTGTTTTTATCTTAAACCGATTTTTCTCACTCAGAATGTCAGAAATTATTTTAAAAAAAGAGATGGAATATCTCTTTGCACTTGAAGATCACTTTTTGTATTTTAATGTTGCTTTATTTATCAGGAAGGCTATACACCAAAGGAAAAGTATTGTGTTTTAGACATTACAAAGGATGAAACTGGCTGCTTCATGACCCTGGCGGTTTTTAAATATTTAAATATTTGTATTTTGTATTTGTGTTTATGCTGTATATTTATTGAATGTCCGTTTATGGCTGTTTTTAAATTTGCCAAATAAAGTTTTGAACTGAACTGATTTGTGGCTGACCAGACTTATAGCGTGAAGTAAGACTGATTTCCATTCTATTAGGTCCCACCTCCATTTTTTGTGGAATCACTCAAGGATAATCCCTCTCTCACTGGGCCTCTTTATTGACTATGTACGCCACTGTTCACGTCTTAAATTATCACAACATCAGCAAGCCTGTCGTGTGTTCCTCACAGCAATCCATGACTGATACTGAAAACCTGAATGATGATGCCTTCATGGTGAGGGCTTTGGGGTCTCCGACTGATGTCATGCAAGTCGCTGGCTCTGCAGAGACACACAAGCAGGCAGCTGAATGCAGGCTGCCGAGAATTGTGCACCAGCAGCTAATTTGAAGTTTGCTGTCAACCCCGTGGAAACCTCTGCTGTCTTTATTCTGCCCACATATTCTAGAGCATCGGATTTCCTTGGTTCCATCTCTTCAGCTCTATGCCTAGACTCTCAAACACCAATGCACATTACACAAGCATGCCCACTCCCATGCCCTGTAGTTTTTGCCCCTAATCTGCCCCATTCAGGATGGTTGCTTTATGTAATTTAATCGGTGGTCTCAATCCATCATGATGACTATCAAGTACATTTCCTTAGTGCTATGTATGCCCAGTTTTGACAATGACCTGTCTTTCAATTCTCCAATGTATATGTATAACCACGAATGCATTCTAACACTTGAGATTTCTCTGTCTATGTAATGTCTCTTTTTCACCTTCACTTCTAAAAGAATGCACTTGTCTCTGCTGTTGCGACATCCCTTGTGGGCGAGGGCATTTACACAGGGCATCCAGACACTAAGAAAACTGTAGAGAGTCCAGAACCAAACTGCTGCATATCTAGTTTAGAACTCAATTCAAATATCAAACTTCCTTTCAAGCTGCACCGATGGGTACAAGTGAAAGAGAAATCACAATTTAAAGGTGTTCCATAATCCACACACCCTCCATAACCAAGCCCTGGCCACCTAAATAATGCTTTCCAGCCTTGTTAGTCCTTAAGTCACCAATGATCCACGTGGCCCCATGCATGAAAATAAGTGAATTCTTTGCTAAGTGAGTCCAATGGTCCCATGAAAATAAGTGAATTCTTTGCTAAGTGAGTCCAATGGTCCCATGAAAATAAGTGAATTCTTTGCTAAGTGAGTCCAATGGTCCCATGAAAAGAAGTGAATCCTTTGCCCCATAATCCAGATGCAGACATTGTACCACATACCTGTGGCTCACAGTCAGTGCACCTCTGAGTGTGCATCTTGTGAGGGGTAGCACAGCACTCTCAGGCTTCCCTGTGCAGGTTCGTGCCATCACTCACTGCACCAGCCTGCAGGGGGATCTCTTCCACCCTTTGAAATCTACTCTGGGTTGCTGCCTGCAGTGAGAAGCGGACTGACATCTTCAAACATTGATCAGCCTTTTTACTAATGCACTGTTCAGAGTGCAGGCATGACTTTGCACCTGCACTATGAACCCTGCATTGAATGCAAAAGACTTCCTTGCCTTGGTCTCTACCCAACGCATGCAGTTAAATGTGTGCTGTGGCATAGGCCGGGCCAGTACATCCTTTCAGTAATACGGCCCAAGATCTTGTATGTCAGGATGAAGACCAGTATAGATCTAATTTTATTTTTTAGCCAGTTGTCTCCCCTTGATGTCACTTTGTACATGCACCATACTCAGACATAGTTAAATAAATGATTAAAACAGTAAACAAATATAGAATTCAAATTAAAACAATACTGTATGGGTTTTGTTGACATTGCTATCGAGTAACGGTAACAAAGGCAACTTGTGCAAGTAGCTCAAACTATCCAGTGTTTCAATCCTACTCTGTGCCAGACGATCCAACTTCTGTATTCAGCCTATGAAACCATTTGAGGATTGCATGTTTTTTTAATAGCAGGGGGTATCGTTTGGGATCCTGCTTGATAAACAAAGCCACTCTCTGCACAACACACTGACTAGCTCAGATTTTACAAAACATAATAAGTTCATCCCAAAAACTGGACAAAGCAAGCGTCATGGCTGGTGAGAGCCATATGTCCACCTTGGGCTTGGCCATTGTCCAGTGAGTAACTGGATTCAAAACAGACCAAGAGCAAGCTCCCCTTTTGCGACATCATGACATTTTCACGCATTTTTCAAAGTTTAAGATAAGCTTTAATGTGACATTTAAACTGATACAGTCTAATGTATAAATTGAAAAAAATCTAAATGCTGAAGAAAAAATCTTTTAAAAAAAAGTAAAGAGTTGCTATACTTTTGCATGACATTTGTTGTGTGATTTCAATACCAAATCTTGAGAAGGCTTGGTTTGTGCGTTGTCCTTGGGACAAAGCCAATCCTCAGAGTCAGCCTCGGCTGAGCTCCTTTTGTGATTCTGCTGGCTTGCACCGCACACTTCTTGCTCCTCCTTGATTAAGAAATGGGACCCTATTTTTGGTGACGGTATGATTAAAGCGACCAGAAATCACTTTTGGTAGCACTTTGGCACTTAATAATCATCCTTAAACATTAATGTGCAAAGGGCGTGCGCTACTGAGGGAGGAGGCCTGAAGAGATTACTCGCCCTTAGAACCCAGCTGGCGTTTCCTCATAACTGGAGAGCCGGTTTAAGCTGACTTGAATACATAACACTATTTCAGCATACCACGCAGGAACGCGTGACTCAGAACGGGTCGGCTAAAATTATAACCCCGGTTACTCTTCCAGAATCTCGTAAAAATGAAACAAGTCTCGTTCATATTTGTTTTGTTCCTTCCTCGCCCCCACCCCCTTGCGGCCGCTCCCTGGACTCACCTGAGGCGCACTGCTCCCATCGTCCCGTTTACGTATTGTTTCTCTCAAGAAGAATGTTACCTTTCCGCTCGCTTCAGATTAGGTACGCAGGCTGCTACAGGAGCACGACAGTACTCAGCGCCTGTTATCTGTCAAAAACTGAAGCAGATGTCGTGGGCAGACGTTTTAAAAAAAAAAAAATCAAAATAAAACATTCAGCTCGAGTGCTGTCGGAATGTAACCATGCATTGATTGGCAAAGTCAATACTTTTGACACTTGCTCTCAAGCTGACAGGAGACATAAAAAAAATACCTGCTGCAGTGCGAAGCAGTTAAAAACTTGATACCTGCTGCAGTGAGAAACATTTTAAAAAATAACCATTGGCAAAGCCAATAAATAAACTTTGCCATTGTAGAGGAGGAGGGGGCGTGATTGACTTTGCCAATGCCCGAGTGAACATTTATAAGTATAGACAATCTTGTTTTTTAATTTTAAATCTGGCCACTGTGCTCCATTATGCAGCATGTGTTACAATGTCGTGACACGACGTGACAATGCAAATTACATTATGTCGTGCATCACGCCGATCATGTTTTCATTATTTTCCATAGTTTTAACATGGCCTGAATCTGCTATTGCCTTTGCCAATGCCGGCGAAGTTTAAAAGTTTCAGGCATTGGCAAAGCCAAAAGGAGCTACCACTCTGGAGAAGGTCTCTGTTGAAGCGGTGAAATGAAGAAGTTTAAAGTAGGAGCCCAGGACCAAGTCTTCACACGTCAGGAATGAAGATTCTGATCTCAACTCCCAACGAGCAAGAACCTGGAAGGTTGGATTAGATTAGAAATAAAACACCTCTTACAACTTCCCCTGTGCATCTCATTGCGCAGCATGGGGTGAACAGCCAACTCACGTGTTACGACATCACCCTTCACCTTAAGAAAAGAAAAATAAACCCAAAAAACTAAATGCCCTTAAAAATATTTACATATTAATTGTATATAATATTCTTTAAACCTAACGGGTACGGACATTTACAGCAAACCTTCCAACCAGAGGTTTGTGGAGAACTGTTGTCAACTTCAGTAGCTAAATCCAAACCTGTGATGTCTGAGACTGAAGCAGAAACAACTTCAGAACCAGAACTCAGAAAAGAATCATTCCTGCTGGAAATTGTTGTGTCACTAGCAGATGTACCAGACCCACCCTTGTAACTAGAGGTTGAAGGCATATATTCAGCATCAACCTTGAATCAACCTGCATTTTCTATATGATCATCACACCTTTCAATACCTTTCTCTTTAGTTACTTAAACATCCCTAGCCTGTTTTAATGACATTTTAACCAAGATCCTTTTGCTTCACCACCCCTTACCTCCTAACAGTATGGCACCCTTGGATACCTTGGGGATTCTGAAGAGAAGGGTAGATTTGGATTATCCTTTTTGTCTCCATTGGGTTTTTAATGATCACCCAATACCCAACCTTAAAATTAATGTCTTTGTTTTATGCTTGCTGTCAAAATAATTTTCCATGTCATTCTGTTTCCTCTTTATAATTCCCTTGATGTCTGCATTATCATCTGATTCCAAAAGGTCCTTGACCTAATCAGGGCATAATGATTATCTGGGTAATCTATTATGCAGTAGCCTGAAAGGGGACAACCCTGTAACACTATGTGGAGTCACCACATAGTTCTTTGCTTTTCTTCTCTTTGCACCCCTTCTTTTAAAAATGTGTTAAACTGCTCAACAAGACCTTTGGAGATAGGTGAGCATAGTGCAACTTTCAAATGTCTGAAGTGGTATCTTTCAATGAAATACTTAATCTGAGAAGATTTCAAGTGTGTACCATTGTCAGTAACAATCTCTCTTGGAGGTCTTTCAATTGCAAAGATCTTTTCTAGAAAATAAATCACTGTAATGGTGTCTAGAGTGGATACAAAAGTCAAAGTAGAACCACTTTGAAAAATAGTCAACCAGAACAATCATGAACTTCATGTGACAAGGGGGCTGATCAAATGGACCCACAAAATCCAGTAATACTTTCTCCCATGGACCATCAGGAAGTGGAACAGCATGTAACATGGCTTCAAAAGTCTTTCAATATTTGTCAGAAATTAAGTATGTGTCACATTCAGCTATCCACTTGTTAACAAGCACTTCCAAACCTGGCTACAAATAAAACTGTTTGAGGTTGCATGTGGTCGTACCAATCCCTAGATGCCCTTCGTGAGAAATCTCAAACAACTTTCTCCATGTTACAAGCGGTATCAACAGGCCTTCTCTTTTTAGAAAACCATCAACTAAAGATAGTTCATCCAACAATTGTGCAAAAGTCTGTAGGCATGCCTCAAGAGTCCTGTCCTTAGGCCAACCACTTCTCACAAATTTAATCATGTCCTGTAATAAAGCATCTTTACCAAAAGCATCTAACCATTCCTTCTTTGACACTGAACATTTTTGTTCAGCACACCCATCCGCAATGTCTGCAAATACACACTCCACATCATCCTTCTGACTTGCTTCAGCTCCAACACTCAAAGGCATTCTCCAAAGACTGTCTGTTCTGGCATTCTTGCCTCCCAGAAGATACTTCATACTGAAATATATTCCTGTAGCTTGACAGGATCCTTACTAATCTGGTTAATGCATTCCCTGTTCCATTGCCGATGAGCATATTTATCAATGGTTTATAATCTATGAAATATTGAATTGTATGCCCCATAAGAAGGTTTTACATTTAAAAAAATAGAATATACATAAATGATAGATGAATTGTGGAATCAATCAAACATTCACCACCAGTCACAGATCTGGGTTTAATCCATCTCTTCTGTTGCTCACCGTGCCACCCCAGAAAGGCAAGAAGTTGGTACGCTAACAGTAATTAGGAGATTGCACTGTGGAGAGGGTGAGCAGCTGTATGCAAACAATCACAATTTAGAGTTGGGGCGCTCCCGCAGAGAAAATTGCTCGTCACCAATATATGTTTGGGTGGTTAAATGAAGAAGTGACAACAGATGTAAAGTTGAAGACTTTAATGAGTCTCAAGTAAAGCAGGAGCCCACAACCAAACCCTCACGCATCCGAAGTCACAGCCAGAATGAAGATTCTGAACACAACTCCCAATGACCAAGAACCTGGAGCATTGGCTGACATTAGAAAGAAAACACCTCGTACAACTTCTCCTGAACATCTCATGGCGCAGCACCAGATGCACAGTCGACTCATATGTATACAAGAGTCTCCACGGGAAAGTGCAGCAGGACAACATCCAGGGTATCACCAGTACCACTAGCTGGCACCTGGTGTGCGGTGGAGGAGCAGACAGGAGCTACTCACCCTACCACTATGGCTGAGTTCTTTTGCCACTTCTGTCTTGGTGGCTGTCCTTCTATGGCTAGTCAAATTAGGCCAAGTGCACTCTTTCTAGCCTTGACTCTCAGGGTTGTCTCCTCATGGAGGAAGAGTGAGGAGCATGAGCTCAGAACTCAACACACATGTTGCAGTAAGGGACAAATCTGCCTTGGTCAGCATAAACCATTATTAGCAGTGATATGAGAATTCTGCTCGCAATCACTTTACTAAGGATCTTGTATTTCCTAGTTATTATCTAAAGGGGCCCACATGATGTTATCAAATATGTATCATTATTCAACTTCAGGAGAAAATGCCTATTTTGTTGTGGGGAAGAGAAAGTCTTTCAAGGTCTCTGAAGATTACATTGTCACTAGCCTAAGTATGTAAGGTAGAATTCTGTGGGTAGACTGTCTGGAGTTTATCTCTGCCAAGTTCTGCCATCCTGTTTGGTCAGGGGGAATTCTAATTGTTCTGTCATTTTGTGACCATCTGAAATCTATCTAGGTATTCTTCCAACTCCTAGTCAGTTGCTTCACTAATTTGTTTTATATCATACTGCTTAGTCATCCAGAAGTGCCTGACTAATCTCCCACTGCATGTATACCATCTTACTGGCTGTGTTTCGGACACATGTTTCCAGGGTTCCCCTGGATTTGGGATGGATCAGCAAGGCTAAAAGTCTCTCACTGTCCATGGCCCTTCCTCAGCTTGCTCTGTTTCCATTGGAGCTCTGGCCAGAGATAAGGGACCCAGATGACGCCCTGTCGACCCCCTTTTGCACCCATGTCACTCTGGTACCACACACAGGCCAAGGGCTCCATCGGTATCTCCTAGCAGTCCAAGCCTGGACAGATCCAGTGGAGCTGGAAGTAGGGGCGCGGGAGGTGCTGCAGCACCCCCAGAAACACCTTGAATAATTTCAGAAGAAGAATTAGCTACAAAGTAGCCCTGTGTTCTGCCCGTTATCTAGTGTTTTTCTGATAGTGTTAGCTGTGGGTTCAAGGATACGCTGACAAATACCAGGTAACGTTTGTTGAAACACAGTTGCCAGTTGGCCCAACATGGAGATCACTGTTTTCATGTTTCTACTCTGACTGCAAAGTGAGGGAGTTTGATAACTCACGCCCAGTGGCGCTATCGCTCGTGTGTAAGGAAAAGGTTTCAGAAAAACAAGTATTTCCTGCATACCTTAATACACACATTCTTTGATTTACAAACTAAACTTCTCAAATATTTCCAGATATTAACGCAGCCTGCTAAATCTTGACTCAATCCTGAAGATTTAGTAGAGTTAAGACGAAGCACAAATCATTACATTTACTTTATGTAACATACACAAGGTTACAGTCGCTGTGATTTATTAATCCTCTGTGTTAATTATGCGATTTTTCCTTTTGAATCTGAGACTATTTGCAGACCCTACAATTACGGCATTTCTGATAGGACAGATGTAGGCAGTGTATGTTACTTGCATTTTCATTTACCTTCTAGTAGGCATGTTGATTCTTAGTGACACACAATATTGCACAGGCCCAATACTTTCACATATTACTGCTTGCACTCCTAATGAGATTAGTGTTAAAACACCGTGCAATGCACTGTTAAGCACGTCAGGCAGAAGATGAAACTGAGCCACAGCACACAAATACCGCTCCCTCCATCCCCACCATGAACTCGTTCTGGTAGCTCCACCACTAAAGATTGCAAATTAGAAGCTAAATCCCCAATTAAATGTTATTACCCCGAGCAGCTTTTACCACCTAGTTTCAGCACTTTACTATCCACAAGCTCACCTGTGTTTTTTTTACTGTCTCCTAGACTATTTTAGTGTATAATATCTTTTTGACCTGTGGTGTTTGTCTATGCCCCTTTGTGAGTAATGGTACAGTCTGCTCCGAAGGCTTTAACCGAGGGAACTAAAGCGCCATGACTAATTCTCAATTCTTAAGTGAGAGTCTGTTCCTGGACCCTCAGTCCTATATTTATTTTCTCCTAATTCTTTGTTGTAAGTAGGGTTTCAGAAGTGTAGTGCTTGTCAACCGCTCCACATTGTTTAAAGAAATGAGCGTATGTTTTTTATATTTGGATATGGTAATTGAAACAAATACTTCTTTACATCAGTAATACACTTTAATAAGTTTCATTTCCCTACAATAAATCTGTGACTAAGTTCCCATTTTTTTTATTAATAAATACAGAATACGTGCACAACCTCAAGAATACAACACATAGGGATCCCGCAACTGATCAATAAACATGTATCTAGGGTGACCACCTGGCATTGAAGCAAATTCTGGACAGAACTGTAAAAAATTCAGGACAAAGGGTCAAAATTCAGGACAAAGGGTCAAAATTCAGGACAAAAATTCAAGAACAAACGTCAGTTTTACAGACACACACAAGAGAGGCCATGCCTCACTATGTTGTCAGTGCATTTATTTACTGTTTTTTAACAGCACTATTTATTCACTGTGGTCTTTTTGTGATTGCCTCCTGGTATGCTAAAGTCAGGTGTCACATTACGTCCTTGTTCAGTAGCGTAGGCCAATCACCACGGCCATCACCCCTACCCAAATCTACTGATTCTTTCTTGAAGAGAAAGTAACAGCAACATTTTGATTATGTTTCTAAACATTTTAAAACCCCTGGCAAACAGTTTAGGAAACATTAAGGTAATAAACCTTATGCTAGTTTAAACAAATTTAACAAAAACATCTGGCTTACCCCAACCGCCCATGGACTTTCAACCTAAATCTTTTTTAAAGAGTCAGGGCAGATGGTGTGTGTGACAGTCTCACACCTAATGTCAGGATGTGAGGTACCCACAACTTGTCTGTAGTCTCACAGCACTAGACTGTATATCTGGGACTACATTTAGCTCAGAAATGGGAGCCCGGACTACCAATCAAAGATAATAAAAGAGGAGGATGAAATTGAGATCAAATGGGAGATCCACAGCAAGTGATTCAAAGGGTTGTTGCTCAGAACTGGATAAGTATGGAAGAGAAGAACAAGGTGGGACAATTCCTAAAATCAGACAAGATGGGTCCACCAAGACTATCGGAAGGTATTGAGTACCTAGGGAGTTGGCTCTGCACACAGGTGAGAAACAGAAGAGACACTGTCAAGTGGTTGAAGAAGCAACACCCATCCACCTTGGCAAACTCTTCTGGTACAATGGTCCGATGTTCGTGCTTGTGAAGAGTGAGCAGGGGCCAGACCCCTTGCAAGGTTGTGAAAGGTAATTGGCCGCTTTGTCCATGTCTTTAAATGGTTTTGAAATTGAGCAAAGGCCAAACTAGTGATCTGGGTTTTCCCTATGTGTCAAGTACTCATAGAATCTTCAAAATAATTGGGACGTAAATTGCACAAACAAACTGTAAAAAATGTAAAATATAATTGGTGTTTCTTTACCATATGGCACTGTTTTCCCCTTTACATACAATTAGATCTCAGATTGAACTGGGAACCAGTTACCTTTCGATACCTAGTGATTAATATTTACCATTCTCCCACTGATTTCCAGGATGAAAATCTCAGCAGAGCGTCACGGTCCCTCCAAGCACAGTTTGCTTTTAGGTCTTCTCTTCTGCTTTCAGTAGTGAGCCAAGTGGCACTAGTGAAGATGGTGTGCTACCCCAATGATAATATTATTTCACAAACCTTACCCTGCTCGTCCTTCATTCCTTCTTCAGATATGCCACAGATCTGATTTGGTTGCTTCTGCGCCGTCAGGTAGCTCTTTCCACTATAAAACTACCTGTAACTGCGGGTGGATTAGGTCTTCTGGACTTAGAATGCTATTATTCAGCTGCACAGGTCCAATGGGTGTCTCATTGGCTTTCTGCCCGACCCTCTGCATGAGATGGGGTTTATCAGTAAAGACTTTTAAGGAAGGCTTAATGCACTGCACATTGTTTCCTACTGACCATTCTACAGATCACCATCTGGGGTTATCATGCACAGCTTTCTCTTGCCTTGCTGGAACCTGTAAACTCACTGACACGAAGAAACCCTGTTCTCGTGCACTACCTTTGCTATGCCTTCCCACTCGCACAAGGCAGCTGTGCTCAGAGCAACTCCATCAGTGGCATGCTGCAGGTGTCTTAAAATTGGGGAATTTGTTTCTGGATGGCGAGCTACTAAATTTCCCAACCCTTATGGCAGACTACCATCTTCACCCAGGTCAACTCCTTACTTACAGCCACCTTAAATAATCATTAAATACCCTATTTCATGTCTGCCACCTAGCACTAACCCTACAAGAGGTGTGCCAGAAGCTCTACACCATAGGAACTGGTGGCAAACTGATAGAATGGATGTACAGACTTTTCCTGCAACATGGAAACCACTCCAGATCTTCTCGTCATACTGCCTGGGTGATTGATTTGGCCAAACCTCTGCAAGGTATGGACTAGACTAAAATACTGGACTTTCCCCACAATGTATCCCACGGCTGTCACTTTAAGCACATTCATAGTGCTTCCTTGGGAATGCACTCTGCCCATTGCTCGCCATTGGCCTTGTGGTTTGTAACTCACATTTTGTTGCTTTCAATTTGCTGGCTTTATTTGTTTTAGGCTATGCATCTTGAGTTCATTCCTTCCCTTGCCCAAACCCTATTTACAGTATCCTTCCGAGTGCTCCCTTTCTGTAATCAGGCCTGTAAATCTTGTTGTTATCTCATCACATTTGCTGTGCATTCAAAGAACAAAGTCAGATTTCAGGCTCTGATTTTGTGGGAATTTAGTGTTTACTTTTCTTTCTCTGACTTCAAGGTGAGAGGATTTATACAACAATCTTTCTCGATACCTGGGTTAGGAAAGAGTTTTTTCTATCACATGACAACATTTAAATAAACTTCAGAATATATCAGAATTAGAAGTACAAATAAAGCAGATTTTTGTTAATCCTAAACTGTGATGGAAACAAATACCGGTACCTTTATATGATTAAAACAAATCATTGTATTAGGTGATGCAATTTCCACACATCGTCTGTGCACAGTATAGTTTGATTTGAAAAACTGTACGTCTGTGCAAAAGTAATGATCATTTCAATCAAAAATGTGTTGTCTGTAATGGGAGTGTGTTACCACACCATGCATACTCCACTCCACGCTGCTCTGCACCACTGCACACTATTCTGTATCACTCCAC
Source organism: Pleurodeles waltl (assembly GCF_031143425.1). NCBI lineage: Eukaryota > Metazoa > Chordata > Amphibia > Caudata > Salamandridae > Pleurodeles > Pleurodeles waltl. The sequence goes on along the minus strand of NC_090448.1, from coordinate 744,542,420 downwards.
TTTACACCACTCCATGCCACTGCACTGCACTCTTCTCCATTCTGAACCACTCCACATTCTGCCACTGCACTCTGCTACTTCACACTATGCCTCTTTACTCTATTCTGTACCACTCTACTCTATGCCAATTCACTTTACGCCTCTCTACACCACTGCGCTCTGCTCCTCTGCACGCTATACCACTCCAGTCTAGGCAACACCAATCTAGTTCGCACAACTCCACTCTATGCCACTCTGCAACACTGCACTACATGCCACTGCACTCTAAGCTAATACACGCTGTGCTAGTGCACCTTACTCTGTAACACTCAACTCTATGCCCCTGCACTATACATCAATACACTGTACGTCACTTTAATCTACTCTGCATCTCTGCCCTCTATGCCACGGCACTCTACAGCACTTTACTCTATGCCATCACACTCAATGCCACTCTGCGCAACTCCATTCTACCCTGCACCTCTCTACTCTAAGCCACTTCACTCTACTGTGAAACAATCTACTTTATGCCACTGCACTCTGTGCCACTGCATTGTATGCCACTGCTCTCTACCCTGAACCTCTCTACTCCATGCAACTGCACTCTACTCTGAAACAATCCATTCTACGCCACTGCACTCTATGCCGCTCTGACCACTGCACTCTAGTTCAATGCACTCTACATCACTGCACACTGACACTTTACTCTGCAACACTACACTGGCCGCTACTATACTCTACTCCACTCTACTCTGTACTACTACATTCTGCACCAATACACTCTATTCCACTGCACTCCATGCTCCTCTACCCTGCCCCATGACACTGCACTCTACGTCAGTACACCCTAAACAGCTGCACTGTATGTCACTGCCCTCTACTCTGCACCACTGTACTCTGCCACTGCTCTCTATCACTGCACTGACACTCTACTCTGCAACATTGCACTCTCCGCCACTGTACTGTACACCAATCTACTCTGTACTACTGCATTCTACGATACTGCAATCTATGCCACTGCACTCTATGCCACTCTACTCTGCATCACTCCACTCTAAGCAACTGCACTCTACAACACTATGCTCTACTCTGCACTGCACCACTCTACACCACGCCACTGCACTCTGCCATGAGAGTCTACTCTGCACTCTATGCCACTGCACCACTCTGCACTACTGCACTCTCTGCCACTCTACTCCACTGCACTCTATGCCATTCTACTGTGTCCCACGCCACTCCATGCTACTGCACTCTAAACCACTGCACTGTATCCCACTGCACTGTACTCTGCACCACTGGGCTCTACGCCACTGCTCCTATGCCACTCTATTCCACTCCACACCACTATGCCACTAACTTTTAGCCATGCTGAACAGCAGCCACTCTGGTGCATAACATGGCTAAAACACATTGGCAAAGCCAATAACTCTTACGTAAACAAGACCTATTGGCTTTGCCAATGTTTGTTAGTACTATGAGGTACAGAGGGTCCTGAAAGGACTGTGAATGCGTAAGTCCTTATTTTAAATATGCATTCGATGCCTCATCAGGGGTAGTAAGCGCTATATAAATACAATTACATCATAATATAGGCTGCTACAAAATGCGCATATACAATTCTGTTAAATAAAAAAAGTGCTTCTCAAATTTGAATAATATAAAAACTTTTAGTATTAGTTATAAAATGTATAACAGTCCATTAAAACCACACACTGTACAGCTCACCATTACAGTACCTCTCTAAATGAAAATATCTTTGCCATCAGAAAGCTTCAAGTGACTCCTTTGATTAAAGTCAATGCAGGTTTCCAAGCCCCTTTGCATTTGCAGATTTACCAGTTACCCACATTTGCATTTCTTTAGGGAACGCAACACCTTGGCAAGAAGGCCTTTGCTTATTTGTCTGCCCCTCCCTCAAGGCACAGGAGACTCCCTGCCCTTCATTCCCGCTGGGGAAACTGATCTGCCGGTAATTTCGCCCTGCCTCCGTTGTCCTTTAGGTGAAAGGCTGAAATTACGGACAAATGCTGTCCGTGAAGACTTTCATCACGGACAACGGACAGCAGGGCAAAATTACGGACAGTCCGTGAAATTTACGGACGGGTGGTCACCCTACATGTATCACAGCTCCCATGGTGGCGGAAACGCTCAGTAAAGTTGGCAGCTAGCCGGCTGTGTTTGGCTCACGTGAGCAGCACAGCAGTCTGCGCCACCCTGAGGTATGCAGGCTGCAGCTGGCGCAAGCGCAATGACGCAACTGCACTAATAAGCATCGGTGATATGCTGCAAGGGTTGCTTTCCCCATGTTTGGTTGTTTTAGTGACAGGGTCAGTTCATATCAACAAACAGCAAGTTTGAAGTTATGTACCTTCATTTAACAAACAGTGCTCTCTGTGAAGTGTAATCAGTAATGCATCTGGTTGCATTAACATATGTGACAATAATAATTTGTAAAAGGAAACGAATAGAAACATGTTGACATTCTGACATGGAGCAATTTGGCAATCGTGGGTAGAGAACATGGGCCACGCGTAGCTGATGGGTTGGAAACTGACTTTGAAGCAATATATGTTATTCTTAGCTTTGGCGTAATACTCCAAGCAGCATAACTCCATCAGAGGAAGCCTGTCATTACGGACTCCGCCTCCCCTCTTTTCCAAAGCATGATGAGTATCTATCATGCTGAGCAGAGGTCGTGACATGTCAGAGTCAGGCAGCCATGCGATTTACATGAGCTAATTATACTAATGGGCACGTGCCTGGTAGCCTTAGCCAAGGTTTGCTGGCCTTGAGGGAAGGGACCTCATCAGCCCACCAAAGTCCTTTGATGTCCTTCCACTTATGATGAGGAGGAGTGTCACTGACAAAGTCAGCCATGGATGAGTCAGTTTTAAGCCCTGAAGTTCTGAGTGTTGTCTGTAAATGATGGTTGTATGTTGGAACAACGACTGCCCAAACAATAACCATGAATTCTTAGCAGCAATGAAGTCTTAACAACAAATGCCTTTACAACGAGTCTTTACCATGCATATGCCTTTACCACAAAAATGTAAGTAGTATTTCAGAAGTATAAAGCCTTAATATATATATGTATGTGTATAAATACACACACACACACATACATTATATTATTAATATATATATAGATGTATATTTAAATACACATGCATATATATTGAAAGAAACACATTAATAAAAATATCTAAAATCCTTAAACCCTAAACCCTTGCCCCCAAAAACCCATACCTGCCCTCAACCCAAAAACATGCCCTTGCCACCCAAAAACCCTTACCCACCCTAAACCCTAAAAAGAACCTTTACACCCAAAAACCCATACCCACCTTAACCCTAAAAATACCATTACCACCCAAAAACCCATACCCACCCTTAACCCTAAAAATACCCTTACCACCCTGATTCAGATTCTCAGCCTAATCCCTAAAAACACAACTACATATATATATATGTATGTGTGTAGATATATATATATATATATATATACATATATATATATATATATATTACCTACTGGTGGTCGACAGTAGGTAGTTATAGTTAGGGTCATGTTTCCATAGAAAAAGCTTTTTTTGCCTATATCTTTGGTGCCGTTTGACAAATCTGTGCGAAATTTTCCAAAAAGGTGCCCGGTGATAATTGTTGCACATTGACAGTTTCAGGCTGATCTGTCAAGTAGGGGCCGAGAAAAAGGGCGGGGTCAAAAAAGCTGTGTTTCCATGTTAATTCCCACTGGACCTTTGAACACGGCTACAGCCCAAACCACTGAACGGAATTGCACCAAATTTGGCAAAAATCTAGCTGTTGGTACACAGGTTGTGCCTATGGTTATTTGGTCCAGTAGTTTAGGAGAAAAGAAATTAAATTCATCTCTGGCTGTGAATAAATTATGCACGCAAATAGAAGCACTGTAATTGGCTGCCTACAACCTGACTAGAGAGTTGCAGCTGCCATTTTATGTTATGATGGATGGTCCCTGGGGCTGAAAATAGAAATAATAAGTGGTATAAGGGGTCATGGTGGAGGTACCCTGACCTCAGGGGTGTGATATAGGAGTGTTTGAGAGTCACATTATGGGTTTAAAATGATTTTTCTTCACCATGTGTGATATCCTCGAACATCCCAGAATATTCTAGGATATTCAGGAACATTAAAAAAAAATGTTTTTAAACTCATTCATACACTATTTCATTCACTCATACATGCACTCAGAGACTCATGCACCCACTCACACACCCACTCAGACACTCATGCACCCACTCAGACCCCACTGTTAGACTCACAGACCCACTTTCAGACCCACTCAGACACTCATGCACCCACTCACAGATCCACTGACAGACACTCACAGGCCCTATGGCCAAAGACCATGCATTGGGTTGGGAGGTTATAAGGGCTTGGCTGCAGGCCAGGCCCTGCGGGCAACCCCTTTGACCATGCGCTGCGGTGGTTGGATTAACATATAGTAATTACATTTACTCTACATTAAAAAGACATAGAAATTCACTGAAAAAAATCAAAAGTTTTATGGCTGTTATATTTAGGTTCTGAATTTACTCTTACAAAACCAGAGAAATTCAGTAGTTATAGTTAGTGTTATTTCAAGTAACCATAACTAGCACCCTAAGGTAACTATAACTCGTGCCTTCGCGAGTGAAAGGAGGGATGGATGAGTGAAAGGGAGGGTAGATAGATGGTTGGATGAAAGGGTGAATGGATGGACAGGAGTGTGAGTGAAAGGTTGGATGATGAGTAAAATGGTAAATGAAGGGATCAATGAGTGGATGGCTGGATGGAGTCAAAGGATGGATGGATGAAAGGAGTGATAGGACAAATGTAAGGATGAATGAGTGAAAGGGAGGATAGATAGATGGTTGGATGAAAGGGTGAATGGATGGACAGGTGAGTGAGTGAAAGGATGGATGATGAGTGAATGGGCATATGGATGGATGGATGGAGGGGTGGATGAATGGGTTGAAGGCTTGATGGACGAGAGAACAGATGGATGACTGAAAGGGAGGATAGATGGATGGAGTGAAACAGTGGATGGAAGGATAAGTGAAAGGATAAATGGATGAGTGAAAGGATGGATGAATGATTGAAACAATGGATGGATGGATGGATGAATGGGTGGAGGAAATGGGATATGGATAAGTGAAAGGTTGTAAGACTGAGTGAATGGATGGATGGATATGTGTGATGGATAAGTTTGAAGATGGATGGGTTCTGACAAAATGTAAAGGTGAAATAGCAGATATATCTGCGGGAAATTGGAAGGATGAAAGGATGAATGGATAGATGCTTGGATAGAAGAGACAAGCAAGATCTTTTGGGGATGGTTATGACGACTTACTTCACTTGCTTGGTGCCATAAAAGGTTTGGTTCAAAGTGGGGGTATTTTTATTTTCTAGCTACCCCTGTGGCCAGATTTGAAAAAAGTTGGAGTTATTGCTGTTCTGCAGGCCTCTCACAGGAGAAAGTGTGAACCTCTTTACTTCTGTGGCAGTTCTGTTGGCTACTTGCAAGCTAGAAGGCTGAGCATTGCAGGGGTTGCCTGCCCATGAGGGGTTGATGGCCTGCTGGGGGCTGGGGGGCACCAGGCCTAGCTGCAGGCCAAGCCCTGCACCAACCCCATGCCACGCATGACCAAGGATTTGGAACAGGGCCTGGCCAAAGGCCTTGCACAGTGGATTGTTACCATAGCTACGTATGAAAATAAAATCGTACTTTGCATTAAAATAAACAAGGAATTCACTGAAAAAAAAGGATAAAGTTGATTTACGTTTAGGTATTGTAATAAAATAGCTTAAAAATAATCTTAGAAGAAAAAACTAAGGTTAAAGTGTCATTATGGTTAGGTGAAAATGTCAGCTTAAATATAACATTTTAAACAAACAGAACTTAAATACGCCAGTTAAGGTTAACTGAAGTAATTATGACTCGCACCCTTGTCATACACTGCTAATGACTTAAAATATTACATCACTCATGACATGTTCTATGACAACTTTGATTACATCAATGTGACATTTGAAATTACATCATTGATGACAACACAGTACATGGCAGGAGGCATGAGTTATAGTTACTTAAGTTAACTATAACTGTTGAATTGCATGAGTATTTTAGAACGTCACTTGCACCTTTGTTTTTTTCAATGATATAGATAGATAGATAGATAGATAGATAGATAGATAGATAGATAGATAGATAGATAGATAGATAGATAGACAGATATTTATTTTTTGTGGAAATTTTCAAGAAACAAGCATAAACAAATAAATTGCTCTACTCATGTTATTTACACACATGAAGATGTAAGGGGATTGAGTCTGTAACGAACACATGGGAATTCTGGTATTTATGTTTTAATTGCCAAAATATTGCAATAATCTTAATTGGCTTGTTGAGTTTATTGTGTTAATACCATGATACTTTCAACTGAAGAATAGGCTATGGAATGATGCATTATTGTGAGAATATTAGCGGAACCTTTCCAGAAACCACAGCAAAAACAATTGCTCAATTCATGTTCTCAATATACTATAAGATGGCACCACTGCAAGTGGATCGAGTTTGGTGCCTCTTTTTTTTACAGGATGAACACTGTACATAGTGAGCACTTAGCTTTTCCAGGCCATATCGCAAATGAGACCATGAGTGGTCGAAACACATCCAATACTGGAACAATAAAACTCTCTTGTCACAGCACATCTTAGGGTGTGTTCTCACTGTGTGAGGTACTGGACGTTTGAATATGATCAGCAGTTCTGTCAATATATGGGCCTCCTCTAAAAGGGCACAGAAATTGGGACCAAGTTACAGTGACGTTATAGTTAGGTTGACGTTTTTACCCATACTAAACCATAGAAATTCAGCAGTTATAGTTGTACTTATTGTTAAAGTTATGTTAGGTAACTGTGACTTGCGGCCTAACGTTAATTAACTACATGAGTTATAGTTTCTTCAGTTAGTAAAGCTATAACTGCTGAATTTCTATGGTTTGTTTATGGTTAAAACGTCAACCTAACAATAACAACCCTGCAAGCTTTGTTTTTTTCAGTGAATTTGTAGGTTTTTTTACTATAAAGTATTATATTATTACCGCACCTTAATACAACCATGCACGGCCTTCAGCTGTCCACAGCGGTGGCTGGTGCTAACCCGCATGCATGCACCCAACCTCAAGCATGGCCTTCGCTGTGTGCGGCAAGTTTTGGTGTGTTGGGTGGGTGTATTTTTTTATTGAATTTTGGATCCCTTATTGATTTACACTGAGGGGTCCTACTGAATAATGCAGTGGATCGACGGATCAGCCAAAAAATAATTTGGGGGCAATTTTTTTTCCAAGAAGAGTCCCTCAGAGACCCCTCCATGTGTCTTATGGGGTCAGGATACCTGTACCCTGAACCCTTATGTCAGGTTTTTATTGTCCCCCGACCCGATGCGAAAAAGAAAACGGCCACCACAACTTTCCTCTTAGGTTGCGGCCAGCCAATCATTGTCTTGCTTATCCCAAGGATCCTCTGAAAGAGGACCCGCAAATGCTCCACATCCCTAGATATCTATATTTCTGTTTCCTTTAATACCTCCATATCTACTGAACAGATTTACACTAAAATATGAAAAGCACTCTTTCTGGAATAAGATCTAGCTTTCTGCCAAATTTGGTGTGATTCTGTCTAGCGGTTTGGGCTGTAGTCGTGTCTAAAATTCCTAAGGGAAATTGCATGGAGAAAACGTGTTTTGGGACCCCCTTTTTTTCGGTCTTCCGCCTAACAAATCACTCCAAAACCTTCCAAACAGCAGCAAAAGTGAGTGGCAAACTAGTTTTGGAAATTTTGTGATGATTCGTCAAATGGCACCAAAGCTATAGGCAAAATGCTTTTCATATAACTATGACTACCTACTGGTTATCGCCAGAAGGTAATTATATTATATATATATATATATAGATATATATATATATATATATATATATATATATATATAGATAGATAGATAGATAGATAGATAGATAGATAGATAGATAGATAGATGTGTGTGCGTGCGTATTTAGGTATATACACAAAGTCTGATTTAACCGTTTTAAACAAACAACACTGCTTTGTGATGACAGATAGCTGGGCTTAGCAATGTGTGTGTGGCGAGATGCAGTTTCTTTTATTTTTCTGTGCTGTTTCCTGGCACATTCAGCAGCTGAGTGGTGGAGCTGAGTGGTGGGGCCAGGCCAAATAGAACTGGGGCACAGGCCTCGTCAGGCCACCTTCTAAAGACACCAATGTTAATATTAGTGAAGGATAAGGTTCTGTTGTGGAAGCTGTTCAGAAGTTGTTTCAGAAGCACCTTACGCTATGGGCAGCTGGCCAGAGCCCCCTGCCCCATTTTAAATTATCTTTCATATGATGTGAATTTGCTTTTGCAATCAATACTATCACTATATATTTTTACTTTTAATATAACCCTGAAAAATAGTTATTTTACACCTCCACATAAGGTCAGCTGGTCACTGAAGCAGAGCCACCTGACACTTCCAATACAGTGTTATTTTATGAAGAGTGAGATGATGACTATAAGAATCAATTGGTTATATTCATTCCACCTAAATGAAGATACGCTCTTATTGATGGGTCTCACAAATCAGATATATCCCCTTTTTCACCCAGTCAGTTTGGCACAAGAAAGATCTTCAGTGCTATATTATGTCCAAGCATCAAGCAACGAAAATATGTTGTTTTCTGTTATTAAAGCTACTTCCTTTATTTGTAAATTTTGGGGCCCCACCTCCTAAATCCATTCTATTAGGGAACAAGTGATCCTTTCTTCAAAGACCGAGAGATCACCATCTTATTCATACATGGCTATAGACTTGACTCAGGTGTGAAACTCCCGATTTGTTAAGTCAAAAATGGCATTATTTTAGATGTTCCTCCTCTAAAATTGCTATTGTTTCAAAATAAGGTTATGGGGAAAAACATTCCTCCGTTTTTTTCAAAAACCTCCCACTTCCGAGTTTTAAAACGTTGGTGTGTGTGTGCCTATTCTGCATAAAGTTTTCCAATCCCATCGCTGAGGTCTGGTGTGTTGTAACGGCCAGAGATACCGACTCTGGAATTGAGTGAGGAGCATATTCACAAGCCCCTAGCGCCAACTTGCTTGTAAATAGGGCACAGCCATGGTGACCTTTGGTGGGGCAGGGGCGATGGAAGAAAAGTGGCCATGGGCCTATTTACAACTTTCTGGTAAATATGCCCTAGTTCGAGTCTGGGCTTCGCTCAATATTCTGTGCAAATTACGTAAACCCTCCGAGCAGTGCCTGTAAAAACGGGAATGTGTAATGTAACTGGTGCTTATGTGAAGCGCTCCAATACCTTCGGTCGAGTTTGCGATTTATAAAAATGCCAAAACAATTTAAAACAAACAGTTTAGCGGGTCAAATAGAATGAGGGCCTAAACATTCCCGTTTGTGTATTAAAAAGAAACGATGGATATCATTTATTGTATTGTGCTGCCATCTGCGGTCTAATTATGTATAGTGCACCATAAAAGATGAAAGCCCTAAAATAACCAGCAATGTCGTTTACAGACTGGTACACACACGACAGGGTCATGTACTCTGTCATGTACTCTGAGTAGGAAGACCTTTGCAGCGCAGAGAAGGAGATAAAATAGACTGGCTCGTACGTATATTTCTTAAAGTACCACACTGTCAACCATGTCTCTACAATTCCACAGAAACTCCTGAAAACATCCTCAGGTGTACATTAGAGGTGCCGGTTGAGCTGTACACTTCAGGGCGGTGCGTAATTCCATTGGTGCAGCAGGTGCAGTGGTACTGGGGCCCACAGGTTTAAAGGCTCCCCTGAACCCTGAATATGAATGCATTTCACAGTTAAAAGAAGCAGCCCCATTTCTGGTGCTCGTGCTCCAAACAGAAGCATGGCAGCGCATTTGAGTATCACAAAATTAATCCTGCAGAAGCACCTCTCATCCCCTTGAGACACAGATCGCCCTAAGTGTAGGACGTCACTTAGCTAGACAATCGTAGTGAGACTGCAGGGCTATAAATGTGAGCCATCACCAGCGCTCAACCTTGGTATCGTGGTGGAGAACAAAACCTACTGTTCATAGATATGGGGTATGCTGCTACAACACTCCAAACAAAAATTATTGTTGAGGAGATAAAAAGCTCGCGATTCTAAACCAAGTTAGGATGAAAGGAGCAAAAAATTTATCAATTGCCGAAACAAAGAAGAATATTGTGGAAAGGGGTCAAAAGTTAACTGTGCCCATAGGAAGATCTAGAGAATCTAGTGAGAAAATCAATAGAAAATGGTAAAGATCTTAAAATGTGAAAGTCCCGTTGTCAACTGTGGGGCGGCCCTGTGTCGTGGGGCCACGCAGGTAAATGGGGGCATAACAGAGCTCTTCTGTTCCCTCAGCAAGGGGGGGGGGGGGTCGGCAGTGGGCGGGTCCTTGCGCTTTCTGAAGAGCCGCACTTCACCAGGCCTCGTTGGGGGAGGAGGCAACAGCTCGCAGGTGAGAGTGATGCCACCCATTGTCACGGCACAAAGCTCCACAGGCACTCCAGTCAGACGGTGGGCCCTGTAGTGTCCTACTGGACACGTTCTAGTGTTTTGCCAGCCACTCGGCTGAGGGCTGGCCTTCCATCTACACCCCACACCCACCCAACACAAGCGTCACCGGTCAGGTGACCCTGCCAATAAAAAGGGCCAGGCGCACATGCCCAGGACCAGTTCTACCAACCATGCCACTGTGTTTGTGTGACTTACTTTAGTAGCATGAGGGCCTAGGGCCCTAACTCTACAGGCCCATCTGCTGTGTGGCACCATTGTCGCTAGTTGCCGGCTCTGTGGGGGCTGGGGTCACACAATGTGTGCCGCGGGCTGCTGCTCGGCTGTGGTATGCTTACCCTCTTCATCAATGTGGCGCGGCCCTGTGTGGCGGGGCCACACAGGTAAACTGGGGCACAACAGAGATGACTAGTGTCGGGAGCTCCTGACACCGGTTTGTTTTAATAAACACTCAACACACTGTGTGAATATTATGGGTCGTAAGGCCCCGGGCTGCAGCTATATGGCACTTGAACAGCTAGTACATGCGTGCTCTCTCGAGTCGTGCCGATGTCTGCCACACCCCTGGCCACACCCTTTTATTTAGAAACTGGCATTATTTGACTGTGAACACACCACAACATGCAGTCACAGAATGGGAGAACAAATAGTTATCAGTGTGATGTTTCAGCCCCTTCATTCCCACTTACAGTGGTAGTGTCCAGCAACCAGTTCCGTCACTGGTCCGCGACACTACTTTCCTCCTAAAATTAAACAACAGAAATTCACAACAGCACATTACACATCCAGAAAATGATTGCGCAATTTCACAGAGGGGGCAAGGTTACTGTGTAAATTGTATTTGATGACCGCTGACCTCCCTTGGTCTGCGGGGTGTCCCGGAATACTCAAAGGGTCAACCCCTGGGTCAGAGGTCGGTGCGACATCAACAGGCCTTTCAGGGGCTAGCTCGTCCACAGCATCCCTATCATGGAGGGATACACCATCATCATCTGCTGCAGGCTGATCATGATTTCGACAGGCACTGGGTGGAGGATTGAATCTTTTGAAAAGGGACACATTGCGAGTCACAATGTCTGCACCACGTTGTGCAACTACCACAGATCCAGCCCACCGAATAATTGTCCATGGGTTGGGGTCGAAAGGCATGCGGAACTTGCTTCCACTAGACGGGTCTTTCAAAAGTACAATATCACCAACTTTGAAATCGGAGGGTTTGGGTCGTCGTAGACGGCTTGCATAGCTGTTCGTGGCTAATCATCAATCTTGAATTTGATCAGGACTTATGGGCACAGGGGCCCATGACCGGTGGTGGGGAATTGAGCCAGCTATCGCCTTCCCGAATACTACGTGCCCAGGAGCTTGATTTGTGGTGGAGTGGGGAGTCTGGCGGTAACTTCGCAGGAACAAATATATTGCATAATCAATGGCTTGACCGCTAGCATGAGCAATCCGTTTGACTTTGTTTAGGGTTTGCATAAAACGTTCCACTTCACTGTTGTCTTGGGGCCCCCTAGGTGTGATTCGCCTATGTCGAACACCAACATTCGCAAAGTATTCAGCTAGCTCTCGACTTTGAAATGGAGGGCCATTGTCGGTTTTAATTTCAGAAATAAGACCGTGGGTGGCTATGATCTTCTTGATGTGAGGTATCACTACTTCGGCTGTAAGAGCATGTATGATCTCTACTTCTGGGTACTTCGAGAAGTCATCAATCAGGACCATGGTGTGACGGCCATCGGGAGGCTTCCAAAATCGAGGCTAACGGAGACCCAGGGTGACTCGGGACTGGGTTCAGTTTCAACTGAGAGCGGCCGGTTGGGCTCTTCGGATGCTTGGCACCATTCACATGACCTCACCACGCCTTCCACTTGTTCATCAATGAGAGGAAACCACACTTTGGATATCAGGCGGCTTTTAGTTTTGACCATGCCTTGGTGGCCATGATGAGCTAGCGGCACTACCCTTTCGGTGAGAGAAGAGGAATGACTAACCAGCATCCTCTGAGAAGGCATCCATGAGCATCAACTGTGAGTTTGTCACGCACATTATAAAGACTCCTGAGGATACGTTGATAGTTGGGGGTGAGACTGGGCAGTTGTCTTTTTATCACATGCCATTGGTTGGATCGGATTGCAGCCAGAGTCTGTTGAATACATTTGTCTTCGGTTGTTTCTTGGACAACATCTGTCACTGAGAGGGGTAAAGGCCTGGACCTGTCCGAGATGTATTTGACATATTCTTCTATCTCCTGTGCATCGCGCACTTCGCTATTTGAGGCTTCTCGGGGGTGTCATGACAAGTATTCAGCAGGATTGTCAGCCCCAGGACGGTATTCCAACTGGCACCGGTAGTCCTGCAGTTGGAGCATCCATTTCTCTATTCTTGGAGGGGGTTTTGACACTGTACCATTGAACAGGCGAATAAGAGGTTTATGGTCAGTTGTTACTAAGAAGGGGCGACCATACACGTAGAGGTGGAAATGTCTAAAACCCCAATGTACAGCAATTGCTTCCTTCTCTATTTGAGAATATCTTTGTTTGGTCTCAGTTAGAGACCGGCTTGCAAAAGCCACTGGGGACCAGTCACCACCATCTTGTTTTTGGAATAGCACGGCCCCTAGGCCTTTTGGCCCCGCATCGACTACGATTTTGGTCTCCTTTCTGGGGTCAAAATATCTAAGGGTTGTGTCACATGACAACGCGTCTTTAACGGCATTAAATGCTGCTTGCTCAGCTGATCCCCATGTCCACGATTCTGATGACTTGGTCAAATTCCTGAGGGGCTGGGTAAGAGATGACAAGTCCTTGATAAAACGACCGCAGTAGTTTACCATACCCAGGAAGCTCCTCACTTCGGTCCCACAGGTGAGGGGTGGTGCATCTTTGACATCTTGCACCTTTGCGGGGTCTGGTGCCACCCCATTGGCGGAAAAGATGTATCCAAAGAATTGTATTCGGTCAGTCAAAAACTCACATTTATTACGATGTAAGGTTAAACCAGATTCTTGGATCCGTTGCAGTACCTTCTTGAGTCTTAGGTGATGTTCAGCTATGGTGGGCGCATGGATTAGAATATCATCACTGACATGAATGGCGCCTGGTAGGTCGGTTAGTAGTTCGTGTATCACAATTTGGAAGACTTCAGCTGCGCTTGAGATTCCGAAGTTCAGACGTTTGTATCTCCTCAACCCTACATGAGTGGAGAAGGTTGTGATATAACGTGAGTCTTTGGATAGCACTAACTAATGGTATCCGGATCGTAGGTCAAGTTTCGAAAACCAACATGAACCACTGAGCTCACTTATGATGTCATCGATTGTAGGTGTTAGGTGCCTTTCCCTTTTGATGGCGACGTTAGGGAGGCGCATGTCCACACAAATGCGGACCTCTCCTGGTTGTTTGGGTTTTCGTGCGACTACAATGGGCGAGACCCATGGCGTCGGTCCTGTCACCTTCTCTATGATGCCTGCTTTTTCCAGATGTTCTAACTCTTTTTCCACCTGAGGTCGTAGGTGGAACGCTATACGCCGATGGCGAAGCACAAATGGTTGCACAGTCTTATCAATGTGCAGCTTAACTTCTTTGCCTCTTAGACACACGATCCCTTCGAATACTCTCTGGTATTGATCGAGTAGCTCAGTCAGCGACTCTCAATGTATGCTGAATGCAAATGTGACTACCCCCAGCTCTTCTGCTGCCTTGCAACCCAGCAACATCCGATGCCCTTCTTCGGCTACATACAGTCTCGCAGGGATGACTTTGGATTCATATGTGATGGTAGTTTGAAACATTCCTTTCAGAGCTAGCGGTGTGTTCTGCCCATATGCATACACTCTGATTTTGGCTTTGGTCAACACGGCGACTGGATTCATTCGACAAAGTTCTTCAGCAGCTAGGACATTTATTGATGCTCCTGTGTCAACAACAGCTAGAATGTTATGGGTGCCCACTTGAACTGGGCACTTTGGCAATTTCATCGCTGACTGTGCTGTGTTTCCGACGGCGAATAAGGAGTGAATTACATGTTCTCCACCTTCATTGTCATCCATGTCCATATCACTGCCATGTTCTGACTTGTCGTTGTTGCGTTAATGGTGGCGCTACCGGGACAAGCTTGTTTACTGGACCTGCTTACTTTCACAAAATGGTGCAGCTTTCCGCAGCCCGCACATTTCTTCCCTCTTGCCGGGCAGTCTGAAGGTCTGTGTGACGGACTGCCACAGAATCCGCATTGTCTCGTCGGTGGTTTGTTTGGGCGGTAATTGATCCTATTTGTAGATGAGGCGACGGCATTAACAGTTTCCTCTTTTACTGGTCTCTGTAGGGCTGCCTCCATATGAGATGCCCTGGCTTTAGATAGTTCTTTTGTGCGTCCCATCATGAGTATGTCCGGGAGAGCCCTTACTGACTCTTCTAGGATCCGTTCTCTGAGCTTTGCCGACGCACAACCCTGGATTATTTGTCCTCTTCTCTCCTCTACCTCATCTGCGAACCTGCAGATGCTGGCCAAATTTCTGAGCCTCATGTGGAACAAGTCAATTGACTCTTCTGCTTGCTGGCGCGCTTGCCGAAAAACGAAACGCTCATAGTCTGTATTTGCCATGGGTTCGAAGTGTCTGTTTAGGGCAGCAATCAGAATGATGTGCGTCTTGGGGGTGTCCTCCAGGAGGTTCTTGGAGATTTTGTAAATGTCCTTGCCTCCTAAGTGCAGGAGCATTGCATTCTTCTGAGCGTCCTCTACCTTGGTGGCCTAAAAAAATAGTAGGACCCTCTCCACCCAGTCTCTCCACTTTGGGGCCTAAGCAGAAGGAACCCCTTCCACAATAAAAGGCTCTACAGGAGGTATTGCTGACATGGTGAAAGCAGCTGTATGTGGTCTGTGTTGGAAAAACAGAGACAGGGCAGTCAAGGTGTCACTAGATGTGTAGGAGCAATAAGTACTTGTTAAATGTCAGTGATGGGTAGCACAGCCTTTTGGGGGCTCAGGATACGTGCTCTGATGTGAACAAGCAAGGTAGATCGTCTGTGGAGTATTCGAAACTATGCTGTGGCAGAGAGCCAGCGTGGTGGTAATCACAAAGATTCAGATCTGAGAGCCGGGGTGGGCGGGGCCTACCTTCCATGTGCGCGGTGTGGAGCGTGCGTACTGCACGCGATGAGGCCTAGCACTCTGGAGTTCACAGGGCAGGCTCCGATGCTGTCGGCTCGGACAGCTGCAAACAGCAGCGGCGGCGTCACGCTGGAGCGCACAACCTCAGGGCAGGCAACACTGCAACATGTTGCTACCGTGGCACGGGCACCCCTATTGAAACAGCCGCCACTGGGGATTAACACGCCAGGTAAGGCACACTCGTCGCCAAACATGTAGTGTTGGGAGCTCCTGACACCGGTTTGTTTTAATAAACACTCAACACACTGTGTGAATATTATGGGTCATAAGGCAGCGATACGGCACTTGCACAGCTAGTACATGCGTGCTCTCTCGAGTCGTGCCGATGTTTGCCACACCCCTGGCCACACCCTTTTATTTATAAACTGGCACCATGTGACTGTGAACATACAACAACATGCAGTCACAGTAGGGGAGAACAAATAGTTAACAGTGCGATGTTTCAGCACCTTCATTCCCACTTACAATGGTAGTGTCCGGCAACCAGTTCCGTCACTGGTCCGCGACACTAAAATGACTGACTCATTAGTAGGGAGTACAACACAACTGCACGAGGCACAGCGCATTTCTTTATTTAACACCTCAGCAGAATCACAAGAGAGAGCGACAGAGTGAGAGTGAAAGGGAGAGGAGAGGGAAAGGGAGAGTACACAGTATCATAACTACATGGATACCAGGTCCATCGAAATCTGGAGCATCATCCATCTTCTTAGCACCCAAAATCTCTGAGTCTATGGCTGGGGGCCAGATTGGGCCGTAAGTGATACCTCTTGCTACGGCCTACTGTGTCATCCGGCCGACTTACATTGGTGGACAGCCCGGGGCCTTGACTTGAAACTTGTCCACTCTCCGGCATATCATTCTCCATCATTTCATTGCCTTCCCCTTCATCCACTTCCTCAGCGTCAGCGTGGGTGCCTTCGTCGGACTCCTCCACATGCTTGAACCATGACACATTTCTGGTGACCCACTGGTCTCCCTTTTGGGTGGTCACCATGGTCCCTCGCACCACCACCACTTTCCACAGTCCAGGTTCATAGGGAGTTCTGAATTTCCATCCCCGATGCCTGTCCTTGACCACTACGGTGTCCCCCACTCGCATGTCAGGGCATCTTGTCAGCCTCCGGGTGCTAGCCTTCTGATTGGTCCTCCTTCTTCTTTCCTGAGCACTTTCCAGATCAAACTTGTTGGGCCTCCACTGGGAGTCAGCAGGAATACAGTCCCTGGGGGGTTGCCTAAACATTAACACAGCAGGGGCGCAGCCTGTAGTGCTCTGGGGGGGGTCTGCCTGTAAGCTCTAAGAAACTGTTGCATGCACCCCTCCATGTCTTCCCTTTGCTCTACCCCTATCCTCAGGGCTCTGTCCAGGGTTCACATGAATCTTTCCATATCACCATTGGCCTGCGGCCACTGTGAGGTGATGTAGAGAAGGCGTACAGCTAGTTGATCTAGATAGTCTTTAAAGTCTTTTCCGTGGAATGGTGGGCCGTTGTCGGTCCTTAGCTCCTCAAGAACACTGAACAGTGCAAATGTCTTTTCCAGCATTGGCTTTACATTCTCAAATGCTGTCGAAGGAACCAGGTGTGCTATCGGGAACCGCAAGTGAGAGTCCATTAGAACCAGCGTCAGCTGTCCGTCTGGGAGGCTGCCAAAGTCCATGCTGACCTTGGATCATGGTCGAGTGCTGGCCACTATGGTGATCACCAGAACAGTAGGCTGTTGAACAGCGGTGATAGCGCAGGTGTGATACCTCCTCACACGCTCATCAACAAGGGAGTCCATGTCAGGGAACATCTTAATTCGAAGATGAGCCTATGTCTTGGCAGCCCCTTGGTGGCCCTGAGGGCCAGCTCGATCGCTCTGTCCCACAGACAGCGGGGAAATACCAGCTTCTGGCCTCATAACAGCAGACCATCACTCCCTATGGACAGTTTATTCCCGCACCTTCCACACCACCTGCATGGCTGCGTGTTCGTCTGGGTTCAGGGAACCTATACCATCTAGGAACCGTTTCCACTGTCGTCGATCCAAAGCTTACTTTACACAGCGTATGACCAGATCTTTGTGGGAGGCTTCGGCTATCTCCTGCAGGATGAGGGCGACCGGACAGGCGGCCTATACTACCATCCTCACGACACTCTCCATTCCTTCCCTCTCATCTCCTAGTGCTTATTCCAACAGGGGTATGGCATGGTGTGGTGAAAGGTAGTCTGCAGGGTTGTTCACCCCCGGGTGGTAGATGACTTTGAGCTGATATGGTTGCAGAAGTACTTCCCACCGTTCAATCCGTGGGAGAGCCAGTTGTGGTGACTCCGCAAACATCGAGACCAGGGGCTAGTGGTCCGTGATGACCTGGAATTCATATCCGTGTACATAAAGGTGAAAATGCTGATATGCCCAGCGAATGGCTAATGTCTATCTCTCGACCTGCGCATATCGAGTCTCGACGGCTGACAAGGCCTGGCTCGCATAGGCCACTGGCACCCACTCCTGATCCCACTGCTCCTGGAGCAACACAGCACCCAGTTGGATGGGTCTGGCATCCACCACTACCTCTGTCCTTTTTCTGAGGTATAAATAGGCCATTGTGGCCTTGTCTAATAGCACCCCTTTTATGGCCCGAAGGCCTCATCCGCCTCCCGGCTCCAGTCCCACTGTGCCTTGATCCTGGTAAGTTGTCTCAAAGGTTCCGCCATGGTCGCCAGCTGAGGAATGAATCTACCACAGTACATGGCCATGCCAAGAAAACTGCTTAACTCCGTGGCATTCCATGGCACTGGTGCGAGGCGGATGGCGTCTGCCTTCTTAGGGTCTACCTCTGACCCTTTGTGGGTAAATATATAGCCAAAGAAGTCAATTGAGTTGCTGTGGAATGCATATTTTTTCTTATGGAGTGTTAGAATAGCATCTGAGAGTCGGAGCGTGGCACACAATCGGAAATGTTGGTCTTCCAAGGTATCAGAGAAGATGAAAATATCATCGCTGAGGTTAAGCGCTCCGTTGAGGCCGGTAAGTGTCTCGTTAATGGCATCTTGAAACACCTCAGCTGGGGAGGACACACCAAAACTCAGTCTTTTAAACCGCCTCAGCCCCACATGCGTAGAGAAGGTGGTAATGTTCCTGCTCTCCGGATCTAGCTCCAGCTGATGATACCCGGAGTTCAGATCTAATTTAAAAAAACACTGGGCCCTGTTCAGATCCACCACAATGCCGTTAATGGTGGGCGTGATATGCCTTTCCTTCTTTATGGCCCGATTGGGCAGCCTCATGTGAACACAGAGACGGATGGCGCCAGGCTGCTTGGGCTTGGGAGCGATTACCAATGGTGGCACCCACGGAGTGGGCCTCGTGATCTTCTCTATAACCCCTTGGTCCTCCAGTGCCTGCAACTCCTTCTCCACTGCTGGCCGGAGGTGGAATGGAACTCTCCGGTGCTTTAGTGCCATGGGTGTCACCGCAGGGTCAATATGTAACTTTAACTGTTTCCCCTTGAGTTTTCCTAGCCCTCGAAACAGTTGCGGGAAGCCATTCAGCATGGTGTCCGCATGGGGCCTTGTGGACCTGTCGTGCAAAGAAGACCAGCTCGAGGTCTTCGGCCATATGGCACCCCAGTAGGGCCCCACGGTCCCCTTCTGCAACATGGAATTGGCTTTGGTCGAGCGGCCCTGGCTGGTGACAGTCACTTCAATAGCTCCCCTCAAGGGTAGGGGGTCATGCCCATTGCAAGTGTATATTTTCATGGTGCAGGGCGTCGCCAACGGCAGGGTGATAGCTGGTCACACAAGACATTGTCCATCGCATTGACTGATGCACCAGTGTCGATAAGCACCACATCGGTGGTGCCCTGGATGTCTACCGTGCACATGGGGGTTGGACGCCACTTCTGCTGTCTTTCACCTGCAAATGAGATGACACAAATGTCCTCCTCCTCATCCTCGACATACCATGTGTTTTCTCCTTCCCCTGTGCCACCATCCGTGCTCGCGCGCTCCTCGGGCATCAGTTGTCTTACAGCCACTGTCCTTTCCGGTGACACCGTCTGTTTGAGTCTGCTTCCCCAACACACTTTTGCGAAGTGATTCGCTTTCCCACATTTGTGCAGTTTTTCCCCTTCGCTGGGCAAACACCAGGCATTCTGTGTTCCAGCCCACAGCTGCTGCAGTCCTTCCTGCCTGGCTTCTGGGGTTGTAGCAGACGCTGGGGATTCGGATGCATTTCAGGGCGTCCATCTGCTCTTGTTTTATGACCGTCGGGCGTGTCGCTCCAGGTGCAGCCACGGAGTGTCCCCGTGCCGCGGCCATGTCATTGGCCCGACTGGCCGAGAGTTTGTGGGAGCATGCCAGGTTCTGGATCTCGTTAGGCTGTCATAGTATGAGTTTTCGCAGCATGTTTGAATGGCAACCTTGGATGACCTGAACTCTGATCACCTCGTGCTGGTTGAGGCCTAAGCTGGTGCTGGCCAACTTCTGAAACCTGGCATAAAACATGTCCACTGATTCAGTATCAGTTTGCTGCGCCTGGCGGAGTTTGAACCTCTTATAATCAGGGTTCAGCTGGGGATCAAAATATAAGATCAGGGCAGCCACCGCAGAGTTGGAATCATTAGCCTCTCCTGTGTTCGGGAGTGTGCCGAAGAGCTCGTACAGTTCATCACCTCCCATGTGCAACATGAGTGACCGTCGTGCGGCACCGTCTGTTTCCCTTGTGGCACAGAAGTAATTGTCCAACCTGCCAAGCCAGTGGTGCCACCATGGCGCTGCCGTGGCAGGGTCTGCCAGTTGACTAAAGGGGGGTCCCTCCGACCGGTGATGGTGGCTGTTGGTCACAGTTTGCTGGAAGGAACTCATTGTGCTGTGAGGGTTCTATTAGTACTGCACCACTGCACTCTGTCAATGGTTCCCCCAGAGTGTGCATAGACTGTGTTTTCCCCATTTCTTTTCCTTCCTATTCCTATTCCTTTTTTTTTTGTCTGGCCATCTCACCCTGTCCTTTTCTTCAAACTGTCCTTTTTTTCACTTTGTACTTTATTTATGTCCCCACTCCAGGTTGGTGCTCACTTTGTTGCAGCTCATCTTTAAAGTGCCCCAGGCTGGTTCACGCTGTCTGCCGTGCAGGCCTTGGCGGTCGAAGCACTCCATGTGTGCTTTCCGACATCAGGCTGGAGAGAGGCACGCCCCGGTCAGCCACAGGACGGGGCAGGGGCCTTCACACTCCCGCTTGCAGCGCCGATGGATCGCTTCTGTTCCCTCTGCAAGGGTGGGTCAGCGTTGGGCGGGTCCCTGTGCTTTCCGAATAGCCGTACACTTCACCGGGCCTCTTTGGGGGAGGAGGCAACAGCCCGCAGGTGAGAGTGCTGGTGCCCGTTGTCACGGCACGCAGCTCCGCAGGCACTCCAGTCAGATGGTGGGCCCACCTGCCGTGTGGCACCGTCGCTGCTAGTTGCCGGCTCTCTGGGGGAGGTCACACAATGTGTGCCGCGGGCTGCTGCTCAGCTGTGGTACGTTTACCTTTGTCATCAATGTGGTGCAGCCCTGTGTCGTGGGGCCACGCAGGTAAACCGGGGCACAGCAGAGACGACTGACTCATTAGTAGTGAGTACAACCAACTGCGTGAGGTGCATCGCGTTTCCTTATTTAACACCTCTGCAGTATCACCGGCCCGTGTGTCTGTGTGCAGTTACAATGTATATGAGTGCCTGAGTGGCTCTCTACAGTCAACCACTGAGTGGGGCACGCATGTTGATACAGGTCTATGAGGGCACATTATCAGATAGAAGCTTGGGCTTGGACCAGTCCAAAGATTTACTTTCTGAATTCAGGCCTCATCTACGTAAAAATAGGCCTGGGAGGTATCCATTGTTGGGAAAGTGGGATGTTTGGAGGAAATACAGCTTCAGTCGTCTCTGACTTGGCTGGTCTTACCGCACCTGAAACTCCTGGGTCGGAGAATACTCGGGATTGTTGTGCGGGTTGCTCTCACTCACCCAGTAAAACCTCTTACAGCTCCACTTACATTTTCCTCCTGCATTAGAGCCTCTTTACTTTTGAGCAGGCCTCATGTCTGGTTCAGGAAGAAACAGCAGACCCACCACTCAAGAAGTTCAGGAAGGAATTAAACACTTTACCAAGTTGGATTCCTGACTACTAATATGAAATTTACTTACATCATACACGGTAATCCATTATGCCAAGTGAACCTCGGTTCATTTATATAAAAGCAATACCGCAGTTCACACAGAACGTGCTCAAGATACCTGAAGCTTTGCTTTGGCTGTGTTCATCCTGCCATGTGGCCTAGCTGCGTTGAGAATGTGTCCCCCAGCAGTCACCTAGGACAGCGGAGGGGCCAAGGATCTAAGAAGCACTAATGAGCATGAGTGACTCCCTGCAGCGCGGGACCTGCCCGGGTGCGTGCCTGGGCGAAGACCGGGCCAAGACCGGCCGTTTTAGCCTGTCATAGACCGACAGAGGCCTGGCCTCCCCTCTTTAACGCTGCTTACAAGGATTGCTGGTGTGTGAACAAAATCCATTCGGGCAGCTCATAGGTACTGTGGCTTATAAATTGATGTATTTTTCTTTAGGGTCCTTTTGCTTTTTGTGTTTGCCCATTAACTTTTAATATTAAAATGGGCAAACGGAAGGGAACAGCAGGGTCCTCGGCATGCACAGTTGGATGGTTTCTTGACACTGGCAGTTAACCTTGTGTCAAACGAGATTAAGATGGCCAAGCACATCCTTTCTCTTACCTTGGAAAACTGTGACCCTTTGATTGTGCCAATTGTGTCCCCCCTTTAAGTAGGGGTGAGCCTCTTTCTCCCCCTACCTTTGATATCAAAGGTGGTCCCGGCCCCAGAGTGTGAACATGTATGTGAACCTAGTGGTGAGGCAAGTTGGTGTGTGACAAATGTAGGAACTGATGCTACGGATAACTAACTGGATTAAAATGTGGGCCCTTCACCCAAACGAAGAAAAAAGGTGCAAAAAAGTAAACCATCAGAGCCCAAAGTTGTTACTAAAGCACGAAGACTGAATGACCACAAAAAACTAATCTGGAAGGTGATAACTTGTGGGATAGCTTGAGCACCCGATTAGGGGTTTTGTTGGATGCTAAGCTAAGGCCCATCTATGATAGACTTGAAATTATTGAGTCTAGCTTAGCAAACCTAGTTAAGGCTGGGGCAGCAGATGCTTCTTGCATACAAATACAGCAGTCATTGGGAGAGCCAGGTGCTGTGGTGGCAGCAGTGCCCTCGGGGATGGATGTGAACCTTGCAAACCCTAACACTTGTGCAGTGCCTGAGCGTATTGAGGATAATAAGCTATAGTCAAATTCCTGCAGGTGGAGTATCACAAATTCAAGCACGAAGAGGAATCCCGCATTTGTCCTCCACTGAAAAAATGTTCAGCAGGAAGAAATTAATCCAGTCAGACCTGAAGTCTTACCAGTGATCGACCTACTCTGAGCTGCGTGCCCTTATGATGTTGTGTTAGCAAATGTCCCTTGTCTTCAGAGGTGCTCTAAGGAATCCACAGGAGCCTTGAAGAACAAAGTGATTGGTTGAATTATAATTAGGGCTCCCGATTTTATGGTATTTATTTTTTTAACATTTCCGTCTGTATTTATCCATATTTATTTTTTGGCCATTTAAAAAAAATATTTATCCATATTTATTTTGTTGTTTGAAACTAAATGGTTTGAAAATAAATCCATATTTATTTAACTGGTAAAACATGTACTCATACATTGATATGCCTGTTGCCCTTTAGCAAATTAAGCAAAACACTACATCCACAGATAAATATTAGCATTATACATAAATGTATGTTAATATATGCCTGTCTTTTAGGAATGCCATCGTGTTTTTAACATCCCATGGAGTCTATCTATTTAGCAGCTGGTCTGAAATTTGTGAAATACAGAGTGGGGAATCACTCACAAGAAGAACAATTGTCTGTATTTTTCCCCTTTTGAAAATAAATAGAAACACGAAACAGATCATTTTTTGTCTGTATTTATCTGTAAAAATCAGTAAAAACAGAAAACAGAGAGCCTTTAATATAATGGTGCCAATGGAATCTCCATCGTGAGATTTTGTTAGTTCGGGGGGTCGTGGGTATAGGCCATATGGGTAAGCAATTTAAAGATGATCTTGTAATTGTTAATGTCCATAACCCCTTGGTGGCTCGTGATATCTTGGCAGCAGCCAGAGCAGGGAGGGTAAAACCTAGTCAATTCAGATTTTTTCCCCTGGGGGGTTTTATTGGGATTTAGCCCCACAGCAAATTAGTGTCACCTTCCTTAGCTCCCACTAGCAGGAAACATTTTCTCCCTGCCCTCCCTCTGCAAAACAGATTTGAATCCCTGGCTGATTTGGTAGATAAGGATTGACATTTAGGAGGGGTGGGTTATCTGGGTCCGGAGGAGGCTCCAAGGGGGGAGCATAACTGGGAGCATTATTGCCCCCTGGGTCAGGCTTATATACCTTTGATAAGGGAACAAGCATGCTCTGGAGGGGTAGGGGAAGACTGTCTCTCTGACTGATGCTGTCTGGAGTTGAGTTAGAGACAGCAGGATATGCTTGAAAGTGGGTTAATGGGTAACCCTTTCTTAAATATTCTTAGTTGGAACATGGCTGGCCTGGCATCGAAGATTCATCTTGATGCCTGGCACACAATTATTAAGGGTTATGACAGAGTGCATTTGCAGGAGACATGGTCTGTAAGGGAACTCTTTTATGATGGGTTTACTTGTTTTTAACTTCCTGCTGTCCCTTCCGTGGCAGGCCATGCAAAAGGGGGACTTGCGGCCTCGTTTAAAGTAGGCCTTGGATGTAATATTACCTGCGTGGTAAATGATAAAGAGGCGATACAAGCCTTTGAGTTGAGATGGGGCAACAAGTTTAGATTGCACGTTGTGAACTGATTTCACTGCTACTTGTAATCTGAACTTTGAACAATTGTTTGTAATGGTGGGCACGTTGGAAGGGGGAAGATACATGCTGGTAGACAGTATAACCTTGTCCTCGTTGGGGATTTTAATGCGAAATTGGATCCCTGCCCCATGCACCGTCGCAAATCTTTGATCCCCGGTATCTGGGGGTAGATCATAGCAATATGAATGCTAGGGGTAGGTTATTGAATATATACTTTGTAAATCACAATCTGGTAAATGTGGTCCCCCCTGGTGCCTCTGGGACTATTCCTACTTTCACTGGGCGGGGTTTAGGGACAATAATCAATTATATTTTTTATCACACGTATTTTAGAGTGCCTATTTAAGGATGGCGGTGTTCGCACAACAGAGTGGAGAGATCACAAACCGATCGTTTTCCAACTTAAGGTCCCTAGGTTAAATAAACAGGCGAACTCTGATAGTAGCCAGGTGTCAACCACTAAAGATGGAGGCCTTAGACTGGTTTGGCAGCATGCAGATCTGAAGCTAGTTGTGAGTAGTAGCATTGGTAGCTGTATGGATTTAGTGTCTCTTTGCTCAATGAACTTCTATGATCCTGAGGAGGTTTACAATAGGTTTGAGATTCTCACATCTTGCATAAAAGGGTCCTTCTCTAGGTCCAGGGGTAGGGCTCCTCACCATAATAACTTTTGGTTTGACAAGGAATGCAGAGTGGCAAATGATAATTTAGGCAAGGCCATTAAGTAGTCACCGAGACAAGAGGACTTAACTACTGCATGCAGAAAACATATGCTCTGGCTAGGTAAAGGAGGAAGTCAGCCCTCAGGATGAAAAATGAGGGGCTAGTATGGTTGCATGTCAGAATAAAGACCCACAGGTTTTTTGGAAGGCAGTGCAGGCAGGCATGTCATCGGACGTTTCTACTGACAAAGTTACCATTCATATCCCCCCAGACACTTGGCTGGAACACTTCACGGCTGTACACTCCCAGGATATCTCTAGTTTTGATGAAGTCCCTAGTGCCAGGGATTCAGGTGTGAAAATGCTATTTAGAGATGAGGGAGTTCTCAAAGCCATCTGGGACAGCCTGTGCAATAAAGCGCCTGGTCGGGACTGTGTCCCAGTGGACCTGTTTAAAGAGGACCCTGGGTTTTGGGCCCCCATTCTCACTTGCGTCTTTAATTCAGTTTGCCGAAAGGGGATCCCAAAGTCATGTCGCCTGTCAATTGTGGTTCCTGTTTTTAAAAAGGGCTATATTTTAACCCAAAGTGTTATTCCACGATATCCCTTCTTGACTGAACAATAAAATTAATTGGAAGGGTTGTGCTAGAACAGGTCCTTGCTTGGGTAAGCGAATGTGATGTAGTATCCAGTACAACTTTAGGAAGGGCCTAGGGACTGTCGAGCTGTGTTTAAATTTGCATCTTATTGAGGCTAAATATAAGTTGGTAAAGAGAACTGCAATAAACTGGTGTTCATGGATTTGTCAAGCACCCTTGACCTTGTAAACAGGTCGAAACTCTGGGAGATCTTCATCTCTAGGGGTCTTGGGGGGATTTGGTCTCCTTTTTAAGACTTCTTCATTAGGACATGTCGGCCTCAAAATAAATGGCGAGAATGAAGAATGTACTCTGCCATTAAAAGTTGACCATGGAGTTCGCCATGGTTGCGTTCTTGCCCCCATACTCTTTTTACTTTATAGAAAGATGTCCCGATGGTTGAGAGCAAGGTAGCACTGTTAGACAAGGATGGCGCTGTGTTTCTTGCCAGAGCGGCTAACAGTTTGAAGACCTTGATTAGTAACTTTGCTGAATTTATGAAGGACCTTGATCTAGAGACAGATTTTTTTTAAAATGTGTTATGGTGAGTGATCCGAAGAATATAAAAACTTGTTCCCTTTTGATTGAAGAAAAAAAATGGGCAAGGGTGCCAACATTTCCTATCTCGATTTGGATTTTGGTGAGGGGCGCTCCTGGTCCACGTGTATCAGTAATAGATTGTCCCGTTTTACCCGGTGCTATTGGTTACACCTTTTCGCATGCTAATGGTATTGGTAGGAAACCGGTGGGTCCTGTTTCAGAGATTTCTAAAAGGAAGTGTATCTCAATTTTGGCATATGGTAGGGAGTATGGGGATACAAAAATGCCAGGAGCCTTCAAGAGGAGGAGAATTAGTTTTGCAGCCAATTGTTGTGTGTCCCCCAGTCTACTCCTCATTTTGTTCTGGACTAGGAATTAGGTCTTGAGTTTGTGCATGACCCCATCGGGGCAGTTCTGGTGGTCCTTTGGGGCTCAATTTGGACAAATAACGAGGTAGACCTTAAAAGGGCCATCATCCGTGATTATGTTGCTTGTGACCATGGTTTAAACATTCCATAGCTAAAATATATTAGAAATACCATCCTGGCCTTGAGAAGTTCATCTTTGTTCGAGTTTCCAGGTGCTATTACGAACGCAGATAAAACCTGGGCCCTAGATTGCCTTATTTACTTTTTGTTCAAAACATGTACGAACGTAATATTTTGACGCAATTTAGAACACACTGGAATACATAGCAGTTTGCGATTTCCTGATAGTGAATCGCAAAAATTTGCAATTAAGAAATCAAAAACCTCTAGGTGCATACATCTGGCCCCTTGTTCCTAATAATGTACTGAATACAGTAGCGTGCAGCAAGTTTCACATTATTCCTAATGTGTAGCAGGTGAGCAATACCTTGCTCAGAACACTTTATGACGTTGGCAATACAATACAACCAATGTGTTATTTTTATGTCATTTCTACTCTTGACAAGAATATACTTTCTTTTGAAGTTAAAGAAGAGGAAGTTTTCCTGATTAGAGGGTTTCTGTTTGCTTTCTCCCCTGACACAGAAGCACAAGGGTTCCAGGATCTCAGAATCTAGGCAAGTATTCATCTTTAATGGCGGAAGGGAGTCTCTGAAAGGAAGCTGCAATTTTCCTGCTGACGTCCTCACCAGAGCCAGTGGCAGGAAGAATCAAATGGCTATTAATGAGCAGAACGTCAGTGGAGAGAATAGCTCTACTCCTCATGCATTCCTGCTTTGGGGCATGCCGAACCACCATTGTCCTGCCTGTGCTGCTAGTGTGCCATTTGCAGGCAGACCAGACAGTGGAACAAGGCCCACAGAGCCATGTGCTTCTCTGGCGTCTCTTCCTTGCTGAGGTTCCGATTCACTACCTGCATTTTGTAGTAGATAAAATAGTATATTGTGAGTTCCGTTTAGCGCCCAGATTTGGCACCCCTATTTTAGCTCTAGGCCTGTTCCCTTTTACACACATACACGTTTTATATGTTTCTTAATTTTGTTATATTTTAGCACAGCTTGCTTTTCAGCTTGGCTGTATTTATATTATAATAAGTCCCTTTTCTGAGAAAGCATTGTTGTTCATGTTTTAAATTTATGAGTCCTTTGCACATTTCACTTTGTGTCCTGCTCAATGTTGTCATGTTTGTACATTATAGCTTTACCCAGTATTGTCACTCCAAGAGTTACAGAGTCAAACCTCAAATCCTAGACGTATCATCACGTCAGGTCTATTCATTGAACACAGCATATTTTGTTATCTAAACAAAGCATAGGCCAAAGGTGGGTAGAGGGCATTCCAGCCATGGTCATTTGGAATTTACATCCATCCACTGACAGCTCTGCTGATCCTGGCCTTTTCTTTCTAAACAACCGGGAGGACTGCCAGCATAGTGGTGTTAGCCAGTCAGCTTGTCTCTGTCTATGGAAAGAGCCCCAACCCCATACATCAGTGGTCCTCAAACTTGCTAATGCCAGCAGACAACTATGCTCTCAGGTTTAGACATTAGAGTGTAGGTAGGAATCACTAGATCTCATGTTTAGATCAGGATGGTGGGACCTTTTATATGTTTTACTCTAATGGTCAAAATCATCAGTGTATTATGTTTCATCTGCCTAATAATCACAGCTCATGTTCTTTATCATCAAGTGCAATTGCTTCAATAAATATTGAAACTTACCCTGCATCTCGTTGCCTGGCTCTCAGCATGTGTGAGACTTTGTGTAACTGAGAGAAAGGGGCATGATATGTTCCACCACGACTTCCCTGAGAAGTCAGAGTGTCATGTTTCTAGGCTGCCAGAAATCACCTTTGCTTTCTAGGTTTGGATGACGTAGTCAGGCCTTCAGGTTTCAGTCAGTGTGGGATACAGTGTGCTGCCACCCTAAACTAAGCAGTCTTTCCCCAATGTAAGAGTCCTATGACAGTATTGCAGTAATACTACTCAAGTACTAATAAATGCAATTCATAAAACCACAACTGGAGACCTCCACTTCTACCTCTCCTATCTTTTTCTGTGCAGAGGTCTCTGCCAAGGTGATGGAGATCTTTACACATATAGGCAAACATTTTAGGAGTGAATGTGGAGAAATGGAAGGAATATCAGCTAATAAATGGGATGGGTTTTGAGAAATTTAAGGAAGCCTTTAGGGAGGGGCGTGTCAAAACAAACGCACCCTCAAAAGGAAAGACCATTGATCTGCACAAACTACACTTCTAAAGTTACTACGGATCTGAAAGTGTAAACACATGATCAAATGTACTCCAGCCCAGCCTTGGGGTAAGTCAAACACCACTAATGGCCGACCACGAGTAATACAAAATGCTCCCATATAAAATAATGGAGGCAAGGAAATAAAATCATACCCCATAGCAACTGACATTGAATTCATTAAATCAGTTTGACTTTTAAATGATACCTGTGGGGCAGATTTGCATATAGACAGACGGCCCACCATTCTGCCATGGGTACTGAGTAAATTACACCATCCCTATGATGAAGAGACCAGCCATCAAATTTATAAATGACCATCAAGCAGGCTGTCATTTATAAAGCATTGGCAGGAACCACAGTCATGGCAGTTTTTGTCAATGTATCTCGCTGTTTGGTGCAGGGCTGCAAAAGAATGACTCAACCTGCACCAAACAATTTTATTTTTTTATTTTCAAAAACAGAATCCCAAAAGGGGATTTTCTTTTTTAAAATAAAACATATAATACTCCCCCTGCCAGGGGTCACCTCTCAGGATGGAGGGAACAATATTAGTTGTTTTTTACTGTCCTTCACCACCAGGGTTTGCCTGGGGGTGATGGGAAGTAAAAATGGCTACATGTCCACCTATCCAGATTGGGTGGATGGACACATAGCTGTTTCTCTGATGGCCTTTACTCCGTCTAGACATTGGAGAGGTTAGACTATGGCAGTGACAGAGTACTCACCACCATAGCCAACCAAAGGTCAGACCATATTTAAATTGGGCAAGAGAACCTTTATATTGGCAGTTCGTATACTCCATCACCTTTGCGACGGACATACTACCAACATTTAAATTGGTCTCTATGCTATCTCTTTCTCTAGCGATATATATTCATGGCATCGGTGCCTGTGATGGGTGTGCCACCATCTTAAATGTTTTAAAACCACAGGATAAATCCAAAAGACAGCACTCCATTGCTGGGCACACATTTCAGCTACAAAAAGCCTTTGTCAAGTGTCATGCCCCATCCATCATTGAAGGAATATAATAGCAAAGTCATGACTATGAACGACAGACTACTTCTTCACACCAAGTAAAACAAATACAAATAATTTGCATAGAATCAATTCATAATTATGAATTCATGAGGGACATAAATCAATGTATACAGTAATTTGCAACTATACCATATTACCACATGAATGTGTTTATCCGGTGTAACCTAACCTGCACTCACAGTCAGAATTACATTGCCCATGAATCAATGGAGAAGCATTATGTTCCCAATTCACTTACAATGAGACACTCAAAGCAAATAAATGATGATTCAAATAATATGTGGGTATGGTCATGCATGGTAATTGGCCTGCTTCCCAAAAAATGCATATAAGCTATTACACACTGACTCTGTTTGATGGACGTGTTAGAGAATTTAAGTCCAAAGTAATGAAGATATACCCTGGTTCCCATTTGATATTGTGAATTATTTTAAGAACGGTTTAAGAGTTCCGCATTGCTCTTTCAGTAAGATGGTAAAGTAGAAATGAAGGGAGTCAGAAAATAATCAAGATATATGGCTGTGTCCTCTTTTAACCCTCCATTAGAGGACACTATTTGTCTGCCATGTGATTTCATGAAATGTTTGTGAATCTTTCGGAAGAAGTAGATGGTAGGTATACATGGTTTATCCGTTGTGAGAAATTATACTCGCCATAATCGATGAGTCCCTGGTTGCACCGTTTACAGAGTAACTCATGATGGATAAGTATTTTTTCTTGATATTCTGTCACAGAAATTATTTCATAACAACGTATACCTCTCAGTTGTCTTAGGGTCTCTCATCTGTAATCCTCTGCATTCATTATCACTATATTCCCACCCTTATCAGATGGTTTTGCAATTATACTCCGGTCATTGATCAGGGCATAAACTCCTTTATTCTGCTCTAGGCTTAAGTTTGTAATTTATGTAATCTTTATTCCCTCTAAGCTACATCATCTCATTTATGACCACTTCATAAAAGGTGTCAATGGAGTAATGGGCTGTTTGAGGAATAAATACACCCTTGGGTTTGAAATTGCTATATGAAGCACCATCTATGCAAAAGCCCATTTCTAGTAGTGCTTCCCTTGTGGTTGTTTTCCTGGTCAGAAATCAAATTGCATTCTAGACCAAACAAATCTACAAAGTTCTCTATCTCCAATCATAAAAGTATACAAACTAGATTCTATATTTTCTTGTACAAGGTGTATTTCTAAAAATGAAATCCTACAGCCTTTCCTTTCAGACTCCCTGTACTCCAGCAAGATTGTCACATAATTAACTTTACTTTCCTCTCTCTGACTGCAAAGTAAGAGGAGCTTGTGAACACCCATCTCTATGTTAAAAACGAGCAGCGATCTTGAAGAAAACTAGGTAGATGGGGGGATAGACTGCAATGTATTCAGGATATTGCTAACAGTAAAGATCACATTTTAGGTGAGTAATGACCTAGAAGAGAAAGTTAGCAAAGTTTGTTCTTATGTCTACAAGTTGAGTGGGAGGGCAATCAAATGTTAATATAAAATATTATGTCTCAGCATTAGAAAATACAATGCATCATGTGAGTTAATACTCCTTAGGGTGTACGTTTGAGGGGAATGGAATAAAAGCGGTAAAAGGTGTAGGACATATGTGTTTGTTTTGGTATTCTAATCTGTGGAACATCTGACCAAGTGGAGCATGACTGTATGATACCCCATGAGAGGAGAAGTTAAAGGCAAGTGAATGGTTCCCTTTACTGGACTACCAATGGGTAAAACCTGATATTGAACATTTAATAATGAACTACAATAAACATTGTTTCAAAGACAGACAGGAGGAAATATGATTTCAGTAGTGATAAACATGTCATGTACTATACTCAGTCTGCAGGCTGTGGAAGTTCTGCATGAACAGTATTATGTCTAATACACCAGCTGCTGACCTGCAGACAGATTCAGCTGAAGTGGTGATCGGAACTTGTCTCGTCCTCTGTCTTCTGTGTTTCACCACCGCTCTTAGTATCTTCTCTTTATTACACTGCATTTGTTGATTTTTGTCCTGGTGTTGGGGCACCCTTGCATGTTTTTCAGAGTTCTGCTGGATAAGAGGGTCCTCTTCAGTGGCAGGGAGATCAGAGGGGCATTGTGAAGTGTCCATGGCTCCTTCATGTAGTTCATCTAAAAAGGCATGCAGTTCCAAGTTTCTTGATTTTCCATCCACTGTAATCCACAAGCATGTTGGTTTGAAGAGGCCAAATTTTATGATCTATTTGCGAAGGAATTCTCACATGGAGAGGAAAGCCTTTCTCTGATCTAAAATTCTGCTGCCACCTGTACCTTGTGGCCATACAAATCATAGGGTTAATGTGCTGTTTTCTTCAAGATCGCTGCTGTTACTGTGCTATTGCTGCGATCAGGATTTGGCAGGCCTGTTGGTGCCTGAGGAATCAGGCAATAAGTGGTCTTCGTCCGGATGGGACTGAGGCTCGTCTTAGTCTTATTCTATGTGCTCTTTGTATCTCAAGCGGAGGCGAAAAGTTAATACCTAGTAGAGTTGGAAGAAAGCTGCAAAGAAAGCAACTAACATCTGTGCCTTCTGCTTTTTCAGGGATCCCAAAAGAAGGGTACATTATCCCTACGGTTTTGGTCCTCAAGGTCTATGACTTTGATGCGCAAAGCACAAAGCGCAGATTTCTATGTGGCTGTCTGGTTGGAGCTCAACTTTGGACTCAAGAGAGAACACGTGGTAATCAAGCTTCTCTACCTTGTATTGGAAACTAGAGCTCTCAGCACAAATTGACTTTGTCTCAGTGGTGTGGTCAGTAATGTTCATGTCCATCGTCTCCTTCCTATGACCCACTGAACTTATCTCTTTCAGGATCACATCCATTATGGACTCTGCAGGTCCTTATGAAGAGGGTGAAGGTTTATTTTGTTTATTTTGCGAGACTGCCTCTGTAATAAGCAGCTGATTTCCCAGATGCCTTTCTGGACCTGTGTATCCTATTCTTGATAACAAACGATATTCCAGTATGGATAGCCTGTGTCTCCACCTTTCTAACAGAGGGTGTCCATTTAGTACAGGTTTATTTAGTGACATCCACCGTACCTGAGAGGGTGCAGATTAGTAATGAACCAGGATACAAGAGTATATCTGCAATATTTGGGCTCAGGAATGAATGCTTGCTGTGTTTAGCAGATAATGCAAATCCGCAGTTGTCTATGAGCAGAGAGGTATTCAACATTATAAGCGATATGCAGACTGCATCTGGTTGTGAGCACCTAGAGCCAAAGCGTAACATTTGCTATTGGCCCTGATAAGTCTATCAGAATCCTGACATGGAATTGAACTCATTACAAGATGATTAAGAAGCCAAGATGACTATGCTCCTTCCAAAGAGAACATTTCTAGCTCAGTTATTTGAGGAGAGGGAATAATCTGCTTTAGTCGCTATGCCTCAGGTGTTTGCTGCTGATTCTAGCTTTCTATTTTAACAACTGCCAAATGAAAGGGAGCATTTGTGGTCTGTACAGTAATGTTCAATAAAGTTTGATAATACTCTGAAGAGGACTTTACAGTAAATCTCAATGTTTCTTCATTAGCCTGAGTTGTCTATACAGTTCTTCCATTCAGCCCTAGGCCTTGTAGCTTCTTCCTTTATTATGTTATTATTGTATTAATATTGTTATTATTATTTGAGTTCTGGTTGGAGAAAGTTAAAATTAGTTGAAGATATTGTGGATGCAAGCCATTCAAGTGTAGACCTGTTGACTACAGCTAATAGGACGCAGTAATTATCCTGCTTGTGTAATCAATTTCTGGCTCACAAAGTATTGTGTTTATTTTCACATTGTTCTCTTATCTCTCACCACCTTAACTCTTCCCTTCCTCCTTTTCCCTCATTTCTTCTGATCTTGGCTAAGCCACCTTTTTTCCCTTTATCCTGTGTATTTTCTTATTTGTTTACCCACCAACCCCCCACCCTTCTCCTTCTCCTTGTCTGTTCTAGTCTGCCCTTTCAACAACATACCATAGACTGTCAATAGGATTTGATTAACATTCATGCATTTTTACAACCTTCTGACTCTTCCTTTGACTCTTGTGATCCCTCCTGACTCTTCCTTTAAATCTTGTGAGCTCTCCTGGAATGACAATGGTCTTACCCACTACATTAAGAGTAAATAAGTGTTCTCTTATCTCAACTCCAAACATGCTAACATAGCTCTTCCCCAGGAGATACACCTTACCAAGAAAGAAGCGGAGAAGCTTCAGCAGGACTTGGTGGGCAAGGAGATACACAGTTGTTGCCCTCTGAGAGAGGCGGATGACTTACCAACTCCACGGATACACATCCTGTGCTTAAGACTTGGGTCAATCTGGAAGGTCGTTATGTGTGCGCCAAATTAAAAATCAATGGTGAGGTTCTATGCATAGGTTCATTATATGCACTCACATGTTCAAAGTGTGCCTTCCTTCTTTAACTCACACGAGTATTGACGTAGATAGATACAGTCAACATCCATATAGGCAGGGATTGGAACTTGGCCCAAGATGTATTCTTAGACTGCACAGGTCCAATTGATGTTTCAAATAATGCTGATAGGGCCCTTCTAGGAGGTCTTGTGAGTGACCATGGCCTCCGCGATGAATGGCATCTTATGCGTCCAACAGACCGGGAATACACATATTTGTCCCCGGCCCATGGTACACAATCATGGTTAGATTTTTTCCTGATGGCCCACCATTTAATTCCTGTTTTCTGTGAGACCTCAATATTAGAGAGCGCACTTTTAGACCACACACCTATTACCCTGGAGGCTGATTTGGGTTTGACCCAGCTAATACGCAAGCCCTGGCGTTTCAACGTAACTCAATGTAACCATTCAACAGACAAAGCACAACTTGAAGCTCATATACATATTTACAGAGAGGATAATTATTCAATTGACTCTGTGCTGACACTGTGGGAGGTGGCGAAGGTGACCATCAGGGGACAGCTGATGAAAGATTCAGCCCTGTTCAACAAGCAGAGAGAGGAGCGTCAGAAAAAATTAGAAGCAGATATATCCCACCTCATAAGTCTGTTTACAGTCAATCCTTCCACTATCACCAGACGCAGCCTTGGAAAAGCGCGCATGGACCTTCATATCCTTGTCACCTCTAAAGCAGAGTATGCGCTACAAATGTTGAAATATCGGCAAAATAAACAGGGAGGGAAGATGGGACCTCTTCTGTCTGCCCAGCTCAAGCAGAAGGAAGCGAGAATGGCAATTCCTGCTATTATCACTGACTTAAGGGCACTGGTCATCAAGCCACAGTAAATTGCAGATGCAGTTGGATCCTACTACATGACCATCTACTCCCCATAAATTGTTTGGGAAGCAGATCGTATAAACACCTTCCTGTAAGGTATTCACTTACATTGCCTCTCAGAGGGCAGCAGGAAGTTGTTTCAGGGCGAGATATCCAAAGAGGAAATAGAGCATGCCATCTCAGTTCTACCCTATCACAAAGCCCCTGGTGAGGATGGTTTCCCAGCAGAGTTCTATGTGTGGACCAAACCAGAGGTAGTAGATCTTCTATATGAGGCCTTTGCTGAAGCTGATTGTTCAGGTTCCTTGGGTATATTGTCCGACAGGGTGCTGATATCCGTCCTACCCAAACCAGGAAAAAATCCTGTCCTTCATGGAAGCTATCACACAAATCCTTGCTCAAGTGAGGACATCAATATATTGCCCAGCATTCTAGCAACTTACCTTAAGCGAGTCATACCTTCTCTTATTGAGCATTCACAAGTGGGGCTTGTACCAGCTCACTCATCACGTAATGACCTCCGCATGTTAGCTCATGCAATGTGGTTGCCAGAGGAACTCCCGGATGAAGCGATGGCACTGTTGTTGGATGCAGAAAAAGCCTTTGACAGGATAGAATGGGACTATTTGTTTGCCACGCTTTAGAATTTTTGCCTTGGTGAAGCCTTCCTCTCCAAAATGAGATGTCTTTACGATTCCCTCTTGGCACAGTTCAATTGTGGTGGCTTTCTTTCAGACCCCTTCCCAGTCCGTAGAGGTACCCATCACGGTTGCCCACTCTCCCCCCTGTTATTTCTCCTTGCAATGGAACCTTTGGCAGCGTCCATGCGCCAATTAGATCGGATAACAGGTATTCCAACACCCGGAGGTCCTTTGACATTATATCTGTATGCAGATTATATTTTGCTTACCTTATCAGCTTTATCCTCCTCCATCCTTGCAGTGTTTGAGACTATTAACATGTTTCCTGCGGTATCTGGCTACAAAGTGAACTGTGGAAATAGCGAGGCATTGTCGTTATTGCAGTTCACCACCTGCGCCGTCATGGCCAATTGCCCATTTCAGTGAAAGAATTACCAGCTTAAATATCTGGACATTCTAGTAAATAGGGGCAGGGAACGCATGGTGGTGGACAACCTGGACCCATTTATGGAACAAATGCAAATGGACTTCGCAAAGTTGTCCCACTTAAATCTCTGTCTCTGGGGATGGATTCAGATGGTGAAAATGTTTATCCTTCTCTAAATCACATATGTTCTAGGCACGCTTCCCCAATTAATTTCCCTCTCGACCCTCCATTGAATATGTAAGAACATTAAAACCTTCATTTGGGGCTCAGCAAGAACTCATCTGGCAATTTGGAAG
Source organism: Pleurodeles waltl (assembly GCF_031143425.1). Taxonomy (NCBI): domain Eukaryota; kingdom Metazoa; phylum Chordata; class Amphibia; order Caudata; family Salamandridae; genus Pleurodeles; species Pleurodeles waltl. The sequence goes on along the minus strand of NC_090448.1, from coordinate 744,505,521 downwards.
CTTATTACTCATTGATCAGTAGGGGAAATAGGCTTGCCATCTGTGAAACATTACTGTTTATCCCTACATTTGCCACAAATGGCATGCATGCATTCTCGAGTCCAGGACCCTCCTTTGTGGGTTATGATTGAGCGCAGTCTCCAGGAGACATTGCTTGGGTTACAGGCCCTCTATTTTTCTGGCCCCACTGCCACCAACTCCCCCAGTCCCATGCTGAAAGCCATGTATGCTGCTTAGACGCGGGCCCACATAGCCGCACATCTCCGTGTCAAAGCTCCCAGCTGGAATAATGCAGGCATTCGCATAGGAGGGACCATGCTTGACTGAGGGGGATTTTGAATCTTACACACTTGGTCTCTGGTGGTGAACTCAAGTCCTTTGAGATGCTACAGGACCATTTGGCTTGTTGCATACTCAACAATGGCGATATATATTTACATCATTGTCTGCTGAATAAATTGGGTCCCTAACCCCAGACCATTCCATGTTCCCCGGTGCTCTCTTATCTCAACACTTGGGGTAAGTTTAAAGGTGTGATGTCCAAATTATATAACATCTTGATTCATCATCTATACTCCCAGCCATAATTACCTAGCCTCAAGACGACCTGGCAGGCTTGTCTGCAGGTGGAATATGATGAGGAAGAATGGGCAGACCTTTTGGAGGCCCTGGAATGAGGAGTACTTGAAGCACGGATGAAACTCAGTCTTTTTAAGATCCTTCAGGGCTGGCACTGGACCCTGGCACAACTCCAGGCTGCAGGATTGCCCCCTCATTCTGCCTGATGGGGATGTGATTATGCACCCTTTGATATTGCCTGTATTATGTTGGAGTGTCCCACCATACACCCCTTCTGGAGGTAATAGAGTCTACGCTCCTACAATCAATAGATTTGCCCTCACCACTTTCAAACCCCCTAATTCTCCGCCATGACTTATCGGACATTCCTGAATTGACCCACTATGCTCGTTGGTTATTCGTTACTGCCCTTACAGCTGCCAAAGTCTGTCTTTTGCGACATTGGTGCTCTCCACAATTCCCTCCCATGAGGAATGGCTTGCAGAGATGTACAAGACTACATCATATGAAAAGATAATTTACACTTTAATGGAGAAATCAGATATTTTTCTTCTTACATGGAACCCCTTTTTGCAAGATGCCTCCGTTCTTCCCCATTGTTCACTTACACTTTTGTGTCTTCCTTATTATCATCATTGTACTCACTACCCCTTCCTCCCGCCCCATCTTTTATTTTGTATAAGTATTGTTTGTTATTGGTATGTGTATCACAGTCAACATTTGTATCTCTATTTAGGAATAAGCTGACCTTGCATGTCACTTCATTTGCTTTTATCTCTCCGTTCATAAATTTATCAATACAATAATTGATACAAAAAAATGAACAGCAAATTGTCAGAAGACATTGCCTCACATTTGGCCTATGTCTTTGAAGGTCAGCAAAAATGACAAAATAAGTATAGAAAATAAAGGCATCTTTGTTTATTCTTTGGACTTTCACTACCCACCAAAAATTGGGTATGACCTGACCCACAGTTTAGGTAACACTGAAACAGAGTGTGCTAAATGTGTTTTTTGAGTAGAGGAAGGACATTTGTATGTTCTAGAGCAGTATCATCATTGCCTTCTTGTTAGGGTGCTTTGATGATGCCAAGGATGTCTTCGGTTAAGGTTCTGTATTTTCTTTTAGAAGTATGGCGGGCTAGGCGACAATGCTGAAGTCTGAGGAATACATTCATTAGATACTCTTTTAATAATGTTGTTTACTGAAATTAGGCTGAAGGTTGAGAAATTGTGACTGGCACGCTAGCCCTGGGATTGTGTGTGACCTGAATAATGAGCACGTCTTCCTTTCATTTGTTTCTGACACCTTGGATTCATTGGGAAGTAAAAGGAGGCAACCGCTGTGCACAGGTTGTGGGAGTGCGGTGATGGAGGGCTCAGATTCGAGTTTGGAGGCAGCTCTTTGTAAATCCTGAAAAGCTCAGTTTGATTGAGAAAAAGTAATCATTATAAGACAGTCTCTTAGCAACATGTATTACGGTTTTGTAAAGTTGTGATAGATTTTACAAGCCAGTTTGTCAGATTCCCCTTGCCATGAACATTCCAGCCTTCTGCCTTTTTGTTTCAGCTGGGAGAGGTGATGAACTATGGTCCTGGAGTGTAATTTCTTGAGGGCTTTTTCCTAACTTTTGGTTGTTCTAGGGAGTCAAGAATCATTTTGCATTTGTGATGGAATTAGTTTGTGACGTTTTCTGTGTTTTTAGTTGTGTCAAGGAAGATGAAAAATGGGGCATACACATTTGAAAGGGTTTTAGGAAGAAGATGTGTGACGTTGAGATTATTCTTGTAGGGTAGAGTTAGTTTGGCCTCATGTTGGAACTTGAGGTAGGGATGGAGAATTTCAGAAACATGGGTTCTGTAGAGGATAGTGGAGTGACAGTCTGGATGAAAGGAGGAAGGTTATGGTCTAGTGTGATCTCCAGGATGTGTCCCGCTCTATGAGGGGGACTGTGTGCATGTTGCTAGAAACCTAGTCTGTAGGAGATAGGAATTCTTTTTCTAACCTGTTTCTTTTGTCCAGATGAATACCAAAGTTTCTCAGAAACAGAATTATGTGACTTAGGTCTTGTAGTTGTTCACAAAAGCTGTCGGTTTCTGAAACAAAATGTGTTTTACTTGGCGGGGTAGACTTTTGCAGTTAAAGCACAGATGTCTGAACCTGAGTTGCACTTTACTGTTAAGTGAATGAGAAAATAGGGAATCCATGGGTGTTAGTGCATAATCTGGAGTTGTGTAAGATGCACCCCGACCACTTTTGCCGAGGGGTCAGTTACAACAAATTGTGTGGAAGTCTGGCTGTAGGGTAGTGTTTAAGAGCACTGCAGTGCTGGAGTAAAACAATGTTTATGGGATTGCAAGGATGTGTAAGTTGTAAGCCTCCAAGATCTCAGATATGAGTAGTTCATGTTTTATGGCCGATCTAGAATGTATTAGGGAGTGTTAGGCTGTCCGCAAGATAGATTGATAATACAGCAGTGCTTAATTTGAGCCATGGCTTCAGGTGAGGCCCACCAGCAGTTTGGAGACCGGTACTGATTTTTCCCTCCTCATACTTTCACCCATAGAAAGAGGAAGACAAACACAAAAAGGAGAAAGTAGGAAGGAGAGAAATAACAAAAAAACAGGACAAAGAGAGAAAGCAGGAACCTGCAAGAGTGAGTAAAAGAGGTAGGGAGTGACTAGGGGTGGATTAAAGGAGCATGAGGTGAAATCAAGACAGCCATAGTATCTAAAACGCCGACAATCAATGGCACCTGCTGTGGGCTTCTAAACAAAGCTTTAGTCCCCAGCATTTAGGGTCATATTTATGAGAGTTGTGCTGCCTTGCGCCAAAACCTTGTACACAATGGCAGCACAAGCACTACTCCAAATCTATGAAATGATGCATTTGCCCCAGTGCGTTGATTTTTACGGCTCGCATGGGGCAAAAACTGTGCCTGAACCAGCTGTGCCATGCAGAAATTAAAATATGCAAGGCAAGCGTTCATCCTGTGAAATATCACACAAAACTAACACAGGGATATTTATGGATTTGGCAATGTGTGACGAATTGTATGGATGTGGCATGCAAAGCCTGAAATGCTCCAAAATGTTTGTGCATCAGTAACCCAGGCATAGGAAATGATGCAGTGGCTGAAGTATAAAAACCTGAATGTCCAAAAACACTTTGACAAGCTCAACTACACCATGGAGGTTGTGATCCTGTAGCTCGGCACCTCAAGGAGACCACCACCACATAGGCAGCGAAGGAGGAGAGAGCGTGTGTTCCAGTAGCGCATCCCCCTCATCAACCTCTGGAAGGATGTGGTGATAAAATTCTATAGGTTCGGGAGGGACTCCATAATACAATTACTACAGAAGATTGGGCCACATCTGCTGCCACCTACTTCCAGGCCCACTAACATTCCTCCCCAGGTGATATTGATGGCTGTTCCACAAGCTGGCCTCTGGGCCATTCCCAGTCCCAACATCAAGAGTGGCAGGAATATCCCAGCCATCATTTTCTGCCTTCTTGCCCACTGTCCTTGATGCCATCATAAGCGTCACACCCCAGTACCTCCTGTTACCCAAAATCCACCAACAACACCTGGAGACCAAGCAAGGCTTCTATGCCATTGCAGGGCTTCCACATGTCTTGTGTTATGAATTGCACACATGTGCAATTGGTTCCCTCAGCAAAAACTGCACACCTGTCCTGAATTAGAAAACATACGAACACTATCAATGTCCAGGCCATCGTGGACCATATGGGGATGCTCACCAATGTGCTGGCCAAATATCCTGGAAGTGCCCATGATGCTTACTTTTTCCAGCACAGTATTATCAGCAAGCGCTTACAGAATGGCCGATATGGGAATGTCCTACTTGTTGGTAAGTAAGTCTCAAGTATGCAACATGCCAAAAAGCATGTTGAAATGAATGACATGATAGCCATTTCTGTGTCTGTTGATGGAGATTGGGGCATATGTAACAGTGGTGTGTCTCATTCTGGCATCATGCACTGAGGTACAGGTGTGATTCAAACTCATGTCAGATATTTTAGGACATGTCAAACCACTTTGTGTGGTTTGGAAGTTTGTACTAAATCTGGAGTCATGCAACATAGCGACAAATGCTGTGTTGCAATACTGTGTGTAATGGAGGTGTTCCATGGGTATTTTGTGGGTGTATCCATGCAACTCCTATGGTTAATGATGCATGTCATGTATACCAAACATGGTAAACCTAGGAATGCATCAAATAAATATGCCTTCCAAGGTGATGTGTAACATGGGTAAATTATGTAAGTTGTTCAAGTCACTTCCACTTCCTATGTGTGCTGCATCCTGTGGCACAGATAGATAGAGGGAAATGCCTCTAAGGATTGTTGATGTCCTAGAAGGTGCTTCTTCCTGCACTAAAACAATCATGCATGCAACACAGGCACCCATGTACCATGGCGCAAGGGTACCTGTGTTTCTGCTAGGCAGACCATTGTGAGCCACTGCATGGTGAAAGTAAAGGAATGTACCATATGGCTTAAATACTGTGCATTGCTGTGTTTCCCAGTGACGCAGTGCAGAGCAGCAAGGTCACTGTGCCACTTTGTCAAATATCTGGCCCCTAGTGTCATGTGCACATAGTGGGAACAACTTACAGCACTGTGTAGACAATGTTTCCCCATTCTGTCATACCCTCACTAGTCCTGTAATGGCAGTAGCAACTGAACATCTGTGTGTAGCATTGTTTCATCTCGCTCTGTCTGAAAGGACTGAACCACGTCATCTGCACTGGTTACCAAATCAAGGTAATAATCATGTTGAACACAAGACAACTTCATATAAGTACAAACTGCACATGATGTCTAAGTGTGGGATGAGAGCTTCTTCGGTGATGTACCTTGTCTCTGTATCAGTTAAACTTCGAGAACATTAATGTTTCAACTAATCCTGTGTCCATAAGTAAGTGTGTCACACATGGCTGAACGATTGTGTGTTGATCATAGTTCCTGGAGCAACTGTGGAAGAACTCCATTTGTATCATGCAATGAAGGTTTCGGAAACAGTCATGTTTAAAAGTCACTTTAATGTATTACCGTGAGAGTCAACATAACAAAACACTCATATGCCTCTGCCGTACTGACAGTCTAGGTACAGCCACATACATATGTATCAAGCCATATTGACATTTGTAATCATCACTAGTGTTTTTTGTAACTAGGACAAATTCCAAGCATATGAATCTTTCTATGTTCAACTCACAAACTTAAACACAATGCTGTCAAACATGTCATACAGCAGTAACTAACATAAAAGGAATGCAACCAGGGCAAGGTATCTCAGTGTACCCAGCATCTCAATCTCTACATACTGAAGCCACATCAATGATGACAGAATGAAGACATAGAAGTACTGCTCTCCCTACAAGGTAGAATCATATACATATGTGGTAAAAAATAATGGTCTGTAGTTCAAAGCTACCTGTGTCTACATCAGTGTGTCCTGCATACTAATGGCCAACATTGCCATACCTTTGTGTCCATCTACGCTCAGCATTACTTGTCTGACAACAAGCATTAGCTGAAGGCTGACAACAAAATGTACAACTAACCATGTCACATGTTGCAAAATAAAAACATGTTGGCAGCAACTTGCAACATTAAAGTGAGTGAGCAAATCAAAGGTTGGGTCAAAATCATATACCCACGCAACAGCATTCAGAAATTACAAGAGGACATGTGTATGTGCGAGTGTCAAACAGGTTGCCACTGTTCAAATCCACCTAGGGCTGAATATATGATACAAAACTGTATCACTATTTTCTCTCTGAGCACATGTAGTGAGTGCACAGAACATATAGTTGTCCACAACTTTCAGAACTGCCAATCACAGTAATCTACTGTCTCCACTTGAAAGTCACTGTGTGGAAGTGCCCAGAGTATCAGGATATGGGCAACATTAGCATTGACACAGATAACTGGCCATGGTTTGTCACTGGGACATGTTACAAACCATGGCCAACTGTATTTATAACTCATGTAGTTCTATACTGTAAGAAATATCTAGGAGTTAGTAAGTATATATATCACATGTACAGTTATGTCTGTAACAATGTGCATATAAACTAAAATATTTTTCTACTTTCAGCTGACCAAGGTTATGGCCTGCAGTCGTGTGTCGTGACTCCATTCCCCCGTTCCCAGACGAAGGCCGAAGAAAATTAGAACGAGGCGCTGACCAGAACTCACAACATTGTGGAATGTATGTTCAGTGTGTTGAAGTCCCCGTTTCGGTGCCTAGATGTGCCTGGGGGAAGATTGCTCTACTCACCCCTATGGTGTGCAAGATCATCTTGGTATGAGCCATGTTACACAACATTTGTGTCTGGACAAATGTACTATGGGACTTTGATCCATAGGAGAGTGAGCCAATAGAGTAGGAAGTGGACAATGTTGGAGATCTTCAAATCATGATGGCAGGACGTCTGTGACGCAATACCATTGTGTTGAATTTCTTCTCCTAATCACTTTCCGCAATGGACAAAATGTCTGAAAAACAATCTTCAATATTCAACTTGAAAATAAATATTTGAACTCATTCACTGTGTTGTCTGTGTCTCAGTCAATGTAAACATCAAATCAGTCACATGTTCTGAACCAGGAGTAGACCTAAACATGTTGTCAGACTTGTTAAGTAACATGCAGCCATGGCATCAAATATTCAGTCAACCAACGCAGCAATGCAATGTGATGCAGTGTGTTGCATGTAAGGGACAGGCCACGCTTGCCACATATCCACATCTAAATAGTGCATTTCTGTCCTCATGCTCTTTAGTAGAGTAGTGCTACACGGCTAACAGTCTTGCTGTGTTCTGCAATAGCAAAGTGTGTTTTTTATGGTACTCAATGAGTGTTGCATTGCAAATTACCCAATACAATATGTCCATAACTGTGACAACCCACTCAGTATAGTGTGTCTCCCCGAAATGGTTGCATGCCAAATGCCAGCACTTTGCATGAGCAAATGTTGCAGCACATACCTTCAAGGATCATGATTGTCAGTTGTCATGGACAAAGGACAATTATGATGTATACAAGTTAATATGTTGTTTGTACAGAATGCACACATGCCTGTCTGTGGATCCTCAAAACATTACACAAGTGAGTCAATTCCTGGCCACATTGTCATATATATCACTTCGGGCCACAGTTGTAAGAATACACATTACACAGGCATTGCACAGTGCAGTTGATGAGACTCAAAGTCCTGTAACACAACAATATGAGCAGGTGATGTTGCAAAGTGAGTAATTACCCTGAGCAATGGAGATGGTTTTTGCAAATATCACAACACCTGAAGAATACATAGATGACAAGAGTGTGAAGTGTTCATGTCACACAAAACTATGTGTACACAAACTAACTCTTTGAATATGGTGTGATTTAGGTATTTAGATGTTAACTTACCTCTACATGGCAAGAATAGTTTACTTCTGACCTGAGTGCACAAGTGCATAGTTGAGGGGATCACAAATCCTGTATCATCCCAAGGGGAAATGTGAGTTGAGTGTGTGCTATTACATATGCCTGTGTCAGGGAATGCAGTCTCCTTGGACCAGGAGGGCCACACAAAGACCTGCCCTCAGAGAAGATGCACTGCTACTAACTTTGACAGGAGTAAGACAAAGATAATGTGTGTCTGGCAGCATTATGTTGATTGTAATCAGTAGTGAAAATGACTATGTGACTGGTTTACTGCAGTGAGGCCTAAAGGCTAGCTCACCTATTCCAAAGATCTGTTTCTGTGTGTCACACTCACCTTGGCCCAACATCATGTTGTTAGAAATATGTGTGAATGATAACACCAATAGCAGAACGTATGCCTGTGCAAGACATACAGAACAGAAAGGTTGCAATGTGGAACAGTGTGCACATGCTGAGAGTGTGTGTGCTGCAAGAGTGTGTTCACCTTTAGACCCCCCAGCACAGTTCAAAGGGAGTGTAGCTCCAAACAGTGTACTATGACTCAGTGCGTGTACTACATGTCATGATGTTTGTTTCCATCCTACATATGCAGATTTCAGTACAGTTTACATAATGTCCTATGACTGTAAATAGAGTATGGCCACACAGTGCAGCACAGATAGTCTCCCTACTGCACGTCTCTGTGTGAAAGCAAATTGCAAGTAAAGTTCTGTATCTAACTCAATATAAAAAAGCACACCTTTTCCCCTGTGCCGGTGCTGTTTTGGCTGCCTGAGCCCAATGCAGGCACACTGCACCGTGGGGCAAGAATGCACCTTTTGCATGCAGGAACGTAACGTATGTGAGCATGAAGGAGCATCTTGGTGCTAACCAATATATCATGTGAGCCACATTCCACAATCTATGTGTGCTGCTGAACAAAGGGCACATAGAAAAATGAAGTAACAAGGAGAATTTAAGGTCTAACTCCATGTAATGTCACTCCTGGGAAGGTAGAACTTACCGGCGCATTTCCAAGTTTGCCTGGAGTCATCTGTTTGTTAAAGCATATATAACCATCAGATGTGAATGGGTACCCCTATGCAATGGTCAAGGAGCCTCTCTCTGGTGCAGAGTAAGGCAATACAGTGATTTGCAATATACTGTGTCACTGGTTAATGACGCTTGTCTGGTGTAGAAAAGTCCTTCTTTGTGTCCTGCTCACACCCAAACTTTTTGGACAGATACTGGTGGTTACTGACTCTTGACTGGGCCCTGGGTACTGCTAACAAGTCCCAGGGCCAGTGCTCTGTGTAAAATGGATTATGCAAATTAGGCTAATTATAATTGGTTGTATCAACCTACCTAGAAGTTCCTAGTAGATGGTAGGGAATGTAGGTTTAGGGACCCCAGCATAGGTAGTGCACCCATAGGTGCACTGCTGTGGTGCCTAGTGTCATTTTAAAGGCAGGTCTGCCTTGCTGGCTGCTTTTAAGTTAAGATTAACCCCAAATTCGACTTTGGAATTGCAAGTACTTCCAAAGCCTTAAGCTACCTTATTTTTACATATGTCACTCCTAAGGTGTGCCCTAGGTGCCCTTAGAGGTGGGTGCAGTATAACTATAAGCAGGGGCTTTGTAAAAGATGTTTTATAAGCCCTGGTGAGAGAAAAATAACTACATTTGTTTTACCCATTGTAGTGAATGGGCTCCGTAGGCTAATATGGGGAGACTTTATTTTAAAATAATGAAGTCTTATTTTCCATAGGAAGGAGCAAAATAAGGAATGTTTAGTATTGAATTAAAAGTCATAATAAATCCAACAACTTCCCCCTGTTGAATTTAACATGACTTCCACCTAGAAAGAGTTTTCTATCTCTTCCTAAAAGTTAACAGTTTCAGCTCTGTAGTGCCCTTCTCTGATTGGTCAGCCTCTGGCAGCCTTGATGATGTGTGAAGTGGCCTGGGCTCACACTAAGGAAGCATCTGGTGGGACGAGATCTGCCTCCGCAGATGGTGAACCAGGATGGAAGAAGAGCAGCCAAACTGGTCTTCAAAGGAGGGAAAAACATTTGGGACAGCAACTGTATCTCCCCCATTTCCTACAAACCCAGACAGCCGGGTACCCCCTGATTAGATTAAGAGAGGGTTGGAAAAGGGTATGCCAAGGGAATCTTAGCCACATCAGTGGGTGGGCTCAGCCAGACCTGACCTTTGAGATTGTATTTTTGCCATCTAGGATTTTTGGAGAATATTGCTCCCTGGGATTGATTTTTGCCACACTTCCCAGGAAGTGGTCACTCAAGAGGGTGGTGGCCTGCATGTGATTGGACAGAGGCCGCCACTGCTTTCCCAGAAGTAAGGGTAAACCTGTCAGAGTGGCACTCCACCTCAGCTCCCTACAAGAAACAAGACAAGAAGAAGAAGGACTGCCGTGTTGAACCCCTGACTAGCACCTGGACACTGCACTCTGAAGGACTGCACCAGCTGCCCACTTGGGCTTCAGCACTAAAAGGACTTTGCCTGTCTTCTACTGCTTCAAAAAGAGACTCCCTATTTGCAACAGGTAGAAAATAGCTGATCAAAGTCGCCTGCATCAAGCCCTGAAGAAGATCCAGATGTTTGGAGACGTTTGGAGCAACTTTGGAAAAAAGCTCTATAAGTGGACCAACCCAACATCGTGAGTCAAGCCGGCTTACGTTGATCGCGAGCCGGCCTGACTTGAAGATTCATCCCGCTGAAAATCTCCAGCACCCCAGACTTCCAGGATTTCACCGGGGGCTTGTGGAAAGGCCATCTGACGACGTCCAACGTCGGAGAGAAAAAGCTCCATAAAAGTTTCTAATTCTGAATGTAAAGAGTTGACCGAGGCTTCCCGTGCAGCGTATCCGAAGAGGGCTCCATAGAGTTCAGATTCAATTTCAAGTTCATCCCTGACGAAGATTTCCATCGCAAAAAATCCTCTAAGACCGAATGTAGAATCCTTCACTGAAGTCTCCTGCAATGTGATTCCGAAGACGGCTTTAGAGAGGTCAGATCCGAGTTGTGACTTTGTCCCAGTGAAGAAAATACTCAAGATGAAGACTAAGTCCAAAGATAAAACTTGACTGAGGGGAAGGGGAGGGGTGTGGCTTGGCACCACAAGATGGCAGGTGGAGAATAAGGGAGCTCCTGCTACCTGGCCCACGACTGACCACCGTATGTGGCCATTTCGATGGGGGATGCACATCAGATGGCTGCAATGGGGGACTGAAGGCTGGGGGTGACTGTAGACCGCTTCATGGCTGGGCAGCCCCCCTAGCTATGACAAGAAGGGACTCCCCATGCGTGAGGCCTAGATGGGCCAGGGCAGCCGCTGGCAAGGAGTAGCCTCTCCCGGCTGGGGGCCGCTGCCAAAGGTGAGGGACGCTGCAATGGGAAGTGCGGCCTCTCTTCCTGCTCCCCTGTGCTTGGAGGCTGTGGACTGGAACGCGAGGGAGCGGCGCAGGATGGGCCTTTTCCTCAGAGGCGATACATGATGGGAGAGGATGCCCCGGGAGGAGGCGCGGCTCCTCTCCCTTCTTCCCCGTGCCTGGGAGTTGTGCAGTGACAGGCGCGGGGATGGCCTGCAGCAGAAAATGAGCCTCTCTCTACCACCTGGGGCTGACAGACACCAAGGGGTTGCAGTGGAAGACCGTGTGGCCCTCCCCCTTCTACCCCATACCATGGCTCTGAGGCAGGAACTGAGGAGGCGGCCTAAGGCGGAGGGTGGGGCCTTCCCCATTGGGGCTGAAGCACAGCAGTAGAAGACCCCACGCGTGGAGACGTGATCTTTCCCTTCAGACCCATGACTGGGGGCTGAGGGGCTGTTCAAGGAAGAGCAGCCTGTTTCAGAAGGTGGGCCAAACGCTGAAGTGCGGAGGCTAGCAAGTGGCTGGAGAGTACGGCGAGGGACAAGGCAACCCTTCCCCTCTTACTTGGGGGCCACACGGTTGGTGCTATGCTGTGTAGGCTGAGACATGGACAGACAGACAGCTTGTGGAGAGGTGCTACAAGAGGGCCCAGCCCTGAAACATTAGCTAGCCTGAGAGGGGGAATGTGGCCCGAACAGCGGGAATAGTCTGTCTATCCCCGCAATATTTAGTGGAGCAGGCGCACAGAGTACCGGCTTGCAGCCCTCCAACTGGGGTACCTCTAGACCAGTGTTGATTCGCCTTCTGAATTATAGAGACAAAGAAATTATATATTAAGAGGCACGTATAGCTATGCCATTGCAACATGAGAATGCTCCTATTTATTTGTTCCCTGATTATACAGCTGCAGTCCAGCGGCAGAGACCCTCCTTTACAAGAGTCAAGAAACTGCTTTGCTAGGCTGGGCTAAAGTACCCACTGCTGTTCCCAGCTAGGATCAAGGTCATAACTAATGACACCAGCTTCTTTTTCACCGAGTCCACGGATGCTTAGGACTGGGTGGAACAGAGCAGATATGAGGCTTCTACGTCGTCCTTGCCACAAGCCATGGAGAAAGAAAAGAGGAAGGAACACTCTCCACGAATCCAGCCAGGACAAAATAACCAGCTCCCCCACTCCGGCTCAGGCACGTATGGAGCAAAAGCAGGTCATGTCAGCAGCATCCATGCTGTGGCTGGCAGGAGGATTACTCCCATCGCAGGACAGTGGGGGGTGCCTCTCAGAATCAGAATCGGAGGTCTCGACCAGCAAGACCCCCTCTGAAATACTGCCGGAGGTCACCACACAAACAGCGGACTCATTGATTTAGCAAGGTCTTGATTGCTTGAATGAAAGCTCCCCTTCTTTTTTGACTTTCTTATGTCGCTAGCTGGTTGTAATGAGTAGAAAAATATATACTTTATGTTCGAGATTAGGAGCTGCATTATGTAAGTTGTTAATTATTACAGGCTGGGTGGCGCACACACCACCTCTGCAAAATCTAATTGGTTAAATGTGTACAAAATACAAGATCCTAGGTAAAATTATTGCCTCCAGGTTGCTGGGCCGGCTGCCCCAACTGATACACATAGACCAGAATGGTTTTGTGCAGGGAACATCCACAGCACTTAATATCCGTAGACTGCATAGAGTTATGGAAAGGGCGCCAGGCGAATGGCCACACACTGCATGCCTGGACGGGAAAGCATTTGATACGCTGGACAGGGAATATATGTTTTCCATTCTCACAGCTATTGACATTACAGGCTATATACAACGACTTATCCATCTCCTGAATGCTGATCCCATGCTCGAGTAAGAGTGGGATAGAACATTTCTCCTTCCTTCCCAATGAGAAGGGGCATGTGGCAGGGGTGTCCTTTGCCCCCTTGCTGTTTTCCTTAGCCATGGAGCTGTTGGCCCAGAGACTATGCCAGCAGAGCAGAGAGTGGGGAATTTCCCTTGACAGAACCCTACATACTTCCACCCTGTATGCAGACGATGTGCTGATTTACATTCGTGATATCCGGAAGGGCATAACTGCTATAACCGAAATATTTTCTGAATTCAAAGCCACTTCAGGTCTGGGAGTTAATTGGTCTAAATCCTATCTATATCCCCTTCCTTCGCGAAGTCCACCACTGCGGTTGCAGGTGGACTTGCAAGAGATCCGATGGCAGACTACTTCCTTCCGTTATCTAGGCATACACATTTACCATTCCGCCTCAGACTTAACAGATGGAAATATTATGAGGGCCATCACTGCTGTACACCCTCAGGTGGCTTTCTGGAGCACGCTCCCTCTTACTGTTCAGGGTAGAATTGCGCTGTCCAAAATGGTTATACTCCTGCACTTGCTGTACTTCTTTAATAACTCCCATTGATGGTCCCTAAAAAAGTCTTCCACATGCTTCACGCTACACTGGGCACATGTCTTTGGAACAAGGGCAGGCGTAGGGTAGCATTGTGCAAACTGCAGCTCCCTATTGAGAAGGGAGGGCTTAGCGCTCCTAATTTTTAACACTATTATCTTGCAGCACAGCTACAGTGGCCGGCACGATGGTTGGTAGGTCGGCTACTGGAAGAACTAGGACAGGGCACCACCGGCGACGCATTGAAAATAGCCCAAGAAACTTTTCTCCCGTCTGCTGCACCACCCTCTCGGAGTAGCACACTTTTAATAACAGCTCACACCAGCTATAAGTGAGGTGTCAAGCTCATGCCCTCACTTTCACAATATTCCCCAGAAATTAAACTGTTAGGCTTACAGCCGCTTCGAGCGCTATTGGGACAAAGAGGTTTACGGTGCAGGAGGGATCGTTATTCTGAGATAAGGTATTGGAAACCTTTGACCTTTTGCGCATAGATGGGGGCATACAGAGAAGTCACTTTTTGACATGCGCCAGGATACACGCTATCCTAGCAAACCTTTGGCAGAGAACAAAACTGGAACCGGACCCTTACCCTCTAGTACACACTCTACATGTTAAAGGCAGAGGCAGGCGCCAAGTTACATGGTTTGTTACGGTGTGAGTGCCCGCGGCTCGAGACCCTCTGCTGACTTGTCGAATCTGGAAGCAGGACCTAGGTAGGAAATTGCTGGATAAAGAATGGGACAGGGTGCTGACATATCCCAAAAATGTGTCACGAAACGCCAAATTCCAGTACATTGGACTATACTGCATAGAGTATATCTCCTGCCACCAGCATTGCACAAAATATTTGGTTCCTGTTCAGACAGCCCTCGATGTCACAATCTGTGTGCTGACATGATCCATATGTTCTGGTCCTGCCCAGAATCAAGCCGTTTCTGGCTCCAAATTACGGAAACCCTTGCTAAACTAACTGACCATGCTGATTTATACACTGCTGAAAGTGCCTTGCTAGGCTGTAGAAAAGTACCATCTTTCTTGGCATGTTACCCCTTATTTCTGCCTGTTTGTCACTGTGTTTTGCCTGTCTCATTGGGATCCTTCTAGCCAGGACCCCAGTGCTCATAGTTGTGGCCTATGTGTGTGTTGTCAGTATGCTTAACTGTGTCACTGAAGTTCTGCTAGCCAGAACTCAAGTGCTTATTATCTCTCCACTTACCAAATTTGTCACTATACTTTAGTGACTCCATATTCCAACTCTAATTGACACACTGGACCCCCCTTATAAGTCCCTAGTATATGGTACCTAGGTACCCAGGGCATTGGGGTTTCAGGAGATCCTTATGGGCCTCAGCATTTCTTTTGCCACCAATAAGGAGCTCATGCAAACCTTTCGTCAGGACTGCCACTGCAGCCTGAATGAAATAGTGCACACACTATTTCACAGCCATTTTACACTGCACTAAGTAACTTATAAGTCACCTATATGTCTAACCTTCATTTACTGAAGGCTAGGTGCAAAGTTACTGTGCCTGAGGGCACCCTTGCACTAGCAAAGGTGCCCCCACGTTGTCCAGGGTCAATTCCCCGGACTTCGTGAGTGCGGGGACACCGTTATAAGCGTGCACTACATATATGTCAATACACATATGTAGCTGCACAATGGCAACTCCGAATATGGCCTTGTGATGTGATCATGGAATTGTCCCCCAATCCAAATCTGGTATTGGGGGGCCAATCCCATGCACCCTGGGGGCTCCACCATGGACCCCCAGTACTGCCAACCCAGCTCTCTGAGGTTTCCACTGCAGCCCCAGCTGCTGGCATCTCACAGACAGGTTGCTACCCTCCTGGGAACTGATCAGCTCAATCCCAGGAAGGCAAAACAGTGTATTTCCTTTGGGAGGTGAGTGTTACACCCTCTCCCTTTGAAAATAGGTGTTACAGGCTTGGGAGGGGTAGCTTTCCAGAGTCTCTGGAAATGCTTTGAAGGGCACAAACAGTGCCCTCCTTGCATAATCAAATCTACACCAGTTCAGGGACCCCCAGTCCCTGCTCTGGTGCAAAACTGGACAAAGGAAAGGGGAGTGACCACTCCCCTGTCCATCACCACCCCAGTGGTGGTGCCCAGAGCTCCTCCAGAGTGTCCCTGGTGATAGCCATCTTGGATTCCAAGGTGTGGGGACCCTCTGGAGACCTCTGAGTGGCCAGTGCCAGCAGGTGACGTCAGAGACCCCTCCTGATAGGTGCATACCTCGGTAGGTAGCCAATCCCCCTCTCAGGGTTATTTAGGGTCTCTCCTCTGGGTGTTTCCTCAGATTCAGTTTGCAAGATTCCTCCTGGACTCCTCTGCATCCTCTGCTTCAGCTTCTGACCATCGGATCAACCGCAGACTGCTCCAGAAACCGCTGAAACTGTAACAAAGTATCCAGGACGACTCCTGTGACCTGCAACTTCAGCTCCAGCCAGCTTTTGCAACAGTTTCCAAGGTGTGCACGCTTTGAGAACTGCCTGTCTTCACCCTGCACCAGAAGAACCGAAGGAATCTCCCGTGGAGTGACGGAGTCACTTCCCTGCTTCTGCAGGCACCCTTCTGCGATGACAACCGGTACTCTGGGACTCCTCTCCTGACGGTGAGCGTGCTCCCTGGAACACAAGTGGTAGACCAAAGTGACCCAGACTGTCCAAAGGTCCAGATGTCCAAATTTGGTGGAGGTAAGAGCTTACCTCCCCGTGCTGCGAAAGTACCCCGTCTACTGAAGCTCCTTGGGCTTCTGTGCACTTCTTCCTAGAATCCTTCATGCACACCATAGGGTAGGTCCCCAGCACTCCATCCTGCGACCCACAGCTCCCTGAGTTGTTCTCCGGTGGCGTGGGACCTTCCAGTGTAGTGCTGCGACAACCGCACTTTGCATCTTCTTTGTCCCATGTTCTGGGACTCCTGTGGGTGCTGCCTGGTCTTCTGAGGGCTCTCTGAAGTGCTGAGAGCCCCCTCTGCCTCCTCAGTCTGAGTTGAGATCCCCAGGTCCCTCCCGGGTCCAGGCAGCTCCCTTTTGACGCAAACTGCATACTTGCTTGAACCAAGGCTTGTTGGTGGAATCCAGTGACGCAAACAGCCTGCATCCAACAACTCGACGTGGGACATCACCTGCATCAAGCAGCAACCCAAAGCCATCTTCTTTGGTGCTCTTCTGTACTTTTCTTCTGATTGGAGAATCCACTTTTGCACCTTCTTCTAGGTTGGCAGGGGCTTTTGTCCTTCCTGGAATCTTCTTCGACTTCTAGACTTGGTCTCCTCGCTCCACAGGTCTTCAGGTCCAGGAATCCATCGTTTGTTGCTTGCAGTCTTGCTTGGTTCTTGAAAAATCCTTTATTACGACTTATAGTGTGTCCTGAGGAAACTTGCTGTACTTTACTCTTGCTTTCCCGGGCTCCAGGGTTGGGTACTTTACTTTGGTGTTTTCCTACACTCCCAGCGCCCCTTAATACACTACACTCGCCTGGGGGGAATTCTACATTTGCATTCCACCATTTTAGTATATGGTTTATATTGCCCCTAGGCCCATTGCAATCTATTGTGTTGTCTACTGTTTGCACTAGGGTGTCATGCTTCATCATCGGGAAGCTCCTCGTCAGACCGGCAGGTGCAATGTCTGACGGGCTCCCCTTTCGGGGGCTCTTTGCCGGAGATCTTTTTATGTATGGTGGCTGCCGTTGAATCAAGAAGGTCAGGCACTCAATATGGCAGGAGAGTAGAGAAAATATTAAGATTGATTAGGGACCCCTCAACTGGTCTGTTTACTGGCAATATAAAGGGGTCACGATCAAGATTAAAAACATAGTTAAGTGGACAATGAGAATAATGCTCAACCACTTAAAAAAGCCTGGAGTACTGGGAAATTGTCACCTGACCCCTAGGGTCTGGTCAACATGTTTCGCGTAAATGTGGTCATTAAAGATCCTCTAACGCTTCATCAGGACCTATATCAAATTAGACTTCTCCTGGCTATATATAGATGAACTCACTAACCTATTATGTATGTGAGAAAAATTAGGTATCAGTCACTTACATTTTGAGTAAACTGTCCCGTCAAAAGTCTCAAACAAAAAACGGGTCGCCCCGCCCTCTTCGTGTGGGGGGCCCCTTGGGAAGTAGCACGGTCCAGCCTATTATTTTAAATAGGCGTCCTCGATTCGGGAAACCTACCCTCGGCGTGCTCTCCCCGGAGGAGAAACAGACCAGTTGAGGGGTCCCTAATCAATCTTAATGTTTTCTCTACTCTCCTGCCATATTGAGTGCCTGACCTTCTTGATTCAACGGCAGCCACCATACATAAAAAGATCTCCGGCAAAGAGCCCCCGAAAGGGGAGCCCGTCAGACATTGCACCTGCCGGTCTGACGAGGAGCTTCCCGATGATGAAGCATGACACCCTTTGGGTGTGTGAGGGCTCTAGCTTCTAAACTTTAATTGTTCACCCTAGAGTTAGGAACAGTGTACTTTTTGCATTCATTTATCATATTGGGAGTACGTACACTGGACCTATAATTCTCCCAATCCCTCCTTTTTGTCGATACTGTTTGCACTATTCTATGACTGTTTACTTACCTGATTTTTTTTTAGATATTTTTAGCCTTGCGTCACTAAAATAAAGTACCTTTATTTTTGGTAACACTGAGTATTGTCTTTGATTGTGTATAAGTACTGTGTGATTATAGTGGTATTGCAGGAGCTTTGCATGTCTCCTAATTCAGCCTAAGCTGCTCTGCTACAGCTACCTCTAGACAGCCTAAGCTGCTAGAACACTGCCTACATTTTACTAATAAGGGATAACTGGACCTGGTATAAGGTGTAAGTACCTTAAGTACCCACTACAGACCGGGCCAGCCTCCTACATGAGCCTACATCGCCGCCCCTAAAAAGCCGTAGTAACTAATTGTTTCATTGATTTGGTGTTAGTCATTGGTAGATGAGCCATTGCTATGAATTGGAAGTCGCCCATGCTTCTGACCCTTTCCCATTGGTGCACAGTGGTCTCGAAGTGGGGTAGAGCAGAATTGGTGATACTAAGGAGGGAGGAAGCGGGAGGATTGCGGAGGGTCAAGATGGCAACCGGTTGGGATATCTACATGCAGGAACTGCAAACATATAGAGAGCGCATATAGCCTTAAAGGCATAATGATAATAGACACAGCAGGAGGGTAGTGCAGGCCACGGCTAGATTGCCAGATCCCGTTGATGGGGGGGGGGGGTTATTGCTTTACAGTGTATGGTTCAGATAGAATGAGTGCTGAACCTTATGTGAAGCCTAAGCCACATAATAGGGATCTCTCAGATACTGATGCAAAAATATTCTGTCTGTTGTGAATTGATGCTAATGTTGTGGACCAATATCATGAATAACTTATCAGTACAATACTAAAGTGCTTGTCTGTAACTGCCTTGGAAAACGCTAAGTTAAGGCTTCCTTGTTCATCAGTTGAGTTACGGTCATGTTGTTGTTTTATTGAACAAACAACTCCTGTCTTGCATATGACACGTTAAGATACAAAGATTTGCTAATGCTTAAGTTAGATATGTATGCTACTATCAATGGTTATTGAACATTGTATAACTCTATGCAAGAAATCAATTAAATTAGTTTAAAAAAACCTTTGACAGAGACCTCCCACTCACTGTAGTCGATCAGGGTTCCATCGCAGTCGGCCTCAAATTTTGACCTTGCCCCGGTCGAGTGTAACTAGATGTCAAGATTGGCGCTTATATTTTCTATGTGCCAAAAAACGATTTATTCTTTAAAAATTCAAATCTCCGGTTCCCCTCATTGGATTTTTGTCGTTTTAGTGTCATTTTAAAGATGACAATATAATTTACTTTTAGAAATTGGTGCTTTATTTTAATAGTGTTTTATTTGTACTTAATTACTGTTTTGTGATTTTTAAATGCTTTACACACCTGTCTCCTAAGTTAAGCCTAACTGCTCGTTGCCAAGCTACCAAGTGTTGAGTTGGGATTCATTTATTGAGACCTGACTGGACCTAGTGGAGGTTAGTGCCCTTTTGCTAAGTGTAGGTACTTACCTGCCCTTACCAATAATCCACTTCCCAACATCCGGGCTACTCAAGCTGGCTTAATTAGGCTCAAACAATACACAAACAGATGTGCAAAGCACGTTTGCCATGGTGCATAGAGCAATCTCCACACATATTCATTCAGACATATAGCCCTGAGTGCAGAAGTGTCTACACCACCACATTACATGGTGAACCTGCCTAGCTGCATGTGCAAATGCATGGTTGCCTGACAATCACGTGTAACATATTGGAATTATATGATATCTTTTTTAATAATCCAGTAAATCTGTGAGTTGGCTGGCTCATACTGTACACTGTAGAATGGCTCATCCAGGCTGTCTCTGTGATTCCCTAAGTGTGTATTGCATCAGTAACACATTTTATGGCAGGAATCCTGACAGATTGACCGAATAATATATTTGACATACTTCCGGCTTCACCATGGCTACCTACATCCACCCAAGCCTACTACACACCACAAAAGGAAGATAAACATGTAAATGTCTCAGTACATTACAATATTTGCTTGTTTTCAATCACAATACATTGGCACTCAATATGTCACACGTAAGAAGGTGCAATGTCACATATAAGCAAAATATGACAACTTAAAAGTCACAAGTCAGCAAATATTACACTTGTCTGCTAACAAACCAGAACCAATGAAAGTGCGTCCAAGGAGTGTGTTCCTCTACTGCGCAATCCTCTACAGAGGATCCCAGACAATAGGCCAGTTGTGTGGGTCAGAACCCATGCATCAATCCAGTTGCAAAGCGCATTGCACCTGCTGCACCAGTTATAATCTGTACCTCAATACCAATGCGTGGAAAAAAACTGTATAAGTGCTAATGTGCTGTGCATTCATTATGTAATGGTAATTTAAGTACCAATGTGTCATAAAAACAACACATTTGTCATAAACCGGCAAGATACACCCAGGAAGTGATGCAATGGGTGTGGGAGACTGCAAACTAGGAAATGTAAAGTTACTTTCACTTTCTCCGACTCTCACTTTCTGCGGGATGCTTGAGGTGTTTTCAGATTGTCTGTGCAATTGTGGAGTTTTTTGGTCAGTGTGTGCTCAATTCCTGTCTTGTGTCTTTGTCATACCTTTTTGTCTTTTTACAATGTTTTGTCTAAATATTTGTCACTTTCTTGTTGGGAGTTTGTTTTTTGGGGGATTATTCTATTAGGGGTAGTTATAGTTGTTAGGGAGAGGTTTTTAGGTTTAGTGTGTTTGGGAGGGATAGGGACAGTTTTGGAAGGGGAAAGAACTTTTCAGAGGCTGAGTTGGGAAGACTGATATGGATAATTGTCTATTACCTCTTTGGGATGCTGGTGGCTGCAGGTAGGGTGAGCCAGGGCTGCCATGCCAAGGATAAGAAGGATCAGTGAGAGTGTGTTCACTGGCGCCACCAGAAGAAATTTAAGGATGCTGGGACCACCATTCAGATAGAGCACTGATGGGCTGATGTGGTTGCATGGCAGGCCAAGGTCATTGACCTCCTTGGACTGGAGATTAGTGGAACTGTAGGTATGAATGTCTGTTCTTTCAGCATTTTGTGATGAAGCTTTATCACGAGGGCTCCCGGTTCTATGGTATTTAGGGGCAGATTTAAGAGCGCCTAGTGCCTCCTTGTGCCACATTTGCGTCATTTTTTTTACGCTAATGTGGTCCAGCGAGGCCAAAATCCCAGCACCAAATTTACAAAGTGGCGCAATGCATGCATTGCACCACTTTGTAATATTTTGCACTACATTATGCCTGCACCAGGCATAATATATGCAAAAGGGACATTTCCCTGTTGGTGGGGGGGGGTCAAAAATGGCGCAAAAAATCAGAGATGTCTTTGCGCTATTTATTCTGCACTTTTAATGCCTCTTAAGAATAGGTCTTAAAAGGAGGCTTCCATTGGTTTCAGTGGGCCTCTGGGTAATTTTGGGCAGCATTACTTAATGCATCACATGTCTGAGGCATGCTTCAGGCATGTGGTGATGGGTACATCGGAACTTCATCATCCAGCCACCTCAGGCCTGCAAGCAGACTAGCTGCATCTATTATTCTGGTCACATTTAGATATGTGTGTCTAAGCTGATGTGTAAATCTGAAATACTGGGATAGCATAGTTTGTTAGATATAAATGTAAGCATATGTGAAAGCACTGTTTACAATGCAATGTCCAAAATCATGTCTTCTAGGTGGACATCTACCATTTACCCATAGAGAGGTGGACTCCTTCCAGGGCCCCAATACTATGAATGTAGCATTTTGACATCTGTGTGTGATCTGTGTGAAATGTAACATTGTGATGTGTTGTGGGAGGTTACACTTATCTACTATCAATTAACTACTGGTGTGTGAAACAGAACAGAACCTGTCCTCAGATTCATTTGGAATGATCAAGGAGAAATATCATTGTGAATGTTTGGCTTATACAAGCAGGGCCACAGTCTCTAAACATCTTTACATTTGTGTTTATGTTTGCATACATACATTCATGTGGCTGTGGGCACAGTGACCATCATCTGGTGCAGACTCTGCTTGTGTTCAACACACACACATTATCTCGTACAACAAATGGCACGAACCTAAACATTCAGGTTTCAACGTATGTCGCAGCACAGTGAAATGTGTGTTGCTAAGCATGTCTAGGAGGGGTTCTGTTGCATATTTCCACAATTGTGCATGACACAGTTGCAGATGATGTGCAATATTTATACATAGACACTGTTAGCAAGCATGAACAGGTAGGTATCATGGAATAAGAATCACGCACTGTGTAATTATGCAACAAATATTTCATCAACATGCAGCATACTTGGTTCAGACATGCTGCATACTTTTGAGCTCTCCAGATACAACTTTTCTGTTTTACTGACCATAACGGTGGCCAAATATACCAACTGTGTTACACCTAATTTGTTTGTAGACAACATATCTGTCCCTGTAGCAGTATGACAAACCTAGAGCAGAATTGTGAAAACAGGGATGACAGTGTCAGCATGGTAGCCATCACAATCTAACCAATTTTTAATATGAAAGTTGCAGCATATGTTTTTGTGATGGACAGGATTCTTCATAAGTAATGTATTCGACCTATGATAGACAACAAATGACATAGCTACATGTATGTCTGTTCATCTATTTGTGCATTATCATATGGACATATAGGTCTACAATTTCTTTGCCTTCCATTAGGGATGGCTGTTGTAATCCAGCCTCAGGGGTACCTGAGCCTCCCTCAGAGTCATGGTGCAAGGGTCCCCGCTTTATATACACCAATGTTCTTTGTCAGATGAGTACCCCAGCAAG
The DNA here is from genome assembly GCF_031143425.1 of Pleurodeles waltl. Lineage (NCBI taxonomy): Eukaryota > Metazoa > Chordata > Amphibia > Caudata > Salamandridae > Pleurodeles > Pleurodeles waltl. The sequence continues at coordinate 744,482,310 of NC_090448.1, read as the reverse complement.
CATACACACACTACTGAGATGCATTATCAAATGTAGAAGGTGTGCATCTGAATACAGCCTTGGGATGATGTGTGCACATAAGCATGTTAAAGTATGACTCACTATGTTTTTCGCTACAAGTGTCAACTTGAAGCTACATGTCACATATGTAGTAATTTGAGGTCTGATGGTAAATATTTGTTATATTCCTCAGTCATGTTCCGCAGGAGAGACAGGACAACCCCCTATCCATGTATTGGCTATCTGACACTGAGTAAGTGAAGCCAGCAATGTGTGCTGCCTTGTGTTACTCAAAATGGGGTATACAACGCAGAGCCACACTGGCTGGACTGTATCACCTTAACCACTTACACTTATGCTGATGAGCAAGGAGCAGCCCGTTTGCATGATACAATTCCAAAACCCACATTTTCTAAATCTGGACCATGTGTCCAATTTAAAACTATAAACATCATAACAAGTGTGAATCATTGTTCTGTATGACATGGTTGTAATCTTATTGTGAGTACATTCACATTTTGTACACCTGACTCAGTTTTCCTTGCTCAAGTAGAGGATGTCTATGTAGTGACAGTATATTGTCTATGTAATTATCTCTATTTCTGGAGTTGGTCATGTCAGGCATATATAACTGTGTTACAATGTCACCCTATTTTCACACACATCATGTACATGTGCAGCTTGTACTAAAATGTTTTTCCATTACCACCCTAGATAACATAACAGCTGAAGAGGTCAGCACATACGACATGCGACGGGAGAGATACAGGCACATCAAACAAGTTTCCAAGGCCTAACTCAAAATGGCAAAACTGTATGAGCGTGCAAAGGCAGCAGGGTCCTGGAATGTCCTCTGGCTCCAACACCTTCATGTGCAACATCTGCCACAGCCCAAACCATAGCAGGACCAAGCCAGCAACAGGCATCCCAACCCTCGGTACCACTGGCTACACATGCAGCCAGCCAGCCAACAACTACATGAGCCACGAGGCCCAGAAGACGTGCAGAATCCTTGTTCAAGTATTGCATATTGAGGGAATTGAGGAAAATCAATATCAAACTGGATGGCATTCAGAGGGAGCAGGCCAGCCTGAGGCACCAAGTAGAAAATATGGAGGATGCCCTGGTGCAGGTGTCCCAACTCTTATAAACTTTATAATGGACAATGTTGTTTGTTTGTATTTGTAGTTTTGTATTTTAATAGTTAGGCATATAGTTGGTGATTAGGATAGCTTTAGGTTAGTTAGGCTTTAGCTTTTATTAGTTTTTATGAGTAAATGTTTTTTTAAATCTTTTGAAGGTTTTTAGTGGGTAGGAGGTTCATATTTATTATGTTAAAAAAAATATATATAATCATATATATACATATATGTAGATATATAATATATAAATAAAAATACAAAAAATATATATTTGTTTAGGTTTACATGCGTAGTTAGTTTCTGTTCAGGTATAGTTCCTTTTTGTATTGTGTCGATTATGTGTGTTAAAGGGGTGGGATGTGAATGTTCAACATGCTATTTGTGTTTAGCATTTAAGATAGGTTATGATAAGCTATGTTAGTGGAAAGTGTGCTATGGTTAGTTTGTTTAGGATAGGTAGATGTAGGTAGTTTAGGATATGTTTAGATAATATAAGGTAGTGTTTAGGTTAGTTAGTGTAGGATATGCAGTTGTAGTTTGTTTAAATAGATTTATTAGTAAAACGTTTAATACTTTCACAACATTGTAATCATTGCTTCATTGTGAGTTTCTAACATTGAGTATGTTGAGTTGAGTACATGAAGTAGCTATTGCCCTGCAGTCTCTAATGGCATATTTTGTTTTGTGAGATGCCTATGGTCAACAGTTAGTGTATCTCACATTTGAGTCATTTGAGGACTATTTGACATTCCTAATGGATTGTACATGGTTATCTTAATGTCATTTGACATGCAGCCCAACACAGACAGTCAGCTACTGTAGCACTGTATGTGAAAGACATACAGCATGTCTAATTTTATGGTTTAGTCACAACAGAGTATAGATTTTGGGCTGTGCTGGGACACACTAGTGCCTGCCACTAACGCACAGATCCTTGCACCATTGTGCAAGTAAGTCATTGTTGTTAGCTGGTTCCAAATCATGAATGTGGCCCCCACCTGCCTGGAGAACCCCAATCATCCTTGGCATTGGGTGCTTGCTAAGTGTGGCACTACATGCATGTAACTTTGCGCAGCTACTTGCAAATGTTGAAAACCATAAGTCTCCCATTTCCTCTTACCCTGGGGAGGTGTTGCTGTGTTCCAGATTATGGGGGTTATTCTAACTTTGGAGGAGTGTTAATCCGTCCCAAAAGTGACGGTAAAGTGACGGATATACCACCAGCCGTATTACGAGTTCCATAGGATATAATGGACTTGTAATACGGCTGGTGGTAAATCCGTCACTTTTCCGTCACTTTTGGGACGGATTAACACCTCCTCCAAAGTTAGAATAACCCCCTATGTGCTCTGGCTCCTAATCAGTAGTGTGTGTGTATATTGTACAATTGAAGTCATGTGTGTTACACTCACACTCAATACATATGAGGCCTCTCAGGGTCAGAGGAACACATTTACCCTACGTATCCCAGTGGACCTTTCAACACCGTTTATCATTTGAAACTAGACCCCAAAAATAATTAGTTGCATTTCATGCATACTGACAACCAAGTTGTTGGATTGACCTTGTACATTCTTGTGCAGCATCGGTACGATGCTAATTCAGAAGGAGTCTGGGCATGAGTATCTGCATATTATCAGTACAAGCATAATTTAAGTTCTTTAGGGTCTCTTCATTGTAAGCATTGAGGTTATCATATGTGCTTGATCACGTTGTCATGTTCACTGAGCTAGAAATATGTGGAGGAGTGAAACAGTGTTATTGACTCACATGCCTCACAGGCCCCCAATTTGAGCAGGTAGGCAGTTGTGTGTTTAGTAAGGCCTTTTCACTGTGTGCCAGTCCAGTAACTGAAGCTTATTGGAAATCCATGACGTTCAATTGGTAGACAAAGCCATTCTGAATAATGCCATGGCAGTGGATGTACATGACATTTGGGTATGTACAACAAGAGTAAGTGATAGTGACTTTAGCCTGATCTCCTTGAAATACCAAGAAGTTGTTTTTGTATGTACACATACACTGTGGTATAAGTAGTCTTTTCTGGAACAGACGTACAACACTCAGGTTTATAGGAGTGAATTTATTTACAAGTGTGGGTTGGTCGGCATGAGCATTTTACATTGTTTGAGGAAATGACACTAAAACTGACAGTGAGCAAAGGATGTCCAGACAGAGTCCATTTGGGAGATATGACATGTGACATGTAGAGGTAATGAAAACTTCAGTGAGGACATACAAATTGCCATTTGGGAAGGTAGGCCACTTCACCAGTCCAAACGTGGATACGATTAACAGGTGCGCAAACAAAAAGTGGCAGTTCTAGGTAAGAAAAGAGGTGGCATAATGATAGATACAGGACCACTGAGGATTTGTCGAGGGGGCACAGCAAATGTTACCAGGCAGATCTCCAATGGAAATTGGAGAAGTCCACATCTTCCCCCCCCGATGGGTGTTGTGCCTCACCTGCAATTAGTGGTGTTTGTGTGTGAGACATCTGAGGCAAACACATATCAGGTACCAAAGATGAGGCTCTTCTGTCCCTGGCGGCCTCTGTCTGTGCCAGCAATGAAGGCAACACAGCGCTGACAAGGATCTGATGGCTTCTCACCAATGTAACAACATCTCTTTGGAGGGCACCCTTTGTTGCTACGTAGGAGTCAAACTCGCTCTCCATAAATGCCATAATGTTAATGATGGTCCCCAACTTGGTGGCAACCTCACTGGTGTCAGATGTGAGGCCTGTTGGTCTTGCTTCTGCCTCATGACTCCAGCAATGTCAGCTAGGGACTCACCCATACTATGGAGGAAGGTGTAGGTGCATTTTATTGCCTCAGATGTATTGTATTGTATTGTAATCGTATTTATATAGCGCTTACTACCCCTGACGAGGCGTCGAAGCGCTTTTCGATGAGTAGCACGCTACTCTGGAACACAACAAGGATTAGTGATAGATTAGTATTGTTAAATAATGAGTACAGTTTTAGTATTATTATGAGTTAATTTGAGCCGCGGATATGAGAGTTTGCTAGTTAGATTGACTGGAGTAATGGAGGGGTGGAGGAGGAAAGAAATCCAGAAATGTTAATTGGGAGTATATCCTTCATTTACTCAACCCAAAGGCTTGGGATGAGTAAAGGGGGGCGGAGGGAGAAGAGTATGTGGAAGGGTTAGGGAGAGCATAGTAGCAGGGTGAGATAAATGCAGAAGAATTTAGTAGGGTTGTGTGGGAGGTCACAGTAGTAGAGTGAGGTTTGGTGAGTTAGATGTGGAAGCGGAGGGAAGAGCTTAGGCAGAGATATTTAGGAGATGAAAGTGGTAGAAGGGATTTGGGATGAGTCAGAGTGAGAATGGAGGATAGTTTGATAGAGACATGACATAAGAGTGATGAGTAGATAAGTGTGATGAGATGAGAGCAGGAATTCATAGATATCTAGTATAACAACCCACCCAGGAGCCATGCAATGATCTATGAACATGCCACGCACAGAAACAACATATAGACATATATATATATATATATATATATATATATATATATATGTATATATATATATATATATATATATATATATATATATATATATATATATATATATATGTATATCCACACACACATATACATGAATACACACACATATGCACATACAATACATAATTAGAACCATGGGTAAAAAATACTTAGTCAAACAGGTTTAAAGAGTGTGTGTGTATTTTATTGTTATGACATAGTAGCAATACATATTTTCTAAAGAAACTATAAATAAATAGAAATATACATATAATCTGAAACAATATTTATCAACATAGGCATATGCAGTTCATAGTTGTTTGAATGAGGTGGTTATGAAGGAAAGAGCCAACTCTTGAGTAGTTTTCTGAAGACAAGAAAGTTATCTGTGGCTCTTATAGTTGGGGGTAATGAATTCCATAGTTTGGCTGCTTAGACGGAGAAAGATGTACCACCTATAGTCTTTTTCTTGTATGGTGGTGTTCTAAGGCGGGGTGCCAATCTTGAGCGGAGGGTTCTTTGTTGGATGTATTTGGTAATTTTCTTTCTGATAAAAAGCGGTCCTGTTCCATGTATAGCTTTGTGGGTGATACAAAGCAGCTTGAAAGTGCATCTTCTGGCAACGGGTAACCAGTGTAGTGCTCTCAAGGCAGGGGAGATGTGGGCTTGCGGCTTTATATGTAATAGCAGCCTGGCTGCAGAATTCTGGATACGTTGTAGTTTTTTCATAACAGATAGAGATGATCCATGGTAGAGGCTATTGGCATAATCCAGTTTGGATAGTACAAGCGAGATAGTAGCTTGCACCTTGTATGGAAATCCGAGGTGGGGGAAGATACGTCGTAAAGTCTTTAAGGTGATGAAGCTTGTGCGTGCTAATTTGTCTACTTGGGCATTCATAGTTAACTTGGAATCCATGGTGATTCCTAGGTTTTTAACTTCCTTGGATAATTGAGGCGGTGGTCCGAGATCGTCAGGCCAGACGCACAGAGGGTCATAATTTTTCCAGTCACCACATATGAGTATTTCTGTTTTGGAGGTATTTAGTTTGAGATGGCTCCAGGTCATTCACTGATCAACGGCTCTGAGGCAACTGAAGATTTGTGAGTTTTCAATGTTTTTGGCGCATTCTAATTTAAGTAGTATTTGTGTGTCATCTGCATAGTTGTAGCATGTGAGATGGATATCATTGATCAGTTCTGGTAAAGATATCATGTAGATGTTGAAAAGCAAAGGTGAGATGATTGACCCTTAGGGTTCGGACGAGAAGGGGGGCGGGTGGATGATATTCGATCTTTTTTTCAGATAGGAAGTAATCCAATTGAGATCAATCCCTTGTATGCTGGCTTTGTGGAGTCTTTGAGTTAGGGTGTCATGGTCAACCGTATCAAAGGCATCTGAGAGGTCCAAGAGAAGTAGTGCAGCAACTCCATTTTGGTCGACTGTGTTTTTAAGATCGTCCCAGATTGTCATGAGTGCCGATTCAGTGCTTCTTCCTGGGCGGAATCCAGTTTGGAAGTCTGAAAGTATATTTTTGTCTTCAATGAATTGTGACATCTGGGCGAATGCTGCTCTTTCTAACAATTTGCCCAGGAAAGGTCCTTTTGTGATTGGTCTATAGTTGTTGTTGGGGTCTTGCGGGTCTAGGTCTGTTTTCTTTAATAAAGGTCGTATGTATGCCTTTTTCAGGTCTGCAGGAAAAGTCCCTGAAGTTAAAGAGTTGTTGATGATTCTTCTTACAGGTGTGGCAGCAGAAGTAGATAGAAGGATTTTCTTGAAGATTTGTGGTGGGCAAGGGTCAGAGGGGCAACCAGAAGGTCTGCTTGCTTTGACCAAATCCATAAATTCATCCTGGGATATTTGTTTGAAGGACTGTAGACGTTGGGATGGTTTATTCTTAAAGGGTATTTTAGGAAAGGGGTTGGTGCTGATGGTTTTCTTCTGTTTTAAATAGGAGTCCAATGTGTCTGCCTTGGTTGTGTAGTGAGTTGCCAATTTGTTTGTGAAATCTTGAGTAGTGGGATGACTTCCTTCCATGCATGTAGGTTTTCGAAATTCATTGAGAATTTTATAAAATTCCTTGGTTGTAGATTGAGCATTTTGAATTCTGTCTGAGTAGTATCTTTTTTTAGCTTTTTTGATTGATGATTTGCATATCCTGTTACGTTTGTGTAGCTGCAGTTTGTCTTGACTGTTGTTTGTTTTGAGCCAGGTCCGCTGCAACTTTCTGATTTGTTGCTTTATCTTTTTAAGTTCTGTGATTCTCCAAGGTGTTGGTTTTCTTTTGTTGTGTTTAGTTTTTCTGAGTGGTATTAGGACATCGAAAGCTTCCTGTAGCTACTCATAAAGTTTTGCTACAGAATTAATTGTATCTAGATCTGTGTTTGCTGTCAGTTGTGTTTCTAAGTGATCCAAATTGAGTTTGCTCCATGGTCGATAGGTGTATGTATGTAAGTAGTTGTGGGGTGTGTTGATTTGTGGAGTTGTATGTTGGAAAGTTATCATATGGTGGTCTGACCAGGTGATTGGCGTGATGCTATGAATAGTAACTAGTTCAGGCTTAGCAAAAATGACATCTAGGATGTGACCAGCGATGTGTGTGGGATTGTGTACAATCTGATGTAGGTTCAATGCGAGTAGGCCAGTGGTGATAGCTTTTGGATGGGGCATATTGGGTTTGTCAAACCAAATGTTTAGATCTCCAAGAATGCATAGATTGGAGTATAGTGTAATAAGGTTTGAGACTGTGTCTAGAAAAACATCTGGGAAAGTGGAGTTGTTAGGTGGAGGTCTGTAAAGGAGGAGAAAGTTACAGGAGGAAGTTGGAGTAGGGTGGCATCTGGTAAGGAGGGCTTCACAACCTTGTATGGAGGTGTTGTCTGTTTTACTGAGGTTCATTGCCTTTTTTAATATAATAGCTAGTCCACCTCCTCTCTTGCCTATACGGTTTTGAGTGATGGTTTGATAGCTCGGAGGAACGGCTTCGTGCAACACTGGTGCCATGTCATCTCCCAACCAGGATTCAGTAATGAATAGTAAGTCAGGTTGTGTGTCTGTGAGCAGGTCGTAGATGGGGTGCTTGTTTTTTTAGAGTGATCGAGCATTTATGAGCTGGCAGTTTAGAAAAGGTGTGTTAGTGGTAGTGTTGTTTTGTTTAGTAGAAGGGTAAGTAGTGTAATGTGAGCTTGAAGCAGTAGTGTTGCTAGTTGTGATAACTGTTTGAGGGTCACAATAGTCTTGCTTTTCAACATAGTGTTCCTCTTCCAGTAGGTTAAGGATGCATTTTGTTGGGTCTGTGTGTGTGGGTGGTGGACTTGGTGGCTGAGAGAGCCATGAGGAGTGTACTGTTTTTTGTAGGGTAGTTTTATTATGTAACAGACAAGGGGATGCGAGGTTGCTATGAGTGGCATGTTTTTATTTTGTTTGCGTTTGTTTAGTGTGGATGGAGTATGGGTTAGGGGTGGTGGAGGAGCATGTGGATCATGATGTAAGGCTCTAAATTGTGCAATGGAGGAGAGGCGAGTGAATGAAAGTTGCTGGGTTGGGGTGCTTGTGGTAGGTGTTTGTGAAGAGTGGGGGCGTAGGGGTGGGGATAGGATGGAATTTGTAATCTTTGTGTAGTCCTGGGGGTGGGAGTGGGTATGATGATGAGTGTAATGTAAGTTTGTGTTGCTTTGATGTGCTGATGTTTGTGGTTGGTATTGTTTTTGTGGAATAATGAGACGGGATATTGGTGTAGTTGTTTTTGGGGAGGGATTTGTATGTGAGTTAGTGCTGCTAAGTGGAATATGAGTGTTAGATGGGGTGTTGATGTGTTTTGGAGATGAATGTATGAGGTGTGTAAGAGGTGATGGGTGTGTTAGTTGCGATGCCTGGAAGAGGTAATATGTGTGGTGGAGTGAAATGTTGGGATTGTATGGTTGTGTGTAATTGGTGAAGAGATGGGAAGAGTGTTTGTAGATGATGTGTTTGAAGGCAGGGTTTGGGCATTGTTATGACAACAGGTGGTCTGTGTGGAGTGAACAGCGGATAGTGTTGTTGGTTAGTATGAGCAGTGAGTGTGTATCTGGGAGACTGAAACTGAGAGAAATGTATGTTGTAGTTTTGTATTGTGTGGGTGATGGCAGGTTGTGTTAGTGGGAGTGGACAGAGTAGTGTTTGCTGTGAGAATGAAGGAGTTTGACTGTAGTAGTTGTGGGGGGTATGTGTATATGTGTTGTATGTAGGGTATTGTGTTGGGTGATGGGGCAATGCAATCTGTCTGTGGTCAGTTTGTGATGCATGAGTTGGATGTCTTTGTAGAATATGTGTTTGTATGTTGAGGGATGTGTAGGGGCTGAAACCATTCATGGTCATATGTGAAATGGGCAGCATTTCTGGCCCTAGTCCCTAGTCCCTACCTGTCCCGAACAGGCCCAAACAGACAACTGCCCTTGTCCTCTCCACCCTTTGCCTCCACGCCCGGGCTGAGACGCCCTGAGTCCTAGCCTTTTATAGCCCTACTGGCCAAGAAGAAGCTGGTCCTAACCCTAGCCAAACCAATTTCAAGCCCAGATTCAACCAACTAATGGGAGACCCAGCCCTAAACACCAATCATAGCCCTATTCCTGACCACCAATCACAGCCCCAGCCCTAAAACCAGCAACCAATCAGACTCCCAGCCCTATCCACCAATCACAGCCCTAGAACCAACAGCCAATCAGAATCTCAGACCTATCCACCAATCACAGCCCTAAAACCAACAGCCAATCAGAATCTCAGACCTAGAGCCAACAGCCAATCAGAATCCCAGCCCTATCCACCAATCATAACTGCAGCCCTGGAGCCAGCAACCAATGAAACACCGTCTCCCAACAACCTATCACAACAGCATATGCAACAACCAAAAGGAACTTATATAAGGAGCAAGTTAACTGAACTCCAGTCCCTGTGGGCAGGGGGAAAGGCAACTGCTGCTCTATTCAGAATCTCCTTGGATACAGACAGCCTGAATCCACACTTCCAAGCTAGCAGAGTCTACTTTCCAGGTAAGGGCGAGATTGTTTAAGAGACAAACACTGCAATAGTGCTGGGCGCACACTCTAAAATCGGGCTTTTTTAAAGGCAAAGATACAGGGGGGCAGAGATTTTTTAAGCACAATTTAAATCACACAACCAGATTAAAACAGTCTCCTAAAACCGCACTCTGCAAGATGTATGTAGCCTTTTTACTTAGAAGAGGGGAAAAAAAGGGGTGGCGGAGAGGGGGGCCACAAACTAGCAAGGGAATTCACACAGTCACTGCAAAAACGATTTAAAAAAAACCACCACTTTAAAAGAGGCCAGGCTGCCTGAAACACAGAGAGTCCACAGTAAAACAAACACTTTTGAACAAATAATACTATTTACCCAGAAAAATCTTTGGCCTCCTTACTTAGGTCTTTTTGCAATCCTTGAGCACTGGGCTGTATCAGGACACAGATGTATCCTTATTGGGACTGAGGCACCCACAGACTCCTTCTAGGGTGCCTGCTTTGGTCTATATCCCCTTGTGTACCTCATCAATCCTCCGCTGCTGGACTGCTACCACTCACCATAGGAAGACAACTTGGAGGTCCTCAGAGTCCACAGCTAGACTTGGACTGGAAGATGGGGCATTTTCTGTGGCTGGTATATCCTCTGGAGACCCTGCAAAGCTGTCATGTCCAGGAAAGAAGATTCTATGAAATCCAGGATTTGCTGGAAGGTGTCATCGTTGTTTATGGGGGACAGGATGTCAATAACACCAGGTTGGTCATCCAGGATAAGCTGCTGGACAAGAGGTGTTGTTTGTCCATCTGCAATGGAATTTTTTTTTTATTGATGATTTATAATAGATGTTGCCAAACAGACGTTATCATTCATTTATTGTTAAAGATAGATGTACTGAACATGTGTTATTAAGAGTAAATGAAGGAAAGTTACACTATTTTTGATTTCCAAATGGCAATCTCTGTATATTGTTCACACAACCACTGTGTGATGAGGGAGCCATTTTTGTGTCATAGCACACAATGCAAGGCACTTACGCTGCCTGCTGCCCTTTCCTCGCTGAAAGGGTGAGTGCGTTTAAGGGCCCCATTTAGCATGTTAATGGACTTATTTTCACATAATGGCTATATTGATATAAGGTTCACCTATTGACATTACTACTGAGAACATCGCACCATCTCACCGGGGTGCCTTCATTCCCTGTAGCCATTACGTAGTCCACAGCTCGTGACACAGTGATGTTAGTTTGGTTATCTATTAGTTGTGGTCCATCACTCTGCCTTTAACACAGTACCCTATGCCAATATGCCTTGCAGTGCTGTATTGCATGCAATTTGTGAATTCATGTGGGCAAGGGCTCATACTTGACACACATCCACACACCTCTACACATCAAGCAGCCTTGCTACACTGCAGGAATGGGTAAGAGCATGTACTTACCAAGGTTTACTTATTTTTGTGTACTTCTGTGATTTCCTAGCACACACAGTCATCTCCAGAGTCCAGACCAATAGGCACTGTGAACCATCCCTGAAGGGGATAAGCACAGTCACACCCCATTTTTTTAATTACCTAAGTTGGTGATCTGCATCACAGATCACTTCAATCAGCCCTGCTCACGTGTACCTGTATATGACTCCTTTGTCAATTATCATTTGGGCCCAGAGCCATGACTTACTCTCAGAGAATGATGACACCCAGATCATACATTGACTCTCAGGAGATAAAAACACAACCTAGATTAGTTGCACTATGCAATTGCCCAACATACCTGCTTGTGTGTCAAAGCTATGGCTCATGGTGAACTTCACAAGAGAGTAGTGATGATAATCTGTAAAACGTACCTACCCTGGTTTCCCACACGACTAGGCCCAGACACCCACTCTCCAACCATCACCTAAACCTACCATCGTCCTGGACACCTGCTTCATCCTTCAACTTCACAATTCCCTGTTTAACATTCTCCTGCTTTGACATATGTAGCGTAGTGAGATTTTTCTGCTTATGCCTCCCTCCTGACAACTGCTACACCTTCTGCCATTCTCACATCCAATGTCATGTGTAGTGCACCAATGCCCTCTTCTATGCATTCCTTCACAGTTACTACACAAGTGCAACACTCTCAAAAGGAAGTAGTGCATGACTGTCACTCAGGCTGCCTTGTGGCACAAACATCACCCCTCTCCTCCTTGCAATCCAATGACTCCCCATTCGGAGACCCTGCCAGTACAATGTGCTCAGCCACACCTACATTGCATTACAGTACCAGGGACGCAGCAAGATCATACACCATCTATGCTTCTGACAAACACTCATGGTCCTCTGATGTGCATCACTTGCATTCACCCCCACCTCCAATATTCATTTGTACAAGACAGTAGGTAGTGTGGTCTCTAACATGGCAGACAACTCAGCTGAGATCTGACTCAGCACATCAGGACAGCTGCATGCAAAGTGGTTTCATGCTAGTGACTGTACACATGGTTCCTCAGATGAGCCTACTTGGAGATACTCCACATACTCAACCCCAGTATCCTCCCTTGGGTGAAAAGTTGATCCTCTCGCTACCCCATTCCATTCCATTAGTTTACACTCCACCTTTAGCTGCTTAGCTCCAAGACAAACACTTTTGCCTCATGCAAGGGACTCTGTATTGTCAAAGAAGGGTTGGACTGGTTTCTGATGTCCATCCGTCCTGGGTGCTCCAGGCCAGGTTTTTTACTTTGTATTGTGGGACTTGTAGTCCTGGTCACTCATGTTAAACATTAGCCCATAAGTTGCAGTACTCAAAAGACAACCTGGACTGGGGCAGCACATCATGCATGAACATGAGAAATTTAGCTAAGCTGGACTGGACAGGCCAAATGGTGGCTGGGCAAAAAACTAACATTTATGTGATGTATGGGTTGACATGCTAGACAGTACTACTCTTTTCCTTGCACACAGCGCAGTGCAGCAGAGTGTTGCTGCACTGCACTGCAAGACATGTTCAACCACATTGTTCCTTGATAACACTTACTCTGTAGATCATCATGGTCCTCAACTGCAGCACAGTCCTATCCACAAACTCCTGCCACCAACTCATTTGGTATAAGTGACACCCCCTGCTCCTCAAATGGGTCCAACTCCTCCTGGTCCTCTAGTCCTCCTCTGGTCCGCATCACTGCCCTCAGGTTCTTGGCCAGTTTCTCCTTGGTCCTGCACTCACAGTCATGCCACCTTTTATCAGTTCCAACACTATCCTTTTTGCTTGGCCAACACTGTTAATTTTATCCACTATGGACTGCAAAGTGGCTTCCCTCTTCACTAATGGCAATTTGGTGGTGACAAAGAGGTGTTCATTTTTTGTGACATCAGCTATTAATATTTGGTTTCATCCTTCCCTGGCCTGCTGTTTATTTTTCTTGGCTGGGCTTAGGATTGTTGACCTCCTGACTTGTAGATGTTGTTGCCTCCATCTTCTGCATTTGTTGTGGTTTGCTGTTCAGATTGTTGAAATGTGTTGTTTTTTTATTGCATCCCATGACGGAATGCACTCCTATGTGTCGCAATGCTGATTTGCGTCACTTCCAAGTGGTTTACGACATGAAAATTAGCTTTGTGCCCTTTAAGGTTAGTTGCCTTATGCCACAGTGTGTCATTTTTTGGGGGGATTCATCAAAATGTTTGGTGCAGCTTAGGGCCTTATGACACGGTTTGCAGTTCCATAGATATGGCGCATCCATGTCGCAAGGAAGTAGTATACCAAAGTGCAGGTTTTTTGGACACAACGCTGCAGCAACTCAGCGTCGCGCCACTTCTCATAAATCTGACCCTTATTCTTTTAAAAATTAAGCACTGAAATACACACTTGATGCACTTAATGTAGTGCGTCTTACTTATGTGTATGTGGAAATGGCAGATAGTTATGAAGATCATCAGATTATTAGAATCGTCCAATTATGTTTGAGTAGGCAGCCTGTAGCAAGTGATTATAGTCAATGTTTATCTAGATCTTTGATTTTAAATGGAGTGGGTGCATTAATCCTTGCACACACTAGATGGCATGAGAGGAGTAGATAGATTTGGAGCTGTGCTGACAGAAAGGGTTGCTTTTGGAGACTAAGGCCCATATATTTGGGCTTTGTGGCGCAGGGCAGAGAAACAATTTACCTTGCTGCGCTGCATCTTAGGAAAGTCCAGGAATGTGCCATATTTATTGAATACAGTGCATTCCTGTCCTTTGCCCCTGAGCTGGTGCGCAATAGGCTGCCTAGCCTCAATGAAGGCACCCCTTGCACCATGGTGCAAGAGTACCTGCATTGCATGCAGGATTGGATTTGTGCAGGTAGGGACACCTTCCTGCCCAAAAACAGTCCTGAGAGTCTTTGTCCTTTTTCTATGTGTGCCGCAGAATGCAGCACACATAGGAGGAAAAAACGACGAGAAATAAACATATTTCTCCTCATTGCGCCTCTCCTGGGGAGGCGTATCGTTTTGGTACATTCCCAGGTTTAAAAGTTCTTGTAAGTCTGGGAATGCATCAAAATCCATGGATGTTGCGTGCGAACACCCACACAACATCCATGGAAACACCTCACTGGTGCAGAGTAATGTAACACAGCGATTTGTGCTGCACTGCTTTACTTGAGATTTAGGAAGCCACTCAGTGCCACGCCAGGTGGGCTTGTGTGGCTTCAAAAATCTCACTTTAGGTTTGCCTCAATCTTGCACGATATTGCGTGGTGCAAGAGCAAGGCAAACCAGTCCATAACTATGGCACTTAGGGACTGAAATGTACTCATGGATAAAGGAAGGAACTGCAACAGGAATGAAGCTCAGTAGACAGTTTGGGGGATGACAGGACTGTTGTGTTCATAGTGTTGAGTGGCTGTCGATCTGGATTCGCACTTTACTGTTGATCAAGGTTGCTCTTATACTAACATGGAGGCCTTCCAAATCCACCTCTCACCCCTTTGTTTGTGTAGGTCTGGCGTTAGCCAAGACCTTTTGATAAGAATGGAATTATAGGTTTAATATACTTACTATGGGGGTCATTCCGACCTTAGCGGGCGGCAGGCGGAAACCGCCATGCGGCCGCCAATGCGGCCGCACTCACGCGGCCCCCATTCTGACATTCCCGCTGGGCCGGCGGGAATGAGGCCGCAACACAGGAGCCGGCTCCGAATGGAGCCGGCGGTGTTGCGGCCGTGCGACGGGTGCAGTGGCACCCGTCGCGCTTTTCACTGTCTGCAAGGCAGACAGTGAAAAGCTGGCCGTGGCCCTGGTAGGGGGCCCCAAGACACCCCTTACCGCCAGCCTCTTCCTGGCGGTGAAAACCGCCAGAAACAGGCTGGCGGTAAGGGGGTCATAATCCCCAGGGCAGCGCTGCCCTGGCGGATTATAGCCACCGGGGCAGAAATGGCGGAAAACCGCCGACCCCGGCGGTCCGACCGCGGCTTTGCCGCCGCGGTCGGAATGGGGAAAAAAGCACTGCCAGCCTGTTGGCGGTGCTTGCGGTCATAATGGCCCTGGCGGTCTCGGACCACCAGGGTCAGAATGACCCCCTATATATTATTATAATATATACTTATATTCTTACTCCAATTTACTCATCTTTTCCATTGGTCTGCTGTTGTGTCATTGACATTTTCCTAGCACCAACTCCAGCATAAAGTATGGGAGAGTCCCCTTCAGCTACTGGCTAACTTCACTGTATGTGGCAGCAATCTGCTCTTCCCCAAGGAGGGTATTCACACATAAAGTTGTTCCCTTCAGTGCCAGGGGTTACTATGGCAATGTGTGCGTTTCGGGACCAAAACATATTTTTCCTTTCAGCAACTGTTTTTGTATATAGACGAGGGCCGAGCAGGCCTGAACTTCAAGTGCGCTATGATTGCCTGGCGTATCCTTCCAGTAACCTCTGCATCCCTCGTTCCGTCTGCTAATTCATTTAGTGGCACATGTGCTAATGGCAAAGGCAGTGCTTAATTTGTAAATAAAAACGTACTGGTGCCCAAGGCTCGCCTCTAAAACACGCGGCTGATGCAACTAAATGTGTGAGCACGGAATATTGAGGCAGCGTAATCCTGAAGGCATCTCGGGCCTCTTCTGTCCGTTTAAAACCACTCCATGCACCTTCAGCTCACTCTTGCAGTTTTCAGCTTTTCGCATTTGACGCTTTTTTCGTTTTTCTCTTCCTCCGTCTTTCCACGCGTCTTTTGCTCGCAGTAAATGCGTGAGGCAGAAATGTAGGTGCCTGCCCTCCGGAAACAACAGGCACAAATTTAGCACCGGGAAAAGGTAGGCAGCGTTGACTTCCCCACATTCCACGAGTAACGAGACCTTGCTATTACTGTAGTTTCATGAAGAGCTTCGGAGCTTCTAAAATTTGGAGTAATATTTTGAGAAAAAACTCCCATCATTAGAAACGTCTGAGGAAGGGTCCCAGGATCATCTCTTTTTGTGTCACCGCTGCATCTCACTACCATGGGATGCTCTTGAGTATTGCTAATCTTTCCAGTGGGCAGAGCCTGTGAGCATCTTCGCAAACCTGCCTACACCTTTTCTGATTTCCGGATGAGCTGTACATGACTAGATTCTTTTGCGGCTGGCCTCTCTGTTTTTGGCTGTTTCTCCGGTTTGCCCTCAGATTTCCTCTTTTTTAACATGAAGGTCTGTGGACGAGCACTACAGGTAACCATTCAACTAGCTTTTGATTGCTGAGGTATAATTCTATGGCTGGGAGCCAGTAGATATATTTGATGGTGCTGCTGTGCAGTAGCAAGCGAGGGGGAAAGCCTAAGGAAAATGATTACAACCTGCTCCTCATTCCTTAGTCAATTTACTCAGTCCTCTTATTTCTCAGGGGCTCTCACAGTCAGATTCATAATGTGCAGCTTGTCTCAGTACACCATCAGCATTGCTGTTGATGGCACACCGGGACCTTTGCACTCGCACCATTCCAAAATGTCAGTTTTACCCTTAGAGGTGAAGGGAGCTAGCGTTAGTTGCAAAGGTTTCCAATCAACAGTGTAACACATTATGCTACACAATGAGGACAATGAGTCAGGAATACAGTTAAGGATTTTATTACAAGATAACAGTCAGGTTAATGTCGAAATTCCTCAAACTCAGGACCTAAATTAATCAGGATTTCTAAACCTGAGGAAAATCTCAAAAAGTTGGGGAAATTCTAGAAAAATAAATTATATGTTCATGCATATAAGGCAGGTGTCAGTATTTCAGAAGTTCGGTCAAGAGTCTTCTTAGAATCAGGAAATAGCACAATAGCACAAAGGGAAAAGTCAGAGATCTGTACCTCTCAAAGTCTAAATGATAATGCCTGAAATCAATCTGTGAGAACACTATTTAATACCACACAATTCTGTCAAGTAACAACCCTCATCACACCATCAGAAAATCCATTGCCTTCTTCAGTCTCACGCTGTAAATTGCAACATCTACGAATTATCCCAGACAAGTCCTGAGAAAAATATCGACCCTGGTCATCTGGACATCGCTGGCAACAATCTCTCAACAAGGGACTGTTAGCTCACATGGTCTCTCTCCATGTACCTCCGACGTTTTCCCAGACTCTTTATTACTAACACAATAACATCTATTTCAAAACGAATATATCAAGTAAATGCACCTACAAAGAAAAAGACATGCAAGCAGAAATGAAAAAACTGTTTCTTATGTTGAGAGAAATCTGGCCTAGTTTAGTCAACTGAAGCATACAGTGCAATTGTGCACATTTTAAAATGTGTGCCATTGTGCACATGTAAATTTAAACACATGAAAATATCAGTGAATAAGTACAAATTAATTTCAGGTTACACCTTTTAGTAAAAACGACAAACTTTTTAAATGCATGAGTATAAATGCAGCCAGGAACTGCAATTTAAATTCAAAGTGAAGACATTACGGCACACATTTCCATGATTAGTTCTCATTTTGGAGTTAATACATTTCAATATCATGAGGGTGGCTTCTAACTTGTTTCAAATGACTATGTTTACATTTAAAAATGTTGAGACATCCAGTATATATGTTTCCCTAACTCTACAGTGAATGCACTTTGTTTCTGAATACATTAATAAAGCTAAAACACACATTATATGAATTGTTACGTTACATGTAAGTTGAAGTTGTGACGTCAGGGGTGAAGCCAAATTGAACGCTGCACCAATCCCCCCCTCTGATGGCAAATTAAGCCACCACATCAGATTGTAATCTTTTTTTCTGATTGACCTCTAAAAACCTTATTGGAGTTGTTAAAATTTTTCATTTGGATTCCTCCAGTTGCTTCATGTCATAGTGTCTGTCTTTTAAGTCCATCTCTGCTCTTTTTTTCTTTACTCCATTCTTCACTTGTACATGTTTGTATCCCTTATAAAATCCAAACGAAATCAACCCACTATTAGAAACTAGGGGCCATATTTATACTCTGGTTGCGCCGAATTTGCGTCGTTTTTTTCGACGCAAATTCGACGCAGAACTAACGCCAACTAACGCCATATTTATACTCTGGCGTTAGACGCTTCGGGCGCCAAAGTGCCCGGAGTGTGCGTCATTTTTTTGCGTGAACCCCTTCCTTGCATTAATGATATGCAAGGGAGGCGTTCCCGTCTTAAAAAATGACTCCCAGGCCTTTACGTGGTATTTATACTCCCGGGCAAAAGAGACGCCCGGGAGTGGGCGTGGCCAAAAACGGCGCATTTGCGCCGCTTTTTAACGCCTGGGTCAGGGATGGCGTTAAGGGACAAGTGGGCTCAAAATGAACCCAGAGTGCCCTCCCCTGCCCCCAGGGACCCCCCCTGCCACCCTTGCCCACCCCAGGAGGACACCCAAGGACGGAGGGACCCATCCCATGGACATTAAGGTAAGTTCAGGTAAGTATTTTTTGTATTATTTTTTGTGGCATAGGGGGGCCTGATTTGTGCCCCCCTACATGCCACTATGCCCAATGACCATGCCCAGGGGACATAAGTCCCCTGGGCATGGCCATTGGGCAAGGGGGCATGACTCCTATCTTTACAATGATAGGAGTCATGTTGATGGGGGATGGGCGTCGAAAAAAAATGGCGCAAGTCGGGTTACGACGATTTTTTCGACGCAACCTGACTTGCCCCATTTTAAGACGCCCATACGCCATTTTCCCCCTACGCCGGCGCTGTCTGGTGTACGTGGTTTTTTTCCACGCACACCAGGCAGCGCCGGTCTGCTAGCGCCGGCTAACGCCATTCAATAAATACGGCGCCCGCATGGCGCTTCAGAATGGCGTTAGCCGGCGCTAATTTTTTTGACGCAAAACTGCGTTAGCGCAGTTTTGCGTCAAAAAGTATAAATACGGCCCTAGGTCTCTCATTGGCAAAGGTATGCACCGTCCAAGTAGGGACCACAATCATAGTCGGAGTTAGTCAGATACACACTCTAAGGGCCATATTTATACTCTGGTTGCGCCGAATTTGCGTCGTTTTTTTCGACGCAAATTAGACGCAGAACTAACGCCAACTAACGCCATATTTATACTCTGGCGTTAGACGCTTCGGGCGCCAAAGTGCCCGGAGTGTGCGTCATTTTTTAGCGTGAACCCCTTCCTTGCGTTAATGATATGCAAGGGAGGCGTTCCCGTCTTAAAAAATGACTCCCAGGCCTTTACGTGGTATTTATACTCCCGGGCAAAAGAGACGCCCGGGAGTGGGCGTGGCCAAAAACGGCGCATTTGCGCCGCTTTTTAACGCCTGGGTCAGGGATGGCGTTAAGGGACAAGTGGGCTCAAAATTAGACCAGAGTGCCCTCCCCTGCCCCCAGGGACCCCCCCTGCCACCCTTGCCCACCCCAGGAGGACACCCAAGGACGGAGGGACCCATCCCATGGACATTAAGGTAAGTTCAGGTAAGTATTTTTTTTTTTATTTTTTGTGGCATAGGGGGGCCTGATTTGTGCCCCCCTACATGCCACTATCCCCAATGACCATGCCCAGGGGACATAAGTCCCCTGGGCATGGCCATTGGGCAAGGGGGCATGACTCCTATCTTTACAATGATAGGAGTCATGTTGATGGGGGATGGGCGTCGAAAAAAAATGGCGCAAGTCGGGTTACGACGATTTTTTCGACGCAACCTGACTTGCACCATTTTAAGACGCCCATACGCCATTTTCCCCCTACGCCGGCGCTGTCTGGTGTACGTGGTTTTTTTCCACGCACACCAGGCAGCGCCGGTCTGCTAGCGCCGGCTAACGCCATTCAATAAATACGGCGCCCGCATGGCGCTTCAGAATGGCGTTAGCCGGCGCTAATTTTTTTGCCCCAAACTGCGTTAGCGCAGTTTTGCGTCAAAAAGTATAAATACGGCCCTAAATTAGCCTGTGCTCACCCTCTGGTAGTTCGGCACAGACCAGTCGGGCTTAACTTAGGTGGCAATGTGTAAAGTATTTGTGCAACACAGAAACACACAGCAACACAATGAGAATACCCCAAAACGACTCCACACAGGTTTAGAAATGAGAGAATATTTATCTCAGTTAAATGAGACCAAAACAACAAAATCCAATCAGTAGAGTAGGAGTTATTCACCTTTCAATACCTCAACTGTAGTGCTTTAAATGGGACTTGTCTTAGAGACTTGACAGTGATTTGAGGAATACATTTTTTATTGGTGTCCTAGAAATTGCTGCACTTCTCGTAAGTCAAATATGGCCTTACCAGGGCAGTATCAAATATATGATTAAATGTGTCTCCCAATGGTGAGGAATGCCGTGCAACAATGTTGGGACCCCTCAGGTCCAAGTCCAGTAACTAAACACACCGCCGCCACAGGCCTGGACAATAAAGGACCTGGTTAGCTGCAGATGTCACTGTTGAGAGTGGAGTCGGGCTCAGGAGCGGCTCACAATGCATGTGAGGTGCAGGACAATGCTTAATTTGTAAATTAAAACGTACCAGTGCCCAAAGCTCTCCTCTGAAACACATAGCTGCTGCAATTATTTGTGAGAGCACAGAATACTGAGTCAGTGTAATCCTAAAGCCATCTCGGGCCGCTTTAATCCATTTACAGCCTCTCCCGCCCCTTCAGCTCACTCTTGCAGATTTCTGCTTTCTCTCTTTGTGACTTTTTTCATTTTTCTGTTCCTCGGTCTTTCCCATATGTGTCTTGCAGTAAATACTTGAGGCAGAAAAATAAGAGCCAGCCCTCAAAAATAAGTGCTGGTGCCCCACATCGGAAACCACAGGCTCAAATTAAGCACTGGTGCAGGAGCGTACAGTGCATCACAGTTGCTTTCGCAACCGTGCAGGACACCTCCTACAGCAGTGCCCGGAGAGATCAGCAAAGCCATGCCTACTACGTTGGGGTTGTTCAGAGTAATCGGGTCCCTTCAGCTGCGAACTTCAATGAAACGCCTCCTTCACCACGGAGACCCTGAAAGGAACAATCACTTCTCTCAAAGCAGGGCAGGAATTGCAATTACGCTCTGCACTCCGGTCCCAACCGGCAGTCAGGAATGTTTCCATGAAGCAGAGACCTGGTGCTTGATGAACAGTGCGGCAAGCTGGTTTGGAGCCACTCACAAGGTCTTTGATGTCCCTGAGACCTTGGGGAAGAACGGGGGCAAGCCACCAAGTCCATGGAGTCACTCTGGTGTAGTCCTTAGTTCCTTTTGGCAGGGCAGAGTTCTGCAGGCATCAGGCAGCTCCGCTAAGCAGGCCAGCAGTACCTGGGAACAGTAAGGCACAGCACACTGGCAATCCTTTCAGCACAGCAGACTTTACTCCAGCAGAGTTTCCTTCAGGTCCAAAAGTGTACTGTTTTCAGGGATTCAGAGCCCCAGTACTTATACTAAAAAGTGCCTTTGATGTGGGGGACAGCTTTAAAGGATCCTTCTAGAGTGTGCAGTTTCCTGTTTCAACCCAGCCCTGGCTCCAGGCTATCAGTGGGGGGTAATCCAAACTTTTTGTGGGGACAGCCACTTCCCTCTTGAAGTATTAGTGTGAACTCCCCTCCACCCTTCCAGTCCAGGAAAACCCATCAGTATGCACAGAAATGCAGATGCAGTTGAATGTCCTGTGTTGTGGGTGTCTGGAGGGAATGCACTAGCATAGTAATTAGTGCTGCAGGCCCACTAGTAGCAGTTAATTTACAGGCCCTGGATATAGTGGTACTACTTTACAAGGGACTTACAAGTAAATTAAATATGTTAATTATGGACACACCAGTGTTACCATGTTTAGGGGAGAAGCACAGGCACTTTACATTGGTTAGCAGTGGTAAAGTGTTCAGAGTCCTAAGGCCAACAAAAAGATACAGTTAAAAACAGGATATGAAAGTCAAAAAGTCTGGGGTAAGACCACCGTAAGGATGCCAGGTCTAACATGTGTCCTCCCCAGCTGAAAGCGAGAGACCTAACCAACCACTAGGGAGTTCTCATCATTAAGGCAGGAAAACCTAGCTAGACCATCAGCATTGGCGTGGCTTACATCAGGTGTGTGTTCCACCCTTAAGTCCATACCCTATAAGAAAATGGGCCACCTCAACAGTTTAGGAGTTTCACTCCTCATTTGCATGGACCATCTGAGGGATCTGTGGTCAGTCTAAATCAGGAAGTGAGTGCCAAACAGTCATGCCCTTAACTTCTTCAGGGCCCAGACCATTGCAAAATCTTCTCTCTCAATAGCACTCCATCTCTGTTCCCAGGGAAGTAACCCCCTAGAGATAAAGGCAACAAGTTGGTCTAGGCCTTCTTCATTGAGCTGTGATAAAACTGCCCCTACGCCATGCTCCAAGGCATCTGTCTGAACGATAAACTCCTTGGAGAAGCAGGGGGCCAGGGAAACCAGAACAGGAGGACACTCCTTCCCCTACCTCGCCGCCACTGCCTGTAACGCCATACCCACACGACAAACCACCTCCCTCCTCAGCTTCATGAAGGAACTGAAGACATGGCTTTTCTTAACCAATTCACCGGTATACGCCACACCCTCCATCCCCCCTAGCGCCTTGAGACCCTAACGGGTGAGTAGCTGCGCTTTAAAAACACTGATTGATTGATTGGTTGAGGGGGACTTGAGCACATGTCTTGGGCTGTGTACATGTTTTTTTCTTCAGGTAGTCAAATGCTTTTTGGCACACCTCTGTCCAAATCACATTTCTGGGCTGCTTCTTAGAAGTCAGCTCAGTCAGGGCAACAATGGTGCTATATTTCTTGACTAACCTCCTATAATACCCAGTGAGGCCCAAGAAAGCTCAAACCTCAGTTTGTGTTGTGAGGGCTTCCAGGCCATGATTGTCTCAATCTTGGCCTGGAGGGGCTGCACCTTACCCCACCCACCAGGTGCCTCAAATACACCACCAGCCAGTGCCCTATCTGTCACTTGCTGGCCTTGATACTCAGGTCTGCCTGTTGCACGGGCTGAAGCACTTGCCGGAGGTGAAAGAGGTGGATCTCCTATGTGAGAATTTTCTGCATTTTTTGCCTGTTTGTCAGTGTGTTTGACTCTGTCACCAGGATCCTGCTAACCAGGACCCCAGTGTTCATGCTTTCTCCCCTTTAAATATGGTTGTTGGATACTGCTAACACAGTATTCCACTCATAATTGGCATTCTGGCGCCCCTGATAAGTCCCTAGTATATGGTACCTAGGTACCCAGGGCACTGGGGTTCCAGGGGATCCCTATGGGCTGCAGCATTTAATTTGCCACCCATAGGGAGCCCATGCAAAGGCTTCTACAGGACTGCCATTGTAGCCTGTGTGAAATGGTGCATGCACCCTTTCACTACCATTTACACTGCACTAAGTCACATATAAGTCACCTATACGTCAGGCCTTCCAACCTTGAAGGCTGGGTGCAGAGTGCCTGTGTGTGAGGGCACCCCTGCACTAGCAGAGGTGCCTCCATGTCGTCCAGGACCACTTTTGCAGACTTTGTGAGTGCAGGGACGCCATTTTACACGTGCACTGTACATACGTTACCAGAAAGGCAGAACAAATGATTTCCTTTGGGAGAGGGATGTTACACACTCTCCCTTTGGAAATAGGTGTTACAGGCATGGGAGGGGTAGCCTCCCAGAGCCTCTGGAAATGCTTTGAAGGGCACAGATGGCACCCTCTTTGCCTTGCATAATCCAGTCTACACTTGTTCAGGGACCCACAGTCCCTGCTTTGGCAAGAAACTGGACAAAGGAAGGGGGAGTGACCTGTCCATCACCACCCTAGGAGTGGTGCCCAGAGCTCCTCCAGATTGTCCCCGGGTTTTGCCATCTTGGATTCCAAGACGGCAGGGCACTCTGGGAGTGGCCAGTGCTGGCAGGTGACGCCAGAGTTCTCCCCTGATAAGTACTTACCTGTGTAGCTGACCAATCCCCCTTTCAGGGCTATTTAAGGTCTCTACTCTGGTTGTTTCCTCAGGTTCCAATTGAAAGACTCCAGCAGGAATCCTCTGCATCCTTTACTACACCTTCTTACCGACGGAACTGCATCTGGACCCTCCAGGAACTGTACAAACTGCAACAAAGAAGCAAAGACGACTTCTGCAACATTGTATCTTCTGCTCCTGCAAGCAACTTCAACTGTTTCCAGGTCATGCATCCTCCGAGGACTGTCTGTCTTCTGCCTGCACCAGAAGAATGAAGTACTCTCCTTTGAAGTGAAGGAGTCACTTCCCTGCTTTTGCAGGCATACCTCTGCAATGACGACCAGTGGCTTGGGTCCCCTCTCCTGAAGAAGTGCGTGGATCCAGTAACTTGGGTGGTGGTCTGAAGTGGTCCCGACAGTCCAGACATCCAACCGTCCAAATTTGGTGGAGGTAAGGGCTTGCCTCCCCACGCAAGACAGTACCCTGTGCACCATGTGTTTTGCAGTTGCCAAGGCTTGTTGGCATCCTTCCACAAAGTTCTTCATGCACCATGCAGCTCCGGCACCCACCACGCTATCCTGCGACGCACAGCTTCCTGCATGCTTCTCCGGCGGAGTGGGATCCCTTTTGCACCTTCTTTGTCCCCGTGCTGTGGGAGTCCTCTGTTCACTGCCTGGTCTTCTGAGGGCTCTCTGAGTTGCTGAAAGCTCCCTCTGTCTCCTCCTCCTGGATAGAGTCCACCAGGTCCCTCCTGGTCCCGGGCAGTGCCATTTTCCGCTATCAGCGAGCTTTCATGTGCCAAGGCTTGTTGGCAGAATCCAGCGACGCAAACCAGACTACATTCATCCATCCGGCGTGGGACATCTGCACCAACCAGGCACCCGCATCTGTCTTCTTGGGTGCAATACTGACTGTTGTTCTTCACCGGTGGTTCTTCTTTTGCACCTTCATCCAGGTTAGCAGGTGCTCCTGTTTTCCCTGGACTCTTCAGTGCTTCTTGGACTTGGTCCCCTTCTTCAACAGGTCTTCTGGTCCAGGAATCCATTGTTGGTGTCTTGCAGTCTCTTCTGGTTCTTGCATAATCTTCTTTCTTGTGCCCTTGTGTGTTCTAGGAAAGGTACTGTGATTTACTCCTGCTTTCCTGGGCTCTGGGGTGGGTTCTATTACTTACCTTTGGTGTTTTCTGATACTCCCAGTGCCCCTTTACACGCTACACTTGCCTCAGTGGGAAACCGACTTTCCCATTCGGCTATTTTAGTGTATGGTTTGTGTTCCCCCAGGCCCATTTCTAACTATTGTGATTTTCACCATTTGCACTGTTTTTTAACTGTTTTTACAGCTATTTCTGCGTTCTAGTGTATATATTGTGTATATTACTTACCTCCTAAGGGAGTATAGTCTCTAAGTATTTTTGGCATTTGTGTCACCAAAAGAAAGTACCTTTATTTTTGTAACTGAGTATTTTCTTTCATGTGTGTGAGTACTATGTGACTACAGTGGTATTGCATGAGCTTTGCATGTCTCCTGATTAAGCCTTGGCTGCTCATCCACACTACACCTAGAGAGCCTGGCTTCTAGACACTGACTACATTTCACTAATAAGGGATAACTGGACCTGGTATAAAGTGTAAGTACCTTTGGTACCCACTACAAACCAGGCCAGCCTCCAACACCCAGCTGTAACTGAAGACAGCTATGTCATCCAGATAGGCAGCTGAGAAGGCCTCCAGCCCAGGAAGGACATGATTCAACAACCTCTGGAAGATGGCAGGAGCATTCTTCAATCCAAAAGACATCACTCTAACCTGGTAGTGGCCTCTGGGGTGGAGAAGTCTGACCTCTCTTTGGCTCCTTCTGTTAGGGCAATCTGCCAGTACCTGATATGAGCTCACAGATACTTATGTACTGGGCAGCCCCTAACCGGTCAATCAGTTCATCCGCCCGGGGGATGGGGTGAGCATCAGTCTTTGTTAACATAATTTAGCACTCTAAAATCCACACAAAACCTCAGTTCAGGTATGGTACCCAAAGGAGAAGCTTTTGGTACCAGAACCCCAGGACTGGACTAGGGGCTACTGGAGGGTTCTATCGCCCCCACCTCCAGCATCTCATAGACTTCGCTCTTGATGCTGGCCCTCATCTTATCCGGCAACCTGTAAGATTTGTTCTTGACTGGGAGGTTGTCCCCTATGTCCACATCATGGGTGCACAGGTGGGTAATCCCAGGAGTAATGGAGAAAAGAGAGGAGTACTGGTCCAACACTTGGAGACAGTCCCTCTGCTGTTTAGGAGTCAGAGGGGTGGGAAGATTATTCCTTCCACAGAACCATCCTTCTCCTTGGAGGCTAAGAGGTCAGACAGGTGGTTCACCCTCCTCCTCAGCTCCATCAGTCACTAACAGCATGGTGACCTCAGACCTCTTGAAGTGGGGTTTGAGGAGGTTGATATGAAGAACACTGTGTGGTTGAGTGGGGGGTCTTAAGGTCCATCAGGTAGGTGGTTTTACCATTCTTTTTAAACACCTCATAGGATCCCAATCCAGTAGTCCTGGAGGGATTTAGGTTCTACTGGTTCCATCACCCACACTTTCTGACCAGGCTGTAATTGCACAGTGATAGAATTTTGGTCATAGCACTCTATCATAACAGCCTGGCTGGCTTCTAAGTTGTCAGAAGCTTGTTTCCACAACTTAGCCATTTGGCTTTGTAAAGACAGCATGTAGCTCACTACATCCTCAAGCACTTCCTTGGGAGCCTGCTCCCAACCCTCCTTCACCAAACCAAGAGGTCCTCTGACAGGGTGCCCTTACAGAATCTTGAATAGGCTGAAGCCCACTTCCTTCTGCGGTACTTCCCTGTAGGCAAATAACAAGCAGAACAAGAGGATATCCTACTTTTTCCTCAAGTCCTCAGGCGGACTTCTGATCATGCCCTTCAAGGTCTTGTTAAGCCTCTGAACAAGCTCATTTATTTGGGGGTGGAGAACCCATAAGTTACTCCACACTCTTTCCACTTGGACTACATTTATGCAGACAAGAAGTTGGTGCCCCTGTCAGATGCCACTTCCTGGCGGAAACCTGTCGGGTAAAAATCCTCATCAGGGCACTTGTCACTACAGGTTCAGTGGTGGTCCTCAGAGTGGTGGCGTCTGGGTACTGCATGGCATGATCCAACAGAAATAGGATCCCCCGAAGTAGTCTGGGGTTTCTCAGGCCCAACAATGTCGATGCCCTTCCTTTCGAAAAGGGATGCTAACGACGGGTAGTGGTTCCAGGGGAGCCTTTCACTTTTTCCCTGTTTTCCCACTGGCCTGGCAGGACACACAGGTCCTGCAGAATGTGTCTGAGGAAGTCCTGATCTTAGGCCAATAAAGGTAGGGGACACACCTGGCAAAGATCTTGTCTTGACCCAGGTGTCCTGCTAAGGGAATCTCATGAGCCAGTTCCAGTTCTCCTGTAGCACTGGGGGACCACCAGGACCCTTGTTGTCCCATGCACAGGAACTTTAGGCTCACTGTAAAAGAGGTTGTCCTCCCAGTAAATGTGATAGCTCCCAGAGTTATCACCTGCTACTTTGGCTTTGGGCTGTCTCCTCATGCCCTCAAGGGTGGGGCATTCCCTCTGTGCCCTACACAACTCCTCTTAGGTGGGTCCTCCTTTTTCATGCCACTCAGCAGGTGTAGGCAGGTCAACATGTGGTCACTGCATGCGTCCCATCCATCTCACTGGGGGTACACTCAGGGGCTGGTTTCCCACACCCTCTGCCTTTCCACTTTTTAGCAGCTGGCCGGGCCATTATTCCAGGCTTCAGTCCTTTCTGAATATCTTCCTAAGCAGCCATTGAGCTTGTAGTAGCACATATCTAATCAGGTAACCCCCAACATCTCCAGAAGAGCCTTGAGTTAGAAGACTCAAGGTAATTACCCAAGAAACAGTCGACAGGAATGGTAGGGATCACAGCAACCTTCAGAAGTCCTGAAACCTCCCTTCCCCACACTCAAATGGAGCAAAGGCCATGGGATATTGACCCTTTGTGTTGTCAGCCACCACAACTTGGTGGAATGCAGTGGGAATCACCCGCTCTTGGGATACCAGCTGACTCCTTACAATAGTAATTGTGGCACCTGTGTCCCTCAGAGCCTCAACACCTTGCCCGTTGATGGTGACCCATGGCCTATACTTGGTATTATTTGATGGCACATGGATATTAGGAACCATCTCACTGTCACCCAGGGACACTAGGGTAATCCCGTTAAACTCCCCCCCATTAACTAGTACAAACTCCTCCCCAGCACTATGCTGGCCACCCGTGGGTTCTTACCTCCAGAGAGAGGGTGTGCTCTTTTTGGACACTCGGGGTCCCCCTTGGAGTGTCCATACTGCTGACTTTTGTTAGCGTAGTTTTGCTTCTGGTGCCCAGATAGGGAATGAGAACCAGACCATTTCCCGTGTGAGTTGTTTTGGGGGACTTTAGAGAAACCTTTCTATCTCTATCCTTGTTCTTCTGGTGGGAACCCTGACCACCCTTTTGGGGGTCCCCTCCAGATACCTTCTTGGACACTCTTGTGCTGACCCAGATGTCTGCCCCCTCAGCAAGCTTCTTAGAATCAGTCAGCTTGCTATCCACCAGGTGTTGGCCCAACTCAGTAAAACAATTATTAAGAATGTGCTCCTTCAAATATAAGTTGTACAGCCCTTCGAAATGATCAACCTTGCTGCCCCTCCTCCAGCCCTTCAGTGCCTTACCAGTGTAGTCCAAGAAATTCACCCATGTTTGTGTAGAGAGTTTGGGGCATATTTAAGAGCACCTAGCGCCACCAGAGCATCACTTTTCATGACGCTCCGGTGGCGCTACGCCCTGCGACCTATTTACAAGGTTTATGTGGCTTAACGTCACCTTGTAAATATGACCCCTTCACATGCAGCACTTTGTGTGGAAGGGGCATGCAATGGGTGTTGCTGTGCCACAGCAACACCCACTGCATTTTGACACTGCCCTAGATTTATGCTTTTTTTGTGAACCTGAGGCAGCGCAAAATCTAACGCCACCCCAGGGCATTAGCAAGCAGCAATGAGGAGGAATATTTTTATTCCTCCTCGTTTTTTCTTTTTCTATGTGTGCTACATTCTGCAGCACGCATAGAAGGAGCAAACTGCCAGAAATGATTGTTTATGTGCAGGAAGGGACACCTTCCTACACATAAACATTCATTTCAAAATGACACTTTGGCCCTTCTGTGTGTGCTGCATTCTGCAGCACACACAGACGTGTCAAATCGCCATTAGTGAATGTTTATGTGCAGGAAGCTGACACCTCCGTCATTTTCCCATAAATATGGACCTTTGTGACTGGCCCTGAACTGTTGCCTATATTTCTCAGGTGTCAACCCAAACTTACTTACTAAAATGGTCTTTAGAGCAGTGTGGTTTGTCTAGTCCTCCACCTCTAGTTTAAGGAGTGTGTCCCTCCCCACTATGGGCATTTACCACCAAAGACTATCCCCCCCAAGACCTCTTCTAGGACCCTGTGTAGTTTTAAAGCCACTTCATAGACTGCCAACCATTTGTCTATGTCAGCCCCCACACTGTAACTGGGTGCCATATCTTTTGATATATGGCAGCTGGACTCACATGTAGGCACTGCAGTTATGCTGGCACTGTTACTGCTGTTTCTGGACTCTTCATACAGGGCTGTTATGTTCAGCTCTCTCAGGCTCAATCCTGAACAAACATCATCTTCTTCTCCTCCAAATCCAATCTCTTTGCCTCCACCTCTTTCTCCAATTTTAGTTTGGCCAACTTCAATTTTAATTTCCTCCCTTATGTCCTCCAGCTCCACTGGGGAAGGCCTTTGGATGACACACTGCTCCTCACCCTGAAGGGGCCCCTAATCCTGTGAGCAAGTTACTCTCTTCCCTCACAGACAGCAGTCCAAGGCCTCCTCCTAGACCCTGATCCAAAACATCTTCACATCCAGTTCGTGCTCAGCCTCATTCTCCTCTGAGGTCTCATTCAATGCACCATGGGCTTCTGAATAGGCTCCCAGTGCCTTTTGCAGCTCCACCTTCCTTCTGCTTTTTACAGGAAGCCCAAAATCATTGCAGAAATCCTTGACGTGGGCCAGAGTGTAACCCTCAAGTCTGGACAGCTAATACTCCATTCTTGCAGGTGTAGATGTAGAACTTCCAATGATTCTATGATTTAGAAACAAAACTAACATGGCAATCAGGAAGAATTGAAAAATTAAAAATGCCAATTGAAGAGAGTAGGGAGAAAGTGCCAATATGGATTAAAGACAATTGTTTCACATTGGTGTACGTGTGGTTAGTAGTGTACACTGAAATACTATATTGTATTGCACAAACACAAGTTCTATCCTCACTGCTGATCACCTGTGTTAGAAACAAACAAAATCAACCCACTGTTAGAAACTGGGTCTCTAGCTAGAAAAGGTATGCACCCTGTCCATGTAGGGACCAAAACCCTAGTTAGGCTAAGTCAGATACATGCTTTAAATTCCCTTTTCTCACCCTCTTGTAGCTTGGCACAGAGCAGTCAGGCTTAACTTAGGCAACAATGTGTAAAGTATTTGTGCAACCCACACAGCAACACAATAGGAACACCACGAAAAGACTCCACACATGTTTAGAAAATAGAGAATATTTATCTGAGTTGAATGAGACCAAAACAACAAAAATCCGATCAGTAGAGTAAGGTATTCACTTTTTAATGCATCAAATGCAATACTTTAAGCAGGACTCGTCTTAGAGTCTTTATGGTAATTTGGGAAATGCGTTAATAATTGCTGTCCTAGAAATCAACGCACTACTTGCAAGTCCAATATGAACCCACTGGGGCGGTATCGTAGAAATTAATAAAATGTGTGTCTCCCAACAGGTATGAGAGCCGTGCAACAACATCGGGACGACTCAGGTCCAAGGCAAGTAACTAAACACACAACTGTGGCTGCAGACCAGTACGATGAACTACAGGGTTACCTACAGGTGTCGCTACTGAGAGCGGAGTTGGGTTTGGCGTGGCTGACAAGACAGGTGAGGTGCAGGCACGTAAAAACTCGTTGCAATTGCCTTGGCAACCGGATGGGACACCTCCTTCAGCAGTGCACGGAGAGATCAGAGAAGGCGTGCCCAGCACGCCTGAGTTGTTCACAGTAACCGGAAGGGTCTTGTCGGGTGTGAACTGTAACAACGTGCTGCGTTCACCTGGGAGAACCTGAAAGGACCGATTACTTCTCCCAAAACAGGGCAGGAGTTGCCCGGCCCCAACTGGCAGTCAGGAATACTGGTGCTTGATGAATGGTGCAGAGAGCTGGTTTTGAGCTGCTCACAAGGTCTTTGATGTCCCTGAGACCTCAGGGAAGAAAAGAGGGCAAGTAAACAAGCCCTTGGAGTCACTCTGGGGTAGTCATTAGTTATTTTTGGCAGGGCAGAATTCTGCAGGCATCAGGGCAGCCCAGCAAAGCAGGGCAGCAGTTCCTGGGAACAGTAAGGCACAGCAAAGTGGCAATCCTTTCAACACAACATCCTTTACTCCAGTAGAGTTTCTTCCGGATTCAGAAGTGTACTGTTTTCAGGGGACCAGAGCTCCAGTACTTATAATAAAAGGTGACTTTGATGTGGGAAATTAATTCAAAGGATCATTGTGAAGTGTGCAGGTCTCCCTTTAAACCCCGCCCTGGCTCCAGATTTTGAGTGGGAGATAATCAGCCTTTTGTGTTGGGACAGGCACTTCCCTCTTGAAGTGCTAGTGTGAGCTCACCTCCACTCTTCCCGGCCCAGGAAGACCCATCAGTATGCAGATGAATGCAGATGAGTGTCTTGTGTTGTGGGTGTCTGGAGGGAATGCACCAATGTAGCTGTCACCCAGACCAGATGTATATTGGAGACAGGCTGTCAGGCACACAGAGCCGCAATCAGAGAAATGCCCACTTTCTAAAGGGGGCATTTCTAAAATAG
Organism: Pleurodeles waltl; assembly: GCF_031143425.1. Taxonomy (NCBI): domain Eukaryota; kingdom Metazoa; phylum Chordata; class Amphibia; order Caudata; family Salamandridae; genus Pleurodeles; species Pleurodeles waltl. Next base: position 744,450,335 of record NC_090448.1, on the reverse strand, counting down.
TAATAATAAATTTGACTTTTCCTGTAAAGAGGATTTATCATTACAATTCGAATTACATGAAATATGAGGTAGCACCTCCTTTCTGATCAAGAATTACAGCTTAAAAGTATATTAAGTAATTCCCAATACTGGCCTTTGACAGGAGTATGCCTCACAGTAATGAAAAACGACTTTGGGAGTTTTTAATCACCAGGACGTGTAAAACTTAAAAGTACATGTCTTACCTTTTATTTGCACCACACCCTGCTCTAGAGGCTATCTAGGGCCTACCTTACGGGTGACTTATATGTAATAAAAGGAGAGTTTAGGGCTTGGCAAGGGGTTTTAACTGCCAGGTCGAGGTGGCAGTGAAACTGCTCACGGGTTCTGTAGTGAAAAGCCTGAGACATGTCTACAGGGCTACTTAAGTGGGTGGCACAAACAGTGCTGCAGGCCCACTAGAAGAATTTAATGTATGAGCCCAGAGTATAGTGGACACCACTTTACAAGGGACTTACAAGTAAACTAAATATGCCAATTTTGGAAACACCAATGTTCCCATGTTTGGCGGAGAAGCACATGCACTTTAGCACTTGTTAGCTGTAATAAAGTGCACAGAGTCCTGAGGGCAACATAAATATACAGCTAAAAACAGAAAGGGAAAAGCAAAAAGTCTGGGGTAAGCCCACCCTCAGGACACCACATCTAACACCCACAAAAAGCAATAATCAACAAACGTCTCAAGATGATTCCAACAATTCTACTCCCTAGATCTCCAAACCATCTGCCAACAGAAGAAAATCTGTTCCATATTGCTTCCCATGCACCTGTTGCTTATAACTCCTGTGAATCGTCTTTCAGATCAGTAATGTTCTTAATATATTTGTCCAAGTCCGCTCCCCCCAAAAAAATATTTTAGAAGGCTGGGCCTCAAGGGATGAGGTCCCTGGGGCCAAAACCAGCCACCAGAGAAGGGGGGGCCATGCAGACCCTCCCCATGGAATTGTAGTGGGCCCCAGGGAATAGGGTCCCCTAGACCAAAATTAGCCCCGAGAAGGGGCGCCACACGGACCTGCAGTCAACTCCCGCTGCTCATGGCTAAAGGCTGTGCGGAGCATGGTGTTGGGTGGTTAGGGGGGTTGGCCGCAAAAACTCACTGCAGGCCAGACCCTGTGGCCAACCATACACGCGCATAGCACAAGGTAGTGCATGGGGCAAGGTTGGGTGGTCATGGGGGTTGGCCCCAGGGCCTGCAGCCCACCACTTCTGTGCAACAATGGTTGGATTAACATACAGTGATGATAATTACTTTACGTAAACAAAAAAAACATAGAAATTCACTGAAAAAAAACAAAGGTTACAGGGACATTATAGTTAGGAAATAGAATTAAAAAAAACATAGAAATTCATGTAAAGAACCAAAGGTTACAGGGACGTTTAAGTTAGGCTCACATTTTTAACATTCAAAACCATAGAAATGTATCTGTTATAGTTAGATCTATCTCAAGTAACTATAACTCATGCACTAACATTACACTGCTAATTACCCCACATATTATGGACCTCAGGAAATCTTTGATAACATAATTGATAGTATCAATTTAATATATGCAGTTAAAGTTTTGACAAAAAAACGTGCATGGTGGGGGCGAGAGTATAGTTACCTTGGGCACAAGTTATAGTTACTTGAGATAACTCAAGTTTGGTGGAAAGGCAGCTTTTATTCCAGAAAGCATATTTTTTGTTATTTGGTGGAAATCCGTCCAGTAGTTTTTGAGAAATTAAAGGAAATTTGTATATCTAGGGTTGCAACTAATTTGTGAATACTCCCGATCACGTGCAGAGATCTTATTGGTTTCCAACACTTCAACCCGGAAGTGTTGGCAGCCTTTTTGGGAATCTGACTCAGCCGGGTCCCAAATAAAAACATAAAAAATAAAGAAAAGGGGGCAGTGTATAAATACCCTACCCCCTAGCCTTGATGCTGGCCCCCCCCTGGCACTTCACCAAGGCAAAAAAACATTTTTTTGATGTAATGTTTGCTGCAAATTTGTGGCATATATAATTTTAAAAAAAGAAGTGAAGCTCCCGCACTTGTTTTCAAATAAAGTCTTCTGGTAGACTAGGGGCATACCGAAAAATATAATAGAAAAGGAGGAGGCCACACAGGACCCTCATCCTAGGGCTCTAAAGAGCCCAAGGGACCACCACCTCTTTGGGGCTTAATATTAATCTACCTGGGTGGCTCTGCAATCCCCACTCCATGGAATCCAATGAGCCCCAGGAGCCACCGCCTCCCTGTTTTTTTTAAAAATAATGGATGGGGGCTGCATGGACTCCCCACCTAGGGCTGTTGCAAGTCCCAGGGAACACCACCTGCCAAGGACAAAAAAAAAAAAAAAGTACATGCGGGTGGCGCACGTACACCCTATGCCCCAGGGAGCATCACTACCTCAGGGGTAATTTAATTTTTAAGAAGAGGGAGGGGTGCTGCTCGGCCCCCCTCCCAGGCCATATACGGCACCAGCCCATGTACAACAAAGGAGGGCGGGAGCACAACCCCCCCTCCTGGAGCCATTTAAGGTCCTGGGGGCTATCACCGCCCAGTGCCCGCTACTGCTATCCCCTGAGGTGCCCATCACAAGATAGCTATTTGCTTTCTCTTGAAGGTAGCTGACAGCTCCTGCCAAGCGAGAGCAAACACTAACTCTGCCCATAAAACATATAAATTGAGCTGTTATAGTTAGAGCTATTTCAAGTAATTGTAACTCATCGCCCAAGGTAACTATAGCTCGCACCCTCGCCATGCACAGTTTTCTCATCAATAATTTTACTGCAAATGTGACAGTGATAATATCAGTGATGTCATGAGTAATGTAATATATGGGGTAATTAGCAGAGCATGTTGAGGTCGGGAGTTATAGTTACGTTAGGCATGAGTTATAGTTATTTGAACTAACTCTAACAGCTCAATTTCTACGTTTTTTCTGTGTGTAAAATGTGAACCTAACTACAACACTTTTGTAACCTTAGTTTTTTTGTGTGAATTTCTAAGGTTTAAAAAAAACTATATTTCGTAACTATAATGTCCCTATAGCCTTTGGTGTTTTCAGTGAATTTCTAGGCTTTGTTAACGTTAAGTACGATGCCCACCGCAATGCATGGTTGGGGGTGTTGAACCAGGTCCTGGCCTGGCATTGTGCTGCCCCCAACCAAGCTTGCTGCTCCTGCCCCCCTACTCCTTGCCATCCATTGTCCAAGTTCAGGCCCCTGCTCCCTCATTACAGCCCTGTGTGGCAATTGGTCTGCCACTGCCCTTCCAGCCTGCCCTGAACTGTTAGCTTGCTGCCCCATCCACCTCCTCCCTACCCTCTGCTTTCCGAGTCCATGCACCAGCCCCCTCTCTCCTGTCCGGCATGGTCCAATGTGCTGCCATTGCCCCCTCCACCCTGCCTTTTATGGACTGTAATGTTGCAACTTTCTCTCCTGTCTGTCCAGTATGGTCAGCTTGTTGCCCTTGCCTCTTTCCCCTCTGTTCTCTGTTGTCCATGTGCAAGGCCCTGTCCCCTCCCTATTGCTCTATTGTGCTGAACTGCCATCCCGCTTTCCCTGTGTGGTTTATTGTGCTGCTGCAACCCTTGATGCTTATCTTATAAGGTCACTTTGGTGCTCCTGCCCATCTCCCTCCTGCCCTCTGTTATTGGACTCCATGTCCCTACTCCATTCCTCCTGCCCTCCATGATCCAATATACCATAATTGCCAACACTTTGAACTTGGTAAGAGGAGATTTTAAAAAACAAACCTGGGGACCCATAGACATACATTGAAAAAGAGGATATTTTAGGCAGGAGGCAGATAAAATAGAGCCATTTTGGGATTAAAAACATTGGGAGTCCCCTGCCTGAATTGGGTTTGTTGGCATGTATGGTTGTACTGCCATTACCTCTTCCTTCTGTCCTTAGTGGTCTATTTTATTACCACACCCTCTCTTGCTTGTTCTGCATTGTTGGTGTGTTGTCCCTGCCCCCTTTTCCCTCGCCCTCCATGCTCCATTGTGCTGCCACTGTCCCTCCTGCCTGTCCAGCATGGTAAACTTTTTGCCTCTGCACCCTCCTCCCTGCCCTCAATTATCCGAGTCTGTGCCTCTGAACTCTGCCTCCCTAGGGTATTCGAATGAACAACTAGATTGCTGACATTCCATATTTATTACTAAAGTGTGTCACACATGACGTCATCTTGATGTTCCCAAAACAGTAGTACCTAAGCATTTCCTGTATAAATTATAAAACTGAGAGGGTCTTATTCCCAAAGAAATTAGGGTTACTGCTGTAAAAAGGCTAAAATGAGGACATATTTCTCAAAAGCGACAAATCACTTTTAAATTATTTGCTATCTTTATGGTTTTTTTATCCAGTTGATTACTTGATTATTTATTACACTTAGGTGAGAGCTGCAGACTTTGCATCTTGGGGAATAGATTCTAGATTTAGCACCCACTCGACATCCTGCGATTTTGGGCAAATCACATAGGCCCTCATCCTGACATTGGCAGTACCGCCGCAGTGACGGCCGCCAACATACCACCGCAGAGGCGAACATTAGTTCGCCAAATTATGACACACACACACCAATCCAACAGAATACTGCCACATACACAAATCCGCCAGCCTAAAAGTCAGTGCTAAAGTAGTGGTACGAACCCCATACTGTTACGCCAACAAAGCAACGCCCACCACATCATGACTCACAAATCACCACGGCGGTCATTCAATGGTGGTAAACCACAGGCGGTACACATCGGCATGCTCAGAATGGACACCCAAATACTAAACTAGACAACATTGGCCAATACCAAAAACACACACCTGACACTAATTCACACACCACACCACACCCACAGCAGTATAAAACACACACCAACATTACCCACAACCCCTTATGAATACAAATTATTGCCACAAGACTGACACCAAGACCACTGGGACAACTAGACACATACACCCATACATGCGTCTAGCACCCCACTTCACACACCCAACCACAATACCCAACAGCCACACACCAACACACACCACACAACACCCATGTCCCCACAAAGGCACCCCTGTTTCACAGATGAGGAGTTGCGGGTCATGGTGGAGGAAATAGTCAGGATAGAGCCACAGCTGTTTGGAGCACAGGTACAGCAAATATCCATTGCCAGGAAGATGGAGCTATGGCGGAGAATCGTGGACAGGGTGAACACCGTGGGACAGCATCCAAGAACAAGGGACGACATCAGATAGAGGTGAAACGACCTATGGGGGAAGGTACGTTCCTGGCAGCAAGGCACCAGCTCGCAATCCAGAGGACTGGCAGTGGACCCCCACCTCCTCTCCCACAGCTCACAGCATGGGAGGAGCAAGTCTTGGAAATCCTGAGGGACTCACTGGAGTTGCCGGAGGACTGGACACTGGTGAGTCAACATTTACTACTTATCACCCCCATACCTGCATGCCATCTCACCCCCTCACTCCCATCACTCCACTCCATCCCACACACTGCACCTACACATATGACTAACCGCAATGCCAAGCCCTGCATGCTATATCAATGCATGGACAGCCCTCCCAGCCCTGCATGGACACCCATCACAAGTGCATGCACAGCATAGGGGAACTAGCAATCCCACAATACATCACCATACACAAACAAAGGTGGCAAGGCAACAGGAATGATAGAGGGTACAATATGACATAGACATGAAGCATAATACATCACTTACATCCCCACAGGTGCCCCAGTCAATGTCAGGGGAGAGGAGGTGCCACGACAAACCAGTCCCCCATCAGAAGATGCCCCCAGTGATGACAGTAACTCTGGACTTCTGGATCTGGATGAACTACCTGGCCCATCAGGGACCACTGGTCAGCCGGTCACCCCAGCCGACTCCCAGTCAACCACAAAGCCTCCCCCATTAGTATCCAACACCACAGCACCCACCCAGCATCCCCACACCTCTGTCCTCAGGACACGTCAATCAGCAGTGTGCCCACCTGCACAGGGACCCCAGTCCACACCTCGTCCCCAAGACAATCAGACACTTGGGCACAGTGCCAGTGGGCACACCGTTCAGGGGACACAGGGACAGGGCAACCGGGACACTGGGAGGACCGCTGTGCACCAGAGGGAGGACAGGCCCAGGGAACCGACGCTCCAGGAGGCACTCACCATGATCCTGGGGGCCTACCAACAATCCTAGGACACGATGGGCCAGATCCTTACCAACATGCAGGAGAACAAGTAGCTGCAGAAGGAACACCATCAGGAGATCAGGGAAGACTTGCAGGCCCTCAACACCACCATGCTCTCCATAGCAGGGGTGCTGGCAGACATGGCCAACATCATGAGGGAATCAAAAGCACACCAGCGGGCCCCTACCATTAGCCAGTCTATTGACCAGCCCTCCACTTCCACTGCAGCTAGTGGGCAGTAGGCCCAGCCACAGGACCCACAGGACCCACAGGCCACCAGCCCCCCTCCCCCTGTGGAAGGTGAACCACCCCGCAAACGTTCCCTGCGACCTAGACAGAAGCCAGAGACACTTGCCAAGACCAAGACCACTGCCAGGAAATGAGGCTCTCCTGATTGTCCCCCTTGTGTCCCACCCTGTCACCTTGTCCACTTTGAACTGCCTTTGCTCCCCTTCCTATGGCCCCTTGGACACTGGACCTGTGCTACAAGCATACTGGAACAATACCCTGGACTTTCCTCTACCATCACCCCATTCCATTGCACATTTCCCTCAATTATTTGCACTACAATAAACACCCTTCAACACAACTTGAGTGACCCTGTTTTATGTGTTGAAAATGTGCATTTATGGGAACAGTCCCATCTAGTGTAAATGATCTGAACAGTGTGATAGCATACAAATGGTGACCTGTAGCTGTCTGTAGTAAATACATCAGGACACTGTCATATCACCAACATCTGTAAAATGACAAGCCACAGGTGACAGTAAGTTGAGATGCAAAGAAAGTGAATGCCTTCATGCTACAGCCACACAGATAAATCAATAGTCAGAGTAATGGTCAGTTCCACTGTCTCATCTGTGTGTCATTGGAAGTATTGACGTTTAACTGATGTTCTGTTGTCCATATCCTCATCCTCTGCCTCCTCATCCTCACTGTCCTCAGGGTCCACTGCTGCAACTGGGTCATCTCCAGTCTCCTCCTCCTACGGAAAAATCACATGTCGTCTGAGGGCCAGGTTGTACAACATGCAGCATGCCACAACTATCTGGCAGACCTTCTCAGGAGAGTAGCACAGGGATCCACCTGTCAGACGCAGGCATCTGAACCTGGCCTTCAGGAGCCCAAAGGTCCTTTCGATTATTCTCCTGGTTCACCTATGTGCATCATTATAACAGTTCTCAGCCCTTGTCCTGGCATTCCTCACAGGGGTCAGGAGCCATGATAGGTTTGGGTAGCCAGAGTCACCTGCAAGTATTGAGGGACAAACATTAGCCCTACACAAGGCTATGGGGATAAAGCCTGAAGGGTGCTTGGGGACTCTGGCTCACCTATTAACCACACCCTGTGCCTCTGTAGTTGGGCCATCACATTTGGGATGCTGCTATTCCTCAGAACAAAGGCATCATGCACCGCTCCAGGATACTTGGCAGTGATGTGGGAGATGTACTGGTCCGACAGGCACACCATTTGCACATTCAGTGAGTGGAAACTCTTCAGATTCCTGAACACCTGTTCATTCTGGCGGGGGGACAAACGCAATATGTATACCGTCAATCGCCCCAATAATATTTGGTATATGTCCCATTGCATAGAATCCTGCCTTCACAGTGGGCAAATCTTCCACCTGGGGGAAAGCAATGTAGCTGCACATGTGTTTCACCAAGGTTGACAATACCCTTCCCAGTACGATTGAGAACATTGGCTGTCACATTCCTGCTGCCAAGCCCACTGTCACTTGGAAAGAACCAGTTGCCAGGAAATGGAGAATTGATAGAACCTGCACAAGAGGGGGGATCCCAGTAGGATAAAGGATAGCTGATGTCAGGTCAGGCTCCAATTGGGCACACAGTTTTGTGATTGTGGCCCTGTCCAGTCTGTATTTGAGGATCATGTGCTTGTCCTCCAGTGTAGCCAAGTCCACAAGGGGTCTGTACACAGGGGGTTGTCTCCTCCTCCTATTCATCCACAGTGGTAGGTATCTAAGGGACACAAGAGTGAGTAGGCTGTCACAATTTGAACAATGGAACCACCACCTCCGTGTGCATACAGCATTAATGTGATGGAACAGTAGAAATGGCAATGTGTTTGCAATGTTCGGCAGTGACCCAGTTATGGAAGATCTGAATGTTGTCCACCACCATGAAATGGCGACCTCCTGTCCTGTATCTAGCCCGCCGACATTGGGCATCGTGGCAGAAGGCGGTCTTGCACCACATGCAATTCCTCATTGGCTAATATGGGGCTCTATGGAGTACAGTGCCCAATAGGGATCAGCGGCAGTGGTGACGGTGTACACCGCAGCAGATATGACCGCCATTTTCTGTCTATAAACGCACTTGATTCCTGACTTTCCACAGGACAACACCTACACTACGTGTGTTGCTATGACCTGTGTCTGGAACCTTCCATAGCCCGTGTGATTGGGGAAAGGGCCCCTGACTTCACTTCAATGGAGTTGGAGCGCTTGGTGGATGGGGTCCTACCCCAATATGGACAGCTGCATGGGCCTTCAGACCAACAGGTGAGTACACCCTGGGCACGGTGCTTGTGGGAAGGTTGCATTGAGATGTGTGCGTAGGCATCATGTCATTTTTGGGGGGAAATGTCTGGTGGTAGTGTACATGGTGTGCACCGGGCGATGTGGGTGCCAATGGAATTGGAAACAGGATTTGTGGTCCATATGTGTGACAGGCTGGATTTTATGTGTAATGCTGTCCTCCTGTCTGTATTACCTCTGCAGGTCAGCGTCCATAAAAAGAAGGGATTGTGGCATGGCATCACCAAGGATGTGCGGACCCTGGGGGTCTACAGCAGGTGGAGCACCCACTGCAGGAAACAGTGGGAGGACCTGAGGCTCTGGGCACGGGAGACTGCGGAGGCCCAGCTGGGGATGGCCTCCCAACAAGGAAGGGGTGCCTGTCGGAACCTGACCCCTCTGATGGCCCACATACTGGCGGTGGCCTACCCAGAACTGGATGGGCACTTGAGGGCATCAAAGCAGCCACAAGGGGGTGAGTACACTCGGCATTACTACAATAATTGGTAGGTGGCATGGGATCCGGGTGGTGGGTGTGAGTTAATAGGTGTCCCTTAATGCCAGGACAGACACTGTAGTGTGATCCAGCTCAAGGGTAATGAGAGTATGACAAATGCAGGTAACCTAGCTCAGTTGCATTCCATGTCAATCAGGGCTTTGTGGGTCCCAGGAGGGGTGCAGTTGGTGGTGTTTGGCCCTCATCTTGCTGTGGCATATAGCCAATTGAATGCCAGTGCAATGCATAGTCCTCAATCCTGATCCCTATGTGTAACGGTACTGTGTATGCCAACTGTGGTCTTGGTGCTGTAATTGACCCAGTGTTCCCTTTCTCTCCTTCCCTCCGCTTTCTCCTTCTGTCATCCTGTTCATGTGTGCATTAGCATAATCTGGCGGAGAAGCAGGGGCACCAGCGACAGAGGGAGCTGCATCCCACAGGAGTCTACCCACACCGAGGGAACCAGTGGGACGGAGGGTGAGGGGAGCACCACGGCAGAGACAGGAGGTTACAACACAGACTGATTCCTCCTCCAATGGAAGCTCCTTGGTCGTGGCAGACACTTCTGGGACCACCCCAGCTGCAGGTACAGCCGCCACCCCCGTACCAGCACCACCCTCCCAGTAGCCCCTCAGCGAGTTGCCCGTGCCCACTTACCCAGGAGGGTGGGCATCTCCTTCGTCCCAGGCACCTCAGGCCCTGCCCCAGTGAGCCCTGCCGCCCTGAGTCAGGAGGCTATTGACCTCCTGAGATCCATCTGTGTAGGGCAGTCAACCATTGTGAATGCAATCCAGGCGCTGGCATCCCAGGAGGGCATCCCCTGGGGATTGGCGGCCCAACATGGATCGATTCAGTCTCTGCCCTCCTCTCTGATGGCAGCCATTGTCCCTGTTCCTACAGTCCTCCCTCCAACTACCACTTCCCAGTCCCAGTCTCCTCAACCCCGACCCATCCCATGTACACATATAGATGAGCGTGCACACAACACATCACACAAGAGTGGCACAGTCAAACACAGGCACCACACTTCAGTCCACAAGCACTAACACAAACAACATACAGTTGCACACACATCCACATCCACTGCCTCCACTATCTCCCCTCCACCTCCTACTCCACCTCCCTCACAGTCACATCCACACTCACACCTGCATGCACTGCTTGAACAGACACCACCAGCATCACCACACCAAGCAGCACACACACCTCACTAGCAGACACCTCCACAACATCCATCCACGTGTCCCCTGTGTCCTCTCCCACCCTGTCTGCCTCCCTCCTAAAGTACACAAACGCAGGCACTCGTACCAATAGCCATCCACCTCACATCAGCACACTTCCCATGCACCTGCACCCAAGTCCAGCAGACGTACTCCTCCAACAGCCACTCCCTCAACCTCCACTCCCATCCCTCCTCCTTCACCCCGCTCCACCGTCCCTAGGAAGCTTTTGCTTGCCCAACTTGACCTCTTTCCTCCCCCTCCCACCCCCCCGTCCTGCCCGTAAGAGCAGGGTCCCAATGACCGAGCCCAGCACCTCAGCCAAACAGTCCACGGGGACAGTGGAGGCACCTCCAGGTCATGGAGGCAAGACAGTGAAGGATCCCACTCCACCAGCCAGGAAAACCAAGGATCCCACTCCACCAGCCAAGAAAGGGAGGATCCCACTCCACCAGCTAGGAAAGGTAGGGATCCCACTCCACCAGTCAGGAAAGGGAAGAAGCCCTCATCCCCTGCTGAGACACAGCAGCCACCACCTCCTGCAGAGGCTGGCAGGGTACCAACACCACCACCACCAGTGGGCACGGGGCCCTCATCCCCTGCTGAGACACAGCAGCCCTCACCGTCAGCAGAGGCTGCCCAGGAGGCACCTTTCTCAGCTGAGACACATCAGCCCTCACCTCCTGCAGAGGCTGGCAAGGTACCAACACCACCACCACCAGTGGGCAGGGGCCCCTCATCCCCTTCTGAAACACAGCAGCCCTCACCTCCTGCAGAGGCTGGCAGGGTACCAACACCACCACCACAAGTGGGCACGGGGCCCTCATCCCCTGCTGAGACACAGCAGCCCTCACCTGCAGCAGAGGACATGTAGGCCACCCTCCAGGGACTGATGTACAAGGAGCCCCCTCCAGAACCAATGGGCAAGTTCTCCACATCAGAGACTGTGATCTTGCACTCCCCAGCAATTTGAAATGAGCATGGAGCTCCCTCCAGAACAAGTGGGCAAGTTCCGCACCTCAGAGGCCTTGACCTTGCACTCCCCAGCTATTTGAAATGGGCATGGAGCCCCCTCCAGAACCAGTGGGCAAGTTCCCGACTTCAGCTGAGGTGCCATCACCCCCCCTTCCCCCTGAGGTGCCTGTCCACTTCTGAGATGTTGCCCCTGCACAGTTTTGTGCGGAGTTAGTCAGGATCAAGTGGGGGCTTGGACTTTGCCCTGTGGCCATGTTGACGTTTTGTACTTTGGACTAGGCATTGGCACTTTCTTCATCGGCATTGGTGTTCCAGGTGGAGCATGGCATAGAAGAGCATCAGGAAGACTTGAAGTTCCGGTTCCATGGTGGCATTGATCTTCTCTGTGTCTCTGTTGGTGAGTTTTTGGTCTTCTGTGATGTGTTTCCACCTGGCTTTTTAATGGCGTTGGTACCGCCGCGGAAATCGTGGCGGTTTGCTGTGTCATGATATTGTGGGCGGTACCTTGTCTTCCGCCTGGCTGTTGATGGCTACCGCCCTGGTGCATGGTGTTAACGCCCTGGCGGTTGGTGTGGTAAATTGGCTGTTTTTAATCAGAGTTCTCACCGCCATGGTCTTAATTTGGCAGTAATTAGCGCCAGCCTGTTGGCGGTATTACCGCCCTTTAACGGTCACTGCCAATGTCATAATGACCACCATAATCTCCCCATGCCTAAAACCAAAACGAATGTGTGCTTGTGTAATGTAACTGATGCTCATGTAAAGCACTCCAATACTTTCGGGTCAAGACTGCGCTATATAAAACTGCGAAAACTAACAAAAGAATTGTTTTGAACACGTCTGTCATTGGGCTATACTGGGACTACATTTGGGTGATATGTATGCAACATTTGGGCTCTTTTTTCTTTTTCTAAATTCAGACCATTAGGAAAATACAGCTGCAAAAAAAACTTCTTGTTAGTATTCCCACTTGTGCAGCAGTAGCAACAATGTCCATGCAGTGAAAGTTCAAATGTTATTTGCAAAGTCTTCATGAGTCTCTCTTCGCTCTACTCTGTGTTCTTCAAAAGTCACAACCCTACGATGTCTCTTCAGACTTGAACCTTGGTACTCTTCTTTATTCACTACAAAGTCTAGTAAATGTCTCTAGTAAATTCACAGTTCACATTTGCTAATAATCATATCCAGAGTAAAATGTCTCAGTCTGCCTAGTGGCAATGCAATCTCAAAGCTCAGTTCAGCCACAAAGTTCAGTTCAAGTAGGTGCAGCTGAATTCAAATTGTTATAACAAAAGATTCAAAATTCTCTCTCCCAGTTATTGGCAGCAAAATATGTCCATTCAGGTGAGGAGTACCTCCGACAGGGTACTCTTGTTCACTTTGATCTCCAAACTACTAGTCCTTTCTCACGATTGCCATTTTGGCCAGATTCATCAGTTTCTTCTTGGATAGTGGATGGAATTCTTACTTCAGGCAAGCTCCGTTTTCTTGCCCACTGGTTTCTAGGCACAACTCACTTTGCTGTAGCACTAGGCTGTTCTCAGGATCTGAATTTTGCTCAGTCAACCCTCCAGGACATGACACTTCTGCACCATCTTCAAATATTGACTCACTTATACATGGGCTGGACATATGCAGTCCCAGAATCCTGTTGTTCCCCAACAGCTTGACTAACCTTCTCCCTTCCCTTCATCTCACTGTAACCACTGGCCCTTCAGGAAGAGGTGCTGTTGTATCATCAGGGGGAGAAGAGTCTCTGCGAGTATGTGCTGCTTGCACCCAGCTGGGGAGACCTCCACAATTCACAGCATATGTAGTTACCAAGATAGCCTGATATGGTCCTCTCCACTGAGACTCTAAACACGTTTTGCTGAAGGAGTTCTTCACCATAACCCAGTTGCCGGGACTGAGATCATGGCACTGTTTTTGTGAAGCCAGAGCTGTAGCTTCTCCAACCTGGTGAGATACAGAATGCACCGTCAGCTAGTCCTTTGCAGTAATCAAGAACCATTTAATCTGTAAAGTTCACAAGCACATTTGCAGGCACAGCTGGCAATCTCATGGCTCTGATTTATTTGGGAGACAGTCCTGTCCTCCTATCTGGAGTACTGTAAAGACTCATGAACACAAATGAAAGCATCAGGCCATTTCAAGAAATGGAAGCACACACTTTAGCCAGTCTGGATTTCAGTGCTCCATTTACTTGTTCCACCAGACCTGATTTCTCAGGTCAATAGCTACAATGTAGCCTCTATTCCACTCGTAATGCTGCACACAATAGTCTCAGGACCACATTACTAAAATGAGTTCCTCGGTCTGATTTCAGAGAGGTCGGAGACCCAAACCGTGGGATAAATTCTCTTAAAAATATTTTTTTACTGTGAGACTGCCATTTCTCCTAGTCGGGTAAGCTTCAACCCAACACAAGAAGATGAGTACAATTACCAGGACATATCTTAGCCCACTGCACAAAGCCATTTTGGTGAAGTCTAACTGTATCCTGTTGAAGGGGCCTACTGATCTTCCTAGGTCACTCAGTGTTGCTGGAGTTCTTTTGCCACATTCATCTGCTGATATGTAGCATATTTGTGACACCAAGCTTCTGCCATTAATCTGAACCTAGGAATAAACCATGTCTGGCAAAACAGTTGCACTATAGCGTCCCTTTCTGCATAAACCTGTCCATGGTAATGCCTCGCCACAGGGGACAACAAGCATTTTGGCAACAAAGGTCTTCCATCTGCTGAAACCTAAATATCATCCTCATCTCTTTTAACGCAACCTCCTGTAATCCAAACTTGCTGTTCTGTTTCTATCACTTCTTCCTGTAACTCTTGACTTCCTCCAAGGTATCTGCTGTGGTCAGTAAAAGGCTGTGATTGGTCTCATCAGATCCGTTATTTTGATATGTACCATGAAAGTACAAGCATTTAGGGGACAGTATTTAGCAACCTCATCAGCATACATGTTTCCCCCTTTTATATAATCATCCCCTTTGCAGTGTGCAGAGCACTTGACAACCACAATTTGGGAAGGCAGCTGTAATCCTTTTAACACGTTATACACACTCTTCCCATTCCTTATTGGAGAGCCTGAAGATGTCTTAAAACCTTGTTGTGACCATAACTATTTAAAGTCATAGACAACACCAAAGCCATACTGACTATCAGCTAGTCTGAAATGCAGCATGCTCTAATAGGAGCAAATGATTCAGCCACTTGTGCAGAAAATACTCCTTGAAGCGAAGAAGCATCAACCACACCTGAGACAGTACAGACTGTGTAGGCAGCTCTCAGGCTTCCTTCATTTTCTCGCAAGCAGGAGCCATTGACAAACATTACATGATCTGATTCGGGTAATGGCACATCTTGAATGTCAGGTCTTGCCACACAGTTCAGTGAGATCTACACAGTCATGCTCAACTTTATTTCCAACATCATTATCATTCACAGGTAAAGGCAGTACATTTGCAGGATTTAATGTTGTGTATTAGTTAAGGGTTACATTGGGCATGGTAAGTATGACCTGTTATTACTACGTCAAACGACTGTTTGTGTGATAGTGTGTTTTAGTATGAGTCAACAAAATTTCCACAGAGTGGGGTACAAAAATATTCAAAGGATTGTTGGGGAAAACATTTACAACCCTTCCCCAGAGAGACAAAAGAAAAACATCAGACACAGCAGCTGTGTGGGAACAGAAGGCATATATTTTCAGGTATCAAGGCTTGCTGACCAGCAAGGGAGAAGGCAGTGGGCACAACAATGCTCTCAGACTCCTTTTCCAGAGTGCAGCATTATTATACTTGATCACAAAGCATCATCATCAGAAACCAAAAAAGACTCAGGCCCAGATTTATACTTTTTGACGCACAACTGCACAAACGCAGTTTTGCGTCAAAAAGTATAGCGCCGGCTTGCGCCATTCCAGGGCGCCAACAGGGCACCAAATTTATGGAATGGCGCAATCCGGTGCAAAGGGTGGGCTAACATCATGGAAAATTACGTTAGCCGGGTGGGGTGGCGGTATGGGAGAAGGGGGTTTATCACCAAAAAATGACTTTAGGCTGGTTTACAGTAAAAAAAGATAACTCTAACCAGCTTAGCGTCATTTCTTGATTTAAAACCATCCATACCACATGACTCCTGTCTTATAAAAGACAGGAGTCATGCCCACCACCCCAATGGCCAGCACAGGGGACAAGGGTCCCCTGGGCAGGGCCATTGAAATCAGTGCCATGTATGGGGGCCCATTTCAGGACCCCAATGGCACTTAAAAAAAATAAAACAAAATACTTACCTCTACTTACCTATACTTACCTGGGATGAGGTCCCCCATCCTCTGCTGTCCCTCTGCTGTGGGTAGGGGTGTCCCTGGGGGCTGGGAAGGGCACCTTTGGGCTCTTTCCATGGTGTTCCACCATGGAAATGGGCCCACAGGTCCCCTAACGCCTGCCCTGACACAGGCATTAAATAATGGCGCTAAGCATGCTTACCGCCATTATTTAGGTCTGACTTCCTCCTGTGCACCATTTTTGCACAGGAGGATAAATAAGGCGCTAGGGCCTTAGAGTCATTTTCTGGGCGGGAACACCTACTTTGCATCTCATTGACACAAGGTAGGTTCACGCATCCAAAAAATTACTTTAACTCCAATATTTTGGCTCTAGACATGGCTAGCGCCAACATGTAAATATGGAGTTAAGTTGGCGATCAATTAGCGTAAAAAAATTAGTATTTTTTATGCCCCTTACTTCCAAAGATGGGCAAACATATAGAATTTGTAGGTGAACCAAAATAAGAATAAGGCATAGTGCCAGCAATAACAAATAGAAAATGCTGTACAAGCAAAACATAAGAAACAGATGTACTGTGTACCCAGCTAAAAGAAGCTATGAACTTGCTTGTGGACTCTTCATTATGTTATGTTATGCTATGTTATTGCGTTTTATATAGCGTCAAACTACCCGGAGGCTTCATTAGAGACAGGAAGCCCCGGATCTTAGAGTGGTTTGTGTGCACAGCTGTTGGAGGTGTCACGGAAGTCAGTGTGTGAGCCTAAGTTCAGACCTGGAATAGATTTGTGAAGGAGGGGGACACCACTCAGAATGCGCCGCGGAGAAGCTGGCTCATGCAGAGAGAAGTGGTCAACAGCTGAGTGGATTTGAGACAGGTATGTGAGAATTGGAGTTAGTCGTTTTGGTTTTGGTTTATAAAATTTATCCAGCAAATACAAAATAGCCATAAAAGTACATAAATAAATCATTATATACAAGCCCAGTCGATATATATCAGCCTTCAAAAATATTTAAACAATAAAAACAAAGAGTTAGTCATGTATTTCCTGCTGTACTCTACTATATCTGCTTGCAAATTCCTGCTCCTTTGGAGTTAGAAATTTAACTGAAGAAATTGAAAGGATTCCCTTATTTCAGAATTGCTGTCCCATGGAACAACAACACTGAAGACAACACAGCAGTATAACTATGGCTATAAAGATACCTAATAGTGCTAGATCTAGGCTCTTCAACCATCCTGCTGGTAGCCAGAGCCATAGCCAGGATCAATACCCTCAATCATATTTCCACTTTTATTAGCAAAATAGCAGCATGAGGGATTCAGTAAAACACACAGTCCTCCAATGTTAGATGATCAAAGTCAATTCTATGTTGAATAGTCATGAATGCTACAAAATTAATTACTACACGCATTAGCTCAAAAAATAAACCTTGTCTAGTCTCCAGAATAGGGGTATATCTCTCCTATACCTATGAGCGAAACTCCCCAAATTGAAAGGCTCATGTGCTGCAATGCTTGGTATGATGAAAATGTTTGGTGAAAGGTAAGAAATAGCACACATACCTTCCCAGTGAACGGAAAGCATCTTGTGTGCTGGTTGTGTCACAAACGCAATACATACCTCCCTGTAACTGTGTGTCCAGTGTGTGACATTTACCAAGAGGAAGGCCTACTCCATCAGGTAAAGTGTTTTTAAATGGATCCCACCATTTGTAATCAACCCAAGCTGCATTTATAAGTGTAACATTGGCCTGTGGTGCCATATAAGAGCAGCGAGCTGACCAAAAGGGATATTCTAATATTTTAGACGTTAACGTTGGTGCTATAACATAATCATTCGCTCTTACACCTAAGAGACCATCAGGTGTTATCAACAATATCTCCCCTTCTACAGTGAAGTTCCAGTAATGTAAAGTATAGTTGTTTGTACTACGCAATGCATTTTCCAAAAGTGATAAATATTGATATGGAATGTCTTTCTGTCACACAGTTCCAGCACACTCTCTCTAAGTATCAGCAATGCAAATGCACACAGTGTGCTGTCATCTGCTTCTCCTCCTGGTCCGTATTTATCTTGTTCAGAAGTGGTTTCACGGGCCTGTCCTCTTGAGTCTTTTTTTTGCAGGTGCAGACTATCACCTTTCTTCAAGACTTTGTTGCATGCTTCACTCAACAGCATAATTTGGTGTAACTGTTCCTGTGACACTTGGTGGTGGGCCCTCAGCATGGCTCCTGGAAGTGGTCAAGTCTGTGTTCCTTTTTTCTGATACGCCTCCTCCAGTGTCAGATGTTTATCAGTTACTGGAGTTTCCATCTCAGGCACTGTTGGCGCAGCACTGCACCTTGTCCTATGAATCCACTCAGGACGTCCCTCTATTTTGTCTGCAGTCCTCGCCGCCAGAAGCACGAGGTGTGGTCCCCTCCACCTAGAAGTAAGATAAACATCTTTTATTTTTCCTACCATTACCATGTCTCCAGCTCTAAAAGGGTGTGTGGGCTCTGAAGACGGATAGGGCAAAGCTTCCTTCACCTGGATATGGTGACACCTTAAGACTGCTGACAGCCGTACAGCATAGTCAAAAACTGTTATCATCAGTCCTCAGCAGTGCTGCTTGGGACACTGTGAGAGGCAACCTCACCTCCACCGACATGGGCCGCCCCATCAGTACCTCATGGGGGTACAAAAGAGTTGTTCTGGATGGCGGCGCCCTTATGGCATGCAGCACTAAAGGCAGAGCATCAGGCCATTTATTGCCTCTTGCATCAGTAGTCTTTGCTAATCTATTTTTCACTGTGGTGTTCATCCTTTACACCTGGCCTGAGCTTTGGGGGTGGTAAGGAGTACGCAGTTTCAACTTTATTTCCAAACAGTTACACATCTTTTGCACAACTGCAGCCACACGCTCACCCCACTCTCTTGCTGTTTATGCCATCTGGGAAGGATGTCTCTCATCAAGCATCGCACAACAGTTGCAGCATCATTCTTTCTTGTGGGAAATGCTTTCGCCCATTTTGAAAACCGATTCACACACACAAGCAAATATTTCAATCCCTTCACTGGGGACATATATGCAAAGTCAACCTGCAAGTTAGTAAAGGGACCCTGTGGTACTGGAAAGTGATAATGTGCTGCAGGGGACCAACCCTTAGAAATTTGGGCACAGACAAGACATTGGGAACAGAGTTGTGCAATGAACACTGTTATCAATGGTGCAAACCATTCCTGTCTAATTATCGCATTCCTTCCCCCTTGTGCCATATGTGTGTGTGTCCATGGAAGGAACGTACTGCGTGGTGCCACAAGCCTTCCATTATGGTCAACCCACCATCCCTCTTCATGTTGCCTACATCAAGCATCAATCCACACTCTTTCCTCATCTGGTGTTGCAGACCATTGAACTTCCTTCAGCTAACAAGCATTGTCTCTGAATGAACTGAATTTTTGGTATACTTTTGGCCATTGAAGGTACCATATGCACTGGCTGTAACATACCCTCTCTTGCTGCTGTGTCAGCCATGATATTACCTCTGGCTATCTTAGTATTAGCTCCTGTATGGGCTTCACATTTTATTACCAGTATCCTTATGGGTAGTAGTATTGTTTTTAACAAGTTCTTTACTAAAGGACCATTTTGAATGGAACACCCTGCTGCTGTTGTGAAACTATGATACCATGAAACCATGATTGTGGCCACAGTTGGCCAAAATTATGGACAACTCCAAAAGCATAACGCAAGTCAGTGTAAATGTTAACAGTTTTCCTTTCAGCTAGGATGCATGCTCTTGTTACAGAACACATCTTAGCTTACTGGGCAGATGTGCCAGGTTGCAGAGCTGCACTTTTGACTATGGTGTCAACTGTTGTAATAGCATTCCCTTCTCTGTAATCAGTGTCGGTTAGTCTGCTAGAAAAAGTATTGGTGTACCTTTTCTATTGGTGTCTACTTAAATGTAGTCTTGGTTTGGTGCATGTATCTACAACCTCAAGACAGTCATGGTCAGGGATCTCATCAGAATCACCTATTGCAGGTAATAATGTTGCCAAATTAACAGGTGGGCACTCTTTTAATGGCGATATTAGTGTGACCTCAGAACCTGTGTGCCTGGCTGCCAAAAAGTGTTATGTTGCTGCAGATGACAGCAACAACTGTACCAAATGTGACACACAAACAATACAAGTATATTCCAACACAATGGGAGCCATCCTCTTTAACATCACAGCTGCTGCGGGAACTGCTCTGAAATAAGCCTGATGCTCAGTCACTGCTGAAGTCAAAGTCACAGAGTAGTATGCCACTGGTCGTTTTCCAAAACCATGCTGCTGTGTCAGCACACCATTTGCAATGTTATTTTGCACTGAAACATATAGCTGGAAGAGCAATTTGTAGTCAGGCTGCCCTAATACTGGCTCAGTACACAATGGCCCTCATTACAACCGTGGCGGTAAATGCCGCCGTGCTGACGCCGCCAACATACCGTGACCGCAGCGGTATTCCGCCACAGGTATTATGACCCACACTGAGAATTCCGCCACTATACAGACACCCACACAAGTCCGCCAGCCCAAAGGTCAGGGATAAACTGGCGATTGCAAAACCCACACCGTTACGCCAACAGGAATACGCCCACAGTATCATGACCCACGAATCACTGCGGTGGTCTTTCAAACGCAGTAAACCATTGGTGCTAAACACCGCCGCACTCAAAATACACACACATTTACAAAACACCACCACATTGGACAATTCAAACTACACACACCTGACACATATACACACACCACACCCACACACTCACGCCACTATAAAACACACACACATTACCCACAACTCTTTCAACGAAAAACAAGATTGCCAACACAGAGAAACACAAGCCAGGAGCACCCACTCAATCAGTGGCACAGAACACCATCACCCACACATCATCCACACACATCACAGCATACACCCCAACACATCACCTCACACATCACCCCACACATCCTCACACATATCACTCACACCACATCCATGGCACCCCAAAGACACCCCAGGTTTTCAGAAGAGGAGCTCAGGGTCATGGTGGAGGAAATCATCCGGGTAGAGCTGCAGCTAATTGGATCACAGGTGCAGCAGACGTCCATTGCTAGGAAGATGGAGCTATGGCACAGAATCGTGGACAGGGTCAATGCCGTGGACAGCACCCCAGAACTAGGGATGACATCAGGAAGAGGCGGAACGACCTACGTGGGAAGGTGTGTTCCGTGGTTGCAAGACACCAGGTAGCCGTACAGAGGACTGGCGGTGGACCCCCACCTACTCCCCCACAACTAACAACATGGGAGGAGCAAGTCTTGGCAATAATGCACCCTGAGGGCCTCTCAGGAGTAGCAGGAGGACTGTACTCTGGTAAGTCAAATCTTTACTACTTTATCCTCCCCACCCTACCTGCATGCCACCACAAACTCCTACCCCTGCCGTCACCCCATCACTCCACCACCTCACGCATACCCCACCATCACAACCCACCTATCCCAATACCAAGCCCTGCATTTAATACCAATGCATGGACCCCCAACACAGACCTGCATGGACACCCATCACCACAGCATGCCCAGTAGAGAGACTCACCCAGCCCACAAAATCACCACTCACACAAGGCCAAGCTGACAGGGAAATCACAATCATACAGGGAAACACACCCATTCACAAGATGGCACACGCAGATATAATAACACTGCATTTGCATCCTCACAGGACCCATACTCAAATCACCGGAGAGAAGGTGCCAGCTACATCCAGTCCCCCCCGAAGAGGCCCACAGTGATGACAGCAGCCCTGCACACCTGGATCAGGATGCCCATCCAGGACCTCTGGACAGTCGGTTCCCCTGCCACAGTCCCAATCCACCACAGAGCCTCCCCCTCAGTAAACACCAGCACAGCACCCACCCAGCGGGCCCATGCCACTGTCCCCAGGACTCGTCAGTCAGCAGTGTGTCCACCACTACAGGGAGCCCAGGCAACCCCACAAACCAGGACGATCAGAGACCTGGGGTCAGTGGCAGTGGGCACATTGTTCAGGGGACAGAGGCACAGGACACACAGGGAAGCAGGGAGGACTGCTGTTCGACAGGGGGAGGACAGGCCCAGGGAACCCACTCTCCACGAGGCACTCTCCAACATCCTGGGAGAATACCACCATTCCCAGGAGACGATGGGCCAGAATCTGGCCAAGTTGCAGGAGACCCTGCGGCTGCAGGAGGGACAGTACCTGGGGATCAGGGATGACCTAAAAAACATCTACACCATCCTGGCCACCATTGCAGGGGTGCTGGCTGACATGGGCAAGACCATGAGGGAGGCAGTGGCACAACAGCGGGCGCCTGACACTAGCCAAACCGATGAACAGCCTTCCGCCTCTGTCGTCGCTAGTGGACAGGAGGCCCCACCACAAGAACAACAGGCCACCAGCACCCCACCCCCTGCAGAAGGAGAACCTCCTCACAAATGGTCTCTGCGATCCAGGCAGAAGCCAGTGAACATTGCCAAGACCCCCGCCAGGAAATAAGACTCTCTTGATTGTCACCCTTCTGTCCCACTCTGTCACCCTGTCCACCTTGAACTGCCATTACTCCCCTTCCTATGCCCCATTGGACAATGCACTTGTGATACCAAGAGACTGGACTCTACCATGGACTTTCCTCCACCATCAGCCCAGCCCATTACACATCCCCCTCTACTTATGAGCACTTAAATAAACACACTTGGAACAAATACTAATCTGGAATCTGTCAAATGATTCACATATGTATTAGTACAGCATTATCAAAGCATTGCAACTCAAATGTACAGTGAAATATACTTTGGAATGACCTTTGGTGGGCAGCAGTACACATAGCAGGAACCAGAGTGGGGCACAGAGATCTGAAAATAGAGACGCCAAAGGGTACAGTCAGTGGTCATAGACATAGGGAAACAGGCTGCCATGTACAATGTCCAACAGAAAACTGAAATCTAAAGTGAACTTACAGTGTCTTACGTGTGTGTCACTGGAAGTACTGCTGAATTATAGTGCTTCTGTTGTCAACATCTTCTTCCTCAGCCTCCTTTTCCTCACTGTCCACAGGCTCCACCGCTGCCACAAGACCATCTCCAGGCACATTCTCCTGCAGAAAAGGCACCTGGCGTCTCAAGGCCAGGTTGTGCAACATGCAACATGCAACCATGAACTGGCACACCTTCTTGGGTGAGTAGTACAGGGAGCCACCTGTCAGATGGAGGCACCGGAACCTGGCCTTCAGGAGGCCGAAGGTCCTTTCAATAATCCTCCTTGAACGCCTGTGTGCCTCATTGTAACGTTCCTCTGCCCTTGTCCTGGCATTCCTCACTGGGGTCAGTAGCCATGAGAGGTTGGGGTAACCAGAGTCACCTGCAAATATCGAGGGACAACTGTTAGACACACACTAACCCTTAGGGCCAACCCCATACCCAAACACCTACTCATAGCATGTGGGGACCTTGGGCTCACCTATTAGCCACACCCGGTGCCTCTGGAGTTGGCCCATCACATATGAGAGGCTGCTATTCCTCAACATAAAGGCGTCATGCACAGAGCCAGGATACTTGGCATTCACATGGGAGATGTACTGGTCTGCCAAACACACCATCTGCACATTCATAGAGTGATAGCTTTTTCTATTCCTGAAAACTTGTTCATTTCTCCAGGGGGAGACAAATGCCACATGTGCACCATCAATGGCACCAATGATGTTGGGGATATGTCCCAGGGCAGAAAAGTCAGCTTACACTGTGGCCAAATCCTCCACCTGGGTGAACACGATGTAGCTGTGCATGTGTTTCAGCAGGGCAGACAACACTCTGGTCAACACATTGGAGAACATTGGCTGGGACATCCCTGATGCCATGGCCACTGTTTTTTGGAAGGAACCACTAGCCAGGAAATGGAGCACTGACAGGACCTGCACTAGAGGGGGGATACCTGTTGGCTGGCAGATAGCTGACATCAGGTCTGGCTCCAATTGTGCACACAGTTCTATGATTGTGGCACAATCAAGTCTGTAGGTTATCACAATGTGTCTATCCTCCATTGTCGCAAGGTCCACCAGGGGTCTGTACACCGGAGGATGCCACCATCTCATATTCAGCCTCAGTGGTTGAAGCCTATGGAAGAAAACGGTGAGCAGAGAGTCATATTCCCACATCTATTGCACTAATGATGATTTGCTTACTTTACAGAAACAAGATGTGAATCCGACAGTCAGTTGCTGTGCCAATGTCTGCTGTGATGCAGTTAGGTGCCATGCCCTGTGCCCCCCTTAAATGGCGGCTGCCTGACCTGTGAGGAGGGACAAGTGGAAATGAGGTAATTGCGCTGGCGTTGTTCGCCATCGCGGAAGGCGGTCGAAGACCGCCGCGCAACTTCGCATTGGTTATCATTGGGCCCTCAAGGTTCCAGGAGCCAATGGTGATGTACGCCGGCAGTGACGGTACGCACCGCCGCGGACGTCACTGCCATTTTCTATCTGTTCACTCACTTGCTACCTGACCTTCAACAGGAGAGGACCTACACTGCAATTGCTGCTGTGACCTGTGTCTGGAAGCGACAATGGCTCATGTGTCTGGGGAAATGACCCCTGCCTCCACTGCAGAGGAATTGGAGAAACTGGTGGATTGGGTCCTACCCCAGTACACGTTACTCTATGGTCCTCCAGACATACAGGTGAGTACACTGTGAGCATGATGCGGGGGCCATGAATGTATGGAGTGCTGTGTATGTAAGCCACATGTAGGGGGGGCAGAGGCATCCTGGCCAGAGTGCTGCATGTAAGGTGGTCAATGTATGTGCATCAGGGGATGGGAGCGATACGGTGGGCCATGAGTGTGAAGGTCCAGACGGTTGACTAAATTCCCTTTTCTGCTGTCTTTTCCATGCAGGTCAGCACCACCACAAAAAGGGTATTTGGCGTGCCATCGCCAAGGAGGTGCGGACCCTGGGGGTCTTTCACACGCGGAGCACCCACTGCCGCAAGAGGTGGGAGGACCTGCGCAGCTGGGCAAGGAAGACGGCGGAGGCCCAGCTGGGGCTGGCCTCTCAATGAAGAAGGGGTGCTTTTCGCACCATGACCCTCTGATGTTCCGCATCCTGGCGGTGGCCTATCCGCAGTTCGATGGGCGCTTGAAGGCATCACAGCAGCCACAAGGGGGTGAGTACAGATTTTTAATCCTGACTTTGCACGTGTTAAGAGGTACCTGGGTGGGGGAGGAGCCAAGATGGCGACCGGGATGGAAGCCTAGTGCTCAAGCTCCATCCCGGACTCGCCAAATAAATCCTGAAGGGCGCCTCCGGAGTTCCACCGGCCCCCGAGACAAAGATAGCCAACTCAGGAGTATCGGTGCGAGCAGGCGAAACCCGGCACCAGCTGAATTGACGCTGCAGCCCTCAGAACCCGCCCCACAACCAGGAGACGGAACTAGAGGCACTCAGTCCAGCGGTCCCCGGCCGGGGTACAGAGAGGAACAGGCGGACCTTACCGGAGCCCTCCTCTGGGGGAGATGGTCGAAGTTCCGCCGCAGGAGAGGTAATCCCCGGCGGCGAAGTGGAGCGACGGGCCTGCCCTCGTGGATCTTCGACGGGATCCCCCTCGCACAGCGGGGGCTGTTGAAATTGCTCCCGGCGCTCTCGCGGCTGGAGCGGCGCCGGGGGCTGGTGTGTGCGTCCTTCCCGGTGGGGGCCGGATTGCCCGTAGTGCTCTACATAGGTGGTGCGGTGCGTCCCCAGAGGCGGGGGACGCCTGCCTGCTGGGGCTCGGCTGAGCACCTCGGGACGACACAGAGTACAGCGCTACAGGGACAGCAGCCCCAGGATTGAGTTGTGGCAAATCTACGAGGAGGCAACAGCCCAATTGCCCGGAGTTAAGGAGGGGAAAGCAACAGGAGGCTCGACTCCCGGCCTTGGGAGTCGAGTGAAGACTGGAACTGCCTCCCTCCCACCGCCTCGCTGCCAAATAGAGGGGAGGACAGCACGGCTGCTCCTTGCACACGGAGCATCGCCCCCCCCTCCAATCAACAGAGCACCAAGAGTGAGCCCACTGGCCCCGGTCCCAGGGGCCATAGAAAGATATAAGGAGTCTGGGGAGAGCGAGTGGAAACATAAGGCGGAGATAGGCGTGCCGCCCCCGGCAGCCCCCTCCACCCGCCTTGGGAGCCATTGGGAGACGTGCAGGGGGCTGAAGAGGCGAGTGGGGCCCCCGCCGGGGAGCGGACACCTTGAGTTGCCCAGACCTTCCGGCGTTGACTCCCGCTGTTAATACCTTTGTCCTCAGGCTGTGCTACAGCTACACTTAGTGGCAGGTGCTCGGTTGCTCCGAGGGGCAGGCGGCACCCCCACACAGCCTGGGGCCGGGACTGCAGGGCTGGGCGACGGCCCCCCTTTCGTGCGGCCTTGGGCGCTAGCGGGGGCACGTGCTGGGCAGCCAGGAGTGGTGTGCCGGCCCGGCCCGGCTCCCACCCCCCTGAGCGAAACCTGGGAAGAAGAGGAGCACACACCGAACTAATAATCAGCAGTAAAAGGGCAATCAGCTGACAAGACTGGGCTGAGTAACACTTCGTTGCACCCTACAAAGCCCCAACCAGACTGGCAAAATGGCAGGCAGGCTTAAATCAGCCAGGGAACCAAGACAGAAACACGCACAACGCGGCAACTAGTGATCAACAGGCAAGCCCGTCCCTACAAACATTAGAATGTTCACTCGCATCACAATCCGCGCAGCTCGAGAAAGTACTGCAGGCGATTATGGACACTAAAACATCCCTGGAAAGTAGAATAGATGCGGTCTCGCAAGACCTGAACTTATTGAGGGTGGATCATCGCAAGTTGTCGGAGAGAGTGAAAACGACAGAAGAAGGGCTGGCCGAACTGACTCCCACGACCCAGGACAACCAAAAACAAATCCAACGCCTTGATGCGGAACTGAAGGTGCTGAGGAGACGCACGGAAGAGGCGGAGAGCAGATCGCGCTGCAATAATATTCACTTTCTGGGGTTCCCTGAAAAAATGCAGCAGCTCAGCATGGAAATATTCCTAGAACAATGACTAACTAAAGAAGTTTTAAACGGGGCCTCATCCAAGCTCTTCTCGGTGGAAAGGGTGCACAGAATACCGGGCAGACCTTCGCCCCCCGGTCAACCACCCAGACCATTGATTGCTAGATTCCTGAATTATAGGGACCGAGATGCAATCTTACAGCAGTTCCGCAGCAAAGGCCCATTCAACTTCGAGGACTCAGTTATTAACGCATACCCAGACTTCACACAGGAGGTGCAAACACAACGAAACTCATACTTTAAAATCAAGCAACGTCTGCGTGAACATGACATTAAATACGCCCTATTGTTCCCAGCTAAATTAAGAGTGGTTACAGAAGACCGAATCCATATATTCACCTCCCCAGAGGACGCCTGGACATGGCTACACGCCAAGGGCCTGGCGCATCCCCGAGATAACACTGAGGGCGGAGTGGAATGGACCACATCCGAGTCAAGGAAACGCTCCAGAAGACGCACCAGGGGGCTGCCGTCGGCTCAACAAGTAGCTGAAGAGAGAGCCAAAGTGTTAAAAGAGACCCCCCTGCTAACACAAAATAATTTCGAAGTAATCAGGGTGACCCCAGAGATCAATTTAGACTCGGACACGGCCAGCTCCGACTCCACCATAACAGGAGAGCTGAGGGGACCGAAGGTTACCCCCAGAACAGCAGACGAACTTTAACAGCGTACAGCTGCACCTCCTCCACAACAGTACCCTTGGAAGAGGGGGCCGGATGAAGAGGGTGACCCCCTGAACAACGGAGGACACTGGAGAGGACGCCCTCTCCCAACAACGAGTATCTTTTAATTGTTCACACATTTGCCAGAGGAGGGGGCGCCCTGGGAGTTGTCGGGGTTGAGGGGTCCAGGGAGGAGGATCGTACACTCTGGAGGCGCCCCTAAAAAGTATTTACAGATTAAGTCTGCGGACAGATGTGAGCCCCATAAAAGAGCCACATCCGGTCGGTATGTCAACTCCACCTCGGATATCCAGATGGATACAGGTTCTCACACACATTAACATGTTAAGTAGTCTCACACAAGTTATTAGTTGGGTAGGGAAACAAGTTGGGGTGGGAGGAAGTAGTAACTTAGTTAAGACGCACAATACAGTTCCAATCCCAAAACTCGGAATACTGCTGAAGCAGGCATTAACAGTAAATAGCCTCAGCGGAGGGGCCGCAGACCGGTGGGTCGCGCAGCGAGACGGAAGACCACGTACAGGTAGAATTAATGTACACACATGGCATCGCGCATTAATCACAACAGGGATCAATATGACATAGTGACTTGGAATGTGAGGGGCCTGGGAGCAGGGAGTAAAAGATCTCGTGTCTATGTGCATCTCAGGCGACTGGGCATACATATTGCCATACTGCAGGAGATGCACTTACTGGAGTCAGATCTTCGGGAATTGCGTGTGAGTTGGGGAGGGCAGTTGATAGGCACAACATACTCGGCATTCGCAAGGGGAGTACTGATATGGATTGCATGCGGGGTCCCATTGCTCCAGACGGCACATAGAATAAACCACGGGGCAGATACGTGGTGGTGGAAGGCCAGCTGGACGGTAGACAACTCTCCATAGTAGGGATATACGCCCCCAACAGCGGTATTTCTGGACACACTCACGCCTACAACATTGTCGAACCCGTCAGCCCCTGCCATCTGGGGCGGCGATTTCAACAGCACACCGAATACTACACTAGATAGATCTCACGCTCAAGGGGGCTCGTCAATGAGAAGGCGCACCACAAGTCCACTGCAGAAATGGGCAGACGATATGAGGCTCCATGATGTATGGCGCATGAGACACCCACAGCAGAGGGAATATTCATTCTATTCTGCCCCGCACAAAACACACACTAGAATTGATATAACATGGGGCACACAGGACATAGGGGCATTAGTCAATGGGACAGAATACCTAGCAAAAACACTCTCAGACCACTCCCCACTGAGGGTAACACTGGGTTGGGGCAGGAGACGGCAGGGCGTCCCCACTTGGCGGTTGCAGGTAGACGCTCTTCAAGATCAGGCATACGCAGAAACACTGAACACCACACTGCAACAGTACTGGGAAACGAACAACTTAACTGCAAACTCTCGAGCGGCGGAGTGGGAAGCTCACAAAGCGGTGATACGAGGTCAGTGTATCTCCTCCAGCTGGGGAGTGAGGCGCACCTTGCAAACGGAAATTGCTAACCTAGAGAGGGAACTAAGAGCAGCAGAAATAGCAGTTGAGCGGGGGGAGGCCCCCCACACAGTACTAAAAGCAGTGCGCATAAAATATAACTAGGCAGATAACAGACTTCGTCTCCATGATTACAACCACCATTTAAAGAGACTGCAAACGGAAGGTGATAGATCGGGAAAAATGCTGGCATGGCTACTGAGGGAAGATCGGCAACGGCTCCCCATCTGGAGTATCCGGATTGATACACAAACAACGGTCACTACACAAATCGAGATTAACGAAACGTTTAGAGAATACTACGCGAACTTATATACCAAAAGCACCTCATGTACACTTGCACAGCTCAGTGCCTTCTTGGGGGGCTCGTCATTGCCGCAGCTATCTCAAGCAGACAGGGACACCCTCGAGGCCCCCGTCACGACTAACGAAATAGATTTAGCCTTAGCGCAGATGCCCAAGAATAAAGCGCCGGGTATAGACGGCCTACGGCAGAGTACTACACCGCTTACTCGTCACACTTGAAGCCCCACCTGCTCAAGGTGTTCGAGGAGGCATGGACCAATGAACTACTGCCTCCATCCCAGAGAGAGGCCATGATAGTGGTACTCCCCAAACAAGGACGGGACGCTGCAGATGTCAAATCTTACAGACCCCTCTCGCTCTTAAACACAGACTGTAAAATACTGGGTAAAATATTGGCAAACAGGCTAGCTCCCATTATGAACACTCTAATACACGAGGACCAAAACGGATTCATCCCGAAGCGTAACACATTCTTAAATATCCGCAGACTCCTGAGCATAATAGGAGACACCCCATCGGACGCACACGATGACATGGTGTTATCACTTGACAGTGAAAAGGCGTTCGACACGCTAGAGTGGGACTTCCTTCTGTCCACAATGCGACGAATGGGAATGGGCCCCAACTACACGCGCTGGGTTAGGACACTATACTCTAACCCTCAAGCCAGAGTAAAGATGGGGGAGTCATATCTGACAGCTTCCCAGTCACCAGGGGCACGAGACAAGGCTGCCCCCTCTCCCCATTATTATTTGCCATAGCAATGGAACCCCTAGCAACTAAAGTACGCTCCATGGAAAGCAGTTGGGGAATAATTAGAAATGGGGTCCACCATGCAATATCACTATACGCAGACGACGCTTTAATATACACCCGCAAAGGGACTGAGGTGATACCCTCAGTGATATCACTACTGGCTGAGTACGGAAGAATATCCGGCCTAGTGGTAAACTGGGAAAAATCGTGTGTGTTTCCATTGGTCAAGTGGCCGTCGGACAGACAGGAAATGGCCCGCCGGGATGCCTGAAATGGTGCTTTGACACATTTAAATACCTCCGGGTACACATATACCACAACATAGAGGACCTAAGAGATGGCAACCTGGGGAGGGCGCTGGCCTCCATGAAGGGATCATTGCGTTTTTGGACCAAACTGCCACTATCACCGCATGGCAGGGTGGTGATCGCAAAAATGCTGATATTACCCAGGCTACTATATTATTTTGCGGCCTTGCCAATCATCATACCCAGAAGTTATTTCAGGGACCAGAACGCAATGCTAACACAGCTCATATGTGGCGGGGGAAGAGCATGAGTGGCACTGGCCACACTGCAACGCCCAGTGGACGCGGGTGGACTGGGTGCCCCCAACCTTGAGTTGTACTACGCGACAGCTCAGCTGCAGTGGGTACAGCTTTGGTTCCATAGGCCAGAATTTGCTGAAGCTACATGGCTACGCTCCCGGCTAAAAGAAATCCCACTGCTAACATGGCTCTCAAACAAACACCCCAAAAAAGGTCTCGATAACCCACTGCTCACAGTAGCACATGCCTGTTGGGGGAATTATGTCAAGAAGAGATGCAGGACTCTCCCGTACTCTCCGCACATACCGTTGGACCATTTACCGGGAGGGCTCCATGCAGTATCACACCAGTTGTCGGTGTGGTCGGAGGCCGGCATACAGACGGTGGGAGACTGCTTCAATGATGGCAAATTAATGTCGTTTGAGGCTGTGCAGGCTCTCACCGCAGTGAACCCCGGGCAATTCCTGGCGTACCACGCAATATGCCACGCAATCAAACAAACATGGGGGGCAGGTGCATCAGAACCAGAGATCTCCCCCATAATACACCACATACTACAGGACGACGCCCAAACAAAAGTAATCTCATCCTTATATAAGATCCTTAGCAAGCCCCTGGAACCTTACCTGGAGAGCTCCAGGGAGAGGTGGAACACTGTACTCCCTAACCCGATTCCACTAGTGGACTGGCCGAAAGTACTATGTCACGCCCGGGGAGTGTCGAGAAACCCGAGATTTCGATACACCCAGTTTAATTATATACACTAAACGTATATGTCCCCAGCCAGAATAAAGCGAATGTTCCCTGAAACGGAGCAGTCATGCCCCAGATGTAAAGCGCAATTGGCGCACTTTTATCATATGGTCTGGGAGTGCCCTCAAGTAAAAACAATATGGAACAGGGTGATAGAGGAGGTGTCGGAGTTGACGGGCCTGGGGCTGGAGATGGATCCTAGGTCCTGCATACTGGGGTTGAAGTCAAGAGAAAAAAAGCACAAACACCTACATAAATTCACGGATCTAGCCTGCGTGATGTACAAAAGATTAATAGCAATGCACTGGAAAGCGCCTAACGCCCCCGACCTGAAAAGCTGGCGCACCCTCACTCTGCGCTGGGCCCGCACAGAACATCAGGTACTGGTAAAACTTGCACGTAATGGTCAACAGCGTACAGGGAGCGAGGCCTGGGGAACATTGGTAACTAAACTTGAGGCTAAGAACGATGATAAACCCCCATGAAGTGGGAAGGCGCTAAGTATAACCAGCCATACTTAGAAAAGACCACACAATACCGAACAGTACACTAGCAGGACGAAGCCCCCGCGCCCCACTCCTCCCCACAACCCATGCATATCTAACACGGGCCCATGCCCCACACACAAGTACACTAGAAAATGCAAAGGGCAAACATCTAAAGATTCAAATATGGCCACCCCCTCACATCACGTTTCCCTCTCGCAGTGCGCGACCCGCCGGTTCGATATTCGGACCCAGCTACAGCAGGGCCTCCCCAGTAAGTGAATGAAGGGCCCCACAACACGGCGACACACGCCTAAGTATCTAGCCAATACAGCAAGAAGTAATACTGATATTCTAGATTGGAACGTATGTGCGCAATTAGGGGGGGGATAGAAGTTTGAATGTAGCTCAATTAGAAATGTTTATCCTGTAACATACTTGATAAAGGCTTGTATTATGTATCTATATTGTAAAAACTAATATTTTTTTTATTTTTTTTAAAGAGGTACCTGGGTGGGGGATGTGGGCTATCAGTGCCCCTAGGCCAGGGCGAAGATGGCAGGGTAGGTCCTTGTTGGGCAGGCTCTGAAGCACTCCTACCCCAATAGTGTTAGTGGGTATCTACTACTGGGCAGGGTCCTGTGGGTTTCAGGTGTGCAGCTAATGGCGTTAGGCATTGTACCCCATGGGCTGGTGACTATCTTAGTAAATGGTTGGGCATGGCCTAGTGCATAGGGCTGCACCCTGTGTGTTTTGTACACCAACGTTAGTGGTTTTGCTAGCACTGACCAAGTGTATCCTCTGTCTCCCCCCCGCTTTTTGTTTTGTCACCCTGTCCTTGTCATCTGGCGGAGGAACAGAGGCACCGGTGACATGGGCCTGGAGCCCGAATCCACCTACGGTGAGGGCGCCAGTGGGACAGAGGGCAAGGGGAGCACCATGACGGGAACAGCAGGGGAGACCATAGACAGCGACTCCTCCCCCAATGGAAGCTCCCTGGCGGTGGTGGACACCTGTGTGCCCACCCCAACAACAGGTACAGCACCGCCCTCCCAGCAGCTCCTCAGCGTGTTTCCCATGCCCGCTCACCCAGGAGGGTGGGCATCTCCTTCGCACCAGGCACCTCAGGCCCTGCCCCAGTCAGCCCTGCTGCCCTCAGTGAGGAGCCTATTGACCTCCTGAGATCCCTCACTGTTGGGCAGTCAACCATTCTGAATGCCATCCAGGGTGTCGAGAGGCATTTGCAACAAACAAATGCTTACCTGGAGGGCATTCACTCTGGCGTGGCGGCCAAACAGAGAGCATTTCAGGCTTTGGCCTCCACACTGATGGCAGCCATTGCTCCTGTCTCTAGCCTCCCCCTACAACTTCCTCTGCCCAGTCCCAATCCCCAAAACCCCAGGGCAAGGGCAAGGAGCACGACCCACCCAGCAAGGCCTCCTCCAAAACTCCAGCTGCAAGAGCCAAGGTCACAACAGCATCTTCCAAGGTGAGGAAGGGGCAGAAAACCCAAGGCAAGGCACTTCAGCCGTCAGAGGCTGCAGGTGAAGGCCTGGTGCCCACCAGCACAACCGCCAGACCCACCACCTGCACAGTGGCCAGCACCGCCAGCAGCCCTACCGCAAGCACCGCTGCAAGCACCGCCACCTGCACCGCCGCTAGCACCACTACTGTCAGCAGCAGCATCCCCAGTGGGTAGCCGTCCGAGGCTGCAGGAGAAGGGCTGGAGCCTCCCTCCACCACTGACAGCACCGGCACCTGCACCACAGCCAGCACCGCCAACAGCCCCACCGTAAGCACCACCACCTGCTCTGCTGACAGTAGGACCGCTACCAGCAGCAGCAGCCCCAGTGGGCAGCCGTCCGAGGCAGCAGGAGACGGGCTGGAGCCTCTCACCACCACTGGCAGCACCCTCACCAGCACCGCACTAACACCAGTTTGCAGCCTTAGCCGCCGCAGGATGGAGTCTAGCCCTGCCTCCATGGACTATCATGCAACGTGGTCCTTGCAAATCTCATACCTCAGACACCCAGGTGAGGGAATGTGAACTGTCATACCCCAAGTGCTGCATCACAGGGCACAAGGCCCCCTCCAGAACCAGTGGAGCTATGCATCCACTCACCCCCTCCTTGGCAGGAAGAAGCACACTGGGCACAAGGCTCCCTCCAGAACCAGTGGAGATATGCATCCAATCACCCCCTCCTTGGCAGGATGAAGCACATTGGGCACAAGGCCCCCTCCAGAACCAGTGGAGATATGCATCCACTCACCCCCTCCTTGGCAGGACGAAGCACACTGGGCACAAGGCCCCCTCCAGAACCAGTGGAGATATACATCCACTCACCCCCTCCTTGGCAGGATGAGCAAGGCCCCCTCCAGAACCAGTTGAGAAACCATCCACTAGAGAGACTGTGGCTTTGCACTCCCAAGGACCAAGCAGTGGGCAAACCACCCACTAGAGAGACTGTGGCTTTGCACTCCCCAGGACCAAGCAGTGGGCAAACCACCCACTAGAGAGACGGTGGCTTTGCACTACCCAGGACCAAGCAGTGGGAAAAAAAAACACTTGAGAGACTGTGGCTTTGCACTCCCCAGGACATCTCTGTGAGCATGGAGCCCCCTCCAGGAGCAGTGGAGTTGTCCCATCTTCCGGCTGAGGTGCCCCCCCTTCCCTATCCCCCTGAGGTGCCTGTGTGTTTTCAACCTAATGTCCCTGCAGTGTTCTCTCCGTATTGAGGCAGGAGTCAAGTGTGGGCTTGGCCCATGATTTTTGGCCCAGTGGCCCATGGACATTTGGAAAGGACAATGTACGGCCTTATGCACATATTTGATATTTTTGTAAATACTGTTTTTCTATCTGTTAAGTATATCTGCATATTCCTAATATATCACTGATTTGACTCAATTCATTTTGTCCTTGCGTTCTTCCAGGGGGTTACGGGGTGTAAATGTAATGTTGTTGCCTGTGTTTGTGTGTATGGTGTTGTGGGCGGGGGTGGGGTGTGATGTGTTTTGTGTGTGTGTCACTCTCTTTTTCCTCCCCCCCCTCCCCTGTGTATAGGTGCAGTACTCACCGTGGTCGTCGCCGCCGCCTTTGGAATTCCTGATAAATGAGGAGGTAGACCAGCATGGGCAGGACCTGTAACTCGGGCTCCATGGCGTCCTGGTTCTTCGTTGAGTGTCGATAGGTGAGTGGTTTCCCTTCTGTGTTCTGTTTCTGCCATTGCTTTTGATGGCGTTGGTACCACCCCGGAAAAGCTGGCAGATTGGCAGGTTGTGATGGGGTGGGCGGTACATTGTCTTCCGTCTGTCTGTTGGCGGTGACCGCCGCGGTGTTTGTTGCTACCGCCGTGGCGGTCGGAGTGTTAAACTGGCTGTCTGTGTTGGCGGTTTCTGCTATGGTCGTGATCCCATTTTTGTTACAGCCCACCTGTTGGCGGTATTACCCCCACTTTAACACCGACCGCCACGGTTGTAATGAGGGCCAATGTCTCTTTCAGTTTCTTGAAACAGTCTGCCAGTTCATTAGTCCATACAATGATGGGCGTATCTTTTAGTGTTCATTTTCTCAAGATGGCACCATAAGATTTTGTACTCCGGTATCCACTGGTGGCAGTAGATCATCATCCCCAGGAAGGATATCATTCCTTTCTTGGTGGAAGGGGGCACATGCTCTGAGTCATTTTTATTCTGTCAGGTAATATGTGGTGTGTACCTTTGAATACCACATACCTCTCTTTGGCAGCAATGGAGTTTTGACAATGTGGCTTTGTTTCCTCTATCCTGGATGTGGTTTAACAGAGCTACAGTGTCTTTTTCACAGGCTTCAAGTTATGGTGTTGCCACAAGGAGGTCGGTCATCAGCATACTGCAAGACAACGCTACCACCTTCCAGGTGTAGGCTGTCCAAGTCTCTCTTTACTGCATGCGCATAGACCGTGGCACTCTCAGTGAAGCCTTGAGATAATTGTGTGAAAGTGTACTGGGTATCCTTTAGCGCAAAGGCAAAGAGGAACTCACTCTCTGGATGGACTCTAATGCTGGAAAACGCAGAACAAAGATCTATGACTGAAAAGTACTCTGCCTCTACAGGTATAGAAGATAATATCCTATTGGTGTCAGGCACAAAAGTTGCTAAGGGAACTACAAATGTTATTTATCTGGTGTAAATCCTGTATGAACCTATATTCTCCAGTATTGCCACTGGGAAGTAGAATAACAGAACTATTACAGGGGCTAGAAGTCTTCTTAATGATACCCTGAGGTAAAAGGGACTCAATCATAGGCTTCATTTTCTTCTCTTCCTGAGGTGACAGTCTGTATTGATGCGCATAAGGTAATTCTGCATTTTCATTAAGTGTCACTTTATGGGGAGGGCATGTTTTCAACAATCCTCCCTCAACTGCAGTCCTGTACTTCTTGATAATTTCAAAAGTCCAACACCATCCTTCACTATATCCCAACACAGACACTATTCCTAATGGAAATGTAAAATACTTATTTCATGGTAAGTCCTGAAGGCATTTGACCATGGGCCCCGAATCTTTAGGGTAGCAACCTGGTGCTACAGTTATAGACACATGTGGCTCTGAAGCTGGCACTTTAAATAACCTTTCTTCCTGTGGTCTTAGATCAACACTCACTTGCCAACATACAAGGGGTTCTCTAGTAACTACATTGTCTAGTACAAATGTTTGTCGCCCATGTAAGCATACTAGTCAGACACTGGCCTTGTGAAAAATGCTTCAGTAAAGTGTATGGGTCCTGGCACTAATGTCAACTGCATTAAATGAGTGACCAATTCACTATCAATGTCAGGGCTGTAGTTAGACACTACTTCAAACATGTCATTATAGACATCTCCCTGTAATGGAGTCTATTGATACCATGTATACTGATGTGTAGCTGGAGAGAGACAAGACCGGAGGAGCACATAACAGAGAATCAACACTAAATTTACAAGCAGTCGGGGCTCTATTTGCCAATTCTAACCTGTCTTCAGGCACTTGTAAGTAAATCCCATTTTGTGAAAAATATAATGTTGCATGCAATTTACAGAGGAGGTCTCTCCCCAGGAAACTGATGGGTGCATCTGGTGATAAAGGGAAGTGATGGGTAATTTTATAATATTCAGCTGATATTGGTAGGGGTTCTGTTAATTCTTCATGCATCAGCATCCTATTCACAGCTACAGTGGTCACTTTTTCACTACTGCTGAGGTCTACCTTGCTTCGTACTGCTGATAGGATTGCACCGCTGTCAATCAAAAAATCAAGATCTTTACCTCCTACCTTAATTAAAAACATGGGATTCTCCTCAGTTGTGTCTGTTACCTTCATCATAAAGCACTGGGATGCCATTTCTGCAAAGTGGGCCACCGTCTCTCTTTCTCCACGTTGCCCTATGCTGATCCTTGTGATCCACGGAAAGGGCTCCTCATGGACTGCAGTGTCTGCTGGATGTCTCTGGGCATTGGGGGTGCTGATGGATGGATGTCATCCCTATCAACCCTCTCATTCCTGTTGTTTCTGTCATTTCTATAATTCCTTTCATTTCTCTCATTTCTCCATCTTTCTTTCCTTTTCACTCTCCTTCTATAATTTCAACAATTTGGGCCCCAGTGCCCATAATTCCAGCAAACATGACACTGATTCCTACTCCTGTCTCTTCCCTCGTACCCTTGTCCTTCATCCTGTTTATGCTGCGCCCCCTGATAGTACATTCCCTCTGGGCTCTCCTCTCTTTGTATTTGCTGCAACATCATCCCTTTGTCAGTTTTAGCTGTGTCCTTCTTTACTTTGAAAATACCACCCCTTTCCATGTGTATCAGAAGGGTGTATAATTCTTGATATTCTTTAGTAGACCAATCAGGGGGGTGCAGTTTACAGCTATGGGCCACAGATGCTAACAACCTATTCATAAGGGTGTGCGTGGCTAATACCTTAAAGGCCTCTGTTGTCCGAGGTACCCCTGCACTATTGTCCCATGCTTTATTGTATCTTGAAATGTGATCAGGCACTGACCCACCTGCCTCTTGTAACATGGTAGTAACTTGAGAAAAGTCACCATGTTTCACGGCAAGGCCATTAATTGTGTCCCTTGTAGACTCTAACCAAGTAATCATCCTACGTTCTGTGAGATCCACATCATAAGTCAGTGTGGTCCAATCTCTTTTCTGTGAGATTTGGAACACGCTTTTGACCAAAGAACATCTACTACTGTATCCTATTTTTAGTACCATTTCTACATCTCTAGGAAGTGGGGTATTGGCAATGAATATTTTGTGAAGCCACTCATAATATTTCACACTGGATGTGAAAGAGTCGGGTGCATCTTCAGTCATCTGAGTGGCCTCTCAGGGAATCAACAGCATTAATATTTCTGTCCGACCCAAACTATTTTTGGCACACTTATTCCAGTACTTAAAAGTATTTTATCCGGCAATGTGGTTTCACCTTTTTCTTTTAGGGCCTGTAAGCATAACAGTGTAAGTATCAGTTGTTTCCTGCATCTTTCTTATCCTGAAGTTTATTAATGAAGAGTTGTATTTCTTCCCTGTCAGTGTTTACCTCCTCCTGGAACTCATCAGCTCCCTTTCTCAGCTGGACTCTCATGTTCGTCCTCAATCTCTTTCTCTTCAACACTCAACCCTATATTCTACCCCAGGAGAAAAGTCGAAGGTCGAGCTGGTGTTTCAAAAACATGAGGTATATCCCCTCCAAATGACAAGTATTCAGGACCAGAGTTCTGAAGCCACTTTCTCTGGGGCCAGTTGGCATGTCAGATACCCTAGTTAAATCCACTTCCATGGATATATAAAAATAAGGTGAAGAGCATGTCTATGTGGGTGTGTTGTAAGTAGGGACCTAAAAGAGTTGGAAAAATAGAAGTTGTTTGTGGAGGGGCTGAAAAATGGGGTGCAGGCAGACCAGTTCCTACAGAATGGATGCCCAGTCTGAGTTTCGAGTGACTGCTCTCATTGCTGTCTCCATTTGAGAACCAGGCATTGAATTCATCATTTGTATTCAATCTCTGCCTTTTCCTCTCTTTTTCAGCTAACACCAAAATCTTCTCCTTAGTCAAAGCATTCCCAGCTACTTGCTCCCCATCGGTTCCTTCGACTAGTTTGACATAGAGGCATTTAGGCTTAGAGGCGAGGAACAGTTTATTCAATTTATTTCTGTCAATGAGCACTTGCCTGTGCGTCCAAATGCACAACAGAGTGGCAGCCCTTCTAGTAGATACATTAAGTACTGCTTTAACCCTGTCTACTTCAACTGTTGTTTACACAGTGACGGAAAAGGCTGCTCAGTTTGTACACAGTTACTTAATTCTAATTAAGTAATTATATGTTGTGGGCCAATTATTTCCTAGTTCTAGTTCCTTTTTGTTGGGAGTTGTGCACTCACTGTTCACCACTGATACTGAAGAATAGTCCCTGTTCTCTGTGGCGGCATATCCATGGCCTTTCTTTTTTTAAAGGAGAGCTTTTTAGCAGTTGAAAGCCACTGCTGCAAACAATCAATCATATAATGCGAGAATTATATAGTCCACCATTACAAGTCTGGCGTTCTCAAGACCTCCAGATTCGTGGTGGCGGTTAGACCACAGCGGTCGTGGCGGTCTGCCCACCACTTTACAATCGTGGCGGAGCCACCATGGTTGACCGCCGACACCGCCAGGTGCTGCCAGTCAACAACCTGGCGGTCTTGTGGTTGTAATCCGCCAGGGTGGTGCTGCATGCAACGCCGCCTTAGGGATTACAACTCCCAAATCTGCCAGCCTTTTCATAGAGGGAAAAGGCTGTCAGAATGGGGGTGCCGGTGGCCCCCATGGACAGCCCTGTCGCGCTTTCCACTGCTCGAATTACGGGCAGTGGGGAGCACAACAGGTGTTGCTGCACCTGCTGCACCGCCACATTGCAGCCAGCTCGGAATTGAGCCGGTGTCACTGTTAAGGCCCTGATCACCACAGAGCCAGTGGGTGGAAACAACCGGCCCTGCGGTGAACTCGTAATAGGGCCGGCGGTGTTTTGGCTGCACTGGCGGTTAGGTGGCGGTATGAGCTTGGCGGGCAGCCTCCGCATCCTGTCAAACTCATAATGAGGGCCATAGTCTCTACCACATTTTTAATATCATCTATCAGTTCATGTCCATACTAGCTTGCAAAATGACCTTACATATTCTAGACAATTTGTCTCCTCAACAACCTGAGCTGCAGGGCTTACCTAGTGGTAATTTACAACCTTTCTGTCCTGCCAGCTGTTTAAACAATTGTTTGTCTTTTTCTGCATACGAAGGCTAACTACCTTCCTGTTTCCTTTAGAATTACCATGGCCATTCTTCCCTTTACTCACACATTACACCCTGAAAGGTAAACACAACTGATTGTATCCTGCAAGCAAAATGTTAGGCAGTGGACAGAGAGTAAGAAAAAAAACAGTCTGTTTACTCAATGCAGTAATACACTACTTGACATATAGGGGGTCATTCCGACCCCGGCTGTCGGGGTCGGCGGGAGCACCGCCAACAGGCTGGCGGTGCTCCTGAGGGCATTTTGACCGCGGCGGTATGGCCGGGGTCAGAACCGGAAAACCGGCGGTGTCCTGCCGGTTTTCCGCTGCCCTGAGGAATCCCCCATGGCGGCGCAGCTTGCTGCGCCGCCATGGGGATTCCGACCCCCTCACCGCCATCCTGTTCCTGGCGGTTTCGACCGCCAGGAACAGGATGGCGGTGAGGGGTGTCGTGGGGCCCCCGTAAGAGGGCCCCACTTTGAATTTCAGTGTCTGCTTAGCAGACACTGAAATTCGCGACGGGTGCTACTGCACCCGTCGCACACCTTCCACTCCGCTGGCTCCATTCGGAGCCGGCTTCCTCGTGGAAGGGTGTTTCCCACTGGGCTGGCGGGCGGCCTTTTGGCGGTCGCCCGCCAGCCCAGTGGGAAACCCAGAATGACCGCCGCGGTCTTTTGACCGCGGGACGGTCTTCTGGTGGTCCCAGCCAGGCCGGCGGCTACTGCCGCCGGCCGGGGTCAGAATGACCCCCATAATTTTATAAAAGCATCACAAGGAAAGCGCAGCTGCACATTTCCATCAGTCAACATGCACTTCAAACACAGTTATTTGTGCACATTGCAAAACCATTTCCTGTAGCACAACTCTCCAATCAGATGCCCCTCGCATCCTACTCGTGGTTGGTGCCCTTGCTAATGTTCCCAAATCTCCTTTGGCATAGGCTCTCCTGTGTGGGATACGATTTTCCAAAAAAGTTAGCCACTGCCAATCAAATTATTTGCACGGAGCAAACTTGTAGTTTGCTCCTTAGTCTCCTGGTTCGCTGCCAGAGAGGAGGAAAGAAAAATCCTGGTTTACTTTATGCGTTGGATGGCCACAGCGGCAAGGTAATCACCACACACTGGTGTGGCGTTCCATGCACCTGAGTCACTGGGCACTATCTGTTGGGGAAAAAAATTATAACCCTTCCCCAAAGAGATGAAAGAAAAACACCAGACACAGCAGCTGCGCGGGAAGAGCCAAAATGTATTTGCAGGTATCAAGGCTTGCTGGTCAGCAAGGGAGAAGGCAGTGGGCACAACAAGGCTCTCAGGCTCCTTCTCCCGAGCTGCCAGAGTGCATCCTTTTAATACTTGTACAAAAAGCAACATCAGAAACCAAAAGAGGCTCAGTGCCAGACATGGTCAAACAAATAGAATTTGTAGGTGAAGCAAAATGAGCACAAGGCACATTGCCAAATAGAACATATAGAAAATGTTGTATAAGTAAAACATAAGAAATAGGTATACAGTGTACCCAGCTAAATGAAGCTTTGACCTTGCTTGTGGGTTGTCCGATAAAGACAGGAATAGCCGGGGTCTTGGAGTGGTTTGTGTGCACAGCTGTTGGAAGTGTCAGAGAGGTCAGTGTGAGAGCCTAAGTTCAGACCTGGAATAGATTTGTGAAGGAGGGGTACGTTACTCAGTGCTGCTCAGGAGCTGGCTGTACGTTTGTGCAGAGAGAAGTGGTCAGCAGCTGAGTATGTTTGAGACAGTGTATTTGAGAACTGGAGTTAGTCATGTATTGCATACATATGAATAAATATATACATGACATGACATCGGAGGATTGGGGTGCACTGAAGGATCTGCGGAATGACAATACAATCATCATTAAACCATCGGACAAAGGGGGTAACATTGTCCTGCTAAACAGGGATGATTATATCAAGGAAGCTAAAAGACAATTGGGAAACAAAGAAAATTATAGAGAATTAAAAAATAATCCCATGGATCTTTATATGGTGGAATACCATGGCTTTTTAAAAAGATGGTTAGAAAAAGGATTTTTAGAAGATTAAGAATATAAATATCTAAAAACAGACCATCCAATTACTCCTACAATATATTTTCTGCCAAAAATTCATAAAAATGTAACAAATGCACCGGGGCGCCCCATTGTAAGTTCAATAGGGTCTCTTCTTGAGAACACTTCGAGATTCATTGATATATTCTTGTTCCCTTAGGTCTCAAATCTTCATTCATACTTGAGAGACTCTATGGATTTTTTAAACAGGATTAACAAAATACCCTGGAAGAATAATTATATCATGGCTACAATTGATGTTATTTCCTTGTATACATCCATTAAACATAAGGATGGTATTGAGGTTTGTAAACATTTTCCGAGATCTAGATCCCTTAGCTTAATGGAACAGTCTGAAATGTTACTAGAAATGTTGCAGTATTGTTTGACTCATAATGTATTTATGTTTGATGGCAAATATTATTTGCAAGAACAAGCAACAGCCATAGGGACCGACCTCTTTTTCACCCACATATGCGAACCTCCTGATTGACATGTGGGAGTCACAAGTGATTTGGCAAGAGAACAATCAGGAAATGTTAAATCATGTTGTCTTATGGGTTTGCTGCATTGATGATCTCTTCCTGATATGGGAAGGAGAAAGAGAGCCACTGGAACATTTCATAACATCTCTAAATAGTAATCCCCAACAGCTAAACTTTACACATGAAATAAGCGAGATGGAAATCCAATACTTAGACATTGGTGTATATATAAAAGATGGAAAAATCTGCACAAAAATGCATAGAAAACCAACCAGTGGGAATAGTTTACTGCATCCAAACAGTGGACACCCAAAGGCCCGAAAATGGAGTATTCCATATGAGGAATTGTTGAGACTCAAACGTGACTGCACAGAGGAAGCAGAATTGGAAACTCAAATAAACAAGATGTATGAAAGATTTTTCAAAAGAGGATATACAAACTTGGTTTTGGATGATGCACGAAAAAGAGCGATGCAACGGAAAAGAGATGGACTCTTTCCCCAGAATGAGAAGTTGTGACTCAAATACAAATACCATTCAATACATCATGCGATTCGATGTAGGGAGTCAGAAGACGAAAAAACATATAAATGACAATTGGAGATTATTATTGTTGGATGAAACATTGTCTAAATCACTACCCAACCATCCCTCGATCACATATAAAAGAGCACCGACATTTGGTGATCATCTGACAAGCAGTTATATGACCCCTAAAAAGAAAAATGTACCAAATGGGTTGAGTGACAAATGACAAGGCTTTTGGAAGTGCACAAAATGCAAAGCATGTACTTATGGCAAAAACATGACGCAGTTTACAACATTTGATGGGAAGCTCATGAAAATCATGGAAAGAATAGACTGAAACTCCATTCATGATTTATGTACTGCAATGTGTGTGTGGTAAGAAATATGTTGGCAGCACAGTGAATAATTTATATTACGAATCTTGCACCACATAAGAGCGATAAACAACCAAGACCTGACATACTCAATAGCGAAGCACATATGGGAACAACATCAGGATGTACAAAAGGGTTTGAGATATTATGGTATCCAACACATTAAACAAAATAAAAGGGGAGGGGATCGGGAACAGAGACTGAGGAGAATGGAATCCAAATGGATCATTCTGATTGGAACTGAAATACTGTGGGGCTTGAACATGGATGCAGAATTACATAGACACCTATAAGAGACAGGGAAGGAGAGAAAAGGAGACATCTGGAAAGAGACAAAAATTGATTTGTTTATCTATCCTGAATGTTGTCTAAACTTCGAGACGAGTATCTTAGTTTAACATGGGGCTTGGAAAGATATGAAATAAAGAAGATGCTTAGGGGAGAAAATATCTCCCCAAAATGAACTGCAGTGAGTGGCAAGCTTTTAGTTTCTGTTCCTTCCCTATTTCAGATGAATTTAATTTAATTTGTTCTCACCCCTAAAGGTACTTTATCGTGACTCCAAAAAAAAAAAACTTTGAAAAAATCCCAAAATAAGGGAGATGAAACATAGGGGGTCATTCCGCTAGGCAGACACTGAAAATCATTATGGGGCCCCACGACACCCGTTCCCGCCATCCTGTTCCTGGCGGTTTTTACCGCCAGGACCAGGATGGCGGGAAGGGGGTCGGAATCCCCATGGCGGTGCTGCGAGCAGCGCCGCCATGGAGGATTCTTTGGGGCAGGGGTAAACCGGCGGGAAACCTTTTTCTTTTTCTGACCGCGGCGGTCAGAATTGCCCATGAAGTACCGCCAGCCTGTTGGCGGTGCTTCCGCGGCACTCTGCCCTGGCGGTTTTCAACCGCCAGGGTCAGAATGACTGTCATAGTCCCTACAGAATAGTTGTATATTTAAAATGAAAAACAATCCCCTCCCTCCCGTCGTTTTGCACCTCATGGATTCATGCAATGGAATTATGTAGAAACATTTATTTTACTAAGGATATTTGTCTAGGAAGAAAAATAATAGAGGTAGAGGGAATATAAGTGTAACTATATATTGATACAACTAAGAACTGCGCAACAGTTTCTGAATCATATTAAATGTAAATTTTGATTTAATAAGAAACACTTATGTTAAAACAAAGGGCCAGAT
This sequence comes from Pleurodeles waltl, assembly GCF_031143425.1. Lineage (NCBI taxonomy): Eukaryota > Metazoa > Chordata > Amphibia > Caudata > Salamandridae > Pleurodeles > Pleurodeles waltl. The sequence continues at coordinate 744,405,529 of NC_090448.1, read as the reverse complement.
GTAGGTAAGTATAGTTTTGCGACTTGCAATTTGCGAGTCTGACCGGCTCGCAAATTGCAACTCGCATAATGTTATACAGAAAGGTGTCTCAGACACCTTCTGCGACTCGCTATGGGGTCGCAAAGACCCACCTCATGAATATTAATGAGGTGGGTCGCAGTTTGCGACCCCATAGCGAGTCCATGCACTCACAGGGATGGTGGCCTGCTGGAGACAGCAGACCTCCATGTCTGTGACTGCTTTTTTAATAAAGCAATTTTTTTTTTCTTTTTGCAGCCCGTTTTCCTTAAAGGAAAACGAGTTGCAAAAAGAAAAACTTCCGAAACCATTTGGTTTCGGTTTTTTCAGAGTAGGTCTGCTCTGAAAAAACATTTTTTTCAGCATTCACAAAGGAGAAGGGGTCCCATGGGGACCCCTTCCCTTCTGCGAATGAGTTACCACCCACTTCAAGTGGGTGGTAACTGCGAGTTGGTTTGCGACCGCATTCGCGGTCACAAAGCAACTCAGCATGGCGATGCGGTCACAAACAGGAAGGGAACACCCCTTCCTATTTGCGAGTCGCAGCCTCAAATTACGAGTCGGTACCGACTCGCAATTTGAGGTTGTGCATCGCGTTATGCCTTTTGCACGCCGCAAACTGCGTTTTTCGCAGTTTGCGACGTGCAAAAGGCTTCCTACATCTGGCCCCAGATCTCTTTTCTATTTTGGGTTAAAAAAGTTGACTATAAAATGCCATTTCAGTGATATGTAACGATTATGGATTGTAATTGGTGGATGTTGGGTGATCACATGCATAAAATAAGAAAATAAATTACCTCTTGAGCTGATGGATGGTGCCGGCGTCATTCCTGCCATGAGAAGCTGATAAAAATTACCTCTCAGATGCTGTGTAATGATTTATGACTATATAAATATATATATATATATATATATATATATATACTGCCTGTCAGTTCGTGGAGAGAGAAGTGGTCAGCAGCTGAGTATGTTCGAGACAGTGTATTTGAGAATTGGAGTTCGTCATGTATTGCATACATATGAATATATATATATATTTTTTTTTTTCTCCCAACAAGGATGACCCAGAACAATGCTCTTACACTGTTCACTGCTGATAGCCATTGCAGCTATGGCTTTAAGACAGTCGAGCAACGCAGTAGCTACTGGGTCAAGAGTAGCGGAAAAACATGCTATGTGCCTGTGCGTATTTCTATGTAACTGAGCTAGCACTGAGAGAGTGTGTCCCTCTCTCTCACTGCAAAACAAAGTAAAACATTTGTTTTAATCAGGCATTCCCACAGCAGGGGCACAACAGAGACTTTCTCTCAGCTCTCAGAAGCAACTCATGCAAGTGTCATCCAACGGGACCATATCTGACACATCCTAGTGTGTCAGCCCCTATTATGGCTTGGCCAGTTGGGCAAAGTTGTGAATCCAAAGTTGTGACAGTACCCTTACACTCCCAACAGCATCCCGAATTCTTTCTGAGTTGTTGGTGGAATTCTTTCTTTCTTTTTTGTGGAACCTTCTGAGCACCTTTCTAAATGTGATGTCTGAGGTAAAGAACTTCTCTCTTACAGTACTGCTATTTTGTCAGGTATACTTTATATCCATTCTCAGCTAAGTGGTTCATCAGGGTAATGGTATCATGTTTGCAAGCTTCTCAAGTATTTTTATGCCACCAGTAGATAGTCAACATATTGAACCAAAACTGAAAGGACAATTCCAAAGACTCCAAATTCATTTTCAGTATCTGGTTAAAAACAGATTACCTCTCACTGTACCCTTGTGGGACCTGGCACCATGCCAAAACATGACTTCAGAACCAAAATCCGAAGAGGAACTGGCTAGCCTCTTGCAATGGTATGGAAAAGAAGGCTTGACAAAGATCAGTAACAGTGAACCACTCATCCTCACATGGAATTCAAAGAAAATCACAGCTGTATTCGGCACCACAGTACAACAAGGAACTACAATGGCATTAATCTTTCGCAAGTCCTGCACTGTGCAGTACTTGCCATTGGGTTTCTGCAAAACCATAATTTGTGAATTATGTGGACTTCCCATAATCTCTTTAAGTGTCCCTTGCTGAATCATTGAATCGATCACATGAGTAATCCCAGGAATGGTTTCAGAGGTCAGATTGTAGTGTGGGATTCTCTGATACTTCACATTAGGTTTCACAGTTATGCAGATAGGCTCAGCACCTTTAATGAGACATATTTCGTTCGCTGAAAAGATGCAGACTTCAGGTCATACTGTGTCTCTCAGGTCTTGGGGCAAATCATTGCTTGTTGGCATGGGGTACAGTCTGTTATCTAGATTCTGAATCACAATTCTGAACATAACAACCTCATCATGAGTCTGAATTTCTATTTGTGCAATAGATGAAACAATTAAGCTTACACAAGAGGTCACATCCAAGCAGACTCACAGGACTCGAGTCACACACCACAAATTGGTGACTGTCTTCAAAGGACCCTATTTTTGCAGGTACAGCTTCTGTGACAAAGCTAGTCAATTGTTTATTTGCAACTTTTAGAACTTGGATTCTGTTTTCCGAGAGGGGTAGGTTGAGAACCTCTGCTATTCCCACAGTAAAGTGGGTAGCACCAGTATTGATCAAGAATGATACGGGGTGGTCATTCACGTCATCATCCACGAATGGTCCACTCTGGTCTACTTCTAAGGATGTGCCAATTATGCAATTCTCCTCCTCCCTCAGGCACTGTTATTGTGATAGGTCTAAGTTGTAATCTCCATCTGCTGGTATCATAGGGTATTGTCAAGACGTACCCTGATTCACAAAGGGATTACCATTTGCATTAGGAACCTGTAAGTACATTTGCCTTTTGGTGTGGCATTGGGGCTTGTGGAACCTGAATTCCCTGTTGTTGGGGGACATTATAATGTTTAGTTCTCTGTCTCTGCAAATGCTGTGACTGAACCAGATTGTTTTCCTGCATCTGTACAAATCCATTCTATACCTGGTTCTTATTCACCATATTATTAGCATTGAACTGGCATTCCCTAGTTTAATGACCCATTCTGTCACAAATACGACAAGGATTAGTCTTCTTCAAAGTAGCCACATTGATTCCTGTACTCAGATCTACTGGGACATCACACCCTCTATTCTGCTGTTGAAATCCATTTCCTCATTGCATCATCAGAACGCCCTGCTGATACACTACCTGCATAGCACCAATATTTAAAAAAAACTGGGAATTCTGACTTCATTGTGCAGCTTTCATTTGTGCGACCGTTAGCTTTTCTTTCAGTTTCTCGTGCTTCATCTCCAGTTCATCACTGCAATATTTAGCATATCTAAAGATTTCATCAATTGACTTATTCTGCCAATAAATCAAATGCTGCTGAATCGTACTAATCTCAGGTTTCAATCCATGCACAAATCTAAACACAAAATGCCCCATGTCTTTAGTTTCAATATTCTCTGTACCACTATATTGTTAGAATGTTTGTAGCAATCTCTCATAATAAGAGTGTATTGACTCTAGACTCTTGAGTCGTCTGTTGATCTTGACCCAATCAATGTCTTTAGGAGACACTTTTGATTTAAAAAATGTAGTCATCTGATGATAACTTTGTATCACTGTTGGGGACAGGACCTTCATCTCTGGATGTCTCATGGGTTCTTTTTCAGGCCATTCCACAGATATTTCGCATTCAAGGCATTGATCTCACTAAACAACAATCTCAAACAAGGTGTTCAAATCTATCGACAGGACTTTTGATATTTTCACAAATTGATCGACCTGTCTGTACCATTCCACTGCGTTTTCCCTCAACTTTGAGAAATCATTAGTGAATGACATAGTATCACTCCTACTCCAGGGCATACTAACATAGCCTCTACCAGGATCTTCTATCATTGGGAGCATTTAAATATCTTCCTGTTCCTCCTCCACAGGTCCAAACAGAGGCAGTTCTGATCTTACTTTCTTTGGCTCTTTCTTCTTTACCCATCTTTCATTCCATCCATCTAATTCAATCCATTTTTTAATGTAGCCAATTAATGCCCAAATCTGTAATTTCATTCCTGATGGTCTCATGTTAGAGAGATCTTGATTGTTAAAGTTTAAACTGTAGCTTTTCTGTAACACTTTGGATGACCTACCTCAGTAATATGAAGTTTATTTAAATAGGTCCAATCTATTTAAATCAACTTCATATTACTGAGCTAGGTCATCCAATCTCTCGTAAGTAGGTATGGGCGGAGCTCACGGAGTTCTACTCCTTGGAATTCTGCAGAGTTATCTAAAAACTCCCTAAAATTCCATGGAGTTCCGCATGTGGCAGAATGCTGCCCGGTCCTGCGCAGCGTTCACTTGCTTCTTCTGCATTTATACACAGGATCAGGAGGACTCCCTTCTTTAGGGTCCAGCACTAGCAGCAGCAAACTAGCTGACTACGAGCAGCCTGGAATTTCCGAGAAGCGTCTAGCCTTGCTTACCACTGGGCTCTAAGGCACTCTCTCGGGCCACACATATCTCTATGTGGCGTGGGCTGCCAGACTACCACTCAGCAGCTGATGCTCACTAGGTCTCCAGCTGTCGCTGCTGGCCTCAGCAGCATCGTACCCATAACTAACAACACTTACTTTCTCAGGGACTCTGCGTAGAGAAGTTCTTTTCAAGTGGAGCTCTGACTGCAGGTTTTCCTTTTTTCTAAACACAGACACCTCCCTTCCATATGCAAATACTATTCATGCCCAGTGCCCAACCTTGTGCACATAGAAGAGAAACCAAACAAGGATCTGAATGCTGTATAGGTCCAGGGTCCCCTTTGCCAGCGACCTGGCTCTCTGCACCCTGCTCCTGGGCTGCTGAGGACAGTGAAAGGAAGGAGGCCTGGAAATGGAGCTGGTGCTCGACGTTGACAGCAGAAAGCAAAACCTTAGATAGGAGTCCCCTTGGTGTTGTAGAGTCACTCACCTTTGGGCTGAAAGCTGATGCAGATTTGAAAGTGGTTGCATGAACAGGGGAGGAATACCCAGGTATGTGCAACAGAGGCCTGCAGGAACCCTATGTACACATCATGCACCTTAGTCCCGAGGGGCAGCGGCAGTATTCTAATTTCCAAAGCAACAGAAAGGAGGGTCGGGCAGAGGTGACGTGTTCACGATACAAGTACAGACCGGGTGGCTCCCAACGATGATTATGCCACTGAAACCGGTGAGGTCTGAGTCATATACTTGTATGGCGTGACCTATGTGTGGCACGCCGGTGAACTCTGCTCCACCGCCGGCTGGTGGAGTTTTTTTTGTTGGTAAACTCTGTGCTCCGCTTGGGACATGAACTGCCAAAAACTCTGTGAACTCCACCAGCGGAGTGGAGTCCAACACCCACCCCTGCTTGTAAGCCTGTACTGCACTTCTAGTAATACCCTTGCACACAAACAAAAGTTAATTTCCCTGGTAGGAATCTAATTGCGACCTGTCAGTACTTCCAAGTATCATTTCATTTAATTCCAAGTTTAATTTAGACACATCTATTGTCTTTTCACTCTCTCTGAGGTTTGAAATATCTTCCCACTCAATCCTGAGCCTTCGGCCTCATTCAGAATGTCTATACCCTTGAGTCAATCATCTTATTCTTGAGCACTAAGACTTAGTTGCTTTCTGGGGTATTGAGGATTATCCCTCCTCCAGAGTTACTCGGATTTGCATTACCCGGTGAATTCCAAATTGACATGTCAGAATTTGTCAAACCTAAAGGTATTTCTGTTCTAGGGGTACTGTAATTAGCATTTGTAAGTAAATTCGTTTTAGGCAGGAAAAAGAGTGGTGACCTTTGAGGAAATCTTTCATGGGAGGAAAATCCTGTCTGACCTAATGTTGGATCTGCCCTTGCCGTATGTGGAGCATTTCCTTGCATCAGGACTAAAGGAATGCTTCTCATTGTATATCCCACAGGGTTGGTATTTGAGGTACCCATTCCAGTAGTAATGGCTAAAGTATGAGCAGTACTCCTTGCTTCTCTAGGCTTCTACAAGATGACTACTGAACCTATCATGACTGGGACTATCAATGCATCTGGGGTATTTGAGACAGATAAAATCGGGGGACTATCATTCCTGAACCCTCTCCCATTGAAATGGAGCTCACTTCTACTGGTCCAGTAGGCACATCAAAATTCCCATTAATATTTTCATTACTTACTTCTACCACTTGGATCTCATTATATGGAGAAGGACAATTCAACAACAGTTAATTTATGAAATCCTCATCCAATTCACCATCACTATCTTCTCTTCTATTCTTAATGCGTTTCTTTTTCTTTGTTTTTCGTTTATTTTTACCCTCATCCCCACTAGTCAATGCAGGATATAATCTAGTTCTCTTGATCACATTAGTTTTCCATGGCTTTGTTTGGCATCCCATCTAGCACCCACACAAGTGCCTGTTACTTTCTGAACACCTCCTTGATATGCCCCCTTCTGTTTTATATGAGATATGTGTTCCCAGGCATTACATGCTTCATATTGTGCATGTCTAGGAGGTGGGTTGATGTCATATAGCATTCTCCTAAAATGTTCAATGATTCCCAAATTATGTGTGCCATAAAGTGGAAATATCAATGCACCCTCTTTCTCAGTGATCATATGGCATTGTTAGAGCCAAATACATGTATGAACACCCACATTTATTGTCAAATAATGACCTGGCATACCTTCGGGTGGCGCCTTTTCTCCCTTTCTAACAGGTATAGTCACATCTCCGTTTATCAAGCCTTGTAGTGCTTTAAAGAATTTAATTTTTAAATACAAAATGCAGTTTTCACAATGACTTTTGGTTTACAACCAGGAAAGGATCTTTAACCCACAATTCTCTATTCAGCATTCACAACCAATACGAGCATGTCTCTCTATGATGTCGTCCACCAATACCAGTGTAGCTTTACACCAACCAATCTATACCAGCTCAGCACTCTGTGACGTCAGCTTCACTCCTTGCAGCAGCTCACCCCCCTTTACAATTTCTCATGCACACTCTCTAACCTAAAAATCTATAAGCAAAAACAAATCCAACCAACTTTTATAACTAGATTTGTTTGCTCCTATAAAGAAATTTAAAGGCTTCAATCCCTTCAAGAAATGGTCCGGAGTAATGCTTTCTGACCTACCGTGACTCACACTCGACCTGCAGGGTTTCATTCTAATTGGTACAGTTCCTCCCTGTGTACCGAGATTCACTATACCAACCTTACCTCACAATCACACAAAGGAAAAGTCCCTAACCAATAGCACTGCTGACGATATCTCAGGACTAATACCACAACACAGCAGGCAAGAACAACATAGTGTATGCTATACTTTTCTCATATCCTGATATCTTGGGCCACGACAGACCTTATAACCACTTCAACTTCTTTGCACAAGCGCCACATTCACACACAACTCAAAATATCTCAGCAGAAAACCACATAATCACTGCAAAGTCACAAGCTAAGTGTAAGAATTTGCAAAGTGGAACCCTAGTAATACTCACACCGCTGCAGTTACAATTAGTTCCTGAACCTCTGGAACTGCATCACTCCTCCGAACCAACCATAGGCTTTTGGGCATTTAGGCTGTTTTTGGGCAATATCAAAATGGGACACCCTACCTCCCTTACTTTGCTGACAAACCGTACTCTGCTACCAATTTGATGGAGCGCCGGGCCCTTTGAGCTCTCACCATTCCAAAAATGTGTTTTTTCCGATGGACTTATCTTGTCGAACTGAGAGGTGACGGGAGTTAGCATTAATCATAACAGTGTAACACATTAGGCTACACAATGAGAACCATGAGTCAGGAATAAAGTTAAGGATTTTATTACAAGTTAACAGTCAGGTTAATATAAACCAATCTCATAAACATGTTGTAAAGACACAAAATCACAACAGGATAACCAAATCATCTGGAGAAGTTTAGGTGAATCAGCATAAGGTATAGAAGAAGTTCAGTTAGAGCAGTACAGAAAATTAGCAATAAGATTTGGTGATAAGAGAACAATCTTGATTTTCTCTCCTAAGCATGAGTGATGTCTAAAGTCATGTAACTCATGACCTAAATGAATCAGGATTTCTGAATCTGGGGAAAATCGCAATAGAAATGATATGCTCATGCAGAAAGAGAATGTGTTAGCATTTTAGAAGCTCAGTCAAAAGTCTTCTTAGAATCAGGAAATAAGTGTTAGCCAAAAGCACACTCTGCAAAGCATAAGGACAAAGGGAAAGTCAGAGGTCTGTACCTCTCGATGTCTAAAGGATAATGGCTGAAATCAATCTATGAGATCACTAGTTAATACCATAGACTTCTGTCAAGTAACACCGCTCCTCACACCGTCAGAAACTCCATTATCTTATTCAGTCTCATGCTGCAAGTTGCAACATCCACGAAGTATCCCAGACAAATCTTGAGTACGATGTCGACCTTGGTCATCTGGACATAGCTGGCAACATGTTCTCAATAAGGGGCTGTTATCTCACACTCTGTCTCTCCATGTTACTCCATCAAGGCCTTTTTCCCAGGGAAACATCCTTTTTTACAACTTTTTTATTACGAAAGTCGTGGTTAACGAAAGCGTAACAACGCTTTTTTTAACCACGACTTCGTATTTTTGCGCCTTAACTACGTATGTTCTGAACAACGAACATGCGTGGTTAAGGTACAAAGAAGGGAGTTGGCGAAGGTAAGTGGTGGGTTTAGGTTTTGGGGTGGGGTTGGGGGAGTGGGGTGTTTTTGGTTTTGGGGAGCGGGTGGGGGGTCAGGGGGTTTTAGGTTTTGGGGTGGGGTTGGGGGGTGGGGAGTTTTTGGTTTTGGGGAGGGGGTGGGGGGTTAGGGGGTTTTAGGTTTTGGGGTGGGGTTGGGGGGGTGGGGCGTTTTTGGTTTTGGGGAGGGGGTGGGGGGTCAGGGGGTTTTAGGTTTTGGGGTGGGGTTGGGGGGGTGGGGTGGGGTGGGGCGTTTTTGGTTTTGGGGAGTGGGTGGGGGGTCAGGGGGTTTTAGGTTTTGGGGTGGGGTTGGGGGGGTGGGGTGAGGGATGTAGGGTGAATGGTGCCTATTGCTAATGATTTTATCAGGAATGCCTTTACAACGAAATATCGTTGTTAAGGCATTCGTGGTAAAATCATTAGTAGTAAGGACGAGGTCGGTGTTCCGACCTCGTTGTTAAGGTTAGTAGTTGTTTTTAATTCGGTGTTCCGTCATATAATCTTTTTCCCATACTTTCTATTACTGACACAATCGTATATCTATTTCCAAACTACTATTTCATGTGAATGCACCTGCAAAAAAACAGACATGCAAGCAGAAATTAAAAAACAGTTTCTCACGTTGAGAGAACTTCAGGCCTAATTTAGTCAACTTAAACGTGCAGTGCAATTGTGCACATTTTAATATTAAATTAATTACAGGTAAAAGGAATTAACTTTTTAAGTACACGAGTATTGATGTAGCCAGGAACTACAATACAAATTCAAAGTGAGGACATCAGTACACACATTTCCATGATTACTTCTCTTTTTGGAGTTAATACATTTCAGTAACTTGAGGATGGTTTCTAAATCATTTCAAATGACTGTGTTTACATTTAAAAATGTTGACACACAGTATATGTGATTCCCTAGTTCTACAGTAAATTTACTTCGTTTCTGAATTCAAGGGCAACACAATAAAAACACTAAAACACACATTATATGAAATGTTACTAGCACATATAAGTTGAAGTTGTGACATCAGGGGTGGAGCCAAATTGTTCGCTGCACCAATGTCCTTAAAACTCTTGGAGTGGAGTCCCTTGCTGTTTAAAATACGCTATGCCAATTACAGATCTGATATTCGATTTGGCTGTTGTGGTCTCTGACAATCTTTTCTAACCTGACTTTTTCCTTCTGCTGTACCCTCTTTTGTGTGTCCCTTGTGGTGGGAGAGTGAATGAAAAGGGTAAGTAGGCCACACCAGAGGCCCGGGTGCCACTAGGCATAATAATGACCAGTGGCTTGCTTCACTATACTGCTGCATCTTCTGAGGTGCTACCACCTTATAGCATGTGCTCAGTACAGAGCTGTCAAGTATTTTGCAGGTATTCCCAGAATACAGTGATCCAAAAATAATTCTGATGTAACAAATTCATTGAAACAGAGGACCAAGCAAAAGGAGATATATGCTCTTGCTCTTCATACAGCTGAGCCTTGTGTGAACTTTGTCTGTGATCAGTAAGTGAACTTTGTGATTGGTAAGTGAGCTTTGTCTGTGATCGGTATGTGAGCTTTGATCTGTATGCGAGCTTTGTCTGCGATAGGTAAATGGTCTTTGATGTGTAAGTGAGTTTTGAATGTGACTGGTGAGTGAGCTTAGGCTGTGCTTGGTAAGTGAGCTCTGTCTGTGAACGGCAACCCACCTGCTTCTTGTGCAGCTCTTTGATCTGTGCTCCTTCTAGAATATATCACTTCTGCTTGCTGCGCCAGTGTCCTTATCCCAAAAACTTTCACAATAGTTCTAGGAGGACCAAGATTCCATTCTTGATTCTTCTGTGCACAAGTATGGGTGTGGCAATTTCATCATGTTATAATGGCCTTACGTGATTAGGAAAAATTTGGTAATAATTAAGAAGATTTAGGCTACATGTACGAAAAAATGTGTTTGCAATTTCCTATTTGCAAATTTTTATGATTCGCCATTAGGAAATCGCAAACAACGATGTACTAATGTGTCGTAAACACATTTAATGATACCCAGCGGGTCACAAATAGACCTACCTCATAAATATTGATGAGGTAGGTTGCAATTTGCAACCAGTTGGGAATGGCCAAATATCACGGGGATGGTAGCCTACTGGGGTCAGCAGACCACCATGTCTGTGACTACTTTTTAAGTAACAATTTTTTTTCGTGAAATGCAGCCCATTTTCCTTAATTGGCAAATGGGGCCTAGGTACATCCCAAAATGGTTTTTAGTGAATCGGATCATTTGCAACTGCTAAAAGCATTTGTATATGTGGCCCTCAGGTCCTTATTACATGTGGCCCAATGTTTGGGCCAATATTTATGGCACCAATTAAACCAAACTCGTCTGGGTCAGAATTGATCGTCCGATAGATAACTTAAAATTACGAGTTTGTCCCCTCAAATCAAAATCTTAAAGGGCCACATGTACGAAAGGATTTAGCAGTTGCAAACAGCGAATTGGACCTTTTGTGACTGCTAAATGGCCTCCTGCCAAGTCTCAACTCTATTTTGTGAGTGGGTAACCTATTACCGACTTGCAATATCGGGTTTGCGATTTGGTATTAGGAAGGGGCGTGTTAAGGGCGCCCCTTTCTAATAGCGACTCACAGTGTTATGTGTGAATGTTTTACAACTGGAATGCGGTTGCAAAACATTTGCAGTTTACCACCAATTTCAAATTGGTGGTAACCCATTTGCAAACGGGAAGGGGTACCCAAGGGACCCCTTTCCCTTTGTGAATGGGGGAGCCAACATTTTGTCAGAGCAGGCAGTGATCCCACGGACTATTGCCTACTCTTAAAAAATGAAAATAAAACTTTTCATTATTGGTTTTGAAATGCATCACGTTTTCCTTAAAGGAAAATGTGCTGCATTTTAAGAAAATTGCTTTATATTTAAAAAGCAGTCACAGACATGGTGCTCTGCTGACCCCAACAGGCCACCATCCCTGTGAGTGCAGGTCAATCCCAATGGGTTGCAAATTGCACCCACCTCATGAATATTATTGAGGCAGGTCCCTTGCGACCCATTTGCGTATTGCAAATGGTGTCTCAGACACGATCGATCACTTTTTGTGACTTCATAATTGTGAGTTGCAAAAAGTCGCAATTTCTGTGGGTAGTGCATGTGGACACAAGTCCCTTAACTTCATAAAGTTTGGCAGGGTTGACTGGCTGATGATGTTTATTGGGGGGAAAACTGGGAGGGCTGTGTTTAGTCAACAACCTCTTTACTGGGGTACTTACGGTAAAAGGAGTTAGAGAACATCTTCCATTTAACTGGGCCACTCTTAATGAGGCGCCTTGTAGGGACATTGCAGTTCTATCAGCTCATTCTTCCCCTTGTCTAGCCCCATTCGCTGTCAAGTAAGATGGATGGGGGGAGGTATAAAAAACATTTACTGGGTAAAATCTCAGCTCCTGCTGTCCACGGGATAGCAGAGGGGGAAGCAGAAGTCAGCCAGTGGACATGTATTGTAGGCTGTGCTGGAGTTCAAGGAAATTGATCTCTTATTGGACAGGAGAGAGGGTGAAAAGGACAAAATACGGGACAAGGAACCCTTGTCGGACGTCGTTGTCGGACAGCCAAGTTAAAAGTTTGCGTCATATACCGATGTAGTTTTACTGTGGGTAGTAGGGAAATAGGTGTCTTTTCTGCTGGATGGTATAGCGAGAGTGTTGTAAAGAGAAGTACAACAGAGCTGATGGCACCATTATCTTAAAAATACGATTACACTACTGGTCATCTACATCTTGTAAACAAATAGTTGACTTTTTTGGTTCTGTATTCTCCTATACAGGTGATTTAGGGCCATATGATATGTACAAAGAATTGTTGTGGTCAATACGATGGGTCCGTTTCCAACCGCAAAAATGCTTTTAAATGGGTACAAAACACACATTGCGATTCGGTAAGATTCGGTATTTGGAAGCAGCGTATTTAGGGCGTCCTTTCCAAATACCAAATCTCAATGGAATGTATGAATGTTTTGCGACCAAATAACAGTTGCAAACCATTCATATTTTACCAACTCCTTGAAGAAGGTGGTAACCCATTGCCAAATGGGAAGGGGTCCTCAAAGGACTACTTCCCCTTTGAGAAAGGGAAACAAATATTTCTTAAGCGCAGCGTACTCATAAAAAATGAAACTTAAGTGTTTCGTTTTTTTTAATGCATCCTGTTTCCCTTTAAGGAAAACAGACTGTGTTTAAAAAATATATATTGCTTTATTTAAACGCAATCACAGATATGGTGGTCTGTTGACCCCAGCAGATCACCATCCCTCTGATGGCTGCGATTCTTAATGGATGGCAAATTGTGAGCTACCTCTTTAATATTCATGAGGTATGTCTTTTTGCAACATACTAGGAATCACAAATGAAACTCAAAAGAGTTTCATACATTTGAAATAGAGATTTTCTAATTGCATTTCGCAGGCAATTGTAATTAGGAAATTGCTACTTCAAATCTTTATACATATAGCCCCATATTTTTCAATAGCATTCCAGTGTTTCAAGGTATTGATTCACCACATCACGGAGGCACATCATCATAAAAAATATTTAATATTTGAATGGAGATGGCACCTATATCAGCGAGACAGGTATATAAAATATATTCATCTGTAACTAATTGTTCATGCAAAATTGAATATGTCATTCCAAGTGTATTGACTGAGATGACAAACAGTGTATCCTGAAAGGATATGCAAGTGCCTTATTGACATCTTTTTAATGTTCCAAATGTATTTATATATTGCTTTCTCTCCCTACCAGGGCGCTGAAATGTAGTTTTTAGGATCATACAGATGTATTGATGGTTTGTTAGTTTTCCCCTGTTTTTTGTGTTTTTCTCCTTTTTAAATCTTGCTGCCAACAGTGCATGCACTGTCATGTCTGTGTAGGCTATTGTTAAAAATGAAGGGATTGGAACCCACCCATTGCTTAGCAGTCGTTGGTTTTCATTGTCATTCTTCTGTGCTGTCTCCTAATTGGCCAGAGCGTGCCAGGCATCACTTCCTGTTTCTTCAGTGAAGCATGGACTATGCATAGATTGATTCATCCTAATTAGTGCCTGTTTGCTGCTTGCACTGTGATTGATATACTATTTCTTCTTCCCCCACCCACTTGTCAGCAGCACTTCTTGCCCCTCCCACACATCTCTTCCCTGTGTTTTCTCATTCAGTTTACAGAATTCAGCTACCATTCTTAAAATACCCTCATAAATGCACCTATCTTGTCTAGCCACATATATGCTGCTTTGCTCGTGCGCTATTTATCCTGAAACTGGTATGGTGCTTCACTAATCAGCATATGCTGTTATTTCCTTGACCTCTGCAGTGTGTAACTTGTACTTCCAGCACATTGCATTTCATTGTTATAATTTAATCTGTGTGCATTCTACGCTTTTGATGACATCCTCTGTTTAACATCTATAAAAAACAAAAAACCCTTGCATTTTATTTCTAATGTTACACACATATTTTGAACCTTTTTTATCAGAACCGCATACCTTCTTGTAGAGTAAAAAATATGCTTTGAAAAGAATTCAACGGATCTGCTTTCCTGAAGCATAGCAACAAGGTTAATACATTGCTCTGAGCAGTTCTGGTGAAATGTGACAGCGGTAGTACAGTTTAGCTGGGAAAACATCAGAGATTTGTGCGCATACCACAAGATGCCACAGAAGTGAACTTCAGTCCACTCCACTCCATGTCACATAATTCCACTCTGCTCCCTCCATGCCAATCCACATCACACAATGCCTCTCCCATCCCATCCAATCCATTAAGCTTCCAGTCACATAATGCTACTCCACTCCATGCCACACAGTTCCAATCAACTCCACACAGTGCCACAAAATTATTTTCAAATGAACACCATGTCACATTATTCTACTCCACTCCGTGCCATGCCACACACTTCCACTGCACTCCACATCACACAATGCCATAACCTTATACTCCACTCCACGCCACACAATGCTACACAATTCCACAACACTCTATGCCAAACAATGCTACACAATTCCACTCAACACTACTCCACAAAATGCCATACAATTCCACTCCACCCCATGCAATGCCACACAAGTTCACTCCACGCCATACAATGATACACAATTCCACTCCTTGCCACACAATTCCACTCCACATAATGTCACACAATTCAAAACCACTGCACACAATGCCACACAATTCCCCTGCACTCCACCCCACACAACGGAACACAATACCACATAGTTCTATTCCACTCCATTCTACACAATGCCACAGAATTCCATGCAATGCCACACAATTCCACTCCGCTTCACACACACAATGCCACATTGTTGCACTCCACTCACTCCAAACAACGCCATGCAATTCCAATGCACTCCACTTTACAGAGTGGTATACAATCCCACTCCAATCTATGTCATACTATTCCACTTCATGTCACGCTACTCCACACAATGCCACAGATTTTCACTACACTTGACACCACACAATGCCACGTAATTCAATTCCAGTCCACTCCACGCCACAGGATGCAGCACAGTTTCACTCCACTCCATGCAACTCCACACCATATGCCAGTTTACTCAAATCCACTCCAAGCCACACAATACCACTCCACTCCATGCCAACACAATGTAGATTTTCCTAGTAAATTATGAAAGAAAGTCTTAATTTTATTAAAGACACAGAGGCGAGTTTTATGCATTTCTTTCCTTGCTTTAATCGAATAGCAGCCACAGTCAAGAAACGTTAAACCAATCCCAAGGACAAGCGAACAGGCAGCCAATGGGAAAAAAAACTGAATATACGATGCACCAATCCGTCACAGGCATCCATGCAAGGAATACCCATCTTGACTGCAAGCAGCCATCTTTTCTTGCTGCACGCACTCAAGATAACTATATTTTCCATTACACACTAAATATTATCTATATATCGTATTTTTAAAGTGCTGATTTATGTATATTTGTGGTGTTTATTACGTTGCTCCTTTATTCTTTGTTGCGATGTTATTCTGAAGTTTCGGGCTCCCCCCTCCCTGCCCGTTACCTCGTGGTGCCGGCCTTAACAGCTCCTCGCTATCACGTTTGTCCCTCAACGCACGCTGTCTCCTTTTCCCTCATTCAGAGCGCGACGCACTGCCTCCTCCAATTCCCTCAGTGCGTGTCGATTACTGCCTTCATGAGGTATTTTTTCAACAGCTCCCAGTGGGCCCTCGACGCCAGAGCTTCCCTTTTCCTGAATATGTTGGCATATTGGCATTTCCTGGGGGGCGGGCCTTCTTCGACATATCACGCCCCTCTTCACAATTTGCAGTAGCTTGCTCCTCCTTTCCTGACTGAAAACCTCCTCCCATAAAACTCCCCTTACTTTTTTAACCCTTTACTTACCTAAATGAATTGTTCTTCGTTTTTTAATGAATCCAATGACAGTGAAGAGGAGTTTAAAAGCAATTTGAATAATCATCCAGTCTTGTCATAAAATTCAACCCCATTGTACTCCACTCCACTCTTCACTCAACTCCTAAAAATGCCACACAATTCCATTCTCCACTCTACACAAGGACAACAATTCAAACCCACTTCACTCCACAAAATACCACACAATTACACAAAATGCCATACAATTCTAATCCAGTCCTTGTCATAGAATGCTACACAATTCCTCTCCACTCCATGCCAAACAATTCTGCACAATTCTACTCCACTCTATGCCACACAATTCCACTTCACTCCACACAATGCCACACAATTCTGCTTTGCTTAACTGAACACAGTGTCACACAATTGCACTCCACTGTATGTGACTCCATGTCACACAATTCAGTTCCACTCCACCTCACTCCACAAAATTCCACTCCACTCTACTCCACACAATGCCATACCATTCCACTTCCCTCCATACAATGCCATTTAAGTTCATTCGATGCCACACAATTCCACTCAACTCCCTGCCACATAATGTCAACAATTCCACTCCACACTATGTCAAACAATTCCAAACCACCCCACACAATTCCACTGCATCCCACGCCACACAATTGAACACAATGCCACCCAATTCTATTCCTCTCCAGTCCACACAATTTCACTCCACTTAACACATTGCAATGCCACATTATTCTACTCCAGTCACTCTACACACTGCTACACAATTCAACTCCACACAGTGCTATACAATTCCACTCCATGCAGTACAATGCCACACAATTCCTCTTTATACTACTCCACTCAATGCCACACAATTCCACTCCACTTGACACCACACAATGCCACATAATTCATTTCCAGCCCACTCCACGCCACAGAATGCCACACAATTCCATTCCATTTCACACAATTCCACACCACTCCTCTCCACTCAATGGAACATAATTCTATTCCACTCCATTCTACACAATGCCACACAATTCCACACATTTCCATTCCGTTTCACACTACACAATGTGACATTATTACACTCCATTCCCTCCACACAATACTACACAATTCCACTCCACTTCATGCCACAAAATTCCACTCCATGCCACACAGTGTCACACAATTCCACTCCTCTCCACTTCACGCCACATAATTTCACTCTATTCCATGCCATTTAATGTCCTCAATGCCACTCCAGGCCACTCCAAACACTGCTGCACATGTTCACTCAGCTCCACTCCACACAATGCCACACATTTTGACTCCACACCACACAATCCACACAATTCCACTCTGATACACATTACACAATTCCACTTCACTCAATGTCACACAATTCCACTGTATGCTGTACAATGCCAGTCTTGACACACGCTACACAATTCCACTTCACACAATGCCACACAATTCCCCTTTATGCAATACAATGCCACTCTACTTCACCCCACTCAATACTACACAACTCCACTCTACACCACATGCCACACAATTTCAATACATGCCTCATAATGCAGCACAATTTCACTCCACACTCCGCTGTGCCACATAATTCCACTGCACTCCATGCCACACAATTCCACTGCAAGCCACTCTACACTCACAATTTCCCACATTCCACTCCCCCCACACAATATCACCCAATTCAACTCCAGTCCACTCCACGCCACGCTACTCCATTCCACTGCAAGCCACACAACACCATATAATTCCACTCTATGCCACATAATTCCACTCCACACAATGCCACACAATTCTACTCCACGCAATGCCACACAATGCTACACAATTCTACTCCATTCCATTCCACACAATGCCACGCAATTCCACTCAGCTTCACGCCACACAGTTCCACATAAGTCCACCTCACTACACACAGTGCCACACAATTACACTTCACGGCACACAATGCCATACAATTCCATTCCACTCCACACAATGCCATATAATTCCAACCCACTTGGTGCCACATAATGCCCCACAATTCCCCTCTACTTAGTTCCACAGAATGCCACATAATTTAACTCCAGTCTACTCCATGCAACACAATTGCACTCCACGACACACAGTGTCACTTCTATCCACTCTAGTAGACTCCAAGCCATACAATACCACTCCACTCTACACCAATGCAATTCCACTCAATACCACTCCACGTACACAATGCCACATAATTCCTTTGCACTCTGCTCCACACAGTGCCATACAATTCCATTCCACTTCGCTCCACACAAAGTCACACAATTCCACTCCATGCAATGCCACACAGTTCCACTTCACCTCACACAATGCCACATAATTCTACTCTACTCCATGCCACACAATTCCCCGCCATATAATGCCCCTCCACTCCAAACAATGCAACACATTTCCACTCCACACATTGCTACACAGTGCACTCCACCCCACACAATCCACACAATTCCACTCGGCAATACTCCACACAATTCCACTCCACACATTACTACACAATTCCACTCCCCACAAAACAATGCCATCACACACCACTTCACTCCACTCTACTCTACTCCACTGAATGCCACACAGTGTCACTCAATTCAACTCCATGCCACAATGCCACCTTCTCCCCTACATGCCACACATTGCTACACTCCACACAGTGCTACACAATGCCACTCCACAAAATTCCAATACATGCCTCACAATTTCACTCCACAATGCCACATAATTCCACTCCAGTCCACAGCATTCCATTCCATACAATGCCACACACTTCCAAACCAATCCACTCCACACAGTGCCATACAAGTCCACTCAACTCCATGGCACACAGTTCGATTTGACTCCACTCCACGCAACACAATTACATGTCACTTCTAACCACAAAGTGCCACATAATGCCACTCCAAGCCACTCCACTCCACACTATGACACTCCATGACACAAAGCCCCACAATTCTACTCCACCCTACACAGTGTCACACAATTCGACTTCAATCCACTCCACGCCATGCAATGACACACATTTCTACACCACTCCACGACACACAAGGCCTCCCCAATCCAATCCAATCCGCTCCACGTAACACAATGCATAGTCTCTCTGTGCCACACAATTCCATTCAACACCACACAGTCCCACTCCAATCCATGCCACACAGTGCCACACAATTCCAGTCCACACCACACAATGCCACACAATTCTAGTCCTCTTCACACAATGCCACACAATTCCACTCCACACAATGCCACACAATTTCACTCCATGCTCATTACATAATGCCACTCAATTCACTTCATACAATGCCTTGCAAATACACTGCACTCCACTCCATATAATGCCACACAATTCCACTTTACTCTATGCCACAGAATCACACTCCACATCACTTCACTCCATGCAATGCCACGTGGTTCCACTTCACTCCACCCCACACAATCCCATCTAATTTTATTCACTCCACTCTATGCCATACAATTACACTCTGCTCCACACAGTCATTCCACTCCACACAACACGATTCCACTCCATTCCACATAATGACACTCAGTTCCACTCTACATCAGTCTACTCGACTCCCCACAATGCCACACAGTTTTCCACTCTATGCCACCCAATGCCACACAATTCCACTCTACCCCATGCAACATAATGCTGTACAATTCCAGTCCACTCCACACAATTTCACTCCCCTCCACCCCACACATTTCACCTCCATGCCACAAAATGCCACTCCACTCCAATCCACTCTGCTCTACTCCACTCCATGCCACTACACAATTCCTCTTCATAGCGCACAATACCATTCTTCTCCACTTCAAGCCATACAATGGCACTCTACTCCACATTACACAGTGCCACATAATTCCACTGCATTCTACTCCGCACATGTCACACAATTCCACTCCAATCCATTCCACTCCACACACTACCATACTATTTCACTCCATGCCATAAAAATGCCACTCAACTTTGCTCCAATCCTCTCCTTTGGAATCCCACTCTACACCACACAATGCCATTCAGTTCTACTCCATACACATATCCACTCCGCTCCACAACATTCCACTCCACTGAACTCTACTGTATTCCAATCCACTCCACTCCACCCCACCCCACACAATGCCTGTTAGGACAGATAAGTCCTCTGTGTGTCTATGGAAGTGTACACCTGCCCTTAGTGCCCAACTCTACTGATGTCTGGATCCCCAATGCTGATTTATGTTGTCATGGGCCAATACGGATCATGTGTGTGAACCATGATATAGGCCTGTCTCATAGATTGCGATCTTGTTTGACCGGGAAGGGCACTCAAAGCACTACCCTGATAGTGGTGGAAGGCTAGTGCCTTCACTAAAAGTTAAACAGCACGAACACATAGGTGGCAGTATACTGTAAAGTGATCAGTAGGAGTGCACAGGTCCTCTTTCACCTGTGTCACTGGAGTGAGGCCTAGAAGCTCACTCAACTTTTTAAAGTTCAGCTGCTGTGTGCGTAACTCACCCTTAGCCTAGATCAGTTAGATATAGAGTGCTGTGCAGTACTGGAGTGGTGACACCGCGCTGGATGTATATGTGCCTGAGAAAGGTACAATACAGATATAAAGCAGTGCTGTGCAGTGATGTGTGGTGAATGTGTGCACTGGGTGTATGTAGACCAGAGAGGATTACATTACATGAGTGATGTAGTGCTGTGCATTCCATGTGCATTGAAAGCATGTGCTGGATGTAGTGGTGCTTGCAAAAAGTACCATACATGAAAGGTGAAGTGTCGTGAAGTGCACATCGGGAATGATTGTACTGGCAGTATGTCTGTTTGCATGTAGCACAACTTGGCACAATACAGAAAGGCTACAGTACTGATCAGTGCACACAAGTTGAATGTGTGGGCTGAATGTATGTGTGCTTGGGGTGACACAATACCTGTAGGTAACAGTACTGGACAGTGTGTCTTCTGTGTACTTACACTGAGTGCAAGTGTGTCTGTATTGGTACGTTACATTTGGGACTCTGAGTTCCATTTTGGGAAGCCCAGTCATGCTTGGTGAAGACATGACAAGTAGAGGAATCCCTCTGCACAGATTTTTGTGGGACTATTAGCTTCAAAGTCTCTCCTGCTGTGGCAGAGAGCCTTTCAACAGGAAGAAGAGGGAAGTGAAGTGTGCTCTTCAAAAAAAGCAGAACCTCAAAATAAAATGTCAAACACCAGACCCTAAATCACATTTGGCGTCTAGAAATGGACCATAAGAAGAGGCGGTTGAGACCCTCAAAAATTGCAATATGAGGGGAAGCTCTGCAACATTTCTGCCTGCAACCAGGATTGGGAACAAGGACTGCTAGGCTCCCTGGGGTGAGGGGACATCAACCAAGAGCACCTGCTCGGGAGCCTGGAGCACCAGTCCCTGCCTGCTTGCCAAGACCCTTGTGTCCTGTAAGGAAGAAGAGAGTGTAGAAACATTGGGTAGCTAAGGGGTAGTATACCGCACCACCTGTGAATCCCAGCAAGTATCTATACCTGCTGCCCACCTCTATGAGTTAGCTGCCCAAAACTGATAGAATTTTTAAACATTAGAGAGGAAACTCTAAACCAAATATGCAGATGAACACATTCCCAAAAAACAATCACTAAGATTCCTGTTGCATGCATTCTCTATTCTTCTTAATGATAGGAGTGTAGCCAACGCATTTCACCCAAATCAGAGCTTCATCAAGGCTGCCACATGCAAAAATACAAATAACCTCTTTTAACAACAAACTACAAACTACAAGTAGGAAAAACAATAAGGCCCTCATTACAACCCTGGCAGTCGGTGATAAAGTGGCGGTAATACCGCCAACAGGCTGGCAGTAAATACTGCCAAAATGTGACCATGGCGGAAAGAGCTCAGACAGACAGCCACTTTACCACACCAACCGCCAGGGCGGAATCAACAGCCACCAGAGCGATAGCTGCCAACAGCCAGGAGGAAGCCAATGTTCCACCCACTGTATTATGACAGGCCAATCTCGCACCTTTTCCGGGGCGGTACCAACGACATCAAAAGCTTGACGGAAACACTACACAGAAAGGAAATGACTCACCACTGGAGACTCAAGGAAGAACCACGCCACCATGGAGCCCGAACTGTGGATCTTCCCCATGGTTTTCTACGTCCTGCTCGCCACGAACACCAATGATGGCGAACACGACCACAGTGAGTACAGCCGCCTAGCACACAGGGGGGAGGGGGAGGAAAAAGAGAGTGACACACACACGCAACACCCCGACCCCCAACACAAGCAGATGCAGTAACATAACATATTTACCCCATCCCCCTCAGGAATAATGCAAGGACCACAGTAATAGATGAAAGTGAGTGTAATAATATAAATAAAGTAGAAATACGAAAATTCAATCTAAAAGTATATACATATTTATAAACAAGGGACACTGCCCAGTCCTCAATGTGCGTGGGCCACAGGGCTCCATTACAGAGACCAAGCCCCCACTTGACTCCTGCAACAACAAAGAGAGAACACTGCAGGGGCATCAATGTGAAAATAGACAGGCACCTCAGGGGGACTGGAACAGGGGGGCACCTCAGCCGGCAGATGGAACAACACCACTGGTGCTGAAGGGGGCAACACGCCCTGTGCTTGGTCCTGCGGAGTGCAAGGCCACAGTCTCTCAAGTGGGTGATTTGCCCACTGACGTCCTGGGGAGTGCAAGGCCACAGTCTGTCAAGTGGGTGAATCACCCGCTGACTTGTCCTGGGGAGTGAAAGGCCAGAGTCTCTCAAGTGGGTGACTTCCCCACATGCTCTGGAGGGGACAACATGCCCTGTGCTTGGTCCTGGGGAGTGCAAGGCCAGAGTATCGCAAGTGGGTGATTTGCCCACAGACTTGTCCTGGGAAGTGAAAGGCCACAGTCTCTCAAGTGAGTGTCTTTACCACTGGTTCTGGAGGGGGCATCATGCCCTGTGATCTTCATCCTGGAGAGGATGGGGTGAGTGGGTGCCATACCCACTGGTTTTGGAGGGGGCATCATGCCCTGTGATTTTCATCCTGGGGAGGATGGGGTGAGTGGGTGTCTTTACCACATGTTCTGGAGGGGGCATCGTGCCCTGTGATCTTCATCCTGGAGAGGATGGGGTGAGTGGGTGTCTTTACCACATGTTCTGGAGGGGGCATTGTGCCCTGTGATCTTCCTCCTGGAGAGGATGGGGTGAGTGGGTGTCTTTACCACTGGTTCTGGAGGGGGCATCGTGCCCTGTGATCTTCATCCTGGAGAGGATGGGATGAGGGAGTGCCATACCCACTGGTTCTGGAGGGGGCATCGAGCCCTGTGATGCAGGTCTTGGGGAGTGCAAGGTCACAGTCCCTCAGGTGGGTGTCATACCCACAGGATTTGCAGGGGGCAGGCCGCACAACAGCCCATGGATCCAGGACTACAGACTGTCCGCCGGCGGTGACGGCTGCACCGTAGTGGTGCCGCTGATGCTGGTGGTGGTGGTGGGAGGCTCCTGCCCATCCCCTGCAGCCTCGGACAGCTGCCAACTGCTGGCGGTGGTGCTGCTGCTGCTGGTGGAGTTGGGGGGAGGCTCCAACCCATCCCCTGCAGCCTCGGACGGCTGCCCACTGCTGGTGGTGGTGCTGCTGGTGGTGGTGGTGGGGGGAGGCTCCAGCCCATCCCCTGCAGCCTCGGACGACTGCCCACTGCTAGTGGTGGTGCTGGTGGTAGTGGTGCTGCTGCTGGTGGTGGGGGGAGGCTCCTGCCCATCCCCTGCAGCCTCGGACAGCTGCACTACCATGGTTGGTGGTGGGGGGCTCCGACTGAGTCCCGGCACCAGACCCCTTGTCCTTTTTGCTGGCTGGTGCAGGCCCCGTGCCCTTCTGGGCAGCAGCTGGGGGTAGCTCCTTGCCCTTTCTTGCAGCAGCTCGGGGTGGCTCCTTGCCCTTCCTTGCAGCAGCTCTAGGTGGCACCTTGACCTTCCTGGCCGCAGCTGGGGAGGGCTCCTTACACTTCTTGGCAGCACTTGGGGCAGGCACCCTTTCTGTATGGCTGCCTGGTGCCCGGGATCCTTTCCCACCACAGGTGGCTGAGGTGCTTGCCTGGGTTTTACCCACCCTGGCCAGATGTGAAGGATGGGGGGAGGGGTCGGGAAGAGGTCAAGGGTGGAGAGGAGAAGCTTGTTAGGGTCAGTGGGGCAGGAAGAGGGAGAGGGTTTGGGAGTGGAGGAAGAGGAAGAGGGAGTGGTTGTAGGAGTTGTCTGTCTGCTGTGTTTGGGTGCAGGTACATGGGCTGGATGCTGTTGTGAGGTGGATGGCTGTTGGGTGTCTGAGTGCTTGTGTTTTTGTATCTTGGGAGGGGGGGCAGACACAGTGGTAGAGGACACAGGGGATGTGTGCATGGATGTTGGGGTGGTGACTTCCAGTGAGGTGTGTGTTCTGATAGGTGTGCTAGTGATGGAGGTAGTGGATGAAGATGTTGTGCATGCAGGTGTGAGTGTAGATGCAACTGGGAGGGAGGTGGAGGACGAGGAGGAGGGGGCCACAGTGGAGGTAGTGGATGTTGGTATGTCTGCATCTGGATGGTGTTTGTGTGAGTGCCTGTGGGATGAAGTGTGGTGCCTGTGTTTGCCTGTGCCACTCTTGTGTGTTGTCCTGTGTGCATGTTCGTCTGCCTGTGTGCTTGGGATATGTTGGGGTTGAGGGGAATAGGATTAGGTAGAGGAAGTTGGAGGGTGGAAACAGGGACAATGGCTGCCATCAGAGAGAAGGCCAGAGCCTGGATTGATCTCTGTTAGGCCACCAAGCCAGTGTGAATGCCCTCTGAAATGCATTGGTCTGTTGCATTTGGGCTGCCAGCCCCTGGATGGCATTCACAGTGGTTGACTGCCCAACAGAGATGGATCTCAGGAGGTCAATAGCCTCCTCACTCAGGGCAGCAGGGCTCACTGGGGCAGGACCTGAGGTGCCTGGGGCAAAGGAGATGCCCACCCTCCTGGGTGAGCGGGCACTGGCAACTCGATGAGGGGCTGCTGGGAGGACGGTGCGGGTATGGGGGATGGCGGCTGTACCTGTAGCTGGGGTGGTTACAGAGGTATCCGCCACCACCAGGGAGCTTCCATCGGAGGAGGTATCGTGTCTGAACTGTCCCCTCCTGTCTCTGCCGTGGTGCTCCCCTCACCCTCGGTCCCACTTGTGCCCTCAGCGTTGGTGGACTCTGCCTCCTGGGTCCTGTGGGATGCAACTCCCTCTGTCACCGGTTCCTCTGCTCCGCCGCCAGATGATGCTAATGCACATAAGGACAGGATGACAAAACAAAAAGGGGGGAGAGACAAAGGATACACTGGGTCAATGGCTGCACCAACACCACCATTGGCGTACACAGCACCCTCACACACAGGGAACAGCCCTACGCACTATGCAATGCACTACCAGTAACAATGCTAGTCACCAGGGCATGGGGAGGGACACATACTGCCAACTGCAGCATATCTGGGACCCACACAGCCCTGCCCAGTAGTGGATGCCTACTAGCTAGGTTGGAGGAATTTTACATCAGTTCCCTGACCAACATGGGACCTACTCTGCAATATCAGGCCTGGCCTAGAGGCACCCACAGACACACATCCCCCACACAGATACCACCCCACCATGCGTAAGTAGTAATGATGGGCACTGTACTCATTCCCTTGTGGCTGCTGTGATGCCCTCAAGCACCCATCCAGCTCCGGATAGGCCACCGCCAGTATGGGGGCCATCAGGGGGGTCAGGGTTCGACATGCACCCCTTCCTCGTTGGGAGGCCATCCCCTGCTGGGCCTCTGTCGTCTTCTGTGCCCAGAGTCTCAGGTCCTCCCACCGTTTCCGACAGTGGGTGCTACGCCTGCCGTAGACCCCCAGGGTCTGCATGTCCTTGACGATGGCACAACATATACCTTTCTTTTGATGGGCGCTAACCTGCAGAGGGAATATACACAGGGAAAGGTATTAGTTAGACCGTCCTGGCTGTTACACTCATGGCCCGCCATAACCCTTCCGATCCCCTTTCGCACAGTTATGGTCCAGCATACATGCTGCACGCTGCCCAGGGCCCATTCACGCACCCCCCTACACAAGGCCTTCACACACAGCACTCCATGCATTCATGCCCCATGCATCGTGCTCACAGTGTACTCACCTGTTGGTCTGGAGGCCCATATAGCAGTCCGTACTGGGGTAGGACCCCATTCACTAGTCTCTCCAACTCCGGCTAGGTGAAGGTAGGGGCCCTTTCCCCAGTCACACAGGCCATGGTAGGTTCCAATGAAACAAAAAAGAGGGACTGGTAGAGTTCTGGTCCAGTGTACGGTCTCCCAAGACCTGAATGTATTAAAAAAAAAAAAAAAAAAAAAAGGAGTACACACTGTTCCAATATATATATATATAAAAATATGTATATATAAAAATATAAGTGCAGGGTGGATAGAGTCAGTAATTTCAGGAGAGCCCTCAACCATCCATTAGGATGCCAAGTTTCATCACTGGGCAATCTCCTCGTCAGACCGGTGCCGCAATGTCTGGCGGGCCACCCCGAAATCGGTGGTGGTACTCTACCGAAATTTTGTGTTGCAAAGTGGGGTCTGAAATAGATACTAACTGTGAGAAAACAAAAGGAGAGACAAGTTGGTTAAAATTGGCTTTGAACCTCAAGCATCATAATTTTAATAAATCAGGAAAAGGTTCAAGGCAAGATTAAAAAATAAAGGGAGTGAGATACGGGGGATAATGTCCCACTACACTCCGTAGAAAGGAAAAAGTTAGTGTACCTAGTCCTAACGTATTCTGGTCAACATGTTTCGTGTCTTCACGGTCATAAAAATGATCCAATGACGCTTCATCAGGACCCTAAAACTACTTCTCCTATTTAATTATGTATTTATAAGTGCTGGGAGGTCACTTACTGCATGAGGACTATTCGTCAATGTCGATTTGGTCAATCAGTCACCCTGCATGAAAACGAAAACATAGACAAAACATCAGAGTTTGAGTAGTGAAAACGGTGATATATTAATTAAAACCCCGGTCCAAAAGTGTGGTACAGACGGACATAATACACAAAAAGGCTTACCATCCCATAGTGAAGGATAGATATCATAGGAACGCGCAAGCCTCAAACCACAGAAGAATTTCTAGGTATGAAAAAATTAAGATGCAATGCATAGATTAAATATACACAAATAGGTGAGTTTGCAGTCAAAAGGACAG
This sequence comes from Pleurodeles waltl, assembly GCF_031143425.1. Lineage (NCBI taxonomy): Eukaryota > Metazoa > Chordata > Amphibia > Caudata > Salamandridae > Pleurodeles > Pleurodeles waltl. The sequence goes on along the minus strand of NC_090448.1, from coordinate 744,378,192 downwards.
TGTGTGCCAGTTGTAGCCAAGTATGTCTGGTGGTAGTAGCCTGTACACACTCATATTTATAAAAGTGGCAGTTGTTTTCAACATAGAGTAATACTGCTGCACGTAGAGAGCAAAAAAAACAAAGTGAACAGTCCAAAATGAGTTGGTCTCATTGAGACTGACCTGTACATCAAATGATTAATCGTAATGTACATCGCGAGATAAAGGAATGCTGGCACTATAAAGGAGGTGATTATAAAACATTGATACCCTGAGGGAAAATAAAACGTTTAAGGGGACCGGGAATAGCACACAGACTTAATTTAGTCTTCTACCGGTCCTTCGAGTAAACCTGCCCCGAGGTGCACGCCTGAAAGATGCCACAATGCGCGTCTGCAGGCTAAAAATAGTCGATGCTCAAGGAGCAAAAAGACGCGCTTGAGCCAGAAACACCCCGTGCTGGGAGCTGCCCGGTCCTGGATCATAAAGATCGAAGATGGACAAAAGTCCAAAATAGCGGCAGCCATCTTGCTAGTATTCCCGACCATCGAAAAAGTGTCTACAGGGAAATACATCAGCCATGTTGGTAGTAGGGACACTGGAGGGTGCATCCTTATAAAGCAGAATTTAGAGGGTCATAATAGAAGTCAGAGACTGAAAGAAACCCCTACACAGTAATGTAATTGTGGTCAATATAAAGAACCAGAAGAGAAAAATCTGTCCTCATATGTAAAATTTAAGTCCCCAGAGTATTTAAGGGAACAGATATTAAGTAAAAACCATATTACTACTTTAACTGAAATGGATAGTGTAGAGATGACGATCAGTCTGGTAGGTTCCAGACACAGGTCACAGCAGCACATGAAGTGTAGGTCCTTTCCTGTTGAAGATCAGGTAGCAAGTGAGTGAACAGATAGAAAATGGTGGTGACGTCTGCGGCAGTGCATACCGTCACCACCGGCGTACATCGCCATTGGCCACTGTACACCATAGGGCCAAATATTATCCAATGAGGCATTGCATGGCGGATCCCGAACGCCTCCCGCAACGGCAGACAATGTCAGCGGAATTACCTCACTTCCACCTGACCCTCCATACAGGACAGGTGGATGCCATTTCGGGGGGGCAGTGCATGGATCATAACTGCGTCACATATCACAATTGTACATACAGTACATATGCCACTAATACATTTAAAATTCACATCGTGCATTGAACTGTAGTGGCTACAATGTACAGTTTATGACAGGCTCCTCACTCTTTTGCCCTATAGATTGCAATTGCTGAGGATGAATAGGAGATGGAGACATCCCCTGTGTACATACCCCTGGTGGACGTGGCAACAATGAAGGACAGGCACATTATCCTCACCTACAAACTTTACAGGGCCACAATCACAGAGCTGTGTGCCCAATTGGAGCCTGAACTGATATCTTCTATCCGTCACCCCACTGGGATTCCCCCTCTTGTGCAAGTCCCATCTGTGCTCCATTTCTTGGCAACTGGTTCTTACCAAGTGAGAGTGTGCTTGGTAGCAGGAATGTCACAGACAATGTTCTCAATAGTGCTGACAAGAGTGTTGCCTGCCCTGATTAAACACATGTGCAGCCACATTGTTTTCCCCAGGTGGAGGATTTGCCCATGGTGAAGGCTGACTTCTATGCAATGGGACATATTCCCAACATACTTGGGGTGATTGATGAAACACATAGCATTTGTCCCCCCCTGGCAAAATGAACAGGTCTTCAGAAATCGAAAAGGTTTTCATTCAATAAATGTGCAGATGGTGTGTTTGTCGGACCAGTACATCTCCCATGTCAATGCTAAGTATCCTGGGTCAGTGCATGATGCCTTCATCCTGAGGAATAGCAGCATCCCAAATGTGATGGACCAACTACAGAGGCACAGGGTGTGGCTAATAGGTGAGCCTTGGTTCCAAAGCAGTGGATGTTGGTGTATGGGTATGGTGTGGGCCATAAGGGAGAGTGTGTGGCTAACAGTTGTCCAACAATATTTGCAGGTGACTCAGGTTACCCCAACCTATCATGGCTACTGACCCCTGGGAGGAATCCCAGGAGAAGGGCTGAGGAACATTACAATGAGGCACATGGACGAACAAAAAGGATCATTGAACCTACATTTGGGCTCCTGAAGGACAGGTTTCGATGCCTCTGTCTGACTGGTGGATCCCTGTGCTACTCACCCAAGAAGGTCTGCCAGATAATTGTGGCATGCTGCATGTTGCATAACCTTGCCTTGAGACACCATGTGCCTTTTCTGCAGGAGGAGGAGGATGGAGATGGCCGTGCGGCAGCAGTGGACCCTGTGGACAGTGAAGATAAGGAGGCAGAGGATGAGGATGAAGACAACAGAACTGCAGTGATATGACAATACTTCCAATGACACAGACGTAAGACAGTGTAACTTCACATTTCATTGTCAGTTTTTTGTTTCACATTGTAACAAGCAGGCTGTGATTTCCCACTTCTATGGCCACTCACTGTACCCTTTGGCAACTCCTTTTGCAGATGTTGGTGCCCCACTGTCACTCCTGGAGTTTTCACTGCAGCCAACTACAGGTCTTTCCTATGTAAACTTTGCTGTACAGTTGAATTGCAATGTTTAAACCTTATTAAATTAATACATACTGAAATCATTTGGCATACTCCATACTTGTATTTTTTCAAAGTGTGTTTATTGCTGTGCTATGAAGAAAAGGGAGAAGTGCAATGGGTTGGGGTGATGACGGAGGAAAGTCCAGGGTACAGTTCCAGTCTATTTGTAGCACAGGTTCAGTGTCCTTGGGGATATAGGAAGGGGAACAATGGCAGTTCAAGGTGGACAGGGTGACAGAGTGGGACACTAGGGTGACAATCAGGAGAGTCTCATTTCCTGGCGGGGTCATGGCAATAGTCTCTGGCTTCTGCTTGGATCGCAAGGAACGTTTGCAGGGTGGTTCTCCTTCTGCAGGGGGAGGGGTGATGGTGGCCTGTTGGTCCTGTGGCGGGGCCTCCTGTTCACTGGCGGAGGTGGAGGGCTGTTCAGTAGTCTGGCTTGTGGCAGGGGACCGCTGGTGTGACATTGCCTCCCTCATAATGGTGTCTGCCAGCACCCCTGCAATGGAGACCAGGGTGGTGTTAATGGCCTTCAAGTCCTCCCTGATCCCCTGGTACTGTCCCTCGTGCAGCCGCCGGTTCTCCTGCACGTTGTCCAGGATCTAGCCCAGTGTATCCTGGGAATGTTGGTATGCTCCCAAGATCTCAGTGAGTGCCTCCTGGAGAGTCAGTTCCCTGGGCCTGTCCTCCCCCTGGCGCACGGCAGTCCTCCCACCTTCCCTGTTGTCCTGTGCCTCTGTCCCCTAAACTGTGTGCCCACTGACCCCAGGTCCCTGATTTTCTTGGGTTTGTGGTGTGCCCTGGGGTCCCTGTAGTGGTGGGCACACTGCTGATTGATGTGTCCTGGGGACAGAGGTATGGGCACGCTGGGTGGGTGTTGTGGTGGTGTCTCCTGAGGGGGGAGGCTGTGTGGTGGTGTGTGACTGTGTCGGGGTAACCGAATGTCCGGAGGTTCCTGATGGGCCAGGTTGGACAGCCAGATCCAGGCGAGCAGAGTCGCTGTCATCACTGTGGGCCTCTTCTGTGGGGGGACTGGATGTTGCTGGCACCTCTTCTCCGGTGACATTGGCTGAGATACCTGTGGGGATGTAAATGCAGTGTTATTGTTTCTGTGTGTGACATATTGTGCATAGGTGGGTTGGCGTCTATGGTTGTTATTGCCCTGGCAGCTTTCACTTGTGTACGTTGGTGTATGGTGGGATGATTAGTTCTCTCTAGTGTGCATGCTTTAGTGATAAGTGTTCATGCAGGTCTGTGTGGGGTGTCCATGCATTGGTGGTGCATGCAGGGCTTGGCATTGGGATGGATGAGATGTGATGATGGGGTGTGTGGGAAGTGGTGGAGTGAGGGTGAGGGTGGGGGTATGTGATGGCATGCAGGTAGGGGGGTGAAAGTAGTAAAGAGTTAACTTACCAGAATCCAGTCCTCCTGCTACTCCTGCCAGGCCCTCAGGATGCATGATTGCCAAGACTTGCTCCTCCCATGTTGTTAGTTGTTGGGGAGGAGGAGGGAGTCCACCGCCAGTCCTCTGTACTGCAAGCTGGTGTCTTGCTGCAATGGAACATACCTTCCCCCATATGTCGTTCCACCTCTCCCTGGTGTCATCCCTTGTTCTGGGGTGCTGTCCCATGGCATTGGCCCTGTCCACGATCCTCCGCCATAGCTCCATCTTCCTAGTACTGGATATCTGCTGCACCTGTGCTCCAAATACCTGTGGCTCTACCCGGATGATTTCCTCCACCGTGACCCTTAGCTCTTCCTCAGAGAATCTGGGGTGTTGTTGTGGTGCCACGGGTGTTGTGTGAGTAATGTGGGTGAGTGTGTGTAGGGTGATGTGTTGGGGGTGTGATGTGGGGTGCGTGGGTGGTGTATAGGTGTAGGTGGTGTGTGTCTCTGGTCTTGTCTGTGGTCATGGTGTCTGTCTCATGGCAATTGTTTGTATTCATAAAGGGTTGTGGATAATGTGTGTGTGTGTTTTATAGTGGTGTGGGTGTGGTGTGTGTATGTATGTCAGGTGTGTGCAGTTTGAATTGACTAATGTGGTGTTGTTTTGAATGTGTGGCTGTATTTTGAGCGCAGCAGTATGTACCGCCAATGGTTTACCGCCATTGAATATCCGCTGTGTTGATTTGTGGGTCATAATGTTGTGGGCGTAGTTCTGTTGGCGTAACAGTGTGGGTATTGATACTGCCAGTTTATCACTGACCTTTGGTGTGGCGGAATTGTGCCTGTGGCTGAATAGTGATGGATTGGTGTGTGTGTGTCATAATATGGTGAACGGATATCCGCAGCGGTATGTTGGTGGCAGTCAGCATGGCGATAAGTGGGATTTACTGCCAATGTCATAATGAGGGCCTCAGTCATTAAAAAACTTGCTAACGTGTTCTGTATAGTTGCCCAACCATACATATTGTGACTCAAAGTACACATCATTCTACTACTTTAGGTGCATTTCATGGACACTAACAATCGGGTAACCAGGTAGTTGGCAGAATATGTGAAATACAGTCCATATAGAAATGCAAATATGTGTACCACAGTGGCATAAATCAAAGTGAGAAAGAATAAAGATAACAAACCCGCACTGAGCAGCATTACAACCATAGATTAAACCCTAAAACATACCATAAAGAATAACCCATTCATACTTAGAGTTAGGAATTTTTTAGAAAACCAACATACAAAATGTGTTTGTTATAAAATTTTCAAAAGAAAAATAAGCAAATAAACACTTAAAAATAGAGGACGAGGCAAAAAAAAAAAGAACCTGAACTATACATAAGAAAATCTTAAATAAACAGAAAGAAGGGGGAAAAAGATAAAGGATGACACCATAAATTTGATCGCCCTCATATTTATACACAATATCTTACCATAGAAACACCTCTATTATACCACCACAATAAGTGATCACTGTAGGAAGTTGGCTCTGTATGTGCTATTTCAAAGTAAGGAATAGCATGCACAGAGTCCAAGGGTTCCCCTTAGAGGTAAAATAGTGGTAAAAAGAGATAATACTAATGCTCTATTTTGTGGTAGTGTGGTCGAGCAGTAGGCTTATCCAAGGAGTAGTGTTAAGCATTTGTTGTACATACACATAGACAATAAATGAGGTACACTCACTCAGAGACAAATCCAGTCAATAGGTTTTGTTATAGAAAAATATCTTTTCTTAGGTTATTTTAAGAACCACAGGTTCAAATTTAACATGTAATATCTTGTTTGAAAGGTATTGCAGGTAAGTACATTAGGAACTTTGAATCATTTCAATTGCATGTATACTTTTCAAGTTATTCATAAATAGCTATTTCAAAAGTGGACACAGTGCAATTTTCACAGTTCCTGGGGGAGGTAAGTTTTTGTTAGTTTTACCAGGTAAGTAAGACACTTACAGGGTTCAGTTCTTGGTCCAAGGTAGCCCACCGTTGGGGGTTCAGAGCAACCCCAAAGTTACCACACCAGCAGCTCAGGGCCGGTCAGGTGCAGAGTTCAAAGTGGTGCCCAAAACGCATAGGCTCCAATGGAGAGAAGGGGGTGCCCCGGTTCCAGTCTGCCAGCAGGTAAGTACCCGCGTCTTCGGAGGGCAGAGCAGGGGGGTTTTGTAGGGCACCGGGGGGGACACAAGCCCACACAGAAATTTCACCCTCAGCGGCGCGGGGGTGGCCGGGTGCAGTGTTAGAACAAGCGTCGGGTTCGCAATGGAAGTCAATGAGAGATCAAGGGATCTCTTCAGCGCTGCAGGCAGGCAAGGGGGGGCTTCCTCGGGGAAACCTCCACTTGGGCAAGGGAGAGGGACTCCTGGGGGTCACTTCTGCAGTGAAAGTCCGGTCCTTCAGGTCCTGGGGGCTGCGGGTGCAGGGTCTTTTCCAGGCGTCGGGACTTAGGTTTCAGGGAGTCGCGGTCAGGGGAAGCCTCGGGATTCCCTCTGCAGGCGGCGCTGTGGGGGCTCGGGGGGGACAGGTTTTGGTACTCACAGTCGTAGAGTAGTCCGGGGGTCCTCCCTGAGGTGTTGGTTCTCCACCAGCCGAGTCGGGGTTGCCGGGTGCAGTGTTGCAAGTCTCACGCTTCTTGCGGGGAGATTGCAGGGGTCTTTAAAGCTGCTCCTTTGGATAAAGTTGCAGTCTTTTTGGAGCAGGTCCGCTGTCCTCGGGAGTTTCTTGTCGTCGTCGAAGCAGGGCAGTCCTCAGAGGATTCAGAGGTCGCTGGTCCCTTTGGAAGGCGTCGCTGGAGCAGAGTTCTTTGGAAGGCAGGAGACAGGCCGGTGAGTTTCTGGAGCCAAGGCAGTTGTTGTCTTCTGGTCTTCCTCTGCAGGGGTTTTCAGCTAGGCAGTCCTTCTTCTTGTTGTTGCTGGAATCTAGTTTCTAGGTTCAGGGAGAGCCCTTAAATACTAAATTTAAGGGCGTGTTTAGGTCTGGGGGGTTAGTAGCCAATGGCTACTAGCCCTGAGGGTGGGTACACCCTCTTTGTGCCTCCTCCCAAGGGGAGGGGGTCACATCCCTAATCCTATTGGGGGAATCCTCCATCTGCAAGATGGAGGATTTCTAAAAGTTAGAGTCACCTCAGCTCAGGGCACCTTAGGGGCTGTCCTGACTGGCCAGTGACTCCTCCTTGTTATTCTCATTATTTTCTCCGGCCTTGCCGCCAAAAGTGGGGGCCGGGGCCGGAGGGGGCGGGCAACTCCACTAGCTGGAGTGTCCTGCGGTGCTGGGACAAAGGGGTGAGCCTTTGAGGCTCACCGCCAGGTGTTACAGCTCCTGCCTGGGGGAGGTGTTAGCATCTCCACCCAGTGCAGGCTTTGTTACTGGCCTCAGAGTGACAAAGGCACTCTCCCCATGGGGCCAGCAACATGTCTCTAGTGTGGCAGGCTGCTGGAACCAGTCAGCCTACACAGATAGTCGGTTACGTTTCAGGGGGCACCTCTAAGGTGCCCTCTGTGGTGTACTTTACAATAAAATGTACACTGGCATCAGTGTGCATTTATTGTGCTGAGAAGTTTGATACCAAACTTCCCAGTTTTCAGTGTAGCCATTATGGTGCTGTGGAGTTCGTGTAAAACAGACTCCCATACCATATACTCTTATGGCTACCCTGCACTTACAATGTCTAAGGTTTTGCTTAGACACTGTAGGGGCACAGTGCTCATGCACTGGTACCCTCACCTATGGTATAGTGCACCCTGCCTTAGGGCTGTAAGGCCTGCTAGAGGGGTGTCTTACCTATACTGCATAGGCAGTGAGAGGCTGGCATGGCACCCTGAGGGGAGTGCCATGTCGACTTACTCATTTTGTTCTCACTAGCACACACAAGCTGGTAAGCAGTGTGTCTGTGCTGGGTGAGGGGTCTCTAGGGTGGCATAATACATGCTGCAGCCCTTAGAGACCTTCCCTGGCATCAGGGCCCTTGGTACCAGAGGTACCAGTTACAAGGGACTTATCTGGGTGCCAGGGTGTGCCAATTGTGGAATTAAAAGTACAGGTTAGGGAAAGAACACTGGTGCTGGGGCCTGGTTAGCAGGCCTCAGCACACTTTCAATTCAAAACATAGCATCAGCAAAGGCAAAAAGTCAGGGGGTAACCATGCCAAGGAGGCGTTTCCTTACACAACCCCCCCCACCAAACGAAAGAGGATGAGACTAACCTTTCCCAAGAGAGTCTTCATTTTCTAAGTGGAAGAACCTGGAAAGGCCATCTGCATTGGCATGGGCAGTCCCAGGTCTGTGTTCCACTACAAAGTCCATTCCCTGTAGGGAGATGGACCACCTCAACAGTTTTGGATTTTCACCTTTCATTTGCATCAGCCATCTGAGAGGTCTGTGGTCAGTCTGAACTAGGAAGTGAGTACCAAAGAGGTATGGTCTCAGCTTCTTCAGGGACCAAACCACAGCAAAGGCCTCCCTCTCAATGGCACTCCAACGCTGCTCCCTGGGGAGTAACCTCCTGCTAATGAAAGCAACAGGCTGGTCAAGGCCATCATCATTTGTTTGGGACAAAACTGCCCCTATCCCATGTTCAGAGGCATCTGTTTGCACAATGAACTGCTTGGAGTAATCTGGAGCTTTTAGAACTGGTGCTGTGCACATAGCTTGTTTCAGGGTGTCAAAGGCCTGTTGGCATTCTACAGTCCAGTTTACTTTCTTGGGCATTTTCCTGGAGGTGAGTTCTGTGAGGGCTGTCACAATGGATCCATATCCCTTCACAAACCTCCTGTAGTACCCAGTCAAGCCAAGGAATGCCCTGACTTGAGTCTGGGTTTTTGGAGCTGCCCAGTCCAGAATAGTCTGGATCTTAGGCTGGAGTGGCTGAACTTGGCCTCCACCTACAAGGTGTCCCAAGTAAACCACAGTTCCCTGCCCTATCTGGCATTTGGATGCCTTGATAGAGAGGCCTGCAGATTGCAGAGCCTTCAAAACCTTCTTTAGGTGGACCAGGTGATCCTGCCAGGTGGAGCTGAAGACAGCAATATCATCAAGATAAGCTGCACTAAAGGATTCCAGCCCAGCAAGGACTTGATTCACCAACCTTTGGAAGGTGGCAGGGGCATTCTTTAAACCAAAGGGCATGACAGTGAACTGATAATGCCCATCAGGTGTGGAGAATGCTGTCTTTTCTTTTGCTCCAGGGGCCATTTTGATTTGCCAGTACCCTGCTGTTAAGTCAAAGGTACTTAAGAATTTGGCAGCCCCTAATTTGTCTATTAGCTCATCAGCTCTAGGAATGTTATGAGCATCTGTCTTGGTGACAGAGTTGAGACCTCTGTAGTCCACACAAAACCTCATCTCTCTCTTTCCTTCTTTGGTGTGAGGTTTGGGGACTAAGACCACTGGGCTAGCCCAGGGGCTGTCAGAGTACTCAATTACTCCCAATTCCAGCATCTTGTGGACTTCCACCTTGATGCTTTCCTTAACTTGGTCAGACTGTCTAAATATTTTGTTTTTGACAGGCATGCTGTCTCCTGTGTCCACATCATGGGTACACAGGTGTGTCTGACCAGGGGTTAGGGAAAAGAGTTCAGCAAACTGCTGCAGGACCTTCCTACAGTCAGACTGCTGTTGGCTAGAGAGGGTGTCTGAGTAGATCACTCCATCTACAGAGCCATCTTTAGGGTCTGATGAGAGGAGATCAGGGAGAGGTTCACTCTCAGCTTCCTGGTCCTCATCTGTCACCATCAACAGATTTACATCAGCCCTGTCATGGAAGAGCTTAAGGCGGTTCACATGGATCACCCTCTTGGGGCTCCTGCTTGTGCCCAGGTCCACCAGGTAGGTGACCTGACTCTTCCTCTCTAGTACTGGGTAAGGGCCACTCCATTTGTCCTGAAGTGCCCTGGGAGCCACAGGCTCCAGAACCCAGACTTTCTGCCCTGGTTGAAATTCAACCAGTGCAGCCTTTTGGTCATACCACAACTTCTGGAGTTGTTGGCTGGCCTCAAGGTTTTTACTTGCCTTTTCCATGTACTCTGCCATTCTTGAGCGAAGGCCAAGTACATAGTCCACTATGTCTTGTTTAGGCTCATGAAGAGGTCTCTCCCAGCCTTCTTTAACTAGAGCAAGTGGTCCCCTTACAGGGTGGCCAAACAGAAGTTCAAAGGGTGAGAACCCTACTCCCTTCTGAGGCACCTCTCTGTAAGCGAAAAGCAGACATGGCAGGAGGACATCCCATCTCCTTTTGAGTTTTTCTGGGAGCCCCATGATCATGCCCTTTAATGTCTTGTTGAATCTCTCAACAAGGCCATTAGTTTGTGGATGGTAGGGTGTAGTGAATTTGTAAGTCACTCCACACTTATTCCACATGTGTTTTAGGTATGCTGACATGAAGTTGGTACCTCTGTCAGAAACCACCTCCTTAGGGAAACCCACTCTGGTAAAGATACCAATGAGGGCCTTGGCTACTGCAGGGGCAGTAGTCGACCTAAGGGGAATAGCTTCAGGATACCTAGTAGCATGATCCACTACTACTAGGATGTACATATTTCCTGAGGCTGTGGGAGGTTCTAGTGGACCAACTATGTCCACACCCACTCTTTCAAAGGGGACCCCCACCACTGGAAGTGGAATGAGGGGGGCCTTTGGATGCCCACCTGTCTTACCACTGGCTTGACAGGTGGGGCAGGAGAGGCAAAACTCCTTAACCTTCTGGGACATATTGGGCCAGTAGAAGTGGTTGACTAACCTCTCCCACGTCTTGGTTTGTCCCAAATGCCCAGCAAGGGGAATATCATGGGCTAAGGTCAGAATAAACTCTCTGAAACCCTGAGGCACTACCACTCTCCTAGTGGCACCAGGTTTGGGATCTCTTGCCTCAGTGTACAGGAGTCCATCTTCCCAATAGACCCTATGTGTTCCATTTTTCTTGCCTTTGGACTCTTCAGCAGCTTGCTGCCTAAGGCCTTCAAGAGAGGGACAGGTTTCTTGTCCCTTACACAACTCTTCCCTTGAGGGTCCCCCTGGGCCCAAGAGCTCAACCTGATAAGGTTCCAGCTCCATAGGCTCAGTTCCCTCAGAGGGCAGAACTTCTTCCTGAGAAGAGAGGTTCTCTTTTTGGTGTTGTGTTGCAGCTGGTTTCCCAGCTGACTTTCCTTGTCTCTTGGTAGGCTGGGCCATTTTTCCAGACTCCAGCTCTACTTTTTCACCCTGTGCCTTGCACTGTGCCCTAGTCTTGACACACACCAGTTCAGGGATACCCAGCATGGCTGCATGGGTTTTCAGTTCTACCTCAGCCCATGCTGAGGACTCCAGGTCATTTCCAAGCAAACAGTCTACTGGGATATTTGAGGAGACCACCACCTGTTTCAGGCCATTGACCCCTCCCCACTCTAAAGTTACCATAGCCATGGGATGTACTTTAGTCTGATTGTCAGCGTTGGTGACTGGATAAGTTTGTCCAGTCAGGTATTGGCCAGGGGAAACCAGTTTCTCTGTCACCATAGTGACACTGGCACCTGTATCCCTCAGGCCCTCTACACTTGTCCCATTAATTAAGAGCTGCTGCCTGTATTTTTGCATGTTAGGGGGCCAGGCAGCCAGTGTGGCTACATCCACCCCACCCTCAGAGACTAATGTAGCTTCAGTGTGACACCTGATTTGCTCTGGGCACACTGTTGATCCCACTTGGAGACTGGCCATTCCAGTTTTAGCTGGATGGGAGTTAGAAGTGGTATCTTTCTTGGGACAGGCCTTGTCTCCAGTTTGGTGTCCAGACTGACTACAGTTTCGACACCAGGCCTTTTTGGGATCAAAGTTTTTACCCTTGTACCCAGCATTGTTTTGTGAAGAGGCTCTGGGCCCACCCTCCTGTGCAGGTTTTTGGGGGCCTGTAGAAGACTCTTTACTATTTTTATTTTTGGCTGTCTCACCACCTTTCCCCTGGGGAGGTTTTGTGACCCCTTTCTTTTGGTCACCCCCTGTGGAAGTTTTGGACACCCTAGTCTTGACCCAATGGTCCGCCTTCTTTCCCAATTCTTGGGGAGAAATTGGTCCTAGGTCCACCAGATGCTGATGCAGTTTATCATTGAAACAATTACTTAATAGGTGTTCTTTCACAAATAAATTGTACAGCCCATCATAATCATTTACACAATTTCCTTGAATCCAACCATCTAGTGTTTTTACTGAGTAGTCTACAAAGTCAACCCAGGTCTGGCTCGAGGATTTTTGAGCCCCCCTGAATCTAATCCTATACTCCTCAGTGGAGAATCCAAAGCCCTCAATCAGGGTACCCTTCATGAGGTCATAAGATTCTGCATCTTTTTTAGAGAGTGTGAGGAGTCTATCCCTACACTTTCCTGTGAACATTTCCCAAAGGAGAGCACCCCAGTGAGATTTGTTCACTTTTCTGGTTTCACAAGCCCTCTCAAAAGCTGTGAACCATTTGGTGATGTCATCACCATCTTCATATTTAGTTACAATCCCTTTGGGGATTTTCAACATATCAGGAGAATCTCTGACCCTAGTTATGTTGCTGCCACCATTGATGGGTCCTAGGCCCATCTCTTGTCTTTCCCTTTCTATGGCTAGGATCTGTCTTTCCAAAGCCAATCTTTTGGCCATCCTGGCTAACTGGATGTCCTCTTCACTGGAGTTATCCTCAGTGATTTCAGAGTTGCTGGTCCCTCCTGTGAGGGAACCAGCATTTCTGACTATTATTTGTGGAGTCAGGGCTTGAGAAGCCCTGTTCTCCCAAGATAGGACTGGTGGGGGGGAATCACCCTCCAAGTCACTATCATCATCCTCTGTGTTGCCATCCTCAGAGGGGTTGGCTCTTTCAAACTCTGCCAACAGCTCCTGGAGCTGTAGTTTGGAAGGTCTGGAGCCCATTGCTATTTTCTTTAGTTTACAGAGTGACCTTAGCTCTCTCATCTGTAGATGGAGGTAAGGTGTGGTGTCGAGTTCCACCACATTCACATCTGTATTAGACATTATGCTTCTAAAAGTTGGAATACTTTTTAAGAAACTAAACTAGTTCCAGAATCTAATTCAAACTTTTACCAAACTTTTAAACTCTAAAAGAAAATGCTAACAGGGACTAACACAAGGCCCTAGCAGGACTTTTAAGAATTTAGAAAACTTTTCAAATTGCAAAAATCAATTTCTAATGACAATTTTGGAATTTGTCGTGTGATCAGGTATTGGCTGAGTAGTCCAGCAAATGCAAAGTCTTGTACCCCACCGCTGATCCACCAATGTAGGAAGTTGGCTCTGTATGTGCTATTTCAAAGTAAGGAATAGCATGCACAGAGTCCAAGGGTTCCCCTTAGAGGTAAAATAGTGGTAAAAAGAGATAATACTAATGCTCTATTTTGTGGTAGTGTGGTCGAGCAGTAGGCTTATCCAAGGAGTAGTGTTAAGCATTTGTTGTACATACACATAGACAATAAATGAGGTACACTCACTCAGAGACAAATCCAGTCAATAGGTTTTGTTATAGAAAAATATCTTTTCTTAGTTTATTTTAAGAACCACAGGTTCAAATTTAACATGTAATATCTTGTTTGAAAGGTATTGCAGGTAAGTACATTAGGAACTTTGAATCATTTCAATTGCATGTATACTTTTCAAGTTATTCATAAATAGCTATTTCAAAAGTGGACACAGTGCAATTTTCACAGTTCCTGGGGGAGGTAAGTTTTTGTTAGTTTTACCAGGTAAGTAAGACACTTACAGGGTTCAGTTCTTGGTCCAAGGTAGCCCACCGTTGGGGGTTCAGAGCAACCCCAAAGTTACCACACCAGCAGCTCAGGGCCGGTCAGGTGCAGAGTTCAAAGTGGTGCCCAAAACGCATAGGCTCCAATGGAGAGAAGGGGGTGCCCCGGTTCCAGTCTGCCAGCAGGTAAGTACCCGCGTCTTCGGAGGGCAGAGCAGGGGGGTTTTGTAGGGCACCGGGGGGGACACAAGCCCACACAGAAATTTCACCCTCAGCGGCGCGGGGGTGGCCGGGTGCAGTGTTAGAACAAGCGTCGGGTTCGCAATGGAAGTCAATGAGAGATCAAGGGATCTCTTCAGCGCTGCAGGCAGGCAAGGGGGGGCTTCCTCGGGGAAACCTCCACTTGGGCAAGGGAGAGGGACTCCTGGGGGTCACTTCTGCAGTGAAAGTCCGGTCCTTCAGGTCCTGGGGGCTGCGGGTGCAGGGTCTTTTCCAGGCGTCGGGACTTAGGTTTCAGGGAGTCGCGGTCAGGGGAAGCCTCGGGATTCCCTCTGCAGGCGGCGCTGTGGGGGCTCGGGGGGGACAGGTTTTGGTACTCACAGTCGTAGAGTAGTCCGGGGGTCCTCCCTGAGGTGTTGGTTCTCCACCAGCCGAGTCGGGGTTGCCGGGTGCAGTGTTGCAAGTCTCACGCTTCTTGCGGGGAGATTGCAGGGGTCTTTAAAGCTGCTCCTTTGGATAAAGTTGCAGTCTTTTTGGAGCAGGTCCGCTGTCCTCGGGAGTTTCTTGTCGTCGTCGAAGCAGGGCAGTCCTCAGAGGATTCAGAGGTCGCTGGTCCCTTTGGAAGGCGTCGCTGGAGCAGAGTTCTTTGGAAGGCAGGAGACAGGCCGGTGAGTTTCTGGAGCCAAGGCAGTTGTTGTCTTCTGGTCTTCCTCTGCAGGGGTTTTCAGCTAGGCAGTCCTTCTTCTTGTTGTTGCTGGAATCTAGTTTCTAGGTTCAGGGAGAGCCCTTAAATACTAAATTTAAGGGCGTGTTTAGGTCTGGGGGGTTAGTAGCCAATGGCTACTAGCCCTGAGGGTGGGTACACCCTCTTTGTGCCTCCTCCCAAGGGGAGGGGGTCACATCCCTAATCCTATTGGGGGAATCCTCCATCTGCAAGATGGAGGATTTCTAAAAGTTAGAGTCACCTCAGCTCAGGGCACCTTAGGGGCTGTCCTGACTGGCCAGTGACTCCTCCTTGTTATTCTCATTATTTTCTCCGGCCTTGCCGCCAAAAGTGGGGGCCGGGGCCGGAGGGGGCGGGCAACTCCACTAGCTGGAGTGTCCTGCGGTGCTGGGACAAAGGGGTGAGCCTTTGAGGCTCACCGCCAGGTGTTACAGCTCCTGCCTGGGGGAGGTGTTAGCATCTCCACCCAGTGCAGGCTTTGTTACTGGCCTCAGAGTGACAAAGGCACTCTCCCCATGGGGCCAGCAACATGTCTCTAGTGTGGCAGGCTGCTGGAACCAGTCAGCCTACACAGATAGTCGGTTACGTTTCAGGGGGCACCTCTAAGGTGCCCTCTGTGGTGTACTTTACAATAAAATGTACACTGGCATCAGTGTGCATTTATTGTGCTGAGAAGTTTGATACCAAACTTCCCAGTTTTCAGTGTAGCCATTATGGTGCTGTGGAGTTCGTGTAAAACAGACTCCCATACCATATACTCTTATGGCTACCCTGCACTTACAATGTCTAAGGTTTTGCTTAGACACTGTAGGGGCACAGTGCTCATGCACTGGTACCCTCACCTATGGTATAGTGCACCCTGCCTTAGGGCTGTAAGGCCTGCTAGAGGGGTGTCTTACCTATACTGCATAGGCAGTGAGAGGCTGGCATGGCACCCTGAGGGGAGTGCCATGTCGACTTACTCATTTTGTTCTCACTAGCACACACAAGCTGGTAAGCAGTGTGTCTGTGCTGGGTGAGGGGTCTCTAGGGTGGCATAATACATGCTGCAGCCCTTAGAGACCTTCCCTGGCATCAGGGCCCTTGGTACCAGAGGTACCAGTTACAAGGGACTTATCTGGGTGCCAGGGTGTGCCAATTGTGGAATCAAAAGTACAGGTTAGGGAAAGAACACTGGTGCTGGGGCCTGGTTAGCAGGCCTCAGCACACTTTCAATTCAAAACATAGCATCAGCAAAGGCAAAAAGTCAGGGGGTAACCATGCCAAGGAGGCATTTCCTTACAATCACCCTCACACTAATAGAAGAAATCTTACCGTAAAACATGAGAACGGCCCAAATCCTGAAAAATCCAAACAGAATCAATGTCAGCACATAAGCAGGACTGCAACCATTCAGTAAGGCCACTGAAGGATCCTAAATCGAGCAAAGATCCAGGTAAAATAGTTGAGTATGTCCATTGACATGGTAGTCCGTAAAAGTGTCCAAATGCTCCAACACATAGGGGGTCATTACAACATTGGCAGTAAAAGCCGCTTACCGCCGTACAGAAGACCACCAACACACCGCCGCGGCTGTGAAATTCTGCCACAGCTATTATGGCCCACATCTCAGAACCCGCCAAAATTCAGACACCCACACAAGTCCGCCACACCAAAGGTCAGTGATAAATTGGCGAAAACAAAACCGACACCGTCACGCCAACAGAAATACGCCCACACTATCAGGACACACGAATCCAAGCGGCGGTCTTTCAACCGCGGTATTCCATTGGCGGTACACACCGCCGAGCTCAAAATACACACACTCTTACAAAACACAGCCACATTGGACAATTCAAAATACACACACCTGATACACATACACACACCACTCCCACACACCCAATACAATATAAAACACACACCCACATCACCCACAAACCCCTACGACCAAAAAGTTTGAACGAAGCACAGAGAGAGACACCACCAGCAAGTACAACAGCATCCACAGGCACATAACACCATCACCCACACAACTTCCACACACCTCACACAACACACCACTACATATCACCACACTTATCAGTACACACATCACCTACACCACCCCATGGCACGGCAAAGACACCCCAGGTTCTCGGAGGAGGAGCTCAGGGTCATGGTGGAGGAAATCGTCCTGGTAGAGCCACAGCTATTTGGAGCACAGGTGCAGCACACCTCAATAGCTAGGAAGAGGGAGCTATAGTGAAGAATAGTGGACAGGGTCAACACAGTGGGACAACACCCAAGAAATCGGGAGGACATCAGGAAAAGGTGGAATGACCTACGGGGGAAGGTGCGTTCCGTGGTCTCACCCACAACTAACAACATGGGAGGAGCAGGTCTTGGCAATTCTGCATCCTGAGGGCCTTGCAGGAGTTGGTGGAGGAATGGACTCTGGTAAGTCAAATCTTAACTATTACATCCCCCACCCTACCTGCATGCTATCACATACCCCCACCCTCGCCCTCAACCCTATCACTCCAACTCCTCACAAATGTACCAATATCACAAACCACACATCCCAACACCAAGCCCTGCATGCAACAACAAAGCATGGACACCCATCACTAAAGCATGCCCACTGCACATACCCATACACCCCCCTAAACCATCATCACACAAGCTCCCACACAGGAATGCCAGCACTGGGGTACATGGTCACCCACCCATTGCACACCGTGCCACACACAGATGCAATAATCATGCCTTTCCACCCCTGCAGGACCACTACCCAATGTCACCAGACAGGAGGGTCCAGACATGTCCACTCCACCCACAGAAGAGGCCCACAGTGATGATAGCACTTCTGTCCAACTGGATCTAGATGACTAGCCCGGACCATCGGGGGCCTCGGGACAGTCGGTTCCCCTCACACAGGCACAGTCCACCACAGACCTTCCCCTCTCTGGAAACACCAGCACAGCACCCACCCAGTTGGCCCATACCTCCGTCCCCAGGACACGTCAATCAGCTGTGTGTCCACCACTACAGGGAAGCCAGGATAACCCACCACCCCAACAACAACAGGGACCTGGGGGCAGTGGCAGTGGGCACACAGTCCAGGGGACGGCGGCCCAGGAACACAGGGGAACTGGGAGGGCTGCTGTGCGACAGGGGGTGGACAGGCCAAGGGAACCCACTCTCCACGAGGCCCTCTCCTCCATCATGGGAGCATACCACCACTCCCAGGAGATGATGGCAACGGTACTGGCCAAGTTTCAGGAGACCAAGCGCCTGCAGGAGGAACAGTATATGGGCTTCAGGGAGGAACTCAGAACCATCAGCTCCACCCTGGGCACCATCGTAGGGGTGCTGAAGGAACTACTTAACTCCAGGAGGGACACTGTGGCACTCCAAGGGGCCCCTGACACTAGCATGGACGATGAACTGCCACCTCCGCCGGCGCTAGTGGACAGGACGCCCTGCCACAGGACCACCACACCAGCACCCCACCCCCTGCAGTGGGAGAACCACCCCGCAAACGGTCCCTGAGATCCAGGAACAAGACAGAGCACAATGCCAAGACCTCCGCCAAGAAATGACACCACCCTGATTGTCATCCCACTGTCCCACTTTGTCACCCTGTCCATAATTAAACTGCCCCAGCTCCACTTCCTATGCCCATATGGGCAATGCACCTGTGAGACTAATAGACTGGACTCTGCCATGGACACTCCTCCGCCATCACCCCTCACCATTTAACTTCCCCCTCCAATATTTTGCATTTAAATAAACACACCTAAAACACAAAATGATCTGGAGTCTGTCTGTGATTTCGAAATAGTGTATTTGAAATTACAGTGACAAAATGTTCTTGAAATAGTAATGTCAACATACCTATGTCACACAGCTCTAGTCCATGAGGAATCTAAGCAGATGACACATGTTGGGACCCACATCTGTGAAACCGTAAGGGAAAGTGACAACTCAGTGACCATACACTGGGTGAAAACGACAGACAGTAGAGAGGTAGTAGTGTAAAAGTACATGTAGTAGGCAGAAATGTATTCTCACCTGGGTTTCACTGGAAATATTGCTGGATCACTGAGTCCCTGTTCTGCATGTCTTCTTCCTCTGCTTCATCCTCATCACTGTCCACAGGCTCCACAGCTGCCACAACACTGCCATCTGGACCATCCTCCTGCAGAAAAAGCACCTGTCGTCGCAAAGCCAAGTTGTGAAGCATTCAGCAGGCCACGATGATCTGGCACACCTTCTTTGGTGAGTAGAATAGGGATCCACCTGTCATATGCAGGCACCTGAACCTGGCCTTCAGGAGGCCGAAGGTCCGCTCGATCACCCTCCTAGTTCGCCCATGGGCCTCATTGTAGCGTTCCTCTGCCCTGGTCCTGGGATTGCTCACTGGGGTCAGTAGCCATGACAGGTTGGGGTACCCAGAGTCACCTGCAAATGGTGAGGGACAACTGTTAGACACACACTAACCTGTAGGGATAACCCCAGACAACCATTCCCACTGTCTTGCTTCCAGGGGCTCGCCTAATAGCCACACGGTGCCTCTGGAGTTGACCCATCACATAAGGGATGCTGCTATTCCGCAGGATATAGGCATCATGCACTGAGCCAGGGAACATGGCATTCACATGGGAGATGTACTGGTCTGCCAAACATACCATCTGTACATTCATGGAATGATAACTCTTCCGGTTTCTGCACACCTGTTCACTCCTGTGGGGGGGGACCAAAGCTACATGGGTCCCATCAATGGCACCTATGATGTTGGGGATATGTCCAAGGGCATAGAAGTCACCTTTCACTGTAGGCAAATCCTCCACCTGAGGGGAAATGATGTAGCTCCGCATGTGTTTCAGCAGGGCAGACAACACTCTGGACAATACGTTGGAAAACATAAGCTGGGACATCCCTGATGCCATGGCCACAGTTGTTTGAAAAGACCCACTTGCAAGGAAATGGAGCACTGATAGCACCTGCACTTGAGGGGGGATTCCTGAGGGATGGCGGATTGCTGACATCAGGTCTGGCTCCAACTGGGTACACAGTTCCTGGATTGTGGCACGGTCAAACCTGTAGGTGATTATCAAATTTCTTTCCTCCATTGTCGACAGGTCCACCAGCGGTCGGTACACCGGAGGATTCCACCATCTCCTCACATGTCCCAGCGGACGGTGGCTATGAAGGACAACAGCGACCACAGAGTCAAACAACTCAGAGGTACGTACCCACAGTTTACCCAGAACACCAATCATACACAATAGGTGGCCTGTATGTGTGTTGAGACTAGGCCTAGGTATGTGTGACGCAGTTGGAAATTAGGCCATGTGGGCCCCAGAAATGGCGGCTGCCTGACCTCTAAAGTGGGACAATGGGATGTGAGGTAACTGTGCTGGCATTGTACACCGTCGCGGTAGGCGGTCGGAGACCGCGGCGCAATGCTGCATTGGTTAACAGTGGACGTGACCGCCATTTTCTATCTGTTCAATCACTCGATACCTGATCTTCAACAGGAGAGGACCTACACTGAAAGTGCTGCTGTGACCTCAGTCTGGAAGAGACAATGGCTCGTGCGTCTGGGGAAAGGGCCCCTGCCTTCACATCTGAGGTGTTGGAGAAACTCATTGATGGGGTCCTCCCTCAGTACACGCTACTCTACGGTCCTCCTGTCACGGTTTCGGGCGGGTCTGATCAGGACTCTGGTTGGGACACCCCTTGAGGTCACCGAATATTCTAAAGAGGTAGTGTACTGGGGCATAAGAGCAGCTAAAGGCGTACACGGGAAGGACAGCTATGGACAGGCACAGGAACCAGGAAAGTAAAAGCATAGCATTTGTGTGAGCAAATAGGAAAAGGATTACTAGTGGACAAACACGCTGGGGTTGTACATAGAGTAAGGCGCAGAACCTCCCACAGTGACAGGGAATCTCAATGCCTCTGTGCAGTTTGCTCTTACAGATAGTCACCCTGCCAGCCCCTTAGAAAGGAGGCAGCAGAAGTGATTCTGTCTCTGGACCCTAGAGCACAAACAAGGATAGTACTTACATACACAGGACACGCTCTTGTGGGTCCAGCTGGAAACACAGTGGCGATTCCTGAGAAAACAGCAATAGCACACCGTCACTGTTAGGCACGAAAGACAACGTATAACACTAGACAAGGATGGGGGCTGGAATTGCCTCCTGGAAACCAGGAGCCAACCCCAGTACAAAGGAGGACACTTATACACTGGTGAAGACTGAGAGAACACTTACCAGACACAAAGAACCAAGAAGAAACAGAAACAGAAGGGAACAAACAAAGAGGCAGAGGCAAGAACTTGGAACAGGCTCAGGCTGAAGTAAAGGCAGGACTAGGACTTGAAAACAGGGTGCAAACTTCTGGCTGGAACAAACAGAGATAGGACTGGGAAACTGAGAGCAGGCTTTGGCTGGAACAGGTAAGGACAGGACTGGAATACAGGGAGTAGGAATGAGTAGTAAACAGGACTGGGAAACAGAGAGCAGGTTCAGGCAGAAACAAGGCAGGAGCAGGGCAGAGAAACAGGGAGCAGGCTCTGGAAGAAACAAACAGGTACAAGGCTAAGAGATAGGGAGCAGACTCTGGCTGGAACAATCAGGAGCGGGGCAGAGAAACAGGATCAAGCTGGAACAGAACAGGAACAAAACTGGAACACCATCCGACAAGGGGTCTGTAACACAAAGGAATCGAACTCCAATGCACAACGGGGATCTTGAGGAAATGGCTGCTTATAAGCAGTTCCAAGCTGGGCTGCACAGGAGAGGTCTCAGGTGTGTGTAGTTTCAGACACTTGCAAGTCCTGGAGGAGAGGATCCAGTGAAAAGGAGCAACTGGACTTCTCCCATAGAAAACAATGGGAAACAGAATCCGGGCTTTCCTGACTACCAGGCTTTGCATTATGGGATTTTCAGTCCCAGGAAGCAAATGTAGTACTACACAAGTGTACCATAGAGAAAAGAGAAACAAACAGGAGTCAGCAAGGGACGCTAGATAAGTGTTTAAGGTGATTCCCAGGCTTCCGACAGTCCCCTTACAGCACCCCCTAGAAATGGGACGACAGAGTTGTAACACCTCCAGACAAACAGGTAAGTACACAGGGAGCATGTTGTATGGGCTATGCCTGTGTGGAGAGGGCTGGATGTAAGAAGGAAGGGGGCAGAGTTCTGCGTGCATGAAAGACAGTGGGTGCATGTGCCACATGGCAAGGGTAGGGATGGGGGCCACTCACTTTGATGGTGCAGTTGGTAATGACTTCTCTTCTTCACCTGTAAATTTCATGTAGGTCAGCACCCACCAGAAGAAAGATATTTGGCGTGCCATCGCCAAGGAAGTCCGGACCCTGAGGGTCCACCACAGACGGAGCACCCACTGCCGGAAAAGATGGGAGGACATTCGCCGCTGGAGCAAGAAGACGGCTCAGCTGGGGATGGCCTCCCAACGTGGGAGGGGTGCCCGTCGAACCATGACCCCCCTGATGTTCAGGATCCTGGCGGTGGCCTACCCGGAGTTGGATGGGCGCTTGAGGGCATCACAGCAGACACAAGGGGGTGAGTACACTCTCATTCAGCTGACTTTGCGCGCAGTGGAGTTGTCTGGGTGGGGGAGGAGGGCTGTGGGTTTCCCTAGGCCAGGGCGAGTTCCGTAGGCTAGGCCCCTCCGTAAGGCATGGCCCTGTGGCCCCCAAACCCACTTCTGTAGAGTGCCAAGTACAGCTATTCATGCCCCTGTTTCATCTATGTGTGCAGATGTTGTCCATAGCCTTGTAGGTCATTTCCCAGGAATTGCACTGTAGAGCCCAAGAGCGCGGCGTAGTGCAGGGGGCTTCTGTGTCTGTCTTGTCCGCCAACGGTAGCAGTAATCCATGCACTCAACATGTCTTTATTCTGTTCCCCCCCCTTTTTGTGGTTTCCCTGTTCTTGTGTGCATTAGCATCATCAGGCGGAGGAGCAGTGGCACCGGAGCACGAGGGAGCTGCATCCCACATGGCCATAGAGTGCCACACTACGGACTCAGAATTCACCAGTGGGACAGAGGGCGAGGGGAGCTCCACGGCGGGGACAGGAGCTGACACCAGCGACACGGACTCGTCCTCTGATGGGAGCTCCCTTGTGGTGGTGGCAACATCTGTGCCCCCCGCATCTACAGGTACAGCCGCCACCCCCCCCTACCAGCACCGCCCTCCCAGCAGCCCCTCAGCCTTCGCCCCGTGCCCACTCACCCAGGAGGGTGGGCATCACCTTCGCCCCAGGCACCTCAGGCCCTGCCCCAGTCACCCCTGCTGCCCTCAGTGAGGAGGCCATTGACCTCCTCAAGTTACTCCCTGTTGGGCAGTCTACCATTTTGAATGCCATCCAGGGTGTAGAAAGGCAGTTGCAACAAACAAATGCATTCCTGGAGGGCATTCATTCTGGTCAGGCGGCCCTTCACCGAGCCTTTCAAACTCTGGCCTCAGCACTGATGGCAGCCATTGTCCCAGTGTCTAGCCTCCCCCCTCCATCTTCCTCCACCCAGACCCAATCCCCTGTACCTCTGCCTATCCCAAGCACACCATCAGACCAGCCTGCACACACCTCACCACACAAGGGAAGCTCAGGCAAACATAAGCACCACACATCCCACAGGCACTCACGCAAGCATCAGACACATGCAGACACACGAACATCCACTGCCTTCACTGTGTCCCCCTCCTCATCGTCTCCCTCCTCCCTCCCAGTCTCGTCTACACACACACACACACCTGCATGCACTACCTCTACAGCCACTACGTCCCTCACCAGCACACCCACCAGCACACCCCGCTCACGTGCAGTCACCACCCCCACTACCATTCACACGTCCCGTGTCCTCTCCCAGTGTGTCTGTGACGCCTCCTCCCAAGATACACAAACGCAGGCACACACCCACCCAACAGCCATCCATCTCACGACAGCCTCCAGCGCATGCACCTGCACCCAAAGTCACCAAACGTACACCTCCTACTACCACCACCTCATCCTCCACTCCCAAACCCCCTCCAGCTACCTGTCCCAGTGTCTCCCAAAAACTTTTCCTGTCCAGCCTTGATGTTTTTCCCACACCTCCCCCACCCCGTCCATCTCATAGGTCCCGAACTAGCACCTCAGCCACAACATCTCCGGGACCAGTGGTGCCTGTAGTCACAGGTATGTGGAGTGCACCGGTCACCAGGACAGCAGCCAGTGTGGCACAGAACCACAGCACAGCCAGTCCCCCCCTGTGAAGCATCAGAAGTTGGACAGTGCCCGGCGAGAGAGGGGGAAGACTCCAGCCACCCAAGCTGCTCCCAGGGGTCCTGGTGGGAGTGTGGACTCAGCTGTGACATCTCCCAAGGTGGGGAAGGGCCACAAGAAACCCGGCAAGTCTGGGAAGAGCAGCACGGCGGAGAAGACCGCCATCATCCCCGCTGTTCCTCCAGCCCCAGCTCAACTGCGCAGGAGGGCCCCACCAGCCCCATCCCTGCTGCCCAGGAGGCCACCGCCAGCCCCATCCCAGCTGCCCAGGAGGCCACCGCCAACCCCAGCCCAGCTGCCCAGGAGGCCACTGCAAGCCCCAGCCCAGCTGCCCAGGAGGCCACCGCCAGCCCCAGCCCAGCTGCCCAGGAGGGCCCCCCCAGTCCCATCCCAGCTGCCGAGGAGGGCCTCGCCAGCCCCATCCCCGCTGCCCAGGAGGCCACCGCCAGCCCCAGCTGCCCAGGAGGGCCCCGCCAGCCCCATCCCAGCTGCCCAGGAGGGCCCCGCCAGCCCCATCCCAGCTGCCCAGGAGGGTCCCGCCAGCCCCATCCCAGCTGCCCAGGAGGCCCCCGCCAGCCCCATCCCAGCTGCCAGGAGGCCACCGCCAGCCCCAGCCCGCTGCCCAGGAGGCCACCGCCAGCCCCAGCTGCCCAGGAGGGCCCCGCCAGCCCCATCACAGCTGCCCAGGAGAGCCCTGTGAGCCCCAGCCCAGCTGCCCAGGAGGGCCCCGCCAGCCCCTGCCCAGATGGGCCATGAAGGACCGCCAGCACAAGACCCGCTGGGCCATGAAGGACCGCCAGCACAAGACCCGCTGGGCCATGAAGGACCGCCAACTCAAGCACCGCTGGGCCATGAGGGAGCGCCAACTCAAGCACCGCTGAATAGAGCAAGCACCGCTGAACAGGGCACCGCCAAATCAAGCACCGCTGAACAGGGCACCGCCAAATCAAGCACCGCTGAACAGGGCAAGCACCGCTGAACAGGGCACCGCCAAATCAAGGACCGCTGAACAGGGCAAGCACCACTTAACAGGGCACCACCAAATCAAGCACCGCTGAACAGGGCACCGCCAAATCAAGCACCGCTGAATAGGGCACCGTCAAATCAAGCACCGCTGAACAGGGCAAGCACCGCTGAACAGGGCACTGCCAAATCAAGCACAGCTGAACAGGGCACCGCCAAATCAAGCACTGCTGAACAGGGCACCGCCAACTCAAGCACTGCTGAATAGGGCACCGCCAACTCAAGCACCACTGGGCCATGAAGGACCGCCAACTCAAGCACCACTGAACAGGGCAAGCACCGCTGAACAGGGCACCGCCAAATCAAGCACCGCTGAACAGGGCAAGCACCGCTGAACAGGGCACCGCCAAATCAAGCACCGCTGAACAGGGCACCGCCAACTCAAGCACCACTGAACAGGGCACCGCCAACTCAAGAACCGCTGGGCCATGAAGGACCGCCAACTCAAGCACCGCTGAACAGGGCAAGCACCGCTGAACAGGGCACCGCCAACTCAAGCCCCGCTAGCCCATGAGCGGCAGGGGCACTGACGCAACTGGGGCCATCACAGGGTGAGTGATGCACTCTGGGCACCAGTCCCCCTCCAAAAACAGTGGAGACATGCATCCACTACCTCTGTCCTTCACAGGATGAAGCACTCTGGGCACCAGTCCCCCTCCAGAACCAGTGGAGAGATCCATTCACTACCTCTGTCCTTCACTGGATGAAGCACTCTGGGCACCAGTCCCCCTCCAGAACCAGTGGAGAGATCCATCCACTACCTCTGTCCTTCACAGGATGAAGCACGCTGGGCACGTCTCGCCCTCCAGAACCAGTGGAGACTGTTATCCACTTGAGAGACTGTGGCTTTGCACTCCCCAGGATATGTCAGTTGGCAAACAACCCACTGGAGACACTTGAGAGACTGTGGCTTTGCATTCCCCAGGATAATGCAGTGGGCAAATTACCCACTGTAGAGACTTGAGAGACTGTGGCTTTGCACTCCCCAGGATAATCCAGTGGGCAAACCACCCACTGGAGAGACTTGAGAGACTGTGGCTTTGCACTCCCCAGGATAATGCAGTGGGCAAACCACCCACTGGAGACACTTGAGAGACTGTGGCTTTGCACTCCCCAGGATTGAACAGTGGGCAAGCCACCCACTGTAGAGACTTGAGAAACTGTGGCTTTGGACTCCCCAGGATTGAACAGTGGGCAAGCCACCCACTGTAGAGACTTGAGTGACTGTGGCTTTGCACTCCCCAGGATTGAACAGTGGGCAATGAGCCCCCTCATGGATCTGGCGTTGTGCACTCATCCGGCTGAAGTGCCCCCCCTTTCCTTCCCCCTGAGGTGGCTGTTGTATTTCTATCTGATGCCCCTGCAGTGTTCTCTCTGTTTTGATCTGGTATCGAGTGAGGGACTCGCCCATGCATTTTGGGCCCGGTGGTCCACGGATTATAAATGGTGCAATATCTGGACTACTATTCTTGATGTATATTTTGTTAATAGTGTATATATGTATATTTTTGCGTACAGCATTTTAATAGATTACATGGTTACACTCATTTCCTTTTGTCTTTGCATTCTTCCGGGGGGTTGGGGGGTGTAACTATAATATATAGATATGTATTAGTGTGTGTGTTGTAGTGGGTGAGGGTGGGGGTGGGGGTGTTGCGTGTGTGTGTCCCTGTTTTTTCCCTCCCCCTTCCCCTGTGTCGTAGGTGCAGTACTCACCGTGGTCTTCGCCGCCGGCGTTCGTGCTCCTGGTAGAGGAGCAGGAAGACTATCGCAGGTAGGATTTGGAGTTCCGGTTCCATGGTGTCCTCGTTCCTCGTGGAGTGTGTAGAGGTGAGCGTTTTTCCTTTGAAATTCCTGTTTCCGCCATGTTTTTATCCACGGTGAATCCGCCCCGGAAAAGGTGGCGGATTGGCCTGTCATAATAGTGTGGGCGGTACATTGTCTTCCGCCGTGGCGGTCGGAGTGTTAAAGTGGCTGTCTTTGTTGGCGGTTTCCGCCACGGTCGTAATTGCAAATTGTTTTCCGCTGGCCTGTTGGCGGTCTTACCGCCGCTTTAACACCGTCCGCCAGGGTTGTAATGACCACCATAATCCTCTATTACCAATAACAACCAATCACCCAGTGAAACAAACAAAGAGAAATAGCTGGCATTCATTATTATAAAAGGAGTGCCAGAAATTACCTTCTCACGTACAAAGTCGTGATTAAGTCCAGTATTCAATAATTTCATAAATACTGTAAACTACTTGCGTATGTATCAACTTCTTAATTCAGATAAGTTGTTATTGAGTTCGCAGCATCACTAACTCAAGCTTTGGAGTAATCGACAATTCATGAACACTATTACTACATATGTACATATGAACTAGTAGTGGAAGTCACAAGTAATAATTGTGAAAAGACACAACAAAACCTGTCGCCCTCTGTTCTAAATCAAATGTGTTTAGCTCACCAGATTTTCAGCAATGCTTTAATCCCCTGCAACACACCTACTACTACTGCAAAGGGGGGGAGAGGAGTGAGCAGTCCAGACTCTAGCACACCCATCAACTGTTGAAACTCACAACAACGCCAACCTTTCAAGCGTAGGCTGCCCGCATAAGGCAAGACACAAACTGAAAAATGTTTTTCACCATGTTGGCGAATATGTTGCCTTGCCCCACATTGTTATGTGGACTTTAGTCTGCGTTTTTTGTGCAAAAGGAAACTTCGCCTCCTACACTGTAGTGCTTAATTAAAAAGCGCTGCTGTTGTAAGTTACCACATGTCTGCGGGCACAAGGGGGAGGGCAGCAGGGTTATGGGAGCACCTCTCCTAAAAAGAAAAAACGGCAATCACAGCGGGGAAAACACCAGCATCCAGAGTGTGTTGGTGTTTGTCCTAAGGTGAAATGGCTGCAAATACCCATTTTGTGAAACAATTATTTGAGAAGAGAGAGGGGCTACAGAGATCAA
This sequence comes from Pleurodeles waltl, assembly GCF_031143425.1. NCBI lineage: Eukaryota > Metazoa > Chordata > Amphibia > Caudata > Salamandridae > Pleurodeles > Pleurodeles waltl. Next base: position 744,350,280 of record NC_090448.1, on the reverse strand, counting down.
CATCTTTGTTATGGCAGGAAAGCAGTCATTGCTAGATACCAATTCTCATCTAATTTGATCCTTGACATTGTAGTAGGGTGAGAGCAGGAGCTCCATTCAAATGCTCCGAACAACTGGCAGCAGTCTTCTTATTGGCCACTGGAACTTTCCAGAGGATCAGTGGAGACACTGTGGGCATATTTTAAGCAACACAAGAAGGCTGCTTGTGACAGGTTCTAAGATTTATTATCAACCAAGCGCCCCAGTTTATCTCTATGCCATTTTCATTGACTGAAAGACCACAGGTGGCAAGGGAATTCTATTCCATTGTCCATTTTGTGCAGGTATTAGATGTCATTGACTGCACACATTTGCCACGTCTGTTGTTCTGCCGCAGGGGACACCATTTCCACAACAGATACCACCAGCACTCCATCAAAGTACAAGCTTTCTAAAATGCCATGATCATGCCCTCTGATGTCAATGCTGCCTGTCCAGTATGCTGCCATGCTGCCTTTCCTCAATGCACACACAAGAGCTACATTTACCGATAGCCAGTGCTTGTCAGTTGGTTGCTGGGGACTTCAGTGATTCATGGCTACTTGGTAAATTTAACTAACTTACATTGAGATTGCATGTATACCTAGGTAATGGCTTAACACATTTAGTCACTCATAACTTTGTCTTATCAAAATATGCACCCCTAAGATCAACGCTGTATGCATTTATTATCACATCTACTCACCAGACTGATATGGGAAGGACAGCCACGTGTTTGATGGCCTATACTTAGCCGACCTTTTGCATGCACATATAGAATGCACTCTGACACTCCTGATACCCCTGCTTGCTTCCGAATGCAGGAAACCCTCACCCCTGTGGGATGATCTTGAAGCTGTTGCTGTGAAGAGAAGGGCCTGGAGGGACATTGTGAACTAGTTTAACTGCGAAATCCCCTATTCGCAGCTGCTACCGGCATTTCACAATCCAATGCTTCCCCCGAAACTGGAACATGGAGTGGAAAACTATCTCTAGATGATTTATTCCCAGACGGGTCCTTCATGTTCCTTCAGGAATATGGTAGTGGGGCCAATACACTTCTGGTCATTCTCTAATACTATAGGTTAAGGTCCACAGCAAGAACTGCTTTTTCAACCTTTCTGAAACCTCCAGCAGAACTCCTACTCCTCATGAAGTGTATTCAACATGCAAATGATGGTGCTAATGCAAATGTCTTAAGGAATGTCTATGTATTTTTGTATTTTGTAGAAAATGAATAACGTAGAAAAATATCGTGCACGCATGAAATTGTGACCTCGAAGAATGGCCACCAGTGTACACGAAATGTACTAAATGAATGATTAACACATAAAGAAATATTGAAAATGTATTAGATCAATGTAGTAATATGTCATATTAAGGGTTATGAATTATGCTTTAGCTTATTGATTGTAGGCCTTAACTTAGCGAGTGTCTTTGCCTAGTCTTGCCAGGCCTCATGCAGAAGCTGTATTTCTTAGCATTTAATGAAAATGCTGACAGAGTGGACTAACTGTGAAATGCACATTGTTTTAGTGAAATGCTTAACCGAAGCTTTCTATGGGAACCAACGTCAGGAGATGATTTTCTACAATTGTATCAGATCATATGTAAAATGTGCTAGATGTACTTTCCCAGAACGCGAACAATGAAGACACTGACTGGAGAAGAAGATGCAACAATTTTGATACCTGACGAGCCGGATGATGAGAACACCGTAAGGCGAATCAATCAACGACATGAGAAAGGAGAAATGTTAGAATTCATAGATTTGGGACATTAAAACTATTAGGTAGAGTAATAATGTACGATTAATTGACCAATTGGAAATTAGGGGATAGTTTGGGCGACTTTGATATAACAACGCAACAGAGGGAACTTAGACAGACGATGAGACCAGAGATCTAGAGTGACTTTGGAAGAAGAAGAGATTTGAGATTCTGTCATTGGGCTCATATTCTCTGACTGGGAGCCTGATGTCTTGCTGATCGATTGATGACCTGATGACAAAGACTGATTCTGTTTGCTGACCCATACCGTGGATAGGTAGATATGACAGTATGACTGAAATGTATTTTTGTGCCTTTCCTTTCTAGGTACCAACTGCGCTGTCTTAGTTAGTTTTCCCTAGCTAGATGTTTTCTAAATTCCTGTTCTAAATTGTTTTGCCTGAAGCCCCACATGCTGATGCTAATCTGGGTTAGATGAGGGGTTTTCTACCTGGCGATTGACAGATTACAGAGACAAATGTTTGAAGAACTGTTTTGCTGAACTTCATGGAGAGTGTGGAAATACTGAAGCTGACTTTATTGATTTGTGCTAATGCTCTAGAGCGTATCGTGATACAAGCCTTAATTAGATTGTGTTTTTGGCATCTTTTGGCTAATTAATACCGTTGTTATATGAAATTTGAATTGAGCTTTGAGTTAAATTCTCATGATTTAGTATTGTAAACTAAAGGGAAATATTACTAAACTTTTACTAAAGGTGTGGTTCTTCATGGCTCAAAAGTCATGGTGTGTGAATTTTACTGACTGTTGATTATTGATTTGACTAATGATTATTGATTATTGTGCACTGATCATTGTGTTTCTGCTCTGGAACTATGGTAAGAACATTCCAAACAAGTCAAAAGGTTCATCAACCTATACGTGTCCACTTGTAAGCTTACTTATTAAGGACAGACGCGCTATCATTAGTAAATCTATTTTTTTTGTATAATCCAATATCATGCCCCAAAGCCCCTGTGCCCCTTTGACTGCTATGCGGGAATGGAAAAAAATACCTGTGAATCACAATTATAGATAATTTATGGGTCTATAGCTGTGTCCACGTTAAACATAAGCAGATTACCTATAGAAATAAACTGTTACACTTCAAGTTTTTGCACCACTATTAGTATCCCCTGCAATGCATAGACAAGTGCGTACCTTGCACTGACATTGCCTGCAGCAAGTGTAGACAAAGAAGGGTGGGATTTATATTCATGACATGGACATGTCCTAAACTATAAACCTATTGGGCTTGCATCTTTACGCTGTTAAAAACCATGGTAGACTTCCCCCTTGATGTGGAACCTGGACTGGCTCTGCATGGAGCTATGGATGATCTCACTCGTACTGTAAGACGATTTGTTAGCATGGTGTTATTGCTGGATAAATGTAGCATGGCACTCAGATGGATAAATAAGCTGGTACCGACCACAACCCAAGGGCTCCCAGACATATTTCAGAAATCAATGCGAACTTTATACTGAGGGTTTACCCCCCAAGCCTCACTCTAGAGACTTTGGTGACCCTTCACGCTTATACCTGCTCATGCAGGATTCGCCTACTTTCATCTGAGAGAATATATATGGCTGGACAATATGTGATACCTTACTGCATTTTTTGGCAATTGAATCACTCTATTGTACTGTGTTGCTTGATGTGGACATAAAGTTTGCCTTTTGTCAGCCTACGATGTAAGTCATATGCTTCTCTTCTCTTCATATGTTTTGCTATAATTTGGTATATTTTCTATGATAATCAATAAAAAACACAAAAAATTTATACATTCATGTATAGATTTTCTGAAGCTTTTCCAATGAAACTACCTTTAAAATTGTTTTCACAATACTTTGTTGCAAGTAATGCCTTTACCCCCACCTGCTACACATTCTAAAGTCCAGCCACACAGCCTCAAACAAGGTGCCAGCGAACAGTGTAATGCACTCACCACCATACATCAACCAAATAACAGTAACATAATATGAAAACTAATGGTACAAACAAAAAACCCATGTGCGGTCTTTGCTCGGGGGTGTCAGAGGGCGACCTTCACGCATTTGAAAATGAAAAAGAAGTGATATGGCTACGTGGGCCCCAAGAAGAAGAGTTCAGGGTGCATTAAAGTAACAGAAGGAAAATTAGTAGCCTGTAATAAGCTAATATAGCCAGGCCTAAATAACATCTGAGAACAGACCTCAAAGTGAGATAAAAACAATAATTTGGACACGTAATCAATACAGGCATCTGCACAGTGCTGTGAAAGACTGAAGCAATCCTCAGTTCACAAGTGTGGGTGACTTTAAGGTGGTCTTTGCCTGCGGTGTTGTTCGTTACTATCGATGTCTTGGGCATCAGCTCTCAAGAGTCTCAAGGAGGAGAGTCTCAAGGTAGTTTCTTTAGGAATTAGAGAGTCATCCTAGGATCGTTTGAAAACATTGTTTTCCCTTTGTGTACAATGCATAGCTTTGCAGGGTATAGTATGACATAATCTATACCCATCAATTCGATGCACTTTTTGACTAGAAGTAAAGCTTGTCTGAACAGCAATAGTTTATTGCATTGCTATTCAAACATTTTTCTTCCAAAAGTTCAAAGAAATTCACTTCATTTCCTTTAGCGAAGGCAACATCCAAAGTACTGACACGAGAAAAAAGAAACAGCCAACACGTGTTTCGCCCCCTCTGGCATTATAAGCCGGGGCTTTCTCAAGGCTGAAAGAAAAAAGAATAATCAAGACTCGTTGATAGTGTTGGTCAAGATGAAGCGAAGGAAAATTATCGAAAAGCCTTCAAGAACCACCGAAACGTGAACAAGAAAGCAAAATTCTGTGTGAAAGGTGTTACCGATATGGAGTTCCAAAAGTTGGAAGAATCTTAAGCCCAAACATGAGAAAGAATTGTTTTATTTTTTAGTAAACTATTAGAGTGAGATACAGAGTCCTTGGGAGTTAAAGATAGAGCCAAATATAGAGCATTTTGGAATCATATAAGAACCGAACATGCTACCGGTTTTGTGATGTTATTCTGTCCGAGTAGTTAGAAAGAAAATACATTGCAAATATTAAGTCCCAGAAATAAACACGGTCATTTGCGAGTAGTTTCATAGTCACTCAAGTTTAAGGGAAATATTTTTTAAGAAAATCTTTTGATTACAGAGAGGTGTACAGGAGAGTGATGAAGTAGTGATGGAGCATCTAGTGCCCAAGTCCAGAAAAAGCTGAAAGTATCCCAAAGAAAGAAAGGATAAACCAGTACTAGAGAGTAAAAAGTGAGATAATACAGGTAAGAAAATTATTATATTAAACTGAGCATACCGTAAAGATTAACAAGCATTTATAATTAGAATATTAAATCAGTCATATTCTGTAAAAAAATATATTAAACAAATGTTGAGGCATTTCAACATGAGAAGAAAAAGTAATGATAATCGTGATATCAACTATAGTATAATTAAATGACTAACTTAGATGAAACTATAAATTATATTAGACCATCAAAACACACATTCGGTGTTTACAGGGCTCGTTGGTCAAGAGGACCACCTTACTAATGGTAAAATGGGTTATACTTGTTAACTAAAGGCATACGCTGGGTCAAATAGACTAAGGTGGTCATTCCAACCTTGGCGGTAAAATCAGCTTACCGCTGTCAGAAGACCGCCAACATACCGCCGCGGCCGCGGTAAACCGCCACGGTCATTCTGACCCACAACAGGCAAACCGCCAAAATACAGACATCCACAAAAGTCCGCCACACCAAAGGCCAGCGAGAAACTGGCGATGACAAAACCTCCACCGTCACGCCAACAGAAATACGCCCACACTATCACGACACACGAATCCATGCGTCGCGCTCAAAATACACACACACTTACAAAATACAACCACATTGGACAAATCAAAATACACACACCTGATACCCATACAAACACCACTCCCACACACCCAAGACAATATAAAACACACACCCACATCACCCTCAAACCCCCACTCCCCCAGAATCAGGACCACGCACAGAGAAATAGAGATCCGAGCACCCAGACGCGCATTTTACTTTCACCCAGCAATATTACCACGCACTTCACACAACACACCAATACACATCACCACACTTAGCACCACACAATCCACCCCACACATCACCCACACCACCCCATGGCACCGCAAAGACACCCCAGGTTTTCTGAGGATGAACTCAGGGTCATGGTGGAGGAAATTGTATGGGTACAGCCACAGCTCTTCGTGACACAGGTGCAGCACACCACCATTGCCAGGAAGATGGAGCTATGGAGCAGAATAGTCGACAGGGTAAATGCAGTGAGACAGCACCCAAGAAATAGGGACGACATCAGGAAGCGGTGGAACGACCTACGGGGGAAGGTGCGTTCAATGGTATCCAGGCACAACATCGCGGTGCAGCGGACTGGCGGCGGACCCCCTGGGAGGAGTGAGTCTTGGCGATCCTGAATCCGGAGGGCCTCGCAGGAGTATCTGGAGGAATGGACTCTGGTAAGTCTCATCTTCATAACTTCATCCCCCCCACCCCACCAGCATGCCAACTCATACCCCCACCCTCACCCCCATCACACCTACTCCTTGCAAATGTCTCACCATCACAACCCACCCATCCCAACCCCAAGCCCTGCATGCGACCACAAAGCATGGACACCCATCACCAAAGCATGCCCGCTGCACATCCCCATCCCCCCCCCAAACCACCGTCACAAAAGCCCCCACACAGGAATGCCAGCACTGGGGTACACGGGCACCCACCCATTGCACGCTATGGCACACACAGATGCAATAACCATCCATTTATACCCCTGCAGGACCCGAACGCCATGTCACCGCGCAGGAGGGTCCACAAATGTCCACTCCACCCCCAGAAGAGGCCCACAGTGATGACAGCACCTCTGTCGACCTGGATCTAGATGACCAGCCCGGCCCATCGGGGACCTCGGGACAGTCGGTTCCCCTCAGACAGCCACAGCAGACCTTCCCCCCCTCTGGGAACACCAGCACAGCACCCACCCAGCGGGCCCATACCTCTGCCCCCAGGACACGTCAAGCAGCGGTGTGTCCACCACTACAGGGCACCCAGGTTAACCCACCACCCCAACAACAACAGGGACCTGGGGGCAGTGGTAGTGGGCACACGGTCGAGGGGACAGAGGCCCAGGGAAACAGGGGAACTGGGAGGGCTGCTGTGCGACAGGGGTGGGACAGGCCTAGAGGGAACCCACTCTCCACGAGGCCCTCTCCTCCATCATGGGAGCCTACCATCATTCCCAGGAGACGATGACAACGGTCCTGGCCAGGTTTCAGGAGATCCAGCTCCTGCAGGAGGAACAGTATTTGGGGTTCAGGGAGGAACTAAGAACCATCAGTACCGCCCTGGGCACCATTGTAGGGGCTCTGAATCAGGTAGTCACCACATTGCGGGACACTGTGGCACCACAAAGGGCCCCTGACACTAGCATGGACCAAGAACTGCCTACCACCTCCGCCGGCGCTAGTGGACAGGAGGCCCCGCCACAGGACCAACAGGCCACCAGCACCCCACCCCCTGCAGAAGGAGAACCACCCGCAAGCGGGCCCTGAGATCCAGGAAGAAGACAGAGTAAGATGCCAAGACCCCCGCCAGCAAAGGATACCTCCCTGATTGTCATCCCACTGACCCACATTGTCACCCTGTCCATCCTTAAACTGCCCCTGCTCCACTTCCCACAGCCATTTGGACAATGCACCTGTGATAATACTAGTCTGGACTCTGCCATGGACAATCCTCCACCATCACCCCTCACCGATTTGCAACCACCCACCAATATAGAGCACAGAAATAAACACAGTTATTGCACAAAACATTCTGGAATCTGGCTGTGATTTAGTACAAATGTATTAGAGATTACTGTGCCAAAATGCATATTTACATTGTAATGCCAACATACCACTGTCACACAGCTGTAGTCCATGAGGAAACAAAGCAGATGTCACGCAGTGGGGCCCACATCTCTGAAATCGGAAGGGAAAGTCACAACTCAGTTACCATACACTGGGGGAAAAGGACAGACAGTAGAGACGTACTAGTGGTTAAGTATATGTAATATGCCGGTGTGGATTCTTACCTGTGTGTCACTGAAAATACTGCTGTATTACTGTGTTCCTGTTGTCTATGTCGTCCTCTTCGGCTTCCTCGTCTTCACTCTCCACAGGCTCCACAGCTGCTACAATACCACCATCTGGACCATCCTCCTGCAGAAAAGGCACCTGGCGTCGCAAAGCCAGGTTGTGAAGCATACAGCAGGCCACGATGATCTGGCACACCTTTTTTGGTGAGTAGTAGAGAGAACCACCTGTCATATGGAGGCACCGGAACCTGGCCTTCAGGAGGCCGAAGGTCCGCTCGATCACCCTCCTAGTTCCCCCATGGGCCTCATTGTACCGTTCCTCTGCCCTTGTCCTGGGATTCCTCACTGGGGTCAGTAGCCATGACAGGTTGGGGTAACCAGAGTCACCAATTAGCCACACACGTTGCCTCTGGAGTTGACCCATCACGTAAGGGATGCTGCTATTCCGCATGATGTACGCGTCATGCACTGAGCCAGGGAACTTGGCATTCACATGGGAGATGTACTGGTCTGCCAAACACACCATTTGTACATTCATCGAATGATAACTCTTCCTGTTTCTGTACACCTGTTCACTCCTGCTGGGGAGTACCAAAGCCACATGTGTCCCATCAATGGCACCTATGATGTTGGGGATATGTCCAAGGGCATAGAAGTCACCTTTCACTGTAGGCAAATCCCCCACCTCAGGGAAAACGATGTAGCTGCGCATGTGTTTCAGCAGGGCAGACAACACTCTGGACAACACCTTGGAAAACATAGGTTGAGACATCCCTGATGATATGGCCACTGTTGTTTGAAATGACCCACTTGCTAAGAAATGTAGCACTGACAGCACCTGCACTAGAGGGGGGATCCCTGTGGGTTGGCGGATTGGTGACATCAGGTCTGGCTCCAGCTGGGCACACAGTTCATGGATAGTGGCTCGGTGAAGCCTGTATGTCAGTATGACATGTCTTTCCTCCATTGTCGACAGGTCCACCAGCGGTCTGTACACGGGAAGATTCCTCCATCTCCTCGCATGTCCCAGCGGACGGTGCCTATGAAGGACAACAGCGAGCACAGAGTCAATCAACCCACAGGTACGTAACCACAGCTTGCACATAACACGATTCCCAATGCATTGAATGGCTTGTATGAGTGTTGATGCAAGGCCTAGGTATGTGTGACGCAGTAGAAAGAAAGCCATGTGGGCCCCTGAAATGGCGGCTGCCTGACCTGTGAAGTGCGACAATGGGATGTGAGGTAAATGCGCTGGCGTGGCACACCGTGGCGGTAGGCGGTCGAAGACTGCGGCACTAAGCACCATTGGTTAACATTGAACCCTATGGGTCTCAGGAGCCAATGAAGATGTGCGCCGGCGGTCGCGGTACGCACCCCCGCGGTACGCACCGCCGCGGGCGTGACCGCCATTTTCTATCAGCTTCATCACTCGATACCTGATCTTCGACAGGACAGGACCTACACTGCAAGTGCTGCTGTGACCTCGGTCTGGAAGAGACAATGGCTCATGCGACTGGGGAAAGGGCCCCTGCCTTCACTGCTCAGGAATTGGAGAAACTTGTGGATGGGGTCCTCCCCCAGTATGCGCTACTCTACGGTCCTCCAGACCAACAGGTAAGTACACTGGGACCATGCTTTGTGGGCAATGCCTGTGTTGAGTGGGGTGGATGAATGATGGTGGGGAGGGAAGCGATTGAGGCATGCATCAAATGACAGTGAGAGCATGTGCCACATGGCAAGGGTAGGGATGGGGGGCCACTCACATTGAGCATGCAGATGGTGATGACTATTTTTCCCCCCCTGTACATTTCACATAGGTCAGCGCCCACCAGAAGATCGATATTTGGCGTGCCATCGCCAAGGACGTCCGGACCCTGGGGGTCCACCAGAGACGGGGCACCCACTGCCGGAAGAGATGGGAGGACATCCGACGCTGGAGCAGGAAGACGGGGGAGGCTCAGCTGGGGATGGCCTCCCAACGTGGGAGGGGTGCCAGTCGGACTTTGACCCCCCTGATGTCCCGGATCCTGGCGGTGGCCTACCCCGATTTGGATGGGCACGTGAGGACATCACAGCAGACAGAAGGGGGTGACTACACTCTCATTCTGTTGACTTTGCGTGCAGTGGAGGTGTCTGGGTGGGGGAGGAGGGCTGTGGATATCCCTAGGCCAGGGCGATTTCTGTTGGCTAGGCCCCTCCGTAAGGCATGGCCCTGTGCCCCCGCTCCCCACCTCTGTAGGGTGCCAAGTACAGCTAATCAAGGCCCTGTGTCATCTATGTGTGCAGATGTCGTCCATAGGCTTGCAGGCCATGTTCCACGGATTGAGTAGTCGACCCCAAGTGCGCGGCGTAGTGCAGGGGGCTTCTGTGTCTGTCCTGTCCGCCAACGGTGTCGCCAATGCATGCACTCAACATGTCTTTATTTCCCCCCCCCCCTTTTTTGTGGTCTTCCTGTTCATGTGTGCATTAGCATCATCAGGCGGAGGAGAAGTGGCATCGGAGCACGAGGGAGCTGCATCCCGCATGGCCATGGAGGGCCATGCAACGGACTCCGAATTCACCAGTGGGACGGAGGGTGAGGGGAGCTCCACAGCGGGGACACGGGCAGACATCAGCAACACGGACTCGTCCTCTGAAGGGAGCTCCCTTGTGGTGGCGGCAACATCTGTGCCCCCTGCAACAACAGGTACAGCCGCCACCCACCGCACCAGCACCGCCCTCCCAGCAGCCCCTCAGCGTTTGCCCCGTGCCCGCTCACCCAGGAAGGTGGGCATCTCCTTCGCCCCAGGCACCTCAGGCCCTGCCCCAGTCACCCCTGCTGCCCTCAGTGAGGAGGTCATTGACCTCATGAGGACGCTCACTGTTGGGCAGTCTACCATTTTGAATGCCATCCAGGGTGTAGAAAGAGAGGTGCACCAGAGTAATGCATACCTGGAGGGCATTCATTCTGATCAGGCTGCCCTACAGCGATCGTTCAACACTCTGGCCTCAGCACTGATGGCAGCCAGCCTCCCCCCTCCAACTTCCTCCACCCAGAACCTATCACCTGTACCTCTGCCTATCCCTGACACACCATCAGACCAGCCTGCACACACCTCAACACCCAAGGGAAGCTCAGGCAGACATAAGCACCACACATCACACAGGCATTCACACAAGCAACATCCACATACAGACATACCAACACCCACTGCCTCCACTGTGTCCCCCTCCTCCTCGTCTCCCTCCTCCCTCCCTGTCACGTCTCCACTCACACCTGCATGCACAACATCTTCAGCCACTACATCCATCACCAGCACACACACCAGAACCCCCCGCACACGTGCAGTCACCACCCCCACTACCATTTACACGTCCCCTGTGTCCTCTCCCAGTGTGTCTGTGACCCCCTCTTCCAAGATACACAAACGCAGGCAGCCACCCGCCCAATAGCCATCCACATCACGACAGCCTCCAGCCCAACCACCTGCACCCAAAGACACCAGACTTCATACTCCTACAACCACAACCTCTTCCTCCACTCCCATACCCACTACACCTACCCGTCCCACTTCTCCTAAGAAGCTTTTCCTGTCCAAACTCAACCTCTTTCCACCAACTCCCCCACCCCATCCATGTCATAGGACTATAGTCAGCACCTCAGCCACGACAAAACCGGGCCCTGTCATGACAGTCTGCCATGGACTGTGGAGTCCCCCACCCTCCAGGGAAGCAAGTTCAGTACGGAGCCAAGGCATGGGCAGCCCACCCCCGGAGAAACATCCAAAGATAGGCAGTGGCCGGCGCGAGAGGGTGAAAACAGCAGGGACAAAAACCCCTACCATGGCTCCGGCAGCAAGTGTGGAGACAGCTGGCACACCGCCCAAGGTGGGGAAGGGACACAGGCGATCAGGGAAGGCTGGGAAGGGCAGCACGCCCGACAACACCGCCATCAGCCCAGCTGGCCAGGAGGGCCCCGCCAGCCCCATCCCAGGTGGGCAGGAGGGCCCCGCCAGCCCCATCCCAGGTGGGCAGGAGGCCACCAACAGGCCCGGCACTGCAGCCCAGGAGGGCCCGCCAGCCACAGGACAGATGGGCAGGAAGGCTCCGCCAGCCACAGGACAGGTGGCAAATGACCTCCACGCCATGGCCAGATCCGCTGCACTGGGCACTGCCGTCTCAAGCACCGCTGAACAGGGCACCCCCGTCTCAAGCACCGCTGAACTGGGCACCGCCGTCTCAAGCACCGCTGAACTGGGCACCGCCGTCTCAAGCACCGCTGAACTGGGCCCTTCATCTCAAGCACCGCTGAACAGGGCACCGCCGTCTCAAGCACCGGTGAACTGGGCCCTTCATCTCAAGCACCGCTGAACAGGGCACCGCCGTCTCAAGCACCGCTGAACTGGGCACCGCCATCTCAAGCACCGCTGAACTGGGCCCTTCATCTCAAGCACCGCTGAACAGGGCCCTTCATCTCAAGCACCGCTGAACTGGGCCCTTCATCTCAAGCACCGCTGAACAGGGCACCGCCTTCTCAAGCACCGCTGAACTGGGAACCGCCGTCTCAAGCACCGCTGAACTGGGCCCTTCATCTCAAGCACCGCTGAACATGGCACCGCCGTCTCAAGCACCGCTGAACTGAGCCCTTCATCTCAAGCACCGCTGCCCGATGAGCGGCAGGGGCTGGCCCGCATCTGTGTTGGGCAGGGCTGCACGAAGCACTCTGGGCACAAAGCCCCCTCCAGAACCAGTGGAGACTGTTATCCACTTGTGAGACTGTGGCTTTGCACTCCCCAGGATGGTCCAGTGGGCAAACCACCCACTGCAGAGACTTGTGAGACTGTGGCTTTGCACTCCCCAGGATTGAACAGTGGCCATGGAGGCCCCTCGTGGATCTGGCGTCGTTCACTCATCTGGCTGAGGTGCCCCCCCTTCCCTTCCCCCTGAGGTGCCTTTAGTTTTGCTATCTGATGCCCCTGCAGTGTTCTCTCCGTTGGAGTCAGGTATCTTGTGTGGGCTTTGCCCATGTGATTTGGGCCCAGTGGTCCACGGACAATGCATGCTACAATGCTCGGACTTGTACATTTATGTATATAAGATTTTTTGATGTGTAGATATATTTTTAAGCCAGTTATACAATATATTCCAATGTTTAGAATCATTTCCTTTTGTATTTGCATTCTTCCGGGGGGTTTGTGGGGTGTCACTCTGATGTGTTGCTATGCATTGATGTGTGTGTTGTAGTGGGTGAGGGTGAGGGTGGGTGTGTCGCGTATGTGTGCACCCGTAATATGTTCTTCTCCCCCCTCCCCTGTGTAGTAGGTGCTGTACTCAACGTTGTCTTCTGCGCCGGCGTTCGTGCTCCTGGTAGAGGAGTAGGAACACTATCGCTGGGATTATGTGGAGTTTGGGTTCCATGCTGTCCTGATTCCTCGTGGGCTGTATGGAGGTGAGCGTTTTCCCTTCGAAATGGCTGTTTCCGCCGTGTTTTTATCGGCGGGGCTACCGCCCCGGAAAAGGTGGCAGATTGGTAGCTTGTGATACAGTGGGCGGTACATTGTCTCCCGCCAGTCTGTTGGCGGTGACCGCCGCGCTGTTTGTTTGTGCCGCCGTGGCGGGCGGTGTGGTAATGTGGCGGTCTCTGCTGGCGGTTTCCACCAGGGTCGGAATTCCATTTTTTACCCCGCCAGCCTGTTTGCGGTTTGGCCGCAGGTTTAACACCGACCGCCAGGGTTGGAATGACCCCCTAAGTCTCTGTATATAACAAGAGCGCTCCTTTTTCTTACCTTAAGGTTGCATAAGAGTCGGAGACACCGATTATCAAACGCAAGGAGCAGTAAGAAGCGGAACGGGCGCATTAAGCGTCACGCTCGCAATGAACGAGCCTTTATAGGCTGGGTAGTTCCTAGCGTCGTTCGGTTTACAGTAAAAACAAACAACGGACTACCATAACTTAGGACAGGAAGTGCCATCTTAAAGTGTGGAGGAAAAAGGGGGAAGAAGACAGCAGCCATTTTTAAACGATATAGTAGATCATTGGGACATGGATTGGGCCATCTTTATGGGCACAGGATATATATACACAATTGCTAAGTCATGTTAATTATCAGGTACAACACCTGAATTAAATAAAAAGTGAAGAATATAAGAGCAAAGTTAAGAAAAAAGAAAAAAAGGAAAGAAAGGAGAGAAATACAAGAGTCAGTTTCAAAATAGAGAAAAAATAAATCTAAATGAGAGCTTATAAACGACTAAGGTGTGAAAAAACAGGAAGAGAAAGAGAAGAGTAAAAGAGGGAAGCAGGAAAAGTGGAAAAGATGGGAAAGATTACATCAAAACAGTATTTAAGCATACGTAATCTCAGGGGAACATACATCTGGTAAAATTTTAACAAAGAATATTGTACATGGTAATTTCAAAAACTGGAAATAAGACAAAGTGAAACAAAATGAAACAAAAAGAAACAAAAAGACCCTTTTCTACAGTAGCCAGAAGTGCCATTCATGATCTTTGTTGAGACCCTTGTTGACTGTATCATATTTGATAATAAGACGGCTTTCTTCTTGACATATTCGCAGTGACATATTACCACCTCGCGGAGAGGGTGAGATACGTTGTAGACCACTGAAGGTAAAAGTACATTGTTGTGAATGACAGTTTTTAAAATGTTCAACCAGTGGTGCTTGAGTGTCAGATTTTTGTATGTTCCGAAAATGTTCCTGGATTCTGATTTTTAGTGGGCGAATCGTACTGCCAATATAGGTTAAATTACAAGTGCACCAAATGGCATAGATACCATAAGTACTGGCACAGTTAATAAAATCAGAAATCCGATGCGTACAATTGTTGATGTTAACCGATGTAGATTTGGAAAGACCCAATTTACATACAGAGCATTTGCTACAGATAAAAAAGCCTTTTGGTTTTGGCGGTAAGAAAGTAGTAGAAGGCCTTTGTTGGAGAAATGAGGGTCAAAGTTTATTGCGAAGATTAGGTGCCCTCCTGGAGCCTATTTGGGGGTGGTTAGTGATATATTGATTAATAGAAGAATTGTTCAAAAGTAAGAACCAGAATTTTCTAAGTGATTTGCGAATGTAGTTATGACCATTATGAATGGTGGTAATGAACCGAACCGATGTGTTCTTATTGGGTTTTTTGGGTGTATTCAGCAGTAGATTCCGGTCCATATTTCTCACTTCATCTCTGATAGTATCTAGAGAGGCCTTATTGTACCCCCTGGATATGAGTCTCTTGGTCATTTCAAAGGACGTATTATCAACGTCATAGTCAGAGGCTCTATCTTTAACTCCCAAGGACTCTGTATCTCACTCTAATAGATTACTAAAAAAAAAAAAAAAAAAAAAAAACTATTCTTTCCCATGTTTGGGCTTAAGATTCTTCCAACTTTTGGAACTCCACATCGGTAACACCTTTCACACAGAATTTTGCTTTCTTGTTCACGTTTCGGTGGTTCTTGAAGGCTTTTCGATAATTTTCCTTCGCTTCATCTTGATCAACAGTATCAACGAGTCTTGATTTTTCTTTTTTCTTTCAGCCTTGAGAAAGCCCTGGCTTATAATGCCAGAGGGGGCGAAACACGTGTTGGCTGTTTCCTTTTTCTCGTGTCGGTACTTTGGATGTTGCCTTCGCTAAAGGAAATGAAGTGACTTTCTTTGAACTTTTGGAAGAAAAATGTTTGAATAGCAATGCAATAAACTTTGAATTTGATAACCCCAAGAATTCGTTGAGTGGGACTTTGCCTTTTTCCTGCAGTGCATACTCTATTTTACAGGACGTTGGGTCCCTGTCCTCTGGTCAAGTCCCCCATTTCATGAATAAGGCACTTAAACAGGAGAATAGTAATTTGGACCCTCTCCAATCCTGGAGTTTTGCTCTTCAGTTAAATGAACAGCAATAGTGAAGTCGGAATAGATAGACACTTTAGCGCCTTCGTAGTTAAGACCTTTGAGTTCACAGGCCCCTGTAGTTGAGAACTCATGCTATAATGGGCCTAGGTGTCGCTCTAGGGGAAAGTCGTGACCCTAAGGACCGATGAGCTTGTTCAATCAGAAACATGGGCAATAGTTTGCCAGCTCCAGTGTTGTGAGGAGTTTTTTCCACAAACAATCCCATCTACGCAATATTAGTGGATTCTAGGATGCCAAGAATGAGCAAGTTGTAGTGATGTGAACATGCCTTTTAGTATGTGTAGCATCAATGAGTTTTTCACGTTGTTATAGGGTCTTGGAATGTGTAATGGAGTCATTGTTCAGGTGTGATATATGTTGTTCTGTATCATCCATGCACTCAGCAACTCTGCCCATGCAGTACTACAGTAGGCCCACATGGGAAGTGAGTGTATCTATTTTTTTTATCAATGGTCTGCAGGATGCCTTGCATGTTTAGAAGCAGTGTACGTGTACTGAGAGAGTTAGCAGAAACAGTACCCTCAGTGTCCAGCAGGGCAGTGGGCTCACCATCTGTGGGTTTTGTTTCTGGCTGCTTCTTTAGTCTTTTTTTGCCAGGTTCTGTTTATTAAAGGTTTATCACACATCGCTCATAACGAATCGTGACTTATCTATACAACCATGCCTTATACATTCAATCAACTATTCTTCAGTTACAAGGTAAACTGTCAACATTAATGATAACTGGGTAACTCCCCCACCCGTCCTCAACTGGTACAGGTTTAAAGTCGGCTCATACATACCTTTTATAGATCATTGATGAATGGTTGTCATTTCTCTGCCGAGATACTGCCCCTATTATCACTTCCCATTCAGGCTGCGAAAGCATTATTAGAATACTCTCTCTTTCCTCGAGCTGTCAATGCCCCTCGCATCTATAGTTGTATGGCTGGGCGCTTCTGATCTTGCACTGCTCATGTGCTGCTCTGGAGTATTCCACATGTTCATATTTTATGTGGTCACTGTGCTCTCCACCTGGCTTGACTCATGTTCTAGCATCCTGTCTATCAGTGCTGCCGATTCTTTCAGGTCGTCTCCCAGTTGGTCATCTCGTCGGGAGTTTTTCATATGTATTTACCCCGCCTTAGTCCATTCTAAGACTTCACTACGCCGTAGTCTTGTGGACAGTATTTGTGTCCCCAGCCCCCCATGGCCTCTCTTCGTTTTGCCAGAGTCAACACCAGCTGCAAAAATTTCCAGCACATCTTTCCTCCCTTATGTTGTGTAGGTATACCCAACAAACATGTCTGCGGTAATGTCTCGAATATGAGTGCTGTCACTTCTCTCACCTTCTGCGCCAGTACCGCTGCACCACTGGACAGTCCTAGGCCATATGCAGCAGCAGTAACAAGGCCCCGTCTAAGCTCCATCTGGGGCACAATGCCCCTCTGTGTGGGTACATCTTGCAGAGTTTGATCGGTGTTAGATATGTGCGGTGAAAGAAATGAAAATGTGCCAATTTACATCTTGCATTACAAGACACTCGCCTTACCAATTCACATGACATATTCCACCCCGCATCAGCAATTTGTGTAGCTAAGTCCTCATCCCACGCCCTCCTAGCCACTGATGTTGTCGGCTTTCTGTCCGCTTGTAGCACCCTATATGTCTGCGTGACCATACGTCTAGTCGTGCCAGCCGTCAGCATCAGCTGCAGCGTTGTGGTGACTCCTGGGGCACTAGGGAAGTCCAAACAAATTCCGCTTGCTGTATCTCTCAGTTTAGCATATTGTGGTAATGGTCCTCCTCCCAGATTGATTTTCTGCCTCGCCTCCGTAAATGTCAGAAATATATCTCCTGGGTACAGGACCCCCAGTGTTAGGCAGCCCCCCTCTCTCCATCTTACCATGGACATGATCTTATCCGGGCAAGAGAACGGGATCATTGTCCAGATGTCCAGCTCTCTGGCAAACCGTGGCCTTTTAAACACTCTTGTGATCGCTCGCTCCCATATCTCCAAGGCCTGCCGTATGAAATATAGGGTGTCTGGGGGTGCCCTTTTACCGCACATAAGTAGTTCTTTCAACGTGTGAGTACCGTGTGTGCCCCTGAAGAGTCTTTCCTCTACGCTATCGTACTCAGTTAGCCACTGTTGGACATATTGCAACCTGGTTGTAAAATAATACAGCTCCAGGTCCGGAAGACCTAGTACCCCACTGGGAATTTCTCTCTTGAGTTGGTTTAGTGCTACCCGGCTCCTTTTTCCTACCCAGACCGGGGATGTCAGTAGGCTGTCCAGTGTGCAAAACAGTTCACATGGCAGCGTGTACCTCACATTTTGAAGGGTGTAAAGACACCTGGAGAGGGACACTATCTTTGCCACCGCTACCCATCCCAGAGTGGACAGAGGCAGCATGTTCCCAAACTGAACAGGCCTGGTAAGCCCTGTCAGAAGTGGTCCAATGCAGCAACATCTTAGATCCTTTGGGCCATGCCCTACCACAATACCAAGGTATTGGAATGTTGTTCTCTCTCACCGCAGCCCCAATGGGGGGAGTTCCCCCTCCTGCATCTCCCTCAGCGCCCCAGCGGGTTCAACAGCAATTTTCCTTCTGTTAATTCAACGGCCTGCCACCTCCCCAAACCTGTCCAGATGTTGTAACAGCTTTGGGACCAAGTCCTGCGGGTGTTGTAGATAAACCAGCGTCAGCTTACAATGAAATGAGGTGTGTGGTTTATCCCACTCTTATTCCCGCTGTCCTCATATGCCTCTGAAGCTGCGCCTTGAGCAGCTCAATGGCCAAGGCAAATAATAGGGGCAAGAGCGGGTATCCCTGCCTTGTGCCTCGCCATACTTTCCACTTCTCTGCTACTGTCCCCTCACTACTTACCCTTGCCTGAGGCAATGTGTAAAGGACCTTCACCCATCGTCTGAAGTTCAGGCAAAACCCCATGCGCAACAGCACCATATGCAGACAGCTCCATTCCACTGTGGCAAATGTTTTGGTAATATCTATCGATGCTAGCTCCTGATCGCTACCCTGCACTGAGTGCATAACATGTGCCAGTCGTCACAGGTTATCAGCTGTACTCAGCATTGGCATAAAGCCACACTGATCCTCGTGGACCAGTGTTCCCACCACTGTGGTTAGTCTATCTGCCAGGATTTTGCATGGGACTTTCATGTCTACATTGAGCATGGTGAGGGGCAAATATGCCAAAGACTCCCTTTCATCCCACCCTGGCTTGGTGACCATGCATAATGCACCCTCCCTTAGAGTCTGAGGTAGTAATCTACGCTCCTTAGTTTCCCTGTACACCTCGACAAGGGGGGCCACCAATTGTGTTGTGAATGTCTGATAGAATTCCATAGGGAATCCTTCACTCCCTGGTGTCTTACCCATGTGGAGCTTCTTTATGGCCCCCTTCACTTCCTCAAGCATGATTTCATCTCTAACTCATCTTTCGCAAGCAGTGGGAGTTCAGGCAGCCCTGCGCCCTCAAGTTATGCAGTCACCAGTGGAACTTTGGCCCCCTCGCCCTCCCTGTGTATACCATCTCCAAATGTGTCCGCAGTGCGGCGCTGATACATTTTTGTGTGGTAGCATCTGTTTCATCAGGAAGGCGCAGCACCATTATAGGGACTTTCTCTTTTTCCTGTTTGAGCAGCCATGTCAGAATTTTAGCTGGTTTATCGCCCTCCCTATGGAACCGCCGTCTGTAGTCTTGTTTAGTGAATTTCCCCAGTCAGTCCCATGTGTCAGTCTTGTTTAGTGAATTTCCCCAGTCAGTCCCATGTGTCCTCTAATGCCGTCTAAATGTCTACCACTTGGCCCTCCCTGTCCTGTTCTCCTACTCCCCTTCTCTGTGCCTCAGCTAGTTTACTTTCCAAATATTCAAGATTCGTCTGCAGTCGCTTACGTACTCTGTAGATATACATTCCACCCTGAGGACAGCTTTCAGTTCCTCCCATTCCGTGCTCATAGTGGTTGCTGTGCCCCAGTTTTTGTCCAGATAGTTCATAATCCTTTCACTCAGTGTTTGGCAGAACAGTGTATCTGTCAATGCCTCTATGGGCACACACCAGTATCTCCCTCCAATAGTCACCCCTGTCTATCCCACTCCAGCATTAATGGAGAGTGGTCTGAGAGATGTCTACCAATGTAGCACTTTCTGTTTTTCTGTCCTCAGGGTTGCCATACCCAAGGCTCTATCTAGCCTACTATAAGTGTTATGTGTAGCAGAGTACCAGGAAAATTCCTTGTGTTGAGGATGTCTTGTGCTCCATATGTCCTCACATTCCAGGTTAACCATAGTGTCCGCCAAGGAACACACCTTTCTGGGTTTGCTTGTGGGTCCCGGGGACTGTTTGTCCATGTTTGCATATATCACGCTATTGAAGTCTCCCACCCATAACAATCTGTCCATCATATTGTCTGTCATCAGTGTCTGTAGCTTGGGGAAGAAGGCCCAATCGTCTATGTTGGTAGCATACATGTTCAGAATGGTTATGTCTGTGCCATCCAATGTCCTCTGTAGCAGCAAGTATCTACCCAGCGTATCATCTTCCATGTAAATCATCTAACAGGGAATTCCCGGTCTCACCCATACCACCACCCCTCCTGCATACGAGGAGAAGGTAGACGTATATAGTTGTCCCATCTATTTGTTCCTTATCCTTTCGGTTTCACTGTCCACGAGGTGTGTCTCCTGGAGGCACACAATACCCACCCCGTGTGTCGCATGTATGAGTGTATCCCATATCATTTCACAGGGTTGCCCAGGCCCCTGACATTCAATGTCACAATCCTGTAGTTTTGTACCATAGTGTGAATGAAAGTGTTTTGATCTTCCTTTCATGGGCATCTGACCCACCCAGGCCAGCTTGTTGTTCTATCTCCCATTGCCATCTCGCCATGCTTTTTGTAGCAGCAAAATGTAATCTGTACCAAACAGAAAGTATACAATAAACAATTACAAATAACCAATCCCTTTCCCTCTCACCCTGGGCAATCATGTAATAACCACAACTATAACTGTCAGTGTTGCCCACCATTCTGGATAGAATGTATATCCAAGTTATCCCACCCTCACCGACTAAATGGTGTGACTATGTCCTGTCTGTTACCCTGTTCTAGTTCCCACAACGTGTAGAGGCAAGTGGTGCAGATGCTCCCCCCAACCCGGCAGGTGCAGTGTGTAGGGTCACACCAGTTTTTGCCTCAGATGCCCTAACCTAGCCCTTAATACTGCAGCACAGACTTGGCTCTTTCAGAATGTCATCCATGTGGCATGAGTTCTCAGCGTGGTCTTCTGTGCCACTCTTCATTAATTTACCTAAGTATTTCTCTGATCATCTTTGCCCTTTATCTTACAGATGGGGGACCCCCTTCCCTTGTTCATTACAGTTACCATAGTCCTCTGGAGCATCAGTGTGCTCCCAGGAGTTCAGCGATCGATTTCTCGAGCTGTGGGGTCTGAGGTCAGAGATACCGCTCCCTCATCTTCTCCTTCCTCTCCCTTTGCGTGGCTATCTTGTGCCGATGTCTCACCTTCTTCCTCAATTCACACCTCTGCAAGCGTTCCATCGTCCCGCACCTTGATCCTTGATGTCTCTGTAGTTATCGCCGCTGAGTCTCTTGAGGATAGACTCCAATTAGTTGTTTTCTTACGTCCACCTCCCTGCTCCAATCTGCCGCAAGGCGTGCCCGAGACCCCCAGGGTATTTTGTCCCAGCGTTCCAGTCATGCCCATACTTCCTCTGGCGTGTCAAAAATTGGTTTTTCCTTGTGCCACCACCCTGAGTCTCGCTGGGAAAAGTAGCATGTACGTGCGTTCCAGTGACCTGAGGTTTTGTTTCACTTCTACATACAACTTTTCTCTGGGCTTGTACTTTGCATGTGGTATCAGGGTAGATGGTTTTGACGTGTGTTAGAAATGGGGTCTTTCATTGGCAGTCAGACTGCCCCCTGTCCAAGCAAGGACCCTCACTCTAGTCAGGGTAAAGGAGAAACACCCCGCTCATCCCCTTGGTAGCTTGTCATGAGCAGAAACGCTTAAGCCAGAGACAATGTGTAAAGTATTTGTACCAACACACACAGTAATACACTAAAACACTACAAAATGACTCAACACCAGATTAGAACAACCGTCAATATTTATCTGAGCAAAACAAGACCAAAACGACAATGATCCAACATACACAAGTAAAGTTATGAATTTTCAAAGATTAAACACAAAAATAGCGCTTAGAAGCACAAATGCTTCAATGAGGTGATAATATGGCATCATAACAGTCTCGTTCCCAACAATGGAGTCGTATGGACCCCAGGTACAGTACCTTGTGAAAATGAGGAAATAAGCCAGTTCACGGAGTCAGGGATCGCGGCGTCGCTGGATCCGAGGCGGCGTTGTTTCCGATGCTGCAGAGGCATCACGAAGAGGCGTTGAATCCTTGTTGTAGAGCGGTGGAGCTGAGGCAGCGTCAATATAAAATGTTGGATCCGCACATTTCTGGCAGAGTCGATATCCGGCAGTCACGATGTGGTGCAGCAACTTCCACGGAGTTGCTGACTTCAGCGAGGCTGCAGCGCGGCAGGCCTGCGGGTTTGTGGCAATCCAGTGAGGACCACGGCTTTGGTTGCAGGCAGTGTCACAGGATTCGACAGCGGCGTCAGTCCAGAGTCATCTGAAGTCAGTTTCCATGGATCTTCTTGATTTTGCACCAGCTTCTCCTTTCAAGGGCCCAGGGACTGAGTTAGGCACCACTTGGCAGAGCAGGATTCTCAGCAGAGAGTCCAGGTGCTGGCAGAGGAAGTCTTTGATGGCCCTAAGATTTCAGAACAGGGGGCAAGCTCAGTCCAAGCCCTTGGAGATTCTTCTCAAGCAGAAATATGACACAAAATCCAGTGTTTGTCCCCTTTCACAGGCAGAAGCAGCAACTGCCGGATAGCCCATCAAAGCACAGTCAAAGACAGGAGCAGCACTTCTCCCCAACTCTTCTCCTTAGCAGAGGTTCCTTGTGGTTCCAGAAGCAAATCTTGAAGAAATCTAAAGTCTGGGGTTTTGGGTCCAATACTTATACCCCTTTCGGCCTTTGAAGTTGCCCAACTTCAAAGAAAAGTCTCTGTTGTTTACAAGATCCTGCCTTGCCCAGGCCAGGCCCCAGACACACTCCAGGGAGAAAGAGGCTACATTGTATGAGGGCAGGCACAGCCCATTCAGGTGTAAGTGAACATTCCTCCCTCCACTCAAGCCAGACAGCTCATTAGGATATGCAGGCTACACCCCAGAGGAGATTCACAAACAGCCCAACTGTCAGTCTGACCCAGACAGGGAATCCACAAAGAGGAAGAGTCACAGAATGGTTAAAGCAAGAAAATGCCTACCTTCTAAAAGTGACATTTTCAAACAATCTAAAAACCAACTTCACTAAAAGATGTATTTTTAAATTGTGAGTTCAGAGATCCTAAACTCCAAACCTCTAGCTGCTCTCAAAGGGAAACTGACCTTTAAGAATATTTAAAGGCAGCCCCCATGTTAACCTATGAGACAGATAGGCCTTGCAACAGTGAAAACCGAATTTGGCACTATTGCACTGTTAGGACATACAAAACACACCAGTACATGTCCCACCTTTAACATACACTGCACCCTACCCATGGGGCTACCTAGAGCCTACCTTAGGGGTGCCTTACATGTATAAAAGTGAAGGTTTGTGCCTGGCAAGTGGGTACACTTGCCAAGTTGAATTGACAGTTTAAAACTGCCTACACAGACACTGCAGTGGCAGGTCTGAGCCATGTTTACTACTCATGTGGGTGGCACAATCAGTGCTGCAGGCCAGCTAGTAGCATTTGAGTTACAGGCCTTAGGCACCTCTAGTGTACTTTATTGGGGACTTACTAGTAAATCAAATATGCCAATCATGGAAAAGCATACAATTTCACTAAGGTGGAAGAATCTGGATCGACCATCAGCATTGGCGTGTTCTGTTCCAGGGCGATGTTCCACCATAAAGTGCATCCCTTGTACGGAAATGGACCACCTTAACTGTTTTGGATTCTCACCCCCCCATCTTCATTAACCATCTGAAGGGCCTGTGGTCAGTTTGAATCCAGAAGTGAGTCCCAAACAAGTAGGGTTTTAGCTTCTTCAGCTCCCGACCACCGCAAAAGCTTCATGCTCCACTCCACTCTACCTACATTCCCTGGGAAGTAACCTTCTACTGATGAAGGCTACAGGTTGATCTAGGCACTCTTTATTTAGCTGTGACAACACTGCTCCTACCCCATGCTCTGAAGCATCAGTCTGCATGACAAATTCTTGAGAAAAAGGTGCCTTCAGCATGGGTGCCGTGCACATGGCTGCCTTCAGGGCATATAAAGCTGTCTGGCAAGATTCAGTCCAGATCACTTTCTTTGGTTGCTTTTTTAAAGTTAACTCTGTTAAGGGAGCAACAATTATGCCATACCACTTAACAAACCTCCTATTGTAACCAGTGAGACCTAAAAAAGACTCTCACCTCAGTCTGGGTCTTAGGAGGCTCCCAAGCCAGAATAGTGTAAATCTCGGGTTGTAGGGGCACCATCTGGCCACTCCCTACCTGATGCCCCAGGTACACTACAGAGCCCTGCCCTATTTGGCACTTGCTAGCCTAATAGTGAGGCCTGCCTTCTGCAGGGCCTCCAACACTTTACAGAGGTGCTGCAGTGTTCCTCCCACGTGGAGCTGACCACAGCAATGACATCCAGGTAGGCTACACTGAAATCATCCAATCCAGCCAACACCTGGTTAACCATTCTCTGAAAGGTGGCAGGGGCATTTTTCATCCCTAAACTGGTAGTGACCATCTGGGGTAGAAAATGCAGAACTTCCGTTAGCCCCCTCAGTCAGAGCAATCTGCCAATATCCAGAGGTCAGATCAAACGCACTTAGATATTTGGCAGTCCCTAACCAATCAATGAGCTCATCAGCTCAGGGGATGGGTGAGAATCAGTCATAGTGATGGCATTGAGTCCCCAGTAATCCACACAGAACCTGAGTTCTGGAGTGGCACCAGGAGCAGAAGCTTTTGGGACAAAAACCACAGGACTGGCCCAAGGGCTACTGGAAAACTCAATAACCCCGAGAGCTAACATTTTGGATACCTCATCCTTTATGCTGGCCATAACCTTGTCAGTCACTCTGTAAACTTTATGTTTCACAGGAGGGCTGTCCCCAGTGTCCACATCATATGTACACAAATGAGTGACCGCTGGTATCAAGGAAAACAATGAGGCAAACTGCCCCAACACCTGGCAACCGTCCCTCTGTTGCTCTTAGGTCAGAGAGGGGGAGAGGTTCACACCCTCCACAGACATATCTTTCTCCTTAGCGGACAGGAGGTCAGGAAGAGGCTCACTCTCTTCCTCCATCCTATCATCTGTTGCTAGGAGCATTGCCACTTCAGACCTCTCAAAGTGAGGCTTAAGGCGGTTCACATGCAGGACCCTCAAAGGGTTCTTGGAGTCCGCAAGTTCACCAGATAGGTGACATCACTCTCGTGCTCCACCATCTCAAAAGGCCCAGTCCACTAATCCTGGAGAGTCCTAGGCTACACTCAGGCCATCACCTATACTTTCTGGCCAGGCTAAACCTCAACCAGAGTGGCATTCTGGTCATACAAGCTCTTCATATCTTCCAGGTGTGCTTCCAGGTTCTCTTGGGCGAACTTCCTGAAGCGGGATGTCTGGTTTCTAAAGCCCAGCATGTAACTGAATACATCCTGGGGGGCTTACCGGAGGCTTTCTCAAAGCCTTCCCTGACCAGACTCCAAGGTCCCCTGACAGGGTGGCCATACAACAACTCAAAAGGGCTAAATCCAAGACCTTTTTGTGGCACTTTCCTGTAGGTGAACAGAAGGTATGGCAAGAGGAAATCCCACTTACGCCTCAAGGGCTCTGACAGGCCCATGGTCACGCCTTTCAAGGTGCGGTTGAATCTGTCAACCAGGCCATTTCCTTGGGGATGGTAAGGAGTGGTAAAATTATAGCTTACCCCACACTTCTTCAAGAAAAGACTTCATATAGGTATGTTATGAAGTTGGTACCCCTATCGGAGACCACTTCCTTGGGGAACTCCATGCAGGTAAAAACCCCCATCAGTGCACATCCCACCTCAGGGAAGGTGACTGACCTCAAAGGAATGGCTTCTGTTTACCGGGTGGCATGGTCCACCAAGACCAGGATAAAACTGTTGTCCATGGCTGTCCTGGGATCCAGAGTCCCCACAATGTCAATACCAACCTTTTAAAAGGGGACGCTGACCACAGGAAAAGGTTGGAGGGGAGCTTTACATTTCCCCCCAGTCTTGCCACTTGCCTGACAAGTTTGGCAAGACCTACAGGGTGCATCTGAATGCCTGCGCATTTGGGGCCAGTAAAAGTGGGTTACAAGGTCTTGTCCTGCCCCAAATGTCCAGCTAAAGGCACATCATGAGCTATACCCAATAAGAAGGCTCTGAGGCCCTGGGGTACCACCAGCACACTGGCTGACCCAGGCTCCGCATCCTTATGCTCACTATATAGGTGGGCCATCCTCCCAGTAGATCAAGTGTGATCCAGACTCATTGCCAGCCTGTCACCGCAAACCCTCCAGAGTAGGGCATGTCTTCTGTGCCTCACAGAACGCTTCCCTGGTGGGTCCCCCTTCCTGCTATCACTGAGTCAGCTCAGGGACCTCTCCCACTTCAGCCACCAGTTCCCCTGAAGGCTCTGGGGCATCCCCCTCAGGTTCAGCCTCCTCCCAGACATTGGGAACTTCTGGAGTGGGTTTCCCATGCCCCTTGCCCTTCCTCCTACTAGCAGACACATTGGGCCACTCTTTACGCTCCAGGGTCTCTTGGTCACCGTGACTGGCTGTCATTGACCAGGTGGACACAAACACCCACCCAGGCAGACCCAACATCTCCAAGTGCGACCTGTGTTCCACCTCCTTCCAAGGGGAATGCTCCAGGTCATTTCCAAGCAATCTACAGTCATAGTTGGACTCACAGCTAATCTCAAGGCACCTGAGACCCCCCCCCCCATTCAAAGGGAACAACTCTGCACAGGCGCTCTATGTTATCTACTGCAACTACTTGGTGAGGTACATGGGAATCTACCTGCTCTTCAGCCACCAGGTGACTTCTCACAGTAGTCACTCTGGCTTCCATGTCTCTCGCAACCTCCACCCTCTGTCCATTGATGGTCACCCACTGCCTGTACTTCTTAGTGTTCTCAGGCACTAGGGTTCTCTGGACCATCTCACTGTCCCCTAGTGACGCAAGGGTCATCTCAGCTGGCTCCCACCCACCTGGAACCAACTCCTCCACAAGCGCTACCCTGGCCAAACACTGTGACTGAGTACCAGTGGGTGCCAGTGTCCACTTGGGACATTTGGGATCCCCTCTCACATGACCAATCTGGTCACATACATAACACTTGAGGGGACCCCCCTCTGCAGGTTTCTCTCTAGAAAACCATGGCTTTTTTTCAACTGGGGGCTGGGAATCCTTACCCTGGGAACTAGGTTGGGGCCCTTTAGAGAACTTCCCCTGTTTACCCTTACTCCCCCATTTCTTCTGAAAGGGACCCTGCCCACCCTTGGCATGGTCTCCCCCATACTTTTTAAAGACCCTGATGCTCTCCAAACGGTCCGCTTCCTGCGCAAGCTTCCTGGGGTCAGTCAGCTTGCTGTCAATCAGGTGCTGGTGCAGCTCTGGAAAACAAAGCTGTTCAAGTGTTCCCAAGCAATAAATTTGTAAAGCCCCTCATAAGTTGTTACCTTACAGCCCTTCACCCAACCATCCAGTGACCTGCAGAAAGAGTCAACACATTCTAACCATGTTTGGGATTCCTTCGACTTATAAGACCTAAACTTGTCCTTGTACTACTCGGGGGTGAGACCATACCTTGTAAGTAGGGCGTCCTACATGATAGTGTAGGTGAGTCCCTGAGGATCCCCTAAGGATGTCAAGGTGTCCCTCCCTTCTATTTTGAAGTGCCTCCACAGACCGTCCCCCCAATGTGCTTCAGAGACCATGTTCATGTGGAGAGCAGACACATACCCCTGAACCCCAAGTAGATATCATGCTCCGTCTTGTAGTCCGTAACTAGGTCTTTGAGAATGTGCATCCTCCTCTCAGGCTGCACTGTGATACTGCTACCACCATCTCTACTAGAGTGGCTCCTCTGATCTTGTTCCCGCAAATTAAGCTCACAAGCTAAGAGCATCTTATTCTCCTCAATGTCTATCCTCCTCTCTTCCATCTCTCTCTCCATCTTAAGCTTCACTAGCTCAAACAGGTGCATCCTCTCTGCCTGTCTGTCCTGCAACTCTTCAGGAGTCAGACCCTTAGAGGACACACTGCTACTCATTCTGGAGACCCTCCACAGGCAGTACAGGGCCTCTACTACACCCTCATGGCTGCTTTGCACCTCCTCACCCTCAACCTCCTCCTGTGTGTGCCCCCCATCCTCCTTGGCTGTCGCCCAGGCCATCAGTGCCTTTTGCAACTCCTCCTTCCTGGCGTAGATCCTAATGGGACAGGTCCGATCCTTTCTGAACTGTTTCAGTTGAGCAACTGTATAACTCTCCAGCTTCTTCAACTCAAAACAGCTTCAGCTGGTGCCTCTCCAGATTGAGACATGATGGCAAGTCAAAAAGTGCAAAGTTTCAAGGCAGAACAAAAGAGTTCCAAATGAGAAGTTCAAAAATGGAAGCAGATGAAGTCCAAACAGAGAAAAAGCCAAATCACAAAAACAAGTGGCATGTGGTCACGTAATGGTCTGCACTGAAAATAGTAGTGTACACTTAATCACTGTATATCAAGTACATATACAAGTCCAATCCTCACTGCTGTCACCGGTCTTTGGTTGGCAGTCAGAGCAGAGTAAAGGAGAAACAGCCCCGCTTACCCCCTTGGTAGCTTGGCACGAGCAGAAAGGCTTAACCCAGAGACAATGTGTAAACTATTTGTACCAACACACACAGTAAACAGTAAAACACTACAAAATGACTCAACACCAGGTTAGAATATAGCCAATATTTATCTGATTAAAACAAGACCAAAACGACAAAAATCCAACATACACAAGCAAAGTTATGAATTTTCAAAGATTAAACTCAACAATTGCGCCCAGAAGCACAAATGCTTCGATGAGGTGATATTACAGCATCATAATAGAGTTGTTCCCAACAATCCAGCACCAATGGTGCCGGTCACGGAGTCACAGGAACTCCCAGGTACAGTACCTTGTGAAAATGAGGAAAAACATTGGAGCACGGAGTCAGGGATCACGGCATCGCTGGATCCCAGGAGTCATTGGTTCCTGTGCTGCAGGGCGAAGGAGTGGAGGCGTCATGAAGAAGCATAGGGTCCTTCCTGCGGAGCAGTGGAGGTGAGGCAGTGTTGGTATGAAGCGTTGGATCCGTGCACTTGCAGCAAAGTCGATATCCAGCGGTCACGACATGGTGCGGCGACTTCAACGGGGTTGCGGACTTCAGCAAGGCTGCAGCGGTGTCTGGCCTGTGGGGTCATTGCACTCCAGCAAGGACCACGGCTTCGGTTGCAGGTGGCATCACGGGATTCGGCAGTGGTGTCAGTTTGGAGTTGTCCAATGTCAGTTTCCTTGGATTTTCTCGATTTTCCATGAGCTTCTCCTTTCAAGGGCCAAGGGACTGTATTAGGCACCACCTGGCAGGGCAGTAGTCTCAGCAGAGAGTCCAGGTGCTGGCAGAGGAAGTCTTTGATGGCCCTGAGACCTCAGAACAGGGGGCAAGCTCAGTCCAAGCCCTTGCAGATTCTTCTCAAGCAGGAATATACCACAAAGTCCAGTCTTTGTCCCCTTTCATAGGCAGAGGGAGTAACTGCCGGATAGCCCAACAAAGCACAGTCAAAGACAGGGGCAGCACTTCTCCTCAGTTCTTCAGCTCTTCTCCTTAACAGAGGTTCCTCGTGGTTCTAGAAGCAAGTCTTTAAGAAATCTAAAGTCTGGGGTTTTGGTTCCAATACTTATAATACTTTCTGCCTTTGAAGTTGCCCAACTTCAAAGAAAAGTCTCTGTTGTTTACAGGATCCTGCCTTGCCCAGGCCAGGCCGCAGACACACACCAGGGGGTTGGAGTCTGCATTGTGTGAGGGCAGGCATAGCCCATTCAGGTGAAGTGACTACTCCCCCCTCCACTCTAGCCCAGATTACTTATTAGGATATGCAGGCTACATCTCAGCTCCCTTCACGTCACTGTCTAGAGGAGATTCACAAAAAGCCCAACTGTCAGTCAGACTCAGACAGGAAATCCCCAAAGAGGCAGTGTCACAAAATGGTTAAACATTTTTAATTTGTGAGTCCAGAGACCCCAAACTCCACACATTTATCTGCTCTCGAAGGGAAACTACATTTTAAGAATATTTAAAGACAGCCCCATGTTAACCTATGAGAGGGATAGGCCTTGCATCAGTGAAAACCGAATTTGGCAGTCTTTCACTGTTAGGACATGCAAAAACACATCAGTACATGTCCCACTTTTAACATACCCTGCACCCTGCCCATGGGGCTACCTAGGGCCTAGCTTAGGAGTGCCTTCCATTTATAAAAGGGAAAGGTTTGGGTGTACTTGCCAAGTCGAATTGACAGTTTAAAACTGCACACACAGACACTGTAGAGGCAGGTTTCAGGCATGTTTACTACTCATGTGGGTGGCACAATCAGTTCTGCAGGCCCACTAGCAGCATTTGATTTACAGTCCCTAGGCACCTCTAGTGCACTTTACTAGGGACTTACTAGTAAATCAAATATGCCAATCATAGAAAAGCCAATTACAGATACAATTTCACTTAAGGAGCACTTGCAATTTTGCACTGGCCAGCAGTGGTAAAGTGCCCACAGTAACAAAAACAGCAAAAACGGAGACCAGCACACAGCGACAACCTGGGAAGCAGAGGCATAAAGTTAGGGGAAACATGCCAAGGATGCCAGATCTACCAACGTGAATCTCGAATCATTGGGTTCCGGCTTCCCTGGCCACCCTGAGTATGCAGTCTCTGTCGCAATAATTGAAAATGCGGGCAATCAGTGCTCTTGATGGGGCCCCCACCAGCAGGCATATTGTACTGTCAGCTCTGTTGGTTCTCTCAACCGCAAATATCGTGGACAGTTCCTCTGGTTTTAGTGTCTGTGATCCAGTTCTCCAGGAAGTTCCCCGCCGAGCTCCACTCCGCCCTCTCTGGGAATCTGACCAAGCTCAAATTATTTCATCGAGAGCGGCCCTCCGCATCTTGCACTCAATTTTCCAGTGTCTTTCTTTTCTCCGTGAGTTTTGTGACTTGTTCCTTGAGAGTAGTTATCCCTTTGCCCATGGTGCTGATTGCTTGTTCATTATTTGTTACGCTTCCCTTTACTTTCTAAAGCTCTGCGCATAGCAATCCCAACTCGAGTGCTACAGTGTCTATTTTACCTTCCAAGGTTTCACGACTGCCCAGTGTGGCTTTCATTAGGGCCGC
Organism: Pleurodeles waltl; assembly: GCF_031143425.1. Taxonomy (NCBI): domain Eukaryota; kingdom Metazoa; phylum Chordata; class Amphibia; order Caudata; family Salamandridae; genus Pleurodeles; species Pleurodeles waltl. The sequence goes on along the minus strand of NC_090448.1, from coordinate 744,318,957 downwards.
CCTAGAGGGTTCCTCCTCAGCTCCAGTGTCTGTGATCCCGGTTTGTCTGATAACCCATTGTTGCTGCCCCTGCAGCTGTGTATAGCAGGTGATTGCGTTGCTCTGGTGCCCTTTACTTGTCTTTTCCTTGCCCATTCTGTAGTACTCAATGGGTGAGACCCAGTATGTATGGCGTGTAGTGCATCAAAAACCCCTCCAATTATTATGGTCCTGCGGGTGCCACTTCAGTACTGCCCCACGCGTTATGAGGGCTGTCAGTCCCGCCCCGCACAACGCTCACCTTGCCAGTCCACAAGGACTATTTCGTCCAGTGCCTGTGAGCCAGAGAGGACCATCTTTGCCAGTCAAAGTGGTCCCTGGGCCTGCCCCCTCATTTGTTTCGAAACTTAAGGCTTGTCCTTGATGGCCACCCCTCACCTCCTACTCTATCCCCTGTCTCAGTCGCCAGCAGGGACAGGGTGCATTCAGGAAGGGGGGCAGAGTGCGATAGGGGGCCAGTGTGCTTACTCTGTGCCCCTCCAGGTGAGAGGGAGGCCAGTCCTCCACGCCATTGGGCACCAGAAGGGCCCGCCGCGCAGGCCAGCCACTGCCGGCTCACCCACCATTCCTCCGCTCTTGGTCTGTCCAGTGGGAGCAGCAAGGTCTGTCCCTGTCAGGCCGCCGCTCCTGCCTCGCATGCTCCCATGGCTCTCTCCAAAGGCCTTCCACTCGCCCCACTCACACCACCAGTCTCCACCCAGCCTTCAGGGTGCATTTAGCGCAGGCACCCATTCAGCCAGCGCCCGCCGGATCTCTGTGGGCTAGAGCAGCCCACTGAACTCTCCTTGGCACTCTGCTTCAATGATTACTGCCACGATTCACCTGCCACTGCTGCTCCAGCGGCCACACCCCTGCTCTGATTCTTGCGATACAGCCCCGAGTTACTGGGGGGTTGTAGTGTTTCCTGTCTAGGTCACTTTGAGCGTCACAACCTCCAAAGCGATCTTTGATTGGCATTGATCTGTCTTTCCCATATCAGTTGCTAAGAGGGGTGTATGCTGCAGATTTATGTACGATATCCAGTGGGAGGCCTTCCCTTCTATCCAAACCTGTACAGATCATCAAATATTAATGGCAAAGAAAGAGCCCAGGCACCTGCTAAGGGCTGTAGTGCAGGACAATAGTAAGTCAGCAGTCCTGTATTGCATGTGAAGGGTAAGGAGTGAAGACCACTCACCTGTGGGTAGAGCACCACAAATCGATCCTCTACTCACCTAGCTCACAATTCAGCAGTCTCTCACAGTGTGCAAATGGCAGCTTTTCTGAGCTCACTCTAGTCACCACTACTGCACAGCTATCACGGTCCTGTGCTCAGGCTAGGAACAATCCGCACTTCACCCATGGGGCTGCTTGCAGTACCACCACAATGCTAGAGCACCTGCATCCACACATTCAATAGAACAGGCAACCTCAACAGTCTTTGACCACATCAATGAAGTTCAGCAGGTCATTACCCTGTAAAAGGAGGCTCCGGATCTGATGTGGGCAGAATGGCAGACGGAGACCAAGGAAGAATCAAGGACCCAGGCACAGCTGTGAAGAAGGTCCACCACCCAGCCCTGGGTAGGCATGGCAGCAATGCACCATTAATCAGAAATTACCATGTGGGCTCTCCACTGCAGAGACCTTGACATCCGCAGAGAGAAGCTGGCAGGCTGCGACATAACATCCAGGGCCTAGCTTCTTGGCGCAGAGAGCTCGGCAGTAGCCAAGTGAGGCTGAAAGGCCTCAACTCAACGTATCAGGCCATTCAAGTTCTGGCAGGCCCCAAAATCCTTTAAGTCCCCTGTCGAGCCTCATGGAAGGTCCCGGGGGGCTCACAAAAACCGTCTCAGCTACATCACACTGGCAGTGCAAACAAGGGGAGTAAATGCTTTGTCATAGATGAACCCTTTTGCTGGATAAATGATGAGGTTTGAAGCGGGCTGGTGAAGCACAGTTAGTTTACTGCCATCTTGGATGTTGTCCTCTAGCAGCCCCAGATACAAGAGAATATGCAAACATATGTGACCATCACTGAATATAATTTTGGTGTACTCAAGTCATGCTTCAGATATCTTCACTATAGGAGGTATGTACTCTATCACCACTGAGAAGTTATATGCAAGATTACAGAAATCTGTTGGTATGCTACAATTAGATCATCAGGAGTCATTACAACCCAGGTCTGATTTCAGGATTTACTACATCACAGTTAAGTTATACCACACATAGATAGATAGATAGATAGATAGATAGATAGATAGATAGATAGATAGATAGATAGATAGATAGATAGATAGATAGATAGATAGATAGATAGATAGATAGATTTATGAGATGACGGTAGCCACTGTGTAATTATACATGAGTCAGAATTTCCATAGGAAAAGCATTTTGTGTTTTGCTAATAACTTTGGCACTGTTTGACAAATCTTCATGAAACTTAAAAAAATGTTTTTAGCCACCTCAGCATCTTCCTGAAAAGTTTCATAGTGTTCCATCAAGATAGGGCTGAGAAACAGGATTCATCCCAAAACACCTTTTCCACATGCAATTCCCATTAGAAAAATTAGAAACAGGAAAAACAGCTGTTTGGTATTTGATGTAAATCGGTACAGCTGTTTTAGAGAAATTAAGGCTTAAAAAATAGAGATTTCTGGTGCTGCTGGAGTCCTGTGGGGAAAAAAAGACAAAAAAAGCATTCTCACTGGCTGGTCCCTGGGACACTTGAGGAATCTAGCGAAGCAATTGACTTGGTCCGGGACTCGGTGTCCGAGTCCTGAAAAATATAATTACAAGTGATATAAGGGGCAGAGTAGGGATACCCTGACCCCAGAGCCTTTGGCAGTGGGGGTCCCAGAAGGACCCTACTGGCACACACTTTTAAAAAAAAACATTTCGGGTCAGCAAGGCCCCATTGAGCTTCTGCGGGAGCCAGCGCAGAGACCATGTGGTCCCGCAGGACACCTGTGGGAACCAGATGGGACACAGCCTCTACCAAGCTGCCGGAACCATGCAGTGCCTTTCCAATGTGGGCAATAAAACAAATGTGTCATTACCACGTGTTCCTTTACCACGCAAGTTGTTACAAAGACTTGCTTTGGGGAATTCTCTGTTGGACTGGTGTTGTATTTCGAGTCCAACACTGTCCCTACTGTTGGGCAGACTAGAGTTGGAATAGTAAATTATACTATTTCAAAGTTCAGCGCTTCACAAGGGCTTGGTTGCCTGCTCTGTTTTATGAGCAAGGTGGCCACAGGTAAGCGTAGGTAGTAAGAAATATAACTTACTATAAAAAAAACATAGAAATTCACTGAAAGAAACAAAGGGTAAAGTGGAGTTATACGTAGGTTTTCTAATACAAAAAAATATAGGGGGTCATTATGACCCCGGCGGACGGCGGTAAAATGGAGGCTGGCAGTACTTTTTCCCCATATTATGACATTGGAGGTAATGACCGGCGGCCCGGAGACTTCAGTCTCCATCCCAGCAGCCGTCACTAAGTGGCCTGCGGGAGTATGACCCCGCCTACCGCTGTGGTTTTCGTGGCTTCCTTACTGCCATGAAAACCATGGCGTTAGGCACTATCAGTGACAGGGCCTTCCTCTCCCCCTTCCCCTCCCCTGGTACCCCCCCACACTCCCTCCCTCTCCAGACCCCCTTCACTCATGCACATTCATTCACACATGCACACACGTATTCACACACTCATTCCCACATTCAAGCATGCATGCATACATCCATTCACACACACATCCACATACACTTACATACATACAAACACACACGCAGACAAACATCACAACATTCACGCTCTTACACATCCATACATGTACACACACACAACACGCAACACACACCCGTATTCACGCATGTACAGACATGCACACGCACTCCCACACACACACACAACACCTCCCACCCCCCTCCCCTGTCGAAGCACCCGACTTACCTTTTGTGAGGGGGCCCTCTGGCAGGAGACGGGGCGCTGCTGCCAGCAGCAGCATCTGCCAGCAGAACACCGCCAGGCCGTATCATGGGTCATGATACGGTCTGCGGTGATCTACTGGCGTGGCGCTGCTGCTGGCAGCAGCAGTAACTTACCGCCATCCGCCACCGCCATCTGCCAGCATGACTACAGCCGGATTTCCACCATTCTTTGGCGGAAATCTCTGTGGTCATAATACGGCTGGTAGCCGCGGCAAAGGTCTTTTGGTGGCGGTTGGCGGCTAATACCGCCAATGTTATGAGGGCCCTCATAATGTCTAAAATCCTAAAAAGTACTAAAACACCCTAGTTATAAATAACTGGCCTAAGCATAACTTGCACTGCTTATGACCACCAACATTACATCCTCTACAATGATGATAGTTACATACAGTATAACTCCTGAATTTCAGTATTTCTATGGTTTGTAATGTATGAATAACAACATTAGCATTTGTTTTTCCAGTGGAAAAAATATATATACATACATTATACATACATATACTATATATAACATATATATATATATAGTATATATATATATATATATATATATGTGTATATATATGTGTGTGTGTGTGTGTGTGTGTATGTATAAATATATAGATACACACTTACATGTACGTTGGATCCCAGATCACATGCACACATATTACATATATATAAATATATAAATGTAATGGCTATATATAATGGTTATATATGTTCAGAAGAATCAAGTTCATAATTTAATAATAAGAAATTAATAGTTATTAGTATCTTTAGATTTAAAATTATAGTAAATATTCATTTAATTCAAACATGTACTTTATAGTTAAATATTTTAAATATAAAATACATTATATTTAATACCATTTAAGTAAACGAAATTAATAGCTACCAATGATATGTTTATTTTGTAAATTAAAGTTAATATTCATATAGTTAACACAACAGCCGCAGACTACATGCTGAATGGACTTGAGATGTTTGCCCTTTATGGCCATAAAAGGGGTTATTTGCTAGCAGCTCAGATTTACATGGCCAGCATGCCTAAACTTAATCTTCAATCAAGACATAAGAACAATGATTCCCTAAAAAATAAAGTTATAAATTGGATTCGACATGTCAGGGTCTGCAAGTCAGTGATGTAGGAAGACATTCTTAGAGCCAAAAGATGTTCTGCAACTGACCTCAAATTTGACTGTATAGAATTGTCGCTTGCCAAGAGGAACCTAGCCGATAGCCTAGTGGCCCTTGATGCTAGGGCTAGCCCCCTAAATGACTCCATCATCCAGTTCAAATATCATTGGTTTGAAGAATGTATAATTAGCACTCATTATACTCTTTGTTCACAATCTGACCGCAATTCTATTCTAAGGGATCTTGATTGACTGCACAGTGAGAGTAATCCTCGTCTACCAACATAACTTGCATTATCTGAGACCGTCTGTAAAGTTGAGAAGCCCTATATGAAAGGAGGAATTCTTCCCCCAAAGTTACCCACTCTGTCGTACAACCCAGCCCCTAAGAGTAGTGTTTTCCACTCTCCAATTACGATGACACAAAATGCTAAGGAAATTTCCCCTATAATTTCTAATTGCTTCCTTCAACCTAGTCCCTTAAATTGCAATGTGACTGACATATTAACAGTGGTTTCCAGAAATGTGGCAAGTATAAAGTCCAATCTTGAGTTGCCAGATTGGACTGGCTTTATTGAACAATTTGATATTTGCATCTTCCAGGAAACCTGGGCATCTTTTGAACCACTTGAATAATTTTGCTCTATGCGTGGGCTTGTAGTAAATGCAGCTAAAACTACGTATATGATAATCAATCCACATAAATCTTATAAAGGGAAGATGATATTGGACGGGGTGGTGCTAGAAAAAGTAGACACATTTCACCATTTAGAAATTAAGTTATCATATAGAATGTCGCGGAAAATGCACGCTGACAAGTGCACCTTAAACTTAAACAACTTGCGGGCACCATACTGAAGGAACATTGTGCGTCATACAGCAAGCCAGTCTCCACAGCTTTACAATTGTATGACTCAAAGTCAGGGGTGCTCCCCTTTATGGTACAGAGCTTCGGGGCTTCCATAATTTGGATGACATGGCTAGATATGAGGTCTTTTGTTTCTCTCACCCCTAGTACACTGCTACATCCTCTAAAACTTGACATAGAGAGAAATCTGATTTCACACATAGCAAGAATCAGCCCTATTTAGTTCTGGAAGAGGCTGAGAGCCACGCCGGAACTTGCTGCCTAAGGATTCCATAAAAAACACTGGCTTAAAAACAAGAAACTTTTGAGCTGTTTGGATCTACAGAAGTTGTAGGATACCTTCCCTACCTGGACCAAAGAAGAATTAAAGAACTATGGGCCATATGTATGAACACTGTTTTCCCATAGACACAGAATGGGTAAAAACATTTGCTACATCTAGCACTATATTGTCTATGGACAGCTCAGATGGACCCCCAGAACACTATTAGGGGCACGTTGTAAAATACATTTGCTGACTTTTTAATACCATCTGCAGTTTGGAATCATACTTGGACCTCATTATAGATCCAACTGATAGAAAAATATATAACCAATTCAGATTTGGCTCCCTGACCCTCAACCCGCTCATGGCTAAATGGCATACTTCAACCATGCGGCTCTTGTTATGACCTGTGTGTTGTACTTACAATAAGTCTCCTGCTCACGTTCTGTTTGCTTGCACAGCCTTAGCTCACCTAGATTAAACCAGAATGTGTCCAAATGGACCCATCGGGCCATGTGGTAGCTCTAAAACAGGTGTCTTCAACCAGTCAATCATGAGCTACCAGTAGCTCCCAGACACCTTCAGAGTAGGTTGCAGTAAGTTTGTTTCTAAATAAGCAAAGCACAGAGTCACAATTATAATTTAAAGTTAAGTAAAGACTGTGTTTACTTTACATTATTATCATCAGGCTGCAGATAGCAGAGCATAATAATGAGCAGTGCTCAGTCAGATGTATGGGCCAGGTTGGGGCACAGAGATGAAGAACTGAAACACTAAAGAATGTAACTCTTAAATAGAAGTCCTTTCCAACTCAATATAGGAGGGTTAGAACAAAATGATGTTTCTGAATACTTTTCAATGTGAGAAAATTAAAATGAAAAGTTACCTTATTGATTAACTCTTCATCTGAATTTTCTCCCATTTCAAAGTGCCACATTTACAAGCAGCAGGTCTTTTACACCCAGTGGCCAGTAGACATTGTGCTATATTTATAACTTAAAAATAGTCATTTACTGCAAAGGATCGGACGCAGTGCTGCACCAAAATTTACAGTGCCGCCCTGCATCAATTTAGAAACGTAGGGATGCGCCATATTTACAAAAATATGGCGCACCAGGTTTCCCCCTGCGCTGGCGCTAAATTAAGGTAACAACGCAGGCATCCTTGCACCACAGAGCAAGGGTGCCTGCATTGAGGGGATTGATTGTTTATGTGCAGAAAGGTATCCCTTCCTGCACATAAACAATCTACAATGCCGATTTTGCACTTCTATGTGTGCAGCAGAATGCAGCACACATAGAGGTATCAATTCGTCATTTGTGATTGCTTGTTTATGTGCAGGAAGGGGCACCTTCCTGCATATGAACATTAATTCATGGCCTTTTGCTCTTTCTATGAAAAAAGCAAAAGCGAGGAGCAATAAAAGTATTCCTCCTCGTTGTGCCATGCTAACTCCACCCCTGTGGTGACGTTAGTTTTTGGCGCTGCCACAGATTTACACCTTCTTGTAAATCTGAGGCAGTGTCAAAAGCAATGGGTGTTTGGGTGGAACATCCACAACAACACCCATAGCATGCCCCTCTTATGCAGAAAACTGCATCAGGGGCCATATTTACAAGGTGGCATTCATTCACAAAAAGTGGCTTAGGGCCACCTTGTAAATGTGGCGCACTGCACAGCGCCACCGGAGCGTCACAAAAGAGACGCTCCGTGGCGCTAGGGCCTTGAAAATTTGTTTTATTTTGTCTTGGCGCTTAACTTTTATGTCATTTTTTGCCGAATAAAGTTACAACTAACGATAACTATATATTTATTGACAATTTACTATACAGTGAATTATTTTTAAAGCTAAAATTATTTGCAGCTAATAAATTGTTATATAATATACATAACACTTAGAATGATTACTACATTTATTAATTTTCATTTTTTAATTGTGTTAACACATAAACCTATATATTTGTCCTCATGAACACACACACGCACACACACACACACGCACACACACACACGCGCACACACACTCACTCATGCGCACACACACACTCATGCACTCACGCACTCACACACATTCTAGAAACTAGCAGGAATTAATTAATTAAAATAGACATTAATTTATGAAAAACAGCAATTAAACTAATTACATTTACATATGTAAACATAATTACATATATACAGATAAATATATATATATGTATTTATATATCAATGACAGCAATTCCACTTGAAACTGGCTACATCCACCAAACGAGGCTGGTGCTGACCAAACTGTTGTGGCCCCCATTTTTAATACTATATACATTTTTCAATTCCCTTTTAAACTGTAAGAGAAAGTCGCACCCAACTTATCTTCATCTCAATATTAATTCTTTATTCGGCTACACATTTCAACCCTGAAGGGTCTTTGTCATGGCCTAATAGAAAAATTGTGCTCAATCCCCCATCAACATAAATACACCTGTTTCATAAACATTAAAGAAATACTCAAAAGGAGGATGAAAATGTATACATTGCTTCCAAAGTCATCAATTAAACTTCATTATTTCAAATGTGACTATTGCCATTACAGATCATGGTAATCCATTGTAAATGTCTTAGTAATTCTTATCTCATAAAATATATAAATATGACCCATAAATCACATCATGTTGGTTTCTTATTTGGTCTTCTCACAACCAAGTTATTATCATTATCTGCAAAAATTCATTCAATATTCTATGCAATGCTATAAGTCTTGATAATCTCGAGGCCAAGTGGCTATTCATCCATATAGATAAAATAATTCACAATTTATATAACTTTGCAATACATGATATAACTAATATTCATACTATCTCAAAAATATAATAGACCATCATAAATAGAACGTCCGACCCCCAAACAGTGCAAAAAAGTTTTGGGAACTTGCCAAAAAGATAACACATGTTTATTAAATTAAAACTATAATTTTTTTACGTGCACACACCTTCATTTACACATGCATGTACTTCCAAATGTCTTAACGTCACTTTATTTATTTATTTATGATAGGTAGACATAAGGGTGACATTGCAGGAGTAAATCATTTAACTAGTACAAAAGATCTAGCAAAAGCCCTACTCTCAATTTGTGAGTCTTTGTGAGCATTGGCTGGACAAAAAGAGAAGGCCAGAGAAAGTACATACACCCGAAAACAGGCTCTTACAGATCACCTTACACCAGAGGTCTTCAAACTGGGGGGCGGGCCCCCCTAGGGGGGCCTGAAGTGATCCCAAGGGGGGCCCCAGACTCTGGCCAAAATAAATATTATACAGATAACACGCCTTTGTTTTAAGCAGAAGCATGTTATTGCAGTTTTAAAAAGGTAACAGTACTTAACTGCAATGTTTAAATAGGTTTAGACATATTTAAACATTGCCATGTTTATAAAATAATTGTGAAAAATTCTGAGGGGGGCCCAATGATTTTTATTTTTCAACTAGGGGGGCGCGGCATTAAAAAGTTTGGAGACCTCTGCCTTACACCAAGATGATTCCCATTAACTCCTGAAGTATTCTGTTTGTGGATTGCAATAAAACCTGTGGATGCAGCATGGCTAATCACAAATTATATCATTCTGCACCCTCACCTCCCCCCCACCCCAATCGCTATAATTCATGTTTTTATTGAAGTGCCCTTACCGTGTCCAGAGCAGGAAAACTACTGCATGTTATTCAGTATGTAGGTTTAGGTCCCTTGACACTTCCAGAGAATATGTGGCCCATGTTAGCTACATATACCACATATACACTACACCCAGATAGGGTTCCACTTCCCATAGCAGAAATTATGGAAATGTTAACAGAAATATAATAAATATATATCAGCATCTTAGACAGTGTGTATCACAACAGAGGAGAACTGAGGTCACAGGCAAAGTCCAGGCACCTCTGCAGACACAAACAATTTCCATTAATCCACAATCTATAACTAACAATAAAGGGGTGATGCCCAACTAAACTAAATGTTATTCCATTTTGGGTAGCAAGGAAAACCTATGAGCAAGCCTACCAGTGGAGCAGAGGGGATAGCTGGGGATCAGGACTTCCTAAGTTACGCTTTTAAAAGAAGTGCGTAGCAGCTACCAGGAAACAGGGTGCCTCAAAGAAAGACGGCCATGCTGAAGAGCAGCGAATAGGCAGTAGCCATTCTAGATAGTGCAGCAGAAATAACATTAGCTCATCTGAATCTCAAGTTCCTCCTAAACATGGAAGGCAATAATGACTATATACAGGTAGAAACAAAATGAGCCGAACTGTTTTAGCAAAAGTTGAATTCAAATTGAGAAAGACACTGAATGGACAATCTCATTGATTTTCTGGACTCATTTGACTGATTCCTAAGACTTAATACTTAAGGTAAAGCACAATCTTGCCCCTCCCGCCTCCCCACCGACCGTCCACAAATCATAACTGATGCTTCTCTTGGGGAGGAAGTTATAATGGGAGCTTTTTCTTCCCTATTGCCCTGGCCACTTAAAGACAATGACGCCACAAAGTGGGTACTAAAAGTGACTCCAGAGCAACAGATAAATCAAGTGGGTGGGAAAAACTGCAGTACTGCATGTGATCTGGTTAAAAGATGAACCTCAATTTCCCAAAAAGGACCCAATGAAACCGGAGGTCCAATGGGACCCAAAGCAAATTTTGGATGAGATGCAATATCAGGGTAAACCGCCTGACACCTGTACAATGCCTTTACCATGCATGGAAAGTAGATTTAAGGTAGGAATAAATATTTGTGTGTGTGTATATATATATATATATATATATGTATATATATGTGCACACGCATATAAATACACCCACATATATATATATACACACACACATATATATATAGGTATAGGGTAGTAAGGGTATTTTTAGGTTTTAGGAGTAGGTAAGGGAATTGAGTGGTAAGGGTGTTTTTAGGGTTTAGGGGTGGGCAGGGGTATTGGGTGGTAAGGGTAACTAAAAAAGGGGGGTTTGGAGGTCTCACCCCAAAATATAAACTTGTATATCAATCAGCAGGATTTGTAGATTGCAGCTTATCACCCCGGGGATATCCAGGTGCTGAGGATGAGCCGTTTAGTCAAACAGCCAGGTCTTGGGTTGTCTTCTGAAGTCAGTGAGGGTGGTGGAGGTCCGGAGGTGGAGGAGCAGGTGGTTCCAGGATTTGGCAGCAAGTTAAGAGAAGGACAGCCTCCTCCATGGATCTGGTGGATGAGCGGGACATATGCAAGGGCGAGGTGGGCTGAGCGAGGATGTCTGGTGGGTTGGTTAAAGGTCAGGCAGTGGTTGATGTAGGCCGGTCCAGTGTTGTGGAGGCCTTGTAACCTTGGGTGAGTGGTTTGAAGTGGCAGCTCTTCTTGATTGAGAGCCATTGGAGGTATCTGGAGTGTGGGGTGATGCTTGAACGTCTTGGGAGACCAAGGATGAGTCTGGCTGCTGGGTTTTGGATGGTCTGGAATCGTTTTAGGAGCTTGGTGGTGATTCCAATGAAGAGTTTGTTTCTGTAGTCCAGTCGGCTGGTGATGAGGGCTTGTGTTACTGTTCTTCTGCTGCTGGGCGGGATCCACCTTAAGATCTTGCAGAGCTTTAGAAGGATGTGGAAGATTGTGGAAGTTACTGCTTTAACCTGGTGCTTCATGGAGAGCCTGCTGTCCAGGGTGATGCCTAGGTTCCTGGCGTGGGTCGGAGCAGGTCCGAGAGTGGGGGCCACCAGGAGTCGTCCCAAGGGGAGGGGCTTCTTCCAAAGATGAGCACTTCCCTTTTGCCGTGTTCAGTTTCAGGCAGCTGGTCTTCATCCATTCAGCAACATTGATCATAGCGTTCCGGAAGTTGGCTCTGCTGGTGGAGGTGTCTTTGGTGAGGGAGAGGATGAGTTGGGTGTCATCTGCATATGAGATGATGTTGAGTCCATGGCTGAACTGACGATGTTGGCCAGCAGAGACATGTAGATGTTGAAGAGGGTGGGGCTTAGCGAGGAGCCCTGGGGGATGCCTTAGATTGTGTCCTTGGGTTCGGAGGTGTAAGGTGGTAGGTGGATTCTCTGCGTGCGTTCTGTGAGAAACGAGGCAATGAACTTGAGTGGGTTGCAGCTGATGCAGATCTGGTGAAGTCTGTTGACCAGGATGTGGTGGGACATGGTATCGAAGGCCACGGAGAGGTCGAGGAGGGTAAGGGCAGCAGATTCTCTGCAGTCGAGGATGGTTCTGATGTCATGAATTGCAGCTGTGAGGGCCACTTTGGTGCTGTGGTTGGATCTGAAGCTGGATGGGAGGTGTCTAGTAGGCTGTTTCTCTCCAGGTAGTCTGTGAGCTGATAGTTGATGGCTTTCTCAAGGACCTTCATAGGGAATGGGAGTAGTGAGATGGGGCGGTAGTTCTTGAGGTCATTGGTATCTGCAGTGGGTTTCTTTAGGAGGGGTCTTACTTCTGAGTGTTTCCATGTTTCCGGGAATTTCCAGGATTTCCAGATTTCCTTCTGTCCTAGGTTGAAGGCATAGTGTGGGCAGGGGTCTGGCGGAGCACCTGAGTCTATGTAAGTAATGATGTTCGCTGTGGTATCAGTGTTGAGGGGGATCCAGTCGGAGAGGTGGTTGTGCGGGATGTTGGCAGTGGTCGGGGTGGAATGAGCTCTGTTGGTTGAGATTTGAACTTGCCGTAGATGTCTGCTATCTTGTTGTGGAAGTGGTTCAATAGGGTGTCGCAGAGGTTCTGGGTGGGTGCAATTGTGTTTATATATCTATATATATAATAAGAAAAAAATAAAATATATGTAACGCTTACCTTAATTGTACTTACCTTCATTGTAAAGCCATTTGCACGGTAAAAGGCATCTGCGTGGTAAAGGCATGCATTGCAAAAAAAGAGTGGTAAAGGCATTCATGGATATTGGCAGCATTGTAATGTCATACAACCAATATCAGGCACTTCTTGCCCATCAACCATGGACTCCCTGATGTACCATCCTCAAGGTCAATTTTCAATTATCACAATGTTGTAAATACTGTAAAACATATGGTGTAAGAAATGCATATTTTACTGGATTAATGACGCACCTGACACATAAGAAGGGACCAAACCATACTAAACATTGTGAATGTTTTTTTACCCAGAGCATAGCACCAAAATCATACTACCTAACCCAATTCACATTTGTGGGAAGACAGAATGGATTTATGAGATTTCCTCATGGGTATGAGAATAGCCCAGGGGTCTTCTCAGTTCAAATATTTGAGTTACTGCAAGATGATTTGATTATGGTTACCTATGTTGACATATACATCACAAGTTAACACTTAGATGAACACTTTCAACATAAAGACACAATAATCACAATACTTGCCAAAACAGGATTGAAGCATAATTTCAGAAAATCCCAAATATATTTGCTGAATGTGATCTTCCTAGGATCTGAATTATCTAATGAAGGAGAGGACCTTGCAACCGGGTTGAAATTTAGGGCATTACAACCGAGAATACTCTTAAAAAGCCGCAAGCATCAATTGGGTTTCTGAATGTTTGGTGGAACATATCCCCTCACTATATGGAAAGGGTAAAGCCCTTCTATCAGTTGAACACCTCAACGTTGCTGGGCAAAGACTGGAAAGAAGAACACATACAAATCCTTAAAGGTTTGCAAAAAGACATGTTTGCAAAAGCTCACAAACAGATGACGAAAAACACAAGCTAGTATTATCAATATTTTCAAGCCAGTCGGGATACATATGAAGTATATACAATGAAGGTCAGACTGCACTATTTATGTACAATCACATTTATATTCTACAGCAGAGTATTTTACTCCAATTGAGAAAATTCCCATGGCAAGTGAGACTACAATCATTAGAGAGCGGCCCACTTCACAGGACAAGATAAGTATTGTAATGACACATATCAAACCTTGGAGGCTACTCCTAAGACATACCAGATGCTCATGCTTTAGTTGTGCGCATTGAGTGCAATGGCAGCAAGTCAGGCAGGCATCACAATTCATGAGACATTGCCAATAAAGCCATTCACTAAATATTGAAAGGTATGCTACACTGATGGATCAGCACAGCCTCAGTGGGCAGCAAACAGTGGTACTTTGCAGCCTGTGCAGCTATGCAAGGGGGGCTTGAGAATTACAAATTCAAAATAAAGCTACATGCTCTCCACCAGGTCTTGCAGTAAGATGATGCTTAAAATACTGTGAATACAAAGGTGATAAAAACTCACATGGAACGACTATAACGGGATGCTTTGTCTCACTGTTTGAAGCTTGGTGACGGCAGGAAGCACTGCTTTTACTAGCAGGCTCTGGTGCTGAAGAGATGGGGATGCTGCACAGTGCCGGTCGGGTGTTTGAAAAGTCCACATTTAAACCACAGCGCAGGATGCACCCAGTCAGAGACCCAGCCAAGAGCGGGCCCATCTGCACCCAATCGAGGCTGGGCCAGGCCAACCGTCTTTGTCCTAAGTCTTCCCGAATTTAGCGAACTGACTGGAATATGGTAAGTCTCCTCCTTCCTTGTGTTTATCAAAGTTAGGTCCAGTGGCTGGGGCTGGCAGTGTATGTCATGGACAGTGGTGGAAGGCAGCTCCACGTGTAAAAAGAGTGGAGGCATTTTATATATTGCAGATCTGTGTGGCCACCAGAGTAAAGGAGGTTATTATATCTACAGTGAGGTCCACGCTTACCAGTGACTATGGGCAAGCGTAAATTATCTACGGCAGTTGGTGCTGCCAAATGCCCTTGCAGCGGAGCCGATTTCATGATGCTGCTCACTTCTACGGCTGGTTCTATCTCAGAAGAAATCAATGCAGTGGTGGTTGAGCTTGGTATTGATCCACAAGTCCCTGGCCAGCCCACAGTCTTACCCGAAGAAGAGGCGGCTCATGGAGAGAGGTCAGGACTTGGTGCTCAGATAGCTGTGGTGCCTTTTAATGATGGCTGTCCCCCAGCTTCTCTAAATGACATAGCGGTCAGTTTTGCAGGTGACACAAATGGTTCTAAGAATAGTTAGGAATGGAACTCAGGATGGTGGGTCCAGGTCAGTTCCACCACTTAAGTCAAACATTTGAAAAAACTAGCAAGGAACCTACATCAAAGGCAGATTGTCACTCTTTACCTTGATAATCTGCCCTGTCCACCGCCCAGCGTCTCCTGTAACTATATAGTGGACAGGTTAGTGACTCTTCTAACTTTGAAATCGCAATCCCTGGTTAGCCCCACAATTGAGGTGCTAACTCACAATGTCAAAGAAAGGTGTGGCATCCATGTTGCTGGCATTTCTAGGCAGGGGGCAAATTCCAGACTATTATCCATCCCAAAAGCTGGAGTTTGTATTACACCAGAGCTGGGTCATCCTCAGCCTCCACTCATTACTGACTTCAGCCCTTTGGTCTTGATGCAATCTGTATGTCATTTTGTTCCAGATGCTAGAGCTGACAGCTGCATGTCTGAAGCCCCAATTGATCAGCCTCAATCAGCAGGGTCTTCAGTGATGGCATCTCATCTAAGCCCACTTACTTATTTACTGACCTATCCTTCTGGTGGTACTGTTGCAATTCCCCATCTTGAACTCCCTCCAGCGACAACACCTTATGTTAGTGTTTTGGCTAACATCCCTCTGCTGGCATCTAACAATGTTGAGACTTATGAGCAGCTTAAAAACAAAGTGGTTCACTGGTTGCACAAAAGCTTTAGTTATACCTTGCCTTGTTAAGGGAAATTATCATGGCAAGAAGAGTTTCTTGGGTTGGTCCGCAACCTAAGTCTTTTGGTGGTGATTGTATAGTGGTTAATTTTAATAACCCACGCTCGGCTGGTTTCCTGTTGTCAATGTTGTTTCCAGAAAGAATCCTTCTACTATTGTCACAGTGTTTCCTCTGTTTGTTTGTTTTAACAAGCCACCCTTCTTGTGTAATAATGCTCTAATGTTTCTGTCGTTCCGCCCTCTTCTGTTGCGCCCTTAACAGTTGTTCTATCCCTTTCACACAAGGTCAATGTTTCTACTGCTAACTGCTTTGCTCCATTAAGTTCATTATGTGAGAATGATTGACTCCTGAATATGAATGACAGTTGTCTGTCTGTTTGTGTGAGTGACTCCATGTTTAAGAAGGAGGATCATGGTACTGTTTTTCTTCAGTTTCTTCAGTTGGAGTATTGCAGGTCTTGTCAGCAAAAAAGATAATTTGGGTTTTTGAGACTTTGTGGCTAATTTCAAAGTTGTTTGTTTACAGGAGACATGGGATGAATCTTACAACATTTTATGATTTTTTTTTTCTTTTTCACTTCCTGCTGTTCCCTCTAAATCCTGGGAGGTCCAAGGATGGTCTGCTTATCAATATTTCTCTAACACTTGAGTCAGGGTCCACAGTCAAAACTCGGTCTCCTAATTTAGCTGCAGTTTTGTGAATTTTAACAACTCATTCAGTTTACAGGTGGTAAACTTTTACAATGCTCAGAAGGTACCTCTAGTAGTGTAACATATCTCAAGATTTTGTTTGATTCCCTGCCCAGAGTCTGCTTGCTGTGGATTTTAATTTGCACATTTGCCTGAACTGTGGTTTTAGTCAACCTGATGAAATAGCTAGTGATTCCTTGCACTTTTTGCACATTTTTGAGTGAGAGTATATGAATACATTTCTATTTGAATGCAATAAGGTTTCTACCTTAGCCTCAGAATTTGGCACCTCCTCTGAGGAGTTTTATTCTCGCTTTTACTGGTAGAGGTCCTAACAGTGTTATTGATTATTTTTTATATATCTCCCTTTTTGAATGAATCCTTGGCAGAATCTGAGGTTATATGGAATTTATTGAATGATCATAACCCCTTTTCAGTTACCTTTCGCTGTGGCCAGACTCAAAAGCGCTCGGTTGACCTAGAAGTGCTCAACTGGAGCCTTTTTTCCTCAGGGCCGGCATTTAAAATGGGGTGTTGTGATTTCCGATGTCTTTTTTAGAGATTTAGGGACTGATTTAGATCTTGACGGCTGCACCACCAAGCTGCGTCGGTCGTGAAAAGATTGCCAAAGGGCCAGTCTTCCGCCTGTTGTATTTAGATGTATTGTGCTGAGACTGCCACAATAGAGTCCACTCAGTTACACAAGCTGCATCCCACAGTCGTCGCAGAGGATTTCAAAGCTGATGCACAGCCCTCCATCGCCTTCTTGGTGGTGGGATCCTGCAGAGCCTATTTAGATCACACAGTCATGCCAGCAGTGTTTTAGCGGCAGGCCCATGATGGCTGGAGTCTGTCGCCGGACTTGTTCAGTATAGTTCCATGGCTGTGGCCATTGGTTGGATACTTGTACCCTACACCTGTTGTATATTGGAAAATTGTGAGCACCTGCAAAACACACTATAAAACACACTCCATTTCAGACCATGATCCTTTGCCATCACACTGCAGCAGACCATTTGGATGCAGGAATTGCCACACAGGAGGCAGTTTTTTTCTCTGTATTTCACTCCCTCTGTGTGTTTTTGTTAATATTATTTTTAGGGATTATTCTTCATCTTTTTTGGCACTAGTGTTTTTCAAAATTATTCACATTGGCAGAGGAAAATCCACATTTCACAGAGGGAGAGATTTCTGTCATGGTGGATAAAATCATTAGAGTAGAGCCTCAATGGTTTGGAGCATGAGTACAAAGTCCATCCATATCTCAGAAAAGGTAAATGTGGTCCAGAATAGTTGACAAAGTTAATGCTGTATCTAACAATCTGCGCACACAGGAGGAGGTTAGAAAGAGGTGGAACGGCCAGCGGGGGAAAATCTGTTCACTGGCCTCCAAGCATCGCCTGGAGGCCCAGAGGACTGTGGGAGATCTTCCAGCTCCCCTTTACAACTCTTTCACTGGGAATAAGGTATTGCAGATCCTCCATCCTGAGGGCTTGACTGAAATCCCTGTTGGAGTGGAGTCTGGTAAGTTGCACTTAGCAATGTCTCAACAAGCAGAAATGGAGTCCTGCCCTTAAGTTAGATGTTTAGATTGGTTCAACACCCTTAGCAAAACGGATATAACTAAACTTGACTACACAAAATACCTTGCTTTATACCAATTACTAGCATCATTGTTGTATCTCTCTTTTTAACAATGTGCAATATGTGTAGTCAGATTGTGTGTTGTCCCTTATGGATCAGCCTTTGCATCTGCTCAGTCCCTTGTTTTCTATCAATGTAATTTGTTGTTCTCCCAAAAATAGGTCCAAAACTCCATCCATTTGCACAGGAAGGTATAGTGTTTGTAAGTGGTATTCACAACTATTCACATCATACCCATATGTGTGTAAATGTTGTAAATGTGTCTTCACCTCCACTATAGTTATTTGGACCAGATGTGTGTAATTCATTTTTTAAACAAGTATTGTCTATGGTGTCAGCAGATGACTATAGCTATCATGATGCCCTGCTTGTAGATCTGCAAAACAACAGTGCACTGTGATTTTGCTCCACCTTCCACTACTTCCATATGTGCACACATCTAAAACATTTGTGCATTTGACAGTCACCATGTCACACTATGGATTAAAATGTCACTTGTTGTGTGTCTCAAGCATGTTGACACCTTCTCATAGCTGCACTTAAGTGATGTAAATGCTGACATAATTCACAGTGTTTTGAATCCAAGATTTCCAACAATGCGATGTAGCATGCTGAAAAGAAGTAGTAGCCACACACTTTACTTTGCACTGTCCATATGATGATCAATGAAAGTTTTCATTTTAAGTTGAACCACATTGATTCTAATGTTTTTTAGCCTACTGGCCTTGGATTGGTCCAGTACTCTAATCTACACACTACTGTGTTGGGTTGAATGTCTGCTACATGTAACGTACAAATCAGAAATACCACTTTTGCATTTCAGGACATCTCTACAACGTCAGCACTAGAGTTGTCATCTGTGTAAATCAGCCTGAATGTGTAAAACAATGAAAATCACACAAAGGCCTAATTAGTCTATCGCTCTGCTTTTAGATTGCCTCTTTTGTAGATAAAGACACACAAAATGAACAACTATTTATTAAAACATATTCTCTGCATCCTTCTCACATCCAACCCCCGGGCCAGTGGACCACTGTCTGCCACCGAAGACACCTTCACTCCAGTCCAGGAACAAGCCTTCAGTGAGAATTCCACTGCTGCAAGTTCGAATGATCGGGAGCCAGCTGGTCCATCTGGCCTCTCTGGCCAGACAGCTCCAGTTAGTCATACTTGGCCCTCACCTACACCTCCTACCCCAGTTGCAACACCATCTCAGCATGAGGACACCTCCACTTCCTGTGCACCGGGGAGATGCACACCAGTCCTGTGCCACCCAGTCTTGGGCTGCTGTTGAGCCAACACTAACACCACCTCCAATTATGCCAGGACCCAGTGGGACAGGACACACTGCTTCGAGGGCACAGGGTAATGGGGGTATGGGTCATGGGAGGGAATCTGTTGGCCAGCCATAAGGTCACTGGGATCTTTTTCAGCCAGACCACTATTGACCGAGTCGAGTGAGCAGTACAAGAGTCCCTAGATGTGGTGGGCCAGGTTGTAACTGAGCTCTGGAATATCAAGAAAGGGGAGAGGGAGCTCATGTTGGAAATATGCAACGACAATGAAAATATAAGCTCCCTGACTGGGGTGTTTTACGTGATCTACTACCAAATGAGCAGGGCTTTTCCCATTCCATCTGCCCCTGTCAGTGTTCCCTCTACATCTGGCCCAAGTACACCACTGACAGCCACAGACAGGTAGGCCCTGCCACATGAGGAGGCTGCTCCTCCCACCCCAGTCTCTGCACTAGTGCCCCCCTCCCTGGGAAGGGACGGTCATCCGGACCAGCAGGAGAGGATGACAAGACTGCTACCACCACCTCCAAGAGACGCAGATCCTAATTTCCTCCAGTGTCTGTGTATACCATTTACTCTGTGGACTATTTCAGGGACACATTTACCTTTTCTGGGGACAGTTGTATTTTTTTATGTTGGACTCCAAACTGTTTTTGGCTCAACTACCATATTTTCATCCAAAATTATAGACTTTGTTTTGCTCATCTTTTCATTTTTTGATTCACCTTTCTGTTCTTTTGTGTCATGCAAATAATTGCTATAGGTACAAACTACAAGACTCTTGTTGGATTTATTGTGGCATTTCATTTGCCATGTCTGTCTTCCACCATCAAGTTGTCAAATCTTTTGAACATTCATTTACAAATGAAAATTAGAAATGACAACGAGGTAATGTGTTACCTATTTCATTCAAACAAATCAAAACCAATTCAGAGTGTTTTGGGAGTATACATATGTAGCTATCAAGTCATTGAAGAAATCAGAGCTGACTTTCACAAACCATGCATAACCCTAATAGTCTGTGCCATTCAGGGGTGGACCCTCCATGACCTTGTTGCCATGGAAGAATGAGAATATTGCATGGGATCAAATTGAATAGGTAAACTGTCATTGATGCATGACCTCAGTTGGAGCCATACGTCCTGCCCCCAAAACAGGAATCCTATATCAATAACACAATTAGTCAACATCATGGTAGTAACAAAATTTGAGACCACATGACCATTACAGGACACTATAGCAGTATCTGGTGCAATGGCACAACCATCATTCAGTGGTGTGCTAAACAAGTTCTACCAGCTATAAGGAGACACATTAATAGCTACCTCCACTGAACATAAATTGAAGATTTAGCCAATGTGAAGGAAGAACAGTGTGCTATGTCTTGACAGACACATATGGTTTCAGAAAGTTAAGTCGCACATATTCCTTGATAGCACCATCAGACATAAAACAGGTCTGATGCAATCTCCTGAACTTCCACCTATCAGTGGGCAAGTTGTCTCTGTAAAAGATCTGTCCATCCAAAGTGGGTGTCTGTCCCAGGATCAACACATGCTCACTTTGTACTTTCCAACAGCAATAGTGCACTGCAAATTTCACAACTTTGAAATGTCCACATGAAGATGACATTGTGAAGGACCCTGAAACAGAATAACAAGGGATAATTAATGATTTCACATATTAAATTCAACTAAAATGACAAGTTATGAGGATGAAAACAAAGAGTGGAGAAGGAGGATGCCTTGCTGGGCCTACTCTCCTTATGGACCAAGTAACATTACAAAAAGACCCAGCAGAAGGGAAGTCTTAACAGGATGTACAAGGAAAAAAGGATTTTCCTTTAGAAAAACCCTCACCCACCAGGGTTTCCCCATGGTGGCATGCTTCATCATTGGGCTCCTCCTGTTCTGCCACGGAACGGGGCCTGCTGTGACCTACAGTATACATAGGAGCATGTATGTTTTCACGCCAGTGTGATTCAGGTAAGCAATAGGATTGGTAGGGTCTCAGAAAAGTTAAAAATACCTGCCTCCTAGCAGTTCCAATAATTTAATAGATCTCCTAGTGGCAGTATGATTAAAAGGGGTGTTATATGGAAGTAGGGTATACAATGTACCTGTCTTCCTGGTCTACATGTTTCAGGGCCTTACCCGTAGTCTCCTCTTCAGCACCAAGGATGACTCCCTAGTTCCACACTTTATATAAATATTACTTGTGTGAGCACGTATTTTGCATGCTAAATGGTAAAGTACATTACACCTATCTTATGTGGTGTCATCAAAGTGATACCTGTAGAGTCATAAAGGGATATAGTTATCATAGCCCTGTAGAATACTGGTCCGCCATACACATTTTAATGCTGTGGGTGTGGTGCCAAAACTGAGCAAACTTCACCCCAAACATGAAGAGCGCACGTGGTTCTCAATGGTCAAGAGATGGGTTCTGATAATTCTTCATAATGGACATTACAAGACAAACTACACATAGAAACACATAAAAGAAATCAAGGTTACACTTACTTCATCAAAGTGACACTCCCGCTCGTTGCCTATTCCTCACCTCCTCGGGATCTGAATGTTACTGGCATCTGTGGGCGCCAGACTGATAAACTCATGGGTGATTCTCAAGTGTGTGCATAGCAGCGTGCTGCAATGTAGGAATGCGTTGCAGCATTGGACTGCTGCCTTTTTAAGATGGTGGATTTCCCTGGCTCTCTGGGAGGTTCATGAGGACCTCTACAAAGGAGTGGTCCCTGAGAGTGCCTCAGAGGAGGCTGCCCTGCCTGGAGGAGGTACCAAAGAGGGTGATGGCATTGCAGATGGGAGGGAGGTGAAAAACATGTAGTAGCTATGTACTGAGAGGTCCACGGAGGCCTCTCTAGTAAGTGTGCCTGAGGCTGCCTTGTCTGGTTTACAACCAACTTGCAGCAAACGCGGACTGCTTTATTTAACAAATAAAACATGACAACAACACATCCTGTGAGATGTGTAAAGTCATAAGGGGAGGTGCCATATTTGCAAGGCTATTCAACTCATAGTGTTTCTACTTCATCAGCTGGCTCCATGGGATGTGCTCATTCAATCATTTCTGTTGTGTGCGTAATCTGTAAACCCATCATACTACATCATCAAAAAAGACAGACCTTTTGACCCAGAAACTGAGATACTAATAGGATTGGATGTGGAGCGCCTATAAACTAGTCTCCCTCACACTGATACGTTACGTATAATTGAGGTCATATTTGACATAGACTGGGAGTATCAAACACCACAAAATGTGGTTATGGAATGCTGCCATGAGGTTCACTATTGATGTTATTGTTGTGTTATTGTTGTTAAATTCCTGTTGTAAGTCAGGAGATCAGGCTCCAACTGCTGACACAAATCCAGGATAGTTTGCCTGTTTAGACACTTTGGTGGTCATTATGAACTTGGCAGGAAAGACCGCACTGCCGGCGGTGGCAGTAACTACCGCCAACAGGCTGGCAGTCTTGACCGCCAAATAATGAAGCACATGAAAAACAGCCAGCATGAAAACCACTCACCACCAGCAGAGGAGTGCCGACATCGACGGAAGAGGCCGCCCGCAGGCCGATGGAAAGGCCTAACCCGCCCAACAAATAATGAAGCACAAGATCGCCGTCAGTTCCGGGGCGGGAACCATCGCCACACAAAGCCTGGTGGAAATGAACCAAATAAAATGAAACACTCACCGTAGGCACACACAACACGCCAAAACAGACATGAAGAGAGAATTGGAAATCATGCAAGTGCTGCTCCTTGCCATATACCTCCACGAACGTGACTGCCGACGAGGACGACAACGGTAAGTACCGCAACCTACAAAACAAGGGAAGCAAGGGCAAAGGCACATATGCAACGCACCCCCAACCCCTCGCACCATCACAAGCCATACACACCAGAACAAGAGGTACTTACCCGACACAAGCCCAATCCAACCTGCCCAAAGTACACAAATGTCCACACCACACCCCCACAATGAAATGATAAACCACGTCTCCAGAGTGTGCCAACAGCAACACTGGGCACTCAAACTTTAATAATCATAGAAAACTCAATGTCCAAATAAGGCCATTGGCCAGTCCAACAGAAAAAGGCTGAAGGGCCCAAATGGCCTGAACTTGACTCCCGCTTGTGCACATGGTACTCCACCATAAAGGGAAATCAATGGGGCAGCCAGGCACCTCAGGTGGGGATTTACGCCTGGGAGGGGGGCTTGGACTTACATTTGGGAAGTGGTGGGGGTTTGGGTTTCATCTTGGAAGGTGGAGGAGCGGGCTTGGACCGGGAGGTGGCAGATGGACCTGGGCCAGCATGGGGCTTTGCTCACTGGGGGAGGGCCACAGGAATGGGAAGGGCGGACTGGAGCGGACTTAAACATGGAAGGAGTGGACAGGGCAAGGAGGTTGGCACGTTTAGGGACGAGACAGGGTGGGCCAGTGGGTTTGAAAAGGTCAACACGGGACAGTAAACGTTTTTTATGGGCAGTTGAGGCAGACATGGATGAAGGTGTGGGAGGGGATGTAGAGGGAGTGTTTGTAACAGGTGTAGGTGTGGTGGATGTGGATGCAGGTGCCTGAACAGTATGCTGAGAAGTGGTGGATGTGTGTTGGGTGGGTGTCTGAGAACGTTTGAGTGTTTTGGGAGGAGGGGGGGTGGATATAGTGGGACAAGACAGGCTGCCAGTGTACATGGATGTTGTCTGGGTGTCTGCGGGTCTGGTGAGTGTGTTGCATGTGTCAGTCAATGTCATTGTGGTGAGTGCAGGTGTGGTATCTGGGGTGCATGACTGGATGTCTGATGTTGTGGTGACTGCAAGAATGGGGTCAGCAACAGTGAATGAGGGTGCAGTGCTTGTGAGTGTGCATGTTGAGGTGACAGACAGGGAGGTGGGAGAGGTGGACACACTGGGGGAAGTGGATGTTGTTGTGTGTGCCTTTGTATATTGGCTGTGTGTATGCCGGTGGTGGGAAATGAGGTGCTTGTGTTTCTGTGTATGTTTTTTGTGTGTTGAGGTGTGTGCATGGCTGTCTGAACGTGTGCTTGGGATCAGTGAAAGGAGTGGGGTGCTTGAAGGGGCAGAGGTGGTTAGAGAGGGGATGGAAAGACCAGGGACACTGGCTGCCGTCAAAGAGGAGGCCAGAGCATGAAAAGATCTCTGTAGGCCAGACATGGCACCGTGAATGCCTTCCAGGTATGCATTGCACGGCTGCATCTGGGATGCTAGCCCCTGGATGGCATTCACGATGGTTGTCTGCCCTACAGAGATGGTCCTCGGGAGGTCAATAGCCTCCTCCGTGAGGGCAGCAGGGCTGACTGGAGCAGAGGTTGAGGTGCCTGGGGCGAAGGAGACGCCCACCATTCTGAGTGAGCGGGCACAGGCAACTGGGTGGGAAGCAACTGGGAGGGCGGTGATGGTATGGGGTGGCAGAAGATGACAAAGAATGGGTGGGCCTACTAGGGTCCGCCACCACCAGGGAGCTCCCATCGGAGGAGGTATCAGTGTCACTACCGCCAGTTGTAGTAGCCTCCCCCGTGGTACTCCCCTCGCCCTCCAACCCACTGGTCCCCTTGGCATCGGTAGACTCTGCCTCCTTGGAACCGTGGGCCGTTGCATCCCCACTCGCCGGTGCCACTGCTCCCTCGCCAGATGATGCTGATGTACATGGACAGCACAAGAGTACAGGTGTGGGGAAACAAAACATGAGAGGTATATGTAAATACCTGAAGGGATGTAGATTCACTCATACTCCCACCCAGCTTATACACCAACACGCTCACCTACAACTATAGTCATGCCCATGCCCCTGACTAGGGGCCACAACCCTAGCATACAACTCTTCTCCCACATGACACAAGGACCTGATGAATTGCAGACCCGCCCCTAACCATCTCAGTGCCCATGGGGGCCAGATTGCTGTCAGAAACCTGTCAGAGTACCTGGCACTAGACAGCATACATCCTACAGCACCCAAACACATCCATCAAAAATGCATGATATGGTGTTGGCACTCACCCCCTTGTGGCTGCTGTGCAGCCTTCAAGCGCTGATTAAAGTCTGGATATGCCACCGCCAGAATGCGGCGCATTAGGGGGGTCAGGGCCCGATGGGCACCCCTTCCTCGTTGGGAGGACTTCCCTAGCTGAGCCTCGCAGGTCTTCCTGGCCCAGCGCCACAGGTCCACCCACCACTTCCTGCAGTGGGTGCTCTGCCAGTTGTAGACCCTCAGGGTCTGCACCTCCCTGGCGATGGCCTGCCAGAGTGCCCCCTTCTGATGGGCGCTGACCTGTAGGGGACACACAGAAAAGAAAAACAGAGTTCAGAAAATGGCCATGTGATACTGCTGACTATACGTCCCCTAGGGGACGAACACTTCACAACATCATTTCACCGCCTCACTCACAGTACTTGCACACATTCTACGCCTGTGCAGGTTTATACCGACCACACATGCATACAGGCATTCACCACCATCACACACATCCATGCAGTTCATCCGCCTACTCACCTGCTCCTCTGGTCGCCCATATAACTTGGCATACAGGGGTAGGACCCCATCCACCAGCTTCTCCAGCTCCTCTGTGGTGAAAGCCGGCGCCCTTTCCCCTAGGACTCGTGCTGTTTGAGTAACCAGAGTCAGGACACAGCAGCACACTCAGTGGAGTACTTCCATGCATAGGATCTGGGAGTCAAGTGAACCTGGGGTGACGACATGGTGTACGCTCCGTGGCGGTGTGCACCGTCACTGTCGGCGGCGATCGTGATAGGCCCAGATTTCCCATTGACAACCATGTTAACCAATGAATGGGTGCACGGCGGTGAACACCTCCTTATGCCATAACAACAACCGCCAGCGAAATTAGGTCACTTTCACTGCTACATATCTGGATGGCAGGGGGTTGTAATTTTGCTAGCACGACGCAGATATTTCCTGGTCATGGGCCACATGCAGGCCCTATGGACCCCAGCCCTTAGTCGCATGCACACATGACTCTTTTCTCCCCACAACAGTCCAGACGTATCACTTCATACATGTCCCTACAGTTGTACATCATACATTGCTTGTGTGTAACCTACATGATGTACAGCAGTTATACATACACCACATGTTGTGCATATGTATGTGTGTCCCTCACATGTGTTCTCCACTTCCCCTAGGTACAGACCTATGTGGCTAAGGAGGGCCCCATCTGCGTACAGACCTCTTGTTGATTTTGCGACAATGGTGGAACGTCACAATCCATGAGCTATGTTCATAACTGAATCCAGTACTAAGACCGTCTAATCGGAATCAGCATGCCATCCCTACTGAAGTGCAAGTGCTCTCTGTACTCCATTTCCTATCCACGGGCTCTTTTCAGGTGACAGTGGGCGTGGGTGCAGGGTTCTCACAGCCAATGTTTAGCCTCATCCTGTCCAAATTCATGGATGCATTTGTACTACACCTGCAGACATATCTAAAGTTTCCCCAAAGGGCAGATCTCCCTGCCATCAAGTCTGAATTTTATGCCTTTGCTAACATTCCCCATGTGATAGGTGCCATTGATGGCACCCACATAGCTCTCATCCCCAAAAGAGTAAAAGAACAGGTGTACAAGAACAGGAAGAACTCCCACTCAATGAACATACAATTGGTGTGTATTGCAGGCCAGTACATATCACACGTGAATGCCATGTTTCCAGGATCAGTCCATGATTCATTTTTCCTGAGGAACAGCAGTGTACCACACATGATGGATCAACCACAAGGGGGCAGAGGATGGCTCATAGGTGAATGTGTATGACACTGGTTCTGTACATAGCTGACAGCCAGGCTGTCTGCAAGTAATGGCAGTCCTGTTTCAAACACTTTTGCAGGTGATTCTGGCTATCCTAACATGCAATGGCTCCTGACACCTGTGAGAATCCTAGACAGATGCAGAGAAGAATTACAATGAGGCCCATAGATGAACTAGGAGGGTGATAGAGCACACTATAGGTCTCCTGAAGGCTAGATTCCGTTGCCTCCATCTCTATGGGGGTTCCCTGTGCTATGGCCCTGAGAAGGTGTGTAGAATAGTGATGGCCTGCTGCATGCTGCACAACGTGGCTATGAGGAAAGCTACACACTACTGGAGGATGCTGTATATCTAGACCTGCATCCTCTGAGAGGGGATGAGAGTGATGGTGAGGATGAAGAGGGGGAAGATGCCCACTCCAGGAACCAGCTGATCCAACTATACTTCCAGTGATTATGAGGTACTGTTCACTGATTATGTTGTCTGCAATGCATAATATCTGTCTGACTTATTCACTATGAGGATGTGGGATCTGTAGTCATTGACAGTGTTACCTGAATATTGAGGTGGCATGTGCCATGGAGACAAACATGGTGTACATTTCTGTTTACTCCACACAATGTTGTGCGTGGGGTGCCGTTCCTGCAATGAAGGTCTGATTTTGGAATTGACTAGCAAATGCATTCACATTTACAATTGATTCATCAGTATGACAGGGGACATATGATTTGGTGTACATGTGTTTTATTTGGTGTCCTTAATGCATTGGTGAACTTTACAGAGATAGGGAATGGACTAATGGTGGATGTCCATAGTAAGTACATGGGCTGGGCGATTGGTGGCAGTGGGTATGGGTCCATCTGTCCCTTGCAAGTTGTTATGTTGCTATTGGCGGGTGAGGATGGTGGCACAGTGGCACACGTGGGAGTCAGTCCATGTCAGAGTCACTTCTCGTGGGAGCCTTGGTCTTGGCAGGTGTTCCTGTGCCATATCTGGGTCTGAGGGACCATTTGGGGGTCTGGTGCTGGGCTGCACGGGCAGGGGTGCTGGTCTCCTGTGTGTCCTTTGCTAGTGCCACCAGTCCAGTTGCTGCTGCTGATGTAGATGGCTGGTCTGTGTCCTGGTCAGTGGTAGAGGCTTCCTGGTTTGTGGGGGTCTCAGGCTGGGTTAGGTGGTGGTGCTGCAGCAACGCAGCTATGGTGGCCATGGTGACATGCAGTTGTTTCCACTGCTCCATGGTCTCTTGATGTTGGGCTATCTGCAACCTTCGACTCTGTTCCAGGGTGGCCAGGATTTGGCCCATCCTGTCCTGGGTATGGTGGTATGCTCCCAGGACGTCAGAGATTACCTCCTGGGCTGCAGCATCCATCCTTTGGCCTCCCCATGGGCCACTGATACCCTCCTACTGGGCCTAGCCCCCTGTGCCTGTGTCCACTGCACAGGTCTGGCAGTATCACTTGTAGTAGGTCCATCGTCATCCTGCCTGTTAGTAGGTGGAGACTCTGGTCTCTGTACTTGTGTTACACCAGTCAGTAGCCTGGATAACTGGTGTGGGGTCGTTTAGCCAGTGCTGATGTTGGTGGCTGGGTGGTAGGGGTGTCAGTGGTATCCTGGGTGGGGCTGGTGTAGGGTGACAGTCCAGGACTGTGTGATGGGCCAGGGTATTCCTCACTGTCCACACTTCCCTCTCCAGTGTCCTGAGTGGGGCCTCTATCTCCATGTGGGGCCCTGGCACTCCTTGGCCTTTCCGTCAGGGTGGCATGGGTGGTGGTGCCTGTGGGGGGGAATGGACATGTATGTTACATTTGCTAAATCGGCTGAGGATGCACAGCTCTGCCCTATTTTGTGCAGTTTCTTCCCCTGTTGGGCCACGTAGGGACCTATTGTGGGGTTGCCATTGCATTTTGCATGGGATGTGGAGGTGCATTGTGGGTGCTGTAGTGCCATTGTGATTCCTTGCAGGGGTAGGTGGCTGTGCACAGGGGGAGGGATGTGGGCCTGTTGGTGGGTTTGTGGGCATGCAGGGTGACTGGATGTAGTGATTGTGGCCTGGGTGGGGTAGTGGTCCTGGTGGTAGTTGGAGGGGTGGGGTGGTGCATGCATTTCAGATGTGGTGGATATGAGGTAATTGTAGATGACTTACCCGAGTCCATTCATCCAGTGAGTCCAGTGAGGCCCTCAGGGTGTAGGATGGCCAATACCTTTTCCTCCCAGTCAGTGCATTCGGGTGGTGTAGGTGGGGGTCCTCCCCCAGTCTTCTGGACCTCAATGTTGTGCCTGGATGCCATCGACCTCACCTTCCCACGCAGGTCGTTCCATCTGTTGCGGATGTCGTCCCTCGTGAGTGGATGGTTTCCCACTGCGTTGACCTTGTTCACTATAGTCTGCCATAACTCCATCTTCCTGGCGATGGGTGTAAGCTGGACCTGTGCCCCGAACATTTGTGGCTCGACCTTGAGTATTTCGTCCACCATTGTTCTTAGCTCCCTATCTGTGAAGCGTGAGTGCTTAGGGGGTGCCATGGTGTGTGTTGTGGGTGGTGTGTTGTGTGGATATTGGTGAAGGTGCTGTTGTGTGGTTGAGTGTGTGACTTGTGTGCTGTTGAGTTCAGTGTCTGCGTGTTCTGTTGTTAGTTTCAGTTGTCCTATTTGGCGATGCAAAGGATTGTGGGGTGTGTATGGTGAGTATTTTATAGTGTTGTGGATGTGTGTCAGGTGTGTGGCTTTCACCCTTGCCAATGTGTGCATTTCTTGCTGTTGGGTCCACTTGCTGGCCATGGCGGTCTGTACCGCCAACGGTCGTTCGCCATCCACTATCCGCCGCGGTGATTTGTGCATCATTATTTGGAGGACGGGGATTTGTCTGCTTGGCGGTGGCAGGATGGGGTGTGCAGCCTTTCCGCCAACAAGGGCACTGGCAGTGGCTGGTGGTAGCAGAATTTTGGGCAGTTTCTGTTTTTGGCATCATTATATGGCGGGTTTCTGTTCACCGCCAATGGCGGTCTTCTGTTCACTGTCGCCACAGCGGCCAACAGTGTTTACCGCCATGTTCATAATGAGGGCCTTTTTTTAATGACATGCCTTTCTTCTATGGTGGCAAGATCTGGAAAGGGCCAGAACACCCGAGATCGTCGTCTCCTACCCATGCCTCTGCTCAAGAGTCTGCAAGTATGGAAAAGAAAATATCAGGTTAAATGGTCACACCATACTTTGAACATCAACACACATTTTAAGTCTTGGAAACATTAGGAATGTCATTATGTACAATACATGTACACACATTGCCATCAAATGTTTGGAACTTCAAAACTAATGTTTTTCATTTTCTTTTTTTAATTATCTGCAAATAATATATTTGAAATGTACTATTTACACATATTTTTTTTTGTAATTTTGTTTTTAAAACACCATCAACTGAGGTATTAATTTACCTGCGGCACTATTGATGTCAAACACAGTCACAGTTCACATTTTATTGTGTCATATCTTGCCAAGAACAGTGTAATTCATATCTGACATTTATAAATACACTAGCCTCCGTTTTGAGTGCTGGTGATACATTAACAATTGAAAGATGCACACCTTCACACCCTAAAATGGTGGACGTCTGACCTTGCTGCATGTGAGCAATGCTACAAAATTGTGCCACAGCACTAGAGGCAAAACAAATAGCTCAAAACTTCTCTTCTTGTTCCTTCCTATCATCCATACAGGTCAAGGCCCATCAAAAGCGGGAAATCTGGAAGGCCATTACCAAGAAGGTGCGGACCCTGGGAGCCCACAAGCGGTGCAGCCTGCATTGTTGGAAGAGGTGGGAGGACTTGCAACACTCGAAACGCAAGTCTGCAGAATGCCAGCTCTGCAGCCCTCCCAACAATCCAACTGGGTGAGCCGCAACTTGACCCCCCAATGGCTTACATCCTTGCGGTGGCCTACCAAGAGCTTGATGGCAGTTGAGGGCCCAACAGTAGCATCAAGGGGGTAGGTTATTGTTTTTAGATATTTTTGTTGTTAAACCTTTTTCATTTCCAGCAATGTTGTATGGCATCAACATGATGGTTGACACACATCCACTGCCCATGAGGATTTCTGAAGTTGTAAGTTGTTTAGACAGTGTCTGATGCTGTGTCTAGTGTATTGCTTTGTGCTGGGAGTTGCCAGATTATTCATCACAAACCAAGTACTGTTTTGAACAGACACATGGCTGAATGAGAAAAAAGGGGTACCTTCATTTTTTCTATGTCATGAGGAACAGTTGGACAAAACATGTCACATTTAATGACTGGGTCAGATGGGATGCTTCATCACAAAATTGAGTAGGTCATGCAGGCCCTGTTACTGGTGTCACACTTTTGATGTAGTTGATGTATCAGACTTGACATTGGTAAATTGGTGCTATGACACAATTATAATGAGCATCTACTCCAAAAGGACTGGAAATGTGTATAGTGGCATCATTCCTAATCTGGAACATTTTGAAACCTGTTTGTACAGCACATTTCTATTCAGTTCATGTGGACAGTAGCAGGTTACCATGACACCCTAGTTTTCCACAAATGTGCATGTAAAGCAGTGTGTGTGAAACAAAGTGAAATTAAATGCCAAACTGTATTGCTTGCAACAGACAACATTTTGGTGTCCTTAGTTCTGTCCAGTTGAGAAATCAATGATGGTGAGAAATGTGATACTTAAAGACATTTGCAGATGGAAGGTTACATCACATAGATGTTGTTGGATCCCATCTTGAGAAGTCAATTTCAAGCCCAACACATGGCTCTTTTGGATTATATATTATGGATTTTGGATTATATATTTATGTAATATATATTTTGGATTATATATGGTGAATATATTTTAGCTCCGCACTGCAGTGGGTTAGAAATGTCTCATGGCTTATGTATTTACTCGTGCTGTCTAAGCTTTGTCATGGAGGGGACTACAAGTGGATAAGAGACAATGGAATACATGATAGGGATGCGAGCATGCAGAATTTATAGACTTTGAGGGTATCTGTGCAAATACAATTGGACATTTAATCACACAACATTTGCTCAAACTGTTATATCTGTCTTTTCAGCATGGTCTAGGCAAGGAGATGGCGACAGCTGCCATGTCAGTGGGGAGGAAGCTGGCCACTGTGGCTCCAGTGTGGACACCATGGACACTGAGGGAGCCAGTTACACAGAGGGTAAGGGGACTGGCACAAAGGCCACATGTGACTCTACATCTTCTTCAGAGGCCTTCAATGAAGACCAGTCCCTAGTGATTGTGGACCCTGGAGCAACTGTTACACTTGTGTTGTCATCCGCCACCCACGTTTCTGTTTCCACCTTTCCTCTTGCTCCTGTCTAGTTGGCCGAAGCCATCCCCCAATAAGAGGTGGCACCACCTTTGCTGCAGTCAGCTTGCTCCGGTGGCCAAGGCTGAGCTCAATCAGGAGGCTGTTGATATTTTAAGGATGATCGCTGTAGGCCATACCACATTACTGAATGCCATCCAGGGGCTAGCTGGCCAGAATACCCAGATGCTGGTTTACCTGGATGGCGTTCATGGTACCCTGTCTGGCATACAGCGGTCATTCCAGGGTCTGGCCTCCTGTTTGAGTGCAGCCTCCCAAGTACCCCAGCCTCATTCCCAGACTCCCACCCATTCCCAATCCCTCCACATAGCCACTCAAACATTTGCACACACCCACTACAACAACCACAAACAGCACATCTGACATAGCATAAACACAGACACACATGCAGACACCACACACCCACCACCACAAGCATGCCCTCAGTCAACACACCCACCACAAAAACAAACATACACACCCACCACCAGCACACCTGCAGACACCACACCTGTCAGGATCAAGGCAGCGCGCAGTCCAGGATCCACCCGAAGGTACGCTGCACCGATTTGCGGCGTGTTATGCGTACCGCCGGTCATCCCTGCTTGTTCCAAGAATGGCCAGCAGCGTTGTTTGCCCTGTGGTAAAGCTCACATAGCTGCAGGTTCAGGCCATTGGTGGTCAAGATGCACTTATCAGTGCTATGCTAAGAAGGAACTGCATTTCCCATGTTTTTAGAGGCAGCAGCCATCTTGGGGTGTGGCTGGACTATAAAGCCCAGCCACACCCAACCTTGTGGCTCACTATTTTGAAGACTTCGATGCAGTCAGACCTCAAGGGACCTTCCTCTGGAGCAAAACAGAATTTCTTCAAAGGCAGCTTGGCAGAAACTCGAAGGTTCTTGTTATTCTATTTGGGAATTCAGACATGCGTAGGTCGTACTCGTGGGCGGTAAGGTCGTGAAGAGCCCAAGTCAGAAGTGAGTTGATTCTTCCTAACTTTCAGCATTCCCCTAGCCTAACGAGCATGGCGTTTTAGGCCACTTCAGTAAAGCGCTTCAGTTCACGGCAGCAAACGCGCTCAGTAAAGCGCTTCAGTTCACGGCAGCAAACGCGCTTAGTAAAGCGATTCAGTTCACAGCAGCAAACTTTCAGCATTCCCCTAGCCGAACAAGCATGGCGTTTTAGGCCACTTCAGTAAAGCGCTTCCGTTCACAGCAGCAAACGCGCTCAGTAAAGCGCTTCAGTTCACGACAGCAAACGCGCTTAGTAAAGCACTTCAGTTCACGGCAGCAAACACACTCCGTAAGGGGTTCAGTTCACGGCAGCAAACGCGCTCAGTAAAGCTCTTCAGTTCACGGCAGCCAACACACTCAGTAAAGCGCTTCAGGTCACGGCAGCAAACGCGTTCCGTAAAGCGCTTCAGTTCACGGCAGCAAACGCGCTCAGTAAAGCGCCTCAGTTCACGGCAGCCAACGCGCTCAGTAAAGCGTTTCAGTTCACGGCAGCAAACACGCTCAGTAAAGCGCTTCAGTTCATGGCAGCAAACGCGCTCCGTAAAGCGATTCAGTTCACGCCAGCAAACGCGCTCAGTAAAGCACTTCAGTTCACGGCAGCAAACGCGCTCAGTAAAGCACTTCAGTTCACGGCAGCAAACGCGCTCAGTAAAGCGCTTCAGTTCACGGCAGCGAACACGCTCAGTAAAGCGATTCAATTCACGGCAGCAACGCCCTATCAATAAAGCACTTCAGTTCACAATAATAACACGCATTGACTTAGCGCTTCAATCAAAAGGAATAAATGTGCATTGGCATAGCGCTTCAGGTCCAGAGGAGAAAAAGGCACTTTGGTCACAATATTTGAAAGCACTTCAGTTCACAGAAAGTAAAGCGCCCTTGGCTCAATACTTAATGCGCTTTCATGTACAGGAGAACATATATCCAAAAAGGGTTTCAAAGATAAAGAAATCACAGTTTCATTGTTTTAGGATGCATGATATGTGAGATACATATTAAGATGCTTTATATTGTCTGAAAAGACCTCTTTAAGTGTTTTACGAGTCTTCTAAACTGAGATCTAATGTTTAGAATTTTATTAATGCATAAGTGGTTCTATGATTGATATTTAAGAGAGTGTCCATGGTTCTAAAACTCTGGTCTTCTTGGGACTTTGAGGTCTCAGTTCATTCTGGTGTTGTGATTTACAGAAGAGGCTATTGCTCAAGCACAAAGAGTATCAATCTGGTATTATGGAGATGCATGTACGCAAAGTCTCTAATGGTGAATTAGATTGTCATTAATGAGTATATGCATGCTTGTTCTAACCTTTTCCTTTTCAGATCTCTCTCCCAGCTGTTCTCAACCTTAAATCCCTTCCCCCTGCCTGTCTTCATCATAACTCTGTGCTATTAAAGCTTTCTGAGTCGATGACGCGGGGAGGTGGGCCTTCTTGTTCAGCAGCATGCAGAACCCGAGGAAATGACACTGTGACAGAATAGTGAGCCCACGATTTAATACTTTCCTCTGGGTCTGTACTTTAGCTGTGCAAGAATGGCCACCTTAGACACCCTTATGCAAGCGGTAGCTCAGATGCAAAAAGATTTGACAGACTCAAAAAATGTCACAGCTAATTTGGTTAGCAAAGTAACTCAGTTACAGAGTAAGGTGGATGGTTCTGATTCTACTACTCGCCCTATGGTTGCCACACCTACTAATATAGCTGTGAATGTTCCACCACAGATTCCTTTAACTGCACCAGAAAGATTTTCAGGCAACCCTAATAAGGTTCAAATTTTTCTCACACAGGTGGAGTTACATTTTACATGTCGTCCCAGTGCTTTTCCAGACGCACAATCTAGAATTGCATTTCTGATATTGTATATGAGTGGTGATGCAGCTATTTGGGCTGTGCCTTTAGTTCGAGTAGACAGTCCTTTGTTGTATAATTGGTGCAGTTTTGTGGAAGAATTTGAAAAAGTATTTGATAGGCGCGCTATAACTATGTCTGCAGACAATGAGTTGCTAGAATTGCGACAAGGAAATAAAGATTTGATAACGTATTTGTCCCATTTCAACTGGCTAGTTGTGGAAACTGCTTGACCTGCGGAAAAAAGGTCAGCAGTATTTTATCAGGGGTTAAAAGATTAACTAAAAGATGTATTGGCCTAAATTGACCCACCACCAGAAACTTGCTCTGATTTTAATAATCTAACTCTACTGTTCGATCATAGACTCTCTGAAAGAAAAGGAGTAAGGAAAAGATGGGAAAAAACAATTGGCGTCTAGAAAGGCCCAGACATCTTCAAGTGTCCTCAGATTCAATGATTGAACCAATGAATATCGGAACTGTCCGTCCATCATTGACCAAAGAGGAAATGGTCAAACGACGAAGAAATGGTCAGTGTTTATATTGCGGAAAAAAGGGTCAATTTATAAAGGAAGGTCAAAAGAAACTCAAAGGTAATATGGACCCAACTTTCGAAACAAAGAAAAAGATAGCTATTGCTTTGGAAGACTCACAGGAAAACTCAAATGCCCAAGAAAAAATGAAGGGGACCTCTTGGGCAAATTAACAATACCTTCAGTGCGCTCATGCACAAACCGTTATGTTAAACATTTTCGAATTCTAGTACAAATGACTGTGCAAGGAAAAAGACATAAAGTACAAGTTCTAGTTGATTAAGGGGCAACAGGAAATTTTGTGGATCAACAGACTGCACTAGACTTACAGATACCCTGTGTCAGGAAAAAGATTCCCGAAGTTGTTTATGCAGTCAATGGTAGTGAATTGGTAGGAGGCCCAGTTACTAAGCAAACTTCACGAATCCAAATGATTTGTAAAGATAATGAAAATCAGAACCATTATGAAATCATTCGCTTCAATATAATACAGGCACCCCAGTATGGTTTTATCCCTGGAATGCCATGTTTAATGTTACATAATCCATGCATAGACTGGCGCAACCAGGTTTTACGTTTTTCTTCTCCCTCCTGTGCAAAAATATGTTTTCAAATGAACAGAAACAAAGAAGAAGAGTTTCAACATTCCATTGCTACTGCAGCCGAAAAAGAAGTTGATCTGCCATCCCAATACTCAGAATATTCTGACGTTTTCAGTGAGAAGAAAGCAAGTTCCTTACCACCTCACAGACCGTACGATTGTCAGATCGACTTAGTACTTGGCGCTAATATACCAAATTGTAGAATCTATGCTTTATCTGAGAAAGAAAATCAAGTTCTACGAGAATATCTTGATCAGCGTTTGGCCAACAAGTTAATTCAGCCATCACGATCTCCAGCAGCTTCTCCCCTATTCTTCGTACCTAAAGCTAATGGTGATTTGAGGCCTTGTATTGACTTTAGAGCAATCAATAAGATCACAGTCAAAAACAAATATCCACTGCCTCCTATTCCAGTCTTGTTAGACCAAGTAAAATCCGCCGTTATCTATACCAAACTTGACTTACGAGGTGCTTATCACTTAGTTCGAATTTGAGAGGGAGATGAGTGGAAAACAGCTTTCAAAACTCATTATGGCCTCTTTGAGTATCTAGTGATGCCGGTTGGTCTATGTAATGCTCCAGCAGCCTTTCAATACTTCCTAAATGATGTCCTGAGGGAGTATTTAGATATCTTTGTTATCGTTTATATAGACGATACATTGATTTATTCAGACTCAAAGGAAATACATTAAGAACATGAGAAAAAGGTATTAAAAACCCTGCAAAAGCACAATCTATTCTGTAAATTAAGTAAATGTGAATTTCATTCCAAAGAAGTTGAATTTCTGTAGGAGGCTGGACTGGCTTATAGTGAGTACCAAGGGGTACTTGAACCTTGCACCAGGCCCAGTTATCCCTTATTAGTGTATAGGGTGTCTAGCAGCTTAGGCTGATAGATAATGGTAGCTTAGCAGAGCAGCTTAGGCTGAACTAGGAGACGTGTGAAGCTACTACAGTACCACCTAGTGTCATATGCACAATATCATAAGAAAACACAATACACAGTTATACTAAAAATAAAGGTACTTTATTTTTATGACAATATGCCAAAGTATCTTAGAGTGTACCCTCAGTGAGAGGATAGGAAATATACACAAGATATATATACACAATAGCAAAAATATGCAGTATAGTCTTAGAAAACAGTGCAAACAATGTATAGTTACAATAGGATGCAATGGGGAAACATAGGGATAGGGGCAACACAAACCATATACTCCAAAAGTGGAATGCGAACCACGAATGGACCCCAAACCTATGTGACCTTGTAGAGGGTCGCTGGGACTATTAGAAAATAGTGAGAGTTGGAAAAATAACCCTCCCCAAGACCCTGAAAAGTGAGTGCAAAGTGCACTAAAGTTCCCCTAAGGACAAAGAAGTCGTGTTAGAGGAATAATGCAGGAAAGACACAAACCAACAATGCAACAACTGTGGATTTCCAATCTAGGGTACCTGTGGAACAAGGGGACCAAGTCCAAAAGTCACAAGCAAGTCGGAGATGGGCAGATGCCCAGGAAATGCCAGCTGCGGGTGCAAAGAAGCTTCTACTGGACAGAAGAAGCTGAGGTTTCTGCAAGAACGAAAAGGGCTAGAGACTTCCCCTTTGGTGGACGGATCCCTCTCGCCGTGGAGAGTCGTGCAGAAGTGATTTCCCGCCAAAAGAACGCCAACAAGTCTTGCTAGCTGCAAATCGTGCGGTTAGCATTTTTGTACGCTGCTGTGGCCCTGGAGGGACCAGGAGGTCGCAAATTGGACCAGGAGAGAGAGGGGACGTCGAGCAAGACAAGGAGCCCTCTCAGCAGCAGGTAGCACCTGGAGAAGTGCCAGAAACAGGCACTACAAGGATGCGTGACAACGGTGCTCACCCGAAGTCGCACAAAGAAGTCCCACGTCGCCAGAGAACAACTTAGGAGGTTGTGCAATGCAGGTTAGAGTGCCGTGGACCCAGGCTGGACTGTGCACAAAGGATTTCCGCCGGAAGTGCACGGAGGCCGGAGTAGCTGCAAAAGTTGCGGTTCCCAGCAATGCAGTCTAGCGAGGTGAGGCAAGGACTTACCTCCACCAAACTTGGACTGAAGAGTCACTGGACTGTGGGGGCCACTTGGACAGAGTTGCTGGATTCGAGGGACCTCGCTCGTTGTGCTGAGAGGAGACCCAAGGGACCGGTAATGCAGCTTTTTGGTGCCTGCGGTTGCAGGGGGAA
Organism: Pleurodeles waltl; assembly: GCF_031143425.1. Classification (NCBI taxonomy): domain Eukaryota; kingdom Metazoa; phylum Chordata; class Amphibia; order Caudata; family Salamandridae; genus Pleurodeles; species Pleurodeles waltl. Next base: position 744,280,020 of record NC_090448.1, on the reverse strand, counting down.
GATTCCGTCGACCCACGGGAGATTTCTTTGGAGCTTCTGGTGCAGAGAGGAGGCAGACTACCCCCACAGCATGCACAAACAGGAAAGCAGTCGAGAAGGCGGCAGGATCAGCGTTACAGAGTTGCAGTAGTCGTCTTTGCTACTTTGTTGCAGTGTTGCAGACTTCCAGCGCGGTCAGCAGTCGATTCCTTGGCAGAAGGTGAAGAGAGAGATGCAGAGGAACTCGGCTGAGCTCTTGCATTCGTTATCTAAAGTTTCCCCAGAGACAGAGACCCTAAATAGCCAGAAAAGAGGGTTTGGCTACTTAGGAGAGAGGATAGGCTAGCAACACCTGAAGGAGCCTATCACAAGGAGTCTCTGACGTCACCTGGTGGCACTGGCCACTCAGAGCAGTCCAGTGTGCCAGCAGCACCTCTGTTTCCAAGATGGCAGAGGTCTGGAGCACACTGGAGGAGCTCTGGACACCTCCCAGGGGAGGTGCAGGTCAGGGGAGTGGTCACTCCCCTTTCCTTTGTCCAGTTTCGCGCCAGAGCAGGGCTAAGGGGTCCCCTGAACCGGTGTAGACTGGCTTATGCAGAATTGGGCACATCTGTGCCCAACAAAGCATTTCCAGAGGCTGGGGGAGGCTACTCCTCCCCTGCCTTCACACCATTTTCCAAAGGGAGAGGGTGTCACACCCTCTTTCAGAGGAAGTTCTTTGTTCTGCCATCCAGGGCCAGGCCTGGCTGGACCCCAGGAGGGCAGATGCCTGTCTGAGGGGTTGGCAGCAGCAGCAGCTGCAGTGAAACCCCAGGAAGGGCAGTTTGGCAGTACCAGGGTCTGTGCTACAGACCACTGGGATCATGGGATTGTGCCAACTATGCCAGGATGGCATAGAGGGGGCAATTCCATGATCATAGACATGTTACATGGCCATATTCGGAGTTACCATTGTGAAGCTACATATAGGTAGTGACCTATATGTAGTGCACGCGTGTAATGGTGTCCCCGCACTCACAAAGTTCAGGGAATTGGCTCTGAACAATGTGGGGGCACCTTGGCTAGTGCCAGGGTGCCCTCACACTAAGTAACTTTGCACCTAACCTTTACCAGGTAAAGGTTAGACATATAGGTGACTTATAAGTTACTTAAGTGCAGTGTAAAATGGCTGTGAAATAACGCGGACGTTATTTCACTCAGGCTGCAGTGGCAGGCCTGTGTAAGAATTGTCAGAGCTCCCTATGGGTGGCAAAAGAAATGCTGCAGCCCATAGGGATCTCCCGGAACCCCAATACCCTGGGTACCTCAGTACCATATACTAGGGAATTATAAGGGTGTTCCAGTAAGCCAATGTAAATTGGTAAAAATGGTCACTAGCCTGCTAGTGACAATTTGGAAAGAAATGAGAGAGCATAACCACTGAGGTTCTGATTAGCAGAGCCTCAGTGAGACAGTTAGTCACTACACAGGTAACACATTCAGGCACACTTATGAGCACTGGGGCCCTGGGTTACCAGGGTCCCAGTGACACATACAACTAAAACAACATATATACAGTGAAAAATGGGGGTAACATGCCAGGCAAGATGGTACTTTCCTACACAACCCCCCCCCCAAACGAAGGGCAATAAGACTAGCCATGACCTGATGAGTCTTCATTGTCTAAGTGGAAATATCTGGAGAGTCCATCTGCATTGGAGTGGCTACTCCCAGGTCTATGTTCCACTGTATAGTCCATTCCCTGTAGGGATATGGACCACCTCAACAATTTAGGATTTTCACCTTTCATTTGTTTTAGCCAAAGTAGAGGTTTGTGGTCTGTCTGAACAATGAAGTGAGTGCCAAACAGGTATGGCCTCAACTTCTTCAGAGCCCAGACCACAGCAAAGGCCTCCGTCTCAATGGCAGACCAACGCTTTTCTCTAGGGGTCAACCTCCTACTAATAAAAGCAACAGGTTGATCCTGGCCCTCAGAATTAAGTTGTGATAGGACTGCCCCTACTCCTAATTCAGATGCATCAGTTTGGACATAGAATTTTTTAGAGTAACAAGGGCTTTTCAGGACAGGTGCAGAGCACATGGCCTGCTTCAGCTCCTCAAAAGCTTTCTGACAGTTTGCTGTCCATAATACCTTTTTAGGCATTTTCTTGGATGTGAGGTCATTAAGAGGGGCTGCAATGGAGCCATAGTTCTTAATGAACCTCCTGTAATACCCAGTAAGGCCTAGGAAGGCTCTCACCTGAGTCTGAGTGGTAGGGGGAACCCAATCAATAATTGTTTGGATTTTCCCCTGAAGTGGTGCAATCTGTTCCCCACCAACAAGGTGTCCCAGATAAACCACCTTACCCTGCCCTATCTGGCACTTTGAAGCCTTGATAGTGAGGCCTGCCTTTTGCAGGGCCTCCAAAACTTTCCATAGGTGGACCAGGTGATCATCCCAGCTGGAGCTAAAGACAGCTATATCGTCCAAATATGCTGCACTGAAAGCTTCCAGCCCTTGCAGGACTGTGTTCACCAACCTTTGAAAAGTGGCAGGTGCATTTTTCAAACCAAAAGGCATTACAGTAAACTGGTAATGTCCTCCAATGGTAGAAAATGCAGTCTTAGGTTTAGCATCTTCTGACAATTTGATCTGCCAATACCCTGCAGTCAAATCAAAAGTGCTTAGATACTTGGCAGATGCCAGTGTATCTATGAGCTCATCTGCCCTGGGTATAGGGTGAGCATCAGTTTTGGTTACCAAGTTGAGACCTCTATAGTCTACACAAAACCGCATTTCCTTCTTTCCATCTTTGGAATGGGGTTTTGGTACAAGTACCACAGGAGAAGCCCATGGACTTTCAGAGTGCTCAACCACTCCTAGTTCTAACATTTTCTGGACCTCTTGCTTTATGCAGTCCCTGACATGGTCAGGCTGCCTATAGATCTTACTTTTGACAGGTAAACTGTCTCCAGTATCTATAGTGTGCTCACACCAAGAAGTGGTACCTGGCACAGTAGAGAAGAGTTCAGAGAATTGATCTAGGAGATTTATGCAATGGTCTTTCTGCTCAGCAGTAAGACAATTAGCCAAAACTACACCTTCCACAAGAGCATCTTGTTCTGTGGAAGAGAAGAGATCAGGTAGAGGATCACTGTCTTCTTCCTGTCCCTCATCAGTTGCCATGAGCAGGGTGAGATCAGCCCTGTCATAGTAGGGTTTCAGGCGGTTGACATGGAGCACCCTAAGGGGACTCCTGGCAGTGCCTAAGTCAACTAAATAGGTGACTTCTCCCTTCTTTTCAACAATTGTGTGGGGTCCACTCCATTTATCTTGGAGTGCTCTTGGGGCCACAGGCTCCAAGACCCACACTTTCTGCCCTGGTTGGTACTGAACCAAAACAGCCTTCTGATCATGCCATTGCTTCTGGAGCTCTTGGCTGGCCTGAAGGTTTTTGCTGGCCTTTTTCATGTACTCAGCCATCCTTGATCTGAGGCCAAGTACATAATCCACAATATCCTGCTTAGGAGCTTTTAAAGGTTGTTCCCAACCCTCCTTTACAAGTGTGAGTGGACCCCTAACAGGGTGTCCAAAAAGAGGTTCAAAGGGGCTGAAGCCCACTCCTTTCTGGGGTACCTCCCTGTAGGCAAAAAGGAGGCATGGTAGAAGGATATCCCATCTCCTGCGGAGTTTTTCAGGGAGACCCATAATCATGCCTTTGAGAGTTTTATTAAATCTCTCCACCAGTCCATTTGTTTGTGGATGATAGGGTGTTGTGAACTTGTAAGTTACACCACACTCCTTCCACATGGCCTTTAAGTATGCAGACATGAAATTGCTTCCCCTGTCTGATACTACTTCCTTTGGGAAGCCCACCCTAGAAAATATTCCCAGGAGGGCCTTTGCCACTGCAGGTGCTGTAGTGGTCCTTAAAGGAATTGCTTCAGGGTATCTTGTGGCATGGTCCACTACCACCAAGATAAACCTATTGCCTGAAGCAGTAGGAGGGTCAAGGGGGCCAACTATGTCAACCCCTACCCTTTCAAAAGGAACCCCAACCACAGGCAGTGGGATAAGGGGTGCCTTTGGGGTGCCACCTGTCTTGCCACTGGCTTGACAGGTTTCACAGGACTTACAAAATTCCTTTGTGTCCTCAGACATCCTAGGCCAATGAAACAGGGGAACAAGCCTGTCCCAAGTTTTCATTTGTCTAGATGCCCAGCTAGGGGAATGTCATGTGCCAGGGTTAGGAGGAACTTTCTGTACTCCTGAGGAATCACTAATCTCCTGGCAGCTCCAGGTTTAGGATCCCTATGCTCAGTGTAGAAGAGGTTGTCCTCCCAGTAAACTCTGTGAGAGTCACTGACATCCCCATTAGCCTGTTGCTTGCTGTCTGAGACCCTCTAATGTGGGACAGGTTTGCTGTGCCACACTCAGCTCCTCTCTGGCAGGCCACCCTTCACCCAAAAGCTCAGCAGTGTCTGCTTCCAGCTCCTCTGGTGTAGGTTCTGCACAGGGAGGGAATTCTTCTTCCTCAGAAGTTGAATCCACTGTAGAGGGAGGGATAGTAGGAAGTGGTTTGCTTCTACTAGCCCTAGCTTTAGGGAGCACTTGGTCCATTGTTCCAGGATCCAAGCTTCCCTGTCCTTTTTTGCTTTTTGGCCTGAGCCCTTGTCAAAGCAAAAATATGCCCTGGGATGCCCAGCATTGCTGCATGGGCCTCCAACTCCACATCTGACCAAGCTGATGTCTCCAAATCATTCCCTAATAGACAGTCTACAGGTAAATCTGAAGCTACCACAACTTTCTTTGGACCAGTAACCCCCCCCCAGTTGAGATTAACAACAGCCATGGGGTGGCTAAGTGTGTTGTTGTGAGCATCGGTTACTTGGTACTGGTGACCAAGTAGGTGTTGTTCAGGGTGTACCAGTTTCTCTATGACCATAGTCACACTGGCACCAGTGTCCCTGTAGGCCTGAACCTCAACACCATTTATTAGGGGTAGCTGCTTGTACTTATCCATATTAAGGGGACAAGCAACTAAGGTGGCTAAATCAATAGCCCCCTCAGAGACTAACACAGCCTCTGTGGCCTCCCTAACAAGGCCAACCCCAACTAAGTTACCAATAGTGAGCCCAGCTACTCCCTTGGATTGGCTATTAGTAGGTTTGCTCCCACCACCACTGCTATTAGTAGGGACACTAGGGGTAGCAGTAGGGGTTGTAGTGGTAGGAGCATTGGTGCTTTTCTTTGGACAACTGGGATCTGTTGTCCAATGGCCTTTTATTTTACATAAATAGCACCATGGTTTCTTTTCCTTGTTCTGATTAAAAGAGGATTTGGGCCCACCACCCCCACCAGAGAGTTTTTGTGGGCCTGATGAAGACTCATTTTTAGATTTGTCCCCACCCTTGTCAGAAGACTTACCATCCTTCTTTTTGTTGCCATCTTTGTCACCCCCTGTATGAACTTTTCTGTTCACCCTTGTTCTGACCCATTTGTCTGCCCTCTTTCCCAATTCTTGGGGAGAGGTCAGATCAGAGTCCACCAAGTACTGGTGCAACAAATCAGACACACAATTATTAAGAATATGCTCTCTCAGGATCCAGTTATACAGGCTGTCATAATCAGTAACTTTACTGCCATGTAACCACCCCTCCAAGGCCTTCACTGAATGGTCAATGAAATCAACCCAGTCTTGTGAAGACTCCTTTTTGGTCTCGCTGAACTTTATCCTGTATTGTTCAGTGGTTAAGCCATAACCATCCAGGAGTGCATTCTTAAGAACTTGGAAATTATTAGCATCATTTTCTTTCACAGTAAGGAGCCTATCCCTACCTTTTCCACTAAATGATAGCCATAGGATAGCAGCCCACTGCCTTTGAGGGACATCCTGTACAACACAGGCCCTCTCAAGTGCAGCAAACCACTTGTTAATGTCATCCCCCTCCTTATAAGGGGGAACTATCTTGTGCAGATTCCTGGAATCATGCTCTTTTGCAGGATGACTATGGGGAATACTGCTGCTGCCACCATGGGTTTCTAAACCCAACTTCTGTCTTTCCTTCTCTAGTTCAAAAGACTGTCTATCCAAATCCAGCTGTTGCTTTTTAAGCTTCAGTCTGGTTTGTTCCACCCTCAACTTATTGAGTTCCCTCTCTAACATTCTGTCATCAGGGTTGGTGGGAGGGACATTCCTAGATACAGAGGTATGATGGGAATGAACAGAAGGAGACCTGTCCCTTACAGAAGCCACCCTAACAGCTTGGCTAACAGAAACATTACTACCAGTATGGTGAGAATAAATGCTTTTGCTATGATGTGAGACAACACTATTTGTATGGTGTGGCTCATCATCATTACCAACTATGCTAGACTGTCTAGTAATGGGCAGGCTAGGAAGTTTCTTTCCTGAATCTTTTCCTGGCGGAGTCCCTGAATCAGATTGGGAACTATTAGGTACTTTTTCAACAGATGGGGCACCTATAGCCTTATCTTGTTCTCTAAGCATGTTAAGTAACAGTTCCAAGGAAGGATGCTTCCCTACACTCAAACCTCTCTCTATGCAGAGACTCCTTGCTCCTTTCCAGCTAAGGTGATCATATGCAAGTTTGGACAGATCAACATTTTGGCCTGTGCCAGACATTTTTAGAGAGAGTTAAAGTGATAGAAAAAGAGAAAAAAGTTTTCAGAACTTTTTAGAAAGACAGAAAAAAAACTTTTTAAACTTTTAAGAACTTTTTGAAAGTTTAGAAGTACTTTTCAGCACTTAGAAAAGAGTGAAAAGAGGAAATGCAAAACTTTTTGGCTATGTGTATATACACTGACCTTGTTTTGTATATTTTTCTCTTATGAAAAGTACAATGACAAGAGTGGTAAGTAGTCTCAAAGCACTTATCCCACCGCTGCACAATCAATGTAGGAGGCTGGACTGGCTTGTAGTGAGTACCAAGGGGTACTTGCACCTTGCACCAGGCCCAGTTATCCCTTATTAGTGTATAGGGTGTATAGCAGCTTAGGCTGATAGATAATGGTAGCTTAGCAGAGCAGCTTAGGCTGAACTAGGAGACGTGTGAAGCTACTACAGTACCACCTAGTGTCATATGCACAATATCATAAGAAAACACAATACACAGTTATACTAAAAATAAAGGTACTTTATTTTTATGACAATATGCCAAAGTATCTTAGAGTGTACCCTCAGTGAGAGGATAGGAAATATACACAAGATATATATACACAATAGCAAAAATATGCAGTATAGTCTTAGAAAACAGTGCAAACAATGTATAGTTACAATAGGATGCAATGGGGAAACATAGGGATAGGGGCAACACAAACCATATACTCCAAAAGTGGAATGCGAACCACGAATGGACCCCAAACCTATGTGACCTTGTAGAGGGTCGCTGGGACTATTAGAAAATAGTGAGAGTTAGAAAAATAACCCTCCCCAAGACCCTGAAAAGTGAGTGCAAAGTGCACTAAAGTTCCCCTAAGGACAAAGAAGTCGTGTTAGAGGAATAATGCAGGAAAGACACAAACCAACAATGCAACAACTGTGGATTTCCAATCTAGGGTACCTGTGGAACAAGGGGACCAAGTCCAAAAGTCACAAGCAAGTCGGAGATGGGCAGATGCCCAGGAAATGCCAGCTGCGGGTGCAAAGAAGCTTCTACTGGACAGAAGAAGCTGAGGTTTCTGCAGGAACGAAAAGGGCTAGAGACTTCCCCTTTGATGGACGGATCCCTCTCGCCGTGGAGAGTTGTGCAGAAGTGTTTTCCCGCCGAAAGAACGCCAACAAGCCTTGCTAGCTGCAAATCGTGCGGTTAGCGTTTTTGGACGCTGCTGTGGCCCTGGAGGGACCAGGAGGTCGCAAATTGGACCAGGAGAGAGAAGGGACGTCAAGCAAGACAAGGAACTCTCTCAGCAGCAGGTAGCACCCGGAGAAGTGCCAGAAACAGGCACTACAAGGATGCATGAAACAGTGCTCACCCGAAGTCGCACAAAGAAGTCCCACGTCGCCGGAGAACAACTTAGGAGGTCGTGCAATGCAGGTTAGAGTGCCGTGGACCCAGGCTGGACTGTGCACAAAGGATTTCCGCCGGAAGTGCACGGAGGCCGGAGTAGCTGCAAAAGTCGCAGTTCCCAGCAATGCAGTCTAGCGAGGTGAGGCAAGGACTTACCTCCACCAAACTTGGACTGAAGAGTCACTGGACTGTGGGGGCCACTTGGACAGAGTTGCTGGATTCGAGGGACCTCGCTCGTTGTGCTGAGAGGAGACCCAGGGGACCGGTAATGCAGCTTTTTGGTGCCTGCGGTTGTAGGGGGAAGATTCCGTCGACCGACGGGAGATTTCTTCGGAGCTTCTGGTGCAGAGAGGAGGCAGACTACCCCCACAGCATGCACAAACAGGAAAACAGTCGAGAAGGCGGCAGGATCAGCGTTACAGAGTTGCAGTAGTCGTCTTTGCTACTTTGTTGCAGTGTTGCAGGCTTCCAGCGCGGTCAGCAGTCGATTCCTTGGCAGAAGATGAAGAGAGAGATGCAGAGGAACTCGGCTGAGCTCTTGCATTCGTTATCTAAAGTTTCCCCAGAGACAGAGACCCTAAATAGCCAGAAAAGAGGGTTTGGCTACTTAGGAGAGAGGATAGGCTAGCAACACCTGAAGGAGCCTATCACAAGGAGTCTCTGACGTCACCTGGTGGCACTGGCCACTCAGAGCAGTCCAGTGTGCCAGCAGCACCTCTGTTTCCAAGATGGCAGAGGTCTGGAGCACACTGGAGGAGCTCTGGACACCTCCCAGGGGAGGTGCAGGTCAGGGGAGTGGTCACTCCCCTTTCCTTTGTCCAGTTTCGCGCCAGAGCAGGGCTAAGGGGTCCCCTGAACCGGTGTAGACTGGCTTATGCAGAATTGGGCACATCTGTGCCCAACAAAGCATTTCCAGAGGCTGGGGGAGGCTACTCCTCCCCTGCCTTCACACCATTTTCCAAAGGGAGAGGGTGTCACACCCTCTCTCAGAGGAAGTTCTTTGTTCTGCCATCCTGGGCCAGGCCTGGCTGGACCCCAGGAGGGCAGATGCCTTTCTGAGGGGTTGGCAGCAGCTGCAGTGAAACCCCAGGAAGGGCAGTTTGGCAGTACCAGGGTCTGTGCTACAGACCACTGGGATCATGGGATTGTGCCAACTATGCCAGGATGGCATAGAGGGGGCAATTCCATGATCATAGACATGTTACATGGCCATATTCGGAGTTACCATTGTGAAGCTACATATAGGTAGTGAACTATATGTAGTGCACGCGTGTAATGGTGTCCCTGCACTCACAAAGTTCAGGGAATTGGCTCTGAACAATGTGGGGGCACCTTGGCTAGTGCCAGGGTGCCCTCACACTAAGTAACTTTGCACCTAACCTTTACCAGGTAAAGGTTAGACATATAGGTGACTTATAAGTTACTTAAGTGCAGTGTAAAATGGCTGTGAAATAACGTGGACGTTATTTCACTCAGGCTGCAGTGGCAGGCCTGTGTAAGAATTGTCAGAGCTCCCTATGGGTGGCAAAAGAAATGCTGCAGCCCATAGGGATCTCCTGGAACCCCAATACCCTAGGTACCTCAGTACCATATACTAGGGAATTATAAGGGTGTTCCAGTAAGCCAATGTAAATTGGTAAAAATGGTCACTAGCCTGTTAGTGACAATTTGGAAAGAAATGAGAGAGCATAACCACTGAGGTTCTGATTAGCAGAGCCTCAGTGAGACAGTTAGTCACTACACAGGTAACACATTCAGGCACACTTATGAGCACTGGGGCCCTGGGTTACCAGGGTCCCAGTGACACATACAACTAAAACAACATATATACAGTGAAAAATGGGGGTAACATGCCAGGCAAGATGGTACTTTCCTACACAACCCCCCCCCAAACGAAGGACAATAAGACTAGCCATGACCTGATGAGTCTTCATTGTCTAAGTGGAAATATCTGGAGAGTCCATCTGCATTGGAGTGGCTACTCCCAGGTCTATGTTCCACTGTATAGTCCATTCCCTGTAGGGATATGGACCACCTCATCAAATTAGGATTTTCACCTTTCATTTGTTTTAGCCAAAGTAGAGGTTTGTGGTCTGTCTGAACAATGAAGTGAGTGCCAAACAGGTATGGCCTCAACTTCTTCAGAGCCCAGACCACAGCAAAGGCCTCCCTCTCAATGGCAGACCAACGCTTTTCTCTAGGGGTCAACCTCCTACTAATAAAAGCAACAGGTTGATCCTGGCCCTCAGAATTAAGTTGTGATAGGACTGCCCCTACTCCTAATTCAGATGCATCAGTTTGGACATAGAATTTTTTAGAGTAACAAGGGCTTTTCAGGACAGGTGCAGAGCACATGGCCTGCTTCAGCTCCTCAAAAGCTTTCTGACAGTTTGCTGTCCATAATACCTTTTTAGGCATTTTCTTGGATGTGAGGTCATTAAGAGGGGCTGCAATGGAGCCATAGTTCTTAATGAACCTCCTGTAATACCCAGTGAGGCCTAGGAAGGCTCTCACCTGAGTCTGAGTGGTAGGGGGAACCCAATCAATAATTGTTTGGATTTTCCCCTGAAGTGGTGCAATCTGTTCCCCACCAACAAGGTGTCCCAGATAAACCACCTTACCCTGCCCTATCTGGCACTTTGAAGCCTTGATAGTGAGGCCTGCCTTTTGCAGGGCCTCCAAAACTTTCCATAGGTGGACCAGGTGATCATCCCAGCTGGAGCTAAAGACAGCTATATCGTCCAAATATGCTGCACTGAAAGCTTCCAGCCCTTGCAGGACTGTGTTCACCAACCTTTGAAAAGTGGCAGGTGCATTTTTCAAACCAAAAGGCATTACAGTAAACTGGTAATGTCCTCCAATGGTAGAAAATGCAGTCTTAGGTTTAGCATCTTCTGACAATTTGATCTGCCAATACCCTGCAGTCAAATCAAAAGTGCTTAGATACTTGGCAGATGCCAGTGTATCTATGAGCTCATCTGCCCTGGGTATAGGGTGAGCATCAGTTTTGGTTACCAAGTTGAGACCTCTATAGTCTACACAAAACCGCATTTCCTTCTTTCCATCTTTGGAATGGGGTTTTGGTACAAGTACCACAGGAGAAGCCCATGGACTTTCAGAGTGCTCAACCACTCCTAGTTCTAACATTTTCTGGACCTCTTGCTTTATGCAGTCCCTGACATGGTCAGGCTGCCTATAGATCTTACTTTTGACAGGTAAACTGTCTCCAGTATCTATAGTGTGCTCACACCAAGAAGTGGTACCTGGCACAGTAGAGAAGAGTTCAGAGAATTGATCTAGGAGATTTATGCAATGGTCTTTCTGCTCAGCAGTAAGACAATCAGCCAAAACTACACCTTCAACAAGAGCATCTTGTTCTGTGGAAGAGAAGAGATCAGGTAGAGGATCACTTTCTTCTTCCTGTCCCTCATCAGTTGCCATGAGCAGGGTGAGATCAGCCCTGTCATAGTAGGGTTTCAGGCGGTTGACATGGAGCACCCTAAGGGGACTCCTGGCAGTGCCTAAGTCAACTAAATAGGTGACTTCTCCCTTCTTTTCAACAATTGTGTGGGGTCCACTCCATTTATCTTGGAGTGCTCTTGGGGCCACAGGTGCCAAGACCCACACTTTCTGCCCTGGTTGGTACTGAACCAAAACAGCCTTCTGATCATGCCATTGCTTCTGGAGCTCTTGGCTGGCCTGAAGGTTTTTGCTGGCCTTTTTCATGTACTCAGCCATCCTTGATCTGAGGCCAAGTACATAATCCACAATATCCTGCTTAGGAGCTTTTAAAGGTTGTTCCCAACCCTCCTTTACAAGTGTGAGTGGACCCCTAACAGGGTGTCCAGAAAGAAGTTCAAAGGGGCTGAAGCCCACTCCTTTCTGGGGTACCTCCCTGTAGGCAAAAAGGAGGCATGGTAGAAGGATATCCCATCTCCTGCGGAATTTTTCAGGGAGACCCATAATCATGCCTTTGAGAGTTTTATTAAATCTCTCCACCAGTCCATTTGTTTGTGGATGATAGGGTGTTGTGAACTTGTAAGTTACACCACACTCCTTCCACATGGCCTTTAAGTATGCAGACATGAAATTGCTTCCCCTGTCTGATGCTACTTCCTTTGGGAAGCCCACCCTAGAAAATATTCCCAGGAGGGCCTTTGCCACTGCAGGTGCTGTAGTGGTCCTTAAAGGAATTGCTTCAGGGTATCTTGTGGCATGGTCCACTACCACCAAGATAAACCTATTGCCTGAAGCAGTAGGAGGGTCAAGGGGGCCAACTATGTCAACCCCTACCCTTTCAAAGGGAACCCCAACCACAGGCAGTGGGATAAGGGGTGCCTTTGGGGTGCCACCAGTCTTGCCACTGGCTTGACAGGTTTCACAGGACTTACAAAATTCCTTTGTGTCCTCAGACATTCTAGGCCAATGAAACAGGGGAACAAGCCTGTCCCAAGTTTTCATTTGTCCTAGATGCCCAGCTAGGGGAATGTCATGTGCCAGGGTTAGGAGGAACTTTCTGTACTCCTGAGGAATCACTAATCTCCTGGCAGCTCCAGGTTTAGGATCCCTATGCTCAGTGTACAAGAGGTTGTCCTCCCAGTAAACTCTGTGAGAGTCACTGACATCCCCATTAGCCTGTTTGACAGCTTGCTGTCTGAGACCCTCTAATGTGGGACAGGTTTGCTGTGCCACACTCAGCTCCTCTCTGGCAGGCCCCCATTCACCCAAAAGCTCAGCAGTGTCTGCTTCCAGCTCCACTGGTGTAGGTTCTGCACAGGGAGGGAATTCTTCTTCCTCAGAAGTTGAATCCACTGTAGAGGGAGGGATAGTAGGAAGTGGTTTGCTTCTAGAGCACTTGGTCCATTGTTCCAGGATCCAAGCTTCCCTGTCCTTTTTGCTTTTTGGCCTGAGCCCTTGTCAAAGCAAAAATATGCCCTGGAATGCCCAGCATTGCTGCATGGGCCTCCAACTCCACATCTGACCAAGCTGATGTCTCCAAATCATTCCCTAATAGACAGTCTACAGGTAAATCTGAAGCTACCACAACTTTCTTTGGACCAGTAACCCCCCCCCCCAGTTGAGATTAACAACAGCCATGGGGTGGCTAAGTGTGTTGTTGTGAGCATCGGTTACTTGGTACTGGTGACCAAGAAGGTGTTGTTCAGGGTGTACCAGTTTCTCTATGACCATAGTCACACTGGCACCAGTGTCCCTGTAGGCCTGAACCTCAACACCATTTATTAGGGGTAGCTGCTTGTACTTATCCATATTAAGGGGACAAGCAACTAAGGTGGCTAAATCAATAGCCCCCTCAGAGACTAACACAGCCTCTGTGGCCTCCCTAACAAGGCCAACCCCAACTAAGTTATCAATAGTGAGCCCAGCTACTCCCTTGGATTGGCTATTAGTAGGTTTGCTCCCACCACCACTGCTATTAGTAGGGACACTAGGGGTAGCAGTAGGGGTTGTAGTGGTAGGAGCATTGGTGCTTTTCTTTGGACAACTGGGATCTGTTGTCCAATGGCCTTTTATTTTACATAAATAGCACCATGGTTTCTTTTCCTTGTTCTGATTAAAAGAGGATTTGGGCCCACCACCCCCACCAGAGTGTTTTTGTGGGCCTGATGAAGACTCATTTTTAGATTTGTCCCCACCCTTGTCAGAAGACTTACCATCCTTCTTTTTGTTGCCATCTTTGTCACCCCCTGTATGAACTTTTCTGTTCACCCTTGTTCTGACCCATTTGTCTGCCCTCTTTCCCAATTCTTGGGGAGAGGTCAGATCAGAGTCCACCAAGTACTGGTGCAACAAATCAGACACACAATTATTAAGAATATGCTCTCTCAGGATCAAGTTATACAGGCTGTCATAATCAGTAACTTTACTGCCATGTAACCACCCCTCCAAGGCCTTCACTGAATGGTCAATGAAATCAACCCAGTCTTGTGAAGACTCCTTTTTGGTCTCGCTGAACTTTATCCTGTATTGTTCAGTGGTTAAGCCATAACCATCCAGGAGTGCATTCTTAAGAACTTGGAAATTATTAGCATCATTTTCTTTCACAGTAAGGAGCCTATCCCTACCTTTTCCACTAAATGATAGCCATAGGATAGCAGCCCACTGCCTTTGAGGGACATCCTGTACAACACAGGCCCTCTCAAGTGCAGCAAACCACTTGTTAATGTCATCCCCCTCCTTATAAGGGGGAACTATCTTGTGCAGATTCCTGGAATCATGCTCTTTTGCAGGATGACTATGGGGAATACTGCTGCTGCCACCATGGGTTTCTAAACCCAACTTCTGTCTTTCCTTCTCTAGTTCAAAAGACTGTCTATCCAAATCCAGCTGTTGCTTTTTAAGCTTCAGTCTGGTTTGTTCCACCCTCAACTTATTGAGTTCCCTCTCTAACATTCTGTCATCAGGGTTGGTGGGAGGGACATTCCTAGATACAGAGGTATGATGGGAATGAACAGAAGGAGACCTGTCCCTTACAGAAGCCACCCTAACAGCTTGGCTAACAGAAACATTACTACCAGTATGGTGAGAATAAATGCTTTTGCTATGATGTGAGACAACACTATTTGTATGGTGTGGCTCATCATCATTACCAACTATGCTAGACTGTCTAGTAATGGGCAGGCTAGGAAGTTTCTTTCCTGAATCTTTTCCTGGCGGAGTCCCTGAATCAGATTGGGAACTATTAGGTACTTTTTCAACAGATGGGGCACCTATAGCCTTATCTTGTTCTCTAAGCATGTTAAGTAACAGTTCCAAGGAAGGATTCTTCCCTACACTCAAACCTCTCTCTATGCAGAGACTCCTTGCTCCTTTCCAGCTAAGGTGATCATATGCAAGTTTGGACAGATCAACATTTTGGCCTGTGCCAGACATTTTTAGAGAGAGTTAAAGTGATAGAAAAAGAGAAAAAAGTTTTCAGAACTTTTTAGAAAGACAGAAAAAAAACTTTTTAAACTTTTAAGAACTTTTTGAAAGTTTAGAAGTACTTTTCAGCACTTAGAAAAGAGTGAAAAGAGGAAATGCAAAACTTTTTGGCTATGTGTATATACACTGACCTTGTTTTGTATATTTTTCTCTTATGAAAAGTACAATGACAAGAGTGGTAAGTAGTCTCAAAGCACTTATCCCACCGCTGCACAACCAATGTAGGAGGCTGGACTGGCTTGTAGTGAGTACCAAGGGGTACTTGCGCCTTGCACCAGGCCCAGTTATCCCTTATTAGTGTATAGGGTGTCTAGCAGCTTAGGCTGATAGATAATGGTAGCTTAGCAGAGCAGCTTAGGCTGAACTAGGAGACGTGTGAAGCTACTACAGTACCACCTAGTGTCATATGCACAATATCATAAGAAAACACAATACACAGTTATACTAAAAATAAAGGTACTTTATTTTTATGACAATATGCCAAAGTATCTTAGAGTGTACCCTCAGTGAGAGGATAGGAAATATACACAAGATATATATACACAATAGCAAAAATATGCAGTATAGTCTTAGAAAACAGTGCAAACAATGTATAGTTACAATAGGATGCAATGGGGAAACATAGGGATAGGGGCAACACAAACCATATACTCCAAAAGTGGAATGTGAACCACGAATGGACCCCAAACCTATGTGACCTTGTAGAGGGTCGCTGGGACTATTAGAAAATAGTGAGAGTTAGAAAAATAACCCTCCCCAAGACCCTGAAAAGTGAGTGCAAAGTGCACTAAAGTTCCCCTAAGGACAAAGAAGTCGTGTTAGAGGAATAATGCAGGAAAGACACAAACCAACAATGCAACAACTGTGGATTTCCAATCTAGGGTACCTGTGGAACAAGGGGACCAAGTCCAAAAGTCACAAGCAAGTCGGAGATGAGCAGATGCCCAGGAAATGCCAGCTGCGGGTGCAAAGAAGCTTCTACTGGACAGAAGAAGCTGAGGTTTCTGCAGGAACAAAAAGGGCTAGAGACTTCCCCTTTGGTGGACGGATCCCGCTCGCCGTGGAGAGTTGTGCAGAAGTATTTTTCCGCCAAAAGAACGCCAACAAGCCTTGCTAGCTGCAAATCGTGCGGTTAGCGTTTTTGGACGCTGCTGTGGCCCTGGAGGGACCAGGAGGTCGCAAATTGGACCAGGAGAGAGAGGGGACATCGAGCAAGACAAGGAGCCCTCTCTACAGCCGGTAGCACCCGGAGAAGTGCCAGAAACAGGCACTATGAGGATGCGTGAAATGGTGCTCACCCGAAGTCGCACAAAGAAGTTCCACGTCGCCGGAGAACAACTTAGGAGGTCGTGCAATGCAGGTTAGAGTGCCGTGGACTCAGGCTGGACTGTGCACAAAGGATTTCCGCCGGAAGTGCACGGAGGCCGGAGTAGCTGCAAAAGTCGCGGTTCCCAGCAATGCAGTCTAGCGAGGTGAGGCAAGGACTTACCTCCACCAAACTTGGACTGAAGAGTCACTAGACTGTGGGGGCCACTTGGACAGAGTTGCTGGATTCGAGGGACCTCGCTTGTTGTGCTGAGAGGAGACCCAAGGGACCGGTAATGCAGCTTTTTGGTGCCTGCGGTTGCAGGGGGAAGATTTCGTCGACCCACGGGAGATTTCTTTGGAGCTTCTGGTGCAGAGAGGAGGCAGACTACCCCCACAGCATGCACAAACAGGAAAGCAGTCGAGAAGGCGGCAGGATCAGCGTTACAGAGTTGCAGTAGTCGTCTTTGCTACTTTGTTGCAGTGTTGCAGACTTCCAGCGCGGTCAGCAGTCGATTCCTTGGCAGAAGGTGAAGAGAGAGATGCAGAGGAACTCGGCTGAGCTCTTGCATTCGTTATCTAAAGTTTCCCCAGAGACAGAGACCCTAAAGAGCCAGAAAAGAGGGTTTGGCTACTTAGGAGAGAGGATAGGCTAGCAACACCTGAAGGAGCCTATCACAAGGAGTCTCTGACGTCACCTGGTGGCACTGGCCACTCAGAGCAGTCCAGTGTGCCAGCAGCACCTCTGTTTCCAAGATGGCAGAGGTCTGGAGCACACTGGAGGAGCTCTGGACACCTCCCAGGGGAGGTGCAGGTCAGGGGAGTGGTCACTCCCCTTTCCTTTGTCCAGTTTCGCGCCAGAGCAGGGCTAAGGGGTCCCCTGAACCGGTGTAGACTGGCTTATGCAGAATTGGGCACATCTGTGCCCAACAAAGCATTTCCAGAGGCTGGGGGAGGCTACTCCTCCCCTGCCTTCACACCATTTTCCAAAGGGAGAGGGTGTCACACCCTCTCTCAGAGGAAGTTCTTTGTTCTGCCATCCTGGGCCAGGCCTGGCTGGACCCCAGGAGGGCAGATGCCTGTCTGAGGGGTTGGCAGCAGCAGCAGCTGCAGTGAAACCCCAGGAAGGGCAGTTTGGCAGTACCAGGGTCTGTGCTACAGACCACTGGGATCATGGGATTGTGCCAACTATGCCAGGATGGCATAGAGGGGGCAATTCCATGATCATAGACATGTTACATGGCCATATTCGGAGTTACCATTGTGAAGCTACATATAGGTAGTGACCTATATGTAGTGCACGCGTGTAATGGTGTCCCCGCACTCACAAAGTTCAGGGAATTGGCTCTGAACAATGTGGGGGCACCTTGGCTAGTGCCAGGGTGCCCTCACACTAAGTAACTTTGCACCTAACCTTTACCAGGTAAAGGTTAGACATATAGGTGACTTATAAGTTACTTAAGTGCAGTGTAAAATGGCTGTGAAATAACGTGGACGTTATTTCACTCAGGCTGCAGTGGCAGGCCTGTGTAAGAATTGTCAGAGCTCCCTATGGGTGGCAAAAGAAATGCTGCAGCCCATAGGGATCTCCTGGAACCCCAATACCCTGGGTACCTCAGTACCATATACTAGGGAATTATAAGGGTGTTCCAGTAAGCCAATGTAAATTGGTAAAAATGGTCACTAGCCTGTTAGTGACAATTTGGAAAGAAATGAGAGAGCATAACCACTGAGGTTCTGATTAGCAGAGCCTCAGTGAGACAGTTAGTCACTACACAGGTAACACATTCAGGCACACTTATGAGCACTGGGGCCCTGGGTTACCAGGGTCCCAGTGACACATACAACTAAAACAACATATATACAGTGAAAAATGGTGGTAACATGCCAGGCAAGATGGTACTTTCCTACAATTTCTAGGAGCCATCTTAACACCAAATGGCATGCAAATGACTGAAAGAAAAATTCAAGCAGTATCTGAATGGCCCACACTAAAATCAGTACGTGATGTTCAATGCTTTTTGGGCTTTGCACATTTTTATCGACGTTTTATCCATCATTTCTCCCAAAAGGTGGCTCCAATCACTAAATTGCTGAGAAAAAAGGCCATTTTCAACTGGTCCCAAGAAACTGAGGAAGCATTTCAAGAATTAAAAAAGGTCTTTACTACAGCTCCCATCCTAGCTCACCCCAATGTGGAGGAACCATTCATAGTGGAAGCTGATGCATCCGATGTTGCTGTGGGAGACATCTTATCTCAAAGTCATAGAGAAACGGGACAGTTGCACCCCGTCGCTTATGCATCAAGGAAATTGAATGAAGCGGAACATAACTATACCATAGCTGATAAAGAATTATTAGCAATTCGCAATGCTTTTAAGGAATGGAGACATTGGGCCTCATTCTGAGGCCGGCGGGCGGCGGGAGCCGCCCGCCTGGCGGGAACCGCCATATGGCCGCTCCGCGGTTGAAAGACCGCGGAGGCCATTCTGGCTTTCCCGCTGGGCTGGCGGGCGACCGCCAGAAGGCCGCCCGCCAGCCCAGCGGGAAACCCCTTCCCACGAGGAAGCCAGCTCCAAATGGAGCCGGCGGAGTGGGAAGGTGCGACGGGTGCAGTTGCACCCGTCGCGAATTTCAGTGTCTGCTAAGCAGACACTGAAATTCTTTGTGGGGCCCTCTTACGGGGCCCCTGCAGTGCCCATGCCATTGGCATGGGCACTGCAGGGGCCCCCAGGGGCCCCACGACACCCCATACCGCCATCCTGTTCCTGGCGGGTGAACCGCCAGGAACAGGATGGCGGTATGGGATGTCGGAATCCCCATGGTGGCGCAGATGGAGGATTCCTGAGGGCAGCGGAAAACCGGCGGGAGACCGCCGGTTTTCCCTTTCTGACCGCGGCCAAACCGCCGCGGTCAGAATGCCCTTGAGAGCACCGCCAGCCTGTTGGCGGTGCTCTCGTGGTCGTTGACCCTTGCGGTCAATGACCGCTAGGGTCAGAATGACCCCCATTATCTGTTGGGGGCAAAACACACCATACCTGTATATTCTGATCATAGAGATTTACAATTTATGAGTTCTCCCAGACTATTGACTCCCAAACAATTGAGATGGATGCTATTCTTCGCAGAATTTGATTTCACTGTGACCTTTAGACCAGGAGTTAATCATCGAAAGGCAGATGCTTTGTCTAGGCAAGATTCTTCGTTTACTCATATCGAACAAAAACCCATGCCTACTATAACGCCTTCAAAGGTACTGTGTTTAATAGCAGCTGAGAAATTCTTTGATCTTATTCGTAAACATTTTCATATCACCAAGTGGCAAGAGTGGTTACAACAAGACACCAAAAGGTCCATTCAACAAGGTTTACCGCTACATGAATCTCAAGTTTTCCTGCCTACTGAGGAGTTAAGAGAAACAGCTTTTCATTGGTTACATAGTCATCCTCTGGCAGATCATCTAGGTCCTCAAAAAACAACAGAACTCATGAAGAGGAATTTTTGTGGCCTACATTCGTTCACGATCTTAAGCAAATGTTACAATCATGTGAGGTATGTTCAAGATGCAAAAGCAAACATAGCAAACCTAAAGGTCTACTAAAACCTCTACCTGTTCCCAACCATCCATGGGAACATATTTCAATGGACTTCATTACTGGTCTTCTGCAAATAAAACATTTTACAGCCATTTTTGTGGTAGTGGACAGCCTTACTAAATATGCTAATTTCATCGCTTGTAAAGGGCACCCAACCTCTGACACCTTAGCAACTATTATCCTAGAAAACATTGTTCGCCTTCATGGACTTCCAAGATTCATCCTCTCTGACAGAGAAACACAATTTTCTGCACGCTTTTGGCAACAATGGTGCAAGGCTTTATGAATTGATTCAACCTTGTCTACTAGTTATCATCCACAAACAGATGGTCAAACAGAGAGACTAAACCAAACCCTGAAACAATACTTACGATGTTATGCAACAAAATCTCCAAAAACCTGGTTGGATCTTTTGTGGCTAGCTGAACTGGCTTATAATAACTCTCATCATTCCTCGATAAACTCAACACCTTTCTATGGGTTATATGGTCGCCATCCACATATTTTGCCAGTCACATTACCGGCTTCAACACAAACCACTCCGGCAGTTATGGACATGCTAAGGCACATGAAAAAGGTACACTCACAACTGCAAACAAATCACCATGAAGCTAAGAAAAAACATAAAATACAATATGACAAGAAACACCAGCCTGGTCCTCAATATACAGACAAAGATAGAGTTTGGTTGTCCACAAAAAACTTTGTATTCAAAAATAAAAATATGTTCCATCCAAAATTCATAGGGCCCTATGAAGTTTTACGATAAGTGAATCCAGTACCATATAAACTGAAGTTACCATCATCTTTGAAGATCCACCCAGTATTTCACACTTCACTTCTTAAACTAGCTTCGCCCTCAAGTGTCACACAACCTGCTCCTCTCTTAGTCCAAGGGCACTGGGAATATGAAGTGCGAGTTATCTTAGACTCCAAATATCGGGGGTCTTCTCTTTGGTACCTGGTGTTCTAGAAGGGATATGGACAGGAAAATGACTCTTAGGAACCTGCAAAAAATGTCCATGCACCATGTTTGGTGCAACGTTTTCATCCCCACCATCCTGAAAAACCAGGCCCTGGACCACACTTGGGAGAGGAGTGTAATGTCAGGATCAAGGCTGCGTGTGGTCCAGGTTCCACCCGAAGGTCCGCTGCACGGATTTGCGGCACGTTATGCGCACTACTGGTCATCCCCGCTTGTTCCAAGAATGGCCAGCAGCGTTGTTTGCCCTGTGGTAAAGCTCACATAGCTGCAGGTTCAGGCCATTGGTGGTCAAGATGCACTTATCAGTGCTATTCTATGAAGGGACTACATTTCCCATGTTTTTAGAGGCAGCAGCCATCTTGGAGTGTGGCTGGACTATAAAGCCCAGCCACACCCAACCTCGTGGCTCACTATTTTGAAGACTTCGATGCAGTCAGACCTCAAGGGACCTTCCTCTGGAGCAAAACAGAATTCTTTTCAAAGGAAGCTTGGCAGAAACTCGAAGGTTCCTGTTATTCCATTTGGGAATTCAGACACGAGTAGGTTGTACTCGTGGGCGGTAAGTTCGTGAAGAGCCCAAGTCAGAAGGGAGTTGATTCTTCCTAACTTTCAGCATTTCCGTAGCCTAACGTGCATGGCGTTTTAGGCCACTTCAGTAAAGCACTTCAGTTCACGGCAGCAAACACGCTCAGTAAAGCTCTTCAGTTCACTGCAGCAAACGCACTCCGTAAAGCGCTTCAGTTCACGGCAGCAAACGTGCTCAGTAAAGCGCTTCAGTTCACGGCAGCCAATGCGCTCAGTAAGGCGCTTCAGTTCACGCCAGCATACGCGCTCCATAAAGCGCTTCAGTTCACAGCAGCAAAAGCGCTCAGTAAAGCGCTTCAGTTCACAACAGCCAACGCGCTCCATAAAGCGCTTCAGTTCACGGAAGCAAACGCGCTCAGTAAAGCGCTTCAGTTCACTGCAGCAAACGAGCTCCGTAAAGCGCTTCAGTTCACGGCAGCAAACGCGCTCAGTAAAGCGCTTCAGTTCACGGCAGCAAATGTGCTCAGTAAAGCACTTCAATTCAGGGCAGCAACGCACTATCGATAAAGCGCTTCAGTTCACAATAATAACGTGCATTGACTTAGCGCTTCAATCAAAAGGAATAAACACGCATTGGCATAGTGCTTCAGGTCCAGAGGAGAAAAAGGCGCTTTGGTCACAATATTTGAAAGCACTTCAGTTCACAGAAAGTAAAGCACCCTTCTCTCAATACTTAAAGCGCTGTTCATGTACAGGAGAACATTTATTTAAAAAGGGTTTCAAAGATAAGGAAATCACAGTTTATTGTTTTAGGATGCATGATATGTGAGATACATATTAAGACGCTTTATATTGTTTGAAAAGACCTCTTTAAGTGTTTTATGAGTCTTCTAAACTGAGATCTAATGTTTAGAGTTTTATCAATGCATAAGTGGTTCTATGATTGATATTTAAGAGAGTGTCCATGGTCTAAAACTCTGGTCTTCTTGGAACTCTGAGGTCTCAGTTCATTCTGGTGTTGTGATTTACAGAAGGGGCTATTGTCCAAGCACAGAGTATCAATCTGGTATTATGGAGATGCATGTACGCAAAGGCTCTAATGGTGAATTAGATTGTCATTAATGAGTATATCCGTGCTTGTTCTAACCTTTTCCTTTTCAGATCTCTCTCCCAGCTGTTCCCTACCTTAATTCCCTTCCCCCCGCCTGGCTTCATCATAACTCTGTGTTATTAAAGCTTTCTGAGTCGATGACGCCGGGAGGTGGGCCTTCTTGTTGAGCAGCGTGCAGATCCAGAGGAAAAGACACCGTGACAACACCCAAGACAACACAGACATCCACACACACCACCAGCACACCAACACCTGCACACACCAGCAGCACAACCACACACACCACAACAACACACACCCCTCCACAACAGTTACTTCCACACACATATACTGAACACAAACACCCACACTCACCCACTCAACAGACACCCAGTAAGAAACATAAATCAAAACATACACCAGACCATCAAGCACCCAACCTTCAACAGACACAAGCACTACAGACACAGCCGAACTTCCTGCCAACCACCCTACCCATTTTCCAATAGAGGACCTACTTTTTGCCCTGGCCCTGACCCCTTCTACATCCCAAAGCACTCCTCCCAAACATCTTTCCACCCCTTCCACATGCCAAACCACCCCTTCCACATCCCACCTCACCCCTCCCAAATGTAAATCCATCCCTCCAAAACAAAAATCTACACCTTCCATACCCACCCCTATAAAATCCCAAACACATCCCTTCCAAACCCAAACGCACCCCTCCCAAACCCAAGGACCTCACCCCATACCAATGACATAATTGAGGTGCCTGCTCTCTGCCCCATAGATGCCCCTTCCAGAGGAGGTTATTTTGGCAGTGACATTAGGAGGCAAGTTGTGAGCATGCACCCACACAGTGGACTATAGGCCTAGTGGCTTTTTATGTAAAGTTTTTTATTTGTTTATGAAAGAATTATCTCATTGTTATAAAATATTTGTATTTTGAGATTACTTTTGTCCTGGCCTTCTTTAATTAATGTTACTAATTGTTTGCTAATAATGTTATTTCTGTTACTGTATGTGCCATAAACTTACTCTCATTTGTGACAGGGACAAGCACAGTTTGTGGATTTTGGTCATTTGTTCAAATTGTATACATTAGTATTGTACATTTGTGGTGGACGTGTTTATTTTGGTGAAAGCATTCATGTTGTTAATGGCCACTTACACCAAAAATAAATGTATTTCTGTTATAGTGACTGGAGAATGCATGTGAGTTTATTTTGACATAATAGGTCAATGATATGCACATATGCATTACACAAGCACACTGGCACTTTACAGTTAATGTTTGTGATATATTAGACACATCAAGGGGACATGTGATCTTCATATATCTCTGCCATGTTTGAAGTTTAGATGTAAGATAGGTAGTACATTCTGTGTATACTCACTTGTAGCATGTTGTAGTGGAATTGCTACATTATCATCGGATTGTTTAGTTCCTATTGGGTATACTGTTTCAGTTAATGCTTTTGATTTTATTGGGGAATTATTGCACACACCTGCCCAGACGCATTCCTCTTTGTGTTTGTTGTGAGTTTTTGTGTGGGTGTCCTTGGCCATGAAGGGAGGTCATACAAGATTAGTGAGTGCTACCTACATCTCAAGGTCTGTTCTGGTACATTTTCTAAGTACAACATTACACACATCATTATGTTGTTTGTCAAACATATTTACACATGCATGAGTCTAGTGCTACTGTGAAGCAACAATTCTGAAGATAACAGGTATGACTGTGACTTACTTTCTGTTCTGGTGACGACGGGGTTGATTACCATCTTGGCCAAGGCCCAGGAGCAAAGGCAGGACTGGTATGACCGGGTTCATGGCGTCAGGAAAGGTGTAAAAAAGGTGAGTTTTGTCCTTTTATTCTTCCCAATCCACGAACTCAGGTGTGGAGGTTTAGCCGCCACAGTTGCATCGGCAGGAATGCACATCGTGATTGGCTCAGCAGGAAAAGGGGCTGGCATCCCAGCCACTTTAGCCTATAGCGCCATTGACGCAGGTGGAGATTACTGGCAGTGATGGTGGACTGTCGGCAGTGTTTTACCTATGCTCCTGCTAACATCTAAGTGGGGCCAGTCATGGAGGGGGACTGGTTTTCAGACAGAAAGGCAACAGCAGGACTGGTACCACCAAGATCTAAATCAGGCCCTTACTCAGGGAATGTCATTTTGAGATTGACACTTGTTTAAATGATACTTCCACTGACACTGTAATTGTGAACTCTTTTAATGTTATCTGTGGTACAATATCTTCATTGCTGACCAGTGAGAGTACCACCAAAAATCCAAAGCTCTTTAAATGGTTCATCTCAAATTGCTCAATGACGTTGTGAGTCCTTTTAGAGGCAGTTAAGGCTGTACCTAGAGACAGTAACTGGGTTGCAAAATGTCGAGCCTCTTACAAGAGTACCTTAGAAGAGAGGAAGAGGGGGTTGAAAGATGAAGCCTGAGAGCAGTGCTGGCTAGAAGTCATCTTAGTAACAATACCACCCACTCTTTAGGGCCTCGTTGGAGGCTTCCCTGCAGTCTACCGTTCTGCCCAGAGTATGGATTGAGCACTCTAAATCATTATACGGTATCCCCTCCCCATCCCTTACTTCTTGGTTACATACCAATGCTTTAGGCCCTATTCATTTTACATTAGACGAGGTACAAATTGCTATGTGTGCTCCCTGCTAACAAGGCTCCTGGTCCTGGCGGGGTCCCGTTAGCTCTGTTTAAGTCCAACACAGTTTTGTGGGCTCCTCTTTTAAAGTTGTACCTGAACACAGTAGTGAAAGTGCGTATTCCTGAAGCTTGGTTTGCCTCTGTGATCGTACCTGTTTTTAAGAAAGGCAGCCACTTAGACCCCAAGTGCTATAGGCCCATTTAGTTGATTAGCTCCTCAGTTAAGATAGTTGGCTGTATTTTCCTGAATAGGCTTGTTGAATGGGAAGGGGGCAGAATGTTATAACTGACAGTCAGTATGGGTTTTGTCCAGGCCTAGGCACTGTTGCTCAGTGCCTACATTTGTATATGATTGCTGCTAAGTACACAATCGCAAAACAAGGTGTGCTACATCTCACATTTATGGACCTTAGTGCACCCTTTGATGAAAATAAAAAAGTACAAATACATATTGGTGGCAGTAGATTCCTGTTTTTAAGAAAGGCAGCCACTTAGACCCCAAGTGCTATAGGCCCATTTAGTTGATTAGCTCCTCAGTTAAGATAGTTGGCTGTATTTTCCTGAATAGGCTTGTTGAATGGGAAGGGGGCAGAATGTTATAACTGACAGTCAGTATGGGTTTTGTCCAGGCCTAGGCACTGTTGCTCAGTGCCTACATTTGTATATGATTGCTGCTAAGTACACAATCGCAAAACAAGGTGTGCTACATCTCACATTTATGGACCTTAGTGCACCCTTTGATGAAAATAAAAAAGTACAAATACATATTGGTGGCAGTAGATTCCTGTACACTCTTTAAATGGATGTAGCTGCATCACCATGCAGCAAGATATTTTGCTCGTGCAGGTGCATAAGAATTGCTGTACTTAGTAGCAATGGGTAGAGTTTGCATCTACACTCAGATCAAAAGCGCTTTTTCCTCTGAGGTATTGATGGAAGCACTCTCTGAAAAGGAAGTCTCTAATTTTCACACGCCTTTAAGACTAGATGAAATTAGGTCATTGCATTGACATTGATCCAGGAAGACAAGGTCCAGTCCAATAGAACCGGTGCCAGACTAAGCAAGGAAGTCAAGGGGGTCAGAACCATGAATACCAGCAGGAGCAGAGCCAGGAGAACCAGACCAAAGAGGATTAGAACGATCAGCACTAATAAGACCAGGAACAGGCCTAGGAGTGTCAGTGGGACCATGACTATAGGACCAGGACCCAAAGTACCAAATGGAGCGGAACGCCCAGGACCTGGGGACAGCAGGACCAGGGTGAGGAAGATTAGGAGGTTCAGAACATCAAGAGCCAGGAGGACTAAGGGGGCATGACATGAATGTCCAGGGGACCTGGACCCAACTAACAAGGCTTAGAGGACCCAAACAAAGAGAACTATGACCAACAGGGCACAGACATTGTAAGCAGTGCCAGAATGACCATGAGGACAAGGCAAAGGACCAAGATGAAAAGGATGATCTAAAGCAGAAAGACAAATCCTAAGAGACAAGGCCTAAAGAGGGCCAGGACATAAGAGGCCAGGTAGACCGAAGGGACCAGCAAGACCAGGAACTGATGTACTGAGAATCAGATGAGCAGGTTTAAAAGGATCAGAAGGACCAGGTTAAATGGACAAGGGTCAAGAGAATCAAGAAAAAACAGAAAGAGGTAAGAGAAGGGGTCCAGAAAGGACCAGGATGGCAAGAAAAACAAGAACTAAGAGGACTACACACACAAAGACCCAAACAAGGTTGATCAAAAACAAAAGGATCATGTCTAAGGGCAAAAACCCAGGAAGAGAACACAGACTGTGATGACCAGGAACAGGAAGACCATTGCTAGGGAACCCAGACTAAGAGTTAGGCAGACTAGGAGAACAAAACCTGAAAAATAAAGAGGAGATAGCCAGGCAACCAGGACCAACAGGACAAAAGCTAAGAGGACCACGGTCAGTGGGACCACAACTAAGGGGAAAAGGACGCTCAATTCACAGAGGCCTAGAGTACCAGGACCTGGCATACCAGGACAAGCAGGGCTAGGATGAGGAGGAAGAAGAGGACCAGGACAAGGAAGACTAGGATACCAGGGGCCTTGATGACCAAGTTGGGTGGCTAAAAACGGCTAAGAGCAGGATGGCCTAAACAAGGAGGATCAGGATAAAGTGGTTAAGTTAGTCCAAGATGACACCAAGCAGGAAGACCAGGGCAAAGAGTATCATGGCATGTTGGAGAAGGACCCGGAGAACTAGTCAGGACAAGAGTAGGTGGACTATGGCCTCAGAGACCAAGGACCAGATGGGGAGGACTAGCCGGTCTAGAAGGATCAGAATAAGCAGGAAGAGGAACAAGGCTAGGAGGACCATGGAGGCCAGAGCCAAGGGGGAAGGACCTGAAGTTCCAAGTGGAGCAGGAGGACTAGTAACTGGGGTATTAGGACCAGGCTGGTGAGGATCAGGGGAACCAGGACAACGAGAGCCACCACGACCAATTGGACAAGACCAGGACCAAAATACCCAGACCCAGCCCAAGAGACATTCTGTGTGTGTGTATGTGTGTGTGTGTATATGTGGTGGGTATGCAGCAAGGGGCAGATTTACTAAGAAGTCACACAATGCAATGTGTCACTCACTTACTTGGTTTCAACCGTAGAGGCGATGCTAGTCCTCTTATCCCCCTGGAGGGCAGCCCACGATCAAGGAACCCTGAACCCTTAAATCTTATACTGCCCTTGAGGGGAAAAGGGGTGTTGGGACAAAATAAAAAAAAGACAGCCCACTAGTTCTCAGCTTACAAAATTTACGTAGTTATTCACAATATTGTACACGTACGTGCTTCACCAAAAGTACTGCATGAAAGCAGGTACAAATCAAGATTTAAGGCTGGAGTTTCTGGCACTACCAAGAATCATTTTACATTCAGTTCTCTGTATAAGGTTGTATACATATTTATTGCACCCTAATAAACCTTCTCTCATTCTTATTACAACAATTTGTCAAGAATTACTGGTGGGTGCATTTCAGTTCTGATATAGTTCAAGTCCAAAGCTCCCACTCTGAAAAGGAGTTCAGAGATTGAAACAAAGGTAGTGTCCAATTTCTGGAAAGCGCGCTTTCTTTATTCGGAACTCAGTTTTATAAATAATCTTTGACTTAACCTCTTAGCTGCTGGGCCTTTTCCCCCCTCAGTGCTGAGCCCTTTTTTAGCAACTTGGGGTAGTTCGCGCTTAGGCCTTCATAACTTTTGGTCCACATAAGCTATCCACGCCAAATTTGCGTCCTTTTTTTCCAACATCATAGGGATTCTAAAGGTACCCAGAGTTTCTTGGTTTCCCTGGAGGAGACCAAGGAATTAGCTAAAATACACCTAAAATTTAGGTTTTTTTTTTAAAACAATGGGAATAAAAGGCTCCCGAAGAAGGCTTGTGGTTTTTACCCTGAAAATGGCATCAACAAAGGGTTTGCAGTGCTAAAATCACCATCATCCCAGCATTCAGGAACAAGCAGAGTTGAATCAGAAAACCACATTTTTCAACACAATTTTAGCATTTTACTGGGACATACTTCATTTTTACTATTTTTGGTGCTTTCATCCTCCTTCCAGTTAGTGACAGAAATGGGTGTGAAACCAACACTGGATCCCCGAAAGCTAAGTATTTCTGAAAATTAGACAACATTCTGAATTAAGCAAGGGGTCATTTGTGTAGATCCTACAAGGTTTTCCTACAGAAAATAACAGCTGAATAAAAAACTATTAAAATTGAGCTGAAAAAACTGCAATTTTTCTCAGCGTTTTACTCTATAACTTTTTCCTGCAATGTCAGATTTTTTAAAGCAATATACTGTTACGTGTTCTGGTTGCAGGGATATATAGGGCTTGTAGGTTCATCAAGATCCCTAGGTACCCAGATCCAATAAATGAGCTGCACCTTGCAATGGGTTTTCATTCTATACCGGGTATACAGCAATTAATTTGCTGAAATATAAAGAGTGAAAAATAGGTATCAAGAAAACCTTTGTATTTCCAAAATGGGCATAAGATAAGGTATTGAGCAGCAGTGGTTATTTGCCCATCTCTGAATTCCGGGCTGTGCATACTAGCATGTGAATTACAGGCCATTTCTCAAAAAGACATCTTTTTTACACACTGTCCTACAATTGGAAGGAAAAAATGTAGAGAAAGACAAGGGGTAATAACACTTGTGCTACTCTGTGTTCCCCCAAGTCTCCCGATAAAAATGGTACCTCACTTGCCTGGGTAGGCCTAATGCTCGCGACAGGAAAGGCAACGTGGACAACTCACATTTTTACATTGAAATCTGATGTGTTTTTTGCAATGTGCCTAGCTCTGGATTTTGGCCTCTAGCTCAGCCGGCACCTAGGGAAACCTACCAAACCTGCACATTTTTGAAAACTAGACACCTAGGGGAATCCAGGATGGGCTGACTTGTGGGGCTCTGATCAGGTTCTGTTACCCAGAATCCTTTGCAAACCTCAAAATGTGGCCAAAAAAAACACTTTTTCCTCACATTTCGGTGACAGAAAGTTCTGGAATTTGAGAGGAGCCCCAAATTTCCTTCCACCCAGCGTTCCCCCAAACCTCCCGATAAAAATTATACCTCACTTGTGTGGGTAGGCCTAGTGCCTGCGACAGGAAATGCCCCAAAACACAACGTGGACACATCACATTTTCACAAAGAAAACAGAGCTGTTTTTTGCAAATTGCCTAGCTGTGGATTTTGGCCTCTAGCTCAGTCAGCACCTAGGGAAACCTACCAAACCTGCACATTTTTTAAAACTAGACACCTAGGGAATCCAGGATGGGCTGACTTGTGGGGCTCTGATCAGGTTCTGTTACCCAGAATCCTTCGCAAACCTCAAAATGTGGCCAAAAAACACTTTTTCCTCACATTTCGGTGATAGAAAGTTCTGGAATCTGAGAGGAGCCACGAATTTACTTCCACCCAGCGTTCCCCCAAGCCTCCCGATAAAAATGATACCTCACTTGTGGGGGTAGGCCTAGTGCCCGCGACAGGAAATGCTCCAAAACACAACATGGACATATCACATTTTCACAAAGAAAACATAGCTGTTTTTTGCAAAGTGCGTAGCTGTGGATTTTGGCCTCTAGCTCAGCTGGCACCTAGGGAAACATAGCAAACCTTCACAGTTTTGGAAACTAGACACCTAGGGGAATCCAAGATGGGGTGACTTGTGGAGCTCTGATCAGGTTCTGTTACTCAGAATCCTTTGCAAACCTCAAAATGTGGGCAAAAAAAACACTTTTTCCTCACATTTCGGTGACAGAAAGTTCTGGAATCTGAGAGGAGCCACAAATTTCCTTCCACCCAGCGTTCCCCCAAGTCTCCCGATAAAAATGGTACCTCACTTGTGTGGGTAAGCCTAGTGCACGCAACAGGAATAGATCACACAACGGTCAATGTTGGTACTTACATGAGGCAACTGTTGACCCTGGGGTGATCCATTCCTTACGCAGGCACTACGTATAGGCACTCAATTGGGGTAGTGTTTTTATCAGGACAGGTGAGGAATCACTGGGTGGTAGGAATCTTGTGGATCGCAGCATATTCCTGTAGTTTGGGTGACAGAAATGCAAGAAAAATAGAGTTTTAATTCAACATTTCAGCTTTGCAGGGAATTCTGGGTGAGAAAACTTTGGGGAATCCACACAAGTCACACCTCTGTGGCGTCCCCTGGATGTCTAGTTTCCAGAAATGTTTGGGTTTAGTATGTTTCCCTATATAGCCGCCGAACCCATGACCAAAAACACAGGTGCCTGCCTTACAAAACCAGTTTGTTTTGTGATAGATAATTTTGATGTCTCCACAATATAATTTGGCCAGTGGATTTTGGGGCTGAACTAAATTGGGGAGCTCCCAAGAGAGCACCCTCTATGTACTTTCCCCCCGCATTCACCTGCTCTCTGGGTTGGGCTAACCCACTATTGCCCTGTTGCACAGACTGTGCTTGCGAAGGGAAAACAGGACTGCCCTCATCACCTCCCTCACAATTTACTGGAAGGAGTTATCTAATGGGACTCCTCCAACTGAAAAATCACTCCCAGAGTCTGCGCCATTGTCCTATCCCTCAGATGCTGTCTCAGTATCTGCTGTCTCAGTCCCTGATCCTATGTCAGAGCTGTCCTCTATAACCTGAGTGACGACAGGAGCAGTCATCCATCAAGATGCCATCTTTGCTATTAGCTAAACTGTTGCTCTAAAACACTAGCCTACATAGACAGTCACAAAATTGCTGGTGTGTGTGTGTGATACATGCAACAGTAGAGGCCACCTTACCTGCGGTTCTTCCCTCAATCAGCACGTTCTTTCAAGACACTCAAACACCTTGTCACATACCATTCGTCACAGTCTTTAGCACGTCCTGCGCCCAGTCCAACAATCATTATTGGTGCTCCCACTCCCATGTCTTCCTCCTCCTCGGATTCCCTCATTACCACCCAGCAAACGTGCTCTTCATCTCTCCATAGCCACTCCCCACCCGCACATACATTTCATTTGTATTATAGCGCAGGTAGTGGCTGACTTTACTAATGTACTCAGCTATTTACATAAAATACAGATTTGCTCTTTGCAGTAGTCATATAAACCTTCTGTGCTTCTTTATGGCACTAAAACTGCCACTAGGCAAAAGTCTGATCCTTTTATAGCAGAAACATAATCACAATACTTACTTGA
Source organism: Pleurodeles waltl (assembly GCF_031143425.1). NCBI lineage: Eukaryota > Metazoa > Chordata > Amphibia > Caudata > Salamandridae > Pleurodeles > Pleurodeles waltl. Next base: position 744,248,215 of record NC_090448.1, on the reverse strand, counting down.
CTTTTTTATTGCTGCCTAAAAGCTACAGTTGAAATACGTCAGTTGAAGTATGTGCACTGCTTTGAAGACGCAAGCTGCAACTGCAAGACAACTGGTGGCAAATATATATATATATATAATATATATATATACAGTATATAGATCACTTTTATATGATTGCAGCCCCCAGGGAAACCACACATGCACTGACAAAAGTGATATATATATATATATATATATATATATATATATATATATATATATATCTCGTAAAAAAGTCCCGGAATGCAGGTGCTCCACACAGCGGTCCTGGATGGGCTCCGAGAGGCCCTAATACAACCTCCAACACTCCCTTAGATATCAGGAAAACCAGGACACCTCCAGTGTGAAAATTCAATTTATTTCAGCACAAACATCCAACGCGTTTCGGCAACAGCCTTACTCATGGATAAATCATTGCTGGAGTGCTCCAAATAAAAAGCCCAAGTTAATCATAAACATAAAAAACAGACAAGTCCTAAATTCATCCACCATGAAGCACATATTACAGCGGCCATCTTAAAGTGCACCTACAAACCAATTACACAGTAGTTTGTACCATAGTCTTTGAAGTTGTTAATCCAGTTTAACTCTGATATTTGTTCAAAATCTGTCAGAAAATTCATCATGATATCACTATCCAACAAATAAAAGCTAATTGCAAAAGTACAAAATTATAAAATTGTTCATTATAACATTAGGGTAAAATAAATGTATATATTTTCAAATTTTAAAATCCAATATATTTCTTATAAACCTTTAATATTTATACCCATGTCTAAATTACTAGCATTGATTCTTATAACGCCCAAGTGGGCATACATACTTTCAAAAAGCTTTCTTGGAGGATATCATACTATTTCAAATGTTGTTCACAAATCCTTCTCATATATTGGGACTTCTCAACCCAAGTGGGTAGACGTACAAGATCTTCTACTGTAAAAACCTACTAAACCCCAACAACTATTTACTTAAATAGTAAATCTCAGGCTCATGACCTTACATTAAAGTTACAAAGGAGACATTATCCACGACATTTAATTAACTCCGCTCGCAAACGGGCGCGTAATAACCATAGAGACGCTTTGTTAACTAATGTACCTAGGACTTCAGATACTCGACTTACCTGTGTATCTACTTACACTCCCAAGTCCAACACTACAAAAAAGCTTATCAACAAACTTTGGTCCATACTTGATAGTGGGGGGTTGCCTATTGAGAAACCTCTGTTCGCCTTCAGACGAACGCGTAATATTAAAGACTTGGTGATACACACACGCCCCTTGACTACACACACAGAGCCTAGTCAGATGACATTGTGGCAAATTTCATCTGTTTCAGGGCATTATCCATGTGGTGGCTGCAATGTTTGTACATTGACGAGACGGTGGGATTTTCTTGACTTAGAACCTATTGGTAAATGGTGCCTTTTGAAACACACTAACTGCAATATGCACAATTGTACTTACATGATTACATGCCATTGCAGTTTACATTATGTGGGAATGACTACCCGCCCAGTTAAGGTCAAGATCAATGAACATCGTAGTAACATTAGATGTGGACGTTCAACTACCAAATTGAGGTTCCACTTTCTTGAGAAGAATCATGGTGAAAGGACATGTGGTGGATTGTTCTAGACAAACCCAATTACCTACCTAATGGCTCTAAAACCTTATTGAAGAAAGAGCAACGTTGGGTGTTTAGACTTGGGATGCATATACATGGACTCAATGATGATATTCCCTGGAAGAGTTTTTTCCCCACGGCCTGAGTCCTTATATATATTTTTCCTTGTACCTGTACCACAGAGTATTTAATTGACAACCCAGGATGATGAGACATGTTTTATCTTCTTTTCTTTTGTGATATATCACCCATAACCTCCATCTCTTTCTGCTGCCAATTTTTTTTACCATACTTTTGGCTGTATAGTTGGGGACACATTAAGTATTGCCTTTTTCTACTTCCTACACTCATACCATTGGTACATAGCTTAAAGGCTCCCCAGGAAGTTATATCCTCCTGTCGGGAAGCCGTGACTTTAACCTATATTCTAGGTTATTTTGTTAGTTCAGTTATCTCATTCACTTTTTTTTAGTCCTTAACTGATATTCACTGCATGTATTATTTTTAGTCTTAGTGAAGCGTCATGTTCAATTATTTGATTTAGCTCCATCTTGAGACTTTTGGCCCTCTTCCTCTCTCCCCTACTGATAGCTATTGAATGTGCTATTCTAAGTCATAGCATAGCACTATCTCTGTATATGTAACTGGTTCCCACTCAAGACTTTTGGTCCTTCCTTTATTTTTAGGGTGCAACTGAGAGGAGTACTTCTACTATGTTAGCACCTAATAAATAAATAGGATCCTTCTTCTATTTTGAGGACGGGTGGGCGGGGTTTGTTCTCTCCACGTCCAGATGATGCTCTTCTCCTACTCCGATTGGAGGTTCTACCGGTGTGTATGACATTTAACCCCCCCGGCGCGTCTTCCCTGCATATTTCAGGATATGAGACCAGACGGGAGCTTCACAGCCTGGGACCTCGTCCTACCAACTCTGAGTACTCCCATTTTTAGACTTACCTTCATTTTGGCTTGTCATACTCTCAAGTCACCTCGAGCTGTAACCAAGTACTTTGTAGCTCTCTAACTGGCATTACTTTTTTCGGAGTCCTCCATATTTAATATTTTTCCAATGACATAGCTTGCGGTTAATATCTCTTTTTTGAAATCGCTGATTAATTCCATTCATACCCATTTGACATTCTTTTTTCCAAGACGAATTTTTTTTGTTAGTAATATCCTGGGTCTGACCAGATAATTCTAAGGGGAACCATTTGCCCACCTTTAGAGTTTTTGGCATTCTGAGTCTAGAGAACAGCTTCTTCACTCTGCATTATATGGTATGCTTCAACTAGCCATCAATTTGCAATGCTGCCCTGTCTGAGGACTGAATTTGATATCCAGCTATTTGTTTTTTTCTATGGATGTTTGCCAGGCAATTGTGTTGATGTTAAAAGCAAAGTTTTAAAGCGATGATATAAATTGCGTCTTATCGATGTACCCTCACCTCTGAGATAGACGGTAGGGACCCTAACGGATTTTTCTGCATCCATCCAGAGACAACGACGGTCCACGGAATGCATAATCACATGGAGCATCATCCCCAATGTAGGATGGTAAGCGGCTATTACCCTGTTGTTACCTCTTCACCTAGCATGGTAGCATGTCAACACAGTGTGTCACGACACGTTTTTGTGTGATTCATTGGTACATATATTTGAGACAGGCTAATTTGTTTGTGTTATGTTTGTTTTCTCCACAGGCACCCACTATCTAGTTTGTTAGGTGCATAGCTCCTCAGTAAGTAGATACTTCTCCTTACACTTTGACATTACATCTAGTAACACATGACATAGAGTTGGAGACTCCTTTTTTGTTGATCATGACGAAATGCCATTAGATCCAGGGGGACTAGTTAGGCATGAAACATGTTGACCCACGGTATTGATTGAGGGTAATTCCCTTTGTCACCCCCTTCTTTCTTTTTTGGTTGAGTGCTGGAACATTATTTCCATATCACTCCTGTTTGCTTTTTTTAACCTTGACCGAGACCCCATCTACACAATAAAGTTTAGGCTTTTTGAGGGTTTCAAGCCAATTTCATCTTCTTTTTTCTTTAGTTCCTCTCAGGATGTAGGTTTAGATTCTTTCCCACGCCTAGTTCATCACGGCACGCATTACTGTTTAAGATCACTGGCAAAGAGCCCCCTAGAGGGGTCCGTCAGATATTACAGCACCAGTATGACGAGGAGCATGCCATACGATGAAGCACGACATCCAATAGATGTGTGAGGGCTCTTGCTTCTACTTTGGAATATGCCTAGTGGAGTTTCGTCTTCTGTTTGGAACAGTGTACCTGTTTGATTTATGTAAATAAGAGGCAGACTGAACCTGAGAACAGGCTGGTTCGATGTGGTCGAGGGCAGAGGTAGCTTGAAGGCTTGTGGGAGGGGCGAGTTTAAGGGGAAGTTGATGTCACAGCTACGTCCTTGGTGAAAAATTGAGAACCCCTTAGAGATTATACAGTGATTTGCCAGTTCCAGTAGAAACAAGATGTTCTGAAGAGGCATCTGCTCTCTTTAAGGGAGTTACGGTAATTCTCAAACCACCGGCCATCTCGGTTTTGGAGAGGAGGGGACCAGAATACAGCAAACGTATTTGTTAAGTAAGAAAATTAAAGAATGTTTTGGTGTCACTTCCTTTCCACAGGAAATGGTGCCGAACAATGCAAAGTTGCTCAATGCCCGCAGCACTAGCGTGTGTCATGGCGAGCAAAATAGTGACTGCAATGGGTCGATGCTAACAAACTGCTGTGTATCAATGCCAGCAGCGCTAGCAAGTGCTCCACAAAGCACAACAACAGAACCCAACACTTTCTCCTGTGGGTAACAGGTCGCCAGCCCACTGAACCCTATCAGCACCGCGCTCACAGGCACCACATAATTGATCACAGGGTCCAGTCTAGCGCGCCTCGTAGTGAAATGATCGGGGGCTGCTCAAAAAGTACGGGGTTGCAGACGCACTCTCTAAAGTGGTTTACAAGTTGCCATATTGCTGATCTAACGGGAGCACATTAAAAGGGGCATGTAACACGACCTCTCTGGCGCTGCGCTGAGCTAGGAAAACACAGGTTGGAATTTAAAAAAAAGTTCCTGAGCAGATAGTTAAGTAGGGAAAAGCGAAAACCAACAAGTCCTGAGGCAATACTCCATTTGCAAAAATTATGGACCAGGAAGGCAAATTATCCACTGGCAAGCAAGACTTTTTAAAATACAAATGAGGAGACAAATCCAAACTGATGGGAGGAGTTAAACCCCATGTAGTACATACAACACAGCTCAAGCACTGTCTAGGCTGGACTTAAACATTCACCCCTAAGGTATTGTGGCAGGGAATGCTAAGTCAGCGAAGGTGAGCTGCAAAGTCCCCACAGAGGTTCATAATGCCAAAAGGGGAAGTTGACAGGACTAGCGAGGGTTCATGCCATTTGTAAAAACACAGGCCCATGGCAAGAGGTAACTTTCGCGGAGGTGGCAGAAGAGGAAACATTAACATTGTAAGTGAAGGTCCCATTTTCGTGCGTAATAGGTTTGAGGGGCAGAATATCAAAGTGCATACACAAATAGAAAGAGGTTTCTTCAGACACATGGATCTTTCAGACCGTGCAAGGATTTCCTATCGAATTCTGTGGCACAGCAGTACAAAGAGTGAGACTGCATCTATTACCTTGCCGAAGTGAAGGAGGCCATAGTGGATCAAGAGGTTCAGAGCCTGGAAGATAAAGGGGCAATTTAGAGATCTTTCTTGCACCTAAGGGTTTTTTCAGCAACCTCTTTTTCGTATGGGAGAAAGGGAAGGGGTCCGATTTAAAGAAATTCATTGGGTTGCTGGTTTATAGACGTTTCAAGATGTAAGACATCCATTATTTGTGAGACATGTTACAACTGAATGACTAGATGATACAGTTGAACTTTCAGTTCCCATCGTTGGTACTCACTGTAACTTCCTCCAATTTCTTTGGAGAGATCAGGTGCAGTAGTTCACAGTACTCCTTTTTGGATTGTTGTCCATTTAATGGTACATACTAGTGACCACATCTCTTGTAATCCCATTGTTAGAGTGACCAGGGGTGTAGCTTGGCCAGTGAGATTGGGAGGGTGTGAGCTTCAGATTTTCTAACAATCAGGCTGGCATTTAATGTTAAAATACATTATGCAACAAGGAGTGAGCATGAGAGGGGCTTAGGGAACAGTGGAAATGGAGAGGAATGCAGGTTGTTAGGGTTACAAAATTAGAGAAAACACAAGATTTTGTAAAAATAACCAACGTTTTTTAACTCTTTCAAAACAAAGAGCGGGAGAGTGTATGTGTGTTTTTGTCTGTGTATATGTAAAGTATTCTGGTGAAATCTGAGCGACACCTCACAATACCTGACTAAAACCAGTTATACCCAACTGCTTATCAGATATCAACTTATCACCTTCTATTGTTAGAGTGACCAGGGGTGTAGCTTGGCCAGTGAGATTGGGAGGGTGTGAGCTTCAGATTTTCTAATGATCAGGCAGAGAGAGGGAGAGTGTATATGTGTTTTTGTCTGTGTATATGTAAAGGTTTCTGGAGAAATCTGAGCGACACTTCACAATACCTGACTAAATCAAATCAAATCATTAACATTTATAAAGCGCGCTACTCACCCGTGCGGGTCTCAAGGCGCTAGGGGGGAAAGGGGGGGTTATCGCTGCTCGAACAGCCAAGTCTTTAGGAGTCTCCGGAAAGCGGAGTGGTCCTGGGTGGTCCTGAGGCTGGTGGGGAGGGAGTTCCAGGTCTTGGCCGCCAGGAAGGAGAAAGATCTCCCACCCGCCGTGGAGCGGCGGGTGCGAGGGACGGCAGCAAGTGCGAGGCCAGCGGAGCGGAGGGGGCGGGTGGGGACGTAGAAGCTGAGACGTCTGTTGAGGTATTCCGGTCCCTTGTTGTGGAGGGCTTTGTGTGCGTGGGTGAGAAGACGGAAGGTGATCCTTTTGCTGACTGGGAGCCAATGCAGGTGTCTCAGGTGTGCGGAGATGTGGCTGTTGCGGGGTACGTCGAGGATGAGGCGGGCCGAGGCGTTTTGGATGCGTTGCAGGCGGTTTTGGAGTTTGGCGGTGGTCCCGGCGTAGAGGGTGTTGCCGTAGTCCAGGCGACTCGTGACAAGGGCGTGGGTCACGGTTTTTCTGGTGTCGGCGGGGATCCAGCGGAAGATCTTGCGGAGCATGCGGAGAGTGAGGAAGCAGGCGGAGGACACGGCGTTGACTTGCTTGGTCATGGTGAGAAGAGGGTCCAAGATGAAGCCGAGGTTGCGGGCGTGGTCTGCGGGGGTCGGTGCGGTGCCGAGGGCCATGGGCCACCAGGAGTCGTCCCAGGCGGACGGGGTGTTGCCGAGGATGAGGACTTCCGTTTTTTCAGAGTTCAGCTTTAGGCGGCTGAGCCTCATCCAATCTGCGACGTCCTTCATACCCTCTTGTAGGTTGGTCTTGGCGCTGGCGGGGTCCTTGGTGAGGGAGAGTACAAGTTGGGTGTCGTCGGCGTAGGAGGTGATGATGATGTCGTGCTTGCGTACGATGTCGGCGAGGGGGCTCATGTAGACATTGAAGAGTGTCGGGCTGAGCGATGAGCCTTGAGGTACGCCGCAGATGATCTTGGTGGGTTCTGAGCGAAACGGAGGGAGGTAAACTCTTTGGGAGCGGTTAGCGAGGAAGGAGGCGATCCAGTCCAGGGCCTGGCCTTGGATCCCGGTGGAGCGTAGGCGGGTGATTAGGGTGCGGTGACAGACGGTGTCAAAGGCAGCCGAGAGGTCGAGGAGAATGAGGGCGACTGTTTCACCGTTGTCCATCAGGGTTCTGATGTCGTCTGTGACTGAGATGAGGGCGGTTTCCGTGCTGTGGTTGGTTCGGAATCCGGTTTGTGAAGGGTCGAGCAGGTTGTTGTCTTCCAGGAAGGTGGTCAGCTGTTTGTTGACGGTCTTTTCTATTACCTTGGCTGGGAAAGGTAGAAGAGAGATGGGGCGGAAGTTTTTCAGGTCGCTTGGGTCAGCCGTAGGTTTCTTTAGTAGGGCGTTGACTTCAGCGTGCTTCCAGCATTCGGGGAAGGTAGCAGAAGAAAAAGAAGAGTTGATGACGGTCTGGAGGTGCGGGGCGATGATGTCGTCGGCTTTGTTAAAGATGAAGTGCGGGCAGGGGTCCGAAGGGGCGCCGGAGTGGATAGAGTTCATGATGGATTTGGTTTCTTCCGTGTTGATGTGGGTCCAGTTGTTGAGGGTGATGTCCGGGGAAGCGGGTTCAGTGGTGTATGGTTGGGTCTGGTGTCCGAAGCTGTCGTGGAGGTCGCTGATCTTGCGATGGAAGAAAGTGGCGAGGGATTCGCACAAATCCTGTGAGGGCGTGACGGCGTTGGCGCTGGGGTTGGAGAACTCTTTGACGATGCTGAAGAGTTCTCTGCTGTTGTGGCTGTTTTTGTCTAGTCTGTCGGTGAACAAGTTCCTTTTGGCAGTGCGGATCAGGTGGTGGTGTTTGCGTGTAGCGTTCTTGAGGGCGGTCATGTTGTCCGCGGTGTGGTCCTTGCGCCAGGCCTTCTCAAGGGCACGACAAGTTTTCTTTGATTCTTTGAGGGTGTCAGAGAACCAGAGAGGTTTTTTGGTGTTGGTCTGTCGATGCGTGCGTTTGAGGGGAGCAAGGTTGTCAGCGCAGTTGGAGAACTAAAGCCAGTTATACCCAACTGTTTATCAGAAAATATGAGCCTGAGAATGGCTAATTCCATTTTGTATAGCTGGCACATCAATGTCCACCATTTGTTAATGGATGGCAGCAATTTATTGATCCATTCCTGTGCGAAGCATGACCATGTAGCAACAATTAATACAATTTTGGCCTGATGTATACTGACAGATAATGTATTTCTCAACGTGATGTTAACTATAGTTTGATGTCACAATGTAAGTGAAAAGATAGATGCCAAGCAATATCTGACCAGACACTATCCAGTTGGGGGCAGCTGGCAAACATATGGACAATATCAGCTGCCAACAACCCACATTTTGGACCTCTCATATCACCATAATTATCACTAGTGCTACATTTAGTCATTCTTTCTGGCATGTAGTACTACATATATACAGTTTTAAATTGCTGGAGCGCCAGCATAACAGATACTACTAAAGAGCTAGTTTAAGTCAGAGCTCCCCCTATATCTTCTAATTGGATTAACCACCCTCTTTTGTTATTTCATTTATGGGCCAGTACTGACATATCATCTTCCCTATGGCTACTCATTGACATGTAAAGTTCTCTAATTGATATGATAACCCTAGGGGAATCCATTAATGCTAATATTCCCACATCTACCAAACAGATATTCTGAGTTATATGCTGTGAGAAAGTAGCCTGTTTCTACCTTGGTTACCCCCACTTTTGGCCTGTTTGTGAGTATGTTTGACTGTGTTTACTGGGATCCTGCTAACCAGGACCCAGTAGTTATGCTCTCTCCCTTAAATTTTGGTTGTTGCATACTGGTAACTTAGTACTTCACCACATTTGGTATATTGGTGCCCCCTTATAAGTCCCCAGTATATGGTACTTAGGTACCCAGGGCAATGGGGATCCAGGCAATCCCTAGGGGCTGCAGCATATCTTTTGCCACCCATAGGGAGCCCATGCAAAAGTTCTACAGTTTGATGTCACAATGTAAGTGAAAAGATAGATGCCAAGCAATATCTGACCAGACACTATCCAGTTGGGGGCAGCTGGCAAACATATGGACAATATCAGCTGCCAACAACCCACATTTTGGACCTCTCATATCACCATAATTATCACTAGTGCTACATTTAGTCATTCTTTCTGGCATGTAGTACTACATATATACAGTTTTAAATTGCTGGAGCGCCAGCATAACAGATACTACTAAAGAGCTAGTTTAAGTCAGAGCTCCCCCTATATCTTCTAATTGGATTAACCACCCTCTTTTGTTATTTCATTTATGGGCCAGTACTGACATATCATCTTCCCTATGGCTACTCATTGACATGTAAAGTTCTCTAATTGATATGATAACCCTAGGGGAGTCCATTAATGCTAATATTCCCACATCTACCAAACAGATATTCTGAGTTATATGCTGTGAGAAAGTAGCCTGTTTCTACCTTGGTTACCCCCACTTTTGGCCTGTTTGTGAGTATGTTTGACTGTGTTTACTGGGATCCTGCTAACCAGGACCCAGTAGTTATGCTCTCTCCCTTAAATTTTGGTTGTTGCATACTGGTAACTTAGTACTTCACCCACATTTGGTATATTGGTGCCCCCTTATAAGTCCCCAGTATATGGTACTTAGGTACCCAGGGCAATGGGGATCCAGGCAATCCCTAGGGGCTGCAGCATATCTTTTGCCACCCATAGGGAGCCCATGCAAAAGTTCTACAGGACTGCCATCGCAGCCTGTGTGAAAAGGTGCATGCGCCCTTTCACTGCCATTTACACTGCACAAGATCACTTATAAGTCACCCCTAAAGCAGGCCCTCCAGCCCTGAGGGCAGAGTGCAGACTACCTGTGTGTGAGGGCACCCATGCACTAGCAGAGGTGCCCCCGCAAACTCCAGGACCATTTTCCCGGACTTCATGACTGCCGGGATGCCATTTTACACGTGTACTGGACATAGGTCACACCTGTGTCCAGCTACGTAATGGTAACTCCGAACATAGGCATGTTTGGTTTCAAACATGTTGTAATCTTAACCCATGGCTGTTACAAGCATTGGTTGTATGATTCCATACACTCTGGGGGATCCTCATAGCACCCCAAGTATTGCCATTTCAGCCTTCTGAGGTTTTCCAGGCAGTCCCAGATGCTGCCACCTCTCAGACAGGTTTCTGCGCTCCTGTAGCTTGAGAAGCTCAAGCCCAGGAAGGCAGAACAAAGGATTTCCTTTGGGAGAGGGGTGTTACATCTTCTCCCTTTGGAAATAGATGTTACAGGTTTGGGAGAGGTAGCATCTCCAATCCACTGGAAAGGCTTTGAAGGGCACATTTGGTGCTCTCCTTGCATAATCCAGTCTACACCGGTTCAGGGACCCCCAGTCCCTGCTCTGGCACGAAACTGGACAAAGGAAAGGGCAGTGACCACTCCCCTGTCCATCACCACCCCAGGAGTGGTGCTCAGAGCTCCTCCAGAGGGTCCCTGGGTTTTGCCATCTTGGATTCCAAGTCGGCCAGGAACTCTGGGAGCATCTGAGTGGCCAGTGCCAGTAGGTGATGGCAGAGCCCTCCCCTGATATCTACTTACCTGTGTAGCTGACCAATCCCCCTTTCAGGGCTAATTAGGGTCTCTCTGTTGGGTGGTTCTTCAGATTCGGATTGCAAGACTCCAGCAGGAATCCTCTGCATCCTTTACTTCACCTTCTCACCAAAGAAACTGCACCTGTACCCTCCATGAACTTTGCAAAAAGCAACAAAGAAGCAAAGATGACTTCTGTAACGTTGTATCTTCAGCTCCTGCCAGCAACTGCAACTGTTTCCCGGTCGAGCATCCTCAGAGGACAGCCTGTTTTCAGCCTGCACCAGAAGAACGAAGGAATCTCCCTTGGAGTGAAGGAGTCACTCCCCTGCTTCAGCAGGCACCTCACTGCATCGACGACCGGCTGCGTGGACCCCCTCTACTGATGAGCTGCATGGATCCCGCATCATGGGTGGTGGACTGAAGTGGTCCTGATGGTCCTGACGTCCTACTGTCCAACTTTGGTGGAGGTAAGAGCTTGCCTCCCCACGCAAGACAATACCCCCGTGCAACACGTGTTTTAGAGTTGTCAAGGCTTGTTGGCATCCTTCCACTAATTTCTTCATGCACCGTGCAGCTCCGGCCCCCAGCACTCTATCCTACAATGCCCAGCTTCCTGAGTGGTTCCCCGTCAGCGTGGGATGCTTTGTTGTAGTGCTGCGTTGTCCTCCTTTTGCACCTTCTTTGTCCCCGTGCTGTGGGACTCCCGTGCGCTCTGCCTAGTCTTCTGTGGGCTCTCTGAGTGGCTGAGAGCCCCCTTGGATTCTCCCTCCTGGGTAGAGTCTACCAGGTCCCTCCAAGTCCAGGGTAGCGCCATTTTCCGCTAACCCCGAGTTTTGTAAGTGCCAAGTCTTGTTGGCGGAATCCAGCAATGCAAACCAGACTGCAATCTTCCATCTGGCGTGGGACATCATCTGCACCAACCAGAAACCCTCATTGTCTTCTTGGGTGAAGTACTGACTGTTGGTTTTCACCAGTGGTTCTTCTTTTGCACCTTCATCCGGTTTAGCAGGGACTCCTGTTTTCCCTGGACCTTTCAGTGCTTCTTGGACTTGGTCCCCTTCTTCCATAGGTCTTCAGGTCCAGGAATCCACTGTTGGTGTCTTGCAGTCTCATCTGGTTCTTGCATTATCTTCTTTCTCAAGTTCTTGTATGTTCTAGGAAAGTTACTGTGATTTACTCCTGCTTTCCTGGACTCTGGGGTGGGTTCTAATACCTACATTTGGGGTTTTCTAATACTCCCAGCACCCCTCTACACACTACACTTGCCTAGGTGGGAAACCGACATTCGCAATCCACTTTCTTAGTATATGGTTTGTGTTCCCCCAGGCCCATTTCTAACTATTGTGATTTTCACTATTTGCACTGTTTTCTGTTTTTACGCCTGTTTCTTCATACTAGTGTATATTATTTGTGTAGTACTTACCTCCTAAGGGAGTATAGTCTCTATGGTATTTTTGCCATTTGTGTCACCAAAATAAAGTACCTTTATTTTTGTAACATTGAATGTTTTCTCTCATGTGTGTGAGTATTGTGTGACTACAGTGGTATTGCATGAGCTTTGCATGTCTCCTAGATAAGCCTTGGCTGCTCAGCTACAGCTACCCCCGGAGAGCCTAGCATCTAGACACTGCCTACAATTTATTAATAAGGGATAACTGGACTTGTAGAAGTACCATAGGGACTCACTACAAACCAGGCCAGCCTTCTTGCTTAGTCCTGTATTTGGAGATATTTTAAAAAAATGTGGCAAATTAAACTCCACTTTCTGGTCAGTAAAAGTGCATGAAACCTTCCATCAAACAACTGCCCAGTAGGTTTAAGTCGCTTGCGGTGTCATGTACAAGCAAAGCATCATGAAAAATGGATGGTAAGGAGGTGAACCCTAACAGAGGTATATATAAGTGAACAGGATTAATCTGGTATTCTTTGCACCAGTCACCCCATATTTTCTCAGTATCAGTACTGATCTTGAAGCACACATGTTTAAAGTGATTAACTTTTGAATGTCTGCAAAAAAAAGTTTACATCCAGGTCAACAATTATTTGAAATAGTAATTGGGTTTTGGTATCCTGACTGTCTGTTATGAGGCAGCAGTAGCGCTGTCTTAAAGCAGCCCAAACATATGTTCTGAAGTCTTGCAATGCCCAACCGCCCTTAGGTGGGGTTAGATGAATATAGCTGATAGCCCTATGTGCCCTCTGATACTCCAATATGAAGTTGCAAATTGCAGAATCAAAACATTTAAAAGAGGAGTTAGGTATTCAAAGTGAGATTTACATTTAGCCAAAATATTCATCTTGATACTATTACATCCTCCAATAATACTTATTAGGAGTTGATGCCAAAGGCACATTTTAAGTATACATTGTCTCAATATCTCCTTGTAGTTGAGGCATACAATGTAATTTACCGGACAAGTAATCTTTATTCCTAGATATACAACAGTGTCAATTACATGCTTATCCGTCTTAGTAGCTAAGAATGATCACATTCTATAAACATTTAACTTGTACCCAGAAATTTCAGCAAATTGAGTTCCCTCCTCTGCAATCCAGTCAATGGCTCGTATTGTGTCTTCAGAGAATATAGCAACATCGGAAGCATAAGCAGTTTGATAGTAACCCTGTTAAATAGAATAGGGGTCATACCATTGTATTTAATTATAGTATAAATAAATATGGCTCTAAATAAATAGCAAATAGTGGGGGAGAGATGGGACACATGGTAAATCATAAATGTCTCATTTATTTGGCCGACTAAAACCAATCTAGCTGTAGGGACCTGGTGCAAAGTATGGATTTGCTTCAGTAATTTTTTCACGCACACCAAGATTGCTTATTTTCACCCACAACAAATCCATTATTCTCTATTGAATGCTTTTTCCTGATCTATGAGTGGTCATAGAGGTTTGCTGACCTAATATAATGGTGACATCAAAGAGGGAGATAGACAGAATTGTATAGTTAGTAGTATCTCTACTAGGTGTAAACCCGTGTTTCTGAAAGCTGACATTTGTCTCAATAATTGAGGCAAGACAAGAGGAAGTCCCTTGACATATATTTTAAAACCAGCATTAAATAGAGATATAGGTTGGCATCATCTTCTTTCCTCTGGGGGTTTCGCCTTTTTTAATAAAAACTGGGATATTCTTAAAGTTCCATGTGACCCATACATCATAACCCAAATGTTTATCCGAGATATTAGCAGTAGAATAAAATGCAAGGGTATGCATTCCTTTCCTGCAGCTTTCAAGGAGGACAATAATTCAATAGCTACTCTAACTACTGCTAATGTAATATCATCATTTAGCATCTGAGTCTGTGTTACAGTTAGCTGGGACATACTGGCTGTTTGAAAATATAAAATATGTATCTTTGTGTCTAATTGGGAATTCTGAATCAAAGCCATATAGGTCTTGATAAAAGTCCAGAAACTGCCTATGACTTGAAGTTCATAATAGTTGTTGCCCTGATTATCATTAATGGATTTAATCATATTTCGGTGTTGGTTCTCTGAGATTTTATGTGCCAGTATATTGCCAATGTATTCTCCATATTTATAAAGTGACCCCCTGTTAATCCTATATGTTGCAGCCTCTTGTCCCTAATTTGGCAACCGGCTAAGCCTCAATATCTGATTAGTGCCCAATAGACCTCCTACTATAATGGGTCACAATTATATACTAATTTTGCATGTGACCTTCCTAGCCTGCTCAACTCTTTCTGATACTGTTCAAGCCTCTGAAGTTGATTCTTATTGTGTTCCACAATAATTTCGATAGTAACTCCATAAATAAATGCCTTTAGAAGCTCTCAAACTATATGGGCAGTCACGGATCTCATGCTGCCTGGGATAAACTCCTGTAATGAAACAACCATCCAATTTTTATATATGTGGTGTTTAGAATTAGGGAAGGCGGGAAAGGACATCTCTGTTCCCTCTCATTTACCTCCTTGATCATAACAGTAATACATAAGGGATTGTGGTCTGAAGTTATTTGGGGGCATTTGTACCTAATTATTTATTGCTGTGGATCGCCTCCTTCTAATCCCTCTGGAATCCTCCTTACTCGTAAATTATTCCACAGCTGACCATTTTCAAGATACTCTACCTTTCATTGTGTCTCCTGGATTTGCCCCCTCACCATTTCCGATGTGCAAGGTTAAGCAGTTAGTTTTCTCAAGTTCCTCTATCTGTGTCATTAGTGTACAAACATTACCATGTGATTTCAATTAAGAGGATTGTTGTGTCCGAAGGTTATCTTCTTTGGTCTTCGCATAATATGTTGATGTCTACTTTCTGTGTGTCTTTATAATTGGAAAATGATAGCCAACAAGGGCTCCTTGCTGCAGTTCGCATTATTGCCTACGTTGTTACCCCCATCTGACTTCGCAGTATGCTTTCACAAGAGCTTTCATTGGTTGGGCAGTATTGTAAGTCTTTGGCTGTTTCTAAGTCTTGGATCAGTATATGCCTGACTTGGTTCTCAGCTCCCACTGCCTTCGCGCTAGTCCATTTGCCAAACCTTTTGGCTGAGCAGACTCTGCTAGCTAGACCATCCACATCTGCATGGACACTTGGCCCTCCCAATTGCATCTGTTATGAGTGATCAACTGCATGGCCCATAGTTTTGGAATCTGAACTTGAGTTTTTCTGAGTTTGTGTCTATAGTCAGGGATGCAGCCTTTGGATTGCTGTACTGTTTGAAATATTTGTCATCTGTGTGCTCACCCAGAGCGTGTCCACATCAGAAACTGGAGCCAAGTCAATGAAAGTACCATGAGATACCTTGCTACCTGCATGTTCCACCGCCTCACAACCAGACTCCACAGCGGATGCCTCTTCAGCATCTACATTCTCTCGACAGATTCCACATGAATTTGCATTTAACCGTGAATAATTGTGAATCAGGAAGCAAAAATGTAGGAGAGGAGCTCACTCGCACAGCATCCATCAGATATACAGCCACAGAAGATGCATCATAGGACACTTTTGCAAGATCAGTAAGAGCCCCATGCTGCTTGAAGAGATAACTTAAGAGAGGCCGGCCAACCTATGGCATTTGATAGGGCTTCCAATTAGAACTGTTCTGCTGGCTGCTGGCTGCCTTGCCGGAATGCCAGTCACAGCCAGCCGTGGGCCCAGTTTGCCCATGGCCCCGGTTGCCACTAGTTCTTGGTGGGCCCATAGTCGTTATGACCATCCCTTTGGTGAGCTGTATGAAAAACATGGTAGAATTTCTGGGAGATGTGTGGCTATCATCATAAGTATTCTTTTGGCAATAATGACAACCGGAGACTAACCAAAACCCTGCTCAGGTGGATACGGGAACGGGTCAGCATGTGGCAATCTCAGTTGGGTGACGTCTTTCTTTTCCCTAGTGTTTCTCAATAGTATCCAAGCCACTGGTGGCCTGGCTCAGGGCGAAAAGCACTATAATCATAATTTACCTGGTCAACATTACAGCAGCATAACCAAATTTGAGGGAGACCTCCCTGCAAAATACATGGACCCAACCCTAGACCCAGTCTGGAGCTCTCAGTCCAGGGGCCTGCTGCACAGTGTACTGTACTGAGGGGGCTCCTTGGAGCTTGGGGGCCCCGCTGCACTGGGGGGCTGAGGGGACTATTGTTACGCCAATGCAACATTATTTTCATGGCACAGGACAAGGACACTTTCCTGAAACAGGTACAGTCTGCCATCCTTCTCCTCGAAGATATAGTTTATTAATAATCAGAAAAGTCAAATCTCCTTCCAGAGGAGTGCATGGAATGGGTTTTCAAAAAATTCAGAGCAGGCAATCCTTCAGATTTTACTGGGCAAGATGAGTGCAATCAAGAAGGAGCTCAGAGAGGTCCTTGCAGGGAATATGATTTCCCTGAGAATCCTGACCAGAATAGTGAGTCTCCATGCATCGTCTATCCAGGCTATTTTCTCAGGGCCCTTGCATTATTGTGCACTGCAGAAACTCAATACAACTCATCTGCAGAAGATTGCCTCTTACGCCGAGGAGTTTCTTTTCTCAGACAAAGCCAGAATGGAGATGGCCTTGTGACAGGACCAAATGGAAGAGTGGAACAACAGTCCGAATTTCGAAACAGTCTGAGGCATACTTATTAAATCTGATGCCAGCCGTTGGGGCTGGATGGCACGTTGTAGAATCCTATCCACTGGAGGCTGCTGGGCAAAAGGCAAGTTGGGCCTCCACATCAATTGCCTGGAGATCGTGGCAGGGTAATTTGTGATATGCTCCTTCTTCTAAACAAGTGCTGTGTCAGCCTGATGATGGACAACATTTTAACGGTGAGATAAGTCAACCACCTTGGAGAGGCAAGGTCCATCTGTGAAGGTGGTTTACGTCCTGAGATGAGAAAATTCTGTGGCAGACTGCAGCATTCACTCAGATGGGACTTTCCTCCGATGGATCTCCCTTGTCTCAAGGCAGAATGCACAGCTTCCTGTGTTTTTCAGCTAGAGACACAAGCTGGAGGCAGCTTATGTAAATTCTGTTCTATAAGACGGAAGCAGAGGGATGAAGGACTCATTTCCCCCATTCCTGATAATCACTCAGGTAGAAGCCCAGACCAGGAGTCAACAAGTATTCTAGCAATTCTGTTGTTAAGGACGCATGCTTAGTTTCCAGTTCTTCTGGAGATGTTTTGCAACTACCTAATTATACTTGCTCAGTTTCAGGGCCGTCTACAGGATCTACGCAGAGAGTTCCATCCAATGATTGTAGGCAACTCCTCTCCCTGATGTTGTGGTGGATTTCAAGGACAGATGGAGCATGCAAGGAATTTAAGAGGTTTCCAGTCCACATCAAGCACTCCTGGTCCATGGTTAGTTATCAGCACAGCATTGCTGGTGTAGCTGGTGTAGAGAAACTTGGATCCCTTGGGGTCGGACGTTGCCTCCATTCTTAATTTCTTATCAGACTTAGCTGCAGAAGGGAAGATGTATCACACAATAAATTCCTTCAGCTGAACCATTTCAGGGGGGTACACTTTGGTAGCTGATAAACTTGTGGTCAGTTATCCCTTAGTTTATAAGCTTTTGAAAGGGATTAAGGCTGGCTACTCTTCCCTTGACAAGATTTTCTAGACTTTTGGGGTGTGAACTGAGTCCTACACCTATTTTGTGACAAGCCAGATAATGACAACCTATTGATGATGCAACCGTTTGCAAAATTGACCATGCTATTATGTTTGATCTCCTGTAAGGGAGTTTCTGAAGTCTGTGCTTTTGACTTGGCCAGATGCTCATTTACCCTTGAAGGGGTCTTTATTATCACCTTTAGGATAAAGTCTATCACAAGGGCGATTTGTTATCCAGCCTTACTGGATAATCTCAAGTTGTGTGTTGGGAGATGTTTGCAAGAGTTTGAGAATGCTTCTCAGAATTTGAGACTTAGAGGAGTCAAAAATCCATTCAAGGCTGTTTTCTCTGCGACTCTGATATGTTGGCCTCGATAGGAAATCCTAGAGTGAGGCATCAATCTCTCTACCCTTCCTACACACTCCTCCTGGGCTGCCCCAGCATCCAAGGCTTTAATTTTTGGAGTAAGGAAGAAGGACCTCTTGAGGGCTGCAGACTGCTTCTCAGATTCAACTTTTAAAACAGTTTCAGATTTTATGACGTTGGTGGTAAATTTTGACTTAGTATAATCGAAGCCTCTTATACTAACATAGAATGTACACGTTCCTACCACTCCTTCCTGCAGTAAAGGAAAGTTTTAAAATCTATTAAAGACATTGAGTTGAGGATTATCCCACCCATCATATACTATTGTATTCTTCCCCCCAACCATGTTGTGAAAGTTACCTATGTTACTTGATGCTTGATGTTATGCAGTGTTGAGTCTGTTCAAGCATATCATACTCTGGTTGCCCTATTACTGGTATGTTAATTTCTCTTGCAAGGGTTGATTACTGCCTCTATCATGTTGTTTGTGTGTCAAGTGTGCAAGCGCTTTGACCTGTTGTAAGGATTGTGGACTTTTAGCCACGCCACCACACAGCCATCACTTTCACTTGTTTGTGGGATTGCCTTTCAAAAATCTTATATCATCATTAGTAAATGCTTTATGTTTGTCCCTTCTTGGGGCGGTTTTGTTACCTCCTTGCAGACTGCTCCTGTTACATGGATAATTGAACAATTGCCAATACGTTTGACTGGGAGCGAACTTCTTTTTCTTGTGTGTCTCTCCTTTGCGCTCATGCTCATGGCAGCCATTGGCGCTTTGAATCTGCTCACTTATGTCAACTCTTTTACTTTTCATTTTCAATTTACGTGGCAAAAAAGTCCAGTTAGGAATTTACAACGCTAATAGCTCTAACTCTAGCAAATGCAAGACCCATGGCATTGCAAATGCTTGTTTTAGTTTGAGCGTGCAAGCGCTTTGATTTGTTATAAGGATTGTAGGCTTTTAACCACACTCAGTGCACTGCCATCACTTTCACTCGTTTGTGGGTCGTGCCTTTCAAAATTCCTTTATCATCATTGGTAAATGCTTTACGTTTGTCCCTCCTTGGAGCAGTTTTGTTACTGCCTTGCAGACTGCCCCTGTTACATTGATAATTGCACGATTGCCAATACGTTTGACTGAGAGTGAGCTTCTCTTTCTTTTTGTGTCTCTCCTTCGAGATCATGCTGGCAGTGGTGCTTTTAATCGGCTTGCTTATGTCAACTGTTTTACTTTTCATTTTCAATTTAAGTGGCAAGAAAAGTCCAGTTAGGAACTTACACTGCTAATAGCTCTAACTCGAGCAAATGCGCGACCCATTGCATTGCAAATGCTTGTTTGTTCTAGCATTGGAGCAGAAACAATCATGAAGGATGATTCCAGAGACTGGAGCAATTTTCAGTTCCCACCTCAGTTCATAACATCATCTTTCTTGCTTTTACAGCCAGATAAATGTATTTGATTTTTATTTTTCATGCCGTACCTATCTTATTGTTGGTATTTTTAAGAAGTTCTTATACCCAATTTGGCTTTTTCACTGGGCTAGTACGGGACGCTTCTCTCTTTTCCCGCTGTGTCCGCATTATCACGTAGAATTGGCCTTCACTCGCTCCAGCTCGAGCTTTCCTCATCTCACAGCTGTTAACGTCAGAGCATGCCTCTGTTCTTGGCCGGTCTCCGACATTTCAGAAGGTTCGCACTTGCTCGCTGCCTTAAAGCCTTTATAGTCAGACCTCGACCCTGTTCTCGACGGGTCTCTGACACCGGTCTCTTTCTGTCTGCGCCTTCTGATGTTGTCTTCAGCTTCTCTCTTACAGGCCACGATTCTTTCCTCGGTGGCTGTTTTATTTGGGAAGACATGCCCGGTTCTGCACAGACCTTGCCCTTTCACACGCCTTTACATTGGGTTAGAGTAAGACTAACAACTTTAAATAAGTAGTTGAGATATTATATATTTATTTGTTTTTCTTTGCCTTTATTTAGTGCCTTTTCATTTGTGCAACAAATTGGTTTCTCCTCCATATATACTGTTATGTTTGTCCTTTGTACAAGGACTCTGAACTATTGAGGTAGATATTCGTACAAGGAAGCAACATTTCCCAGGCTCCTCGGATCATTCGGACAGTAATTTGGATATTTTACCTTTTTTCCATGATTCAGATTCCAACCAACATGATAATGCTGGTTTTACTTGGTTTGATCAAAGTAAAAAATTTAAAAAAGGCAAAATTTCCCTAGGAAAAGAAATCATCTTGTTCCCCAAAAGAAATAGTTGATGCCTCTGGAGTAATTTTAGTTGAACCTTCTCTAGTGTTCCAACCTTTAGAGTCAGATTAGTCTACAATTCCTCATGTGGAGGAACATGTCTATTCACAAGTATGCTCTCTATTGGATTAAGTTATACAAAATAAAGTACGGTCTGAGGAGTCCAGAATGCTAATGGCAGATCACGTTCACGTATTGACTTAAAGCTTTTGATATTCTTCATCAAAGATGGAAGGACCCTAAAAAGGAGATTTGCTTGTCAAGATAATTGGGCATGTCAAGATAATTTACTGAATTCCAAGGGGCACATTACTAAGATGTTCAAAATGGCTGAAAGAGCAAAGGAGGGAACAACCCTAACAGATTCTTCAGATCTATCAAATTGGACACAGCTCGCTATCTGCCTTATTCAGAATGCAAACACTGCTATTTCCATGTAAAGACGCAAGGAGTTGCTTCTAAAGTTAGACCCTAGGCTCTCCAAACTGGCGTCTTTGGACGAGGGTCCAGTGGCTAACGATCAAATGTTTGGGAGGGGGCAAGTTTACCAAAAAAAATTCCAAATATGAAAATACTTTGAATTCCATTGATAAGGCATTACTTTCTCTTAAGAAAGTTTTCAGACAGCGTGTTTTTACGTAGCCCAACAGAAAAGGGAGCTTTTCTGCTGGTCATAAACAGCATGATTCAAGTTCCCAGTTTTATCATAACAGCGAAAAACCATTGTATCATTATGGAAGGTCAACTTCCTACCCACAAAGAAGACAAGGTGGTAGATACCCTCACAGAGAACAATCCACAGGTAGCTCTTCCATCAGTAAGTATATAACCTCCTCCTACATCCTAGGGTATGGGGGGAAGGTGAAATTTCACAATGTTTTCAAACAAGACTTCAATTAACTTCAGATCAGAATTGCAAACCGTTATGGGTTACTGTTAGAATTGGGGTCTCTAGTTGGCAGTGGTTTGCACACTGTTCAAGTAGGGACCCTCACTCTAGCCAGGGTAAAGGAGTCACGCAGCTAAGATTACCCCTGCTCACCCCCTTGGTAGTTTGGCTCAAGCAGTCAGGCTTATCTATGAGGCAATGTGTAAAGTATTTATACATACACACACACACACACACACACACACATGAAAACATTACAAAAGAACTCCACAGCAGTTTAGAAAAATAGTCAATATTTATCTGAATAAAACCAGAAGAACAAAAATCCAACATACACGAGTATAGATATCACTTTTAAAAATTTGAAACAAGTCCTAATAGAGAGGAATCAATGGTTGTACCTTTTTAACACATAGTACCTGGGATGTGTCAAAAACAAAGACTGTGTGCAGAGGAGGTGAGGCACCGGAAAAACAAACTGATGCATTGGTTCCTTACTACGCAGGGGAGGTGATGTGTTGGTTTTCTCCTTGCAGGACAGGTGATGTGATAGTTCCTTACTGAGGGGGGGTGATGCATCCTTTACTTACTGGCAGGGGAGGTGATGCATCAGTTCTCTCCTTGCAGTTGTGATTTGTCGGTTTCCGGTCACGCAGCCTCAGTTCCTTGCTGCATTGTGGGGTCGATGAGAAAGTGACGCCCAGGGATGATGCATGGAAAATCCAGGTGCAGTGTGATGAAAGAGCTGTGGAGGAACAGGTGCTGCATCGATTCTTCTGTGGCAAGACAGGAAATGCATCAATTTTCAGCCGTGGCAGGTCCATGTGTGGATTTTCTTCCTCAGGACTCCAGTTTCCACTTCCCATGGCCCAGGGACAGGACTGGATTTGGCACCACTTGGCAAGTCAGGACTCTCAGCAGAAGAGTCTGGGCACTGGCAGATGAAGTCTTTAATGCCCCTGAGACTTCTAACAGGCGCCAAGCTCGGTCCAAGCCCTTGGAGAACCTTTGGAAGCAGGATGTAGAAACAAAAGCCAGTCTTTTCCGTCCCAGGACAGAAGCACGAAGCAGAAGGCCAGCATATCAACACAACAGGTAGAGTGGCAGTTCATCCTACAGCATTCAGCTCTTCTTCCTGGCAGAATGTCCTCAGTCCAGAAGTGTTCTAAAGTTGTGGTCTCAGAGGTCCAATACTTATACTCATTCTGCCTTTGAAGTAGACAAACTTCAAAGGAAAGTCTTTGTAGTGCACAATACCCTGTCTTTCCTGCCCTGAACCCAGATACGCTCTAAGAGGTTGAAGACTGCTTTGTGTAAGGACTGGCAAAGCCCTGTTCAAGCGCAAGTTTCAGTTCCTCCCACCACTCTAGCCCAGGAAGACCCATCCGGATATGCAGGGCACACCTCAGCTACCTTTGTGTGACTGTCTAGAGTTAATTCACAAACAGTCCAACTGTCATCCTGACCCATTCATGTATTCCCATTCAGGCACAGAATGGTTAAGCAAGAAAATGCCTTCTTTCTAAAAGTGGCATATTCAAACTTACATTTTAAAATACAACTCCACCAAAAGATGTACTTATAAATTGTGAGTTCAGAGACCCCAAGCTACAAATCTATGTCTGCTCCCAATGGGAAATTACACTTGCAAGATATTTTGAGGCAATCCCCATGTTATCCTATGAGAGATATAGGCCTTGCAACAGTGAACAACGAATTTAGCAGTGTGTCAATATCAGGACCAGTAAAACACACCAGCATTTGCCCTACCTTTCAAATACACTGCACACTGCCCTTGGGGCTGCCTTAGGGGTGACTTACATGTAGTAAAAGGAAAGGTTTGGGCCTGGCAAGTGGGTGCTCTTGTCAGGTCGAAGTGGCAAGTGAAAACTACCCACAGAGACACTGCAGTGGCAGGTCTGGGACACGGTTACAGGGCTACTCATGTGGGTTGCACAATCAGTGCTGCAGGCCCACTAGTAGAATTTGATTTACAGGCCCTGGGCGCACATAGTGCACGTTATTAGGGACTTACTAGTAAATAAAATGTGCTAATTGTGGAGAAACCAATCACCAATGCCATTTAAACAGAGACCACTTGCACTTTAGCACTGGTCAGCAGTAGTAAAGTGTCCAAAGTCCTAAAGCCAGCACAAACAAAATTCAGCACAGGATGAAAAAACAGGAGGTCAGAAGCCAAAAAGGCAGGGGAAACCATGCCAAGAGCTGACAGGTGTAACAGTTGCCAAACAGAGTTTTACCAAAAACTAGTACAAATTTTCTTCCCAAGCACAATGCATTTTTATCTCATAGATTCCATGCTTGTTTCTCAGGAATTAAACAACCATATTGTCAAGGGAACAACAGAGAAAATAACATTAGATTTGTCAGGATTTCTTAGCAATGCTTTTTGGTAAAAATAAAAAACAAAAATTGAGACATGTCATAAATCTTTGTGAGGTCAACCATTTTGCTGTAGACATCCACTTCAAAATAAAAACAATATGAATCTCAGAGACTGTCTCGTCTCCAACCAGCAGATTAGAACACACATCTATATGTAATGGATCCTTCATTTCCAGTGCAGATTCAGCCCTCACATCACAATTGTTTCCAGTTTTTATGGGAAAACATATTTCATCATTTCACTGTTCCTTCTTTTGGTCTGTTTCCAAACCCATTGGGTTCCACCAAGTTCCTGAAACTTCCTTTCTAACACTGGTTCAATTTATAGAATTTCTGTGTTTACAAGTGAACTCTCAATCTTGTTTTCTCCAACTACCAAATTCCAAACTGGTGACTATCAGAAATTAACTATAACAATTGAGGGTTACCTCTCACTTAGTCCTCAGACACCTTGCATGTATTGTGGGACTGTTAGCTTAATCAAATCAGTAAGTACTTTAAGGCCTGCTTCACTACAAGCTTTACAGAGACTCTAAACGTGTAACTAGAGAAAATGGCTAATTTGCTTACATTTAATTCATGTAGATCAGGAAACAAAGGAAGAGGCAAACCAGTAATTAGAACACCAACAAGCATGCAGTGAAAGATCAATTTTTAATTTTTCCCCAGCTCTACTTCAACACAAGTGTCAGGATAGGTCAAACACAAGTGTTAGGATGGAGCTTTCAATACAGTCAATTATCGACTGGTTGCTCATGGTCTAAGAAGGAGTTCAAAATGTGCGTGAACTATATAAAGCTGCTTGTATTAGCAGAAAAGCCTTACAATCAGTTAAAATAAAGTAAAATAATCCCTCACAGCAACTTCTACATAGATGCAAAAAAAGAGAGATAAAATATGCAATTAGGACTTTACTCAGATTACCATTCACAATCCAGTGTGCAACTTGATATAAAGTGCTTATAGTTATAAACTGCCTAAATATAGTAAGCAGTAAGACTGGTTTAAAGTGCAGTGCACACATTTAAGAATAAAACTGGATAGGCAACATTTATCATCTAGTCAACTATAAAAACATATACAAGGTTGCAACTCTTTTAATTACAAATTATCTCAAAGGCATTAGTATGCACTGGCCTATATGGCCTTTACTCTGATAATGTGTCAAGAAACCAGAATCAGTAGATCGTACTTTTGTAACTCTACTCTGCTCACTAGCCTTCATCCAAGGACATACTGGTTAAACCAACACTTGTGGACTTACCCCCTAAGTGGGGTGAAATTAAAGTAATGTACATACATGTGCCATTAAGACAACTAGCCAGCTGCAAAATATTCAGACAGAAATACTACTTTTCAGTCATTCTGGCACAGTTGGAGGGTTCCATTAATATCTATCAAGTGCAAATAGCTCCAAGTGCAATAATTTGTATTTGAACAGTCACCTAGCCTTCTACCATAATGTTTGCCATTACAATACTGTTCACATAAGATCATGGCTAGCTATACAATTCTCAACTTCACATATATCTCAAAGCCGGATCTCTGGTAGCTAAGGATTAGAAGTTTCAATCAAATCAGTTGTTTGATAACCGGTCAAGTCCCTCACAAATAGGCTGATACGTTATAAAAGACGGCCTTCCTAATTATTCTATTGCATAATGCATTTGCATCTGTCATACTCTTAGCCTCATTTAGCTCAAAGAGAGGGTAAAGCCAGTTAATTCGAATGGTTGAAAATGTGGACAAAATAATAGCAAGTTAGTTATGGCGTCTTCCCCACCAAAAGAACAACTACATAATGATTCCTCCTTTCTTAGCCTTCTGTTTTAACAATATATGACCTTGTTCTGAAGATGCCTACTCCAAACGAGATATCTGTCCAACATATTTGCTCGGCCTGAATTATATCCAAGTAATCTTTATGCCCTATCTCAGTCCTAGACCTTAAATATCTATCTATTATGTTGCCGAGTCGCACACTCCCAGCATTGATGTTCCTTACTAATGAGAAATACCGTTCTTTGATTAGATTTGCAGTATATGGTCCCATCTGTCTTAGATCTTCCCAGAGAGTCCTTAGTCCCATAGCTACTAACCATTTCCTTATATATGTACAGACAAGGAGCATAGCCCTTAACGATACTCTTGATCACTTCCTCTGCAGGTTTTAAATAGCTCTCGGCCTTAGCATTCCTGATTAGCTTGATCCAGTATAGGACTGGCTTGATTCTGTAACAGTGACTATGGTGGTCATTACAACCCTGGCGGACGGTGTTAAAGCTACGGAAATACTGCAAACAGGCCGGCGGACAAAAAAAGGGAATTATGACCCTGGCGGAAACCGCCAACAAAGACAGCCACTTTAACACACCGCCCGCCACGGCGGTACAGACAAGCAGCGCGGCGGTTACCGCCAACAGACAGGCGGGAGACAATGTACCGCCCACAGTATTACAACCCGCCAATCCGCCACCTTTTCGGGGGCGGATTCACCGTGGATAAAAACACGGCGGAAACAGCTTTTGCTATGGGAAAACGCTCACCTGAACACATCCCACAAGGAAGGAGGCCACCATGGAGCCGGAATTACAAATACTCCCTGCCCTTGTCTTTACTGCTCCTCTACGACCAACAGCTACGTAGGTGCCGAAGACACCGGTGAGTACTGCACCTACGACACGGGGAGGCAAAAGTTAGGGGGACACCCACCAAACACCCCCACCCTCGCATATTACAACATACACACCAATGCATTCACAAAAAATCACAGTAACAACCCACAATCCCCCCGGAAGAATGAATAGACAATGCGAAATTCGGTCAAACATTATAATGTGCCAATATACATGTCATACAAAAATATAGAGATATATATTTCAAAATCACTCATAATTAGATATACAATACGAGAAGTAGTGCAGATATGTACACAACAATGTCCGTGCACCAACAGTCCAAAAATGCATGGGCGAGGCCCACAAACGATACCTGACCACTATCGGAGAGAACACTGCCGGGGCATCAGATAGAAATACTACAGGCACCTCAGGGGGAAGGGAAGAGGGGGAACCTCAGCAAGATGAATGCGAAGCCAGATCCACGACGGGGCTCCATGTCCATTGATGTATCCTGGGGAGTGCAAAGCCACAGTCTCACAAGTCTCTACAGTGGCTGGGTTGCCCACTGTGCCATCCTGGGGAGTGCAAAGCCACAGTCTCACAAGTCTCTACAGTGGGTGGGTTGCCCACTGTGCCATCCTGGGGAGTGCAAAGCCACAGTCTCTCAAGTCTCTACAGTGGGTGGGTTTCCCACTGTTCAATCCTGGGGAGTGCAAAGCCACAGTCTCTCAAGTCTCTACAGTGGGTGGTTTGCCCACTGTTCAATCCTGGGGAGTGCAAAGCCACAGTCTCTCAAGTCTCTACAGTGGGAGGTTTGCCCACTGTACCATCCTGGGGAGTACAAAGCCGCAGTCTCCCAAGTGGATAACAGTCTCCACTGGTTCTGGAGGGGGACTGGTACCCAGAGTGCTTCATCCTGTTAAGGACTGAGGTAGTGGATGCTGTTCTCTACTGGTTCTGGAGGGGGACTGGTGCCCAGAGTGCTTCATCCTGTTAAGGACTGAGGTAGTGGATGCTGTTCTCCACTGGTTCTGGAGGGGGACTGGTGCCCAGAGTGCTTCATCCTGTTAAGGACTGAGGTAGTGAATGCTGTTCTCCACTGGTTCTGGAGGGGGACTGGTGCCCTGAGTGCATCACTCTCCCCGTGACAGTCCCAGTTCCGTCACTGCTCCTGCCGCACATGGGCTAGCGGTGCTTGAGTTGGCGGTGCTTGCCCTGTTCAGCGGTGCATGCCATGGAAGTCTTTGCCCTGCTTAGCGGTGCTTGCCCTGTTCAGCGGTGCTTGACTTTGCTGTCTCTGACCTGTTCAGCGGTGCTTGCCATGGCGGTCTTTACCCTGTTCAGCGGTGCTTGACTTTGCTGTCTCTGACCTGTTCAGCAGTGCTTGCCATGGCGGTCTTTGCCCTGTTCAGCGGTGCTTGCCCTGTTCAGCGGTGCTTGACCCTGTTCAGCGGTGCTTGCCATGGCGGTTTTTGCCCTGTTCAGCGGTGCTTGCCCTGTTCAGCGGTGCGTGACTTTGCTGTCTCTGACCTGTGCAGCGGTGTTTGCCATGGCGGTCCCTCCTTGCCCAGCGGGGCTGTGGCTGCCGGGGCCCTCCTGGGCACTGACTCTAGCGGTGGCATCCTGGCCAGTGACGATGGGGCTGGTGGTGGCCTTCTGGGCAGTGGGGATGATGG
This sequence comes from Pleurodeles waltl, assembly GCF_031143425.1. Classification (NCBI taxonomy): domain Eukaryota; kingdom Metazoa; phylum Chordata; class Amphibia; order Caudata; family Salamandridae; genus Pleurodeles; species Pleurodeles waltl. The sequence goes on along the minus strand of NC_090448.1, from coordinate 744,220,008 downwards.
TGGCCTTCTCCGCCGTGCTGCTCTTCCCAGACTTTGGCCCTGTCTTCTGCCCCTTCCCCACCTTGGGAGGAGTCACAGCTGAGTGGACAGTCCCCCCGGGACCCTTGTGAGCGGCTTTGCCGGCTGGAGTCTTCCCCCTATCCCGTTGGGCACTGTCCAACTTCTGGTGCTTCACAGGGGGGGACTGGCTGTGCTGTGACTCCGTGTCACACTGGCTGCCCTGGTGCCCGTTGCACTCCACGTACCTCTAACAGGCACCACTGGTACCAGAGATGTTTTGGCTGAGGTGCTAGTACGGACCTATGAATTGGAGGGTGGGGTGGTGGGAATGAGGTCAAGGTTGCTCAGGAAAAGTTTCTTACGAACACTGGGATGGGTAGCTGGAGGGGGTCTGGGAATGGAGGAAGAGGAGGTGGTTGTAGGAGGTGTAACTTTTGTTGATTTGGGTGCAGGTGCATGCGCTGGAGGCTGTTGTGAGGTGGATGGCTGTTGGGTGGGTGTGTGCCTGCGTTTGTGTACTTTGGGAGGGGGCATCACAGACACACTGGGAGAGGACACAGGGGACGTGTAAATGGTAGTGGGGGTGGTGAGTGCAGGTAAGCGGGGTGTGGTGGTGGGTGCGCTGGTGCAGAACGTAGTGGCTGTAGTGGTAGTGCATGCAGGTGAGAGTGTAGACGACACTGAGAGGGAGGAGGGAGACGACGAGGAGGGGGACACAGTGGAGGCAGTGGATGTTGCTGTGTCTGTATGTGGGTGATGCTTGCGTGAGTGCCTGTGGGATGTGTGGTGCTTATGTTTGCCTGAGCTTCCCTTGTGTGTTGACGTGTGTGTAGGCTGGTCTGATGGTGTGCTTGGGATAGGCTGGGGTACAGGGGATTGGGTCTGGCTGGAGGAAGTTGGAGGCGGGAGGCTAGAGACAGGGACAATGGCTGCCATTAGTGCTGAGGCCAGAGATTGCAGGGTTCGATGATGGGCAGCCTGACCAGAATGAGTGCCTTCCAGGAATGCATTAGTGTGTTGCAACTCCCTTTCTACACCCTGGATGGCATTCACAATGGTAGACTGCCCAACAGTGAGTGACCTGAGGAGGTCAATGGCCTCCTCACTGAGGGCAGCAGAGGTGACAGGGGCAGGGGCTGAGGTGCCTGGGGCGAAGGTGATGCCCACCCTCCTGGGTGAGCGGGCACGGGGCGAAGGCTGAGGGGCTGCTGGGAGGGCGGTGCTGGTAGGGAGCTCCCATCGGAGGACGAGTCCGTGTCGCTGGTTGCTGATCCGGTGACCGCCGTGAAGCTCCCCTCGCCCTCCGTCCCACTGGTGTATTCAGAGTCCGTGGTGTGGCCCTCCATGGCCATGTGGGATGCAGCTCCCTCGTGCTACGGTGCCACTGTACCTCCGCCTGATGATGCTGATGCACAAAAGAACAGGGAGAGCACAAAAAGGGGGGGGGGGGACGACAGAAGAAAGACAGGTTGAGTGCATGGCTTACCGCTACCGTTGGCGGACAATACAGACACAGCAGCCCCCTGCACTACGCTGCGCTGTTGTGCTCTACTGATGCAGTTCCTGGGATATGGCCTACATGGCTATTGTGGACATCAGCACACATAGATGACACAGGGGCATGTATACCTGTACTTGGCACTCTACAGAGAGAGGTGGGGTGGAGTGCCACATGGCCTGCATTATGGAGGGGCCTAGCCTATGGAACTCGCCCTGGCCTAGGGAAACCCACAGCCCTCCTTCCCCACCCAGACACCTTCACTGCGCGCAAAGTCCACTGCATGAGAGTGTACTCACCACCTTGTGTCTGCTGTGATGCCCTCAAGCGCCCATCCAACTCAGGGTAGGCCACCGCCAGGATCCGGAACATCAGGGGGGTCATGGTGCGACGGGCACCCCTCCCACGTTGGGAGGCCATCCCCAGCTGAGCCTCCGCCGTCTTCTTGCTCCAGCGGCGAATGTCCTCCCATCTTTTACAGCAGTGGGTGCTCCGTCTCTGGTGGACCCCCAGGGTCCGGACGTCCTTGGCGATGGCACACCAAATATCCTTCTTCTGGTGGGCGCTGACCTACATGAAATGTATAGGGGAAGAAGAGAAGTCATTACCAACTGCACCGTCGAAGTGAGTGGCCCACATCCCTGCCCTTGCCATGTGGCACATGCATTCACAGTCCTTCATGCTCGCAGAACTCTGCCCCCTTCCTTCTTACAACCAGCCCTCTCCACCCAGGCATAGCCCATACAACTTGCTCCCTGTGTACTCACCTGTTGGCCTGGAGGCCCGTAGAGTAGCATGTACTGGGGGAGGACCCCGTCCACAAGCTTCTCCAACTCCTGTGCAGTGAAGACAGGGGCCCTTTCCCCAGACACACAAGCCATTGTCTCTTCCAGACCGAGGTCACAGCAGCACTTGCAGTATAGGTCCTCTCCTGTTGAAGATCAGGTATCGAGTGATTCAACAGATAGAAAATGGCCGTCACGTCTGCGGCGGTGACGTCCGCGCCCGTGCGTATCATCACCGCCGGTGCACTTCGTCATTGGCTCCTTGGACCCATAAGGTCCAATGTTAACCAATGCAGCATTACGCAGCGGTCTTCGACCGCCTACCACGACGGTGTACAACACCAGGGCAGTTACCTCACATCCCATTGTCCCACTTTAGAGGTCAGGCAGCCGCCATTTCAGGGGCCCACATGGCTTCATTTTCAACTGCGTCCCACATTCCTAGGCCTGGACTCAACACACTTACAGACAACTTTTTGGATTATGTTTCGTGTTCTGTGTAGCTGTGGGTACATACCTCTGAGTTGCTTGACTCTGTGGTCGCTGTTGTCCTTCCTAGGCACCGTCAGCTGGGACAATGTGAGGAGATGGCAGAATCCTCCGGTGTACCGACCGCTGGTGGACCTGTTGACAATGGAGGAGCGACATTTAATCATCACCTACAGGTATGACCGTGACACAATCCAGGAACTGTGTACCCAGTTGGAGCCTGACCTGATGTCAGCAATCCGCCATCCCACAGGAATCCCCCCTCAAGTGCAGGTGCTATCAGTGCTCCATTTCCTTGCAAGTGGGTCTTTTCAAACAACAGTGGCCATGGCATCAGGGATGTCCCAGCCTATGTTTTCCAACGTGTTGTCCAGAGTGTTGTCTGCCCTGCTGAAACACATGAGGAGCCGTTTTCCCTCAGGTGGAGGATTTGGCTACTGTTAAAGGTGACTTCTATGCCCTTGGACATATCCCTAACATCATAGGTGCCATTGATGGGACCCATGTAGCTCTGGTCCTCCCCCCACAGGAGTGAACAGGTGTACAGGAACCGGAAGAGTTATCATTCGATGAATGTACAGATGGTATGTTTGGCAGACCAGTACATCTCCCAGGTAAATGCTATGTTCCCTGGCTCTGTGCATGACGCCTACATCCTGCGGAATAACAGCATCCCTTATGTGATGGGCAACTCCAGAGGCACCGGGTGTGGCTATTAGGGGACTCTGGTTACCCCAACCTGTCATGGCTACTGACCCCAGTGAGGAATCCCAGGACCAGGGCAGAGGAACGCTACAGTGAGGCCCATGGGCGGACTAGGAGGGTAATCGAACGCACCTTCGGCCTCCTGAAGGCCAGGTTCAGGTGCCTCCATATGACAGGTGGTTCCCTATTCTACTCACCAAGGAAGGTGTGCCAGATCATCATCGCCTGCTGTATGCTTCACAATCTTGCTTTGCGACGCCAGGTGCCTTTTCTGCTGGAGGATGGTCCAGATGACGGTGTTGTGGCAGCTGTGGAGCCTGTGGACAGTGATGGGGAGGAAACGGAGGAAGAAGACATTGACAACAGGGACTCAGTCATACAGCAATATTTCCAGTGACACACAGGTGAGAACACTTTCTTGCCTACTACAAGTACTTTCACACTTCTACCTCTAACCTGTCTGTCAATTTCAAGCAGTATTTGGTAACTGAGTTGTACATTTCCATTACGGTTTCACAGGTGTGGTTACCAACGTGTGTCATCTGCTTGCATTCTTCATGGACTTGTGATGTGTGACTTAGGTATGTTGACATTACATTTGAGAAATGATTTTTTCACTGTCATAGCTAATACACATTTTCTAAATCACAGACTGACTCCAGATTGTTTTGTGCTTCAAGGGTGTTTATTGAAGTGCTAATTATTGGAGGGGTGTTAAAATGGAGAGGGGGGATGGTGGAGGAATGTCCATGGCAGAGTCCAGTCTATTAGTCTCACAGGTGCACTGCCCATATGGGCATAGGAAGTGGAGCTGGGGCAGTTCCAATATGGACAGGGCTACAAAGTGGGACAGTGGGATGACAATCAGGGTGGTCTCATTTCTTGGCGGTGGTCTTGCCATCGTGCTCTGTCCTGTTCCTGGATCTCAGGGACTGCTTGCGGGTGGTTCTCCGTCTGCAGGGGGTGGGGTGCTGGTGTGGTGGTCCTGTGGCGGGGCGTCCTGTCCACTAGTGCCGGCGGAGGTGGTGGGCAGTTCATCGTCCATGCTAGTGTCAGGGGCCCCTTGGAGTGCCACGGTGTCCCTCATGGTGTTCTGTATGTCCTTCAGCACCCCTACGATGGTGCCCAGGGCGGAGCTGATGGTTCTGAGTTCTTTCCTGAACCCAAAATACTGTTCCTTCTGCAGGCACTGGGTCTCCTGAAACTTGGCCAGGATCGTAGCCATCGTCTCCTGGGAGTGGTGGTATGCTCCCATGATGGAGGAGAGGGCCTCGTGGAGAGTGGGTTCCCTTGGCCTGTCCGCCCCCTGTCGCACAGCAGCCCTCCCAGTTCCCCTGTGTTCCTCGGCCTCCGTCCCCTGGACCGTGTGCCCACTACCACTGCCCCCAGGTCCCTGGTGTTGTTGGGGTGGTGGGTTATCCTGGGTTCCCTGTAGTGGTGGACACACAGCTGATTGACGTGTCCTGGGGACGGAGGTATGGGCCCGCTGGGTGGGTGCTGTGCTGGTGTTTCCAGAGGGTGGAAAGTCTGTGTTGGGCTGTGCCTGTGCGAGGGGAACTGACTGTCCCGAGGCCCACAATGGTCCGGGCTGGTCATCTGGATCCAGTTGGCCAGAGCTGCTGTCATCACTGTGGGCCTCTTCTGTGGGTGGGGTAGAGATGTCTGGACCCTCCTGTCTGGTGACGTTAGGTAGTGGTCCTGCAGGGGTGTAAAAGCATGATTATTGCATCTGTGTGTGTCATGGTGTGCAATGGGTGGGTGAGCGTGTACCCCAGTGCTAGCATTCCTGTGTGGGGGCTTGTGTGATGATGGTTGGGGGGGTGTTATGGGTATGTGCAGTGGGCATGCTATAGTGAGGGGTGTCCATGCTTTGTTGTGTCATGCAGGGCTTGGTGTTGGGATGGGTGGTTTGTGTTATTAGTACATTAGTGAGGAGTTGGAGTGATAGGGGAGAGGATGAGGGTGGGGGTGTGTGATAGCATGCAGGTAGGGTGGGGGATATGATAGTTAAGATTTGACTTACCAGAGTCCATTCCTCCACCGACTCCTCCGAGGCCCTCAGGATGCATAATGGTCAAGACCTTCGCCTCCCATGTTGTTAGTTGTGGGGGAGGAGGTGGGGGTCCGCCGCTAGTCTGCTGTACTGCGATGTTGTGCCTGGAGACCACGGAACGCACCTTCCCTCGTAGGTCGTTCCATCTCTTCCTGATGTCGTCCCGATTTCTTTGGTGCTGTCCCACTGCGTTGACCCTGTCGACTATTCTTCGCCATAGCTCCATCTTCCTAGCTATGGAGGTGTGCTGCACCTGTGATCCAAATAGCTGTGGCTCTACCCGTACGATTTCCTCCACCATGACCCTGAGATCCTCCTCCGAGAACCTGGGGTGTCTTTGCCGTGCCATGGGGTGGTGTAGGTGATGTGTGGGGTGGTGTATGTGGTGATGAGTGTGGTGATGTGTAGTGGTGTGTGGTGTTTTGTGTGTGGATGTTGTGTGGGTGATGGTGTTGTGTGCCTCTGTGTGGTGGGGCTGTCTATGCAGTGCAGTCTCTCTGGCCTTCGTCAATAATGTTTGGTCGTAGGGATTTGTGGGTGATGTGGGTGTGTGTTTTATATTGTGTTGGGTGTGTGGGAGTGGTGTTTGTATGTGTATCAGGTGTGTGTAATTCGAATTGTCCAATGTGGCGGTGTTTTGGAGATGTGTGTGTATTTTGAGCGCGGCGGTGTGTACCGCCAATGGAATACCGCGGTTGAAAGACCGCTGCGTGGATTCGTGGGTCGTGATAGCATGGGCGTGTTTCTGTTGGCGTGACGGTGGAGGATTTGTTTTCGCCAGTTTATCACTGACCTTTGGTGTGGCGGACTTGTGTGGGTGTCTGAATTTCGGCGGATTCCGAGGTGTGGGTCATAATAGCTGTGGTGGATTTCCGCGGCGGTGTATTGGCGGTCTTCTGCACGGCGGTAAGCGCCTTTTACCGCCAATGTTGTAATGACCCCCCAGGTCTCTTGAAAACAAATAACATCATAGGTGGATATAAATTCAAACCGAAGCCCTGCAATGTTCCAACTAATCAGTGTTAAAAGTCTGTTAATATTAAAGGTCCCAGCCACTGACTCCTTGTTTATGGCAACATCTACTATATCTTGGAAGGGAGTATCTATCTCATCAGGCCCCTTCAATAACATAGGAGGCACATACCCTTCACCCACCACTACTCCATTTAGGGCACCTGTTATGAGCCTGTTCTTTACCGCCTGTCAATCATTCGCATCTAAAGGGGTCAAAGCCTGCATAATTATTTTTACATACTTATAATTTTAAAATTACAGCGCCAGACCTGTGCATCAGGACAAATGGAAATAGTACATCTCATACATTTAACCTCAGGCAACGTATCACAAATCTATTGTTTAACATGGGGCAATTGTTCCTAAAATGTCCAATGGTTTTTTAATCCATCTGTCGATTCAGATACATGTATCAATGACCCTCACATTTTCCAAAGGATTCTCACTTCCGTACTAGCTTTGGTACAGGTCGGTCCTCCTGATAGCTGCTCCACCTATGGCAGAATTTACTGGTGGCAGGGCCCCTACCTTCATTCCTGATGAATTATATATTCTGATGGATTAGGTTATGTCCCAGGCGGCACAGCAAGCGGTAAGCATATTATAGCTCTAATGTTTTGAGTAATCCAACTCCTTTCAAATTTCACAGATCTGCCTATATTCAAAAATGTATATACATAGTAGATATGTGTGATTGGTAAAAGTATTTATGCTGGAAATAAGATGGTTTGTGTTTTTCTTACTGCCTTTTTGTCTGTTTCTTACACTTGGGGTCTCATTATGGGTTTGGTGGTCCTCTGACTGCCATGTTGGCAGTCAGACCACCAACAGGCTGGTGGAGAAGTCTGCCAAATTATGAATTTGGCGGTATTCCCTACGGAATACAGCCAAAGCACCACCGGCATCGCCAGTGCGGTCAGACCGCCACGGACAAATGATGGGACCAGCATGCCGAAAGAGACCATGTTTCCGTCTGACCTATTACGAGGTTGCACACTGCCAAGGTTCCCACCAGCAAGATTCCCACCGTGGTTGCACCACCACAGAAACCTAGGCAGAAACAAACTATATAAAAGAAGACACTCACCTTCAGGAAGCCATACTCGTCCGGAGCCGCCATGGAACCACAACTAGACGTAATCCCACTGCTCCTGGTCACCGAAAGACTACAGAATCTTCGCCGACGAGACAACAACAACCGTAAGTACACATACTTACCTGTTACTGTTGTATATTGTTAGATTTTGTTCACTTACATAACATACCATAGGGAAGGGGGTGTGAAGGCTACACTCACACGTAACAGTACACTGACAATATCAAAGCAATTGTAAACTGCCAAAGGCACCATAAGGTGCTCCAACTTGATTTCTGGCTGCCATGTAACATCTACAGGAAGGGGCATCCTGGGGCAGGCAGGCACCTCAGGGGTGATCTGGGTGGGTAGTGGCAGGGGGGTTTAGGCTTAGGCTTGGGATGGGGGTCGGGATTTGGCTTGCAAGGGGGAGGTTGTTTTAGACGTTGGGGGTGGGTTGGGTCTTCTTGGGAGGGGTAGACTTCTTGCCGAGGGGAGGGGCATGGGTACTTGCAGGGGGGTAGAGGAGGTATTGGAGGTAGAAGGGATGGCCTTGGGGAGGGAATCAGAACGTTTAGGGGTTTCAAGGGGGGAGAGGAGTAGGGAAAAGGGCAAACTCAGAAAGGAAGGATTTCTTACACACACAGGGACGGTCATAGCAAAAGGGTTTGGGTGTGGAGGGAGTGGTTGTAAGAGGTTTGGATGCCTTGGGTGCGTGCTTGTGGGAGGTATGCTTGTGGGTGGTGGGTGTCTGTTGGGTGGGGGAATGAGGACATCTATGTGTCTTGAGATGACGGGGTGGAGGTGCTGGGGGATGCCATGGTGGATGGGTGACTATCTGTTGGGGTGGTGACTGCAGGTATGGTGGATGTGCTGCCTGTAGGCATGTTTGTGGTTGTGGTGTCTGTGGCTGTGGTGACTGAGGTGAATGTCTGAGGGTCTGCTGGGGTGCTGTCTGCAGGTAGGATAGGTGTAGTGGCTAGATCTGTGAATGTTGGTGTAGTGTCTGGGGTGTGTCAGGTGTGCTGTCTGTGATACTGGGGGTGGTGGGGGTATCAGGGCAGGTTGTGACTGTTGCTGTGTGTGCATCTGAATGTTGCGTGTGTGTATGCCGGTTGTGTGTCCTGTGGTGCTTTGGTTTGTCTGCACTACCCTTGGATGTTGAGGTGGATGCATGCCTGTCTGCTTGTGTGCTTTGGCTGGGTCTTCGAAAGAGGGTTTGCTATTGGCAAGAGGAAGGTGTAGTGGGGATGGGAGACAAATCGTGACTGGCTGCCGTCAGTGTGGGGTCTAGAGCCTGAAATGATCTCTGTAGGCCAGCAAGGCACCGTGAATGCCCTCCAGGAACGCATTACTCTGTTGCATCTGAGTTGCCAGTCCTTAGATGGCATTCACAATGGTTGACTGACCTACAGAGATATACCTCAGGAGGTCAATGGCCTTGTCACCGAGGGCAGCAGGAGTAACAGGGGCTGGGGCAGAGGTGCCTGCGGAAAGGAGACACCCACCCTCTTGGGTGAGCGGACATGGCCTACTGGGTGGAGCAATACAGGGAGGGTGGTGATAGAAATGGGGGTGGCGGACAAAGATGGTGCTGGGGTGGTCCCAGATGGGTCTGCCACTGCCAGGAAGTGTCCACTGGAAAAGGATTCAGAGGATGACGAAGTGGATCCAGTCTCCCCGTGGCACTCCCCTTGCCCTCCAAGTCATTGGGTCCCTCGGTGTCAGTGTTCTCATGACTGGAGGTCTCGTAGCCAGAAGCTTCCCAACTCGTCTATGCCCGGTCTCCTTTGCCTGCCAATGCTGCTGCTGGTAAACAGAAAGTGACGTAGGATTATCACATTCTTTACAAACCACTTACATCACACTGTAAACATCAATAACATTACATCCAGTTGTACTACACTCCCAGGTAGAACTGGTTTTGTGCCAACATCATGTCACAACAAAATGCAAGGTACACCCCTACATAAAAACCCTTCTCACACACCAGCTAAGCAACCTATCTCACACCCACAATACCATCATGCCAGTAGAGCTATCACACTAACCATTCCATGACAAGCTGACATGGCCACAATACTGGGTTCCTATCCACCGCAACATAATCAACCAATAACTATGCTATGGGAAAGAGGGGTAACCTTGCTTTCCACATATCACAGACACAAAATCTACACATACCAACATATTGACCTGATGTCATGTACCAGGAGAGGGACCATATAATATGCTAAACACAAGACAGCATGTTGTATACAAGCCATAACTATTTCATGTCACTGAGTTCACAACCTTCACAATGGAAATTAGCAAACATGCTCTAATTTGCATATACAAATTTGGAGTTTGATAGAGTCAGAACCCATGTCACCAACACATGTACCAATAGTGATGTAGGAAAGAATGATACATACTTTGTGGGCCATGTAATCTAAGTCATTGTACTCCTGTAAACAAAGTATTGCACACTCTAAGGGCCTATTTAGCCCTGAGCGTTTACCCACACACAACCACAGGTAGTATAAAAATGATTTCACTACAATGGACATCTATCACGTGCAGAGAGGTAACACATAGTTCAGCGTATCATACTATTATTCCATCAATAGCCCAATGACTGAGTGGCAGTATCACCATCCACACATCAAACATGACTAGCCGTACATCTGTTTGTTTAAAAATAAGAGACACAAGCCACAACTGAGGCTACCATGATAGGGACATACACCTTGATGCAAGCCAAATGCCTGAATACACATACCTTTCCAACAACATGTGTATGTGAACTACCACACCTGCACCACAATGTAGTCAGTACAAACAATAGGTTTCCTTACCAAAAACTTTCAAACCGCATCGAAAACAGCAAAAGAAGATATGTTTAAGACACATTACAAGTGTGATTTAGCCATAACCTTACAATGTACACATGATGTTGGCATAAACCTGTTCTGATCGTAACTGTAAAGAAGAGGTCTTGGACTATTTATCAAGCCTACAACAATATGGTTAAGAAAATAGTAGTGTAGCCATTTCCCATCTACAGAACATGGACATGTCACTATTATTCATAGCTCTGATATCAATGTAATTGATCCCATAGAATCTAGCAATATCTCCATGGTTACCTACATGTCGGATGTCTACTCAGATGACACATTACTGAGGCCTATTTACATCCCTCACATCCCAAAGGGGTTCACCTTTTAACTGCTCAGATTAAGTTATGCACGAATGGCATGTGAAATGTCAGATTGACATCACAGCCTTCCATGATGCTGTCACTCATCAAAAACCTTATGAAAAGTATGGATGACTATAACTTGTCTGACTCGATGTTGCAGATAGACATGGATCAAGGGACATTGTAATGGACAGAGAGCAAAGACCTGGACAACGTACCATCATGATATTGGAAGTATACACCTGCAGGTGGGAAGGAACAGCCAGCAGGGTATGAAAAGCTGCATAGTGGTGTACATATAACACAGTCACATGTGCATTATCATACGCTTCTCTACAAAGGGGACAACATAGGTGAGTAATTTGTTCCTATACAAAATAGAATGTGCTCACCTACTGACCATTGTTGATGACTGTACATCTATGTATTTCTTGGACAATTTTAAACCCTTTGCACTTACCACATTGTCACCACTTAGATTCTTACACATCTTACACTAACCTGGGAAAGGAATGGAAATGTGTTGAGTCTGTACTGAACCCCTTGTGGCTGCTGTGCTGCCCTCAAATGCCTGTCCAACTCAGGGTAGGCCACTGCTCATATGCAAGCCATTAGGGGGGTCATGGTCCGACAGGCACCCTGACCTCCTTGGGAGGACATCCCCAGCTGGGCCTCTACGGTCTTCCGGGCCCAGCGTCTTAGGTCCTCCCACCGCTTACGAGAGTGGGTGCTCCGTCGGCTGTGGAGCCCCAGAGACCACACTTTCTTGGCAATTGCACGCCAAATCCCCTTCTCTGTTAGGTGTTGACCTGCATGGATGACACAGACAAGAAAAGAATGTCATGTCCACCTGCACCATACCAAAACAAGCAGGGTGAACATAGAGTTAAGTGCAAGTAGCTATACAAAGACTTCCTTCAACATCCCTTTCCATGTGAAATGACCATCTACAGTCAGGCCATGTGTGACCTTGAGACAGGCATACAACATGCACATCTAGCACCAGGTATTGGCTTCAAACACATGACCGGATCACAAGCAAATCTCTAGACATGGTATATCTATCCAAGTATTTTTCACACCACCTTCAAATATAATGCAATACAGTTTGTAGGTGGCTCAGGGTACCTCAATCACACACTCCCTACTATGCATCAGGACTCAATATATATAAACATGTGCACATGTCCATCTACCCACACATATCACATCAATCCTCCACTCAACCACATTTCCAGAATATCATCATACACTCAACAATTCAAACTTTGGTATTGTTATGCACTTACCTGCTCCTCTAGTCCACCATAGAGCTGTCCATACCGGGGTAGGACCTCCTCCACAAGCTTGTCCAGCTCGTCAGACAAGAAGGCAGGGGCCCTATTACCTGTAGGACATGGCATGATTGCTACTAGACGCAGTACACAGCAGCTCAGGTTGTGGAGGTCTTGCTGGCAGCAGTGTCAGGAGTAAAGTGAGGGATGAAGTTTGAGATGGCAGTCACGTCCGCCACGTATAGGACCGTTACCGCCGGCGGACGTCGCCACTGGCCCAAGTCCCCCAAAGGCAGCAATGTGTTCCAATGGCAATGTCTACCGTGGTTGTATCCACCTACTGCCATGACGACATCCGATGGAGTAATTATGTCACTTCCTAATGTACAGTAAAGTAGGTCAGAAAGCTGCCATTTTAAGGCTCATAAATGAATGATAAGGTTTATAAAGGTGTGTCACTAACTGTGAAACTTATCTACAACATTTTGTTCACTGCTGCCCTTATGCAAACATGTAGAAATGTGAATATATCAGGTAGAGTATGTTAAATAGATGTATCCTGAGTTAAGTACATGAAATAGTATTGTCAGGAGAGTAATGACAATCTGTAAATGGTATAGGTGTACCAAATATGTGTAGCATGTTAAGTAAGTTAATGTCACATTCACTTTTAGTGACATGTTTCTCCATTCAAAGAACATGATAGGTGTTCGAGGATATGAATGTAGTTATAAGCCAAATGTTGCCTAGGTATGTGCGGACTACAACTTTTTCACAGTTTCATGTGTCAATAAGTAGCATTCCAAGTGATGTAGGTGTGATCATACTTATGCTGTACATCTTGTGTGATACACATAGATTCTGGTGTTCTCCCATATAGTTACCCTGGCATGAGAAGAGCAAGATAACTTACAGTGTACTGTCCACTAGCAGACCTGCAGACCATGGAGGACCAACATGTGATTCTAATCTACCGACTGGATAGGCAGACAATCATGGATCTCTGTGGTCAGTTGGAGCCAGATCAGATGCCTGTCATTCGTAATTCCAATTGCATACCTCCCATTGTCATGTCAGTGCTGCACTTCCTGCCCACTGGGTCTTTTCAAAATACAACTGCCCTAACTGCAGGGATGTCTCAGTGTCTCAGCCTATGTTCAGTCTGGTCTTGAAGGCTGTACAGTCTGCATTGTTGAAACACGTAGACAGCTACCTCATATTTCCACAACGTGAAGATTTAGCCCATGTAAAGGCTGATTTTTATGCTTTGGGACACATTCCACATGTGGTGGGAGCCATAGATGGCACCAATGTAGCCTTGGTTCCCCCAAATGCCAACAAACAGGTGTATAGGAACAGGAAAAACTTCCACTCCATCAATGTCCAAGTGGTCTGTCTGGCTGACCTCAACATTTCACAAGTTTGTGCAAAGCATCTGGGCTCAGTCCATGATTCCTTTATCATGCGGAACAGCAATATTCCACTGCTGATGAGACAACAATACACCAGGCCTGGCTGGTTGGTAAGTCACATATCTCATGTGTGTCTGTAACTGATATCTGCTACCAGATATGTGGATGTCTAAGATTTATGTTAGGCTTGTTGTAACTATTCCTTACAGGGGACTCCGGCTACCCAAACCGTCCTTGGCTGTTGACACCAGTGAGGTAGCCAACTACGCCAGGGGAAGTCCGCTTCAGTGACACCCCTCGAAGGACAAGGCGTGTCATGGAGAGGACTTTTGGGCTCCTGAAAGCAAAATCTTGCTGCACCAATATGTCTGGAGGATCCCTCCTCTACTCATCCAGCAAAGTGTGTCAAATTATTGTTGCCTGCTGCTTGCTCCAAACCTCGCCCTGAGACATCGAAAGCAATTCATACCAGATGAGGGAGAGCCAGCAGTTCCTATGGGTGGAAATGCAGAGTTGCCAAGTGAGGATGAGCACGATGAGGATAAAGCTGGAGACATCAGGGCTGATCTCATCAATCAGTACTTCACCTGACTTAATGTATGTGATGTGATGTAATTAAAGTGATTCAGTGGGGAATAGTGGAGGTTAGGAATGCATGATAAGTTTTTTAGTATTACCATCAGAGAGGTCATAAGTGACTTCAAAGCCCATGACTCAGATATGCATGCAGATTGTTACAATGAATTGTGTATAGACATGTAATAAACATAGTCTAAGTTTTACACAATGCACAATCAGAGTTACATTTGTATAGTTGAATTAGCTGTGTTATGTATATTGATCTATGTGGCCTATACCTTATCTTTGTCATTTACAGATTGCAGATTGACTTTTTGGAACATCCTCATTTGGCAATATCAGACAGTGTCATGGGCACATGAGATCTGCAGACTGACATGTGAAATGAACATGGATTGAACCAGATACTGTCAGGCATGAGTTTTGTGGTGTGTGAGTTCTATACCCAGACTGTCAGGACAGTGCAATGGTAGTGTCCTATTCCACACTAAAGACCTGTTTGGTATTGGAGGTGGGGCCAATGTGCCATATGTGTGTTTATTTGTCTTAGACACATGTCATAATGTGTTATCCATACCCTCTAACATCATGATGGTTTGTGTTGGATGAGAACTAACGTGTATGTAGCTGCCAGTGTGTTTCCTCTTTCCAGACCAATGTGCATGTGTCTGAAGACTGACATAGGTGGATGGCAAGCCTACAGGTACCTGACCATAGTAAGTGGAAGGGTCCATGACTGGGAACATTAGTACTGACCTCTGTCTGTTTCATGGGGTCTGTTAATTTGGGAGTTATGGTATGGGTATGTGATGAGGCTTTAGCTGATGATACGTTGAAGCAATATGTTTGACGTCCCTAACTTCAGTAGTTTGTGGGTTGGGAGTGTATGACACCTATGCTGAAACACTGAAGTTAGCATCAGTACTTCTCTATGTGATCATTGGCATTCTCCCAATCTATATGTGAGAAAGTGCTATTCAAGTGATTTGAGTAACGTCTATTATAATTAGTCAATGCACTATCTAGCCTGGTTATACAGTACATGTGTGATGAACATGACAAAGAGAGAAACATTTTTGTGCAAGAGTGGGCATACATGACAGTTGTATATGGTTAATAAAAAATGTTAACACATGATCTGTGGTTAAGTGGTATTTATTGAGGAGTTCACAGCTAATTGAATGAAATTTAACACAAATAAAACAAAATAAAGAGTGAATGGTTCAGTCATGGTGAATGAAATCACCAGGGTAGCTGCTACACCACTTGGAAACACAAGTCCAGTGTCCTTGTACCATAGGAAAATGGAGATAGGTTTCAGAACAGTCAACAGAGTGTATCTGTGCCACACAAGGGGAACCAATCAGTAGAGGTTCAGTTCCTGGCAGTGGTTTTGGTCTTGGTATCTGCTCCTCCAGTATGTTTGAGGGGATGTCCACATTTGTGTGTGTGTGTGTGGGGCGGGGTTTTTCAGCTACGGAGGGTGGAGTGTCTTAGACATGTCCTTCCCCTAGAAGGGCCTCCATTCCACTACCTGCCACAGATGTAGAAGGGCCTGATGTTTCATTGCTAGTGAAGAGGCCAGATATTGGGTACAAAACCTACTCAGGGTGGTATTCAGGTCTCTCAGCACCCCAGCAACGGAAGCCAGGTGGCCATTTTGGGCCTGCCACTGCTGCATAACTTTCTGGTGGTTGTCCTTCTGCAACTGTCTGATCTCCCCGATCATGGTCAGAACCTGCCCATCACGCCTTGGGATTGTTGGTAAGCTCCCAAGGCTTGGGAGATGGTTTCCTGGCCAGTTGTGTACCTTGGAGCCTTCATCCTCTGGCCCACACCATCCCTCCCATGCTCCTTACCCCCATGTGCCTGTGGCCCTGGCACAGTTTACCTACTTCCACTGGTGGCAGTTCCATCATTGTCTGGGTTTACGACAGGAGACTCAGGTACCTGTACAGGGGGGACATACGATGGAAGACACTGCCCTTGGGATACAGGTTTGTGGACAAATGGTTGCCTGTGATCTAGATGCAACAGGGCTGGGAGGAGTCTATGTGGGTAGGGTGAAGCTCGCAGTTGTTGACTGACCAGGTGTCCCTGATGGGCCAGCTTTGTCCTCATTGTCCAGACATTCAGGTGTGTTTTACTCACCAGTGCCTTCATCCAGAGGGCAAGTATCAGTGTCTGGTGTTCTCTCCATAGTGAGAATGGGAAAGTTCCCCGTAGGCGAAGGAGAACACACAGTTGCTGTCAGTATTGTAACTACTGATATTTAAGTTTGGCCACAGCCATGCTATGTGACAGGCACATAAAGCCCTTGCATGATCCCCTGATATGTCTCTGAATCTGGGTTAGAGCTCTGTGAGACACAGAGATTCCTAATTGCATACACCATGCTCTAAGCTCTTGGAGTACCTTGGTGGTTGGATGACTGTTAATTGACTCATATCTTGTCTGAGTAAAGACATGACAATGTAAAGTTATCTCCTAGTAAGGTGTATGGCATCATTGAGTCATGTAACAGCTGCACAATGTAAAATGGTAACACAGCTAGCCAACAGTATGGGAGATGCCATTTAACCTAGGCCTCTGTATGGGTGACTGCAAGTACATCCAGCTTCCTATATGCCCCCCCCCCAGGTGAGTACATTACATTGTTTGGATGGTTATTTCAAAGGCCAGTTTAGTAGGGAACATTGCTATAGCTATGTTGTGCTTGTGTTATATAGTGCAGTTTGTAGGTGTGTCAGGTGTGGAGTTTTCAAACTATCCAGTGTGGTGTGGTGATTAACTGATGTGACCGCCGACAGCCGCAGTTCGGACTGCCAATCGTTTTCCGCCATGGAAAAAACACCCTTGTGATTTGTGGACCGTAATATGATAGGAGGTTTTTTGGCAGGCTGGCGGTGCTGGTGCAGGTCCTCCTCTTTCCCGCCCTGCAGTATCCTGGGGGTTTTGGAAATTTGGCTGACTTAGCTTTATGACTCCTAATATGACGGTCGGATCACCGCCAACATGAGGGTCTTTTGGCGGCTGCCTCCGCGGCGGTCTTGCCAAAAGACCGCCAAACTCTTAATGAGGCCCGTGGTCCTTCGTACTTCCTTCCATTAGGGAGTATGAGATGTGTTGTCAACCATGAGATTCAGACAAATATTTTACAACCTGTGTTGCATCTCTTACTTACTTAGACGAAGGAATGCTTTATATAATATTCAGACATACATAGTTCCGGAAGTCTAAAGAGATCACATGTTCACTTATATGGTAAGGTGTTATTGGTATTTGGACAAAATATTGAGTTAAAAATATCAAGGCACACAGGAATATCGTTGGCAAAATTATAGATTTTCTAAGGTAAGTAATATTGATATTAAAAATATATGTTGTTAATATCATTCACAAATATGTCATTGTAAAGAATATTGTTTTTAATCATCTTTATATATTTTAATGTATATTTCAATTGAATGTTATAAATTGTGTGTATAATTATTGTTAATGTTTTTTAACATACTTTACACAGTTTTTGTTGTTTTTAAATTTAATTTAATTATGTAGATGGTTGTGGGGTTTGTAGGGGGTGCAGGGTGGGTAGTAAATTAATTACAATGAACTAATATTTAATTTAAATTATTACATATTAAATTGATAAATAATTATGTAAATTGTGTAATTAATTAATTTTTAAGATATGTTTTAGGTGCAGGTTGTGGAGTTTTAGTGGTTGAGGGTGGGAAGTTAATTAAGTATAATTAAATAATAATTAATTTGTAATTAATATTAATTATGTAATTGATAATTACGTTAACTGTGTAATGAATTTGTTTTTTAGTTATATTTTAAGTGTGGGTTGTGGGGGTTGTAGTGGTAAAGGATGGTATGTTAATTAATTATATTTAATAATTAATTTTCAGTTAATATTAATTACTTACATGACAATTAATTATGTAAATTATGTAACTAAGATATTTTTAAAGTTATATTTCAGGTGTGAGTTGTTGGGTTTGTAGGAGTAAAGGGTGGCAAGTTAATTAAGAAATAAAGTATTGATAATTAATTTTTAATTATTTAATTTATTGTTATATTCATTGTGAAATTATCATATTTGTTAAGTTATATTTTAGGTGTGTGTTGTTTAGCTTGTAGAAGAATAGAATGGGAAGTTATTTAAGTCATCATAAATTAAAAGTTAGGTATTCGTTTATTACACATTTGTTATTACTTTATATATTAATTGGATTATACTTTTCTATTTCTATTTCATTATATTATTATTTGTTTTAATTGCTAGTAATCATTTAAAATTGTAATAATTATGTAATTTGTTTTATTTTTGTTAAAATTTAGACAAATAATTCTTATATTTTGAATGTTATATTTTGAGTATTTAAGATAGTTGTTAAAATATGTTATTTGTTTGAAGTGAATTACTCTAGCTCTACAGTTGCCCTAAATTGAGTGTGAATAGTAAATGTTACCCCTTCTATGTTCAACGCTTTCCCTACTGTTGCATACACAACAGTCAGAATAGTAAATTTGACCCCTCCGGTGTCCCATGCTTTCCCTACTGTTGCACAGAGTGGAGTGGGAATACTACATTTTACCCCTCTAAGCTCAATACTTTTCCTACTGTTGCTCTGACTGAAGTGGACATAGTAAATTTTACCCGTTCGGCGCACAAAGCTTTCCCTGCTATTGCAGATACTGGAGTGGGAACAGTATATTTTATATTCCAATGGCTTAGTAGCTTTGTTAGCATTGTTTAACCCCTTCTGTGCCTTGGACGAGATGATCTCGTCCAAGGCTACAGTTCCCCTGTGCCTTGGACGAGATCATCTCGTCCTAGGCACAGGGGAACTTGGGGGCGCGCTAGCGCGCCCCCCGTGCACCCCCCTTCCCCACCCCAGGCGGGGATGAAAGGGGAAGACCTTCCCCTTCCACCCCCGCCCCCCCCCCACGGCAATCCGATGACGTCAGCGCGCACGCAGCGCGCTGACGTCATCTAGTGTTGCCGGCGCGCTGGAAGCCATTTGCTTCCAGCGTGTCTTCGGAGCAGGAGCTCACAGGTGAGTCCTCTCCGTTTTTGGGGGGTGGGGGGGGTTGAGAAAACAGACATGGGGGGAAAGGAAAGGGTTTTTCCTTTCCCCCTGTGTCTGTTTTCTCAAGATTCCTGCTCCACGATCGCGGGCAGGGCCCGCGATCGTGGAGCAGGAATCTCCACTAGCCACCAGGGATTTTCTTTGTGCCTAAATTTGGGGGCGACCCCTTGGGCAAGGGTCGCCCCCCCCGGGGGCAATTTTTATTTGGATTTCGCCCCCCCTGGGGGCAGATCCGCCGATTTTTCGGCGGATCTGCCCCCGGGGGGGGGCGAAAACCACTAGACACCAGGGATATCATTTTTTATGTTTGTTTTTGGGGGCGACCCCTTGGGCAGGGGTCGCCCCCCCCGGGGGCAATTTTTATTTGTATTTCGCCCACCCCAGGGGGCAGATCCGCCGTTTTTTCTGCGGATCTGCCCCCAGGGGGGGGGGGCGAAAACCACTAGACACCAGGGATCTCTTTGTTTATGTGTGTTTTTGGGGGCGACCCCTTGGGCAAGGGTCGCCCCCCCCGGGGGCAATTTTTATTTGTATTTCGCCCCCCCCTGGGGGCAGATCTGCTGATTTTTCGGCGGATCTGCCCCCAGGGGGGGGCGAAAACCACTAGACACCAGGGATATCTTTGTTTATGAGTGTTTTTGGGGGCGACCCCTTGGGCAAGGGTCGCCCCCCCGGGGGCAATTTTTATTTGTATTTTGCCCCCCCCCCCCCCGGGGGCAGATCAGCCGATTTTTGGGCTGATCTGCCCCCGGGGGGGGGGGGGGCGAAAACCACTAGACACCAGGGATTTTGTTTTTATTGTTTATTTTGGGGGCAACTCCTGTGGCAAGGGTCGCTCCCCTGGGGAGCTTTTTTTTTCTGTTTCGCCCCCCCCCCCCCCGATGGCAAACCAGCCATTTTTTGGACGATCTGGCCCCGGGGGGGGGTGGAAGCACACTAGGTGCCAGGGATTGTGTTTGGTGTGTGTTTGGGGGCACCCCTTGGGCAACGGTCGCCCCCCTAAGGTGGGGAAAATTTGTATTGCCCATCTCTGCCCGTAATTTTGTAGGGCCATCTGCCCCCAAGGAGGGCAGAGACCACCAATACGGCAGGGATTTTTTTGTTTTGTGTTGTGCTGGTGGTGCCCCCTTGGGGAAGGGTCGCCCCCTGAAAGGGGGCACAGAGGTGTTGCCCATTTCTGCCCCCCTTGGGGTCAGATTGGCCAATTCTTTTACGCCCATCTACCCCGAGGGGGGCAGGATCCACTTAGGTACCAGGGACAACTTCTAAGTTCTTGGTGGTGGGGTGTTTGTCAACTGGCAAAGTATTTGTATTTGTGATTATAACAATTTATTTCTTCTTTTTCTTCTAGTTCAACGCTTTTGCTTCCTTTGCTGTGGATCTTTGCGGTTTTGGCAGTAGTTGTCCTGTGGTTTGCATAGTTGCATGTTTTAGGTAAGTGAACGCAATTTACTCCAAAGGAGTATTGTTGACATGTTTGTAGGTGGTGTACTAAATGCAGTATTGTGTGTTTGACATTGTCCTTAGATTTAAGCACAGTGGTGTTTGTGTTGTCATATGTCTAAATAGCTTTTTTCTTTTTTCTTTTTAGTGGGATATCATTGGTGATTGCAGAGTAGTTGCTTGGTGAGTAGCTATTTCAGGCAACTGTGTGGTATAGTTTTTTGTAGTACATAACTCTTTGTGATAAAGCTACACTTTGTTTATTACTTATTTTAGTGCTAGTTGTTGTTGGCAATCCATTTGTTGTTAGGATCATGGCTAGCTGCAAAGTGACCGCTCAGCAGGTTGTTCGCATGCTCTTTGAGTTGTCTTCAGACCATGATTACGACACTGACTCTGCATCTGAGGCAGAGGAGGAAGCAGGAGATTCTGGAAGTGAGTTTTCTGTCCAAGAGTATTCTTCTGATGAGGAAGCTACTCTCAGTGCAGATGAAGGGCCTGTGTTAGAGGAGGACATTGATGTGCCAAGAGTGCAGCAGCCTGGGGCTGCAGGGTTTCCCATTGGAAGACCTGACACCTGGATTGCCCCAAACATGGAGCAGCCACAGTTACCTGCATTTACTGGTCTCCCAGGGTGTAGAGTTAATACGGAAAACTTTCTGCCTGTCCATTTCTTTCACTTGTTTATGGACGATGTATTTTTGGAAGAGATTGTGGAGCAGACAAATGTGTATGCAGAGCAATATTTGCGGGACAACGCTGCCAGACTTAAGCCTCAGTCTAGAGCTACTCATTGGGTTCCCAAATATCTGGAAGAGATGAAAAGGTTTTTAGGTTTGTCTTTTTTGATGGGGTTGATCAGGAAGCCGTCACTGGCTTCTTATTGGTCTACTAGTCCCTTGATGGCAACTGCTATATTTCCTGCAACTATGACACGTAATCGGTATTTGCTTCTTCTTCGTATGCTGCATTTTGTAGACAATGCTTTAGCCTTGCCACGAGATCACCCTGATTGTGACCGCCTTTTTAAGATTAGGCCTGTCCTTGATCATTTTGTGGATCGGTTTTCAGAGGTCTATGTCCCAGGCAAAGAGATAAGTGTGGACGAGTCTTTGGTCCTTTTCAAGGGGTGTTTAGTTTTTAAGCAGTACATTCCTAGTAAGAGGACACGGTATGGGATTAAATTGTATCTGCTGTCAGAAAGCAGTACAGGATATGTGTATAATTTCCGGGTCTACACTGGTAGGGATTCCAGTATTGACCCTCCTGGTTGTCCGGCCACTTTTGGAGTTAGCGAAAAAATTGTGTGGGAACTTGCTAGACGGCTGTTTAACAAAGGTCACCATTTGTACGTAGATAATTTCTACACTGGAGTGCAGTTGTTCAAGGAGTTGTTTAGGGTGGACACTGTTGCTTGTGGCACAATCCGTTCTAACCGGAAAGGCTATCCAAGGGAGCTTGTCTGTAAAAAACTTGAGAGGAGACAGTGCAGTGCCTTGCGGAATAATGAGCTGCTAGCTCTGAAATTTTCAGACAGGAGGGATGTGTACATGCTATCGACCATCCATGATGAGAGTACTTCCCCTGTGGCTGTTTGGGGTCAGGTTGCGGAAGTGCGCAAACCTGCGTGCATTTTGGACTACAATAGGCACATGGGTGGTGTTGATAGAGTAGATCAGAGGTTAGAACCTTACACTGCTCTTCGTAAGTCATATGTGTGGTATAAAAAGTTGGCCCTACATTTATTTCATTTGGCAACTTTGAATGCCTTTATTGTATACAAGGATTGTTCACCCGAGTCAAGGATGACATTTGTTAAATTTCAGGAGTCGGTGATAGAAAGCCTTATTGTGGTGGAACCGGCAAGAGTTCCTAGAGTAGAAGTGGTGGAGGATGTGGCTAGATTGAAAGATCGGCACTTTCCAGATCACATTCCTCCCACTCCCAAAAAAGACATGCCCACAAAGAAATGTAGAGTATGTGCCCGGAGATTAATCCGGAGGGAGAGCCGGATGTACTGCCCCGAATGCCCTTCAAAGCCTGGCCTGTGTGTTCCCGGCTGTTACAGAAGTTACCATACCCAAAAAAAATTCTGGGAAATACCTTGAGCGTAAGCTGTCTGTTTTATATTTTCATATGTTTCACGGTTGGCATCTGTTGTGTATTTAGTTAGAGCTTTTGTGTTTGTAGTTTTGTGCTTATTTTATAATTAGTAGTTTCTTTGTTGTTTATAAATAAAAAAAAGTGATTGCGGTGTTCGTGGGGTGGCGCTTGGCTGGCGGTGTGCGTGGGGTGGCGCTTGGCTGGCGGTGTGCGTGGGGTGGCGCTTGGCTGGCGGTGTGCGTGGGGTGGCGCTTGGCTGGCGGTGTGCTTGGGGTGGCGCTTGGCTGGTGGTGTGCGTGGGGTGGCGCTTGGCTGGCGGTGCCAGCCGAACGGCAGTCCACACTCCCATCAGCTGGTGTGATTCTTGTATCAGGCATGTGGGCGTATGTAAGTGATGGGCCCTTGAGTGGCGCGGTCTGTCGATGTGAGTGTTGTAATGTGCTGGGCCCGTGGCTGGCGGTGTGAATGGTCTTGTGCGTGTCATGTATGAAAGGTGTGTGAATGGCCTGTAAAGCGGTTGGTGCCTTGTCGCGGCTTTACAGCTCACGAGCTGTGAGTCATTGGTTCACTTTTTTGCCTTTCAGTTATTAGCAGTGCATTTCATTTTTGTGAAATCTCTTGTTAATAAAATTTGATCCACTGAACCATCACTCACCCTCGTGCCAAATCCAACTAGTATGTGTTGTAAAAAAAGACAAAACCTGCTCCGCTGTAATCAGGCGTCGCAGCACACCTGTGACACGCTAGGTGCCTCGGGTGGGACCCCGATGATGAAGCATGCCACCAACTTGGTTGGTGGGTGAGGGGTTTTCTTCACATAACCTAAGTGTGTTTCTTTTCACAATTTTAGTGTTTGGCACATCACGGACGTATGTGCACACATCAAAGTGATATATTTAAAAAATGCCTGTGTTTGGGGGGGGAGGGCCCACCTATGTTTTTGGTCCAGGGTGCGGCTGTCATGTAGGGAAACCTACCAAAACCCAGAATTTTTTTAAAAATAGGCACCCCAAGGAGTCCAGGGAGGTGTGGCTTGCGTGGCTCCCCCAACTATCCCTTCTATCCCTTCAGGTTTTGGGCCTTATTCTGTTGCAGGCACCTGGCCCACCCACACAAGTGAGGTATCATTTTTATCGGGAGACTTGGGGGAACGCTGGGTGGAAGGAAATTTGTGGCTCCTCTCAGATTCCAGAACTTTCTGTCACCGAAATGTGAGGAAAACTTGTTTTTTTAGCCAAATTTTGAGGTTTGCAAAGGATTCTGGGTAACAGAACCTGGTCCGAGCCCCGCAAGTCACCCCTCCTTGGATTCCCCTAGGTCTCTAGTTTTCAGAAATGCACAGGTTTGGTAGGTTTCCCTAGGTGCCGGCTGAGCTAGAGGCCAAAATCTACAGGTAGGCACTTCGCAAAAAACCCCTCTGTTTTTTTCCAAAATTTCAGATGTGTCCACGTTGCGCTTTGGGGTGTTTCCTGTCGCCGGCGCTAGGCCTCCCCACGCAAGTGAGGTATCATTTTTATCGGGAGACTTGGGGGAACGCTGGGTGGAAGGAAATTTGTAGCTCCTCTCAGATTCCAGGACTTTCTGCCACAGAAATGTGAGGAACATGTGTTTTTTTAGCCAAATTTTGAGGTTTGCAAAGGATTCTGGGTACAGAACCTGGTCCGAGCCCCGCAAGTCACCCCTCCTTGGACTCCCCTAGGTCTCTAGTTTTCAGAAATGCACAGGTTTGGTAGGTTTCCCTAGGTGCCGGCTGAGCTAGAGGCCAAAATCTACAGGTAGGCACTTCGCAAAAAACACCTCTGTTTTTTTCCAAAATTTAGGATGTGTCCACGTTGCGCTTTGGGGTGTTTCCTGTCGCCGGCGCTAGGCCTACCCACGCAAGTGAGGTATCATTTTTATCAGGAGACTTGGGGGAACGCTGGGTGGAAGGAAATTTGTAGCTCCTCTCAGATTCCAGAACTTTCTGCCACAGAAATGTGAGGAACATGTGTTTTTTTAGCCAAATTTTGAGGTTTGCAAAGGATTCTGGGTAACAGAACCTGGTCCGAGCCCCGCAAGTCACCCCTCCTTGGATTCCCCTAGGTCTCTAGTTTTCAGAAATGCACACGTTTGGTAGGTTTCCCTACGTGCCGGCTGAGCTAGAGGCCAAAATCTACAGGTAGGCACTTCGCAAAAAACACCTCTGTTTTTTCCCAAAATTTAGGATGTGTTCACGTTGCGCTTTGGGGTGTTTCCTGTCGCCGGCGCTAGGCCTACCCACGCAAGTGAGGTATCATTTTTATCGGGAGACTTGGGGGAACGCTGGGTGGAAGGAAATTTGTAGCTCCTCTCAGATTCCAGAACTTTTTGCCACAGAAATGTGAGGAAAACTTGTTTTTTTAGCCAAATTTTGAGGTTTGCAAAGGATTCTGGGTAACAGAACCTGGTCCGAGCCCCGCAAGTCACCCCTCCTTGGATTCCCCTAGGTCTCTAGCTTTCAGAAATGCACAGGTTTGGTAGGTTTCCCTAGGTGCCGGCTGAGCTAGAGGCCAAAATCTACAGGTAGGCACTTCGCAAAAAACACCTCTGTTTTTTTCCAAAATTTAGGATGTGTCCACGTTGCGCTTTGGGGTGTTTCCTGTCGCCGGCGCTAGGCCTACCCACGCAAGTGAGGTATCATTTTTATCGGGAGACTTGGGGGAACGCTGGGTGGAAGGAAATTTGTAGCTCCTCTCAGATTCCAGAACTTTCTGCCACAGAAATGTGAGGAACATGTGATTTTTTAGCCAAATTTTGAGGTTTGCAAAGGATTCTGGGTAACAGAACCTGGTCCGAGCCCCGCAAGTCACCCCTCCTTGGATTCCCCTAGGTCTCTAGTTTTCAGAAATGCACAGGTTTGGTAGGTTTCCCTAGGTGCCGGCTGAGCTAGAGGCCAAAATCTACAGGTAGGCACTTCGCAAAAAACACCTCTGTTTTTTCCCAAAATTTAGGATGTGTCCACGTTGCGCTTTGGGGTGTTTCCTGTCGCCGGCGCTAGGCCTACCCATGCAAGTGAGGTATCATTTTTATCGGGAGACTTGGGGGAACGCTGGGTGGAAGGAAATTTGTAGCTCCTCTCAGATTCCAGAACTTTTTGCCACAGAAATGTGAGGAACATGTGATTTTTTAGCCAAATTTTGAGGTTTGCAAAGGATTCTGGGTAACAGAACCTGGTCCGAGCCCCGCAAGTCACCCCTCCTTGGATTCCCCTAGGTCTCTAGTTTTCAGAAATGCACAGGTTTGGTAGGTTTCCCTAGGTGCCGGCTGAGCTAGAGGCCAAAATCTACAGGTAGGCACTTCGCAAAAAACACCTCTGTTTTTTCCCAAAATTTAGGATGTGTTCACGTTGCGCTTTGGGGTGTTTCCTGTCGCCGGCGCTAGGCCTACCCACGCAAGTGAGGTATCATTTTTATCGGGAGACTTGGGGGAACGCTGGGTGGAAGGAAATTTGTAGCTCCTCTCAGATTCCAGAACTTTTTGCCACAGAAATGTGAGGAACATGTGATTTTTTAGCCAAATTTTGAGGTTTGCAAAGGATTTTGGGTAACAGAACCTCGTCCGAGCCCCGCAAGTCACCCCTCCTTGGATTCCCCTAGGTCTCTAGTTTTCAGAAATGCACAGGTTTGGTAGGTTTCCCTAGGTGCCGGCTGAGCTAGAGGCCAAAATCTACAGGTAGGCACTTCGCAAAAAACACCTCTGTTTTTTCCCAAAATTTAGGATGTGTCCACGTTGCGCTTTGGGGTGTTTCCTGTCGCCGGCGCTAGGCCTACCCACGCAAGTGAGGTATCATTTTTATCAGGAGACTTGGGGGAACGCTGGGTGGAAGGAAATGTGTAGCTCCTCTCAGATTCCAGAACTTTTTGCCACAGAAATGTGAGGAAAACTTGTTTTTTTAGCCAAATTTTGAGGTTTGCAAAGGATTCTGGGTAACAGAACCTGGTCCGAGCCCCGCAAGTCACCCCTCCTTGGATTCCCCTAGGTCTCTAGTTTTCAGAAATGCACAGGTTTGGTAGGTTTCCCTAGGTGCCGGCTGAGCTAGAGGCCAAAATCTACAGGTAGGCACTTCGCAAAAAACACCTCTGTTTTTTCCCAAAATTTAGGATGTGTCCACGTTGCGCTTTGGGGTGTTTCCTGTCGCCGGCGCTAGGCCTACCCACGCAAGTGAGGTATCATTTTTATCGGGAGACTTGGGGGAACGCTGGGTGGAAGGAAATTTGTAGCTCCTCTCAGATTCCAGAACTTTTTGCAACAGAAATGAGGGGAAAACTTGTTTTTTTAGCCAAATTTTGAGGTTTGCAAAGGATTCTGGGTAACAGAACCTGGTCCGAGCCCCGCAAGTCACCCCTCCTTGGATTCCCCTAGGTCTCTAGTTTTCAGAAATGCACAGGTTTGGTAGGTTTCCCTCGGTGCCGGCTGAGCTAGAGGCCAAAATCTACAGGTAGGCACTTTGCAAAAAACACCTCTGTTTTTTTCCAAAATTTAGGATGTGTCCACGTTGCGCTTTGGGGTGTTTCCTGTCGCCGGCGCTAGGCCTACCCACGCAAGTGAGGTATCATTTTTATCGGGAGACTTGGGGGAACGCTGTGTGGAAGGAAATTTGTAGCTCCTCTCAGCTTCCAGAACTTTCTGCCACAGAAATGTGAGGAACATGTGTTTTTTTAGCCAAATTTTGAGGTTTGCAAAGGATTCTGGGTAACAGAACCTGGTCCGAGCCCCGCAAGTCACCCCTCCTTGGATTCCCCTAGGTCTCTAGTTTTCAGAAATGCACAGGTTTGGTAGGTTTCCCTAGGTGCCGGCTGAGCTAGAGGCCAAAATCTACAGGTAGGCACTTCGCAAAAAACACCTCTGTTTTTTCCCAAAATTTAGGATGTGTCCACGTTGCGCTTTGGGGTGTTTCCTGTCGCCGGCGCTAGGCCTACCCACGCAAGTGAGGTATCATTGTTATCAGGAGACTTGGGGGAACGCTGGGTGGAAGGAAATGTGTAGCTCCTCTCAGATTCCAGAACTTTTTGCCACAGAAATGTGAGGAAAACTTGTTTTTTTAGCCAAATTTTGAGGTTTGCAAAGGATTCTGGGTAACAGAACCTGGTCCGAGCCCCGCAAGTCACCCCTCCTTGGATTTCCCTAGGTCTCTAGTTATCAGAAATGCACAGGTTTGGTAGGTTTCCCTAGGTGCCGGCTGAGCTAGAGGCCAAAATCTACAGGTAGGCACTTCGCAAAAAACACCTCTGTTTTTTCCCAAAATTTAGGATGTGTCCACGTTGCGCTTTGGGGTGTTTCCTGTCGCCGGCGCTAGGCCTACCCACGCAAGTGAGGTATCATTTTTATCGGGAGACTTGGGGGAACGCTGGGTGGAAGGAAATTTGTAGCTCCTCTCAGATTCCAGAACTTTTTGCCACAGAAATGTGAGGAAAACTTGTTTTTTTAGCCAAATTTTGAGGTTTGCAAAGGATTCTGGGTAACAGAACCTGGTCCGAGCCCCGCAAGTCACCCCTCCTTGGATTCCCCTAGGTCTCTAGTTTTCAGAAATGCACAGGTTTGGTAGGTTTCCCTAGGTGCCGGCTGAGCTAGAGGCCAAAATCTACAGGTAGGCACTTCGCAAAAAACACCTCTGTTTTTTTCCAAAATTTAGGATGTGTCCACGTTGCACTTTGGGCTGTTTCCTGTCGCCGGCGCTAGGCCTACCCACGCAAGTGAGGTATCATTTTTATCGGGAGACTTGGGGGAACGCTGGGTGGAAGGAAATTTGTAGCTCCTCTCAGATTCCAGAACTTTCTGCCACAGAAATGTGAGGAACATGTGATTTTTTAGCCAAATTTTGAGGTTTGCAAAGGATTTTGGGTAACAGAACCTCGACCGAGCCCCGCAAGTCACCCCTCCTTGGATTCCCCTAGGTCTCTAGTTTTCAGAAATGCACAGGTTTGGTAGGTTTCCCTAGGTGCCGGCTGAGCTAGAGGCCAAAATCTACAGGTAGGCACTTCGCAAAAAACACCTCTGTTTTTTCCCAAAATTTAGGATGTGTCCACGTTGCACTTTGGGGTGTTTCCTGTCGCCGGCGCTAGGTCTACCCACGCAAGTGAGGTATCATTTTTATCAGGAGACTTGGGGGAACGCTGGGTGGAAGGAAATGTGTAGCTCCTCTCAGATTCCAGAACTTTTGGCCACAGAAATGTGAGGAAAACTTGTTTTTTTAGCCAAATTTTGAGGTTTGCAAAGGATTCTGGGTAACAGAACCTGGTCCGAGCCCCGCAAGTCACCCCTCCTTGGATTCCCCTAGGTCTCTAGTTTTCAGAAATGCACAGGTTTGGTAGGTTTCCCTAGGTGCCGGCTGAGCTAGAGGCCAAAATCTACAGGTAGGCACTTCGCAAAAAACACCTCTGTTTTTTCCCAAAATTTAGGATGTGTTCACGTTGCGCTTTGGGGTGTTTCCTGTCGCCGGCGCTAGGCCTACCCACGCAAGTGAGGTATCATTTTTATCGGGAGACTTGGGGGAACGCTGGGTGGAAGGAAATTTGTAGCTCCTCTCAGATTCCAGAACTTTTTGCCACAGAAATGTGAGGAACATGTGATTTTTTAGCCAAATTTTGAGGTTTGCAAAGGATTTTGGGTAACAGAACCTCGTCCGAGCCCCGCAAGTCACCCCTCCTTGGATTCCCCTAGGTCTCTAGTTTTCAGAAATGCACAGGTTTGGTAGGTTTCCCTAGGTGCCGGCTGAGCTAGAGGCCAAAATCTACAGGTAGGCACTTCGCAAAAAACACCTCTGTTTTTTCCCAAAATTTAGGATGTGTCCACGTTGCGCTTTGGGGTGTTTCCTGTCGCCGGCGCTAGGCCTACCCACGCAAGTGAGGTATCATTTTTATCAGGAGACTTGGGGGAACGCTGGGTGGAAGGAAATGTGTAGCTCCTCTCAGATTCCAGAACTTTTTGCCACAGAAATGTGAGGAAAACTTGTTTTTTTAGCCAAATTTTGAGGTTTGCAAAGGATTCTGGGTAACAGAACCTGGTCCGAGCCCCGCAAGTCACCCCTCCTTGGATTCCCCTAGGTCTCTAGTTTTCAGAAATGCACAGGTTTGGTAGGTTTCCCTAGGTGCCGGCTGAGCTAGAGGCCAAAATCTACAGGTAGGCACTTCGCAAAAAACACCTCTGTTTTTTCCCAAAATTTAGGATGTGTCCACGTTGCGCTTTGGGGTGTTTCCTGTCGCCGGCGCTAGGCCTACCCACGCAAGTGAGGTATCATTGTTATCAGGAGACTTGGGGGAACGCTGGGTGGAAGGAAATGTGTAGCTCCTCTCAGATTCCAGAACTTTTTGCCACAGAAATGTGAGGAAAACTTGTTTTTTTAGCCAAATTTTGAGGTTTGCAAAGGATTCTGGGTAACAGAACCTGGTCCGAGCCCCGCAAGTCACCCCTCCTTGGATTTCCCTAGGTCTCTAGTTATCAGAAATGCACAGGTTTGGTAGGTTTCCCTAGGTGCCGGCTGAGCTAGAGGCCAAAATCTACAGGTAGGCACTTCGCAAAAAACACCTCTGTTTTTTCCCAAAATTTAGGATGTGTCCACGTTGCGCTTTGGGGTGTTTCCTGTCGCCGGCGCTAGGCCTACCCACGCAAGTCAGGTATCATTTTTATCGGGAGACTTGGGGGAACGCTGGGTGGAAGGAAATTTGTAGCTCCTCTCAGTTCCAGAACTTTCTGCCACAGAAATGTGAGGAACATGTGATTTTTTTAGCCAAATTTTGAGGTTTGCAAAGGATTCTGGGTAACAGAACCTGGTCCGAGCCCCGCAAGTCACCCCTCCTTGGATTCCCCTAGGTCTCTAGTTTTCAGAAATGCACAGGTTTGGTAGGTTTCCCTAGGTGCCGGCTGAGCTAGAGGCCAAAATCTACAGGTAGGCACTTCGCAAAAAACACCTCTGTTTTTTCCCAAAATTTAGGATGTGTCCACGTTGCGCTTTGGGGTGTTTCCTGTCGCCGGCGCTAGGCCTACCCACGCAAGTGAGGTATCATTTTTATCGGGAGACTTGGGGGAACGCTGGGTGGAAGGAAATTTGTAGCTCCTCTCAGATTCCAGAACTTTTTGCCACAGAAATGTGAGGAAAACTTGTTTTTTTAGCCAAATTTTGAGGTTTGCAAAGGATTCTGGGTAACAGAACCTGGTCCGAGCCCCGCAAGTCACCCCTCCTTGGATTCCCCTAGGTCTCTAGTTTTCAGAAATGCACAGGTTTGGTAGGTTTCCCTAGGTGCCGGCTGAGCTAGAGGCCAAAATCTACAGGTAGGCACTTCGCAAAAAACACCTCTGTTTTTTTCCAAAATTTAGGATGTGTCCACGTTGCACTTTGGGCTGTTTCCTGTCGCCGGCGCTAGGCCTACCCACGCAAGTGAGGTATCATTTTTATCGGGAGACTTGGGGGAACGCTGGGTGGAAGGAAATTTGTAGCTCCTCTCAGATTCCAGAACTTTCTGCCACAGAAATGTGAGGAACATGTGATTTTTTAGCCAAATTTTGAGGTTTGCAAAGGATTTTGGGTAACAGAACCTCGACCGAGCCCCGCAAGTCACCCCTCCTTGGATTCCCCTAGGTCTCTAGTTTTCAGAAATGCACAGGTTTGGTAGGTTTCCCTAGGTGCCGGCTGAGCTAGAGGCCAAAATCTACAGGTAGGCACTTCGCAAAAAACACCTCTGTTTTTTCCCAAAATTTAGGATGTGTCCACGTTGCACTTTGGGGTGTTTCCTGTCGCCGGCGCTAGGTCTACCCACGCAAGTGAGGTATCATTTTTATCAGGAGACTTGGGGGAACGCTGGGTGGAAGGAAATGTGTAGCTCCTCTCAGATTCCAGAACTTTTGGCCACAGAAATGTGAGGAAAACTTGTTTTTTTAGCCAAATTTTGAGGTTTGCAAAGGATTCTGGGTAACAGAACCTGGTCCGAGCCCCGCAAGTCACCCCTCCTTGGATTCCCCTAGGTCTCTAGTTTTCAGAAATGCACAGGTTTGGTAGGTTTCCCTAGGTGCCGGCTGAGCTAGAGGCCAAAATCTACAGGTAGGCACTTCGCAAAAAACACCTCTGTTTTTTCCCAAAATTTAGGATGTGTTCACGTTGCGCTTTGGGGTGTTTCCTGTCGCCGGCGCTAGGCCTACCCACGCAAGTGAGGTATCATTTTTATCGGGAGACTTGGGGGAACGCTGGGTGGAAGGAAATTTGTAGCTCCTCTCAGATTCCAGAACTTTTTGCCACAGAAATGTGAGGAACATGTGATTTTTTAGCCAAATTTTGAGGTTTGCAAAGGATTTTGGGTAACAGAACCTCGTCCGAGCCCCGCAAGTCACCCCTCCTTGGATTCCCCTAGGTCTCTAGTTTTCAGAAATGCACAGGTTTGGTAGGTTTCCCTAGGTGCCGGCTGAGCTAGAGGCCAAAATCTACAGGTAGGCACTTCGCAAAAAACACCTCTGTTTTTTCCCAAAATTTAGGATGTGTCCACGTTGCGCTTTGGGGTGTTTCCTGTCGCCGGCGCTAGGCCTACCCACGCAAGTGAGGTATCATTTTTATCAGGAGACTTGGGGGAACGCTGGGTGGAAGGAAATGTGTAGCTCCTCTCAGATTCCAGAACTTTTTGCCACAGAAATGTGAGGAAAACTTGTTTTTTTAGCCAAATTTTGAGGTTTGCAAAGGATTCTGGGTAACAGAACCTGGTCCGAGCCCCGCAAGTCACCCCTCCTTGGATTCCCCTAGGTCTCTAGTTTTCAGAAATGCACAGGTTTGGTAGGTTTCCCTAGGTGCCGGCTGAGCTAGAGGCCAAAATCTACAGGTAGGCACTTCGCAAAAAACACCTCTGTTTTTTCCCAAAATTTAGGATGTGTCCACGTTGCGCTTTGGGGTGTTTCCTGTCGCCGGCGCTAGGCCTACCCACGCAAGTGAGGTATCATTGTTATCAGGAGACTTGGGGGAACGCTGGGTGGAAGGAAATGTGTAGCTCCTCTCAGATTCCAGAACTTTTTGCCACAGAAATGTGAGGAAAACTTGTTTTTTTAGCCAAATTTTGAGGTTTGCAAAGGATTCTGGGTAACAGAACCTGGTCCGAGCCCCGCAAGTCACCCCTCCTTGGATTTCCCTAGGTCTCTAGTTATCAGAAATGCACAGGTTTGGTAGGTTTCCCTAGGTGCCGGCTGAGCTAGAGGCCAAAATCTACAGGTAGGCACTTCGCAAAAAACACCTCTGTTTTTTCCCAAAATTTAGGATGTGTCCACGTTGCGCTTTGGGGTGTTTCCTGTCGCCGGCGCTAGGCCTACCCACGCAAGTCAGGTATCATTTTTATCGGGAGACTTGGGGGAACGCTGGGTGGAAGGAAATTTGTAGCTCCTCTCAGATTCCAGAACTTTTTGCCACAGAAATGTGAGGAAAACTTGTTTTTTTAGCCAAATTTTGAGGTTTGCAAAGGATTCTGGGTAACAGAACCTGGTCCGAGCCCCGCAAGTCACCCCTCCTTGGATTCCCCTAGGTCTCTAGTTTTCAGAAATGCACAGGTTTGGTAGGTTTCCCTAGGTGCCGGCTGAGTTAGAGGCCAAAATCTACAGGTAGGCACTTTGCAAAAAACACCTCTGTTTTTTTCCAAAATTTAGGATGTGTCCACGTTGCGCTTTGGGGTGTTTCCTGTCGCCGGCGCTAGGCCTACCCACGCAAGTGAGGTATCATTTTTATCGGGAGACTTGGGGGAACGCTGGGTGGAAGGAAATTTGTAGCTCCTCTCAGTTCCAGAACTTTCTGCCACAGAAATGTGAGGAACATGTGATTTTTTTAGCCAAATTTTGAGGTTTGCAAAGGATTCTGGGTAACAGAACCTGGTCCGAGCCCCGCAAGTCACCCCTCCTTGGATTCCCCTAGGTCTCTAGTTTTCAGAAATGCACAGGTTTGGTAGGTTTCCCTAGGTGCCGGCTGAGCTAGAGGCCAAAATCTACAGGTAGGCACTTCGCAAAAAACACCTCTGTTTTTTCCCAAAATTTAGGATGTGTCCACGTTGCGCTTTGGGGTGTTTCCTGTCGCCGGCGCTAGGCCTACCCACGCAAGTGAGGTATCATTTTTATCGGGAGACTTGGGGGAACGCTGGGTGGAAGGAAATTTGTAGCTCCTCTCAGATTCCAGAACTTTTTGCCACAGAAATGTGAGGAAAACTTGTTTTTTTAGCCAAATTTTGAGGTTTGCAAAGGATTCTGGGTAACAGAACCTGGTCCGAGCCCCGCAAGTCACCCCTCCTTGGATTCCCCTAGGTCTCTAGTTTTCAGAAATGCACAGGTTTGGTAGGTTTCCCTAGGTGCCGGCTGAGCTAGAGGCCAAAATCTACAGGTAGGCACTTCGCAAAAAACACCTCTGTTTTTTTCCAAAATTTAGGATGTGTCCACGTTGCACTTTGGGCTGTTTCCTGTCGCCGGCGCTAGGCCTACCCACGCAAGTGAGGTATCATTTTTATCGGGAGACTTGGGGGAACGCTGGGTGGAAGGAAATTTGTAGCTCCTCTCAGATTCCAGAACTTTCTGCCACAGAAATGTGAGGAACATGTGATTTTTTAGCCAAATTTTGAGGTTTGCAAAGGATTTTGGGTAACAGAACCTCGACCGAGCCCCGCAAGTCACCCCTCCTTGGATTCCCCTAGGTCTCTAGTTTTCAGAAATGCACAGGTTTGGTAGGTTTCCCTAGGTGCCGGCTGAGCTAGAGGCCAAAATCTACAGGTAGGCACTTCGCAAAAAACACCTCTGTTTTTTCCCAAAATTTAGGATGTGTCCACGTTGCACTTTGGGGTGTTTCCTGTCGCCGGCGCTAGGTCTACCCACGCAAGTGAGGTATCATTTTTATCAGGAGACTTGGGGGAACGCTGGGTGGAAGGAAATGTGTAGCTCCTCTCAGATTCCAGAACTTTTGGCCACAGAAATGTGAGGAAAACTTGTTTTTTTAGCCAAATTTTGAGGTTTGCAAAGGATTCTGGGTAACAGAACCTGGTCCGAGCCCCGCAAGTCACCCCTCCTTGGATTCCCCTAGGTCTCTAGTTTTCAGAAATGCACAGGTTTGGTAGGTTTCCCTAGGTGCCGGCTGAGCTAGAGGCCAAAATCTACAGGTAGGCACTTCGCAAAAAACACCTCTGTTTTTTCCCAAAATTTAGGATGTGTCCACGTTGCGCTTTGGGGGGTTTCCTGTCGCCGGCGCTAGGCCTACCCACGCAAGTGAGGTATAATTTTTATCGGGAGACTTGGGGGAACGCTGGGTGGAAGGAAATTTGTAGCTCCTCTCAGATTCCAGAACTTTTTGCCACAGAAATGTGAGGAAAACTTGTTTTTTTAGCCAAATTTTGAGGTTTGCAAAGGATTCTGGGTAACAGAACCTGGTCCGAGCCCCGCAAGTCACCCCTCCTTGGATTCCCCTAGGTCTCTAGTTTTCAGAAATGCACAGGTTTGGTAGGTTTCCCTAGGTGCCGGCTGAGCTAGAGGCCAAAATCTACAGGTAGGCACTTTGCAAAAAACACCTCTGTTTTTTTCCAAATTTTAGGATGTGTCCACGTTGCGCTTTGGGGTGTTTCCTGTCGCCGGCGCTAGGCCTACCCACGCAAGTGAGGTATCATTTTTATCGGGAGACTTGGGGGAACGCTGCGTGGAAGGAAATTTGTAGCTCCTCTCAGCTTCCAGAACTTTCTGCCACAGAAATGTGAGGAACATGTGTTTTTGTAGCCAAATTTTGAGGTTTGCAAAGGATTCTGGGTAACAGAACCTGGTCCGAGCCCCGCAAGTCACCCCTCCTTGGATTCCCCTAGGTCTCTAGTTTTCAGAAATGCACAGGTTTGGTAGGTTTCCCTAGGTGCCGTCTGAGCTAGAGGCCAAAATCTACAGGTAGGCACTTCGCAAAAAACACCTCTGTTTTTTCCCAAAATTTAGGATGTGTCCACGTTGCGCTTTGGGGTGTTTCCTGTCGCCGGCGCTAGGCCTACCCACGCAAGTGAGGTATCATTTTTATCGGGAGACTTGGGGGAACGCTGGGTGGAAGGAAATTTGTAGCTCCTCTCAGATTCCAGAACTTTTTGCCACAGAAATGTGAGGAAAACTTGTTTTTTTAGCCAAATTTTGAGGTTTGCAAAGGATTCTGGGTAACAGAACCTGGTCCGAGCCCCGCAAGTCACCCCTCCTTGGATTCCCCTAGGTCTCTAGTTTTCAGAAATGCACAGGTTTGGTAGGTTTCCCTAGGTGCCGGCTGAGCTAGAGGCCAAAATCTACAGGTAGGCACTTCGCAAAAAACACCTCTGTTTTTTTCCAAAATTTAGGATGTGTCCACGTTGCACTTTGGGCTGTTTCCTGTCGCCGGCGCTAGGCCTACCCACGCAAGTGAGGTATCATTTTTATCGGGAGACTTGGGGGAACGCTTGGTGGAAGGAAATTTGTAGCTCCTCTCAGATTCCAGAACTTTCTGCCACAGAAATGTGAGGAACATGTGTTTTTTTAGTCAAATTTTGAGGTTTGCAAAGGATTCTGGGTAACAGAACCTCGTCCGAGCCCCGCAAGTCACCCCTCCTTGGATTCCCCTAGGTCTCTAGTTTTCAGAAATGCACAGGTTTGGTAGGTTTCCCTAGGTGCCGGCTGAGCTAGAGGCCAAAATCTACAGGTAGGCACTTTGCAAAAAACACCTCTGTTTTTTCCCAAAATTTAGGATGTGTCCACGTTGCGCTTTGGGGTGTTTCCTGTCGCCGGCGCTAGGCCTACCCACGCAAGTGAGGTATCATTTTTATCAGGAGACTTGGGGGAACGCTGGGTGGAAGGAAATGTGTAGCTCCTCTCAGATTCCAGAACTTTTTGCCACAGAAATGTGAGGAAAACTTGTTTTTTTAGCCAAATTTTGAGGTTTGCAAAGGATTCTGGGTAACAGAACCTGGTCCGAGCCCCGCAAGTCACCCCTCCTTGGATTCCCCTAGGTCTCTAGTTTTCAGAAATGCACAGGTTTGGTAGGTTTCCCTAGGTGCCGGCTGAGCTAGAGGCCAAAATCTACAGGTAGGCACTTCGCAAAAAACACCTCTGTTTTTTCCCAAAATTTAGGATGTGTCCACGTTGCGCTTTGGGGTGTTTCCTGTCGCCGGCGCTAGGCCTACCCACGCAAGTGAGGTATCATTTTTATCGGGAGACTTGGGGGAACGCTGGGTGGAAGGAAATTTGTAGCTCCTCTCAGATTCCAGAACTTTCTGCCACAGAAATGTGAGGAACATGTGTTTTTTTTAGCCAAATTTTGAGGTTTGCAAAGGATTCTGGGTAACAGAACCTGGTCCGAGCCCCGCAAGTCACCCCTCCTTGGATTCCCCTAGGTCTCTAGTTTTCAGAAATGCACAGGTTTGG
The DNA here is from genome assembly GCF_031143425.1 of Pleurodeles waltl. Lineage (NCBI taxonomy): Eukaryota > Metazoa > Chordata > Amphibia > Caudata > Salamandridae > Pleurodeles > Pleurodeles waltl. Next base: position 744,182,922 of record NC_090448.1, on the reverse strand, counting down.
TAGGTTTCCCTAGGTGCCGGCTGAGCTAGAGGCCAAAATCTACAGGTAGGCACTTCGCAAAAAACACCTCTGTTTTTTCCCAAAATTTAGGATGTGTCCACGTTGCGCTTTGGGGTGTTTCCTGTCGCCGGCGCTAGGCCTACCCACGCAAGTGAGGTATCATTTTTATCGGGAGACTTGGGGGAACGCTGGGTGGAAGGAAATTTGTAGCTCCTCTCAGATTCAAGAACTTTTTGCCACAGAAATGTGAGGAAAACTTGTTTTTTTAGCCAAATTTTGAGGTTTGCAAAGGATTCTGGGTAACAGAACCTGGTCCGAGCCCCGCAAGTCACCCCTCCTTGGATTCCCCTAGGTCTCTAGTTTTCAGAAATGCACAGGTTTGGTAGGTTTCCCTAGGTGCCGGCTGAGCTAGAGGCCAAAATCTACAGGTAGGCACTTCGCAAAAAACACCTCTGTTTTTTTCCAAAATTTAGGATGTGTCCACGTTGCGCTTTGGGGTGTTTCCTGTCGCCGGCGCTAGGCCTACCCACGCAAGTGAGGTATCATTTTTATCGGGAGACTTGGGGGAACGCTGGGTGGAAGGAAATTTGTAGCTCCTCTCAGATTCCAGAATTTTCTGCCACAGAAATGTGAGGAACATGTGTTTTTTTAGCCACATTTTGAGGTTTGCAAAGGATTCTGGGTAACAGAACCTCGTCCGAGCCCCGCAAGTCACCCCTCCTTGGATTCCCCTAGGTCTCTAGTTTTCAGAAATGCACAGGTTTGGTAGGTTTCCCTAGGTGCCGGCTGAGCTAGAGGCCAAAATCTACAGGTAGGCACTTCGCAAAAAACACCTCTGTTTTTTCCCCAAATTTAGGATGTGTCCACGTTGCGCTTTGGGGTGTTTCCTGTCGCCGGCGCTAGGCCTACCCACGCAAGTGAGGTATCATTTTTATCGGGAGTCTTGGGGGAACGCTGGGTGGAAGGAAATTTGTAGCTCCTCTCAGATTCCAGAACTTTTTGCCACAGAAATGTGAGGAAAACTTGTTTTTTTAGCCAAATTTTGAGGTTTGCAAAGGATTCTGGGTAACAGAACCTGGTTTGAGCCCCGCAAGTCACCCCTCCTTGGATTCCCCTAGGTCTCTAGTTTTCAGAAATGCACAGGTTTGGTAGGTTTCCCTAGGTGCCAGCTGAGCTAGAGGCCAAAATCTACAGGTAGGCACTTTGCAAAAAACACCTCTGTTTTTTTCCAAAATTTAGGATGTGTCCACGTTGCGCCTTGGGGTGTTTCCTGTCGCCGGCGCTAGGCCTACCCACGCAAGTGAGGTATCATTTTTATCGGGAGACTTGGGGGAACGCTGGGTGGAAGGAAATTTGTAGCTCCTCTCAGATTCCAGAACTTTCTGCCACAGAAATGTGAGGAACATGTGTTTTTTTTAGCCAAATTTTGAGGTTTGCAAAGGATTCTGGGTAACAGAACCTGGTCCGAGCCCCGCAAGTCACCCCTCCTTGGATTCCCCTAGGTCTCTAGTTATCAGAAATGCACAGGTTTGGTAGGTTTCCCTAGGTGCCGGCTGAGCTAGAGGCCAAAATCTACAGGTAGGCACTTCGCAAAAAAACACCTCTGTTTTCTCCCAAAATTTTAGATGTGTCCACGTTGCGCTTTGGGGCGTTTCCTGTCGCGGGTGCTAGGCCTACCCACACAAGTGAGGTATCATTTTTATCGGGAGACTTGGGGGAACATAGATTAGCAAAACAAGTGCTATTGCCCCTTGTCTTTCTCTACATTCCTTCCAAATAAAGGAGAGTATGTAAAAAAGACATCTATTTGAGAAATTCCCTATAATTCACATGCTTGTATGGTCACCCCGGAATTCAGAGATGAGCAAATAACCACTGCTCCTCAGCACCTTATCTTGTGCCCTTTTTGGAAATGCAAAGGTTTTCTTGATAGCAATTTTTTACTCTTTATATTTCAGCAAATGAATTGCTGTATACCCGGTATAGAATGAAAACGCACTGCAGGGTGCAGCTCATTTATTGGCTCTGGGTTCCTCGGGTTCTTGATGAACCTACAAGCCCTATATATTCCCGCAACCGGAGGAGTCCAGCAGACGTAACGGTATATTGCTTTCCATAATCTGACATTGCAGGGAAAAGTTACAGAGTAAAACGTAGAGAAAAATTTATGTTTTTTTCACCTCAATTTCAATATTTTACTTTTTCAGCTGTTATTTTCTGTAGGAAACCCTTGTAGGATCCACACAAATGACCCCTTGCTGAATTCAGAATTTTGTCTACTTTTCAGAAATGGTTAGGTTTCTGGGATCCAGCATTGGTTTCATGCCCATTCCTGTCACTGACTGGAAGGAGGCTGAAAGCACAAAAAATTGCAAAAATGGGGTATGCCCCAGTAAAATGCCAAAATTGTGTTGAAAAATTGGGTTTTCTGATTCAAGTCTGCCTGTTCCTGAAAGCTAGGAAGCTGCTGAGTTTAGCACTACAAACCCTTTGTTGATGCCATTTTCAGGGGGAAATCCACAAGCCTTCTTCTGCAGCCACTTTTTCCATTTTTTTTTTTAAAAAACGAAATTTTCACTGTATTTTGGCCAATTTCTTGGCCTCCTTCAAAGGAAACCCACAAAGTCTGGGTACCTCTAGAATCCCTAGGATGTTGGAAAAAAAGGACGCAAATTTGGCTTGGTTAGCTTATGTGGACAAAAAGTTATGAGGGCCTAAGCGCGAACTGCCCCAAATAGGCAAAAAAAGGCCTGGCACAGGAGGGGGAAAAGGCCTGGCAGCAAAGGGGTTAAATATGTATTATTATTATTATTATCATTATCATTATGTGTTTGTGTATTAAATGTTAATATTTTAATATATAGAAATGTATGTAATTGTTAATTTTTTTTTAGTAAAAGTCATTTTATCTATTGTTAACTTTTTATGTCTGATTTAATTGGAAATGTTAATTTTTTTGCAGTTTATAACATTTAAAAACAATTATTTGTTTGTATACATATGTACTTATTAGTATATTAAAACAATTAGAAAATAACATTATAAATTAAAATGATTTTGTTTTATAATAGTTTTATATTATTTTTATATATACATATATATATATATATATACATATATATATATATATATATATATATATATATATATATATATATATATATATATATATATATATATATACATATATATATGTAAATATACATACATATGCATGGCTGTTTGTTTGAATAAGTATATATTAATATATATTTTAAAATATTATTTAAACATTTCACTTATTTTATATTAATGTTATATGTTGAAATACTTAAGATTTACTGGTATAACTATATATTAAAATCAATATTTTTGTACATATTTTTCGATATTAGTGTAAAACAAAAAAAGAATTCTGATATTTTTGTACTTACCTTTATATGTATAGGATAAAGATTTTTTTGTGATTGATATTTTTGACACAAAATTTTTGTATCACAATATTTTTGGTTTAGATATTATGTCAGTGAACCAGGTTATTTGTATTTTGTGTTTGTATTTTGCAGCTTGTATAGCTCACTAAACCCAAAGGTATCAAAGCATTAGTGGAAAACCCAGGGAACCGACATGCACACCTTATGAAAGATAAAGGTGAAAGAGCCATGTTTTCAGCTGTTTTTTAAAAACTGAGAAGGACTCTATGGGCCCGATTCACAAAGGTCAACTTAGACCAAAAGTCTAAGTTTAGATCAAAAGTCTAAGCTTAGACCAAAGGTCTAACTTTACTACGAATAAAGTTAGACTTTAGGTCTAAACTAAAACTTTTGGTCTAAACTTATATTTTCAGTCTAAGTTTACCTTTGTGTATCAGGCCTAATATCTGCATTGTGGACTAACATGGTCTTCCAAAGCTTTGCATCCTGCACTGAAAAGGCCGTACCTCCCCACCTGGCTTTGCGAAAGCTGGGAACATATGCCAGTTTACAAGAGGACGTACCACTGAAACAGAGTTCAGCTGTCCTGAACTTTGTTGATATAGTGCCATACAAGCCATACATAAGGCCTTGAAGACAATCCTCTTTTTTGACAGGGAGCCAATGAAGTGCCCGTAAATGCTCCCTGATACATTCAAGGGAATGTTGAGAATGAGGCAGGCAGCTGCATTCTGAACAACCTGCAACTTGTTGATGCAGGACAGGTTGACGTCCAGGTAGAGAGAGTTACAATAATCTAGACGTGAAGTAATGAGCACAATGATGACCGCCTGGCATAACTCCACACTGATATAAGGGCAAATCTACCTCTGGATTCTAATGATGTGGAAGCACGTGCTAGTTGTTTGATTGAACTGGTTGTCACAACTTAAAGAGTTGTTTAATACGACACCCAGGTTTTTGGCTGATTTGACCAGGGTGGTAAGAGGCCCACATTTCCCCGGCAACCAAATGTTAGACCCAATTGATTCCTGAGCACCATAATCTAGCACTTCTGTCTTGCCAGTATTAAGTTTTGGGGGCGTTCATCCATTTATTAATGCTGGACATACTGTTTCATACAGTGAATGAAACCAAGATAAAATCATTGGAGATAGAAACGATAATTTGAGTGTCATCAGCATACAACTGTACTTTGAAACCAAAAGAGCGCACCAAAGCTGCCAGGGGAGCAACATAAACGTTAAAGGGAGTTGGGCTAAGCATCGAAACTTGAAGGATGCCACATGGGAGACTAAAAGCCTCCAGTTTGAACCCCCCGCAACTGACCATTTGTACTCTATCGATAAGGAAGGAGGAGAGTAGATGAAGGGCTAGGCCTCCATCCCTGATCTCATGCAGCCATTGATTCATCCGTGCTCGTCAAACCGTATTGTATGCTGCATATAGATCGAGCATTAGCAGAATGGCTGCACCCCCGATCAACATGGTGGCGGATGCTATCTGTTACTGCCACAAGGATGGTTTCTGTGCTGTGGTCAGACCTAAACCATTCTGTGAGGGGTCCAAAGAGCCATGTGCCCCATTGAATTTTACACATTCCTGGTTGATAAATGTTTCCATGATCTTAGCTGACCAAGGAAGTAAGGAGATCGGACAATAGTTTTTTTAAGTCTTCCAGAGCTGCATTGGGTTTTTTAAAGTAGAGGAGTGACAATAGTTTTTTCCATAAGGTAGGAAAAATACCTGATTGAAGTATGCGCATAAAATTTTTTTGTAGGAAGTCAGCAATAGGGACGTGGGCCAGGTGAAATATTTTAGCAGAGCACAGGTCTGAAGGAGATCCTGATTTGATGCTCAGAAGTAGCTCCTTTGTCTGCTGCAGCGAGATGGCGGGAAATTCCAAGAGCTGGTGGCTAGGGGAACACACAGCACCAAGCAGGGAGCCACCTTCCAGAGGAAGTTCAGAGGTGGAATAGATGTCCAGAATCTTATTCTGGAAAAAGGACGCCATACTATTGCAGAAGTCTTGAGAGATTGGTACCCGACTCTGGGATAGGGGAGAAGATAAATCCTTAACTACATTAAACAGTAGTTTAGAAGAGTTGCTTGCTGCCCTGATTTCTTTTGTGAAGAAGGCTACTTTGGCAGATTTAATCGCCATCTGATATTGCAACAGCATAATCTTATGCTTCACTTTTTCAATGCTTTTATCCTCAGCATCAGTAGTAGAAATCCACCCACACTCTTGACTGCAACACTTCTGCCTCACCTCCTTAATTTCTGCTGAAAACCAGGGTGCGGAGGGTTTATTTCTGGTCATGGTTTTAATCTTTAGAAGGGCAATATTGTCTAGAGAGGACGTAACCCAAGTGACAAAGCTGTCAGCGGAGAATCCTAAGGAAGCAACCAGACTGTCTTTAGAGGAATGAAGTGCCTGTTCTAAGTTAGCTGGGGGAATTTCGTTCCCATTCCTGAAAGTGATAAGATTTGGAGAGACCTTATGAACATTAGATTTACGGTGGAAAGATGGAATGCTAAATATAATTATTTGATGATCTGTCCAGCTAAGAGTGTGGACTCTGTTTACTGATAAATCAGGATGATTAGAAAAATACCATTGAGTATATGCCCAGAGGAATGAGTAGGCATCCTTACCCTCTAGAAGAGTTCTAAATTTGCCATCATTTCAAGCAGTATCCCTAAAAGAGGGTTCATCAAAATGAAAATTTAAATCCCCATGTGTTGTGATAAGTTTGCAATTTAAGTAAGGTTCAATCGTCTGCCCCCAAAATTTGATAAAACTGGTCCTTGTGCAAAGCGGTCTGTAAACTAGGATCCCTGAGATGGCGCCTTTAGCCCAGAGCCATAGTCTAAAAAGGCTGCCTCTGTCCCATCTTTGATATTAATGGATATAGGAAACAGCAAGTCTGCCTCCTGCTCGGCCCTAACGATCTTGTCTGGAGATGGAATAGCCTGAAGGAATGGCATCCACAAGTTCAGGATCGGAGGCTTCTCTGGCCCAGGTCTCAATCTTATGTTTAATTAAGGCGCACGTGTTCACAAGGTGCATTGGAGCTTTCCAAAGTGTGGAGATGTGGGGCTGAACATTTTTTAACAGGGAATGTCTTAGGCATTAGACATTAGGTGCAGTATAGGGTGTTGCAGTTTCCGAATTCATCATGAACGGAAGTCACAACTTGAGCATTGATTGACAGATGTATTTGAGACATCAAGGATTAAGTGGTAGGATGCCTTGGGATTTATTCTGAAGATCTAAAAAGTGTTTACAAGACAGACAACTACCTGGAGCCTGGCACTTAATTAGTCCAAAACCGGTGGAATCCCTGGCCCTTGGCACCGTCCAGGCACAGACAGGCTGTAGCGGCACTAGCATTCTTCTTATAAAAGAGTCTAAAGAGATTTTCAGCCAACAACTTCTTGGTGTGCCCGCTGAGTTCCGAAATGGCAGGGGGCACACCAGGAGAACACCAGGAAGTGGGTGTGAAAGCCGAAAATTATTGGCCTTCCAGGATGGCTTCCACAGTGCATTGTGTGACTTAATACAGGGTATGGCACGCCTCAGACCCCCTGCGACCTCACTGCCTCACTCCCACCAACCTCTATACCTCCCGTTCTCGATCCTTCCTCTATCATAACCCATTGTCCCTCTCCATACCACCAACATCCACCTCTGTTTGTCCTTCACCCAATACACCCACATCGATATACACACACTGCAAAACAAAAAAAGACACAGACAGCCATACAAAACACCATAAACATACTCACAAACCTAAACATACTGACACCAACATTACCACCACAGCCACCACCACCACACCCACACCCACCATCACCAGACGCATAACCATCAGCAATGCCACCACCACACCCACCCCCACAACCACCACAACAACACCCATAACAACAACCACTACACTCATTATCACCAAACCCACCACCACACCCACAGAAACCACCACACTCACCACAACCTCATCCAAAAGGACACATTCATCACAGAAATCATCAACACCACAGAAACACAAACCAACAGACAAGCATGCAATATCAGCAACACATACACCACAAAAGGACAAACCCAAGGACGAGCACACAACATTAGGAAATTAACAATACTCAAGCATAATCCCAGAGACAAGCATCCAACATCAGCAACACATACACCACAAAATGACAGACCCAGAGACAAGCACACATTAGGAAAATTAACACCACCCAAACACAAATCCACAAACAAGCAAACAGCATCAGTCACACACACACACCATCAAAGCACTCACCCAAAGCAACACCATCCACTACACCAAGACATTCATCACAATCAAAAAGTACACATGCACTGCAGGAAAGAACACAACACACAACCAAATGCACAATCACACTTCACCGTAGCACTCCAGACACACATCCACCCACACAACAACCCCAACCCACCACCACTGCATCTGCTCCTACACCCTCTACTTCTCACACACCTTCTACACCACCCCATCCAACCTTCCTACTCCTTTTCCAACCACCCTTAATGCTCCCAAATTTATTGGAGAAAAGGCCCACCCCTACTGGTAATTGGTAACCAGAGGTCTCTGGATTCCATACTGTTTGTTGAGGAACTCATGCCCCTTTTGGAGGAGGTCTTTAGTGTGCCAGTGAGTCTGGAGTCACGGTTCCTATATGGGACCATGTGGCCATCGTTGGGTCAGAGACTATGTTTTTTTTTTTCTCATTTATCATTTGGATTTGTTTGTATTAATTGTGTTACTCATTGAGAGAGGAATCTCATTTTGTAATATTTCTTTCTGGCTTTCTTGTGGTGTACAAACATCTCAATGTTCAAACATATATGTTTCTGCACATTATTAAGTAGGGTTTCATAATCATATTATTTTGTGTGGAAGGTGCCCTGGGAGATTTAGGACTTTAAACTTAGTGCCATGTGCTTTAGGCATCATTATCTGATGATACATCCATACTTACTTGTTGATACCTTTGAATTATATTATCATGTACTTGCAGGCATAATCTCCACTTTTTCAAATTCAAACTGTAGTTTCCACTGCAAGTGCTTTTGTGACATATGTGATCAGATACATATGCCATGCCTATACTAATTTCAATATACCATGGACATGTAAGTGTCAATGTGATATTTATGATAGGTGCAAACAAAAATAATGTAACCTATATTTTTATACTGGAATTACATAGGTAAAGGGGCAACATCTCTGACAAATTACAGGCATTTTGCAATCCAAGGAGAGGTGATGGAGAGCATTTAGTTTGCTTAGCCTTCAGAAGGGGCCAGAAATTTGGAATATGGACACTTTCTATCTTACAATGAACTGCACCTTTCTATATGTCTTGAAAGATGTTTCTTTTTTTTAATAGGAGCAATCGTTAGAGCAAACGTAAGGTCAGGTGTATATGACATGCACTTAAAATTGTAGGAGTCTGTCATATTTAGGTTTTCTTTCAGATTTTTCTTATTATTGTGGATAGGTAATGTTGCCAGCTACACTAGCTTTCTATCATGCAGTACCTTCTTGATGCCAAACATTGACACCACATATATAGTTTCACTTACTTTTGATATGTCCAGAGTGTATGGCCACATACGTACACTGCATCTAAATTGAGATTACTTTGGATAATGCAGTTTTCTTCCGGACAGGTACATGACAATTGTGAGATTATTTTTACATGTTCTGGTAAAGATTTGCTGATAGAAAACACAATGCATTTCATATCTTGACCAGCACAGTAATGTGGATTGCTCTTATTACATACGTTTATATGTACATAACTTCTATAATGGTTTCGACGGCAGATAGATAGGCCATTGATATGCGATGGGCCGTGCACATCTGCCAAGATACAAATTGGACCCTAGGTGGCCTATCTAAATTTTGTCAGAAGACTTGTTTCTCTGCCAGGATGACAGAGTAAATTACTCTGATGCCACGATGAAGATGCCACCCACCAAATTTAGAAATGACCACCAGGGCGTGGCTTGGCGGAGCATGGAATAGGATGCAGCTGATCCTCGCTCTGAGCTACTGCGGGCCCTCAAGTGATTCTCTGCTTACATCCCGGCTCTGACCTGACCCTAATCTGCTTGGGCTGATCACCCTGAAGACTCCGGATCCAGCACCCACTCAATGGCACCCCTCAAAGCAGGTTTCAAGGTGAGTTGAATGAAGCCCACCTCACCTGTACAATCAGGGAGCACACGCCATCTTACTGCACTTTGCTGCACAGTGCTGTCTACTGTGCATCCTGTGACATGCTCTGAAATCAGAGCTTGCATTCCGGCAGGGGTTGGGGCCTCTGGTGACTCCAGTGCACTGCGTGGACTAGGAGAGAATGCAGATAGCCCCCAATGCAGCCGCCGAAAGGAATATCGTCCTTCCATACTGCCATTTTGACTCCTGGCCCTGAACCCTCCAGCAATGCAGCCTATTTGTGCTGCCCAGGTGCCGTCATGTCATCCTAAGTGGAAAGAGTATGCCCAGATGTGGGTCCCAAGCTGTCTGCGCCACTGGATTCAAGCTAGCCTAGCTGATGAGGACTGATAGCCTGAAACAGGTCCCAGGATGCTTGTTTACGGTCCAAGGAGGGCCTGGCCTTTCAGTTCAGGCAGGACTGTTCCCATAAGGCAACAGGGTCAAGACAGATTTGCAAATGGCTGGGTCCAAACTGGAGTGGCATGGTGGGCAAAAGAAAAAGGATTAAACCCAGATCTTTGTGACTGGCGGTGAATGTTAGCATTGTTTAGCATTCCGCCCATCATCTGTTCTTTTTGCCTTTGTCGATGAGTGTAAAGAGTATGTCCAGACATGGGTCCAGTGCGCAGTGTGCCACTGGATTCAAGCTAGTGTGGCTGATGAGGGGTGATACCCTGAAACCAGGCCCAGGATGCTTGTTTCCAGTCCATGGAGGACCTAGCCTAGCAGTTCGGGCTGGACTGTTCCCATAGGGAACCGGGTCAAGACTGAGTTGCATATGGCTGGGTCCAAACTGGGGGTGGCAAAAAAACAATGTATTAAAACTAGACCTTTGTGATTGGAGGTGAATATTTGCATTGTTCAGCATTCTGTCCATCATTTGTTCTTTTTGCTGTTGGATCTTCTTAGGCATATACTGCTATTCCTCTGCGGCAACGGAGCACCTACAAGGGACAAGCGTGGGCCAAATGTGCAGATGGGGCCTAATGGAATGCCACACCATGGACTAACTTGAAGGCAATAGCCTGCACGCCCCACACATTAGGAGGAGGCTACCTGGAGCAACAGCGTCCTTACTGACCAGTCTGGGAAAGGTGCTCTTTACTTGTGACTCCTACCGTCAAATAGGGGGTTCCTCCCCCCTGCACCACCTCTGCACTGGGAGACCCACTGCATCTTGTGATGGTGCATAGTGGGGGCCCTGACCCTGGATCATTTGTGCTGCCCCAACTGTGGTGTGCCTCCCTCTTGCTCTTTCCTGGATCGCTGTGGACCTTGCCGCCCACCTTGTGGCAGAGACTGCTGGACCTCCTTGTCAGAGTACCGAGACACCTCTCTAGGATCTGACATTGGACCACATAAACTTTTTGGATGCCCTCTGCTCGGGCATCTGGGACGCTTGTCCCAGCGATCCCTGCTGGATACGCCGGGATAGTGGCCACTTGCTTGATCCTGACTCCCTCAGCTCTACAGTGCCATTCACCAGCCGCTTGAATGCACAATATTATGCCAAGAGGTAAATCCTCCAGAGACAGCTCGGTAGCCACCTTGTGGTCCAAACCTTCTTCGCTAAACATGTCTACTAAACGGGACCCTTCCTTGCAAATCTCTGAAACCCTTGCAGCTCCACTAATCACTCAGGACTACATGGCTCAATTTCTTAATGATAGTAAGCAAGAAATTGGCTCCTTAAAGGCAAACTTAAAAACCTGCATCCAGGACCTTCACAGAGATGTGACAGAAGTGGGCATATGTGTTGATGATCTGGCGCGCACTGCAGATTCTCGCACGTAAAACCAGGAAATGCTAATGCATTAGGTCCTCAACCTAGAAGACCAACAAATAGAGCTTCAAACTAAGCAAGAGGACTTAGAAAACCACAGCTGCGGAAATAATCTCTGCATCCTGGGTGTTCCCCAGGGTGCGGAGGGGGACAATATCCTTTACAAGAGATTTGCTCCACACTATTTGAGGAGGCAAGGGAGATTAACCACTGATTCTGGATTGGGTCCACCGTGTCTCTGCCATGGTGGGCAGACCTGACGCCTCACCAGACATCTTAACAAGAGTAAATATTTTCCAGGACTACGAGGCACTCTTGAGAGCGAGCCAGGGCAAAGCTGACCTAGTCTTTATGGGATATCCTCTAAAGATCTTTCAAGACCTCTCACCAGCAACTCTTCAAAAACAAAGAGACTTCAGGCCGGTAACAGAGAAACTTGGGGAGATGAACATTAAATACCAATGGACCCATTCTTTCTGTCTGCTTTTCCAGATCAATGGCCAAAAAAACGGCATGTCCTCTCATTAACTGATGCCAAGCGCCTGCTCGGGCTGCCTGACAAACCTCTGATCAAGGATCCCAACCCACAACCTCCGAAGATGGAAATCAATGGCACTTGACTTGGAACAAAGTGGGCATAGGACGCAGTGAATGACAGGCTAGGGATCAATCTCTATGCGAGGCCTAAGATGACATCATCTCTCACCTACAAAACATGAAGCAGGAATCCTCCCACCAGGCTAGCCCAAACACATCACTGCTCTCTAAGTGGGGTGCCTCAGACCCATACTTACTAATCAGAGCACTGTATGATATGGTTTTCTTAACCTAACCTTTTCTTTCCTTTTTTATAGCAGAGCCCGTATCCACGGGCTGACTTCCAGGTACTAATGGTTGTGGTAGCAGAGGGGAGAATCACTCTTGGTCTCTTCCCAGTTCCTCCCCTTTGTTGGGGTGTTTCTTCTCCACAGGTTAACACCTCTATAGACCTCAGGGATAATCACCTCCATCTGAGAATGGAGACCGTCCCTGTGTTGGGCCCAGCCGGACCATTTGTTCTTCCCTGGTTTATGACTCGCTACCTCCATAGTACCCTTAATATTTCTGATGGAGGGAACTATACTTGGGGGGGGGGGGCGATACTTGCATTGGCCCGACCTGCCGATTGTAGTGTGATATCTTCCACTCTGATTCTGATGCATTTTCCCTCTTTTCTAACAGAGGAGGACAATAACTAATCTGAAGATTCTTTCCCTAAATGTAAAGGGACTTAACTTCCCAAATAAGATCAAATCGATATGGTGTAATCTCCTCCAACAGGACCCAGATATTATCTTTTTGCAGGAAACCCATTTACTCTAAGAGGACTGTCCTTGCATGTCCCACCCCAGATGATCATCTCAATACTGGGAGTACACTGACACCAAAACATCAGGAGTGGGCATCTAGTTCAGACAGGGCTTTGTAACTAAACTGACACGAGTAGTCAAAGACCCTGGGGATGCTTCTTACTAGTGATAATAGAAAGGGGTCACACTACCCTGTCTTTCCTTAACTTGTACACTCCAAATCAGTCCCAAGACTCCTTTCTTTGCAAAGTCCTTAAGAACCAACTTAGCCTGGCCTGGGGTGAGATAATACTAGGGGGTGATTTTAATCTGGTATGGGTCCCAACGCTCGACAGAAGTCCTACCCATTTTCAGGGCATAGGGGCTATGTCAGCTCAGCTCAAGAGGGAGATTACAGTCTCTGGGTTGTTAGATGCATGGCACTACTTGCACACTATATGCAGGATTATTCTTTTTATTCACATGTACACCAGTCATACTCGGATATTGACTACATATTCATTACACATTCCCTCTCAGAAACTGCTCAAATATCTGACATTTCTATCTCCGATCACGCTCACATTGCATTAATCTGGCCCCCTGGACAGAGTCTGTGGATGCCCTCCCTCGTGGAGTTACCCACCTCATATGTTGTGAGACCCAATAGATACGGCTACCATCACTGATGCGATCAAAGAATATTTTGAACTTAATGCTTGCCTGCCACCCTTCCACACATGCTATCGGATGGATTTAAAGCAACAATTCGGGGCATCTTTACCTCTGCGATAGCAAGCGTCCGAGAGGCCCGTCTCTCCGACACCCAAACTAACAGATGACATTACAACACTGTAGGGCACGGACAAACAGACACCCTCACGACGTATTAAACAACAGCTTGCTCTGCTGCACAGACAGTTACGAGCGCATAGGGTCAACAGAGAGGAACTTTTGCGCATGACCCTTAAGCAACGATATTACGATGGGGGGACACAGTTGGTACCCTTTAGGCCATTGCATCGGACATCAATATGCTCACTCCCACATCGCCAAACTCCAGACGGTACACTCAGGCTATGCAGTTAGAGAAATTGATAAACAAGAGACCTTTCGTGACTACTATCGCAATCTCTATGCCGTAGGAGAGAAGACCCGACGGCTGTCCAGACCTATCTACAGGAATGTTCATGGCCGACCTTGGATCCTCAACTTGCCTGGGAGTCGGAAACACCTTTTACGATGGCCAAACTTGAAAAAGCCTTGGGGGATTGTCAGTAGTGAAGACCCCGGGCCCCAACGGCCTGCATGCCTTTTTTTTTTTAGGATGTTCTTACCCTATTTGAAAGAACATCTGAGTGCGCTATTCAAAACTTTCACACATAGCACTGGTCTCACTCCCACAATGTCAGCGGACAAAATATCGCTTCATCTCAAGCCCGGGAAATATCCCTCCTAAAGGCCGACTTCGCTCTTAAATACTGATGCCAAAATATATATCAAGATATTGGCCAATCACTTAGAAACCCTCCTACCGACCCTGATCAAGTGGGCTTCGAACAACATTGACAAGGGCCAGACAACACCAGGCACCTCACCCACCTGATAGAAAAGGCCCACATGCATAACATTCTCACCCTTCTCCTTTTGTCAGAAGCAGGAAAAGAATTTGACAGGATCAGGTGGGATTTCTTACGTACTGTCCTCCAAAAAATTGGGCTGGGACCAGTTATGATTAGTAAAATTGTGCCTCTTACACCGTTCCAATGGCTACCATCAGGGTTAACAGCCTTTCTACTACGCCCATCCCAAACAACAGAATACTTGTCAGGATTTTCCCTTATTCCGTCTTCCTTTTGCCCTGGTCATGGAACCTCTAGCGACTTGCCGCCATCAGACCCCCGAACATCACGGGCATTCCCTTTGGAAGCCGGGACCACAAAGTTCTGTTATACACAGATGACCTATTACTCTGACTAATCCCAGATTCACCCTTCCTGTTGTGGAACAGAAACTGCAAGAATTCAAACATGCCTCAGGATATAAAATCAACATGTCTAAATTGTAGGCACTAAACCTCACCTGACCACCTCATCTTCTCCCGGAATTGCAGGCCTTAGCTCCTTTTTAATGGGCCACAAAGTCTATTCTCTAAACTCCCTTCAGACTTGGACTCACGCCAACTGGCCCCATTACCTTAATGCTATCCTAGAGGACTTACACAGATGGAAGCCGCTGCATATCTTGTGGTTGGGCCGGATCAACATAGTCAAAATGAATATACTACCATGCATACTCTATTTATTCCAGGCCCTACCTACTCCTATCCTGGCCCTGGACATCTGCTGATTATAGAAAGAAGTTCATGCTTTTATATGAAAGGGGAAGCACACCCACATCTCCAACAACATATTCATGCTACTGAGAAACTGGGGAGGCCTAGCCAGTCCCAATTTTTTCAACTACTACCGAGCTGCGCACCTCAGGTTTATCTCCGAATGGGTGGTCAGAGATAGTGAAAAACATTGTCTACATTTGGACCGAGTGGTATGCAGGCCTTTTTGGGTTTTGGCTTGGTTGCCAAAATCTCATCTCCCTCGTAGTGCCTACCTCGCAACCCCCACTAGGATGGTGTTGGAGATTTGGGGCAGGATTGCACTTGCCTATGGCCTTTACCTCGTTTCCCTCCCCAAATACCCCCATCATAAGCAACCCAGACTTTACACCGGGATTTCTCCCACGCTCACTCTCTGCCTGGGAGGATGCTGACTGCAGCACGCTGCAGGACCTAGTCCAGTACCCACACATTAAGAGCATCATTACGAGTTTAGCAGTCACTTGACCACCATGGTGGCGGTGGCAGTCCAACCGTCGTCAGGTTGGTGTTCGGACCGCTGTATTATGAGTCAAGCAGACCTAAGGAGCAAAGACCACTGCGGTTCCGCCAGCACAGCCAGACAGCACAGACCGCCACAGTCACGAGGTTGCACCGGCAGGCCATCAGCGCCTGTGTTTTCACTGAACATATTACGAGGTTGCACACCGCCAATGTGACTGTGGCAGTCCAACCCCCACGTCTCAGAAGGCAGTAACGGACAGTATAAAGGGAGACACTCACCTGCTGGCAGCCTCACTAATCTGTTGCCTCCATGGACCCCATCACACATGTTCTGCTACTGCTGATGATCCTCGAAGGTGCACAAAACCAACGCCTCTGACCGCAAGTACACATACCTACCTGTATCATAAACCTTAAAAACAGATTGTAGCGCAGTCGTCCACATCATATGGGGGGGGCAAGTCATGGCCACCAAGTACATGTCACATCCTGTACACAGTCCAAAACATATATCAATACAGACACATTCACAGTCACAATACGCTCACTTTGAGCAGCTCACTCACACTGCACTGCCACACTACACAAAAAGACAAGGCCACACATCTCTGGCACAGGGACAGCGAAGGCTACACAGCATTCACCCACACATCACCAACAACACACAAACATCACACATACAAATACAACTCACACTCTCACATTCTACACAGGCCAGGGTCTGTCATCACATACAACACACATTTGTTAATGTGTCAAGGAACACAAGCAACACCACTATTAAACAGCCCTGCAATGGACACACATCACAGCACAACGGAAGGACAATGGTTTGCACAATACACAGAGAGACAAGTAGGCAAAGGCCACTATGTAGGCAATACCTGTACAATTGTGATGGGGGCACCGGGAAAACTCAGAGAAAGAGGCAGCATGGGACACATATCACCTTGCATCTGCCCATAAAACAACATGCATACATGAAATGGCCCTACCTGTGAATCAGGGACAAACAGTACTAGACACAAATGTCATGCCCATCTGCGCAATGTGGAAGTGGAAGTCAACAAAGCACATACAACTCCAACTGCATGGGACATACCTCTAAAGGAACTAGCTGCAAGGGACACAAACCTAAAAGGACACATGTAAAGTCAAATACAACCAAAGTTAGCACAATTGAACACACTCCATGTCTGCACTAGCTAAACTCAAGCTGACACACATCAGATTAATACATTAGCCATATCAGGGGACAAGTCTAACACCATACATGCTCACACTGGACAACACAAGATGAAATATTCACCATAACAAACACCACACAATTGCATTCACACACACATATACATACACTCAACATATACCCTCCTCTTGAGAGACAGCAGCACTGCCCACAATGTCACATACTGCAAACAACAGCAAATGGAGCAGCCAGCAGGCTGACACACATACAACTGTAGGCAAAAAACACAAGTTAATCAGGAACAACATCAAGGCAAAAAAGGAACTGCATGACAAATGTATACTCAAAAAACAAACTGTTTGGGTTTATTAAGTATGAAATATGAAAGTCCAAAGGCCATTGGCCATTCCATATAAATTTGCCCCAAAGTAGCAAAGTGTTGTGCCAAACTTGATTCCCAACTGCCATGGAACCTCCAGAGGAAGAGGCATGAAGGGGGAAGGCATGCACCTCAGGGATTATCCTGGGGGTGGGGAGGAGGGGTCAGATTTGGGAGAAGGAGTTTAGGCGTTTGCCTAGGGGGGTCTTCTTCTTGGGAGGTGGGCTTCTTCTTGGGGGGGTATGGGTGCTTGCAGGGGCAGGGGAGGCCTTGGAGGTGGAAGGGGCAGCCTGGGAGCTGGGTGGGTGTCTCTTGGGTCTGGGACGGGGGCTGGGGAGAACAGGGGTAAGGTTAAGGTTTAACAGAAAAAGTTTTTTAGAGACACAGGGATGGTCATAAGAAGGGGATCGAGATTTGGAGGTCAAGGGCGTGGTTGTATGCTGTGTAGGTGGGGATGCTATGAGTGTGTGCTTATGGGAGGTATACTTGTGTGTGGTGGCTGTCGGGTGGGTGAGTATGGGTGTTTGTGTGTCTTGGTGTGGAGGAGCTGGGGGATGCAGTGGTGGATGGGTGTGTGGGTTTCGGGTTGGTGACTGCAGGTATGGTGAAGGTGGTGGACGTCTGTGTGTCTGCTGGTGTGGTGCTTGTGCTGTGGATGTCTGTGATCTGCTGGGGTGGTGTCTGTGGGTTTGATGGGTGTGGTGGGTGTGTAAATGACTGTTGGTGTGGTGCCTGTGGGTATGATGGATGTAGTGTGTGTGATGTTGGGGGTGTAAATGTAAGTTGTAACTGTTGCTGTGTCTGAGGGTGGATGCTGTTTATGTGTGTGCCAGTGTGTTTTGTGCTGCGTGTGTTTGTGTGTACTCCTCTTGGTGTTGAGGTGGATGTCTGCAAGTGGGTCTATATGCTTTGGGCAGGTAGGGGAAGGTGGGATTTGGAGTGGGAAGAGGGAGGTGGAGGGGTGGCGGAATGTGAGGGGTGAAGAGTGACTGGCGGCCGTCAGTGATGAGGCCAGAGCCTGAAAAGATCTCTGAAGGCACAGCCATTGCACCCTGAATACCTTTCAGGAATGCGTTGGTTTGCTGTCGTTGGGTCACCAATCTCTGGATGGCATTCACAATAGCTGACTGGCCCACAGAGATACTTCTCAGGAGGTCAATAGACTCCTCATTGAGGGCAGCAAGTGTAACAGGAGCTGTGGTGAAGGTGCCTGTGGCAAAGGAGACCCCCACCCTCTTGGGTGAGTGGGCACAGCCAACTAGGTGGGGAGCAATAGGGAGGGCGGTGTTAGAATGGGGGGTCGCAGGCAAGGATGGTATTGGGGGATTCCCCGATGGGCCCGCCACCACTAGGGAGTGTCCACTGGAGGAGGAATCTGAGGATGATGATGATGATGAGGATGTTTCGGTCTCCCCCTTGGCACTCCCCTCACCCTTCGGGCCACTAGGTCCCTCTGTGTCAGTTGTGTCTTGACCCGAGGTCCCTTGGCCAGATGCTTCCCCACTCGGCTGTGCCCCGTCTCCTTTACTTGCCGGACCTGATGCTGCAAAGACAAAGAGGAATATTGTCATCACATGTCCATGAACACACTTGAACAACAGCTCTAATTACCAAACATTATCATGATGTCAAGGCGGCCCCAGCAAAACATTTCACCAATATATGTTCCATACTATATACATGCATGCCATATGAACTGTCAACAGTTGCCCACAGGAAAATCAGGATCTCAGAAAACTTCAGTTGCATAGCTGAAGTTGTGCAATCACAATAACAAGTCAAAAAGTAGGAGACCTCATCACCCACAAAGCCTTGCTCCACGAAGCAGACCTCAGTTAACTATTGGCATACAATTGTAGGTCGATGCAAAGACCATTCCCACAGATTCGATAGAGGGGTATGCACACATTGATTTGTCACATACAATATGACCCTACAATAAGAAATGATGTTCCAAAATTCAGCCATGTTGATGACAAAAGTACAATAGCTTGGTTCAGGTGACATGTAAAGACCCAAGCCACACTTCACAAAGTGATATTTGTACCGATAGAGTAAAGGAGGTAGTATCAATGTTGCTCAGATAGGCCACACATGTGGCATGGAAATTACCACTGTAGAACCATGTCTAGTATGTCAGGGGGAGTTGTCCCCAAAATACACCACACAATGAATGAGAAAGCCCCTGGCTAATCACCACTAATGGCTGCCACTCCTTACAATGACATACTCTGAGTCCATCAGTAGAAGCCATTAGTCCTTTGCATGTTGGAGGGACACAGAAGTTGCAAGGACTTGTAGAAGGCCCACAACATGTTTCCCAATGGGAAACTACATCACCGTCCCAGTCATGGTCATGCAAACCCAGATGTCTGTCTGTGGATGAATGCCTGTACCCAAACACGTGTCGAAAACATAACTGCAAGTCACTCCCTGATGATGTCAACAGCCATGGCACATACCCTAACCTTTACACATGGGCAGTGCATTTTCCACCTGATGCCACATCAAGCTCATAGAAATGCGCATTGTGGCTCAAAACTCTAGGCCTACCTGTCACATTCCTCATTACTACTGAAGTTGTACATGCCAAATGACATGCTATGACGCATGAGGGAATGTGTCAGCCAATAAACAATGGTGACACTCTCCTGTATGTGGCACAATATGAAATGTAGCCCTATTGTAAATGTACTATTCCACAAACAGTTTGCCGTGCACATATATGTGAGGGAATACAGAAATCATCCCATCAACATAGGTAGACCATGATGGAAACTGCAGCTTGCAAATGTTTACTAAGGAGTAAGGGACACCAGCTGACATGTAGGCACAAGTATTATTGGCAGCAGTGATGCCACATAATTCATGTCAATTGACATTCCCCACTTACCAAGGGAAAGTAGTGATCTATAGCTGCACTCAAAGAATAATGTAAGCCCTGTCACATGTCTGTTGTACACCTTCATATCACAGACTGCACTGAGGCATCTGCAAACATCATACACTGAAAGAAACATGCTTCTGGGTGGCAGGTGCCAACATATACATTTATACAGACACATGGCTGGGGACATTGATCCATCACCTACATACCTGTGGCCAGGAACACTGAGGAGTAGTAAAAATACACCCACTACAACAAACAGAATACGATTGCTAACTGTGAACACAGCCATATGTGGTCCTTTCAGACCAAGTGGTGTGAGGATTCCACCAAGTTTTGTCCTGGGTCCCTGGTCCAATAGGCAAGGCACATCAGTATAAAACAAATATGTCAACACAATCTCTCCTCTACTGTGTGACAGATGGCCCATCCCTAATCCTCAGGGGGAGCTGTCAGAACCTGACACATTCACAATGTGACAGGCAGGAATATGGCCTGTACTCACCCCCTTGTAGCTGCTGTGCTGTTCTCAAATGCCAATCAAGGTCTGGGTAGGCCATCGCCAGAATGCGGGCCATTAGGGGGTCATGGTCAGACGGGGAGGACATCCCCACAGCTGGACCTCTGCGAACTTCCGGGCCCAGCATCTCAGGTCCTCCCACCTCACCTCTTCCAACAGTGGGAGCTCTGCGGGCTGTGGACCCCCACGGTCTGCACCTTCATGGTGATGGCTCTCTATTGCCCTTTCTTCTGATGGGCATTTACCTGCATGGATGCAAAACACAAATCAAGAGTTCATGATCATAAGTTTAATCACAAATGGATCAGTCACATACATGTCAGTTACATCAAGTTAAACTTTCCCCATTTTGTCAATACTCCCCAAATGTGACACATACAAGCCAATAAGTACAGGGACACAACTACAGACATACATTTCCTGATCTGCAGACCAACCCACACCCTGCTCAGGCCATACAATGACTAGACAGTCTCGCTGACATCTTGTGGGACGTGTCTTAGCAACCTGACTGAGATGTGAGCCACTATGAGATGCCTCACACCTTTGTGACTTCTTCAAGGTAGACTCCTTAGGCATGTGTGACGGGTTGGATCCTGATCGCCCGCACATGGCCCTGTCTTGTGCTTCTGGAGAAGCGTGGCAGTTCCAGGTGCGTGGGACCACGTCCCTGTGAGGAACGAGTGAGAGAGAACGGGAAGAGAGAAGGGGAGGGAGAGGGATGAAAGAAAGGCACGAGCACTGAGAGGGGGGGGAGGAAGAAAATAAACACCATCAATCACAATAAAGCACAATATTTAGCATATTTCACACCAAAGGCACCGCGCACAAGATCGATACGGGAAAAATAAAGAAAAGAGGCACGAAGCAATAGAACATGGCAAAACGGAGTACAAGAGGACAGCGCCTAGACATAAATAAAAACAGAGAAGGGACAGATAACGAAACTCTGAGAGAGGAAAGGAGAAAAGACAGGAAGAGAGACAAATTAAGACTAAAACAAAGGAGACTCTGACCACTTACCGTATTTATTTTGTTCTCTCCACATGTGCTTCCAGTGGAAACCTGTGAGACAAGGAGACAGAGGGAGAAAAGAGTGAAGAACTGACCACGAGAGTAACAGCCATCCCGCCCACCGTATCCAAAGACAAGATTAAAAACTTACCTGTACTTTAACTCACCAATTGCCAAATTGAATCAATAAAACTCTTGTATATAGGACAAGCGAGTTCTGAGTGATCCCTCCGTGCCAACCCGGTTACAAGTGGTGTCAGAAGTGGGATCGAGGGGACATCCGCTACAATGGAAGAGTAGGCAACCATGGCCGACGTAATAGCCCAATTGGCTGAAGGACAACAGGATCTCCAGTTGATATGGGAGCAACAAATGAAAGAAGCGAAAGAGGAACGTGAGGCGTTGCAAACTGCTCTTAAGAGCCAAGCAATAATTATGGCCAACAACCAGTTGGTTCATGAAACAGCATTGGGAAAACTAACCGACACCATCGCTCATACCAAAGTACACCCCAATGTACCGAGTAGTGTGTTGCAACGTTATCAGGAGCAGGAAGATCCTGACTCTTTCTTCACAAACTTTGAGAGGGTAGCAAGTACAGCTAATTGGCCTGAGGAAAAATGGGGCCAGTATATCGCCCCTCTTCTCACTGGTCACCTGCAGTCTACTTATCAAGCCATCAATCCAAGTGGAACCCTTCCTTACAGAGAAATCAAGAAAAACATTTTGGAACGAGTGGGTTTAGATAGCGAAAGCTATCGCTCCAGATTCCGACAAATGAAATGGCAACACCAGGAGAACCCCTGCACCTTATATTACAGAGTCCAACACACCGCTGGAAGATGGTTACATCCCCCGGAAAAGTCCAGGGAAGAAATGTTTGACGTCATAGTCTTAGAGCAATACCTGGATGCCTTACCATCAACCACCCGCAACTGGGTACGGCAACATCCCGGTCTAACTAATGAAACGGCTGTGGATCTAGCCTGTGCTTATCATAGAGTTCTGGACTTCAGTGCTACCGTAAGGCGAGCCCCTCCACCTCCTGTCCGACCAGTCATAACTCGGAATGTCACCCATCGGCCAGTAGGGATCCATGGCCCTGACCGTACCCAACCCATGGGCCCGGTGGCGTCCGGGCACCCAGGCACCGGACCACAGTGCTATAACTGCTCAGAGTGGGGACATATTGCCAGGTATTGCCCGCAAAAGAAAGACGCAGAAGAACCCATGGAGATAGGTCTGACAAGAGGGAGAGTGTTCTGGACCAGAGGAGAAAAAACAAAATATACCCTCCCCATCATCATCAATGACGTAGAAAGAATAGCTCTAATTGACTCAGGTTGTAGCCAGAGCGTGATCAGGGGGGATCTAGTGCTGCCAGGCCAGAAAGATACAGAAGCCAAAGTCCTCATCGCCTGTGTACGTGGCGATCAACAATATTACCCCCTTGCCACTATAAAGTTGAAGTGGAGAGACCGAAACAAGAGCCTACAGGTTGGGGTACTCTCCAAATTAGATGAGGACATTATCCTAGGGACGGATTATGAGGGTTTTCCCTCTTTATTAGAGAAAGCCGGGCAAGAGCACCTTCTGAGGGACTGGTGGAAGGAGGCACCCAGTGGGGTGGTTCTGGAGGAGCACAAACCTGTAGGAGTAGGAGACAAAAAAGGGAGCAACAGCGTTCTTATGCCCTGAATACCCCCCCCCCCCCCAAGATGAACCTATAGTCACCGGGAAGGTTTGCACGGTCATAGGTGATTTCCAGCGGAGTCAGAATGAGGACCCCTCACTGAAACACGCATGGCAACAGGCACTATCCGGGGCAGTACAAGGGGTAGGTCCCAGATTCCTGATACGTAATAATCTATTGTACCGGAAACTCACCACCACAAGGGGAAATGAACTACAATTAGTTGTGCCTAGAAGTCACCACCAACAGGTGTTACAGTTAGCACATGGGGATAACGGGGAAGGACACTTGGGAAGGGAGAAAACCGAGGAAGCAGTGCTTAGACGGTTCTACTGGCCTGGGATTTATGGAGAGATTCGCAAACATTGTTCCGAGTGTCCCAAATGCCAACTATACAACCCCTCCCCACAAAGACCCGTTCCCCTCCAACCTCTTACGGTTATCGATATTCCCTTTACCAGAGCTGGGATGGATATCATTGGTCCTCTCACCCCTTCCACTCGGGGTAGACAATATGTCTTAGTATTGGTGGATTATGCCACACGATATCCGGAAGCCATTGCCCTCCCTAGTATGCATACTAAAGCCTTTTACCAGGCAATGATAGAGTTTTTTTCAAGGGTGGGCTTCCCGAAAGAAATATTGACTGACCAAGGGACTCCTTTCATGTCCAGACTGATGACTGAAGTGTGTCGATTGCTAGGTGTAAAACAAATCCGTACCTCAGTATATCACCCCCAAACAGATGGGCTAGTGGAAAGATACAATAAGACCATTAAATCTCTTCAAAGAAAAAGCATATCTGAGGCGGGAAAGAATTGGGAAAAGAAACTCCCTTTGGTTCTGTACGCTATCTGTACTCACGTACAGGCCTCTTTAGGTCATAGCCCCTTCGAGATGTTGTTTGGCCGACAACCTCGTACATTGCTGGACATGTTAGCAGAACAGTGCGAGGACACTGAAGAAGAGATTAAAGATTTGTTAACATATACCCGAGATTTAAGAGAGAATCTTCATACAGTATGGGAGGAAGCCCACACTGCTTTACGTGAAGCACAGAACAAACAGAAGCAAATATATGACACCAGAAGCGCTGTTCGGACGTTAGCCGAAGGGGATAAAGCACTGGTCTTACGCCCTAGCACTGAGAACAAATTATTGGCTCGATGGCAGGGTCCATTTGACGTGATTACCCAGATTAACTCCACCACTTATAAACTGGCCATACCCCAAAACGGCAGAAGGGAACAGATATACCATATCAACCTTCTTAAAAAATGGTTAGCTCCCACCAGCGGGCAATCCATCAACGACATTAACTCCGATGTTAATGAAGACATCCCGTATCCCTTCCTCCCAAACCAAGAGTTGTCCAACCCGGCAAAACCGTGGATCAACCCCGTTCTTACCGGGTCGCATCTTAGCCAGTTAACCCACTTGGTAAACCTGAACCAAGACGTATTTTCTAAATACCCGGGAAAACCACATTAGTCCAGCATCCCATTCGACTCAAAGTGAACACAGTTTCCCGACAGAGACCATACCGCATCCCAGAAGCCAAACAGAAGATTATAGAGAGAAGTCCAGGCCATGTTAGAGGCTGGTATCATAGAACCCTTGGCCAGTCCATGGTGCTCGCCAGTTGTATTGGTTCCCAAGCCCGACGGCAGTACCAGGTTTTGTGTAGACTATAGGGGGGTCAATAATCTAACCTACTTTGATGCCTATCCCATGCCTAGAATAGATGAGCTGGTTGAGAGATTAGGCCAAGCCAGATACGTATCCACGCTGGATCTCATGAAGGGTTATTGGCAAATACCCTTGAGAAGGGAGGATAAAGAAAAAACAGCCTTTGCCACCCTTTCGGGATAGTACCACTTCACCGTCCTCCCCTTTGGGCTCCACGGGGCCCCTGCCACCTTCCAAAGACTCATGGATGAGATCTTACGACCATACAGGCAGTATGCTGCGGCATATCTTGACAACATCGTTATATATAGCAAAACATGGGCAGAACATATGTCGCACCTAGAAGACATTTTATGTGCCCTGAGGAAAGCCCAGTTAACCGCCAATCCAGAGAAATGTCGACTGGGGCAATCTAGTAATAAATACCTAGGATACATTGTAGGGGGTGGTAAGATTAGTCCCCAAGTAGAAAAACTAGAAGCCATTTCCCAAATGACACTCCCAAAGAAGAAAAAAGATATCAGGGCTTTCTTGGGTTTAGTTGGCTGTTATAGACGCTTTATTCCCCATTTTTCCACAATGGCAGAACCCCTTACTAACTTGCTTCAAAAGACGTGTCCCAATACCCTTGGTCCCCCGTCAGTATCTGAGTTACGTAGTTTTGACAGTTTAAAGACCGCTCTCACTTCTGCACCAGTGTTATGTTGCCCAGATTTCCATTTACCCTTTGTGTTACTGACTGATGCCTCTGAGGTGGGACTTGGGGCTGTACTGTCCCAACCGCAGGAGGATGGAACCTTACACCCCCTATTGTGCATCAGCCGGAAACTTCTACCACAGGAAAGGCATTATCCAGCTATAGAGAAGGAATGTTTGGCAATTAAATGGGCTATCGAATCACTCAGGTACTATCTGACTGGCATGACCTTTACCCTGGTTACTGATCACGCTCCTCTCACCTGGCTCGCCCGCAATAAGGACACTAATTCCCGGGTTCTCCGCTGGTTCCTTTCCTTACAACCTTTTTCGTTTCGGATTCAACATCTCCCGGGAAAACAAATGGTAACTGCGGATTTTCTATCCCGGTATCCGGCATCTGAGCGTCCCGACAGGCCGCTTTCTAGGGGGAGTGTATGTGACGGGCTGGATCCTGATCGCCCGCACATGGCCCTGTCTTGTGCTGACTCTGCCTCTGGCGCCCTCGACCTTGCAAGCCTCTCGCCCCGTGATTGGTGGGACGATCGATGGTGGCGGGCCGCCGGGAGGTCAAAACGGCCACTAACAGAACATGCAGTGGTCGGAGGTTTGGAAGAGGAAGACGAACGACCACAGGAGGAGGAAGACGAACGACCACAGGAGGAGGAAGACGAACGAACACAGGAGGAGGAAGACGAACGGCCACAGGAGGAGGGAGACGGTAAAAACCAGACAGGACGAGGGAGAAGGAGAGCGGTGTCAGCTCAAGAAACGGAGACAGCGAATCCAGTCTTCCACGCGAGAAGACATCCGAAGGCGCCGGAAGAGAACAGCGAAGACAGGCAACCGGGAGGACGGAACGTTCCAGCCCGCCACGCTTCTGGAGAAGCGTGGCAGTTCCAGGTGCGTGGGACCACGTCCCTGTAAGGAACGAGTGGGAGAGTGAGAGAGAACGGGAAGAGAGAAGGGGAGGGAGAGGGTTGAAAGAAAGGCACGGGCACTGAGAGGGGGGGAGGAAGAAAATAAACACCATCAATCACAATAAAGCACATTATTTAGCGTATTTCACACCAAAGGCACCGCGCACAAGATCGGTACGGGAAAAATAAAGAAAAGAGGCACGAAGCAATAGAACAAGGCAAAACGGAGTACAAGAGGACAGCGCCTAGACATAAATAAAAACAGAGAAGGGACAGATAACGAAACTCTGAGAGAGAGGAAAGGAGAAAAGACAGGAAGAGAGACAAATTAAGACTAAAACAAAGGAGACTCTGACCACTTACTGTATTTATTTTGTTCTGTCCACATGTGCTTCCCGGGGAAACCTGTGAGACAAGGAGACAGAGGGAGAAAAGAGTGAAGAACTGACAACGAGAGAAACAGCCATCCCGCCCACCGTACCCGAAGACAAGATTAAAAACAAACCTGTACTTTAACTCACCAATTGCCAAATTGAATCAATAAAACTCTTGTATATAGGACAAGCGAGTTCTGAGTGATCCCTCTGTGCCAACCCGGTTACAGCATGAATGGACCGACACGTTCACACTCTGTGAGAATGACTCTCTGCATACAGTCCCTACATGCTACTGGCAGAGTACAAACTCAAACATCACACATGGGTAACAATGAAAGGACTGTTATGGTGGGTACAGAGAGTGTCTATAGTGTCCATGTGGGGACATTTGCAATAATAAATGCAGACTCATGCCACTTTAGGAGGTGGGGTTCTCTCTTTTGTATCTGTACCACAGAACATGCCTTTGGACATATGTGTCTATCCTACAGAGATGGCATCCAACAAACAATGGCATGCATTGACCAGTTTCTGCTATGTGACTAAGCTACTGCATCACAAATCATGGTCTCCCAGGAATCAACACACTCTGCACTGTGGAAATGTCAGTTATGCACTGAACCTGCACAGGACAAATATGACCTGTATGAAGGTGACAAAAGGGCTGTGGGAGCAAGGGACCTTTCAGGAGTCTGAGACACACATTGACAATGATGCTAAGTGCACATCTGTCACAGATCAGTCAGCCATGCCTGTACCATTCCCAATCTGATCAAGGGAATGAGTCATTCTGGGCAGCATACTACAACAGAGCCTCATATTGGCCACATGATAGGATCTGCTGGTTTACAGGGAGTGGGTACAGTGCCACAGTTGCATAGCCACAGTGACTCCACCCCAGCTTAGACTATGACCCATACTGGGAGATACATGTGACAGGCCCTGGTCTCTATAGACTGAGCAGACAGAACCTACATGACACTACATTCCCATCACCTCCATGCATAACAGTACATCATGTCGCCGACAACCAATTGGCATGTGTGTGTGGCAGCCTGGAGGGCAGAAAGAGTGATGACCTGCCTCACAAACAACAGTCTAGTAAGGGCAGATGTGAGAAGAAATCTCTGTGGCAACATACACATATCTCACATTACTCACAAGTGACACCTACAGGATGCATACTCAGCTCATGCTGTCATGCACATACATGTTGTCTCACATGTACAACATTCATGAGGAAAGAGATGTCATCGGGTGGCTGTAATGTCACCTCACCTAGTTATGGACATCCAACACAAAGTGGATCAGGGAACGCAATGAACACACACACCACAATGTGAATGAACTCAGCATGCGACACTGGTCACCAATACATGCACATTGACTCTCGCATTGATGCCACTCAGACTGTACCTACAGGCACATGAGTATGTGATCTGCCACACATGGCCACATTCTAGCCTGTGAAGAACTACAGAGAAAACTGTGCACATAAGGCACTTACCTGCTCCTCTAGTGCACCACAGAGCTGTTCATAGAGTGGTAGGACCTCAATCACCAGCCTCTCCAACTCCTCTGGTGCGAAAGCAAGGGCCCTATCACCTCCTGGACATGGCATGATTGCTCCCAGAGGCGGTACACAGCAGCTCAGTAAGGGAGGTGTTGTTGGCAGCAGTGTCAGGAGTCTTGAGGGATTTTGCAGAACGTCGGTCACGTCTGCCACGTGCACGGTCATCACCGCCGGCGGACACAGCTATTGGCCAGCGACCACCAGTGGCAACAGCATTAGCCTATGGCTGTGGCCTCGGCGGTTGCAACTGCCTACCGCCATGATGACTTCCACAGGCGGTCGCGGGCGATTCCTAATGTATAGTGGAGTAGGTTAGGCAGCCACCATTTTAGTGGAATGAAATGTGGGATTGAGTTATTAACACTACGTCACACCTCAGAAAATTTTGTATTTTGCACAAAAATCTGCTTATCTTAACACCATTATTGTATGTTGCAGAGCACAGATGACAGTTTACAGTGGGCCATAGTCTACTCCTGTCAAAGGTCATTTGTGTGCTCTGGACAGCCAGTCACATTCTGAGTGACATTTGTGATGCATATTTTAGATGTAGATCCAGATACATGATGTTTACATATATGTGGCAAACCAAGCGGGTAACATGTGACATAAGCAGTTGCTATGCATACTGTTTGCCATGTCCATCCCTTCTAACTTGTCTTGTCACATGTTAACCTTGACATGCATCATGTAAGTTGCTGTGGACAAAATGAGTAATGTCAGAACTCATTTCCTGTCATATGTAGGTACCAAGGGAGAGGGAGGATGCGACAACCACCGGTCTACCGTCCATTGCCAGACCCTCAGGCCATGGAAGAAAGACATATTATCCTCCTGTATCGTCTGAATCGGCAAACAATAGTGGATGTATGTCATCAGTTGAAACCAGATCTGATGCCAGCTATTAGTAATCCAAACAGCATACCATCCATTGTACAAGTCATATCAGTGTTGAACTTCCTACACACAGGGTCCTTCCAACATACAATGGCCCAAACGGGTGGTATGTCCCAACCTATGTTCAGTCTGGTGTTGAAGGATGTCCTCTCTGCAATGTTGAGAGACCTGGAGAGCTACATCCAGTTTCCCCAAGGTGGGGATTTAGCCCATGTGAAGGCTAACTTTTATCCTTTTGCACGCATTCCACATTTGGTGATGACCCAGATGTTGGCTTGGTCCCACCGCATGCCGATGAACAAGTATAGTGCAACCGAAAGAAACTTCCATTCCATCAACGTCCAAGTTGTATGTTTGTTGGACCTATACATTTCACATGTCTGTACCCATTTTCCGGGTTCAGTCCATGATGCCTTCATTATGCAGCACAGCACGACCCACCAACTGATGCCACATCTGTACCCAGATAGGGCCTGAATGGTTGGGAAGTCGCATCTGTCCTGTTTGAGTGTGTGCAATGTTTGGTGAGGATTTTCTGAGAAGGACTCATTGTTGCACATATGTCCAATTTATTAACAAGAGACTCAGCATATCCAAACCGTCCTTGGTTGTTGACGCTCATGAGGAATCCAACTGTGCCAGGGGAAGTCCGCTTCAATGAGGCCCATGTAAGAACATGGAGGGTAGTGGAGCGGGCTTTTGGGCTCCTGAAGGCCAAATTTAGGTGTCTGGACCGGACTGGTGGAGCCCTTCTCTACTCACATGGAAAAGTGTGTAAGATCATTGTGGCATGCTGCATGCTCCACAACATTGCTCTGAGAAGAAACATCCCATATATCCCAGAGGAGGGGCAGCCTGCAGTGCCACTAGTTGAGCCTCCTGAAATGCCAAGTGAGGATGACAGTGGTGAAAAGGGAAGGAGCTGACTTGAGGGAAGATCTCATCAATAACTACTTTTCTTGAGTGTAAGTATGTCGTGATGTAATGATGGTGACTGTACGAACGACTGTAGTTGTCAGAATGTGTGAAGTGGAGTGTTTTGGCATGACACTGGGGAGCTAATGCTCAGCAATATTCAGCCGCAGGGTGCTTGAAGAGTTAGCCTCTAACATATCCCCACCTTGATGTAGTTGCTCTGTTTGTGTCAGTCTCATTGCAATGTAACTTAATTTCTAGATGTAACTTCATTTCTTGCTATGTGATTTGTGTAATAGGCATGTTTTCACGTCTATGCTCCTTGTTTTGTCTTTGTACCAGTATCTTCACCCTGACATCCTTATGTAGACACTTCAGAGTTGTTACACTGGCAGGTATGTGATGCTGTTCCGACATAGGAAGTGGACATGATGTGGGTCACAGATTTGGGGTGTATGAGACCTGTGCCAAGCCAGCTTAGACAGTGTGTGGGTGGAAGGACCAAAGTACATATTGTACTTGTTTGGTATGCTGTGGTGGGCCCATTGCTTCAGGTGTATGATCATATGGCTGTGAAATCTGTTGTCAGCAAGTGCAAGCCAGC
Organism: Pleurodeles waltl; assembly: GCF_031143425.1. Classification (NCBI taxonomy): domain Eukaryota; kingdom Metazoa; phylum Chordata; class Amphibia; order Caudata; family Salamandridae; genus Pleurodeles; species Pleurodeles waltl. The sequence goes on along the minus strand of NC_090448.1, from coordinate 744,151,958 downwards.
CATTGACCTTTCATATAGGCTAAACACTCTTCTTGTATGACCGGTATGTAGCTGTAGGTATGTTTCATCATTGCAGGCCACAGTGACTGCGCCACAACACTGACATATGTTTGTTTCATACCACCAGATGCCTGGTCATTGGATTATGATTGACCTGTGTTCAGGGATTGTTGTACTGCCCTCTGTCTGAATCTTGGGGTATGTGATGTTGGATTACTTGGTTTTGGTATGTAATAAGGCTCAAGCTGGTGACTCCATTCTCTTTTCTCTGTTTGCCTATTTTACAGGACAATGTCTGACAAGGCCCTTCTTTCTGTGGTCTGGGGGACTGTACCTCCGTCTATCTACCTTGACAGACTATGAGTCAGCCATTTCTGGCTATGGCAATCCAGACATGTCAACAGTCAATGCGCTGTATAGTGAAATAAAATGTTTGGTGTGACCAGAAGCTTGTAGCTAAGTGTTTGTGTGTGTTGGTTATAATCCTTAGCAGGACACTGTACCTGTAACACATCCCTACTTGCACTATGTCTTCATCATTAGCTTCACATGGTCTTATATCACTACATAGCAACAATTGAAACAGAAGCAAGCAGACACAAACATTGTGACAGGTGGTATTTATTGTGAATTTGTGCATAGAATACAAATAAGGGACATGATGGAACAGAATAGTGAAGGGTTCAGTCACGGTGGATGAAACCATTGTAGTAGATACAACAGCATTGTAAGTAAAAAGTCCAGTGTACTCCTCCTGTAGGAAATGGAAGGTGGTTGAAGGACAGTCAACAGAGTGAATATGTGACACACAAAGGAGTTCCTTAAGGAAGAGGTCACTTGCTGGCAGTGGTCGGTATCTGGCCTTCTGCACCTCCTGAAATCTTAGCTGGACATCCCCGCTTGCATGTGGGGGGGAGCTGCTGCTATAGAGGCAAGGGTGTCTGTGGCGGGTTCTTCCCCTGACCCTTCCTCCTTTCCAGTGGCTGGCACAGATGAAGAAGGGCCTGGTGTTGCCGTGCCAAAGGAAAGGGTAGAGTGTTGCTGACGATCCCTGATCAGGGTACTGCTAATGTCCCTCAACATCCCTGTTAGGAAAGCCAGGTTGGTATCGGTGGCCTCCCACTGTTGAAGCATATCCCTGTGGATGTCCCTCTACAGCTGCTTGATCTCCGGGAGCTCCGTTACTACCTAGCCCATAACGCTAGAACCCCAAGACTTGGTTGATGGTGTCCTGGCCAGGAGCATCTCCAGTAGCCTCAACCCAGTGGCCCACAACATCCCTCCCACGCATCCTACCCCCACAGGCCTGTGCCCTTGCCACAGGGTGCCCCCTGCTACTGGTTCCAGGACTATCATTGTCTGAAGTGTTGTGCTGCGACTCAGGATCCTGAACTGGGGGCACAAGATGCTTACCATGTCCTAGGGACACATGTTGGGGGGGATTGGCTGCCTCTGAGGTGGAGGCAACTGGGCTGGGAGGTCTTGATGTGAGCACTGTGAGACTCACTGTAGGAGTCTGACCAGGTTTTCCAGATGGTCCAGAATTGTCCTCCACGTCTAGGGCTTTATCCAAGGGATAGTGGCAGTGTCATCTGTGGCCTGTGTGGCCAATGGCAGCTCAACCTGTTGATGTAAAAGATACAATGTTACTGGTGGTATTGTGACATCTATCTCCAAAAGTTTACAGTGAAATTTTTCAAAGCCGGTGTACATAGTTGATTTGCAGGTGATCCTATTGTGACAGGTCCCATGGGATTCGTTGTATTGAACTGACATTTGTGAAGCATGTCAATCCCATTAAAGTCCACCAGCTGCTTAGTTTAGCAGTTCATTTGCACTTGAGAGGATGGGCAGAGATTTACAACTTGCCAGCAGTGCAGAAAACAAAGTGGCTGGGCAGAATGTGGCTTTGGCCATTTTGAGTCCTAGTTGAATATTATGTAGGCAGACCCAGGAGTTTATTGTATATCTGATTGGAGTCATCATGTGGTCAATGCAGTGTGAATGTGTCTTCAGCCAATACCCCTCTGGTGATGAATCTTGATGTCGAGATGGGGCCAGTCACCTGAAAAGCAGGATGTCTGCAGGGGCGGTGGTATGCCCCAACCTCCTGGAACACCTCTCGGCAGTTCCTTGTGGACATAGAAACCCCAGCAGGTGTCCCAGAAGGAAAGGGGGAGTGGAGGAGAAAGAGACAAAACACTGCCATGTCTTGCCGCTCCAACCAGTCACCCTGTATCTTCAGGGGGCACGTTGTTGTTGACAGAGTGATAGCAGGGTTAGTGCACTCAACTTCCTTGAAAATTAATCTCTCTTTCTGATATGGGCACAGGAGCGGTAGAAGAACACCGGGATGCTCCAGCACTTTTCTTGGATAATAATAACTGTTGGCACAATTACTAACACTGCATGACCAAAACCCAAACTGAGTACCATAACAATAAGTAATGCGACACTCGGGCTGGCTTCACAGAGATTCACTGTTGCACACTACAATTAGAACTGTGGTTTCACTTATCTTGCACAAGAAAGACAAACAAGGGCATTAATTATATCACGTATAACTTTCCTGCATGCATAGGGTTAAACTAAAAGGAACAAAAACAATCCAAAAAATACAAATGTCCACTCTGGGTTTAAACAGTTAGGGTGGCACAGTTTGGTTTGGTTTCACTGTGTGTGTGAAAAACCCTTCAAAACAAATTCCTCAAACCTGAAATACAGGCATGAATGACACAATTTAAATCCAAAAGTTATGCTATTCGAGAAAGAACAGCCACGTAAATGCTCTTTTAAAATTGCACTGTCACTTTTTGTAGTACTTGAGCTCAAGCAGATTCACTCAAAAAGCTTCACTCTGCTATTTATGGCCAATCAGGAAAGCAGTTGTTTCCACATGTGGATGAGTCACCACACCCAATTAGATGCTCATGTCTACACCACACCCAATTAGAAGCACATGTCTACACCTGCTTACATTAGCAAACAAGCATTGGTAAAACAAGCATTGATAAAACCAATTGTGTAACACAGCACATTATGTTTACTTAGAAACATGAAGGTTTAACCAAGAACAGAGATATGATTTAACCCTAATCACTGGGGATGCTGACTGATAACGCGGGAGGGACCTTGGGGCTTCCTGACAGTCCTCTCCACCAAGAACCCTCTCAAAGCGCGGGGCTTGGAAGGGTGCAAGAGATAGAATTTTTAGTAAGACGTGGAGCATGAACTGTGGACGCAGGTTCCCAGGAATTGTCCTCAGGCCCATAGCCTTTTTCAAGCCAATAAATAGTATAGAACACCATGGACGCGCCCGGAGTCAAAACCTTTGGCCACTTCAAGTTCCCATTGCCCGTGTATGTTTACCGGGGGAGATGGTGGGCCATAGCGGGTATCAGAGGAGTAGGGACAGAGTAACAACACATGAAACACGGGCTGTACCTTGAAATAATCTGGCAATGTTAGTTCTGCTACCAAAGGATTGATGATTTTGGCAATAAGAAAGGGGCCTAGAAATCGGGGGTTTCATTTTATGGATCCTGCAAGATGGAGATTTTTTTGATGAGAGCCACACCTGATCTCCTATCTGATAAGAGGGAGCAGGTCTCCTTCTTTTGTCTGCTTGTTTTTTTACTTCAGCTTGGTAGAGTTTTAAATGATGTTGTACTTTTTCTTTCATTTACTGTAACCCTATATGGTGTTTCTGTACTGATGGGACTCTTGTGGATGTTTGGGACCCAGTTATAGGTAGCCTTCTTGGGTGCAGGCCAAACAAACAGTAAAATGTGGATACTCCTGTAGCCATGTGGACACTGTTGTTATAAACAAATTCAACAAGAGGTAAAGCCTTATCCCACTCAGTACACCATGTGTCAATGTAACATCTCAGGATTCCCTCCAGCAATTGGTTGGCCTTTCCGTTTGCCCATCTGTTTGTGGATGATATGCAGAGGACAATCGGCCGTCCATACCGACAGAGGAACAGAAGCTACGCCAAAACCGTGATATAAATTGGGGGCCACGATCGGAAACAATTGTGGTGGGCAAGCCATGAAGCCACACAATGTGTTGGACAAACAAATCAGAGAGCCTGGACGCCATAAGGAAGCATTTTAATTAGGTAATCTACAACCACCCATATGACAGTGTGTCCATTGGAAGCTGGGAGATCAGAAATAAAATCCATACTTATGGTATGCCATGGGGCCACCGGAATTGGCATGGGAAGAACAATCCTGTGGCTGGAGTATGTGGGGTTTTAGCCCGAACACAAGTGGAACAAGTCTGGACATAGCTTCTGACATCCTGCACAAGTGTGGGCCACCAAAACCATCTTTGACAGAGATCTAACATCTTTTTCTCACCCGGGTGACCTGCGAGGACAGAATCATGTCCCCAATGTAACACTGTATCCTGTAATTCTTTGGTAGGGACGTACAACTGATCAGCATGGTACAGTAAACCCTCTTTTTCATACACATCAGTTGAACAGGGAACCTTGTGTTGGGCTACCTGTATTTTCTCAAGGAACACATAGGAAGTGCACACAGCCACAATTTTTTCTGGGGGTATAATGCTTCTGACCTGTTCTAGTGCAACATCAGAGGAGAAACCCATCCTAGACACGTGTCTGCCTTTTGTTGTGTAGTACCGGGCCTATAGGTGATTACGAAGTCAAACTCGTTAAAGAATAGACGCCAGCATAATTGTTGAGGTGTCAGGGCCTTGGTCACTTGAGAAAACTGTAAATTACAGTGATCTGTGTAAATAGTAACAGTGTGTCTAGCTCCTAGTAGATGGTGGCACCATTCCTGGAAGGGAAGCTTGATGGCCAAAAGTTCCCGCACCGCCACCGTGTATTATTGCTCTTCGGGTATCAATTTCTTTGAGAAGTAAGCTACTGGATGGAAATGCCCTGACTCAGGATCTCGCTGGGACAAGAAACCACCCACTGCCATTTGGGAAGTGTCTGCTTCCACGAAAAATGGCTGAGCCGGACCGGGATGATGGAGAATGGGTGCTTCAGTGAATGTGTTTTTAAGAAGTTGGAAGGCTTTCTCAGCCTCTGCATCCCATAGGAACTTAACCCCCTTTCGTCGGAGACGAGTTATGGGAGATACCACAGTAGAAAAGTGGGGTATAAATCTCCAATAAAAATTAGCAAAGCCTAAAAACTGTTGCACTTCCTTGGTGGATCTTGGGGCTACCCAATCCAGGATGGCCTGTACCTTGGACCTATCCATGGAAATTACATTGGGAGAGACCACGTATCCTCGGCATTCTACAGTTGTAGCGTGAAAAACAATTTTTTCCAGCTTGGCGAAGAGATGATGGTCACAAAGCCGTTGTAAAACCACTCTTACGTGCCCTATATGTTCCTCAGTGGAAGACAAATAGATCAAAATGTCATCTATGTATACCACTACACAGATATCCAGAAACTCCTGCAGCACTTCATTGATGAAAAACTGAAACGCTTCAGGAGCATTACACAACCGGAAGGGCATCACAGTGTACTCGAAGAGTCTGAATTTAGTTCGGAACTCCATCTTCCACTTATCCCCCTTCATCACTCGGATCAAGTGGTAGGCGCCCGGAGGTCGAGTTTAGTATAAATGGTCGACTGACGTAACTGATCTAAAAGTACCAGGATCAACAGAAGTGGATACCGAATTGTTATGGTCTCCTTGTTCACTGCAGGATAATCTATACAGGCATGCAGCTTGCGATTCTTCTTGGGCACGAAGAAGAAAGACGATGATACTGGTGATGTTGAATGACAAATGAAACCCTTAGCCAATAGATCATCCAGGTAGTCTCGCAGGTATCGATTCTCAGGCTCCGAAAGGACACACACCCTACTACATGGTATCGTTGCCCCTGGAATCAAGTCTATACGACAATCGTATGACCTATGTAGCGGCAGCTGGGTGGCCTTCTGATCACTAAAGACATCATGGAAGTCTTTATATGGTGCAGGAATGGCTAGTGTGTCATCCGGCTTGATAGCTGTACTAGGTGTGGACCCACAATGCAAGGGTGCCACTAGTAATGGTTTTTCTTGTTAACAGGAGTGCTAGCAATGTTTAGAGTCTAATGTCACTGTCCTTGCTGCCCAGTCAATTTTGGGATTGTGTAACTGAAGCCAGGGTATCCCCAAAATGGATCCAAATACTGGGGTATCTATGAGGTCTAACTGATTTTGTTCTGTATGGTTGTTTGCACAAAGCATGGACAAGGGTGTTGTTTGATAAACGATAAGCCCGGAGGACAATTCTGAGCCATCCACGGCTCTGACTGGTTCAGGGACATCTTTTCTAACAGTCGTAATATTTAGGGTTTTAGCCAAACCCAAGTCTAAAAACTTTCCGGTAGCCCCAGAGTCAAGCAATATGGGAATGACCTTACGAACCTGAGGGGACAACACTAACATCACAATAAGAGTTAGATGTTGAGGTACTGGACTGGTGGTATTAGCCAGAAGTTGTGAGACCATATTGAAAGAAGCGCTCGATAAAATGGTCTCAGAAGCTATCAAGCCAGTTAGTTTTCTGCCTGGTCAGGAAGAGAGAATTCAGGCCCTGTTACCGCTCCGATGACTTTCTTTGGAGCAGTAGGCTTGTTAGGACATTCCCGAGCAAAATGCCCTGCCTTTCCACAGTATAAACACAGTTTCAAATTTTTCCTACATTCTTTCTCTTCCTTAGATAGTGGGCCCCGCACACTGCCAATTTGTATGGGCTCAGGTGTATCATGAGTGGGAATGGTGGACTTCTTTTTCTCAGTTTTGAGCACCACTAAGCGTGTGTCACCCCGAAGTTTGTCCCTTACTTTCACTCAAGCGGTGATCCAATCGTACCACCAGGTCAATAAACTCGGAACACTCTGTAGGAGGTGCCACAATTTGGGCTAGAACATCCTTGAGAATGTCCCGAAGGCCACGATAGAAGAGGGAGGTCCTCTTCTCCTCGGGCCACTCAGTCTCCACCACCAACCGATTGAAAGAGGTGATCGGACAGTAGATCCTTGTTTCCCTAGCGCAAATTCAGCAACTCATTGTCACTGGCTTGCACGAAGAGGTGTTTGGCGAACAGTTTCCGCAAGGCTTCCTTGAACCGGTTGGAATCATACAATATGGGGTCATTGTGCTCCACTAGCGGAATAGACCAATTTTCTGCATTGCCTCCCAAATAAGAGATAATAAAAGCTACCTTTGCAGCATCGTTAGGGAATGCAGCTGCCCGACACAAAAACTGTAGCGGGCACTGGTCAAGAAAAATGTTGAACTTGGCACTATCTCCAAAAAACCTTTCTGGAGGAGCTAAGGGCACAGGGGTTGGTGTTATGACCATTACCTGCATGGGTTGTGTGGTGGAAGACATTGGGCCTGAATCAGGTCTAGAAACATGATTAGACGGGTCAAACCGAGGGACCTGTAGTACTGGAGATCTTTGTTTTAGTTTGACTCCTCCACAGGGGCTGTCTTGTGGTTTATACCGCTGTAGTTCAGTGTGCAACTCCAGGTTCTCTTGCTTTAAGGAAAGAACTTCCTTCTGTAATCGCGCTAGGGCCCTAGTTCAATCTAATAAAGATGGAGCATCCTGATCAGCCGGTAAAGCCTGTGCTAAACCTTTGAAAGTACCCATTGAGGAATCAATCGCCCAGGCAGCCCTGTATGTTGTGGCTTGGCTTTATGTTGAGACGGGCCAGTCACCTGAAAAGCAGGATGTCTGCAGGGGTGATGATATGCCCCCGACCTCCTGGAACACCTCTCTGCACTTCCTTGTGGATACAGAAACCCCAGCAGGTGTCCCAAAAATAAAGGGGGAGTGGAAGAGAAAGAGACAAAACACTGCCAAATCTTGCCAGTCCAGCCAGGCACCCTGTATCTTCGGGGGGCAGGTCGTTGTTGACAGAGTGATAGCAGAGTTAGTGTACTCAACTTCCTTGAAATCGAATCTCTCTTTCTGATATGGGCACAGGAGCGGTAGAAGAACACCGGGATGCTCCAGCACTTTTCTTGGATAATAATAACTGTTGGCACAATTACTAACAATGCATTACTAAAACCCAAACTGAGTACCATAACAATAAGTACTGCGACACTAGGGCTGGCTTCACAGAGATTCACTGTTGCACACTACAATTAGAACTGTGGTTGCGCTTATCATGCACAAGAAAGACAAACAAGGGCATTAATTATATCACGTATATCTTTCCTGCATGCATAGGGTTAAACTAAAAGGAACAAAAACAATCCAAGAAATACAAAGGTCCACTCTGGGTTTAAAGAGTTAGGGTGGCACAGTTTGGTTTGGTTTCACTGTGTGTGTGAAAACCCCTTCAAAAGCAAATTCCTCAAACCTGAAACACAGGCATGAATGACAAAATTAAATCCAAGAGTTATGCTATTCGAGAAAGAAAAGCCCCATAAATGCTCTTTTAAAATTGCACTGTCACTTTTTGTAGTACTTGAGCTCAAGCAGATTTCATGAAGCACATTTAGGCAAGTAACTACAATAATAATGTAGAATGTTCAGAAATGCATCTGTCTCTTCAAGATAAGCACTCTGCCAAAATACTAGGTCTGAAATACACCAGCTGTTCTAGGAAAATGCAGCGCTCAAAGAACAAACTCCCTGGAGAATACTAGTCACTTAGCCTCAGTCTTTTCTGGAGTGCTGGAGGAATGCCTGGTGTCAGCTGGTACAGGAACGAAGAAAAGAATTGCCTCAAAAGTCCTGAATACAAGGATGACAGCAGGGACTGGACTGCCAAATCAGATGCTGAGATCAGGAAGCAAAACAAAGCCAAGCAGGGAGGCATGCTTCACTCTGCTTTTTATAGCCAATCAGGAAAGCAGTTGAGTTTCCGCATTTGGATGAGTCACCACACCCAATTAGAAGCACATGTCTACACCTGCTCACATTACCAAACAAGCATTGATAAAAACCAGTTGTGTAACACAGCACATTATGTTTACTTAGAAACATGAAGGTTTAACCAAGAACAGAGATATGATTTAACCCTAATCCCTGGGGATGCTGACAGATAACGCAGGAGGCACCTTGGGGATTCCGGACACTTGAGGCCTTCTTGATCATTTATGTTGCACACTGGGTGTGGTGTCATTCCTGCCCTCAATAGTTTCATCTTGGTTTAGCAGTTCAAGATAGAGCTAGGTGGCCGGCATGATCTGTATCTTTGTCCCTCCAGTGGAGTAAACATGATTTGAGAGTGATCAGGCTAGAAGTTTTGGGCAAGTGCCCACTATTCTGATATTTGGAGTCACTTGAACAGAGCCTCCTGGGAATTGTATTCAGGTCACTCCCTTAGCTCCAGACACTAGACAAATGTGATCCTCCCAGGTGAATTAACCCCCACTGAGAGTTCACTAACAGATGTATTGGGGAAAGTGTACACTGGGCTGGTGAGTGGAGTTAGCAAAACAGGGCCCATTGGGCTTGACATGCAGGTCACTCCAACTAATTCCCAACACTAGACAAATGTGATCCTCCAAGGAGAGTACCCTTCCATTGTGAGTTAATGAACAGGGGTATTTGAACAGGTGTATGCTGGGCCTGTATTTTGAGTTGGAGAGACACAGCCCCCTGGCCTTAGCAGTCATGTCACTCCCTCTACTTCATACACTTGAGAAATGTCATCCCCCCAGGTGAGTACAAGTCTTTTGTGATTTCCCAAACAAGAGTCTTTGAAGAAGAGGACACTGGACTGGTGGTTGGAGTGACAGTAAGAGAGTCTCCTGTGTGTTTCAGTCATGCAACTCCCTGTACTACATACACTGTACAACTGGTGTCCTCCTAGGTGAGTACACGCCAATATTGTTTTGAGACACAAATGTATTTTGAGGGGAGACCTCTGGTCTGGTGTTTGGAGTTGGAGGAAGAGTGCCTGCTGTGAGTTGCAGTTATGTTACTCTCACTATTCCCCAAGACTTAACAAATGTTATCCCCCCAGGCGAGTAAGCTTCATTGGGAATTGACAATCAGCGGTCTCTGGGTAAGAGAACTCTATGCGTGTGTATGTAGTTACAGATACAGGGCCTGCTGTGAGTCGCAGTAATTTCACTCACTCTCGTGCACACTTTGGAACAATGTTGTCCCCCTTGGATGCACACTTCACTTAAGAGTTCAATAACAGATTTATTTGGGCAAGTGAGCACTGTTCTGGTATCTAGAGTTACAGAAACAGTGCTTGCTGGGAGTTGTAGTCATATCAGTCCCTGTACTACATAGACTATACAAATGTTATTCTCCTGAGTGAGTACACTTCAAGTGGGAGTTGCAGAAGGGTATTTGTAGAAGAGGACACTCCCCCGGTTGAGTGGAGTAACAGTAACAGAGCCTCCTGGGCTTAGCAGTCATGGCAGTCCCTGTACCACACAGGCTACACATATGTTATTCTCCCCATTGAGTATACTTCAATTGGGAGGTCACTAACAAGGGTATTTGGAGAAGAGGTCACTGGCCTGGCTGAGTGGATTAACAGTAAAAGAGCCTCCTGGCCTTAGCAGTCATGTCAGTCCCTGAACTACACAGACTATACAAATGTTATCCTCCCAGGTGAGTACACTTCAATTGGGAGTTGACAAACAAGGGTATTTGGAAAAGAGGACACTTGGTTGGCTGAGTGAAGTACAGTAACAGTGCTTGCTAGGAGTTGCAGTCATGTCAGTCCCTGTACTACACAGACTATGCATATGTCATCCTCCCAGGTGAGTACACTTCAGTTGAGAGTTGACTAACAAGGGTATTTGGAGATGGGGACACTGGCTGGCTGAGTGGAGTAACAATAACAGACGCTCCTGGCCTTAGCAGTCATGTCAGTCCGTGTATTGCACGCAGTATACAAATGTTATCCTCCCAAGTGAGAACACTTCAATTGGGAGTTGACTAACAAGGGTCTTTAGAGAAGAGGGCACTGGTCTTGCTGAGTGGAATAACAGTGACAGAGCCTCCTGGCTTTAGCAGTCATCTCAGTCCCTTTACTACACAGACCATACAAATGTTATCCTCACAAATTAGTACATTTCAATTGGGAGCTGGCTAACAAGTGCATTTGGAGAAGAGGACACTAGGCTGGCTGAGTGGAGTAACAGTGACAGAGCCTCCTGGCCTTAGCAGTCATGTCAGTCCCTGTACTACACAGGCTATTCTCCCAGGTGAGTACTCTTCAATTGGAAGTTGACTACCAAGAGTATTTGGAGAAGAGGACACTGGGCTGACTGAGTGAAGTAACATCAACAGTGTTTGCTGGGAATTGTAGTCATGTCAGTACCTGTACTGCCCCAACTATACAAATGTTATCCTCCCAGGTGAGCACACTTTAATTGGGAGTTGACAAACAAGGGTATTGGGAGCAGAGGATACTGGGCTGGTGAGTGGGGTGATAATGAAGGTGGCAAAAGGTGAGCAGTGAGCATGCATTACATAACATTTTGGTGGCATTTTTAGTGTTGTGACATAACAGACTCCACTCTCCTAGGTATTCCTGTCAAGCCCTCAGGATGCAGGATGGCCAAGACCTTCTCCCCAAGGGAAAGAGTTATAATTGGGGAATGGGACGGCCACCACCAGTCTTCTTGGCCTGCAGCTGGTGCCTGGAGACAGGGGAACGTCCCTGAGGTCATTCCACCTCTTCATGATGTCCTCCTTTGTGCACAGAGTGGTGCCTACAGCATTCACTCTATCAACGATCCTGTCCTACATTTCTATTATCCTACTGAGAGTAGTGTGCTGGACTTCGGCTCCAAACAATTGTGGCTCTACTCTTATGTCATCAGTGAAACAGGGATTTTTAATACACGCTTGGTGGAAAAAATATATATATATATTACGGTGACAGTGACTTACTAAAGAGGGGTTGTGCCAAAGGGTGTGTTTGGACAAAAGTGTGTGAAGGGTGTTGTATGGGATGGTGAAGAGAAGAAAATGGTGCCTAGTATCTGTGCAGTGTGGGATAAGGACACTCTGTCCTGCTGTGCCTTGCTGTGAAAATGCATGGGATTGTGCTGTGTGAAGGGGTGTGTTTTATAGTATGATTTGCAGGTGTTTCGAGTATGACAATATGTGTCAACTGTGTTGTTTTCAAATTCATCCAATGTGCTGTTGTGTACTACTTTGGTGACCGTGACTGCCATGGCTCTAACCGTCATTGGCTGCCCGCCACTGCGACTTTGCACTTGTAATACAGTCAGTGGTTGGGTGCGGGGCTGTCAGAGTTGGAGTTCAAACTGCCTACTTTCAGGCATCTGTGCTGCTGGTGGTCTGCCTTTTTTGTTTGGTGGTCGGCGGTACTGCCTGTGTAACTTGTAATAGGGCAGTCTGGGAGACCACCAACATTGTGGTCTGACGGTCCGACTGCCAAAGTCACAATGAGGCCCTTAATCATTTGAGCAATGCAAATCTGAATTCAAAATACCAGGCACATTTCAACCCCAATACTTTCAACTCCACCATTGGGCACTTCAGCCTCCTAATCTGGAAGGTGTGGCATGCCCTTTTAGGTCTTTTGAAAAATTGATCCCCCACTTTGAGGGCTTTAAGGGTTTAGTCTCCAAGACCTATAATGTTCTCCAGCAATCTCGCCTACTGCCGAGACATACAAACTAGGTGAGATGGGAGCAGGAGGATCACACGGACATCATACAAAAACAGTGGGAGCTGTTATGGCAGGAAATCCCCAAGAAACACCGTGGCATATCCCAACAGGAATCTGTAGGAGGCTGGCTCTTTATGTCATGTACAAAGCTGGGCCCACTGTGCAGACAGTCCGGGCAACCACATGTTGGTTTACAGAGGTAAAAACTAGATCACCTACTGCTCTAATTTTTATGGTAGCTTGGCCGAGCAGTTAGACTAATCTTAGCAAAACGCAAAGCATTTGTTGTACTCATAGTATCAATAAATGAAGACATGCTCAAAGGAATAATTGGAGACCAATTTACAAAAATACTTCACATTTTTATAAAGTTTTTAAAACCAACATCATCAAAATTGGGTAAGTACTTTTTAAGTTATCATTTTTCAAAGTTTAGCAAAATTAGTTCTTTTGTGTGCAATTACGTGCCATAGGAATCAATTGGAGAAAACTTTAAAAATACATTTAAAATCAGGCAATGCGTTTACCAATGTCTCCTTTTTTTCTTAGGTCAAGGCCATCGTGCAGTCCTGTGGACCAACCGATGGAGTTTGGGCGGTTTCTGGTTTTGGCAGGAAGAGCTGCTGAAAAGTGTGGAGCTGGTAGAGGACCACTGTGGTCGACCACTTGATAAAGCAATGCACATGTGGATGTGAGGTAATTCTGGTGGGTCCCCTTTGAATGTAGAGGTTGCAAGGGGTGGGAGACCCTTACAGCACAGCTGGTTCTCCAGTCCAGGGCACAGGGGGGCCGAGTGCAGAGCAGATAGATGAGCCAAGAGCTGTGCGCAAAGGTGCCCTTGGAGGCAAGAGGTAGGCTGCTTTGAGGGTCGCTGGCTGGTCAGCAGGGCCACTCTGGTGGGTGGTTCTGGTGGTTTCTGAAGTCCCCAACTGAGGCTTCCTCCTGGTCCTTTTGGAATTTGGAATGCACTTTCCTTCCTGATGTACAAGGTTGAGTGACCAGTACCTGGGGCTACTGCACGGTTCAACCATTGGAGGTTGCAGTGCCACCAAACTTAGCACACTTACAGGTTTTGTCCTCGTGGTCCATTGTTTTAATTTTGGTTTGGCTGTGGTGTCCAATTCCTTGGTCAGCAGCCGGTCAGTGAACTGTACTTCACTGGTCTTTTGGTCTTGGTTGCAGGAGAGTGATGTCTTCACTCTGGAGGGAGATCTTCAATGATTTTTAGAAGAGTGGAGGTCCTCTGGGGATTTGTAGAGTCTTTCTGCTGTCCGGGAAATCACTCAGCAGTGATTGTCAAGTCCTGGGTGAAGCAGGCAGGGTTTGGTGCCTTTTTCTTGATGCAGCAGGACTTCAGTCCTCAAGCCTCGGGTTTTCTTTGTTGCTGGTCTTCTTGTGTACTTGGAATCTGAATCTCTGGTCTGGGGGTGCCCACTAAATACTTTATTTAGTGGGCATTTGGCGGAGTACCTAGTAGTGACCAATGGGTCATCTACCTTAGGGTGGCTACACCCACTATGTGACCACTTCCTGTGGGCAGAGGGCCCTTCCCTATCCATGATAGGCTATTTTCCTACCATGCAAGATGGAAGAAAATGAAATAGAGGGGTCACCTCACATGCAACATCTTAGGGTTGGTGCAAGTGGGTGGTGGCCACTGCTCCTGTCCTTTGTGTGTTTTCCCACTGTTACTCCCACCAAAAGTGGGGTTTGCAATGGGGGTGGCCATCTTCTGCTAGCAGAAGGCCTGGGGATTGAGTTTCAAAGGCGATAAACCATCTGAAGCTCGCTAGAAGGGCAGTGCACCTTCCTGAGAAGGGAGGTGTGACACCGCCACCGAGGAAGGACTTTGTTTTGGGCCCCAGAGAGCAGGAGCTCTCATCCCAGGGTGCCAGAATCTTGTCTGGTAATGGCAGGCTGGTTTTGACCGACCAGCAACCATGCCAGTGTTAGTTAGCTTTGCAGGGGTCACCTCTAAGGTGTCCCCTGAGTACATTTTGCAATACATCCAATACTGGCACCACATTGGATTTATCATTCTGAGTTGTTTGATACCAAACAGCCCAGGGTTCAGAGTAGCCATCATGTAGCTGTGAAACTCATATCGACCCTTGTCCAGCACATACATTTAAAATGGCTGCTCTGTTCACTTACCAGGCTTGGCAAGGACACATTAGGGGCATATTGCTCATGCATCTATGCCCACACATACAGTATAGCGCACCCTGCCTTAGGGCTGTAAGGCCTGCCAGAGGGGTGACTTGCCATTGCATGCAGTTAGTAGTTGACAGGGCACACAGGCTGTGTGGCATGTCGAGTTTGCATTTTAGGATTGCACCAGTGCTGGGTGCATCTGGATGCATGGCCCATGAAGGTGGCACAATCTGTGCTGTTGCCAACAGAAGCATACCCTTAATACCCCATGACCTGCATACCTAACTATCACTTACTAGGGACCTATAGTGGCAGCTAAATGCTAAAGGTGTTGCCAAATTCATCAATACCTTTGCAATTTTAGGGAACAAACACTGGCACTTTGTCAAGACCCTTCAAACCTGCCATGCAGTAATGGTGAAAAGTCCAATATCTCCTTTTGTTCTTAGGTCAAGGCCATCGTGCAGTCCTGTGGGCCAACCGGAGGAGTTTGGGCGGTTTCTGGTTTTGGCAGGAAGAGCTGCTGAAAAGTGTGGAGCTGGTGGAGGACCACTGTGGTCGACCACTTGATAAAACAATGCACATGTGGATTTGAGGTTATTCTGGTGGGTCCCCTTGGAATGAGGAGGTTGCAAGAGGTGGGGGACCCTTACAGCACAGCTGGTTCTCCAGTCCAGGGCACAGAGGGGCCGAGTGCAGAGCAGATAGATGAGCCAAGAGCTGTGCACAAAGGTGCCCTTGGAGGCAAGAGGTAGGCCGCTTTGAGGGTCGCTGGCTGGTCAGCAGGGCCCCTCTGCTGGGTGGTTCTGGTGTTTTCTGAAGTCCCCCAACTGAGGCTTCCTCCTGGTCCTTTTGGAGTCTGGAATGGACTTTCCTTCTTGATGTACAAGGTTGAGTGACCAGTACCTGGGGCTACTGCATGGTTCAACCATTGGAGGTTGCAGTGCCACCAAACTTAGCACACTTACAGGTTTTGTCCTCGTGGTCCATTGTGTTAATTTTGGTTTGGCTGTGGTGTCCAATTCCTTGGTCAGCAGCCGGTCAGTGAACTGTACTTTACTGGTCTTTTGGTCTTGGTTGCAGGAGAGTGTTGTCTTCATTCTGGAGTGAGATCTTCAATGATTTTTAGAAGAGTGGAGGTGCTCTGGGGATTTTTAGTGTCTGTCTGATGTCCGGGAAATCACTCAGCAGTGATTGTCAAGTCCTGGGTGAAGCAGGCAGGGTTTGGCGCATTTTTCTTGATGCAGCAGGACTTCAGTTCTCAAGCCTTGGGTTTTCTTTGTTGCTTGTCTTCTTGTGTACTTGGAATCTGAATCTCTGGTCTAGGGGTGCCCACTAAATACTGTATTTAGTGGGCATTTCGGGGAGTACCTAGTAGTGACCAATGGGTCATCTACCTTAGGGTGGCTAAACCCACTATGTGACCACTTCCTGTGGGCAGAGGTCCCTTCCCTATCCATGATAGGCTATTTTCCTACCATGCAAGATGGAAGAAAATGAAATGGAGGGGTCACCTCACATGCAACATCTTAGGGTTGGTGCAAGCGGGTGGTGGCCACTGCTCCTGTCCTTTGTGTTTTTTCCCGCTGTTACTCCTGCCAAAAGTGGGGTTTGCAATGCGGGTGGCCATCTTCTGTTAGCAGAAGACCCAGGGATTGAGTTTCAAAGGCGATAAACCATCTGAAGTCCACTAGCAGGGCAGTGCACATTCCTGAGGAGGGAGGTGTGACACCGCCACTGAGGAAGGACTTTGTTTTGGGCCCCAGAGAGCAGGAGCTTTCACCCCAGGGTGCCAGAATCTTGTCTGGTAATGGCAGGCTGGTTTTGACCGACCAGCAACCATGCCAGTGTTAGTTAGCTTTGCAGGGGTCACCTCTATGGTGTCCCCTGAGTACATTTTGCAATAAATCCAATACTGGCACCACATTGGATTTATTATTCTGAGTTGTTTGATACCAAACAGCCCCGGGTTCAGAGTAGCCATCATGTAGCTGTGAAACTCATACCGACCCTTGTCCAGCACATACATTTAAAATGGCTACTCTGTTCACTTACCAGGCTTGGCAAGGACACATTAGGGGCATATTGCTCATGCATCTATGCCCACACATACAGTATAGCGCACCCTGCCTTAGGGCTGTAAGGCCTGCCAGAGGGGTGACTTGCCATTGCATGCAGTGTGTAGTTGACAGGGCACACAGGCTGTGTGGCATGTCGAGTTTGCATTTTAGGATTGCACCAGTGCTGGGTGCATCTGGATGCATGGTCCATGAGGGTGGCACCATCTGTGCTGTTGCCAACAGAAGCATACCCTTAATACCCCATGACCTGCGTACCTAACTATCACTTACTAGGGACCTATAGTGGCAGCTAAATGCTAAAGGTGTTGCCAAATTCATCAATACCTTTGCAATTTCAGGGAACGAACACTGGCACTTTGTCAAGACCCTTCAAACCTGCCATGCAGTAACGGTGAAAAGTCCAAGAAAAGCAATAAGAATGCAGGCAAAGAAGTATCCACAGTGGAGACAGCGACGTCCTAGTTGGAAGAAGGTTTGCCGAGTCATGCTGCGCTTGTTACAAAGGAAAGGGCAAAGGAAGGAATCCACGATGGCCGACGAGATATAATTAGGAACGTGTAAAGAAACGTATTCAGAATTGAAAATCTCATCACAAAAGTCAAGAAGCAGACAACTCTTCGTATTAATTTGAGAACTATTTCAAGAAGTTCACTATCATATCAATAATAAACATTTACACAAACAGAGAGAGGCAAATCCTCAGGATGAGTGAGTATAACATTGGATGTCAGAGAAAATTAATTGTTAGTTAATAAGAAAGTATAGTAACATATAATAGTGAGTCCCTAGTAATTGTGAATGTGATTTGTCAGGTGCTGATATCCAGTCAAACAAGACGTGAGGTGGCAGAATAAGTATTTGATGAAACATCATCTCTAAGGCAGTCTCTCTAAATCCCAGTCCCCTTTCCCCTTCCAGGGTGCTTAATACGAAGATTCAGTTTAATTGCGAGTAGTCTGGGTTGGGACTGAGGATTTATCTTCTGCTCCTGAGGGAATCAAATTAAGGTACTCTAACACACTTGGGACCTGGTTAGCATGATCGCAGTGCAGTCCAGTCCACATTGCATCCAGAAACCAGGCAAAAAGTGTGTGTGTGTGTGGGGGGGGGGGAGGGGTACTGCAGGAAGGTGCATATTCCTACAGAATCAGCATACATGTTAATGCTCCATGGGTACTATACTCCAGTCTGCCTGCATTCAATGTTTCCCACAGCTTCTACCACTTCCTGGAGATGCAGGACACAAGATGGTACCATTAAACACATTTGTCAGAAGTGTACACGGCTCACACTTCTCTGGAAAGAAGTCTTAAGCCATATTAAAGACACCTTGAGGTTCCCTGTCCTGGTAGACTACTATACGATCCTCTTAGGCATATGCCCAACTACGCTTGACGCACTGACCCACGCCTATTGGTGAGTGATATGACAGATAGTCCTGGCCTGGAAATCTTCTGCTCTCACTCCTATTGCCTCCTTGTTCACTAGGCTTTGGCAGACAATGGCGTTAGAACATTTATCACACAAGCTCTCCTTCGTAGATAAGAAATTGCTGCAATTATGGAAACCTCTCCTTGAATATTTGTCATGCTTAGAACACCTTTGATTCCAACCGCCCAAAGTGCGTGCCCTTCAACTTTTTGAATAACCCTTGTCTGAATTGTCTGGTTTCCCGGCCGCTTACACTTGTGGTTTTCTGATCCATCTATTAATGGAGATTTTCATTTCTTCCCCAACGCCCCGTGTCAAGGCTCTCACCCCCCTTGGCCGCCGCTCCCCATATCCAGCTTTGAGCCTGAGCCCCCCCAAATCCTGAATGGCAGCAGATTATTTCCCCCCATTTGATGTTGAGTTGCTATTACGTTTAGTTTCTTTGAGACAGTACCTAATCAGACCATTTTTTGGGGTCTAACATGGATGCAGTTATCTGTACATACCCAATCTAATATGGGATTGTTTGCTAAACATGTACTACGGATGTTTCAGTACCCAGATATACGCCTCATGGGGGCATTATGATCTATATATTATTATTATCTCTTAATGGGGCCATCTGATGTGATTGCAGTATTATCTATTTCATACTTCGCATTGACTTCGCCCCAACAGCATGTTTGAATTGCACTGACTTTGAATCCTACCTTCTTTTGTTGGTTAGCCACTTGGGGCCCGTTGTTACAGGTCGCTTGTATTATATTGAGGTCCAGGTACACATGCTCCTTATTCAAATGATTCTGTATACTTTATTATGTGTTTAGTATTTGTCTTTAATGTATCAAAATTCAATAAACAGATTGTAGCAAAAAAAATAAATGACTGCCAAGCACTGCCAGAAACAGCCATCACTGCGGTTCCTGTCAGTGCTTTTCGCAGTTCGGTGCAGGGCTCTGTCAACATGACAGAGCCTTGCACCAAACTGGTTCCTTTTTTATATTCAAAAAGAAAATCCTGAAGCAGGATTTTCTTTTTGATAATAAAAAAGATCACACCCCCTCGCCATGGGAGTAATCTTCTATGACGAGGGGTGCATGTTTTGTTTTTTTACTGTCTTTTACTGGCAGTGTTTGCCCAGCAGTTGGACAGTAAAAAAGAGCTGTAGTCTGCTCATCTTAATTGGGCAGAGGGACATATAACGAATTCTCTGACAGAGTAAGGGCCGTATGAGAATTGGTTATATGTCCGACTGCACAATTAAGAGAAGAAGAAGTCTGGCTACGCTGGTAACAGAGTAGTCACTGTCGTAGCAAAACATATGGGCCCTCATCATGACATTGGCGGTAAATCCTGCTTACCAGCGTGGTGACGGCCACCAACATACTGCCATGGTGGCGAATATCCGTTCTCCATATTATGACACACACACACCAATCCAACAGAATACTGTCACATACACAAATCCGCCAGCCCAAAGGTCAGTGCTAAAGTGGCGGTACCAACACCCATACCGTTACGCCAACAGAACAACGCCCACCACATCATGACCCACGAATCACCATGGCAGACATTCAATGGCGCTAAACCATTGGCGGTACACACTGGCACGCTCAGAATGGACACCCAAATACTAAACCACACAGCATTGGCCAATAATAAAAACACACACCTGACACTGGTACACACACCACACACACCCACCCACACACTATAAAACACACACCCACATTACCAACAACCAATTACCATTACAAGTTATTGCCACTAGACTGACACCAAGACCACTGCAACATCTAGACACACAACCACATACTCCCATACATTCCTCACACAACCAACCACAGTACCCAACACCCACTCACAACACCCATGTCCCCACAAAGGTACCTCTGTTTCCCAGACGAGGAGTTGCGGGTCATGGTGGAGGAAATAGTCAGGTTAGAGCCCCAGCTGTTTGGAGCACAGGTACAGCAAATATCCGTTGCCAGGAAGATGGAGCTATGGCGAAGCATCGTAGACAGGGTGAACGCCATGGGACAGCATCCAAGAACAAGGGACGACATCAGGAATAGTTGGAATGACCTATGAGGGACGATACGTTCTGTGGCAGCAAGGCACCAGCTCGCCATCCAGAGGACTGACGGTGGACCCCCACCTCCTCCCACACAGCTCACAACATGGGAGGATCAAGTCTCGGCATTACAGCATCCTGAGGGACTCACTGGAGTTGCCGGAGGACTGGACACTGGTGAGTAAACATTTACTAGTTATCACCCCCCATACCTGCATACCATCTCACCCCCTCACCCTCACTCCCATCACTCCACTCTATCCCACACAATGCACCTACACATATGACTAACCCCAATGCCAAGCCCTGTATGCTATACCAATGCATGGACAGCCCTTCCAGCCCTGCATGTACACCCATTTCAAAAGCATGCACAGCACGGAGAACTAACAATCCCCCATACACAAACAAAGATGGCAGGGCAACAGCAACGATAGAGGGGAAGCTAGGGAAGTACAATATGTCAAAGACATGAAGCATAATACATCACTTACATCCCCACAGGTTCCCCAGCCAATCTCAGCGGAGAGGAGGTGCCCGGACTAACCAGTCCCCCAATGGATGATGCCCCCAGTGATGACAGTAACTCTGGACAACAGAATCTGGATGGACTACATGGCCTATCAGAGACCACTGGCCAGTCGGTCACCCAGCCCACTCCCATCCAACCACAGAGCCTCCCCCATCAGTTTCCAACACCACAGCACCCACCCAGCGTCCCCACACCTCTGTCCCCAGGACAAGTTAATCAGCAGTGTGCCCACCTGTACAGAAACCCCAGTCCACACCTCACACCCAAGACAATCAGGGACCTCAGGGTCAGTGGGCACACTTCAGGGACAAAGGCAGAGGCCAAGAGGGACACTGGGAGGACTGCTGTGCACCAGGTGGAGGACAGGCCCAAGGAACCGACTCTCCAGAAGGCACTCACCAATGTCCTGGGGGCCTACCAACAATCCCAGTACACAACAGGACAGATACCTTAACCACATGCTGGAGAACAAGCGGCTGCAGGAGGAACACCATCAGGAGATGAGGGAGGACTTGCAGGCTCTCAACACCACCATGCTCTCCATAGCAGGGGAGCTGGCAGATATGGCCAACATCATGAGGGAATGGACAGCACAACCAGAGGGCCCCTACCACTACCCCGTCTACTGACCAGCCCTTAAAGTCCAATGCAGCTAGTGGGCAGGAGGCCCCGCCACAGGACCCACAGGCCACCAGCACCCCTCCGACTGCAGAAGGTGAACCACCCGCAAACATTCCCTGCGACCCAGACAGAAGCCAGAGACACTTGCCAAGACAAAGACCACCGCCAGGAAATGAAACTCTCCTGATTGTCCCCTTTGTGTCCCATCCTGTCACCTTGTCCATTTTGAACTGCCTTTGCTCCCCTTCCTATGGCCCTGTGGACACTCAACCTGTGCTACAAACAGACTGGAACAATACCCTGGGCTTTCCTCTACCATCACGCTATTCCATTGCACTTTTCAGTAAATTTTTTGCACTACAATAAACACCCTTGAACACAATTTGAGTGACACCATTTTATGTGTTGAAAATGTGCATTTATGGGAACAGTCACATCTAGTGCAAATTATCTGAACACTGTGATAGCATACAAATAATGGCCTTTAGCTGTCTGAAGTAAACACATCAGGACACTGTTGTCATATCACCAACATCTGTCAAAGGACAAGCCATAGGTGACAGTAAGTTGAGATGCAAAGGATGTGAAAGCCTTCATGCTACAGCCACACAGAAAACATCAATAGTCAGATGAATGGTCAGTTGCACTGTCTCACCCGTGTGTCATTGGAAGTATTGACGTATAACTAATGTTCTGTTGTCCTCATCCCCATCCTCTGCCTCCTCATCCTCACTGTCCTCAGGGTCCACTGCTGCCACAGGGTCATCTCCAGTCCCCTCCTCCTGAAGAAAAGGACCATGTCGTCTGAGGGCCAGGTTGTGCAACATGCAGCATGCCACTGCTATCTGGCAGACCTTCTCAGGTAAGTAGCACAGAGATCCACCTGTAAGATGCAGGAATCTGAACCTGGCCATCAGGAGGCCGAAGGTCCTCTCTATTATTCTCCTGGTTAGCTGCTGTGCATCATTATAAGGGTTCTCAGCCCCTGACCTGACATTCCGCACAGGGGTCAGGAGCCACGATAGGTTTGGGTGGCCAGAGTCACCTGTAAATATTGGGGGACAAAATTTAGCCTTACGCAATCCTATGGGGTTAACACTTGAAGGCATACACTGACATACAGTGGGTGGGGACTCTGGCTCACCCATTAGCCACACCCTGTGCCTCTCCAGTTGGGCCATCACATTTGGGATGCTGCTATTCCTCAGAACGAAGGCGTCATGCACCGACCCAGGATACTTGCCAGTGACTTGGGAGATGTACTGGTCCGCCAGGCACACCATTTGCACATTCAGTAAGTGGAAACCCTTCCGATTTCTGAACACCTGTTCATTCTGGCGGGGGGAAAAATGTAATATGTGTACCGTCAATGGCCCCAATAATATTGGGTACATGTCCCACTGCATAAAATCCGGCCTTCACAGTGGCCAAAATCTTCCACCTGGGGGAAGGCAATGTAGCTGCACATGTTTTTTCACCAAGACAGACAATACCCTTGCCAGCACAATCAAGAGCATTGGCTGTGACATTCCTGCTGCCAAGCCCACTGTCCTTGGAAAGAACCAGTTGCCAGGAAATGGAGCACTGATAGAACCTGGACAAGAGGAGGGATCCCAGTTGGATGACGGATAGCTGATATCAGGTCAGGCTCCAATTGTGCACACAGCTCTGTGATTGTGGCCCTGTCCAGTCTATAGGTGAGTATAATGTGCCTGTCCTCCAGTGTAGCCGAGTCCACACAGGGGTTTGTCTCCTCCTCCTATTCATCTGCAGTGGTAGGTATCTAAGGGACACAAGAGTGAGTAGGCCGTCACAATTTGAACAATGGAACCACCACCTCAGTGTGCTTACAGCATTAATGTGATGGGACAGTGGGAATGGCAATGTATGTGCAATTTTCAGTACTGACGCAGTTATGGATGATCTGTATGTAGTCCACCACCATGAAATGGTGACCGCCTGTCCTGTATCTAGGGACAGGTGGAAGTGAGGTAACTCCGACGACATTGGGCGTCGTCGAGGAAGGCGGTCCTGCACCGCTGTGCAATTCCTCATTGGCTAATATGGGGCTCTCTGAAGTACAGTGGCCAATGGGGATCAGCGGCAGTGGTGACGGTGTACACCGCCGCAGACGCGGGGGGATTTCTGTCGGTAGTGTACATGGTAGGCGCCAGGCGATGTGTGTGCCAATGGAGTTGGAAACAGGATTTGTGGGCCATATGTGTGACAGGCTGGATTGTATGTGTAATGGTGTCCTCCTGTCTGTATTACCTCTGCAGGTCAGCGCCCATCAGAAGAAGGGATTGTGGCATGCCATCGCCAAGGACGTGCGGATCCTGGGGGTCTACTGCAGGCAGAGCACCCACTGCAGGAAACGGTGGAAGGACCTGAGACGCTGGGTACGGAAGACCGCAGAGGCCCAGTTGGGGATGGCCTCCCAAAGAGGAAGGGGTGCCCGTCGGAACCTGACCCCCGATGGCCCACATACTGGCGTTGGCCTACCCAGAGCTGGATGGGCGCTTGAGGGAATTTACAGCAGACACAAGGGGGTGAGTACAGTAGGCGTTACTAAAATAATTGGCTGGTCGCGTGGGATCCGGGTGGCGGGTGCGAGTTAGTGTGTGCCCCTTTATGCCAGGTCAGAGCTTGCAGCGTGATCCAGCTCAAGGGTAATGGATGTCTAGCAAATTCAGGTAACCTAACTTGGTTGCATTCCATGTCAGTCAGGGCTTTGTGGGTCCCAGGAGGGGTGCAGTTGGTGGTGGTTGGCCCTCATCTTGCTATGGTATCTAGTCAATTGAATGACAGTGCAATGCAAAGAGATAATTCCTGATCCCTGTGTGTGACGGTACTTTGTATGCCAACTGTGGTGTTGGTGCTGTAAATGACCCAGCGCTCTCTTTCTTTCCCTCCCCCACCTTTCTCCTTCTGTCATCCTGTTCATGTGTGCATTACCATCATCTGGCGGAGGAGCAGGGGCACCGGCGACATAGGGAGCTGCATCCCACAGGACCCAGGAGGCAGAGTCCAGCGACGCCAAGGGAACTTGTGGGACAGAGGGCGAGGGGTGCACCACAGCAGAGACTGGAGGTGACAATACAGACTCGGATTCCTCCACCTCTGTGACCACCCCAGCTGCAGGTACGGCTGCTACCCCTTTACCAGCACTGCCCTCCCAGTAGCCCCTCAGCGAGTTTCCCGTGCAACTCTGGAACCTTTTCTATCATTGGTAGTTGAGTGGGAACCTTTTCTGTCATTGGTGGTTGAGTGGGAACCTTTTCTGTCATTGGTGGTTGAGTGGGAACCTTACCCATCCTGGCTGGTGGAGTGGGATCCTTCCCTTTCCTGGCTGGTGGAATGGGATCCTTCCCTTTCCTGGCTGGTGGAATGGGATCCTTCCCTTTCCTGGCTGGGGGAATGGGATCCTTCCCTTTCCTGGCTGGAGGAGTGGGATCCTTCACTTTCCTGGCTGGTGGAGTGGGATCCTTCACTTTCCCGGCTGGGGGAGTGTCTCCACGACTAGGAGGTGCCTCCACCGTCCCCATGAACTGTTTGGCTGGGGTGCTGGGCTGGGTCGTTGGGACCCTGCTCTTACAGGCTGGATGGGGCGGGGAGGGAAGAAGTCAAACTGGGCAAGGAAAAGCTTCTTAGGGACGATGGAGCGGGATGAGGGAGGAGGAATGGGGGTGGAGGTTGAGGGAGTGGTTGTCGGATGAGTACGTCTGCTGGTCTTGAGTGCAGGTGCATGGGCAGTGTGCTGATGTGAGGTGGATGGCTGTTGGGATTCTGAGTGCGTGCATTTGTTTTTCTTAGGAGGGCGGAGCAGACAGGGTGCGAGAGGACAAAGGGACGCGTGCACGGATGTTGTGGAGGTGTCTGCAAGTTAAGTGTGTGTGTTGCTTGGTGTGGTGATGGTGGTGGTGGCTGTTGATGCAGTGCATGCATGTGTGAGTGCGGATGTGACTGTGAGGGAGCAGGAGAAGGAGGAAGGGGAGACAGTGGAGGCAGTGAATGTCGTTGTGTGTGCAAATGTCTGTTGTTTATGTGAGTGCTTGTGGCCTAAAGTGTGCTGCCTGTGTTTGTCTGTGCCGCTTTTGTCTGATGTTTTGTGTGCATGCTTGTCTGTATGTGTGCATGGTATGGGTTGGGGTTGAGGAGACTGGGACTGGGAAGTTGTAGTTGGAGGGGGGAAGGTAGGAACAGGGACGATGGCTGCCATCAGAGAGGAGGCCAGAGCCTGAAATGATCTCTGTTGGGCTGCCAATCCACTGTGGATGCCCTCCAGGAATGCATTGCATTGCTGCATCTGGGATGCCAGCCCCTGGATGGCATTCACACTACTTGACTGCCCTACAGAGATGGAGGTCAATAGCCTCCTCACTGAGGGCAGCAGGACTGACTGGGGCAGGGCCTGAGGTGCCTGGGGCGAAGGAGATGCCCAACCTCCTGGGTGAGCGGGCACAGGCAACTCGGTGAGGGGCTACTGGGAGGGTGGTGCTGGTACGGGGGTGGCGGCTGTAGCTGGTCCCAGAGGTCTCCGCCACCACCAGGGAACTTCCATCGGAGGAGGAATCAGAGTCAGTGTTGTCACCTCCTGTCTCTGCCGTGGTGCTCCCCTCGCCCTCCGTCCCACTGGTTCCCTCGGCGTCGGTGGACTCTGCCTCCTGGGTCCTGTGGGATGCAGCTTCCTCTGTCGCTAGTGCCCCTGTTCCTCCGCCAGATGATGCTAATGCACACATGGGCAGGATGACCAAAGAAAAAAGGGGAGAGAGAGAAAGGGAGCACTGGGTCAATTACAGCACCAACACCACAGTTGGCATACACATTACCGTCACACACAGGGATCAGGATTGAGTACCATGCATTGCTCTGGCATTCCATTGGCTAGGTATCACAGCAAGATGAGAGCCAAACACCGCCAACTGCACCCCTCCTGGGACCCTCTAAGCCCTGTCAGACATGGAATGCAACCTAGCTAGGTTCCCAGATTTTGCAATACACCCATTACCTTTGAGCTGGATCACGATACAATGTCTGACCTGGCATTAAGGGGCACCCACTAACTGACACCCATCACCAGGATCCCATGCCACTGTACTCACCCCCTTGTGGCTGCTGTGATGCCCTCAAGCGCCTATCCAGCTCTGGGTAGGCCACCGCCAGTATGCGGGCCATCAGGGGGTCAGGTTCCACCGGGCACACCGCCCTCATTGGGAAGCCATCCCCAGCTGGGCCCCCGCAGTCTTCCGGGCCCAGCGTCTCATGTCATCCCACCTTTTCCTACAGTGGATGCTCTGCCTGCTGTAGACCCCCACGGTCTGCACATCCTTGGCGATGGCACACCACAATCCCTTCTTCTCATGGGTGCTGACCTGCAGAGGTTATACAGACAGGATGATACCATTACATATACAATCCAGCCTGTCACACATATGGCCCACAAATCCCATTTCCATCTCCACTGGCACACACATCACCCGGCGCCCACCATGTACACTACCACCAGACATAACAACCTCCCCAAATGAAACAATGCTTGCACATACATCTCCATGCAACCTTGTCACATGCATTGTGCCTATAGTGTACTCACCTGTTGGTCTGAAGGCCCATACAGCTGTCCATAAAGGGGTATGACCCCATCCACCAAGCGCTCCAACTCCTCCGAAGTAAAGGCAGGGGCCCTTTCCCAGGTCACACGTTCCATCGCATGATACGGGCACAGGTCACAGCAACACACGCAGTGTAGGTGTTGTCCTGTGGAAAGTCAGGAATCAAATGAGGTCATAGATAGAAAATGGCAGTCACGTCTGCGGCGGTGTACACGGTCACCGCCGCCGATGATCCCCATCCCATTGGCCACTGTACTCCATCGAGCCTCGTATTAGCCTATGAGGAATAGCACGGCGGTGCAAGACCGCCTCCCGCAATGACTCCCAACGTCAGTGGAGTTACCTCACTTCCACCTGTCCCTACATACAGGACAGGCGTTCGCCATTTGATGGTGGTGGACAACATTAAGATGAACGAGAACTGCGTCATTGCTATGATTTGCACATACATTGCCATTCCCATTGTGCCAATACATTAATGCTCAATATACACTGAGGTAGCAGTTCCATTGTTCAAATTGTGACACCCTCCTCACTCTTGTGTCCCTTAGATACCTACCACTGTGGATAAATAGCAGGAGGAGACGAGACCCTGTGTACAGACCCTTTGTAGATTTGGCTACACTGGAGGACAGGCACATAATACTCACCTATAGACTGGACAGGGCCACAATCACAGAGCTGTGTGCTCAATTGAAGCCTGATCTGATATCAGCTATCCGTCATCCCACTGGGATCCCCCCTCTTGTGCAAGTTCTATCTGTGCTCCATTTCCTGGCAACGGGTTCTTTCCAAATGACAGTGGGCTCGGCAGCAGGAATGTCACAGCCAATGTTCTCAATGGTGCTGGAAAGGGTTTTGTCTGCCTTGGTCAGACACATGTGCATCTACATTGCTTTCCCCCAGGTGGAAGATTTGGCCACTGTGAAGGCAGTATTCTATGCAATAGGACATATACCTAATATTATTGGGGCGACTGATGGAACACATATAGCGTTTGTCCCCCCCGCCACAATGAACAGGTGTTCAGGAATCAGAAGAGTTTTCACTCACTCAATGTGCAAATGGTGTGCCTGGCTGACCAGTACATCTCCCATGTCACTGCCAAATATCCTAGGTCGGTGCATGACGTCTTCGTCCTGAGGAATAGCAGCATCCCAAATGTGATGGCCCAACTAGAGAAGCACAGGGTGTGGCTAATAGGTGAGCCTGAGTCCCCATCCAATGTAGGTCAGTGTATGCCTTCAGGAGTTAACCCCATACCACTGTGTAAGGCTGTTTGTCCCTCAATACTTGCAGGTGACTCTAGCTACCCAAACCATTCGTGGCTCCTGACCCCTGTGAGGAATGCCAGGACAGGGGCTGAGAATCGGTATAATGATGCACATGGGCGAACCAGAAGAATTATTGAAAGGACCTTCGGTTTCCTGAAAGCCAGTTCAGATGCCTCCATCTGACAAGTGGATCCCTGTGCTACTCACCCGAGAAGGTCTGCAGATAGTAGTAGCATGCTGCATGTTGCACAACCTGGCCCTCAGACAACATGTGCCTTATCTGCAGAAGGAGGAGATGGGAAATGCCCCTGTGTCCACAGTGGACCCTGAGGACAGTGAGGATGAGGAGGCAGAGGATGAGGATGTGGACAACAAAACATCAGTTATATGTCAATACTTCCAATGTCACACAGGTGAGACAGTGTAACTGACCATTCATGTTTTCTGTGTGGCTGTAGCAGGATGGCATTCACTTCCTTTGCATCTCAACTGACTGTCACCTATGCCTTCTAATTTTGCAGATGTTGGTGTTATAACAACTGTGTACCGATGTGATGACAATAGACAGGTACAGCTCTTCATTTGTATGCTATCAGATTGTTCAGATCATTTGCACTAGATGTGACTCTTTCCATAATTGCACATTTTCATAACATAAAACACTATCACTCATGTTGTGTTCAAGGGTGTTTATTGTAGTGCAAATTATAGATGGTAAGGTGCAATGGAATGGGGTGATGGTACAGGTAAATCCAGGGTATTGGTCCAGTCTGTTTGTAGCACAGGTTGAGTGTCCAAGGGGCCATAGGAAGGGGAGCAAAAGCAGTTCAGAGTGGACAAGGGGACAGAGTGGGACAATCAGGAGAGTCTCATTTCCTGACGGTGGTCTTGGCAAGTGTCTCTGGCTTCTGTCTGGGTGTGATGCTATTAATTGTGTTTGACCAATGACTTTGTGTTTCACCACTGCGCATATTGGTTGCTCAATGTTCACCAGTAGCATATTACATGTTGTGTTCAGTTTAGCTGCCTATTGGCTTTAACAGGACATTAGACATTACATTTGGTATTTGGGTTTAGCTGCCTATTGGCTTTAATGTGGAGTTAGACACTGCAGTTAAGACATTGCATATGAGAGTTGTGTTTTTCCAAGCTGTGTTTTTCCACATAATAGACCAAGCTGTGTTTTTAAAACCAGACCCTAGCTGATAAGAGAGAGTACATTTGGTGTTTTCCTTTCTGCTCAGCTTTGGGAAGAGGAGGGGTTAGATTGAAACTATCTTGACTTCAGACAGGAACCAGACGTCAGTTGCCTGTCCCCGTTTGGGTAGAAAATCTTTTTCTCGCAGTTGAACTGGAGTCATCAACTTGAAACCCCAGAAAGATGAAGCTGAGTTATAGGCCCTACAGCCTTGCCCTACGGTGATGCAATTTTGACTTTTATGCTTTGCTTTGAAGTTATGCTATAATATAATCACATGTATTTGCTGTGTACATTGCAACTGAGAAGTACTTTGATATATTTTGCTTTCATTGCTGCGGCTACTTTTGAACGTGTGCTTCCAACCTACTAATTTCGTCTCTCAGGAACCTCGTGGTGAAGTAATAACAACAATAAATGTCTTCTTTACACTCAGAAGGGCATTCCAGAGAGGTTCTGTAAGCTCGTCATAAGATAAGAGAAGGAAAGCAGAACACTGGGTCACAGGGAATGTTTGCGGGGTGGTTCACCTTCTGCAGGGGGTGGGGTGCTGGTGGCCTGTGGGTCCTGTGGCAGGGCCTCCTGTCCACTAGCTGCAGCAGAAGTGGAGGGCTGGTCAGTAGACTGGGTAGTGGTAGGGGCCCGCTGGTGTCCTGTCCATTCCCTCATGATATTGGTGATATCTGCCAGCACCCCTGATATGCAGACCATGGTGGTGTTGAGCGCCTGCAAGTCTTCCCTGATCTCCTGATGGTGTACATCCTGCAGCCGGTTGTTCTCCTGCATGTTGGTAAGGATCTGACCCATCTTGTCCTGGGATTGTTGGTAAGCCCCCAGGACATAATTGAGTGCGTCCTGGAGAGTTGTTTCCCTAGGCCTGTCCTCCCCCTGGTGCACAGTTGTCCTCCCAGTGCCCCTGTTCCCCTGTGCCTGTGTCCCTGAACGGTGTGCCTACTGCTCCTGACCCCAGGTCCCCGATTGTCTTGGAGGTGAGGTGTGGACTGGGGTCCCTGTACAGGTGGGCACACTGCTGATGGACGTGTCCTGGGGACAGAGGTGAAGGGACATTGGGTGGGTGCTGTGGTGTTGGATACTGATTGGGGAGGCTCTGTGGTGGACTGTGAGTGGGCTGGTGTGGCCGACTGACTAGTGGTCCCTGATGGGCCAAGTAGTTCATCCAGATCCTGAAGTCCAGAGTTACTGTCATCACTGGGGGGCATCTTCTGTTGGGGGACTGGATAGTCGTGGCACCTCCTCGCCACTGGGATTGGGTGGGGCACCTGTTGGGATGTAAGTGATGTATTATGCTTCATGTCTGTGACATATTGTACATCCCTAGCGGGTGATGGGTGTACATGCAGGGTTGGAAGGGATGTGCATACAGTGAGTATGGCATGCAGGGTTTGGCATTTAGGTTTGTTAATTGTGGTGGTGCACTGTGTGGGATGGAGTGGAATGGTGGGTGTCAGGGTGAGGGGTGCCGGTGGCATGCAGGTATGGGGGGCTGGGAGGTAGTAAATGTTGACTCTCCATTGTCCAGTCCTCCGGCTACTGCAGTGAGTCCCTCAGGATGCAGGATTGCCAAGACTTGCGCCTCCCCTGCTGTTAGCTGTGGGGGAGGAGGTGGGGTCCACACCAGTCCTCTGGATGGCGAGCTGGTGCCTTGCTGCCACGGAACGTACCTTCCCCGTAGGTCATTCCACCTCTACCTGATGTCATCCATTGTTCTTGGATGCTGTCCCACGGCGTTCACTCTGTCCACGACACTCCGCCAAAGCTCCTTCGTCCTGGCAATGGATATTTGCTGTACCTGTGCTCCAAACAGCTGTGGCTCTACCCTGACTATTTCCTCCACCATGACCCGTAACACCTCATCAGTGAAACAGGGGTGCCTCAGTGGGGACATGGGTGTTTTGTGGTGTGTGTTGTGCAGAGGGTGTTGAGTAATGTGGTGGGGTTTGGGATGTGGGGTGCATGACGGATGAATGGGTGTTTGTGGTGTGTGTGTGTAGTTGTCTCTGTGATTTTCGTGTCTGTCTTGTGGCAACTTTTGGTGTTCGTAAGGGGTTGTGGGTAATGAGAGTGTGTGTTTTATAGTGCTGTGGTTGGGTATGTGTGATGTCTGTATGAATGTGAGGTGTCGATTTTCGTTTTGGCCAATGTTATGTTGTTTTGTATGGCCTTGGGTGGCCATTCTGAGTGCACCGGTGTGTACCGCCAATGGTTTACTGCCATTGAATGTCCGCCGTGGTGATTGGGGGGTCATAATGTGGTGGGCGTTGTTTTGTTGGCGTAATGGTATGGGTGTTCGTATCGACACTTTAACACTGACCTTTGGGCTGGCAGATGTGTTTGTGGCAGTATTCTGTCGGTTTGGTGTGTGTGTGTCTCATAATATAGCGAACGGATGTTCGCCACCGCAATGGTATGTTTGCAGCCGTCACCATGGCGCTA
This sequence comes from Pleurodeles waltl, assembly GCF_031143425.1. Classification (NCBI taxonomy): domain Eukaryota; kingdom Metazoa; phylum Chordata; class Amphibia; order Caudata; family Salamandridae; genus Pleurodeles; species Pleurodeles waltl. The sequence continues at coordinate 744,119,903 of NC_090448.1, read as the reverse complement.
AGCGGCATTTACCGCAAATGTCATAATGAGGTGCTAAATCTCTTTAATGTTTAAAAATACAATTTTAAAACAATGCGTATTCGCTGTGCTTTCATTTAAAGGCTGGGACCTTGTAGCACTATAAACACAGAAGCCTCTATGCTCTACTGTGCCAACAAACAAAATTACTTTCCTATCTGGTCACACAAAAAAACATGTTCAGTGATTGTGTTAACCAATTAAGGTTTCATAGCATTAACGCAAAAGAATGCATTTCTCACCAATTTTGTTTTAACTTGCATGATTTATCATCTTGCACGTGAGGTGTGAGAATATTTTGTAGGTAGTTGCCTAAAGACCAACAAAATGGTTATAGACTGTCTTGGCTAAGCCTATTTATGCATTATGACCTCTGCAGTTTGACCAAATAGATAAGCGGGGCTTTAGTTTAGGGCAGTGGAGTAGCATATTTCATTCAACGCTGACAGCTTGGCTTTAACAGCTGCAGTTAAACAGAAATAGCCATACAATATTCATGGCAAATGTGACGAAAACACAATTTATCCTCTGCATGGAACAAGTTAACTCCTGCATGCCTCATTAACTGTGTAAAATAACTGGAACTGCTGCTGGCCTATTTCAGTTTAGGAAATACTGCAGAAATTGGATGAACTTCAGAATGGAGTACTTGTAGACACAGTGCGCATGAATTACTCACCTGGTTGCTATCACTGTCTTCAAGTGTTTTGCCAAGTCAGTGTTTCGACACCTTGCTTCGTCTTGGGCTGCGTTTTCTTTCGCCGGGCTTGTTAGAACGGGCACGGTCTGTAACAGTAGGCACCAGGTCAAGGGCTGTGATTAAGCAGAAGGGGAGTCATCAGAGGCCGCGGCAGGTCAAGGGGTGTGCCCGAGCAGAAAGAGAGTCAGAGGACCGCATCTCTCCTCGCTCTGAAGTATTTCGTACTCGCTGATTGGCCGGCAGTAGAGGCGCTCTTATTCTTGTGTGCACAACTAACTATTAAAACAAATGAACAACAAATTGAGTACCCGGCGGGTGAAATAAGGGTTCTGCTGGCCGGGAGAATCAGCACAAAGTAATTATAGGGCTTTACATGGTGCCTGTAAGCATCGTGTACATCCCGGTGCTGCTTGCTCAGACCATCCGCATGGCCAGTCAGCCTGGTGTGCTCACCGGCGGGCACACAATCTGCATAGTGGCAATGCATCACTTTTCTGAGTTGGTGTGGCGCATCTGAGAGAAAAACAATCCTCCCTAGCTGCTGCCAGCACCAATGACCTGCAGCTGTAACCTAGGCCCGCAAATCACCAGAAGGTGCTGGATCCTCGTGAAGCTGGGCCCGACGCTTGCTGTTTATTTATGGTTTTTTTTTTTATGCGACTCGCCATGACCCTATCTCCTACAGAATGATCTCGGCGGTGCCACACACCCAGTGTGTCACTCCAAGACTCTGGGTCCCGCCAGAGAGCACAACAATTTATTTTCTTTTTTTCTAGCTGCGGCATCAAGAATTTTCAATTACGTTAATAACACAGAGGAAATGGATTATGCTATCTCTTTCTTTACTGAAAAACACAGCAGCCACATCAAAACTACATTTCTCAGAAATATTAGTAGTTCATTCCCTGACCAATACCGTGTCAGCACCACTGTATATGTGTCCTTGTAAGCACAGTCTCCTCTTTCTTTGCAAACCATTGGTGAGATAACAACGTGAAACTCCAACCATACTGGAACCATACCATAGTCTTGAAAAATCTCAACAGGCTCGTAATTTGGATCCATATCCTTGTATGGAACTTCTGGCTTCATACGCAAACTCCCACCTCTTAATTTATTGTCTGATCCTAGGGACAAAGAGACATGTTAATAACACAGCACTTTGTAATAATAAAATCAAACGAGTGGGCATGCGAAATCCAAACTACCACAACAAATATCTGTAATGATATCATGTAATCATAACATTACATGCATAGCTATATGACTCATATGGGTGGGATTATCTTCGCTTTGTGTCCTTAATAGAATTGAAAATTCTTGACGCAACAGCTAGAAATGTTTTTTATTCTATGGCAGGACCGGTGGCTTCAGATTATGCTAGTTTAAAGCTGATTCACCACTGCAGAAGCCACATCAACAATAGGCTTATGATAAAATACCTTAAAGGTAGAATCTGAAGACCAATCTGCTGCGGCCATGATGTTTTCCAGTCGAGAACCTATGCAAAAAGCTTTCGACGCCATGATCCCACGAACTGAATGTGCCCCAAATTTAGTTATGTCAATCCCAGCCTCCCCTAATATCCACTTGTCCCATCTTGCCAAGGTGGCTGAAGACACTGATCTATGTGGGTTCTGCAATGAAATTGATAACTGACCTTGGGAATCCCTACGAAACTCTAGTTGAAGCCTCATAAACTTTCAAACATTGTACCACACATAACTTCGTATTATGGGGAAAAGCTAGATATGAAATACAACGTGAAGGCGTTTTGGTGCATCTAGAAATAGTAAAAGAGATCCCGAGGGAGTAAATACTCTACCTCATAAATACAGCGCACTGACATCTGAAACACGCCTGCAGGATACTAGGCATAAAAGAATGGTAAACTTTGCAGATTGTTGCTTACGTGACAAATCCTCATTATATAGCCATGCCCGTAAATACGCAAAACAACATCCCATAAAGCAGCATACTTAGGTCGTGGGGACTCACCATTCTTATACCTCCAAGAAGCTTACAAACCAAGGGAGATTCCCCCACCGGTTTACCTTCCAAATGCATATGGCCTGCCAAAATCACAGACCCGAAATTATTAATAGTCCTGTGTGCCAACCCTTGCAATGCTAGGTCAGAAAGGAAATTGACAATCATAATAATGGTTGTCCCCAATGGATCAATACACAATTTTATGTACCAATAAACCCATCTCTTCCATGCAGACCTGTATCTATTATGAGTGGAAGAGGCCCCGGATTGGGACAAGAAAAACAGCGCCCTCCCAAACTCCCGGCACTAGCCAGCATCACCGGAAAGTCTCCATGCCATGAGGGATAAGTGACCCGCTATTACCAGAGGGTGAGGAAGACTTGACGGGTCCAAGAGTAGAGACTGATAAGACGGGATCTGAACCGGAAGGGCCCATACTAATGACATTGCCACTTGAAACCAGGGCTGGGTTTTCTGGTGAGGGGTTACCAAGACCATTTCCGCCAAATTCCTCCATACCTGAGAGAGTACTCTCTGACTCAAGGAGAATGGGGGAAAGGAATAAAGAAGACAGTCTGGCCATGTCTGCAGAAATGCATCCAACCGTGCCGCCAGAGGATTTGTTCTCCAACTGTAAAATAGCAGGAGTTGAAAGTTCAGGTGAGATGCAAAAAGGTTGATCACACAAGGTCCCCACCACTGACTGAGACTGTGAAACACCAGGGGATCTAGCTTCCAATTGCTTCCAACCCTCAGGAAGCAAGAGTTAAAATCCGCTATCATATTGAAACTTCCCGGGATATACTCCGCTGTCACATCTATTTGATGTCAAAGGCGAAAGTTTCAAAACTCCTTAGCAATCTCTGCCAATACCCAAGACCTGGTACTCCCAAGGCGACTGATGTAACGAACAACTGAGATATTGCCCATGCGTATAAGGATGCAACAACTCGCCTTGCGGGGAGACAACAACTGAATCGCAAAGGCTCTGCTAAAAGCTCTAGACAATTGATATGGAGGCTCAGCTCCTCCGTCGACCAGTGACCCCCCTGTCTCCACTGATCCACAATGCGCTCCCCAAGCCCACCGGCTGGCATCTGATTCTATCACCAACTCCTGTGAGGAAACAAAAATGGCCTTGCCATTCCGTGCATCCATATGATCCAACCACCATGTTATCTCTGATCAAGCCTCGCTCAACAACGGAATCTGTTCCAAATAAGCTAGACCCTTGCGAAGGTGCAAGATCTTCAGACATTGAAGGGCCCGATAATCTGTGGAGCCCAGAAAAATTGACTGAATTGAGGATGCCAAAAGGCTGACTCTGCAAGCAAGAGACCTGAATGATATAGTCAGAGAGGAAAGGGCTCTCCTCAACTCTTTCTTGATCAAATTACGCTTGGGGAGGGGGAGCTTCAACTGAGCTTGTAGAGAGTCGAACTGAAAACCTAAGAATTCTATTGAGTGGGACGGGGTCAAACTGTATTTGTCTGAATTGATCAGAAACCCCTTGTAGGGTCTCAATCGTCCTAGACAGGTGCAACCAAATCGTCTCTTCGCTTTGCTCCATGATTAGAACATCATGTAAATGAACAATAAGGCACCCACACTTTCCTCTGAGGAGTTGCACCACCAGCTGCACAAAGGGGCTGATGAAAGACCAAATGGGAGGTCGGTAAACTAAAACCATTGATCTTGCCAGCGGAACTGTAGAAACAGGCAGTGAGGGGTGTAAATGTGAACTTTAAAAAAAGCGTCTTTTAGGTCTAGGTGCACTAACCAATCGCCCTTTTGCAAGAGGTCTTATAAAAAATGGATACCTTCCATCTTGAAGTGCGATACACTATCCAAGAATTTAATGACTTTAGGTTGAGAACCAGACGAGAGCCCCTGCCTTTTTTCTGTACTAGGAATATTGTACTCATGAATTGGGCTGGATGGGGATCCATCTTGACAATCACTTGTTTGCGGAGCAGAGACGCAATCTTGTCATGTATAAAACTGCTCTCTGATTGGGGAAAATATAAGGGCCAAGTATGAACTCCCTGTTGTGGGGTGGCATAAAACTCCAGCCTGTAACCTCAAACCACTTGTAGTACCCATGGGTCCTGAGAGATATGTTCCCACGCTGCAAGGTGCCATTGTATCCTCCCACTAGAATCACTTCTGAAAAAGGAATGACTCTCACCTGTTGGAGCGGCATCTGCTGCGTTGAATCCACTTTGGTTGCCGCCCCTATAGACGCGTCCACGACCCCTACGGGCACTAGTAGGGTAAAATCCTGAGGAGGATTGGTAACTGCCTCGGGCACGAGCGTAACCGCCAGAGGTCTGAAATGATCCACGGCCTGGCGCTCGACCTCAATAGCGTCCAGCCCTGGTAAAAAGGTCCCCACTGAACATCTTCTTCATAGATGTCTGCGCCTTATCCAGGGTTGAGAAAGTGGCAACATATTTCCCCAAGTCCTTTACGAACTTGTGGCCGAAAAGAAGACCATTCGCAATCTAACCATCCTCAACAGAGGCCAGTTCAGCCAGCTTTGGATCAATGCGCATCAGGAAGGACTTTCATCTTGTGATGGACTTAGCGCAATTGGCATTACACAATATACAAATGTCCCTTTGTGCCCATTCCAGGATTGTTTCAGGGTCCAAGGGTGACTGTGACTCCTTCACCTGCACCACCAATTCGAGGGTCTTGGTAAGTGGTCGTGCGAGATCCGGGAACTTGTCTTGGCATCCCTTCCAAGCTCTGTCTAGGCCCTTCTTTGGATCCCTCGCAAATTTCTTTAAAAAAGTAGCCATATTAGGATCTAATTCTGGGGTATCGGCCACCTTGCCCAGGAGAGAAGGCTGGGGACACTCAGCATGCAGAGTACTGCGTATATGTTTGTCAAAACCCTTACTCAATCTGTCTTGGATGTAATGGGCTACTTCCATGCAAGGGATCCATTCTGTAAAACAGGGAGAATTATGTTTTCAGGGTCGAAGCACAGTTTTTTTTTTAATAAACATCTTTATTGATTTATTATTAGAACAACTTAATAACAGGTCATGTTTACACCTTGGCATGTACTCACTGTCTTCACACCAGACAGCGTATTGATAAAACATTCTCTTAACATATTGTATCCCCCATGGACCTTCACACTGAGCAGTCAATGCCATGCTTGAGGTTATTAATTGTCAACAAATGTCACAGGACCTCCCTCCATTTACTCCACACTTTATGGTGTTTAGCTGGGCATCCCCTCATTTCATAGACTAACTTTTCCTGTTGGAAACATCAGTCCACCCCTTGCCTCCACTGGGCAATTGTGGGCACTACCTCTGATCTCCAACTGGCATCTATATCTCACTTGGTCACCAGATATGCTATCCCCAGAAAAATACGATTTGCCCTGCTGTTCCCCACTGCCTCCAGGACACTCAGTAGGATTGGCAATGGGGCTATCTCCAACTCAGTCCCCAACACTCCAGATATTTCAGTATTCACTGCCCACCAGTAGGCCTCTATACGTGGGCAGGTCCACACCATGTGATAAAAGTCTGCGCGCAACGGGGCAGGCAGAGTGTAGCTGAAGATCTGCCTTCTGCATTTTATCGGGGTGAGGTATGCTGCATGCAGGTAGTATGTTTGTACTAAGCGGAGGTGGGAGGCAAAGGCCAGGCCCCTCGGGCCATCATGCCGTCCCGCCAGTCCTCCTCCTCCATCTGCCCCAGCCAGCCCTTCCATCGCTCTCGGAGATTCGTGAGCGGCTTCATCGTGTTCGTGACCAAAGTTTCATATATTTGGGAGACCCTGCCTCTACCCAGGCTGCCCATCAAAACCCTTGCCTCTGCTGGGCTAAACTCGGGGAGGACTGTGCCAGCCTGGATATAGGTGTTCAATGCATGTTGAAGCTGTATATATTTGTGAAATTGTGTCTTAGAGAGTAATAACGTGTTGCATTTCCTGAAAGGAAAGGATATTAGTACACATCTCGCAGGAGCGAGATATGTATTGTACCCCAGTTGCAGAACCTCTCCAGAGCAGAGACCTACCAAAGCCATGTTCTCTGCCACAGTGGAGTTAGCTGGTTAAGGCGCGTCCTCCACCCTGTTTCTTGTTGTACTGCCCTCCACCCCACAAGTACCATCTGTGTCACTTCAGGAATTTCTCTAGACAGGGGGGCTCCATTTAGTAGTAACCCCGTGAGCTTTGGGAAGCCCATTGTCAGTAGGTCGAGCTGGTATGCTGGCTCTAACTATCCACCCCCAACCAGTCATTAATTACCAACAGCTGCATAGCTACATAGTAAAGGTACTGGTTAGACATTCCGAGCCCTCCTTCATGGACTCCCAGCTGGCATTTGTGCAGCGCAAGTCGTGGGCGAGAGTTATACCACATAAATTGCCACGCTACGGAATCCATTTTCTTAAACGACCACTTGGTGAGCTGATAGGGAAAGTTCTGCAGAAGATAAAGGAAGCAGGGCAGTATCATCATCTTGTATAGGGCCATTCTTTGCTGGACATTTAGGGGTAGAGTCTGCCACCTCCTAAGGTCTTCCTTCACCTTCTGGGTGAGTGGTGAGATGTTAAGAACCCATGCCAGCTCAGGCAATAAAGTATCACTGATACCCAGATACCGGAAGCCATTACATTGGATAGGTATATTATCTTGCCAATCGTATCAATCCCTCACGGTGATGTAACTGGACCAGTACAGATTTATCAGGGTTCTGCACTAGGTCCGAGGCCTCAGAGAACAATGTCAGTAATTGCAGACACCGGGGCCCACTATTGGCTGGGTCTGTTATGTAGACAAGTACGTCATAGGCGTATAGGAAAATGGGGTCCTCGCCCCCGGTGGGACAAGCCCATCCACTAAGGAAAGAGTTTTCCCTTATGATTTTCGCCAGAGGTTCAATTGCTAGGGTGGTAAGGAGTGGGGATAATGGGCATCCCAGGTGGGTTTCTCGGCGAATGGGGAAAGGATCTGAGATCACTCCATTCACTTGTACTCAGGCAGTTGGGTTGGAATAGAGGAGCTGCACCATCCTTTGGTATCTAGGGCCAATCCCTGCTTTTGCAAGCACTTGAAAGAGATACGACCAATCAACTGTATCAAAGGCTTTTTCAAAATCTAAGAGTAGTAGTGCCAGCTGTGGTGGTAGAGAGTGACCGCAAGCCAACGCTGTGTGGAGCCGCCTAAAGCAAAGCAGTGTTGAGTGCTTCTGGTTGACATGAACCCATTGATCTGGGTGGACCAGGGAGGGTAGTACTCTTTTAACTCTGGTAGAAAGCATGGTAGAAAGGATTTTAATTTCAGTGTTTAAAAGAGAAATGGGACGGTAGGCAGAGCATTGTATGAAGGGCGGATGGGACTTCGGAATTAAGACAATTGTGGCTTGGTTGAGGTCTAAGGGAAATTTTACGGCTTGCTCAGCTTCAGTATACAGCTTCAACAGGTGCAGGGCTAAAAGGTCTCCACACTTGCTGTATAGCTCCGCTGGGAACCCGTCCGGTCCCGGAGTCTTACCTGGGGCCAGTATGCGGCAGAAAGAGAGTCAGAGGACCGCATCTCTCCTCGCTCTGAAGTATTTCGTACTCGCTGATTGGCCGGCAGTAGAGGCGCTCTTATTCTTGTGTGCACAACTAACTATTAAAACAAATGAACAACAAATTGAGTACCCGGCGGGTGAAATAAGGGTTCTGCTGGCCGGGAGAATCAGCACAAAGTAATTATAGGGCTTTACATGGTGCCTGTAAGCATCGTGTACATCCCGGTGCTGCTTGCTCAGACCATCCGCATGGCCAGTCAGCCTGGTGTGCTCACCGGCGGGCACACAATCTGCATAGTGGCAATGCATCACTTTTCTGAGTTGGTGTGGCGCATCTGAGAGAAAAACAATCCTCCCTAGCTGCTGCCAGCACCAATGACCTGCAGCTGTAACCTAGGCCCGCAAATCACCAGAAGGTGCTGGATCCTCGTGAAGCTGGGCCCGACGCTTGCTGTTTATTTATGTTTTTTTTTTTTATGCGACTCGCCTTGACCCTATCTCCTACAGAATGATCTCGGCGGTGCCACACACCCAGTGTGTCACTCCAAGACTCTGGGTCCCGCCAGAGAGCACAACAATTTATTTTCTTTTTTTCTAGCTGCGGCATCAAGAATTTTCAATTACGTTAATAACACAGAGGAAAGGATTATGCTATCTCTTTCTTTACTGAAAAACACAGCAGCCACATCAAAACTACATTTCCCAGAAATATTAGTAGTTCATTCCCTGACCAATACCGTGTCAGCACCACTGTATATGTGTCCTTGTAAGCACAGTCTCCTCTTTCTTTGCAAACCATTGGTGAGATAACAACGTGAAACTCCAACCATACTGGAACCATAGCATAGTCTTGAAAAATCTCAACAGGCTCGTAATTTGGATCCATATCCTTGTATGGAACTTCTGGCTTCATACGCAAACTCCCACCTCTTAATTTATTGTCTGATCCTAGGGACAAAGAGACATGTTAATAACACAGCACTTTGTAATAATAAAATCAAACGAGTGGGCATGCGAAATCCAAACTACCACAACAAATATCTGTAATGATATCATGTAATCATAACATTACATGCATAGCTATATGACTCATATGGGTGGGATTATCTTCGCTTTGTGTCCTTAATAGAATTGAAAATTCTTGACGCAACAGCTAGAAATGTTTTTTATTCTATGGCAGGACCGGTGGCTTCAGATTATGCTAGTTTAAAGCTGATTCACCACTGCAGAAGCCACATCAACAATAGGCTTATGATAAAATACCTTAAAGGTAGAATCTGAAGACCAATCTGCTGCGGTCATGATGTTTTCCAGTCGAGAACCTATGCAAAAAGCTTTCGACGCCATGATCCCACGAACTGAATGTGCCCCAAATTTAGTTATGTCAATCCCAGCCTCCCCTAATATCCACTTGTCCCATCTTGCCAAGGTGGCTGAAGACACTGATCTATGTGGGTTCTGCAATGAAATTGATAACTGACCTTGGGAATCCCTACGAAACTCTAGTTGAAGCCTCATAAACTTTCAAACATTGTACCACACATAACTTCGTATTATGGGGAAAAGCTAGATATGAAATACAACGTGAAGGCGTTTTGGTGCATCTAGAAATAGTAAAAGAGATCCCGAGGGAGTAAATACTCTACCTCATAAATACAGCGCACTGACATCTGAAACACGCCTGCAGGATACTAGGCATAAAAGAATGGTAAACTTTGCAGATTGTTGCTTACGTGACAAATCCTCATTATATAGCCATGCCCGTAAATACGCAAAACAACATCCCATAAAGCAGCATACTTAGGTTGTGGGGACTCACCATTCTTATACCTCCAAGAAGCTTACAAACCAAGGGAGATTCCCCCACCGGTTTACCTTCCAAATGCATATGGCCTGCCAAAATCACAGACCCGAAATTATTAATAGTCCTGTGTGCCAACCCTTGCAATGCTAGGTCAGAAAGGAAATTGACAATCATAATAATGGTTGTCCCCAATGGATCAATACACAATTTTCTGTACCAATAAACCCATCTCTTCCATGCAGACCTGTATCTATTATGAGTGGAAGAGGCCCCGGATTGGGACAAGAAAAACAGCGCCCTCCCAAACTCCCGGCACTAGCCAGCATCACCGGAAAGTCTCCATGCCATGAGGGATAAGTGACCCGCTATTACCAGAGGGTGAGGAAGACTTGACGGGTCCAAGAGTAGAGACTGATAAGACGGGATCTGAACCGGAAGGGCACATACTAATGACATTGCCACTTGAAACCAGGGCTGGGTTTTCTGGAGAGGGGTTACCAAGACCATTTCCGCCAAATTCCTCCATACCTGAGAGAGTACTCTCTGACTCAAGGAGAATGGGGGAAAGGAATAAAGAAGACAGTCTGGCCATGTCTGCAGAAATGCATCCAACCGTGCCGCCAGAGGATTTGTTCTCCAACTGTAAAATAGCAGGAGTTGAAAGTTCAGGTGAGATGCAAAAAGGTTGATTACACAAGGTCCCCACCACTGACTGAGACTGTGAAACACCAGGGGATCTAGCTTCCAATTGCTTCCAACCCTCAGGAAGCAAGAGTTAAAATCCGCTATCATATTGAAACTTCCCGGGATATACTCCGCTGTCACATCTATTTGATGTCAAAGGCGAAAGTTTCAAAACTCCTTAGCAATCTCTGCCAATACCCAAGACCTGGTACTCCCAAGGCGACTGATGTAACGAACAACTGAGATATTGCCCATGCGTATAAGGATGCAACAACTCGCCTTGCGGGGAGACAACAACTGAATCGCAAAGGCTCTGCTAAAAGCTCTAGACAATTGATATGGAGGCTCAGCTCCTCCGTCGACCAGTGACCCCCCTGTCTCCACTGATCCACAATGCGCTCCCCAAGCCCACCGGCTGGCATCTGATTCTATCACCAACTCCTGTGAGGAAACAAAAATGGCCTTGCCATTCCGTGCATCCATATGATCCAACCACCATGTTATCTCTGATCAAGCCTAGCTCAACAACGGAATCTGTTCCAAATAAGCTAGACCCTTGCGAAGGTGCAAGATCTTCAGACATTGAAGGGCCCGATAATCTGAGGAGCCCAGAAAAATTGACTGAATTGAGGATGCCAAAAGGCTGACTCTGCAAGCAAGAGACCTGAATGATATAGTCAGAGAGGAAAGGGCTCTCCTCAACTCTTTCTTGATCAAATTACGCTTGGGGAGGGGGAGCTTCAACTGAGCTTGTAGAGAGTCGAACTGAAAACCTAAGAATTCTATTGAGTGGGACGGGGTCAAACTGTATTTGTCTGAATTGATCAGAAACCCCTTGTAGGGTCTCAATCGTCCTAGACAGGTGCAACCAAATCGTCTCTTCGCTTTGCTCCATGATTAGAACATCATGTAAATGAACAATAAGGCACCCACACTTTCCTCTGAGGAGTTGCACCACCAGCTGCACAAAGGGGCTGATGAAAGACCAAATGGGAGGTCGGTAAACTAAAACCATTGATCTTGCCAGCGGAACTGTAGAAACAGGCAGTGAGGGGTGTAAATGTGAACTTTAAAAAAAGCGTCTTTTAGGTCTAGGTGCACTAACCAATCGCCCTTTTGCAAGAGGTCTTATAAAAAATGGATACCTTCCATCTTGAAGTGCGATACACTATCCAAGAATTGAATGACTTTAGGTTGAGAACCAGACGAGAGCCCCTGCCTTTTTTCTGTACTAGGAATATTGTACTCATGAATTGGGCTGGATGGGGATCCATCTTGACAATCACTTGTTTGCGGAGCAGAGACGCAATCTTGTCATGTATAAAACTGCTCTCTGATTGGGGAAAATATAAGGGCCAAGTATGAACTCCCTGTTGTGGGGTGGCATAAAACTCCAGCCTGTAACCTCAAACCACTTGTAGTACCCATGGGTCCTGAGAGATATGTTCCCACGCTGCAAGGTGCCATTGTATCCTCCCACTAGAATCACTTCTGAAAAAGGAATGACTCTCACCTGTTGGAGCATCATCTGCTGCGTTGAATCCACTTCGGTTGCCGCCCCTATAGACGCGTCCTCGACCCGTACAGGCACTAGTAGGGTAAAATCCTGAGGAGGATTGGTAACTGCCTCGGCACGAGCGTAACCGCCAGAGGTCTGAAATGATCCACGGCCTGGCGCTCGACCTCAATAGCGTCCAGCCCTGGTAAAAAGGTCCCAACTGAACATCTTCTTCATAGATGTCTGCGCCTTATCCAGGGTTGAGAAAGTGGCAACATATTTCCCCAAGTCCTTTACGAACTTGTGGCCGAAAAGAAGACCATTCGCAATCTAACCATCCTCAACAGAGGCCAGTTCAGCCAGCTTTGGATCAATGCGCATCAGGAAGGACTTTCATCTTGTGATGGACTTAGCGCAATTGGCATTACACAATATACAAATGTCCCTTTGTGCCCATTCCAGGATTGTTTCAGGGTCCAAGGGTGACTGTGACTCCTTCACCTGCACCACCAATTCGAGGGTCTTGGTAAGTGGTCGTGCGAGATCCGGGAACTTGTCTTGGCATCCCTTCCAAGCTCTGTCTAGGCCCTTCTTTGGATCCCTCGCAAATTTCTTTAAGAAAGTAGCCATATTAGGATCTAATTCTGGGGTATCGGCCACCTTGCCCAGGAGAGAAGGCTGGGGACACTCAGCATGCAGAGTACTGCGTATATGTTTGTCAAAACCCTTACTCAATCTGTCTTGGATGTAATGGGCTACTTCCATGCAAGGGATCCATTCTGTAAAACAGGGAGAATTATGTTTTCAGGGTCGAAGCACAGTTTTTTTTTTAATAAACATCTTTATTGATTTATTATTAGAACAACTTAATAACAGGTCATGTTTACACCTTGGCATGTACTCACTGTCTTCACACCAGACAGCGTATTGATAAAACATTCTCTTAACATATTGTATCCCCCATGGACCTTCACACTGAGCAGTCAATGCCATGCTTGAGGTTATTAATTGTCAACAAATGTCACAGGACCTCCCTCCATTTACTCCACACTTTATGGTGTTTAGCTGGGCATCCCCTCATTTCATAGACTAACTTTTCCTGTTGGAAACATCAGTCCACCCCTTGCCTCCACTGGGCAATTGTGGGCACTACCTCTGATCTCCAACTGGCATCTATATCTCACTTGGTCACCAGATATGCTATCCCCAGAAAAATACGATTTGCCCTGCTGTTCCCCACTGCCTCCAGGACACTCAGTAGGATTGGCAATGGGGCTATCTCCAACTCAGTCCCCAACACTCCAGATATTTCAGCATTCACTGCCCACCAGTAGGCCTCTATACGTGGGCAGGTCCACACCATGTGATAAAAGTCTGCGCGCAACGGGGCAGGCAGAGTGTAGCTGAAGATCTGCCTTCTGCATTTTATCGGGGTGAGGTATGCTGCATGCAGGTAGTATGTTTGTACTAAGCGGAGGTGGGAGGCAAAGGCCAGGCCCCTCGGGCCATCATGCCGTCCCGCCAGTCCTCCTCCTCCATCTGCCCCAGCCAGCCCTTCCATCGCTCTCGGAGATTCGTGAGCGGCTTCATCGTGTTCGTCACCAAAGTTTAATATATTTGGGAGACCCTGCCTCTACCCAGGCTGCCCATCAAAACCCTTGCCTCTGCTGGGCTAAACTCGGGGAGGACTGTGCCAGCCTGGATATAGGTGTTCAATGCATGTTGAAGCTGTATATATTTGTGAAATTGTGTCTTAGAGAGTAATAACGTGTTGCATTTCCTGAAAGGAAAGGATATTAGTACACATCTCGCAGGAGCGAGATATGTATTGTACCCCAGTTGCAGAACCTCTCCAGAGCAGAGACCTACCAAAGCCATGTTCTCTGCCACAGTGGAGTTAGCTGGTTAAGGCGTGTCCTCCACCCTGTTTCTTGTTGTACTGCCCTCCACCCCACAAGTACCATCTGTGTCACTTCAGGAATTTCTCTAGACAGGGGGGCTCCATTTAGTAGTAACCCCGTGAGCTTTAGGAAGCCCATTGTCAGTAGGTCGAGCTGGTATGCTGGCTCTAACTATCCACCCCCAACCAGTCATTAATTACCAACAGCTGCATAGCTACATAGTAAAGGTACAGGTTAGACATTCCGAGCCCTCCTTCATGGACTCCCAGCTGGCATTTGTGCAGCGCAAGTCGTGGGCGAGAGTTATACCACATAAATTGCCACGCTACGGAATCCATTTTCTTAAACGACCACTTGGTGAGCTGATAGGGAAAGTTCTGCAGAAGATAAAGGAAGCAGGGCAGTATCATCATCTTGTATAGGGCCATTCTTTGCTGGACATTTAGGGGTAGAGTCTGCCACCTCCTAAGGTCTTCCTTCACCTTCTGGGTGAGTGGTGAGATGTTAAGAACCCATGCCAGCTCAGGCAATAAAGTATCACTGATACCCAGATACCGGAAGCCATTACATTGGATAGGTATATTATCTTGCCAATCGTAGCAATCCCTCACGGTGATGTAACTGGACCAGTACAGATTTATCAGGGTTCTGCACTAGGTCCGAGGCCTCAGAGAACAATGTCAGTAATTGCAGACACCGGGGCCCACTATTGGCTGGGTCTGTTATGTAGACAAGTACGTCATAGGCGTATAGGAAAATGGGGTCCTCGCCCCTGGTGGGACAAGCCCATCCACTAAGGAAAGAGTTTTCCCTTATGATTTTCGCCAGAGGTTCAATTGCTAGGGTGATAAGGAGTGGGGATAATGGGCATCCCAGGAGGTTTCTCGGCGAATGGGGAAAGGATCTGAGATCACTCCATTCACTTGTACTCAGGCAGTTGGGTTGGAATAGAGGAGCTGCACCATCCTTTGGTATCTAGGGCCAATCCCTGCTTTTGCAAGCACTTGAAAGAGATACGACCAATCAACTGTATCAAAGGCTTTTTCAAAATCTATGAGTAGTAGTGCCAGCTGTGGTGGTAGAGAGTGACCGCAAGCCAACGCTGTGTGGAGCCGCCTAAAGCAAAGCAGTGTTGAGTGCTTCTGGTTGACATGAACCCATTGATCTGGGTGGACCAGGGAGGGTAGTACTCTTTTAACTCTGGTAGAAAGCATGGTAGAAAGGATTTTAATTTCAGTGTTTAAAAGAGAAATGGGACGGTAGGCAGAGCATTGTATGAAGGGCGGATGGGACTTCGGAATTAAGACAATTGTGGCTTGGTTGAGGTCTAAGGGAAATTTTACGGCTTGCTCAGCTTCAGTATACAGCTTCAACAGGTGCAGGGCTAAAAGGTCTCCACACTTGCTGTATAGCTCCGCTGGGAACCCGTCCGGTCCCGGAGTCTTACCTGGGGCCAGTATGCGGCAGAAAGAGAGTCAGAGGACCGCATCTCTCCTCGCTCTGAAGTATTTCGTACTCGCTGATTGGCCGGCAGTAGAGGCGCTCTTATTCTTGTGTGCACAACTAACTATTAAAACAAATGAACAACAAATTGAGTACCCGGCGGGTGAAATAAGGGTTCTGCTGGCCGGGAGAATCAGCACAAAGTAATTATAGGGCTTTACATGGTGCCTGTAAGCATCGTGTACATCCCGGTGCTGCTTGCTCAGACCATCCGCATGGCCAGTCAGCCTGGTGTGCTCACCGGCGGGCACACAATCTGCATAGTGGCAATGCATCACTTTTCTGAGTTGGTGTGGCGCATCTGAGAGAAAAACAATCCTCCCTAGCTGCTGCCAGCACCAATGACCTGCAGCTGTAACCTAGGCCCGCAAATCACCAGAAGGTGCTGGATCCTCGTGAAGCTGGGCCCGACGCTTGCTGTTCATTTATGTTTTTTTTTTTTATGCGACTCGCCTTGACCCTATCTCCTACAGAATGATCTCGGCGGTGCCACACACCCAGTGTGTCACTCCAAGACTCTGGGTCCCGCCAGAGAGCACAACAATTTATTTTCTTTTTTTCTAGCTGCGGCATCAAGAATTTTCAATTACGTTAATAACACAGAGGAAAGGATTATGCTATCTCTTTCTTTACTGAAAAACACAGCAGCCACATCAAAACTACATTTCCCAGAAATATTAGTAGTTCATTCCCTGACCAATACCGTGTCAGCACCACTGTATATGTGTCCTTGTAAGCACAGTCTCCTCTTTCTTTGCAAACCATTGGTGAGATAACAACGTGAAACTCCAACCATACTGGAACCATAGCATAGTCTTGAAAAATCTCAACAGGCTCGTAATTTGGATCCATATCCTTGTATGGAACTTCTGGCTTCATACGCAAACTCCCACCTCTTAATTTATTGTCTGATCCTAGGGACAAAGAGACATGTTAATAACACAGCACTTTGTAATAATAAAATCAAACGAGTGGGCATGCGAAATCCAAACTACCACAACAAATATCTGTAATGATATCATGTAATCATAACATTACATGCATAGCTATATGACTCATATGGGTGGGATTATCTTCGCTTTGTGTCCTTAATAGAATTGAAAATTCTTGACGCAACAGCTAGAAATGTTTTTTATTCTATGGCAGGACCGGTGGCTTCAGATTATGCTAGTTTAAAGCTGATTCACCACTGCAGAGGCCACATCAACAATAGGCTTATGATAAAATACCTTAAAGGTAGAATCTGAAGACCAATCTGCTGCGGCCATGATGTTTTCCAGTCGAGAACCTATGCAAAAAGCTTTCGACGCCATGATCCCACGAACTGAATGTGCCCCAAATTTAGTTATGTCAATCCCAGCCTCCCCTAATATCCACTTGTCCCATCTTGCCAAGGTGGCTGAAGACACTGATCTATGTGGGTTCTGCAATGAAATTGATAACTGACCTTGGGAATCCCTACGAAACTCTAGTTGAAGCCTCATAAACTTTCAAACATTGTACCACACATAACTTCGTATTATGGGGAAAAGCTAGATATGAAATACAACGTGAAGGCGTTTTGGTGCATCTAGAAATAGTAAAAGAGATCCCGAGGGAGTAAATACTCTACCTCATAAATACAGCGCACTGACATCTGAAACACGCCTGCAGGATACTAGGCATAAAAGAATGGTAAACTTTGCAGATTGTTGCTTACATGACAAATCCTCATTATATAGCCATGCCCGTAAATACGCAAAACAACATCCCATAAAGCAGCATACTTAGGTTGTGGGGACTCACCATTCTTATACCTCCAAGAAGCTTACAAACCAAGGGAGATTCCCCCACCGGTTTACCTTCCAAATGCATATGGCCTGCCAAAATCACAGACCCGAAATTATTAATAGTCCTGTGTGCCAACCCTTGCAATGCTAGGTCAGAAAGGAAATTGACAATCATAATAATGGTTGTCCCCAATGGATCAATACACAATTTTCTGTACCAATAAACCCATCTCTTCCATGCAGACCTGTATCTATTATGAGTGGAAGAGGCCCCGGATTGGGACAAGAAAAACAGCGCCCTCCCAAACTCCCGGCACTAGCCAGCATCACCGGAAAGTCTCCATGCCATGAGGGATAAGTGACCCGCTATTACCAGAGGGTGAGGAAGACTTGACGGGTCCAAGAGTAGAGACTGATAAGACGGGATCTGAACCGGAAGGGCACATACTAATGACATTGCCACTTGAAACCAGGGCTGGGTTTTCTGGAGAGGGGTTACCAAGACCATTTCCGCCAAATTCCTCCATACCTGAGAGAGTACTCTCTGACTCAAGGAGAATGGGGGAAAGGAATAAAGAAGACAGTCTGGCCATGTCTGCAGAAATGCATCCAACCGTGCCGCCAGAGGATTTGTTCTCCAACTGTAAAATAGCAGGAGTTGAAAGTTCAGGTGAGATGCAAAAAGGTTGATTACACAAGGTCCCCACCACTGACTGAGACTGTGAAACACCAGGGGATCTAGCTTCCAATTGCTTCCAACCCTCAGGAAGCAAGAGTTAAAATCCGCTATCATATTGAAACTTCCCGGGATATACTCCGCTGTCACATCTATTTGATGTCAAAGGCGAAAGTTTCAAAACTCCTTAGCAATCTCTGCCAATACCCAAGACCTGGTACTCCCAAGGCGACTGATGTAACGAACAACTGAGATATTGCCCATGCGTATAAGGATGCAACAACTCGCCTTGCGGGGAGACAACAACTGAATCGCAAAGGCTCTGCTAAAAGCTCTAGACAATTGATATGGAGGCTCAGCTCCTCCGTCGACCAGTGACCCCCCTGTCTCCACTGATCCACAATGCGCTCCCCAAGCCCACCGGCTGGCATCTGATTCTATCACCAACTCCTGTGAGGAAACAAAAATGGCCTTGCCATTCCGTGCATCCATATGATCCAACCACCATGTTATCTCTGATCAAGCCTAGCTCAACAACGGAATCTGTTCCAAATAAGCTAGACCCTTGCGAAGGTGCAAGATCTTCAGACATTGAAGGGCCCGATAATCTGAGGAGCCCAGAAAAATTGACTGAATTGAGGATGCCAAAAGGCTGACTCTGCAAGCAAGAGACCTGAATGATATAGTCAGAGAGGAAAGGGCTCTCCTCAACTCTTTCTTGATCAAATTACGCTTGGGGAGGGGGAGCTTCAACTGAGCTTGTAGAGAGTCGAACTGAAAACCTAAGAATTCTATTGAGTGGGACGGGGTCAAACTGTATTTGTCTGAATTGATCAGAAACCCCTTGTAGGGTCTCAATCGTCCTAGACAGGTGCAACCAAATCGTCTCTTCGCTTTGCTCCATGATTAGAACATCATGTAAATGAACAATAAGGCACCCACACTTTCCTCTGAGGAGTTGCACCACCAGCTGCACAAAGGGGCTGATGAAAGACCAAATGGGAGGTCGGTAAACTAAAACCATTGATCTTGCCAGCGGAACTGTAGAAACAGGCAGTGAGGGGTGTAAATGTGAACTTTAAAAAAAGCGTCTTTTAGGTCTAGGTGCACTAACCAATCGCCCTTTTGCAAGAGGTCTTATAAAAAATGGATACCTTCCATCTTGAAGTGCGATACACTATCCAAGAATTGAATGACTTTAGGTTGAGAACCAGACGAGAGCCCCTGCCTTTTTTCTGTACTAGGAATATTGTACTCATGAATTGGGCTGGATGGGGATCCATCTTGACAATCACTTGTTTGCGGAGCAGAGACGCAATCTTGTCATGTATAAAACTGCTCTCTGATTGGGGAAAATATAAGGGCCAAGTATGAACTCCCTGTTGTGGGGTGGCATAAAACTCCAGCCTGTAACCTCAAACCACTTGTAGTACCCATGGGTCCTGAGAGATATGTTCCCACGCTGCAAGGTGCCATTGTATCCTCACACTAGAATCACTTCTGAAAAAGGAATGACTCTCACCTGTTGGAGCGGCATCTGCTGCGTTGAATCCACTTCGGTTGCCGCCCCTATAGACGCGTCCTCGACCCCTACGGGCACTAGTAGGGTAAAATCCTGAGGAGGATTGGTAACTGCCTCGGGCACGAGCGTAACCGCCAGAGGTCTGAAATGATCCACGGCCTGGCGCTCGACCTCAATAGCGTCCAGCCCTGGTAAAAAGGTCCCCACTGAACATCTTCTTCATAGATGTCTGCGCCTTATCCAGGGTTGAGAAAGTGGCAACATATTTCCCCAAGTCCTTTACGAACTTGGGGCCGAAAAGAAGACCATTCGCAATCTAACCATCCTCAACAGAGGCCAGTTCAGCCAGCTTTGGATCAATGCGCATCAGGAAGGACTTTCATCTTGTGATGGACTTAGCGCAATTGGCATTACACAATATACAAATGTCCCTTTGTGCCCATTCCAGGATTGTTTCAGGGTCCAAGGGTGACTGTGACTCCTTCACCTGCACCACCAATTCGAGGGTCTTGGTAAGTGGTCGTGCGAGATCCGGGAACTTGTCTTGGCATCCCTTCCAAGCTCTGTCTAGGCCCTTCTTTGGATCCCTCGCAAATTTCTTTAAGAAAGTAGCCATATTAGGATCTAATTCTGGGGTATCGGCCACCTTGCCCAGGAGAGAAGGCTGGGGACACTCAGCATGCAGAGTACTGCGTATATGTTTGTCAAAACCCTTACTCAATCTGTCTTGGATGTAATGGGCTATTTCCATGCAAGGGATCCATTCTGTAAAACAGGGAGAATTATGTTTTCAGGGTCGAAGCACAGTTTTTTTTTTAATAAACATCTTTATTGATTTATTATTAGAACAACTTAATAACAGGTCATGTTTACACCTTGGCATGTACTCACTGTCTTCACACCAGACAGCGTATTGATAAAACATTCTCTTAACATATTGTATCCCCCATGGACCTTCACACTGAGCAGTCAATGCCATGCTTGAGGTTATTAATTGTCAACAAATGTCACAGGACCTCCCTCCATTTACTCCACACTTTATGGTGTTTAGCTGGGCATCCCCTCATTTCATAGACTAACTTTTCCTGTTGGAAACATCAGTCCACCCCTTGCCTCCACTGGGCAATCGTGGGCACTACCTCTGATCTCCAACTGGCATCTATATCTCACTTGGTCACCAGATATGCTATCCCCAGAAAAATACGATTTGCCCTGCTGTTCCCCACTGCCTCCAGGACACTCAGTAGGATTGGCAATGGGGCTATCTCCAACTCAGTCCCCAACACTCCAGATATTTCAGTATTCACTGCCCACCAGTAGGCCTCTATACGTGGGCAGGTCCACACCATGTGATAAAAGTCTGCGCGCAACGGGGCAGGCAGAGTGTAGCTGAAGATCTGCCTTCTGCATTTTATCGGGGTGAGGTATGCTGCATGCAGGTAGTATGTTTGTACTAAGCGGAGGTGGGAGGCAAAGGCCAGGCCCCTCGGGCCATCATGCCGTCCCGCCAGTCCTCCTCCTCCATCTGCCCCAGCCAGCCCTTCCATCGCTCTCGGAGATTCGTGAGCGGCTTCATCGTGTTCGTGACCAAAGTTTAATATATTTGGGAGACCCTGCCTCTACCCAGGCTGCCCATCAAAACCCTTGCCTCTGCTGGGCTAAACTCGGGGAGGACTGTGCCAGCCTGGATATAGGTGTTCAATGCATGTTGAAGCTGTATATATTTGTGAAATTCTGTCTTAGAGAGTAATAACGTGTTGCATTTCCTGAAAGGAAAGGATATTAGTACACATCTCGCAGGAGCGAGATATGTATTGTACCCCAGTTGCAGAACCTCTCCAGAGCAGAGACCTACCAAAGCCATGTTCTCTGCCACAGTGGAGTTAGCTGGTTAAGGCGCGTCCTCCACCCTGTTTCTTGTTGTACTGCCCTCCACCCCACAAGTACCATCTGTGTCACTTCAGGAATTTCTCTAGACAGGGGGGCTCCATTTAGTAGTAACCCCGTGAGCTTTGGGAAGCCCATTGTCAGTAGGTCGAGCTGGTATGCTGGCTCTAACTATCCACCCCCAACCAGTCATTAATTACCAACAGCTGCATAGCTACATAGTAAAGGTACAGGTTAGACATTCCGAGCCCTCCTTCATGGACTCCCAGCTGGCATTTGTGCAGCGCAAGTCGTGGGCGAGAGTTATACCACATAAATTGCCACGCTACGGAATCCATTTTCTTAAACGACCACTTGGTGAGCTGATAGGGAAAGTTCTGCAGAAGATAAAGGAAGCAGGGCAGTATCATCATCTTGTATAGGGCCATTCTTTGCTGGACATTTAGGGGTAGAGTCTGCCACCTCCTAAGGTCTTCCTTCACCTTCTGGGTGAGTGGTGAGATGTTAAGAACCCATGCCAGCTCAGGCAATAAAGTATCACTGATACCCAGATACCGGAAGCCATTACATTGGATAGGTATATTATCTTGCCAATCGTATCAATCCCTCACGGTGATGTAACTGGACCAGTACAGATTTATCAGGGTTCTGCACTAGGTCCGAGGCCTCAGAGAACAATGTCAGTAATTGCAGACACCGGGGCCCACTATTGGCTGGGTCTGTTATGTAGACAAGTACGTCATAGGCGTATAGGAAAATGGGGTCCTCGCCCCCGGTGGGACAAGCCCATCCACTAAGGAAAGAGTTTTCCCTTATGATTTTCGCCAGAGGTTCAATTGCTAGGGTGATAAGGAGTGGGGATAATGGGCATCCCAGGTGGGTTTCTCGGTGAATGGGGAAAGGATCTGAGATCACTCCATTCACTTGTACTCAGGCAGTTGGGTTGGAATAGAGGAGCTGCACCATCCTTTGGTATCTAGGGCCAATCCCTGCTTTTGCAAGCACTTGAAAGAGATACGACCAATCAACTGTATCAAAGGCTTTTTCAAAATCTATGAGTAGTAGTGCCAGCTGTGGTGGTAGAGAGTGACCGCAAGCCAACGCTGTGTGGAGCCGCCTAAAGCAAAGCAGTGTTGAGTGCTTCTGGTTGACATGAACCCATTGATCTGGGTGGACCAGGGAGGGTAGTACTCTTTTAACTCTGGTAGAAAGCATGGTAGAAAGGATTTTAATTTCAGTGTTTAAAAGAGAAATGGGACGGTAGGCAGAGCATTGTATGAAGGGCGGATGGGACTTCGGAATTAAGACAATTGTGGCTTGGTTGAGGTCTAAGGGAAATTTAACGGCTTGCTCAGCTTCAGTATACAGCTTCAACAGGTGCAGGGCTAAAAGGTCTCCACACTTGCTGTATAGCTCCACTGGGAACCCGTCCGGTCCCGGAGTCTTACCTGGGGCCAGTATGCGGCAGAAAGAGAGTCAGAGGACCGCATCTCTCCTCGCTCTGAAGTATTTCGTACTCGCTGATTGGCCGGCAGTAGAGGCGCTCTTATTCTTGTGTGCACAACTAACTATTAAAACAAATGAACAACAAATTGAGTACCCGGCGGGTGAAATAAGGGTTCTGCTGGCCGGGAGAATCAGCACAAAGTAATTATAGGGCTTTACATGGTGCCTGTAAGCATCGTGTACATCCCGGTGCTGCTTGCTCAGACCATCCGCATGGCCAGTCAGCCTGGTGTGCTCACCGGCGGGCACACAATCTGCATAGTGGCAATGCATCACTTTTCTGAGTTGGTGTGGCGCATCTGAGAGAAAAACAATCCTCCCTAGCTGCTGCCAGCACCAATGACCTGCAGCTGTAACCTAGGCCCGCAAATCACCAGAAGGTGCTGGATCCTCGTGAAGCTGGGCCCGACGCTTGCTGTTTATTTATGTTTTTTTTTTTTTATGCGACTCGCCTTGACCCTATCTCCTACAGAATGATCTCGGCGGTGCCACACACCCAGTGTGTCACTCCAAGACTCTGGGTCCCGCCAGAGAGCACAACAATTTATTTTCTTTTTTTCTAGCTGCGGCATCAAGAATTTTCAATTACGTTAATAACACAGAGGAAAGGATTATGCTATCTCTTTCTTTACTGAAAAACACAGCAGCCACATCAAAACTACATTTCCCAGAAATATTAGTAGTTCATTCCCTGACCAATACCGTGTCAGCACCACTGTATATGTGTCCTTGTAAGCACAGTCTCCTCTTTCTTTGCAAACCATTGGTGAGATAACAACGTGAAACTCCAACCATACTGGAACCATAGCATAGTCTTGAAAAATCTCAACAGGCTCGTAATTTGGATCCATATCCTTGTATGGAACTTCTGGCTTCATACGCAAACTCCCACCTCTTAATTTATTGTCTGATCCTAGGGACAAAGAGACATGTTAATAACACAGCACTTTGTAATAATAAAATCAAACGAGTGGGCATGCGAAATCCAAACTACCACAACAAATATCTGTAATGATATCATGTAATCATAACATTACATGCATAGCTATATGACTCATATGGGTGGGATTATCTTCGCTTTGTGTCCTTAATAGAATTGAAAATTCTTGACGCAACAGCTAGAAATGTTTTTTATTCTATGGCAGGACCGGTGGCTTCAGATTATGCTAGTTTAAAGCTGATTCACCACTGCAGAGGCCACATCAACAATAGGCTTATGATAAAATACCTTAAAGGTAGAATCTGAAGACCAATCTGCTGCGGCCATGATGTTTTCCAGTCGAGAACCTATGCAAAAAGCTTTCGACGCCATGATCCCACGAACTGAATGTGCCCCAAATTTAGTTATGTCAATCCCAGCCTCCCCTAATATCCACTTGTCCCATCTTGCCAAGGTGGCTGAAGACACTGATCTATGTGGGTTCTGCAATGAAATTGATAACTGACCTTGGGAATCCCTACGAAACTCTAGTTGAAGCCTCATAAACTTTCAAACATTGTACCACACATAACTTCGTATTATGGGGAAAAGCTAGATATGAAATACAACGTGAAGGCGTTTTGGTGCATCTAGAAATAGTAAAAGAGATCCCGAGGGAGTAAATACTCTACCTCATAAATACAGCGCACTGACATCTGAAACACGCCTGCAGGATACTAGGCATAAAAGAATGGTAAACTTTGCAGATTGTTGCTTACGTGACAAATCCTCATTATATAGCCATGCCCGTAAATACGCAAAACAACATCCCATAAAGCAGCATACTTAGGTTGTGGGGACTCACCATTCTTATACCTCCAAGAAGCTTACAAACCAAGGGAGATTCCCCCACCGGTTTACCTTCCAAATGCATATGGCCTGCCAAAATCACAGACCCGAAATTATTAATAGTCCTGTGTGCCAACCCTTGCAATGCTAGGTCAGAAAGGAAATTGACAATCATAATAATGGTTGTCCCCAATGGATCAATACACAATTTTCTGTACCAATAAACCCATCTCTTCCATGCAGACCTGTATCTATTATGAGTGGAAGAGGCCCCGGATTGGGACAAGAAAAACAGCGCCCTCCCAAACTCCCGGCACTAGCCAGCATCACCGGAAAGTCTCCATGCCATGAGGGATAAGTGACCCGCTATTACCAGAGGGTGAGGAAGACTTGACGGGTCCAAGAGTAGAGACTGATAAGACGGGATCTGAACCGGAAGGGCACATACTAATGACATTGCCACTTGAAACCAGGGCTGGGTTTTCTGGAGAGGGGTTACCAAGACCATTTCCGCCAAATTCCTCCATACCTGAGAGAGTACTCTCTGACTCAAGGAGAATGGGGGAAAGGAATAAAGAAGACAGTCTGGCCTTGTCTGCAGAAATGCATCCAACCGTGCCGCCAGAGGATTTGTTCTCCAACTGTAAAATAGCAGGAGTTGAAAGTTCAGGTGAGATGCAAAAAGGTTGATTACACAAGGTCCCCACCACTGACTGAGACTGTGAAACACCAGGGGATCTAGCTTCCAATTGCTTCCAACCCTCAGGAAGCAAGAGTTAAAATCCGCTATCATATTGAAACTTCCCGGGATATACTCCGCTGTCACATCTATTTGATGTCAAAGGCGAAAGTTTCAAAACTCCTTAGCAATCTCTGCCAATACCCAAGACCTGGTACTCCCAAGGCGACTGATGTAACGAACAACTGAGATATTGCCCATGCGTATAAGGATGCAACAACTCGCCTTGCGGGGAGACAACAACTGAATCGCAAAGGCTCTGCTAAAAGCTCTAGACAATTGATATGGAGGCTCAGCTCCTCCGTCGACCAGTGACCCCCCTGTCTCCACTGATCCACAATGCGCTCCCCAAGCCCACCGGCTGGCATCTGATTCTATCACCAACTCCTGTGAGGAAACAAAAATGGCCTTGCCATTCCGTGCATCCATATGATCCAACCACCATGTTATCTCTGATCAAGCCTAGCTCAACAACGGAATCTGTTCCAAATAAGCTAGACCCTTGCGAAGGTGCAAGATCTTCAGACATTGAAGGGCCCGATAATCTGAGGAGCCCAGAAAAATTGACTGAATTGAGGATGCCAAAAGGCTGACTCTGCAAGCAAGAGACCTGAATGATATAGTCAGAGAGGAAAGGGCTCTCCTCAACTCTTTCTTGATCAAATTACGCTTGGGGAGGGGGAGCTTCAACTGAGCTTGTAGAGAGTCGAACTGAAAACCTAAGAATTCTATTGAGTGGGACGGGGTCAAACTGTATTTGTCTGAATTGATCAGAAACCCCTTGTAGGGTCTCAATCGTCCTAGACAGGTGCAACCAAATCGTCTCTTCGCTTTGCTCCATGATTAGAACATCATGTAAATGAACAATAAGGCACCCACACTTTCCTCTGAGGAGTTGCACCACCAGCTGCACAAAGGGGCTGATGAAAGACCAAATGGGAGGTCGGTAAACTAAAACCATTGATCTTGCCAGCGGAACTGTAGAAACAGGCAGTGAGGGGTGTAAATGTGAACTTTAAAAAAAGCGTCTTTTAGGTCTAGGTGCACTAACCAATCGCCCTTTTGCAAGAGGTCTTATAAAAAATGGATACCTTCCATCTTGAAGTGCGATACACTATCCAAGAATTGAATGACTTTAGGTTGAGAACCAGACGAGAGCCCCTGCCTTTTTTCTGTACTAGGAATATTGTACTCATGAATTGGGCTGGATGGGGATCCATATTGACAATCACTTGTTTGCGGAGCAGAGACGCAATCTTGTCATGTATAAAACTGCTCTCTGATTGGGGAAAATATAAGGGCCAAGTATGAACTCCCTGTTGTGGGGTGGCATAAAACTCCAGCCTGTAACCTCAAACCACTTGTAGTACCCATGGGTCCTGAGAGATATGTTCCCACGCTGCAAGGTGCCATTGTATCCTCACACTAGAATCACTTCTGAAAAAGGAATGACTCTCACCTGTTGGAGCGGCATCTGCTGCGTTGAATCCACTTCGGTTGCCGCCCCTATAGACGCGTCCTCGACCCCTACGGGCACTAGTAGGGTAAAATCCTGAGGAGGATTGGTAACTGCCTCGGGCACGAGCGTAACCGCCAGAGGTCTGAAATGATCCACGGCCTGGCGCTCGACCTCAATAGCGTCCAGCCCTGGTAAAAAGGTCCCCACTGAACATCTTCTTCATAGATGTCTGCGCCTTATCCAGGGTTGAGAAAGTGGCAACATATTTCCCCAAGTCCTTTACGAACTTGGGGCCGAAAAGAAGACCATTCGCAATCTAACCATCCTCAACAGAGGCCAGTTCAGCCAGCTTTGGATCAATGCGCATCAGGAAGGACTTTCATCTTGTGATGGACTTAGCGCAATTGGCATTACACAATATACAAATGTCCCTTTGTGCCCATTCCAGGATTGTTTCAGGGTCCAAGGGTGACTGTGACTCCTTCACCTGCACCACCAATTCGAGGGTCTTGGTAAGTGGTCGTGCGAGATCCGGGAACTTGTCTTGGCATCCCTTCCAAGCTCTGTCTAGGCCCTTCTTTGGATCCCTCGCAAATTTCTTTAAGAAAGTAGCCATATTAGGATCTAATTCTGGGGTATCGGCCACCTTGCCCAGGAGAGAAGGCTGGGGACACTCAGCATGCAGAGTACTGCGTATATGTTTGTCAAAACCCTTACTCAATCTGTCTTGGATGTAATGGGCTACTTCCATGCAAGGGATCCATTCTGTAAAACAGGGAGAATTATGTTTTCAGGGTCGAAGCACAGTTTTTTTTTTAATAAACATCTTTATTGATTTATTATTAGAACAACTTAATAACAGGTCATGTTTACACCTTGGCATGTACTCACTGTCTTCACACCAGACAGCGTATTGATAAAACATTCTCTTAACATATTGTATCCCCCATGGACCTTCACACTGAGCAGTCAATGCCATGCTTGAGGTTATTAATTGTCAACAAATGTCACAGGACCTCCCTCCATTTACTCCACACTTTATGGTGTTTAGCTGGGCATCCCCTCATTTCATAGACTAACTTTTCCTGTTGGAAACATCAGTCCACCCCTTGCCTCCACTGGGCAATCGTGGGCACTACCTCTGATCTCCAACTGGCATCTATATCTCACTTGGTCACCAGATATGCTATCCCCAGAAAAATACGATTTGCCCTGCTGTTCCCCACTGCCTCCAGGACACTCAGTAGGATTGGCAATGGGGCTATCTCCAACTCAGTCCCCAACACTCCAGATATTTCAGTATTCACTGCCCACCAGTAGGCCTCTATACGTGGGCAGGTCCACACCATGTGATAAAAGTCTGCGCGCAACGGGGCAGGCAGAGTGTAGCTGAAGATCTGCCTTCTGCATTTTATCGGGGTGAGGTATGCTGCATGCAGGTAGTATGTTTGTACTAAGCGGAGGTGGGAGGCAAAGGCCAGGCCCCTCGGGCCATCATGCCGTCCCGCCAGTCCTCCTCCTCCATCTGCCCCAGCCAGCCCTTCCATCGCTCTCGGAGATTCGTGAGCGGCTTCATCGTGTTCGTGACCAAAGTTTCATATATTTGGGAGACCCTGCCTCTACCCAGGCTGCCCATCAAAACCCTTGCCTCTGCTGGGCTAAACTCGGGGAGGACTGTGCCAGCCTGGATATAGGTGTTCAATGCATGTTGAAGCTGTATATATTTGTGAAATTGTGTCTTAGAGAGTAATAACGTGTTGCATTTCCTGAAAGGAAAGGATATTAGTACACATCTCGCAGGAGCGAGATATGTATTGTACCCCAGTTGCAGAACCTCTCCAGAGCAGAGACCTACCAAAGCCATGTTCTCTGCCACAGTGGAGTTAGCTGGTTAAGGCGCGTCCTCCACCCTGTTTCTTGTTGTACTGCCCTCCACCCCACAAGTACCATCTGTGTCACTTCAGGAATTTCTCTAGACAGGGGGGCTCCATTTAGTAGTAACCCCGTGAGCTTTGGGAAGCCCATTGTCAGTAGGTCGAGCTGGTATGCTGGCTCTAACTATCCACCCCCAACCAGTCATTAATTACCAACAGCTGCATAGCTACATAGTAAAGGTACAGGTTAGACATTCCGAGCCCTCCTTCATGGACTCCCAGCTGGCATTTGTGCAGCGCAAGTCGTGGGCGAGAGTTATACCACATAAATTGCCACGCTACGGAATCCATTTTCTTAAACGACCACTTGGTGAGCTGATAGGGAAAGTTCTGCAGAAGATAAAGGAAGCAGGGCAGTATCATCATCTTGTATAGGGCCATTCTTTGCTGGACATTTAGGGGTAGAGTCTGCCACCTCCTAAGGTCTTCCTTCACCTTCTGGGTGAGTGGTGAGATGTTAAGAACCCATGCCAGCTCAGGCAATAAAGTATCACTGATACCCAGATACCGGAAGCCATTACATTGGATAGGTATATTATCTTGCCAATCGTAGCAATCCCTCACGGTGATGTAACTGGACCAGTACAGATTTATCAGGGTTCTGCACTAGGTCCGAGGCCTCAGAGAACAATGTCAGTAATTGCAGACACCAGGGCCCACTATTGGCTGGGTCTGTTATGTAGACAAGTACGTCATAGGCGTATAGGAAAATGGGGTCCTTTCCCCCCGGTGGGACAAGCCCATCCACTAAGGAAAGAGTTTTCCCTTATGATTTTCGCCAGAGGTTCAATTGCTAGGGTGATAAGGAGTGGGGATAATGGGCATCCCAGGTGGGTTTCTCGGCGAATGGGGAAAGGATCTGAGATCACTCCATTCACTTGTACTCAGGCAGTTGGGTTGGAATAGAGGAGCTGCACCATCCTTTGGTATCTAGGGCCAATCCCTGCTTTTGCAAGCACTTGAAAGAGATACGACCAATCAACTGTATCAAAGGCTTTTTCAAAATCTATGAGTAGTAGTGCCAGCTGTGGTGGTAGAGAGTGACCGCAAGCCAACGCTGTGTGGAGCCGCCTAAAGCAAAGCAGTGTTGAGTGCTTCTGGTTGACATGAACCCATTGATCTGGGTGGACCAGGGAGGGTAGTACTCTTTTAACTCTGGTAGAAAGCATGGTAGAAAGGATTTTAATTTCAGTGTTTAAAAGAGAAATGGGACGGTAGGCAAAGCATTGTATGAAGGGCGGATGGGACTTCGGAATTAAGACAATTGTGGCTTGGTTGAGGTCTAAGGGAAATTTTACGGCTTGCTCAGCTTCAGTATACAGCTTCAACAGGTGCAGGGCTAAAAGGTCTCCACACTTGCTGTATAGCTCCGCTGGGAACCCGTCCGGTCCCGGAGTCTTACCTGGGGCCAGTATGCGGCAGAAAGAGAGTCAGAGGACCGCATCTCTCCTCGCTCTGAAGTATTTCGTACTCGCTGATTGGCCGGCAGTAGAGGCGCTCTTATTCTTGTGTGCACAACTAACTATTAAAACAAATGAACAACAAATTGAGTACCCGGCGGGTGAAATAAGGGTTCTGCTGGCCGGGAGAATCAGCACAAAGTAATTATAGGGCTTTACATGGTGCCTGTAAGCATCGTGTACATCCCGGTGCTGCTTGCTCAGACCATCCGCATGGCCAGTCAGCCTGGTGTGCTCACCGGCGGGCACACAATCTGCATAGTGGCAATGCATCACTTTTCTGAGTTGGTGTGGCGCATCTGAGAGAAAAACAATCCTCCCTAGCTGCTGCCAGCACCAATGACCTGCAGCTGTAACCTAGGCCCGCAAATCACCAGAAGGTGCTGGATCCTCGTGAAGCTGGGCCCGACGCTTGCTGTTTATTTATGTTTTTTTTTTTTTATGCGACTCGCCTTGACCCTATCTCCTACAGAATGATCTCGGCGGTGCCACACACCCAGTGTGTCACTCCAAGACTCTGGGTCCCGCCAGAGAGCACAACAATTTATTTTCTTTTTTTCTAGCTGCGGCATCAAGAATTTTCAATTACGTTAATAACACAGAGGAAAGGATTATGCTATCTCTTTCTTTACTGAAAAACACAGCAGCCACATCAAAACTACATTTCCCAGAAATATTAGTAGTTCATTCCCTGACCAATACCGTGTCAGCACCACTGTAAATGTGTCCTTGTAAGCACAGTCTCCTCTTTCTTTGCAAACCATTGGTGAGATAACAACGTGAAACTCCAACCATACTGGAACCATAGCATAGTCTTGAAAAATCTCAACAGGCTCGTAATTTGGATCCATATCCTTGTATGGAACTTCTGGCTTCATACGCAAACTCCCACCTCTTAATTTATTGTCTGATCCTAGGGACAAAGAGACATGTTAATAACACAGCACTTTGTAATAATAAAATCAAACGAGTGGGCATGCGAAATCCAAACTACCACAACAAATATCTGTAATGATATCATGTAATCATAACATTACATGCATAGCTATATGACTCATATGGGTGGGATTATCTTCGCTTTGTGTCCTTAATAGAATTGAAAATTCTTGACGCAACAGCTAGAAATGTTTTTTATTCTATGGCAGGACCGGTGGCTTCAGATTATGCTAGTTTAAAGCTGATTCACCACTGCAGAAGCCACATCAACAATAGGCTTATGATAAAATACCTTAAAGGTAGAATCTGAAGACCAATCTGCTGCGGCCATGATGTTTTCCAGTCGAGAACCTATGCAAAAAGCTTTCGACGCCATGATCCCACGAACTGAATGTGCCCCAAATTTAGTTATGTCAATCCCAGCCTCCCCTAATATCCACTTGTCCCATCTTGCCAAGGTGGCTGAAGACACTGATCTATGTGGGTTCTGCAATGAAATTGATAACTGACCTTGGGAATCCCTACGAAACTCTAGTTGAAGCCTCATAAACTTTCAAACATTGTACCACACATAACTTCGTATTATGGGGAAAAGCTAGATATGAAATACAACGTGAAGGCGTTTTGGTGCATCTAGAAATAGTAAAAGAGATCCCGAGGGAGTAAATACTCTACCTCATAAATACAGCGCACTGACATCTGAAACACGCCTGCAGGATACTAGGCATAAAAGAATGGTAAACTTTGCAGATTGTTGCTTACGTGACAAATCCTCATTATATAGCCATGCCCGTAAATACGCAAAACAACATCCCATAAAGCAGCATACTTAGGTTGTGGGGACTCACCATTCTTATAACTCCAAGAATCTTACAAACCAAGGGAGATTCCCCCACCGGTTTACCTTCCAAATGCATATGGCCTGCCAAAATCACAGACCCGAAATTATTAATAGTCCTGTGTGCCAACCCTTGCAATGCTAGGTCAGAAAGGAAATTGACAATCATAATAATGGTTGTCCCCAATGGAT
This sequence comes from Pleurodeles waltl, assembly GCF_031143425.1. NCBI lineage: Eukaryota > Metazoa > Chordata > Amphibia > Caudata > Salamandridae > Pleurodeles > Pleurodeles waltl. The sequence goes on along the minus strand of NC_090448.1, from coordinate 744,087,572 downwards.
CAATACACAATTTTCTGTACCAATAAACCCATCTCTTCCATGCAGACCTGTATCTATTATGAGTGGAAGAGGCCCCGGATTGGGACAAGAAAAACAGCGCCCTCCCAAACTCCCGGCACTAGCCAGCATCACCGGAAAGTCTCCATGCCATGAGGGATAAGTGACCCGCTATTACCAGAGGGTGAGGAAGACTTGACGGGTCCAAGAGTAGAGACTGATAAGACGGGATCTGAACCGGAAGGGCACATACTAATGACATTGCCACTTGAAACCAGGGCTGGGTTTTCTGGAGAGGGGTTACCAAGACCATTTCCGCCAAATTCCTCCATACCTGAGAGAGTACTCTCTGACTCAAGGAGAATGGGGGAAAGGAATAAAGAAGACAGTCTGGCCATGTCTGCAGAAATGCATCCAACCGTGCCGCCAGAGGATTTGTTCTCCAACTGTAAAATAGCAGGAGTTGAAAGTTCAGGTGAGATGCAAAAAGGTTGATTACACAAGGTCCCCACCACTGACTGAGACTGTGAAACACCAGGGGATCTAGCTTCCAATTGCTTCCAACCCTCAGGAAGCAAGAGTTAAAATCCGCTATCATATTGAAACTTCCCGGGATATACTCCGCTGTCACATCTATTTGATGTCAAAGGCGAAAGTTTCAAAACTCCTTAGCAATCTCTGCCAATACCCAAGACCTGGTACTCCCAAGGCGACTGATGTAACGAACAACTGAGATATTGCCCATGCGTATAAGGATGCAACAACTCGCCTTGCGGGGAGACAACAACTGAATCGCAAAGGCTCTGCTAAAAGCTCTAGACAATTGATATGGAGGCTCAGCTCCTCCGTCGACCAGTGACCCCCCTGTCTCCACTGATCCACAATGCGCTCCCCAAGCCCACCGGCTGGCATCTGATTCTATCACCAACTCCTGTGAGGAAACAAAAATGGCCTTGCCATTCCGTGCATCCATATGATCCAACCACCATGTTATCTCTGATCAAGCCTAGCTCAACAACGGAATCTGTTCCAAATAAGCTAGACCCTTGCGAAGGTGCAAGATCTTCAGACATTGAAGGGCCCGATAATCTGAGGAGCCCAGAAAAATTGACTGAATTGAGGATGCCAAAAGGCTGACTCTGCAAGCAAGAGACCTGAATGATATAGTCAGAGAGGAAAGGGCTCTCCTCAACTCTTTCTTGATCAAATTACGCTTGGGGAGGGGGAGCTTCAACTGAGCTTGTAGAGAGTCGAACTGAAAACCTAAGAATTCTATTGAGTGGGACGGGGTCAAACTGTATTTGTCTGAATTGATCAGAAACCCCTTGTAGGGTCTCAATCGTCCTAGACAGGTGCAACCAAATCGTCTCTTCGCTTTGCTCCATGATTAGAACATCATGCAAATGAACAATAAGGCACCCACACTTTCCTCTGAGGTGTTGCACCACCAGCTGCACAAAGGGGCTGATGAAAGACCAAATGGGAGGTCGGTAAACTAAAACCATTGATCTTGCCAGCGGAACTGTAGAAACAGGCAGTGAGGGGTGTAAATGTGAACTTTAAAAAAAGCGTCTTTTAGGTCTAGGTGCACTAACCAATCGCCCTTTTGCAAGAGGTCTTATAAAAAATGGATACCTTCCATCTTGAAGTGCGATACACTATCCAAGAATTGAATGACTTTAGGTTGAGAACCAGACGAGAGCCCCTGCCTTTTTTCTGTACTAGGAATATTGTACTCATGAATTGGGCTGGATGGGGATCCATCTTGACAATCACTTGTTTGCGGAGCAGAGACGCAATCTTGTCATGTATAAAACTGCTCTCTGATTGGGGAAAATATAAGGGCCAAGTATGAACTCCCTGTTGTGGGGTGGCATAAAACTCCAGCCTGTAACCTCAAACCACTTGTAGTACCCATGGGTCCTGAGAGATATGTTCCCACGCTGCAAGGTGCCATTGTATCCTCACACTAGAATCACTTCTGAAAAAGGAATGACTCTCACCTGTTGGAGCGGCATCTGCTGCGTTGAATCCACTTCGGTTGCCGCCCCTATAGACGCGTCCTCGACCCCTACGGGCACTAGTAGGGTAAAATCCTGAGGAGGATTGGTAACTGCCTCGGGCACGAGCGTAACCGCCAGAGGTCTGAAATGATCCACGGCCTGGCGCTCGACCTCAATAGCGTCCAGCCCTGGTAAAAAGGTCCCCACTGAACATCTTCTTCATAGATGTCTGCGCCTTATCCAGGGTTGAGAAAGTGGCAACATATTTCCCCAAGTCCTTTATGAACTTGGGGCCGAAAAGAAGACCATTCGCAATCTAACCATCCTCAACAGAGGCCAGTTCAGCCAGCTTTGGATCAATGCGCATCAGGAAGGACTTTCATCTTGTGATGGACTTAGCGCAATTGGCATTACACAATATACAAATGTCCCTTTGTGCCCATTCCAGGATTGTTTCAGGGTCCAAGGGTGACTGTGACTCCTTCACCTGCACCACCAATTCGAGGGTCTTGGTAAGTGGTCGTGCGAGATCCGGGAACTTGTCTTGGCATCCCTTCCAAGCTCTGTCTAGGCCCTTCTTTGGATCCCTCGCAAATTTCTTTAAGAAAGTAGCCATATTAGGATCTAATTCTGGGGTATCGGCCACCTTGCCCAGGAGAGAAGGCTGGGGACACTCAGCATGCAGAGTACTGCGTATATGTTTCTCAAAACCCTTACTCAATCTGTCTTGGATGTAATGGGCTACTTCCATGCAAGGGATCCATTCTGTAAAACAGGGAGAATTATGTTTTCAGGGTCGAAGCACAGTTTTTTTTTTAATAAACATCTTTATTGATTTATTATTAGAACAACTTAATAACAGGTCATGTTTACACCTTGGCATGTACTCACTGTCTTCACACCAGACAGCGTATTGATAAAACATTCTCTTAACATATTGTATCCCCCATGGACCTTCACACTGAGCAGTCAATGCCATGCTTGAGGTTATTAATTGTCAACAAATGTCACAGGACCTCCCTCCATTTACTCCACACTTTATGGTGTTTAGCTGGGCATCCCCTCATTTCATAGACTAACTTTTCCTGTTGGAAACATCAGTCCACCCCTTGCCTCCACTGGGCAATTGTGGGCACTACCTCTGATCTCCAACTGGCATCTATATCTCACTTGGTCACCAGATATGCTATCCCCAGAAAAATACGATTTGCCCTGCTGTTCCCCACTGCCTCCAGGACACTCAGTAGGATTGGCAATGGGGCTATCTCCAACTCAGTCCCCAACACTCCAGATATTTCAGTATTCACTGCCCACCAGTAGGCCTCTATACGTGGGCAGGTCCACACCATGTGATAAAAGTCTGCGCGCAACGGGGCAGGCAGAGTGTAGCTGAAGATCTGCCTTCTGCATTTTATCGGGGTGAGGTATGCTGCATGCAGGTAGTATGTTTGTACTAAGCGGAGGTGGGAGGCAAAGGCCAGGCCCCTCGGGCCATCATGCCGTCCCGCCAGTCCTCCTCCTCCATCTGCCCCAGCCAGCCCTTCCATCGCTCTCGGAGATTCGTGAGCGGCTTCATCGTGTTCGTGACCAAAGTTTAATATATTTGGGAGACCCTGCCTCTACCCAGGCTGCCCATCAAAACCCTTGCCTCTGCTGGGCTAAACTCGGGGAGGACTGTGCCAGCCTGGATATAGGTGTTCAATGCATGTTGAAGCTGTATATATTTGTGAAATTGTGTCTTAGAGAGTAATAACGTGTTGCATTTCCTGAAAGGAAAGGATATTAGTACACATCTCGCAGGAGCGAGATATGTATTGTACCCCAGTTGCAGAACCTCTCCAGAGCAGAGACCTACCAAAGCCATGTTCTCTGCCACAGTGGAGTTAGCTGGTTAAGGCGCGTCCTCCACCCTGTTTCTTGTTGTACTGCCCTCCACCCCACAAGTACCATCTGTGTCACTTCAGGAATTTCTCTAGACAGGGGGGCTCCATTTAGTAGTAACCCCGTGAGCTTTGGGAAGCCCATTGTCAGTAGGTCGAGCTGGTATGCTGGCTCTAACTATCCACCCCCAACCAGTCATTAATTACCAACAGCTGCATAGCTACATAGTAAAGGTACAGGTTAGACATTCCGAGCCCTCCTTCATGGACTCCCAGCTGGCATTTGTGCAGCGCAAGTCGTGGGCGAGAGTTATACCACATAAATTGCCACGCTACGGAATCCATTTTCTTAAACGACCACTTGGTGAGCTGATAGGGAAAGTTCTGCAGAAGATAAAGGAAGCAGGGCAGTATCATCATCTTGTATAGGGCCATTCTTTGCTGGACATTTAGGGGTAGAGTCTGCCACCTCCTAAGGTCTTCCTTCACCTTCTGGGTGAGTGGTGAGATGTTAAGAACCCATGCCAGCTCAGGCAATAAAGTATCACTGATACCCAGATACCGGAAGCCATTACATTGGATAGGTATATTATCTTGCCAATCGTAGCAATCCCTCACGGTGATGTAACTGGACCAGTACAGATTTATCAGGGTTCTGCACTAGGTCCGAGGCCTCAGAGAACAATGTCAGTAATTGCAGACACCGGGGCCCACTATTGGCTGGGTCTGTTATGTAGACAAGTACGTCATAGGCGTATAGGAAAATGGGGTCCTCGCCCCCGGTGGGACAAGCCCATCCACTAAGGAAAGAGTTTTCCCTTATGATTTTCGCCAGAGGTTCAATTGCTAGGGTGATAAGGAGTGGGGATAATGGGCATCCCAGGTGGGTTTCTCGGCGAATGGGGAAAGGATCTGAGATCACTCCATTCACTTGTACTCAGGCAGTTGGGTTGGAATAGAGGAGCTGCACCATCCTTTGGTATCTAGGGCCAATCCCTGCTTTTGCAAGCACTTGAAAGAGATACGACCAATCAACTGTATCAAAGGCTTTTTCAAAATCTATGAGTAGTAGTGCCAGCTGTGGTGGTAGAGAGTGACCGCAAGCCAACGCTGTGTGGAGCCGCCTAAAGCAAAGCAGTGTTGAGTGCTTCTGGTTGACATGAACCCATTGATCTGGGTGGACCAGGGAGGGTAGTACTCTTTTAACTCTGGTAGAAAGCATGGTAGAAAGGATTTTAATTTCAGTGTTTAAAAGAGAAATGGGACGGTAGGCAGAGCATTGTATGAAGGGCGGATGGGACTTCGGAATTAAGACAATTGTGGCTTGGTTGAGGTCTAAGGGAAATTTTACGGCTTGCTCAGCTTCAGTATACAGCTTCAACAGGTGCAGGGCTAAAAGGTCTCCACACTTGCTGTATAGCTCCGCTGGGAACCCGTCCGGTCCCGGAGTCTTACCTGGGGCCAGTATGCGGCAGAAAGAGAGTCAGAGGACCGCATCTCTCCTCGCTCTGAAGTATTTCGTACTCGCTGATTGGCCGGCAGTAGAGGCGCTCTTATTCTTGTGTGCACAACTAACTATTAAAACAAATGAACAACAAATTGAGTACCCGGCGGGTGAAATAAGGGTTCTGCTGGCCGGGAGAATCAGCACAAAGTAATTATAGGGCTTTACATGGTGCCTGTAAGCATTGTGTACATCCCGGTGCTGCTTGCTCAGACCATCCGCATGGCCAGTCAGCCTGGTGTGCTCACCGGCGGGCACACAATCTGCATAGTGGCAATGCATCACTTTTCTGAGTTGGTGTGGCGCATCTGAGAGAAAAACAATCCTCCCTAGCTGCTGCCAGCACCAATGACCTGCAGCTGTAACCTAGGCCCGCAAATCACCAGAAGGTGCTGGATCCTCGTGAAGCTGGGCCCGACGCTTGCTGTTTATTTATGTTTTTTTTTTTTATGCGACTCGCCTTGACCCTATCTCCTACAGAATGATCTCGGCGGTGCCACACACCCAGTGTGTCACTCCAAGTCTCTGGGTCCCGCCAGAGAGCACAACAATTTATTTTCTTTTTTTCTAGCTGCGGCATCAAGAATTTTCAATTACGTTAATAACAAAGAGGAAAGGATTATGCTATCTCTTTCTTTACTGAAAAACACAGCAGCCACATCAAAACTACATTTCCCAGAAATATTAGTAGTTCATTCCCTGACCAATACCGTGTCAGCACCACTGTATATGTGTCCTTGTAAGCACAGTCTCCTCTTTCTTTGCAAACCATTGGTGAGATAACAACGTGAAACTCCAACCATACTGTAACCATAGCATAGTCTTGAAAAATCTCAACAGGCTCGTAATTTGGATCCATATCCTTGTATGGAACTTCTGGCTTCATACGCAAACTCCCACCTCTTAATTTATTGTCTGATCCTAGGGACAAAGAGACATGTTAATAACACAGCACTTTGTAATAATAAAATCAAACGAGTGGGCATGCGAAATCCAAACTACCACAACAAATATCTGTAATGATATCATGTAATCATAACATTACATGCATAGCTATATGACTCATATGGGTGGGATTATCTTCGCTTTGTGTCCTTAATAGAATTGAAAATTCTTGACGCAACAGCTAGAAATGTTTTTTATTCTATTGTATGGCAGGACCGGTGGCTTCAGATTATGCTAGTTTAAAGCTGATTCACCACTGCAGAAGCCACATCAACAATAGGCTTATGATAAAATACCTTAAAGGTAGAATCTGAAGACCAATCTGCTGCGGCCATGATGTTTTCCAGTCGAGAACCTATGCAAAAAGCTTTCGACGCCATGATCCCAAGAACTGAATGTGCCCCAAATTTAGTTATGTCAATCCCAGCCTCCCCTAATATCCACTTGTCCCATCTTGCCAAGGTGGCTGAAGACACTGATCTATGTGGGTTCTGCAATGAAATTGATAACTGACCTTGGGAATCCCTACGAAACTCTAGTTGAAGCCTCATAAACTTTCAAACATTGTACCACACATAACTTCGTATTATGGGGAAAAGCTAGATATGAAATACAACGTGAAGGCGTTTTGGTGCATCTAGAAATAGTAAAAGAGATCCCGAGGGAGTAAATACTCTACCTCATAAATACAGCGCACTGACATCTGAAACACGCCTGCAGGATACTAGGCATAAAAGAATGGTAAACTTTGCAGATTGTTGCTTACGTGACAAATCCTCATTATATAGCCATGCCCGTAAATACGCAAAACAACATCCCATAAAGCAGCATACTTAGGTTGTGGGGACTCACCATTCTTATACCTCCAAGAAGCTTACAAACCAAGGGAGATTCCCCCACCGGTTTACCTTCCAAATGCATATGGCCTGCCAAAATCACAGACCCGAAATTATTAATAGTCCTGTGTGCCAACCCTTGCAATGCTAGGTCAGAAAGGAAATTGACAATCATAATAATGGTTGTCCCCAATGGATCAATACACAATTTTCTGTACCAATAAACCCATCTCTTCCATGCAGACCTGTATCTATTATGAGTGGAAGAGGCCCCGGATTGGGACAAGAAAAACAGCGCCCTCCCAAACTCCCGGCACTAGCCAGCATCACCGGAAAGTCTCCATGCCATGAGGGATAAGTGACCCGCTATTACCAGAGGGTGAGGAAGACTTGACGGGTCCAAGAGTAGAGACTGATAAGACGGGATCTGAACCGGAAGGGCACATACTAATGACATTGCCACTTGAAACCAGGGCTGGGTTTTCTGGAGAGGGGTTACCAAGACCATTTCCGCCAAATTCCTCCATACCTGAGAGAGTACTCTCTGACTCAAGGAGAATGGGGGAAAGGAATAAAGAAGACAGTCTGGCCATGTCTGCAGAAATGCATCCATACCGTGCCGCCAGAGGATTTGTTCTCCAACTGTAAAATAGCAGGAGTTGAAAGTTCAGGTGAGATGCAAAAAGGTTGATCACACAAGGTCCCTACCACTGACTGAGACTGTGAAACACCAGGGGATCTAGCTTCCAATTGCTTCCAACCCTCAGGAAGCAAGAGTTAAAATCCGCTATCATATTGAAACTTCCCGGGATATACTCCGCTGTCACATCTATTTGATGTCAAAGGCGAAAGTTTCAAAACTCCTTAGCAATCTCTGCCAATACCCAAGACCTGGTACTCCCAAGGCGACTGATGTAACGAACAACTGAGATATTGCCCATGCGTATAAGGATGCAACAACTCGCCTTGCGGGGAGACAACAACTGAATCGCAAAGGCTCTGCTAAAAGCTCTAGACAATTGATATGGAGGCTCAGCTCCTCCGTCGACCAGTGACCCCCCTGTCTCCACTGATCCACAATGCGCTCCCCAAGCCCACCGGCTGGCATCTGATTCTATCACCAACTCCTGTGAGGAAACAAAAATGGCCTTGCCATTCCGTGCATCCATATGATCCAACCACCATGTTATCTCTGATCAAGCCTAGCTCAACAACGGAATCTGTTCCAAATAAGCTAGACCCTTGCGAAGGTGCAAGATCTTCAGACATTGAAGGGCCCGATAATCTGAGGAGCCCAGAAAAATTGACTGAATTGAGGATGCCAAAAGGCTGACTCTGCAAGCAAGAGACCTGAATGATATAGTCAGAGAGGAAAGGGCTCTCCTCAACTCTTTCTTGATCAAATTACGCTTGGGGAGGGGGAGCTTCAACTGAGCTTGTAGAGAGTCGAACTGAAAACCTAAGAATTCTATTGAGTGGGACGGGGTCAAACTGTATTTGTCTGAATTGATCAGAAACCCCTTGTAGGGTCTCAATCGTCCTAGACAGGTGCAACCAAATCGTCTCTTCGCTTTGCTCCATGATTAGAACATCATGTAAATGAACAATAAGGCACCCACACTTTCCTCTGAGGAGTTGCACCACCAGCTGCACAAAGGGGTTGATGAAAGACCAAATGGGAGGTCGGTAAACTAAAACCATTGATCTTGCCAGCGGAACTGTAGAAACAGGCAGTGAGGGGTGTAAATGTGAACTTTAAAAAAAGCGTCTTTTAGGTCTAGGTGCACTAACCAATCGCCATTTTGCAAGAGGTCTTATAAAAAATGGATACCTTCCATCTTGAAGTGCGATACACTATCCAAGAATTGAATGACTTTAGGTTGAGAACCAGACGAGAGCCCCTGCCTTTTTTCTGTACTAGGAATATTGTACTCATGAATTGGGCTGGATGGGGATCCATCTTGACAATCACTTGTTTGCGGAGCAGAGACGCAATCATGTCATGTATAAAACTGCTCTCTGATTGGGGAAAATATAAGGGCCAAGTATGAACTCCCTGTTGTGGGGTGGCATAAAACTCAAGCCTGTAACCTCAAACCACTTGTAGTACCCATGGGTCCTGAGAGATATGTTCCCACGCTGCAAGGTGCCATTGTATCCTCCCACTAGAATCACTTCTGAAAAAGGAATGACTCTCACCTGTTGGAGCGGCATCTGCTGCGTTGAATCCACTTCGGTTGCCGCCCCTATAGACGCGTCCTCGACCCCTACGGGCACTAGTAGGGTAAAATCCTGAGGAGGATTGGTAACTGCCTCGGGCACGAGCGTAACCGCCAGAGGTCTGAAATGATCCACGGCCTGGCGCTCGACCTCAATAGCGTCCAGCCCTGGTAAAAAGGTCCCCACTGAACATCTTCTTCATAGATGTCTGCGCCTTATCCAGGGTTGAGAAAGTGGCAACATATTTCCCCAAGTCCTTTACGAACTTGTGGCCGAAAAGAAGACCATTCGCAATCTAACCATCCTCAACAGAGGCCAGTTCAGCCAGCTTTGGATCAATGCGCATCAGGAAGGACTTTCATCTTGTGATGGACTTAGCGCAATTGGCATTACACAATATACAAATGTCCCTTTGTGCCCATTCCAGGATTGTTTCAGGGTCCAAGGGTGACTGTGACTCCTTCACCTGCACCACCAATTCGAGGGTCTTGGTAAGTGGTCGTGCGAGATCCGGGAACTTGTCTTGGCATCCCTTCCAAGCTCTGTCTAGGCCCTTCTTTGGATCCCTCGCAGATTTCTTTAAGAAAGTAGCCATATTAGGATCTAATTCTGGGGTATCGGCCACCTTGCCCAGGAGAGAAGGCTGGGGACACTCAGCATGCAGAGTACTGCGTATATGTTTGTCAAAACCCTTACTCAATCTGTCTTGGATGTAATGGGCTACTTCCATGCAAGGGATCCATTCTGTAAAACAGGGAGAATTATGTTTTCAGGGTCGAAGCACAGTTTTTTTTTTAATAAACATCTTTATTGATTTATTATTAGAACAACTTAATAACAGGTCATGTTTACACCTTGGCATGTACTCACTGTCTTCACACCAGACAGCGTATTGATAAAACATTCTCTTAACATATTGTATCCCCCATGGACCTTCACACTGAGCAGTCAATGCCATGCTTGAGGTTATTAATTGTCAACAAATGTCACAGGACCTCCCTCCATTTACTCCACACTTTATGGTGTTTAGCTGGGCATCCCCTCATTTCATAGACTAACTTTTCCTGTTGGAAACATCAGTCCACCCCTTGCCTCCACTGGGCAATTGTGGGCACTACCTCTGATCTCCAACTGGCATCTATATCTCACTTGGTCACCAGATATGCTATCCCCAGAAAAATACGATTTGCCCTGCTGTTCCCCACTGCCTCCAGGACACTCAGTAGGATTGGCAATGGGGCTATCTCCAACTCAGTCCCCAACACTCCAGATATTTCAGTATTCACTGCCCACCAGTAGGCCTCTATACGTGGGCAGGTCCACACCATGTGATAAAAGTCTGCGCGCAACGGGGCAGGCAGAGTGTAGCTGAAGATCTGCCTTCTGCATTTTATCGGGGTGAGGTATGCTGCATGCAGGTAGTATGTTTGTACTAAGCGGAGGTGGGAGGCAAAGGCCAGGCCCCTCGGGCCATCATGCCGTCCCGCCAGTCCTCCTCCTCCATCTGCCCCAGCCAGCCCTTCCATCGCTCTCGGAGATTCGTGAGCGGCTTCATCGTGTTCGTGACCAAAGTTTAATATATTTGGGAGACCCTGCCTCTACCCAGGCTGCCCATCAAAACCCTTGCCTCTGCTGGGCTAAACTCGGGGAGGACTGTGCCAGCCTGGATATAGGTGTTCAATGCATGTTGAAGCTGTATATATTTGTGAAATTGTGTCTTAGAGAGTAATAATGTGTTGCATTTCCTGAAAGGAAAGGATATTAGTACACATCTCGCAGGAGCGAGATATGTATTGTACCCCAGTTGCAGAACCTCTCCAGAGCAGAGACCTACCAAAGCCATGTTCTCTGCCACAGTGGAGTTAGCTGGTTAAGGCGCGTCCTCCACCCTGTTTCTTGTTGTACTGCCCTCCACCCCACAAGTACCATCTGTGTCACTTCAGGAATTTCTCTAGACAGGGGGGCTCCATTTAGTAGTAACCCCGTGAGCTTTGGGAAGCCCATTGTCAGTAGGTCGAGCTGGTATGCTGGCTCTAACTATCCACCCCCAACCAGTCATTAATTACCAACAGCTGCATAGCTACATAGTAAAGGTACAGGTTAGACATTCCGAGCCCTCCTTCATGGACTCCCAGCTGGCATTTGTGCAGCGCAAGTCGTGGGCGAGAGTTATACCACATAAATTGCCACGCTACGGAATCCATTTTCTTAAACGACCACTTGGTGAGCTGATAGGGAAAGTTCTGCAGAAGATAAAGGAAGCAGGGCAGTATCATCATCTTGTATAGGGCCATTCTTTGCTGGACATTTAGGGGTAGAGTCTGCCACCTCCTAAGGTCTTCCTTCACCTTCTGGGTGAGTGGTGAGATGTTAAGAACCCATGCCAGCTCAGGCAATAAAGTATCACTGATACCCAGATACCGGAAGCCATTACATTGGATAGGTATATTATCTTGCCAATCGTAGCAATCCCTCACGGTGATGTAACTGGACCAGTACAGATTTATCAGGGTTCTGCACTAGGTCCGAGGCCTCAGAGAACAATGTCAGTAATTGCAGACACCGGGGCCCACTATTGGCTGGGTCTGTTATGTAGACAAGTACGTCATAGGCGTATAGGAAAATGGGGTCCTCGCCCCCGGTGGGACAAGCCCATCCACTAAGGAAAGAGTTTTCCCTTATGATTTTCGCCAGAGGTTCAATTGCTAGGGTGATAAGGAGTGGGGATAATGGGCATCCCAGGTGGGTTTCTCGGCGAATGGGGAAAGGATCTGAGATCACTCCATTCACTTGTACTCAGGCAGTTGGGTTGGAATAGAGGAGCTGCACCATCCTTTGGTATCTAGGGCCAATCCCTGCTTTTGCAAGCACTTGAAAGAGATACGACCAATCAACTGTATCAAAGGCTTTTTCAAAATCTATGAGTAGTAGTGCCAGCTGTGGTGGTAGAGAGTGACCGCAAGCCAACGCTGTGTGGAGCCGCCTAAAGCAAAGCAGTGTTGAGTGCTTCTGGTTGACATGAACCCATTGATCTGGGTGGACCAGGGAGGGTAGTACTCTTTTAACTCTGGTAGAAAGCATGGTAGAAAGGATTTTAATTTCAGTGTTTAAAAGAGAAATGGGACGGTAGGCAGAGCATTGTATGAAGGGCGGATGGGACTTCGGAATTAAGACAATTGTGGCTTGGTTGAGGTCTAAGGGAAATTTTACGGCTTGCTCAGCTTCAGTATACAGCTTCAACAGGTGCAGGGCTAAAAGGTCTCCACACTTGCTGTATAGCTCCGCTGGGAACCCGTCCGGTCCCGGAGTCTTACCTGGGGCCAGTATGCGGCAGAAAGAGAGTCAGAGGACCGCATCTCTCCTCGCTCTGAAGTATTTCGTACTCGCTGATTGGCCGGCAGTAGAGGCGCTCTTATTCTTGTGTGCACAACTAACTATTAAAACAAATGAACAACAAATTGAGTACCCGGCGGGTGAAATAAGGGTTCTGCTGGCCGGGAGAATCAGCACAAAGTAATTATAGGGCTTTACATGGTGCCTGTAAGCATTGTGTACATCCCGGTGCTGCTTGCTCAGACCATCCGCATGGCCAGTCAGCCTGGTGTGCTCACCGGCGGGCACACAATCTGCATAGTGGCAATGCATCACTTTTCTGAGTTGGTGTGGCGCATCTGAGAGAAAAACAATCCTCCCTAGCTGCTGCCAGCACCAATGACCTGCAGCTGTAACCTAGGCCCGCAAATCACCAGAAGGTGCTGGATCCTCGTGAAGCTGGGCCCGACGCTTGCTGTTTATTTATGTTTTTTTTTTTTATGCGACTCGCCTTGACCCTATCTCCTACAGAATGATCTCGGCGGTGCCACACACCCAGTGTGTCACTCCAAGACTCTGGGTCCCGCCAGAGAGCACAACAATTTATTTTCTTTTTTTCTAGCTGCGGCATCAAGAATTTTCAATTACGTTAATAACACAGAGGAAAGGATTATGCTATCTCTTTCTTTACTGAAAAACACAGCAGCCACATCAAAACTACATTTCCCAGAAATATTAGTAGTTCATTCCCTGACCAATACCGTGTCAGCACCACTGTATATATGTCCTTGTAAGCACAGTCTCCTCTTTCTTTGCAAACCATTGGTGAGATAACAACGTGAAACTCCAACCATACTGGAACCATAGCATAGTCTTGAAAAATCTCAACAGGCTCGTAATTTGGATCCATATCCTTGTATGGAACTTCTGGCTTCATACGCAAACTCCCACCTCTTAATTTATTGTCTGATCCTAGGGACAAAGAGACATGTTAATAACACAGCACTTTGTAATAATAAAATCAAACGAGTGGGCATGCGAAATCCAAACTACCACAACAAATATCTGTAATGATATCATGTAATCATAACATTACATGCATAGCTATATGACTCATATGGGTGGGATTATCTTCGCTTTGTGTCCTTAATAGAATTGAAAATTCTTGACGCAACAGCTAGAAATGTTTTTTATTCTATGGCAGGACCGGTGGCTTCAGATTATGCTAGTTTAAAGCTGATTCACCACTGCAGAAGCCACATCAACAATAGGCTTATGATAAAATACCTTAAAGGTAGAATCTGAAGACCAATCTGCTGCGGCCATGATGTTTTCCAGTCGAGAACCTATGCAAAAAGCTTTCGACGCCATGATCCCACGAACTGAATGTGCCCCAAATTTAGTTATGTCAATCCCAGCCTCCCCTAATATCCACTTGTCCCATCTTGCCAAGGTGGCTGAAGACACTGATCTATGTGGGTTCTGCAATGAAATTGATAACTGACCTTGGGAATCCCTACGAAACTCTAGTTGAAGCCTCATAAACTTTCAAACATTGTACCACACATAACTTCGTATTATGGGGAAAAGCTAGATATTAAATACAACGTGAAGGCGTTTTGGTGCATCTAGAAATAGTAAAAGAGATCCCGAGGGAGTAAATACTCTACCTCATAAATACAGCGCACTGACATCTGAAACACGCCTGCAGGATACTAGGCATAAAAGAATGGTAAACTTTGCAGATTGTTGCTTACGTGACAAATCCTCATTATATAGCCATGCCCGTAAATACGCAAAACAACATCCCATAAAGCAGCATACTTAGGTTGTGGGGACTCACCATTCTTATACCTCCAAGAAGCTTACAAACCAAGGGAGATTCCCCCACCGGTTTACCTTCCAAATGCATATGGCCTGCCAAAATCACAGACCCGAAATTATTAATAGTCCTGTGTGCCAACCCTTGCAATGCTAGGTCAGAAAGGAAATTGACAATCATAATAATGGTTGTCCCCAATGGATCAATACACAATTTTCTGTACCAATAAACCCATCTCTTCCATGCAGACCTGTATCTATTATGAGTGGAAGAGGCCCCGGATTGGGACAAGAAAAACAGCGCCCTCCCAAACTCCCGGCACTAGCCAGCATCACCGGAAAGTCTCCATGCCATGAGGGATAAGTGACCCGCTATTACCAGAGGGTGAGGAAGACTTGACGGGTCCAAGAGTAGAGACTGATAAGATGGGATCTGAACCGGAAGGGCACATACTAATGACATTGCCACTTGAAACCAGGGCTGGGTTTTCTGGAGAGGGGTTACCAAGACCATTTCCGCCAAATTCCTCCATACCTGAGAGAGTACTCTCTGACTCAAGGAGAATGGGGGAAAGGAATAAAGAAGACAGTCTGGCCATGTCTGCAGAAATGCATCCAACTGTGCCGCCAGAGGATTTGTTCTCCAACTGTAAAATAGCAGGAGTTGAAAGTTCAGGTGAGATGCAAAAAGGTTGATCACACAAGGTCCCCACCACTGACTGAGACTGTGAAACACCAGGGGATCTAGCTTCCAATTGCTTCCAACCCTCAGGAAGCAAGAGTTAAAATCCGCTATCATATTGAAACTTCCCGGGATATACTCCGCTGTCACATCTATTTGATGTCAAAGGCGAAAGTTTCAAAACTCCTTAGCAATCTCTGCCAATACCCAAGACCTGGTACTCCCAAGGCGACTGATGTAACGAACAACTGAGATATTGCCCATGCGTATAAGGATGCAACAACTCGCCTTGCGGGGAGACAACAACTGAATCGCAAAGGCTCTGCTAAAAGCTCTAGACAATTGATATGGAGGCTCAGCTCCTCCGTCGACCAGTGACCCCCCTGTCTCCACTGATCCACAATGCGCTCCCCAAGCCCACCGGCTGGCATCTGATTCTATCACCAACTCCTGTGAGGAAACAAAAATGGCCTTGCCATTCCGTGCATCCATATGATCCAACCACCATGTTATCTCTGATCAAGCCTAGCTCAACAACGGAATCTGTTCCAAATAAGCTAGACCCTTGCGAAGGTGCAAGATCTTCAGACATTGAAGGGCCCGATAATCTGAGGAGCCCAGAAAAATTGACTGAATTGAGGATGCCAAAAGGCTGACTCTGCAAGCAAGAGACCTGAATGATATAGTCAGAGAGGAAAGGGCTCTCCTCAACTCTTTCTTGATCAAATTACGCTTGGGGAGGGGGAGCTTCAACTGAGCTTGTAGAGAGTCGAACTGAAAACCTAAGAATTCTATTGAGTGGGACGGGGTCAAACTGTATTTGTCTGAATTGATCAGAAACCCCTTGTAGGGTCTCAATCGTCCTAGATAGGTGCAACCAAATCGTCTCTTCGCTTTGCTCCATGATTAGAACATCATGTAAATGAACAATAAGGCACCCACACTTTCCTCTGAGGAGTTGCACCACCAGCTGCACAAAGGGGCTGATGAAAGACCAAATGGGAGGTCGGTAAACTAAAACCATTGATCTTGCCAGCGGAACTGTAGAAACAGGCAGTGAGGGGTGTAAATGTGAACTTTAAAAAAAGCGTCTTTTAGGTCTAGGTGCACTAACCAATCGCCCTTTTGCAAGAGGTCTTATAAAAAATGGATACCTTCCATCTTGAAGTGCGATACACTATCCAAGAATTGAATGACTTTAGGTTGAGAACCAGACGAGAGCCCCTGCCTTTTTTCTGTACTAGGAATATTGTACTCATGAATTGGGCTGGATGGGGATCCATCTTGACAATCACTTGTTTGCGGAGCAGAGACGCAATCTTGTCATGTATAAAACTGCTCTCTGATTGGGGAAAATATAAGGGCCAAGTATGAACTCCCTGTTGTGGGGTGGCATAAAACTCAAGCCTGTAACCTCAAACCACTTGTAGTACCCATGGGTCCTGAGAGATATGTTCCCACGCTGCAAGGTGCCATTGTATCCTCCCACTAGAATCACTTCTGAAAAAGGAATGACTCTCACCTGTTGGAGCGGCATCTGCTGCGTTGAATCCACTTCGGTTGCCGCCCCTATAGACGCGTCCTCGACCCCTACGGGCACTAGTAGGGTAAAATCCTGAGGAGGATTGGTAACTGCCTCGGGCACGAGCGTAACCGCCAGAGGTCTGAAATGATCCACGGCCTGGCGCTCGACCTCAATAGCGTCCAGCCCTGGTAAAAAGGTCCCCACTGAACATCTTCTTCATAGATGTCTGCGCCTTATCCAGGGTTGAGAAAGTGGCAACATATTTCCCCAAGTCCTTTACGAACTTGTGGCCGAAAAGAAGACCATTCGCAATCTAACCATCCTCAACAGAGGCCAGTTCAGCCAGCTTTGGATCAATGCGCATCAGGAAGGACTTTCATCTTGTGATGGACTTAGCGCAATTGGCATTACACAATATACAAATGTCCCTTTGTGCCCATTCCAGGATTGTTTCAGGGTCCAAGGGTGACTGTGACTCCTTCACCTGCACCACCAATTCGAGGGTCTTGGTAAGTGGTCGTGCGAGATCCGGGAACTTGTCTTGGCATCCCTTCCAAGCTCTGTCTAGGCCCTTCTTTGGATCCCTCGCAAATTTCTTTAAGAAAGTAGCCATATTAGGATCTAATTCTGGGGTATCGGCCACCTTGCCCAGGAGAGAAGGCTGGGGACACTCAGCATGCAGAGTACTGCGTATATGTTTGTCAAAACCCTTACTCAATCTGTCTTGGATGTAATGGGCTACTTCCATGCAAGGGATCCATTCTGTAAAACAGGGAGAATTATGTTTTCAGGGTCGAAGCACAGTTTTTTTTTTAATAAACATCTTTATTGATTTATTATTAGAACAACTTAATAACAGGTCATGTTTACACCTTGGCATGTACTCACTGTCTTCACACCAGACAGCGTATTGATAAAACATTCTCTTAACATATTGTATCCCCCATGGACCTTCACACTGAGCAGTCAATGCCATGCTTGAGGTTATTAATTGTCAACAAATGTCACAGGACCTCCCTCCATTTACTCCACACTTTATGGTGTTTAGCTGGGCATCCCCTCATTTCATAGACTAACTTTTCCTGTTGGAAACATCAGTCCACCCCTTGCCTCCACTGGGCAATTGTGGGCACTACCTCTGATCTCCAACTGGCATCTATATCTCACTTGGTCACCAGATATGCTATCCCCAGAAAAATACGATTTGCCCTGCTGTTCCCCACTGCCTCCAGGACACTCAGTAGGATTGGCAATGGGGCTATCTCCAACTCAGTCCCCAACACTCCAGATATTTCAGTATTCACTGCCCACCAGTAGGCCTCTATACGTGGGCAGGTCCACACCATGTGATAAAAGTCTGCGCGCAACGGGGCAGGCAGAGTGTAGCTGAAGATCTGCCTTCTGCATTTTATCGGGGTGAGGTATGCTGCATGCAGGTAGTATGTTTGTACTAAGCGGAGGTGGGAGGCAAAGGCCAGGCCCCTCGGGCCATCATGCCGTCCCGCCAGTCCTCCTCCTCCATCTGCCCCAGCCAGCCCTTCCATCGCTCTCGGAGATTCGTGAGCGGCTTCATCGTGTTCGTGACCAAAGTTTAATATATTTGGGAGACCCTGCCTCTACCCAGGCTGCCCATCAAAACCCTTGCCTCTGCTGGGCTAAACTCGGGGAGGACTGTGCCAGCCTGGATATAGGTGTTCAATGCATGTTGAAGCTGTATATATTTGTGAAATTGTGTCTTAGAGAGTAATAACGTGTTGCATTTCCTGAAAGGAAAGGATATTAGTACACATCTCGCAGGAGCGAGATATGTATTGTACCCCAGTTGCAGAACCTCTCCAGAGCAGAGACCTACCAAAGCCATGTTCTCTGCCACAGTGGAGTTAGCTGGTTAAGGCGCGTCCTCCACCCTGTTTCTTGTTGTACTGCCCTCCACCCCACAAGTACCATCTGTGTCACTTCAGGAATTTCTCTAGACAGGGGGGCTCCATTTAGTAGTAACCCCGTGAGCTTTGGGAAGCCCATTGTCAGTAGGTCGGGCTGGTATGCTGGCTCTAACTATCCACCCCCAACCAGTCATTAATTACCAACAGCTGCATAGCTACATAGTAAAGGTACAGGTTAGACATTCCGAGCCCTCCTTCATGGACTCCCAGCTGGCATTTGTGCAGCGCAAGTCGTGGGCGAGAGTTATACCACATAAATTGCCACGCTACGGAATCCATTTTCTTAAACGACCACTTGGTGAGCTGATAGGGAAAGTTCTGCAGAAGATAAAGGAAGCAGGGCAGTATCATCATCTTGTATAGGGCCATTCTTTGCTGGACATTTAGGGGTAGAGTCTGCCACCTCCTAAGGTCTTCCTTCACCTTCTGGGTGAGTGGTGAGATGTTAAGAACCCATGCCAGCTCAGGCAATAAAGTATCACTGATACCCAGATACCGGAAGCCATTACATTGGATAGGTATATTATCTTGCCAATCGTAGCAATCCCTCACGGTGATGTAACTGGACCAGTACAGATTTATCAGGGTTCTGCACTAGGTCCGAGGCCTCAGAGAACAATGTCAGTAATTGCAGACACCGGGGCCCACTATTGGCTGGGTCTGTTATGTAGACAAGTACGTCATAGGCGTATAGGAAAATGGGGTCCTCGCCCCCGGTGGGACAAGCCCATCCACTAAGGAAAGAGTTTTCCCTTATGATTTTCGCCAGAGGTTCAATTGCTAGGGTGATAAGGAGTGGGGATAATGGGCATCCCAGGTGGGTTTCTCGGCGAATGGGGAAAGGATCTGAGATCATTCCATTCACTTGTACTCAGGCAGTTGGGTTGGAATAGAGGAGCTGCACCATCCTTTGGTATCTAGGGCCAATCCCTGCTTTTGCAAGCACTTGAAAGAGATACGACCAATCAACTGTATCAAAGGCTTTTTCAAAATCTATGAGTAGTAGTGCCAGCTGTGGTGGTAGAGAGTGACCGCAAGCCAACGCTGTGTGGAGCCGCCTAAAGCAAAGCAGTGTTGAGTGCTTCTGGTTGACATGAACCCATTGATCTGGGTGGACCAGGGAGGGTAGTACTCTTTTAACTCTGGTAGAAAGCATGGTAGAAAGGATTTTAATTTCAGTGTTTAAAAGAGAAATGGGACGGTAGGCAGAGCATTGTATGAAGGGCGGATGGGACTTCGGAATTAAGACAATTGTGGCTTGGTTGAGGTCTAAGGGAAATTTTACGGCTTGCTCAGCTTCAGTATACAGCTTCAACAGGTGCAGGGCTAAAAGGTCTCCACACTTGCTGTATAGCTCCGCTGGGAACCCGTCCGGTCCCGGAGTCTTACCTGGGGCCAGTATGCGGCAGAAAGAGAGTCAGAGGACCGCATCTCTCCTCGCTCTGAAGTATTTCGTACTCGCTGATTGGCCGGCAGTAGAGGCGCTCTTATTCTTGTGTGCACAACTAACTATTAAAACAAATGAACAACAAATTGAGTACCCAGCGGGTGAAATAAGGGTTCTGCTGGCCGGGAGAATCAGCACAAAGTAATTATAGGGCTTTACATGGTGCCTGTAAGCCTCGTGTACATCCCGGTGCTGCTTGCTCAGACCATCCGCATGGCCAGTCAGCCTGGTGTGCTCACCGGCGGGCACACAATCTGCATAGTGGCAATGCATTACTTTTCTGAGTTGGTGTGGCGCATCTGAGAGAAAAACAATCCTCCCTAGCTGCTGCCAGCACCAATGACCTGCAGCTGTAACCTAGGCCCGCAAATCACCAGAAGGTGCTGGATCCTCGTGAAGCTGGGCCCGACGCTTGCTGTTTATTTATGTTTTTTTTTTTTTATGCAACTCGCCATGACCCTATCTCCTACAGAATGATCTCGGCGGTGCCACACACCCAGTGTGTCACTCCAAGACTCTGGGTCCCGCCAGAGAGCACAACAATTTATTTTCTTTTTTTCTAGCTGCGGCATCAAGAATTTTCAATTACGTTAATAACACAGAGGAAAGGATTATGCTATCTCTTTCTTTACTGAAAAACACAGCAGCCACATCAAAACTACATTTCCCAGAAATATTAGTAGTTCATTCCCTGACCAATACCGTGTCAGCACCACTGTATATGTGTCCTTGTAAGCACAGTCTCCTCTTTCTTTGCAAACCATTGGTGAGATAACAACGTGAAACTCCAACCATACTGGAACCATAGCACAGTCTTGAAAAATCTCAACAGGCTCGTAATTTGGATCCATATCCTTGTATGGAACTTCTGGCTTCATACGCAAACTCCCACCTCTTAATTTATTGTCTGATCCTAGGAACAAAGAGACATGTTAATAACACAGCACTTTGTAATAATAAAATCAAACGAGTGGGCATGCGAAATCCAAACTACCACAACAAATATCTGTAATGATATCATGTAATCATAACATTACATGCATAGCTATATGACTCATATGGGTGGGATTATCTTCGCTTTGTGTCCTTAATAGAATTGAAAATTCTTGACGCAACAGCTAGAAATGTTTTTTATTCTATGGCAGGACCGGTGACTTCAGATTATGCTAGTTTAAAGCTGATTCACCACTGCAGAAGCCACATCAACAATAGGCTTATGATAAAATACCTTAAAGGTAGAATCTGAAGACCAATCTGCTGCGGCCATGATGTTTTCCAGTCGAGAACCTATGCAAAAAGCTTTCGACGCCATGATCCCACGAACTGAATGTGCCCCAAATTTAGTTATGTCAATCCCAGCCTCCCCTAATATCCACTTGTCCCATCTTGCCAAGGTGGCTGAAGACACTGATCTATGTGGGTTCTGCAATGAAATTGATAACTGACCTTGGGAATCCCTACGAAACTCTAGTTGAAGCCTCATAAACTTTCAAACATTGTACCACACATAACTTCGTATTATGGGGAAAAGCTAGATATGAAATACAATGTGAAGGCGTTTTGGTGCATCTAGAAATAGTAAAAGAGATCCCGAGGGAGTAAATACTCTACCTCATAAATACAGCGCACTGACATCTGAAACACGCCTGCAGGATACTAGGCATAAAAGAATGGTAAACTTTGCAGATTGTTGCTTACGTGACAAATCCTCATTATATAGCCATGCCCGTAAATACGCAAAACAACATCCCATAAAGCAGCATACTTAGGTTGTGGGGACTCACCATTCTTATACCTCCAAGAAGCTTACAAACCAAGGGAGATTCCCCCACCGGTTTACCTTCCAAATGCATATGGCCTGCCAAAATCACAGACCCGAAATTATTAATAGTCCTGTGTGCCAACCCTTGCAATGCTAGGTCAGAAAGGAAATTGACAATCATAATAATGGTTGTCCCCAATGGATCAATACACAATTTTCTGTACCAATAAACCCATCTCTTCCATGCAGACCTGTATCTATTATGAGTGGAAGAGGCCCCGGATTGGGACAAGAAAAACAGCGCCCTCCCAAACTCCCGGCACTAGCCAGCATCACCGGAAAGTCTCCATGCCATGAGGGATAAGTGACCCGCTATTACCAGAGGGTGAGGAAGACTTGACGGGTCCAAGAGTAGAGACTGATAAGACGGGATCTGAACCGGAAGGGCACATACTAATGACATTGCCACTTGAAACCAGGGCTGGGTTTTCTGGAGAGGGGTTACCAAGACCATTTCCGCCAAATTCCTCCATACCTGAGAGAGTACTCTCTGACTCAAGGAGAATGGGGGAAAGGAATAAAGAAGACAGTCTGGCCATGTCTGCAGAAATGCATCCAACCGTGCCGCCAGAGGATTTGTTCTCCAACTGTAAAATAGCAGGAGTTGAAAGTTCAGGTGAGATGCAAAAAGGTTGATCACACAAGGTCCCCACCACTGACTGAGACTGTGAAACACCAGGGGATCTAGCTTCCAATTGCTTCCAACCCTCAGGAAGCAAGAGTTAAAATCCGCTATCATATTGAAACTTCCCGGGATATACTCCGCTGTCACATCTATTTGATGTCAAAGGCGAAAGTTTCAAAACTCCTTAGCAATCTCTGCCAATACCCAAGACCTGGTACTCCCAAGGCGACTGATGTAACGAACAACTGAGATATTGCCCATGCGTATAAGGATGCAACAACTCGCCTTGCGGGGAGACAACAACTGAATCGCAAAGGCTCTGCTAAAAGCTCTAGACAATTGATATGGAGGCTCAGCTCCTCCGTCGACCAGTGACCCCCCTGTCTCCACTGATCCACAATGCGCTCCCCAAGCCCACCGGCTGGCATCTGATTCTATCACCAACTCCTGTGAGGAAACAAAAATGGCCTTGCCATTCCGTGCATCCATATGATCCAACCACCATGTTATCTCTGATCAAGCCTCGCTCAACAACGGAATCTGTTCCAAATAAGCTAGACCCTTGCGAAGGTGCAAGATCTTCAGACATTGAAGGGCCCGATAATCTGAGGAGCCCAGAAAAATTGACTGAATTGAGGATGCCAAAAGGCTGACTCTGCAAGCAAGAGACCTGAATGATATAGTCAGAGAGGAAAGGGCTCTCCTCAACTCTTTCTTGATTAAATTACGCTTGGGGAGGGGGAGCTTCAACTGAGCTTGTAGAGAGTCGAACTGAAAACCTAAGAATTCTATTGAGTGGGACGGGGTCAAACTGTATTTGTCTGAATTGATCAGAAACCCCTTGTAGGGTCTCAATCGTCCTAGACAGGTGCAACCAAATCGTCTCTTCGCTTTGCTCCATGATTAGAACATCATGTAAATGAACAATAAGGCACCCACACTTTCCTCTGAGGAGTTGCACCACCAGCTGCACAAAGGGGCTGATGAAAGACCAAATGGGAGGTCGGTAAACTAAAACCATTGATCTTGCCAGCGGAACTGTAGAAACAGGCAGTGAGGGGTGTAAATGTGAACTTTAAAAAAAGCGTCTTTTAGGTCTAGGTGCACTAACCAATCGCCCTTTTGCAAGAGGTCTTATAATAAAAATGGATACCTTCCATCTTGAAGTGCGATACACTATCCAAGAATTGAATGACTTTAGGTTGAGAACCAGACGAGAGCCCCTGCCTTTTTTCTGTACTAGGAATATTGAACTCATGAATTGGGCTGGATGGGGATCCATCTTGACAATCACTTGTTTGCGGAGCAGAGACGCAATCTTGTCATGTATAAAACTGCTCTCTGATTGGGGAAAATATAAGGGCCAAGTATGAACTCCCTGTTGTGGGGTGGCATAAAACTCCAGCCTGTAACCTCAAACCACTTGTAGTACCCATGGGTCCTGAGAGATATGTTCCCACGCTGCAAGGTGCCATTGTATCCTCCCACTAGAATCACTTCTGAAAAAGGAATGACTCTCACCTGTTGGAGCGGCATCTGCTGCGTTGAATCCACTTCGGTTGCCGCCCCTATAGACGCGTCCACGACCCCTACGGGCACTAGTAGGGTAAAATCCTGAGGAGGATTGGTAACTGCCTCGGGCACGAGCGTAACCGCCAGAGGTCTGAAATGATCCACGGCCTGGCGCTCAACCTCAATAGCGTCCAGCCCTGGTAAAAAGGTCCCCACTGAACATCTTCTTCATAGATGTCTGCGCCTTATCCAGGGTTGAGAAAGTGGCAACATATTTCCCCAAGTCCTTTACGAACTTGTGGCCGAAAAGAAGACCATTCGCAATCTAACCATCCTCAACAGAGGCCAGTTCAGCCAGCTTTGGATCAATGCGCATCAGGAAGGACTTTCATCTTGTGATGGACTTAGCGCAATTGGCATTACACAATATACAAATGTCCCTTTGTGCCCATTCCAGGATTGTTTCAGGGTCCAAGGGTGACTGTGACTCCTTCACCTGCACCACCAATTCGAGGGTCTCGGTAAGTGGTCGTGCGAGATCCGGGAACTTGTCTTGGCATCCCTTCCAAGCTCTGTCTAGGCCCTTCTTTGGATCCCTCGCAAATTTCTTTAAGAAAGTAGCCATATTAGGATCTAATTCTGGGGTATCGGCCACCTTGCCCAGGAGAGAAGGCTGGGGACACTCAGCATGCAGAGTACTGCGTATATGTTTGTCAAAACCCTTACTCAATCTGTCTTGGATGTAATGGGCTACTTCCATGCAAGGGATCCATTCTGTAAAACAGGGAGAATTATGTTTTCAGGGTCGAAGCACAGTTTTTTTTTTAATAAACATCTTTATTGATTTATTATTAGAACAACTTAATAACAGGTCATGTTTACACCTTGGCATGTACTCACTGTCTTCACACCAGACAGCGTATTGATAAAACATTCTCTTAACATATTGTATCCCCCATGGACCTTCACACTGAGCAGTCAATGCCATGCTTGAGGTTATTAATTGTCAACAAATGTCACAGGACCTCCCTCCATTTACTCCACACTTTATGGTGTTTAGCTGGGCATCCCCTCATTTCATAGACTAACTTTTCCTGTTGGAAACATCAGTCCACCCCTTGCCTCCACTGGGCAATTGTGGGCACTACCTCTGATCTCCAACTGGCATCTATATCTCACTTGGTCACCAGATATGCTATCCCCAGAAAAATACGATTTGCCCTGCTGTTCCCCACTGCCTCCAGGACACTCAGTAGGATTGGCAATGGGGCTATCTCCAACTCAGTCCCCAACACTCCAGATATTTCAGTATTCACTGCCCACCAGTAGGCCTCTATACGTGGGCAGGTCCACACCATGTGATAAAAGTCTGCGCGCAACGGGGCAGGCAGAGTGTAGCTGAAGATCTGCCTTCTGCATTTTATCGGGGTGAGGTATGCTGCATGCAGGTAGTATGTTTGTACTAAGCGGAGGTGGGAGGCAAAGGCCAGGCCCCTCGGGCCATCATGCCGTCCCGCCAGTCCTCCTCCTCCATCTGCCCCAGCCAGCCCTTCCATCGCTCTCGGAGATTCGTGAGCGGCTTCATCGTGTTCGTGACCAAAGTTTAATATATTTGGGAGACCCTGCCTCTACCCAGGCTGCCCATCAAAACCCTTGCCTCTGCTGGGCTAAACTCGGGGAGGACTGTGCCAGCCTGGATATAGGTGTTCAATGCATGTTGAAGCTGTATATATTTGTGAAATTGTGTCTTAGAGAGTAATAACGTGTTGCATTTCCTGAAAGGAAAGGATATTAGTACACATCTCGCAGGAGCGAGATATGTATTGTACCCCAGTTGCAGAACCTCTCCAGAGCAGAGACCTACCAAAGCCATGTTCTCTGCCACAGTGGAGTTAGCTGGTTAAGGCGCGTCCTCCACCCTGTTTCTTGTTGTACTGCCCTCCACCCCACAAGTACCATCTGTGTCACTTCAGGAATTTCTCTAGACAGGGGGGCTCCATTTAGTAGTAACCCCGTGAGCTTTGGGAAGCCCATTGTCAGTAGGTCGAGCTGGTATGCTGGCTCTAACTATCCACCCCCAACCAGTCATTAATTACCAACAGCTGCATAGCTACATAGTAAAGGTACAGGTTAGACATTCCGAGCCCTCCTTCATGGACTCCCAGCTGGCATTTGTGCAGCGCAAGTCGTGGGCGAGAGTTATACCACATAAATTGCCACACTACGGAATCCATTTTCTTAAACGACCACTTGGTGAGCTGATAGGGAACGTTCTGCAGAAGATAAAGGAAGCAGGGCAGTATCATCATCTTGTATAGGGCCATTCTTTGCTGGACATTTAGGGGTAGAGTCTGCCACCTCCTAAGGTCTTCCTTCACCTTCTGGGTGAGTGGTGAGATGTTAAGAACCCATGCCAGCTCAGGCAATAAAGTATCACTGATACCCAGATACCGGAAGCCATTACATTGGATAGGTATATTATCTTGCCAATTGTAGCAATCCCTCACGGTGATGTAACTGGACCAGTACAGATTTATCAGGGTTCTGCACTAGGTCCGAGGCCTCAGAGAACAATGTCAGTAATTGCAGACACCGGGGCCCACTATTGGCTGGGTCTGTTATGTAGACAAGTACGTCATAGGCGTATAGGAAAATGGGGTCCTCGCCCCCGGTGGGACAAGCCCATCCACTAAGGAAAGAGTTTTCCCTTATGATTTTCGCCAGAGGTTCAATTGCTAGGGTGATAAGGAGTGGGATAATGGGCATCCCAGGTGGGTTTCTCGGCGAATGGGGAAAGGATCTGAGATCATTCCATTCACTTGTACTCAGGCAGTTGGGTTGGAATAGAGGAGCTGCACCATCCTTTGGTATCTAGGGCCAATCCCTGCTTTTGCAAGCACTTGAAAGAGATACGACCAATCAACTGTATCAAAGGCTTTTTCAAAATCTATGAGTAGTAGTGCCAGCTGTGGTGGTAGAGAGTGACCGCAAGCCAACGCTGTGTGGAGCCGCCTAAAGCAAAGCAGTGTTGAGTGCTTCTGGTTGACATGAACCCATTGATCTGGGTGGACCAGGGAGGGTAGTACTCTTTTAACTCTGGTAGAAAGCATGGTAGAAAGGATTTTAATTTCAGTGTTTAAAAGAGAAATGGGACGGTAGGCAGAGCATTGTATGAAGGGCGGATGGGACTTCGGAATTAAGACAATTGTGGCTTGGTTGAGGTCTAAGGGAAATTTTACGGCTTGCTCAGCTTCAGTATACAGCTTCAACAGGTGCAGGGCTAAAAGGTCTCCACACTTGCTGTATAGCTCCGCTGGGAACCCGTCCGGTCCCGGAGTCTTACCTGGGGCCAGTATGCGGCAGAAAGAGAGTCAGAGGACCGCATCTCTCCTCGCTCTGAAGTATTTCGTACTCGCTGATTGGCCGGCAGTAGAGGCGCTCTTATTCTTGTGTGCACAACTAACTATTAAAACAAATGAACAACAAATTGAGTACCCGGCGGGTGAAATAAGGGTTCTGCTGGCTGGGAGAATCAGCACAAAGTAATTATAGGGCTTTACATGGTGCCTGTAAGCCTCGTGTACATCCCGGTGCTGCTTGCTCAGACCATCCGCATGGCCAGTCAGCCTGGTGTGCTCACCGGCGGGCACACAATCTGCATAGTGGCAATGCATTACTTTTCTGAGTTGGTGTGGCGCATCTGAGAGAAAAACAATCCTCCCTAGCTGCTGCCAGCACCAATGACCTGCAGCTGTAACCTAGGCCCGCAAATCACCAGAAGGTGCTGGATCCTCGTGAAGCTGGGCCCGACGCTTGCTGTTTATTTATGTTTTTTTTTTTTAATGCGACTCGCCATGACCCTATCTCCTACAGAATGATCTCGGCGGTGCCACACACCCAGTGTGTCACTCCAAGACTCTGGGTCCCGCCAGAGAGCACAACAATTTATTTTCTTTTTTTCTAGCTGCGGCATCAAGAATTTTCAATTACGTTAATAACACAGAGGAAAGGATTATGCTATCTCTTTCTTTACTGAAAAACACAGCAGCCACATCAAAACTACATTTCCCAGAAATATTAGTAGTTCATTCCCTGACCAATACCGTGTCAGCACCACTGTATATGTGTCCTTGTAAGCACAGTCTCCTCTTTCTTTGCAAACCATTGGTGAGATAACAACGTGAAACTCCAACCATACTGGAACCATAGCATAGTCTTGAAAAATCTCAACAGGCTCGTAATTTGGATCCATATCCTTGTATGGAACTTCTGGCTTCATACGCAAACTCCCACCTCTTAATTTATTGTCTGATCCTAGGGACAAAGAGACATGTTAATAACACAGCACTTTGTAATAATAAAATCAAACGAGTGGGCATGCGAAATCCAAACTACCACAACAAATATCTGTAATGATATCATGTAATCATAACATTACATGCATAGCTATATGACTCATATGGGTGGGATTATCTTCGCTTTGTGTCCTTAATAGAATTGAAAATTCTTGACGCAACAGCTAGAAATGTTTTTTATTCTATGGCAGGACCGGTGGCTTCAGATTATGCTAGTTTAAAGCTGATTCACCACTGCAGAAGCCACATCAACAATAGGCTTATGATAAGATACCTTAAAGGTAGAATCTGAAGACCAATCTGCTGCGGCCATGATGTTTTCCAGTCGAGAACCTATGCAAAAAGCTTTCGACGCCATGATCCCACGAACTGAATGTGCCCCAAATTTAGTTATGTCAATCCCAGCCTCCCCTAATATCCACTTGTCCCATCTTGCCAAGGTGGCTGAAGACACTGATCTATGTGGGTTCTGCAATGAAATTGATAACTGACCTTGGGAATCCCTACGAAACTCTAGTTGAAGCCTCATAAACTTTCAAACATTGTACCACACATAACTTCGTATTATGGGGAAAAGCTAGATATGAAATACAATGTGAAGGCGTTTTGGTGCATCTAGAAATAGTAAAAGAGATCCCGAGGGAGTAAATACTCTACCTCATAAATACAGCGCACTGACATCTGAAACACGCCTGCAGGATACTAGGCATAAAAGAATGGTAAACTTTGCAGATTGTTGCTTACGTGACAAATCCTCATTATATAGCCATGCCCGTAAATACGCAAAACAACATCCCATAAAGCAGCATACTTAGGTTGTGGGGACTCACCATTCTTATACCTCCAAGAAGCTTACAAACCAAGGGAGATTCCCCCACCGGTTTACCTTCCAAATGCATATGGCCTGCCAAAATCACAGACCCGAAATTATTAATAGTCCTGTGTGCCAACCCTTGCAATGCTAGGTCAGAAAGGAAATTGACAATCATAATAATGGTTGTCCCCAATGGATCAATACACAATTTTCTGTACCAATAAACCCATCTCTTCCATGCAGACCTGTATCTATTATGAGTGGAAGAGGCCCCGGATTGGGACAAGAAAAACAGCGCCCTCCCAAACTCCCGGCACTAGCCAGCATCACCGGAAAGTCTCCATGCCATGAGGGATAAGTGACCCGCTATTACCAGAGGGTGAGGAAGACTTGACGGGTCCAAGAGTAGAGACTGATAAGACGGGATCTGAACCGGAAGGGCACATACTAATGACATTGCCACTTGAAACCAGGGCTGGGTTTTCTGGAGAGGGGTTACCAAGACCATTTCCGCCAAATTCCTCCATACCTGAGAGAGTACTCTCTGACTCAAGGAGAATGGGGGAAAGGAATAAAGAAGACAGTCTGGCCATGTCTGCAGAAATGCATCCAACCGTGCCGCCAGAGGATTTGTTCTCCAACTGTAAAATAGCAGGAGTTGAAAGTTCAGGTGAGATGCAAAAAGGTTGATCACACAAGGTCCCCACCACTGACTGAGACTGTGAAACACCAGGGGATCTAGCTTCCAATTGCTTCCAGCCCTCAGGAAGCAAGAGTTAAAATCCGCTATCGTATTGAAACTTCCCGGGATATACTCCGCTGTCACATCTATTTGATGTCAAAGGCGAAAGTTTCAAAACTCCTTAGCAATCTCTGCCAATACCCAAGACCTGGTACTCCCAAGGCGACTGATGTAACGAACAACTGAGATATTGCCCATGCGTATAAGGATGCAACAACTCGCCTTGCGGGGAGACAACAACTGAATCGCAAAGGCTCTGCTAAAAGCTCTAGACAATTGATATGGAGGCTCAGCTCCTCCGTCGACCAGTGACCCCCCTGTCTCCACTGATCCACAATGCGCTCCCCAAGCCCACCGGCTGGCATCTGATTCTATCACCAACTCCTGTGAGGAAACAAAAATGGCCTTGCCATTCCGTGCATCCATATGATCCAACCACCATGTTATCTCTGATCAAGCCTCGCTCAACAACGGAATCTGTTCCAAATAAGCTAGACCCTTGCGAAGGTGCAAGATCTTCAGACATTGAAGGGCCCGATAATCTGAGGAGCCCAGAAAAATTGACTGAATTGAGGATGCCAAAAGGCTGACTCTGCAAGCAAGAGACCTGAATGATATAGTCAGAGAGGAAAGGGCTCTCCTCAACTCTTTCTTGATCAAATTACGCTTGGGGAGGGGGAGCTTCAACTGAGCTTGTAGAGAGTCAAACTGAAAACCTAAGAATTCTATTGAGTGGGACGGGGTCAAACTGTATTTGTCTGAATTGATCAGAAACCCCTTGTAGGGTCTCAATCGTCCTAGACAGGTGCAACCAAATCGTCTCTTCGCTTTGCTCCATGATTAGAACATCATGTAAATGAACAATAAGGCACCCACACTTTCCTCTGAGGAGTTGCACCACCAGCTGCACAAAGGGGCTGATGAAAGACCAAATGGGAGGTCGGTAAACTAAAACCATTGATCTTGCCAGCGGAACTGTAGAAACAGGCAGTGAGGGGTGTAAATGTGAACTTTAAAAAAAGCGTCTTTTAGGTCTAGGTGCACTAACCAATCGCCCTTTTGCAAGAGGTCTTATAAAAAATGGATACCTTCCATCTTGAAGTGCGATACACTATCCAAGAATTGAATGACTTTAGGTTGAGAACCAGACGAGAGCCCCTGCCTTTTTTCTGTACTAGGAATATTGTACTCATGAATTGGGCTGGATGGGGATCCATCTTGACAATCACTTGTTTGCGGAGCAGAGACGCAATCTTGTCATGTATAAAACTGCTCTCTGATTGGGGAAAATATAAGGGCCAAGTATGAACTCCCTGTTGTGGGGTGGCATAAAACTCCAGCCTGTAACCTCAAACCACTTGTAGTACCCATGGGTCCTGAGAGATATGTTCCCACGCTGCAAGGTGCCATTGTATCCTCCCACTAGAATCACTTCTGAAAAAGGAATGACTCTCACCTGTTGGAGCGGCATCTGCTGCGTTGAATCCACTTCGGTTGCCGCCCCTATAGACGCGTCCTCGACCCCTACGGGCACTAGTAGGGTAAAATCCTGAGGAGGATTGGTAAATGCCTCGGGCACGAGCGTAACCGCCAGAGGTCTGAAATGATCCACGGCCTGGCGCTCGACCTCAATAGCGTCCAGCCCTGGTAAAAAGGTCCCCACTGAACATCTTCTTCATAGATGTCTGCGCCTTACCCAGGGTTGAGAAAGTGGCAACATATTTCCCCAAGTCCTTTACGAACTTGTGGCCGAAAAGAAGACCATTCGCAATCTAACCATCCTCAACAGAGGCCAGTTCAGCCAGCTTTGGATCAATGCGCATCAGGAAGGACTTTCATCTTGTGATGGACTTAGCGCAATTGGCATTACACAATATACAAATGTCCCTTTGTGCCCATTCCAGGATTGTTTCAGGGTCCAAGGGTGACTGTGACTCCTTCACCTGCACCACCAATTCGAGGGTCTTGGTAAGTGGTCGTGCGAGATCCGGGAACTTGTCTTGGCATCCCTTCCAAGCTCTGTCTAGGCCCTTCTTTGGATCCCTCGCAAATTTCTTTAAGAAAGTAGCCATATTAGGATCTAATTCTGGGGTATCGGCCACCTTGCCCAGGAGAGAAGGCTGGGGACACTCTGCATGCAGAGTACGGCGTATATGTTTGTCAAAACCCTTACTCAATCTGTCTTGGATGTAATGGGCTACTTCCATGCAAGGGATCCATTCTGTAAAACAGGGAGAATTATGTTTTCAGGGTCGAAGCACAGTTTTTTTTTTAATAAACATCTTTATTGATTTATTATTAGAACAACTTAATAACAGGTCATGTTTACACCTTGGCATGTACTCACTGTCTTCACACCAGACAGCGTATTGATAAAACATTCTCTTAACATATTGTATCCCCCATGGACCTTCACACTGAGCAGTCAATGCCATGCTTGAGGTTATTAATTGTCAACAAATGTCACAGGACCTCCCTCCATTTACTCCACACTTTATGGTGTTTAGCTGGGCATCCGCTCATTTCATAGACTAACTTTTCCTGTTGGAAACATCAGTCCACCCCTTGCCTCCACTGGGCAATCGTGGGCACTACCTCTGATCTCCAACTGGCATCTATATCTCACTTGGTCACCAGATATGCTATCCCCAGAAAAATACGATTTGCCCTGCTGTTCCCCACTGCCTCCAGGACACTCAGTAGGATTGGCAATGGGGCTATCTCCAACTCAGTCCCCAACACTCCAGATATTTCAGTATTCACTGCCCACCAGTAGGCCTCTATACGTGGGCAGGTCCACACCATGTGATAAAAGTCTGCGCGCAACGGGGCAGGCAGAGTGTAGCTGAAGATCTGCCTTCTGCATTTTATCGGGGTGAGGTATGCTGCATGCAGGTAGTATGTTTGTACTAAGCGGAGGTGGGAGGCAAAGGCCAGGCCCCTCGGGCCATCATGCCGTCCCGCCAGTCCTCCTCCTCCATCTGCCCCAGCCAGCCCTTCCATCGCTCTCGGAGATTCGTGAGCGGCTTCATCGTGTTCGTGACCAAAGTTTAATATATTTGGGAGACCCTGCCTCTACCCAGGCTGCCCATCAAAACCCTTGCCTCTGCTGGGCTAAACTCGGGGAGGACTGTGCCAGCCTGGATATAGGTGTTCAATGCATGTTGAAGCTGTATATATTTGTGAAATTGTGTCTTAGAGAGTAATAACGTGTTGCATTTCCTGAAAGGAAAGGATATTAGTACACATCTCGCAGGAGCGAGATATGTATTGTACCCCAGTTGCAGAACCTCTCCAGAGCAGAGACCTACCAAAGCCATGTTCTCTGCCACAGTGGAGTTAGCTGGTTAAGGCGCGTCCTCCACCCTGTTTCTTGTTGTACTGCCCTCCACCCCACAAGTACCATCTGTGTCACTTCAGGAATTTCTCTAGACAGGGGGGCTCCATTTAGTAGTAACCCCGTGAGCTTTGGGAAGCCCATTGTCAGTAGGTCGAGCTGGTATGCTGGCTCTAACTATCCACCCCCAACCAGTCATTAATTACCAACAGCTGCATAGCTACATAGTAAAGGTACAGGTTAGACATTCCGAGCCCTCCTTCATGGACTCCCAGCTGGCATTTGTGCAGCGCAAGTCGTGGGCGAGAGTTATACCACATAAATTGCCACGCTACGGAATCCATTTTCTTAAACGACCACTTGGTGAGCTGATAGGGAAAGTTCTGCAGAAGATAAAGGAAGCAGGGCAGTATCATCATCTTGTATAGGGCCATTCTTTGCTGGACATTTAGGGGTAGAGTCTGCCACCTCCTAAGGTCTTCCTTCACCTTCTGGGTGAGTGGTGAGATGTTAAGAACCCATGCCAGCTCAGGCAATAAAGTATCACTGATACCCAGATACCGGAAGCCATTACATTGGATAGGTATATTATCTTGCCAATCGTAGCAATCCCTCACGGTGATGTAACTGGACCAGTACAGATTTATCAGGGTTCTGCACTAGGTCCGAGGCCTCAGAGAACAATGTCAGTAATTGCAGACACCGGGGCCCACTATTGGCTGGGTCTGTTATGTAGACAAGTACGTCATAGGCGTATAGGAAAATGGGGTCCTCGCCCCCGGTGGGACAAGCCCATCCACTAAGGAAAGAGTTTTCCCTTATGATTTTCGCCAGAGGTTCAATTGCTAGGGTGATAAGGAGTGGGGATAATGGGCATCCCAGGTGGGTTTCTCGGCGAATGGGGAAAGGATCTGAGATCACTCCATTCACTTGTACTCAGGCAGTTGGGTTGGAATAGAGGAGCTGCACCATCCTTTGGTATCTAGGGCCAATCCCTGCTTTTGCAAGCACTTGAAAGAGATACGACCAATCAACTGTATCAAAGGCTTTTTCAAAATCTATGAGTAGTAGTGCCAGCTGTGGTGGTAGAGAGTGACCGCAAGCCAACGCTGTGTGGAGCCGCCTAAAGCAAAGCAGTGTTGAGTGCTTCTGGTTGACATGAACCCATTGATCTGGGTGGACCAGGGAGGGTAGTACTCTTTTAACTCTGGTAGAAAGCATGGTAGAAAGGATTTTAATTTCAGTGTTTAAAAGAGAAATGGGACGGTAGGCAGAGCATTGTATGAAGGGCGGATGGGGCTTCGGAATTAAGACAATTGTGGCTTGGTTGAGGTCTAAGGGAAATTTTACGGCTTGCTCAGCTTCAGTATACAGCTTCAACAGGTGCAGGGCTAAAAGGTCTCCACACTTGCTGTATAGCTACGCTGGGAACCCGTCCGGTCCCGGAGTCTTACCTGGGGCCAGTATGCGGCAGAAAGAGAGTCAGAGGACCGCATCTCTCCTCGCTCTGAAGTATTTCGTACTCGCTGATTGGCCGGCAGTAGAGGCGCTCTTATTCTTGTGTGCACAACTAACTATTAAAACAAATGAACAACAAATTGAGTACCCGGCGGGTGAAATAAGGGTTCTGCTGGCCGGGAGAATCAGCACAAAGTAATTATAGGGCTTTACATGGTGCCTGTAAGCCTCGTGTACATCCCGGTGCTGCTTGCTCAGACCATCCGCATGGCCAGTCAGCCTGGTGTGCTCACCGGCGGGCACACAATCTGCATAGTGGCAATGCATCACTTTTCTGAGTTGGTGTGGCGCATCTGAGAGAAAAACAATCCTCCCTAGCTGCTGCCAGCACCAATGACCTGCAGCTGTAACCTAGGCCCGCAAATCACCAGAAGGTGCTGGATCCTCGTGAAGCTGGGCCCGACGCTTGCTGTTTATTTATGTTTTTTTTTTTTTATGCGACTCGCCATGACCCTATCTCCTACAGAATGATCTCGGCGGTGCCACACACCCAGTGTGTCACTCCAAGACTCTGGGTCCCGCCAGAGAGCACAACAATTTATTTTCTTTTTTTCTAGCTGCGGCATCAAGAATTTTCAATTACGTTAATAACACAGAGGAAAGGATTATGCTATCTCTTTCTTTACTGAAAAACACAGCAG
The DNA here is from genome assembly GCF_031143425.1 of Pleurodeles waltl. Classification (NCBI taxonomy): domain Eukaryota; kingdom Metazoa; phylum Chordata; class Amphibia; order Caudata; family Salamandridae; genus Pleurodeles; species Pleurodeles waltl. Next base: position 744,052,091 of record NC_090448.1, on the reverse strand, counting down.
CCACATCAAAACTACATTTCCCAGAAATATTAGTAGTTCATTCCCTGACCAATACCGTGTCAGCACCACTGTATATGTGTCCTTGTAAGCACAGTCTCCTCTTTCTTTGCAAACCATTGGTGAGATAACAACGTGAAACTCCAACCATACTGGAACCATAGCACAGTCTTGAAAAATCTCAACAGGCTCGTAATTTGGATCCATATCCTTGTATGGAACTTCTGGCTTCATACGCAAACTCCCACCTCTTAATTTATTGTCTGATCCTAGGGACAAAGAGACATGTTAATAACACAGCACTTTGTAATAATAAAATCAAACGAGTGGGCATGCGAAATCCAAACTACCACAACAAATATCTGTAATGATATCATGTAATCATAACATTACATGCATAGCTATATGACTCATATGGGTGGGATTATCTTCGCTTTGTGTCCTTAATAGAATTGAAAATTCTTGACGCAACAGCTAGAAATGTTTTTTATTCTATGGCAGGACCGGTGACTTCAGATTATGCTAGTTTAAAGCTGATTCACCACTGCAGAAGCCACATCAACAATAGGCTTATGATAAAATACCTTAAAGGTAGAATCTGAAGACCAATCTGCTGCGGCCATGATGTTTTCCAGTCGAGAACCTATGCAAAAAGCTTTCGACGCCATGATCCCACGAACTGAATGTGCCCCAAATTTAGTTATGTCAATCCCAGCCTCCCCTAATATCCACTTGTCCCATCTTGCCAAGGTGGCTGAAGACACTGATCTATGTGGGTTCTGCAATGAAATTGATAACTGACCTTGGGAATCCCTACGAAACTCTAGTTGAAGCCTCATAAACTTTCAAACATTGTACCACACATAACTTCGTATTATGGGGAAAAGCTAGATATGAAATACAATGTGAAGGCGTTTTGGTGCATCTAGAAATAGTAAAAGAGATCCCGAGGGAGTAAATACTCTACCTCATAAATACAGCGCACTGACATCTGAAACACGCCTGCAGGATACTAGGCATAAAAAGAATGGTAAACTTTGCAGATTGTTGCTTACGTGACAAATCCTCATTATATAGCCATGCCCGTAAATACGCAAAACAACATCCCATAAAGCAGCATACTTAGGTTGTGGGGACTCACCATTCTTATACCTCCAAGAAGCTTACAAACCAAGGGAGATTCCCCCACCGGTTTACCTTCCAAATGCATATGGCCTGCCAAAATCACAGACCCGAAATTATTAATAGTCCTGTGTGCCAACCCTTGCAATGCTAGGTCAGAAAGGAAATTGACAATCATAATAATGGTTGTCCCCAATGGATCAATACACAATTTTCTGTACCAATAAACCCATCTCTTCCATGCAGACCTGTATCTATTATGAGTGGAAGAGGCCCCGGATTGGGACAAGAAAAACAGCGCCCTCCCAAACTCCCGGCACTAGCCAGCATCACCGGAAAGTCTCCATGCCATGAGGGATAAGTGACCCGCTATTACCAGAGGGTGAGGAAGACTTGACGGGTCCAAGAGTAGAGACTGATAAGACGGGATCTGAACCGGAAGGGCACATACTAATGACATTGCCACTTGAAACCAGGGCTGGGTTTTCTGGAGAGGGGTTACCAAGACCATTTCCGCCAAATTCCTCCATACCTGAGAGAGTACTCTCTGACTCAAGGAGAATGGGGGAAAGGAATAAAGAAGACAGTCTGGCCATGTCTGCAGAAATGCATCCAACCGTGCCGCCAGAGGATTTGTTCTCCAACTGTAAAATAGCAGGAGTTGAAAGTTCAGGTGAGATGCAAAAAGGTTGATCACACAAGGTCCCCACCACTGACTGAGACTGTGAAACACCAGGGGATCTAGCTTCCAATTGCTTCCAACCCTCAGGAAGCAAGAGTTAAAATCCGCTATCATATTGAAACTTCCCGGGATATACTCCGCTGTCACATCTATTTGATGTCAAAGGCGAAAGTTTCAAAACTCCTTAGCAATCTCTGCCAATACCCAAGACCTGGTACTCCCAAGGCGACTGATGTAACGAACAACTGAGATATTGCCCATGCGTATAAGGATGCAACAACTCGCCTTGCGGGGAGACAACAACTGAATCGCAAAGGCTCTGCTAAAAGCTCTAGACAATTGATATGGAGGCTCAGCTCCTCCGTCGACCAGTGACCCCCCTGTCTCCACTGATCCACAATGCGCTCCCCAAGCCCACCGGCTGGCATCTGATTCTATCACCAACTCCTGTGAGGAAACAAAAATGGCCTTGCCATTCCGTGCATCCATATGATCCAACCACCATGTTATCTCTGATCAAGCCTAGCTCAACAACGGAATCTGTTCCAAATAAGCTAGACCCTTGCGAAGGTGCAAGATCTTCAGACATTGAAGGGCCCGATAATCTGAGGAGCCCAGAAAAATTGACTGAATTGAGGATGCCAAAAGGCTGACTCTGCAAGCAAGAGACCTGAATGATATAGTCAGAGAGGAAAGGGCTCTCCTCAACTCTTTCTTGATCAAATTACGCTTGGGGAGGGGGAGCTTCAACTGAGCTTGTAGAGAGTCGAACTGAAAACCTAAGAATTCTATTGAGTGGGACGGGGTCAAACTGTATTTGTCTGAATTGATCAGAAACCCCTTGTAGGGTCTCAATCGTCCTAGATAGGTGCAACCAAATCGTCTCTTCGCTTTGCTCCATGATTAGAACATCATGTAAATGAACAATAAGGCACCCACACTTTCCTCTGAGGAGTTGCACCACCAGCTGCACAAAGGGGCTGATGAAAGACCAAATGGGAGGTCGGTAAACTAAAACCATTGATCTTGCCAGCGGAACTGTAGAAACAGGCAGTGAGGGGTGTAAATGTGAACTTTAAAAAAAGCGTCTTTTAGGTCTAGGTGCACTAACCAATCGCCCTTTTGCAAGAGGTCTTATAAAAAATGGATACCTTCCATCTTGAAGTGCGATACACTATCCAAGAATTGAATGACTTTAGGTTGAGAACCAGACGAGAGCCCCTGCCTTTTTTCTGTACTAGGAATATTGTACTCATGAATTGGGCTGGATGGGGATCCATCTTGACAATCACTTGTTTGCGGAGCAGAGACGCAATCTTGTCATGTATAAAACTGCTCTCTGATTGGGGAAAATATAAGGGCCAAGTATGAACTCCCTATTGTGGGGTGGCATAAAACTCCAGCCTGTAACCTCAAACCACTTGTAGTACCCATGGGTCCTGAGAGATATGTTCCCACGCTGCAAGGTGCCATTGTATCCTCCCACTAGAATCACTTCTGAAAAAGGAATGACTCTCACCTGTTGGAGCGGCATCTGCTGCGTTGAATCCACTTCGGTTGCCACCCCTATAGACGCGTCCTCGACCCCTACGGGCACTAGTAGGGTAAAATCCTGAGGAGGATTGGTAACTGCCTCGGGCACGAGCGTAACCGCCAGAGGTCTGAAATGATCCACGGCCTGGCGCTCGACCTCAATAGCGTCCAGCCCTGGTAAAAAGGTCCCCACTGAACATCTTCTTCATAGATGTCTGCGCCTTATCCAGGGTTGAGAAAGTGGCAACATATTTCCCCAAGTCCTTTACGAACTTGTGGCCGAAAAGAAGACCATTCGCAATCTAACCATCCTCAACAGAGGCCAGTTCAGCCAGCTTTGGATCAATGCGCATCAGGAAGGACTTTCATCTTGTGATGGACTTAGCGCAATTGGCATTACACAATATACAAATGTCCCTTTGTGCCCATTCCAGGATTGTTTCAGGGTCCAAGGGTGACTGTGACTCCTTCACCTGCACCACCAATTCGAGGGTCTTGGTAAGTGGTCGTGCGAGATCCGGGAACTTGTCTTGGCATCCCTTCCAAGCTCTGTCTAGGCCCTTCTTTGGATCCCTCGCAAATTTCTTTAAGAAAGTAGCCATATTAGGATCTAATTCTGGGGTATCGGCCACCTTGCCCAGGAGAGAAGGCTGGGGACACTCAGCATTCAGAGTACTGCGTATATGTTTGTCAAAACCCTTACTCAATCTGTCTTGGATGTAATGGGCTACTTCCATGCAAGGGATCCATTCTGTAAAACAGGGAGAATTATGTTTTCAGGGTCGAAGCACAGTTTTTTTTTTAATAAACATCTTTATTGATTTATTATTAGAACAACTTAATAACAGGTCATGTTTACACCTTGGCATGTACTCACTGTCTTCACACCAGACAGCGTATTGATAAAACATTCTCTTAACATATTGTATCCCCCATGGACCTTCACACTGAGCAGTCAATGCCATGCTTGAGGTTATTAATTGTCAACAAATGTCACAGGACCTCCCTCCATTTACTCCACACTTTATGGTGTTTAGCTGGGCATCCCCTCATTTCATAGACTAACTTTTCCTGTTGGAAACATCAGTCCACCCCTTGCCTCCACTGGGCAATTGTGGGCACTACCTCTGATCTCCAACTGGCATCTATATCTCACTTGGTCACCAGATATGCTATCCCCAGAAAAATACGATTTGCCCTGCTGTTCCCCACTGCCTCCAGGACACTCAGTAGGATTGGCAATGGGGCTATCTCCAACTCAGTCCCCAACACTCCAGATATTTCAGTATTCACTGCCCACCAGTAGGCCTCTATACGTGGGCAGGTCCACACCATGTGATAAAAGTCTGCGCGCAACGGGGCAGGCAGAGTGTAGCTGAAGATCTGCCTTCTGCATTTTATCGGGGTGAGGTATGCTGCATGCAGGTAGTATGTTTGTACTAAGCGGAGGTGGGAGGCAAAGGCCAGGCCCCTCGGGCCATCATGCCGTCCCGCCAGTCCTCCTCCTCCATCTGCCCCAGCCAGCCCTTCCATCGCTCTCGGAGATTCGTGAGCGGCTTCATCATGTTCGTGACCAAAGTTTAATATATTTGGGAGACCCTGCCTCTACCCAGGCTGCCCATCAAAACCCTTGCCTCTGCTGGGCTAAACTCGGGGAGGACTGTGCCAGCCTGGATATAGGTGTTCAATGCATGTTGAAGCTGTATATATTTGTGAAATTGTGTCTTAGAGAGTAATAACGTGTTGCATTTCCTGAAAGGAAAGGATATTAGTACACATCTCGCAGGAGCGAGATATGTATTGTACCCCAGTTGCAGAACCTCTCCAGAGCAGAGACCTACCAAAGCCATGTTCTCTGCCACAGTGGAGTTAGCTGGTTAAGGCGCGTCCTCCACCCTGTTTCTTGTTGTACTGCCCTCCACCCCACAAGTACCATCTGTGTCACTTCAGGAATTTCTCTAGACAGGGGGGCTCCATTTAGTAGTAACCCTGTGAGCTTTGGGAAGCCCATTGTCAGTAGGTCGAGCTGGTATGCTGGCTCTAACTATCCACCCCCAACCAGTCATTAATTACCAACAGCTGCATAGCTACATAGTAAAGGTACAGGTTAGACATTCCGAGCCCTCCTTCATGGACTCCCAGCTGGCATTTGTGCAGCGCAAGTCGTGGGCGAGAGTTATACCACATAAATTGCCACGCTACGGAATCCATTTTCTTAAACGACCACTTGGTGAGCTGATAGGGAAAGTTCTGCAGAAGATAAAGGAAGCAGGGCAGTATCATCATCTTGTATAGGGCCATTCTTTGCTGGACATTTAGGGGTAGAGTCTGCCACCTCCTAAGGTCTTCCTTCACCTTCTGGGTGAGTGGTGAGATGTTAAGAACCCATGCCAGCTCAGGCAATAAAGTATCACTGATACCCAGATACCGGAAGCCATTACATTGGATAGGTATATTATCTTGCCAATCGTAGCAATCCCTCACGGTGATGTAACTGGACCAGTACAGATTTATCAGGGTTCTGCACTAGGTCCGAGGCCTCAGAGAACAATGTCAGTAATTGCAGACACCGGGGCCCACTATTGGCTGGGTCTGTTATGTAGACAAGTACGTCATAGGCGTATAGGAAAATGGGGTCCTCGCCCCCGGTGGGACAAGCCCATCCACTAAGGAAAGAGTTTTCCCTTATGATTTTCGCCAGAGGTTCAATTGCTAGGGTGATAAGGAGTGGGGATAATGGGCATCCCAGGTGGGTTTCTCGGCGAATGGGGAAAGGATCTGAGATCACTCCATTCACTTGTACTCAGGCAGTTGGGTTGGAATAGAGGAGCTGCACCATCCTTTGGTATCTAGGGCCAATCCCTGCTTTTGCAAGCACTTGAAAGAGATACGACCAATCAACTGTATCAAAGGCTTTTTCAAAATCTATGAGTAGTAGTGCCAGCTGTGGTGGTAGAGAGTGACCGCAAGCCAACGCTGTGTGGAGCCGCCTAAAGCAAAGCAGTGTTGAGTGCTTCTGGTTGACATGAACCCATTGATCTGGGTGGACCAGGGAGGGTAGTACTCTTTTAACTCTGGTAGAAAGCATGGTAGAAAGGATTTTAATTTCAGTGTTTAAAAGAGAAATGGGACGGTAGGCAGAGCATTGTAGGAAGGGCGGATGGGGCTTCGGAATTAAGACAATTGTGGCTTGGTTGAGGTCTAAGGGAAATTTTACGGCTTGCTCAGCTTCAGTATACAGCTTCAACAGGTGCAGGGCTAAAAGGTCTCCACACTTGCTGTATAGCTCCGCTGGGAACCCGTCCGGTCCCGGAGTCTTACCTGGGGCCAGTATGCGGCAGAAAGAGAGTCAGAGGACCGCATCTCTCCTCGCTCTGAAGTATTTCGTACTCGCTGATTGGCCGGCAGTAGAGGTGCTCTTATTCTTGTGTGCACAACTAACTATTAAAACAAATGAACAACAAATTGAGTACCCGGCGGGTGAAATAAGGGTTCTGCTGGCCGGGAGAATCAGCACAAAGTAATTATAGGGCTTTACATGGTGCCTGTAAGCATCGTGTACATCCCGGTGCTGCTTGCTCAGACCATCCGCATGGCCAGTCAGCCTGGTGTGCTCACCGGCGGGCACACAATCTGCATAGTGGCAATGCATCACTTTTCTGAGTTGGTGTGGCGCATCTGAGAGAAAAACAATCCTCCCTAGCTGCTGCCAGCACCAATGACCTGCAGCTGTAACCTAGGCCCGCAAATCACCAGAAGGTGCTGGATCCTCGTGAAGCTGGGCCCGACGCTTGCTGTTTATTTATGTTTTTTTTTTTTATGCGACTCGCCTTGACCCTATCTCCTACAGAATGATCTCGGCGGTGCCACACACCCAGTGTGTCACTCCAAGACTCTGGGTCCCGCCAGAGAGCACAACAATTTATTTTCTTTTTTTCTAGCTGCGGCATCAAGAATTTTCAATTACGTTAATAACACAGAGGAAAGGATTATGCTATCTCTTTCTTTACTGAAAAACACAGCAGCCACATCAAAACTACATTTCCCAGAAATATTAGTAGTTCATTCCCTGACCAATACCGTGTCAGCACCACTGTATATGTGTCCTTGTAAGCACAGTCTCCTCTTTCTTTGCAAACCATTGGTGAGATAACAACGTGAAACTCCAACCATACTGGAACCATAGCATAGTCTTGAAAAATCTCAACAGGCTCGTAATTTGGATCCATATCCTTGTATGGAACTTCTGGCTTCATACGCAAACTCCCACCTCTTAATTTATTGTCTGATCCTAGGGACAAAGAGACATGTTAATAACACAGCACTTTGTAATAATAAAATCAAACGAGTGGGCATGCGAAATCCAAACTACCACAACAAATATCTGTAATGATATCATGTAATCATAACATTACATGCATAGCTATATGACTCATATGGGTGGGATTATCTTCGCTTTGTGTCCTTAATAGAATTGAAAATTCTTGACGCAACAGCTAGAAATGTTTTTTATTCTATGGCAGGACCGGTGGCTTCAGATTATGCTAGTTTAAAGCTGATTCACCACTGCAGAAGCCACATCAACAATAGGCTTATGATAAAATACCTTAAAGGTAGAATCTGAAGACCAATCTGCTGTGGCCATGATGTTTTCCAGTCGAGAACCTATGCAAAAAGCTTTCGACGCCATGATCCCACGAACTGAATGTGCCCCAAATTTAGTTATGTCAATCCCAGCCTCCCCTAATATCCACTTGTCCCATCTTGCCAAGGTGGCTGAAGACACTGATCTATGTGGGTTCTGCAATGAAATTGATAACTGACCTTGGGAATCCCTACGAAACTCTAGTTGAAGCCTCATAAACTTTCAAACATTGTACCACACATAACTTCGTATTATGGGGAAAAGCTAGATATGAAATACAACGTGAAGGCGTTTTGGTGCATCTAGAAATAGTAAAAGAGATCCCGAGGGAGTAAATACTCTACCTCATAAATACAGCGCACTGACATCTGAAACACGCCTGCAGGATACTAGGCATAAAAGAATGGTAAACTTTGCAGATTGTTGCTTACGTGACAAATCCTCATTATATAGCCATGCCCGTAAATACGCAAAACAACATCCCATAAAGCAGCATACTTAGGTTGTGGGGACTCACCATTCTTATACCTCCAAGAAGCTTACAAACCAAGGGAGATTCCCCCACCGGTTTACCTTCCAAATGCATATGGCCTGCCAAAATCACAGACCCGAAATTATTAATAGTCCTGTGTGCCAACCCTTGCAATGCTAGGTCAGAAAGGAAATTGACAATCATAATAATGGTTGTCCCCAATGGATCAATACACAATTTTCTGTACCAATAAACCCATCTCTTCCATGCAGACCTGTATCTATTATGAGTGGAAGAGGCCCCGGATTGGGACAAGAAAAACAGCGCCCTCCCAAACTCCCGGCACTAGCCAGCATCACCGGAAAGTCTCCATGCCATGAGGGATAAGTGACCCGCTATTACCAGAGGGTGAGGAAGACTTGACGGGTCCAAGAGTAGAGACTGATAAGATGGGATCTGAACCGGAAGGGCACATACTAATGACATTGCCACTTGAAACCAGGGCTGGGTTTTCTGGAGAGGGGTTACCAAGACCATTTCCGCCAAATTCCTCCATACCTGAGAGAGTACTCTCTGACTCAAGGAGAATGGGGGAAAGGAATAAAGAAGACAGTCTGGCCATGTCTGCAGAAATGCATCCAACCGTGCCGCCAGAGGATTTGTTCTCCAACTGTAAAATAGCAGGAGTTGAAAGTTCAGGTGAGATGCAAAAAGGTTGATCACACAAGGTCCCCACCACTGACTGAGACTGTGAAACACCAGGGGATCTAGCTTCCAATTGCTTCCAACCCTCAGGAAGCAAGAGTTAAAATCCGCTATCATATTGAAACTTCCCGGGATATACTCCGCTGTCACATCTATTTGATGTCAAAGGCGAAAGTTTCAAAACTCCTTAGCAATCTCTGCCAATACCCAAGACCTGGTACTCCCAAGGCGACTGATGTAACGAACAACTGAGATATTGCCCATGCGTATAAGGATGCAACAACTCGCCTTGCGGGGAGACAACAACTGAATCGCAAAGGCTCTGCTAAAAGCTCTAGACAATTGATATGGAGGCTCAGCTCCTCCGTCGACCAGTGACCCCCCTGTCTCCACTGATCCACAATGCGCTCCCCAAGCCCACCGGCTGGCATCTGATTCTATCACCAACTCCTGTGAGGAAACAAAAATGGCCTTGCCATTCCGTGCATCCATATGATCCAACCACCATGTTATCTCTGATCAAGCCTAGCTCAACAACGGAATCTGTTCCAAATAAGCTAGACCCTTGCGAAGGTGCAAGATCTTCAGACATTGAAGGGCCCGATAATCTGAGGAGCCCAGAAAAATTGACTGAATTGAGGATGCCAAAAGGCTGACTCTGCAAGCAAGAGACCTGAATGATATAGTCAGAGAGGAAAGGGCTCTCCTCAACTCTTTCTTGATCAAATTACGCTTGGGGAGGGGGAGCTTCAACTGAGCTTGTAGAGAGTCGAACTGAAAACCTAAGAATTCTATTGAGTGGGACGGGGTCAAACTGTATTTGTCTGAATTGATCAGAAACCCCTTGTAGGGTCTCAATCGTCCTAGATAGGTGCAACCAAATCGTCTCTTCGCTTTGCTCCATGATTAGAACATCATGTAAATGAACAATAAGGCACCCACACTTTCCTCTGAGGAGTTGCACCACCAGCTGCACAAAGGGGCTGATGAAAGACCAAATGGGAGGTCGGTAAACTAAAACCATTGATCTTGCCAGCGGAACTGTAGAAACAGGCAGTGAGGGGTGTAAATGTGAACTTTAAAAAAAGCGTCTTTTAGGTCTAGGTGCACTAACCAATCGCCCTTTTGCAAGAGGTCTTATAAAAAATGGATACCTTCCATCTTGAAGTGCGATACACTATCCAAGAATTGAATGACTTTAGGTTGAGAACCAGACGAGAGCCCCTGCCTTTTTTCTGTACTAGGAATATTGTACTCATGAATTGGGCTGGATGGGGATCCATCTTGACAATCACTTGTTTGCGGAGCAGAGACGCAATCTTGTCATGTATAAAACTGCTCTCTGATTGGGGAAAATATAAGGGCCAAGTATGAACTCCCTGTTGTGGGGTGGCATAAAACTCCAGCCTGTAACCTCAAACCACTTGTAGTACCCATGGGTCCTGAGAGATATGTTCCCACGCTGCAAGGTGCCATTGTATCCTCCCACTAGAATCACTTCTGAAAAAGGAATGACTCTCACCTGTTGGAGCGGCATCTGCTGCGTTGAATCCACTTCGGTTGCCACCCCTATAGACGCGTCCTCGACCCCTACGGGCACTAGTAGGGTAAAATCCTGAGGAGGATTGGTAACTGCCTCGGGCACGAGCGTAACCGCCAGAGGTCTGAAATGATCCACGGCCTGGCGCTCGACCTCAATAGCGTCCAGCCCTGGTAAAAAGGTCCCCACTGAACATCTTCTTCATAGATGTCTGCGCCTTATCCAGGGTTGAGAAAGTGGCAACATATTTCCCCAAGTCCTTTACGAACTTGTGGCCGAAAAGAAGACCATTCGCAATCTAACCATCCTCAACAGAGGCCAGTTCAGCCAGCTTTGGATCAATGCGCATCAGGAAGGACTTTCATCTTGTGATGGACTTAGCGCAATTGGCATTACACAATATACAAATGTCCCTTTGTGCCCATTCCAGGATTGTTTCAGGGTCCAAGGGTGACTGTGACTCCTTCACCTGCACCACCAATTCGAAGGTCTTGGTAAGTGGTCGTGCGAGATCCGGGAACTTGTCTTGGCATCCCTTCCAAGCTCTGTCTAGGCCCTTCTTTGGATCCCTCGCAAATTTCTTTAAGAAAGTAGCCATATTAGGATCTAATTCTGGGGTATCGGCCACCTTGCCCAGGAGAGAAGGCTGGGGACACTCAGCATGCAGAGTACTGCGTATATGTTTGTCAAAACCCTTACTCAATCTGTCTTGGATGTAATGGGCTACTTCCATGCAAGGGATCCATTCTGTAAAACAGGGAGAATTATGTTTTCAGGGTCGAAGCACAGTTTTTTTTTTAATAAACATCTTTATTGATTTATTATTAGAACAACTTAATAACAGGTCATGTTTACACCTTGGCATGTACTCACTGTCTTCACACCAGACAGCGTATTGATAAAACATTCTCTTAACATATTGTATCCCCCATGGACCTTCACACTGAGCAGTCAATGCCATGCTTGAGGTTATTAATTGTCAACAAATGTCACAGGACCTCCCTCCATTTACTCCACACTTTATGGTGTTTAGCTGGGCATCCCCTCATTTCATAGACTAACTTTTCCTGTTGGAAACATCAGTCCACCCCTTGCCTCCACTGGGCAATTGTGGGCACTACCTCTGATCTCCAACTGGCATCTATATCTCACTTGGTCACCAGATATGCTATCCCCAGAAAAATACGATTTGCCCTGCTGTTCCCCACTGCCTCCAGGACACTCAGTAGGATTGGCAATGGGGCTATCTCCAACTCAGTCCCCAACACTCCAGATATTTCAGTATTCACTGCCCACCAGTAGGCCTCTATACGTGGGCAGGTCCACACCATGTGATAAAAGTCTGCGCGCAACGGGGCAGGCAGAGTGTAGCTGAAGATCTGCCTTCTGCATTTTATTGGGGTGAGGTATGCTGCATGCAGGTAGTATGTTTGTACTAAGCGGAGGTGGGAGGCAAAGGCCAGGCCCCTCGGGCCATCATGCCGTCCCGCCAGTCCTCCTCCTCCATCTGCCCCAGCCAGCCCTTCCATCGCTCTCGGAGATTCGTGAGCGGCTTCATCGTGTTCGTGACCAAAGTTTAATATATTTGGGAGACCCTGCCTCTACCCAGGCTGCCCATCAAAACCCTTGCCTCTGCTGGGCTAAACTCGGGGAGGACTGTGCCAGCCTGGATATAGGTGTTCAATGCATGTTGAAGCTGTATATATTTGTGAAATTGTGTCTTAGAGAGTAATAACGTGTTGCATTTCCTGAAAGGAAAGGATATTAGTACACATCTCGCAGGAGCGAGATATGTATTGTACCCCAGTTGCAGAACCTCTCCAGAGCAGAGACCTACCAAAGCCATGTTCTCTGCCACAGTGGAGTTAGCTGGTTAAGGCGCGTCCTCCACCCTGTTTCTTGTTGTACTGCCCTCCACCCCACAAGTACCATCTGTGTCACTTCAGGAATTTCTCTAGACAGGGGGGCTCCATTTAGTAGTAACCCCGTGAGCTTTGGGAAGCCCATTGTCAGTAGGTCGGGCTGGTATGCTGGCTCTAACTATCCACCCCCAACCAGTCATTAATTACCAACAGCTGCATAGCTACATAGTAAAGGTACAGGTTAGACATTCCGAGCCCTCCTTCATGGACTCCCAGCTGGCATTTGTGCAGCGCAAGTCGTGGGCGAGAGTTATACCACATAAATTGCCACGCTACGGAATCCATTTTCTTAAACGACCACTTGGTGAGCTGATAGGGAAAGTTCTGCAGAAGATAAAGGAAGCAGGGCAGTATCATCATCTTGTATAGGGCCATTCTTTGCTGGACATTTAGGGGTAGAGTCTGCCACCTCCTAAGGTCTTCCTTCACCTTCTGGGTGAGTGGTGAGATGTTAAGAACCCATGCCAGCTCAGGCAATAAAGTATCACTGATACCCAGATACCGGAAGCCATTACATTGGATAGGTATATTATCTTGCCAATCGTAGCAATCCCTCACGGTGATGTAACTGGACCAGTACAGATTTATCAGGGTTCTGCACTAGGTCCGAGGCCTCAGAGAACAATGTCAGTAATTGCAGACACCGGGGCCCACTATTGGCTGGGTCTGTTATGTAGACAAGTACGTCATAGGCGTATAGGAAAATGGGGTCCTCGCCCCCGGTGGGACAAGCCCATCCACTAAGGAAAGAGTTTTCCCTTATGATTTTCGCCAGAGGTTCAATTGCTAGGGTGATAAGGAGTGGGGATAATGGGCATCCCAGGTGGGTTTCTCGGCGAATGGGGAAAGGATCTGAGATCATTCCATTCACTTGTACTCAGGCAGTTGGGTTGGAATAGAGGAGCTGCACCATCCTTTGGTATCTAGGGCCAATCCCTGCTTTTGCAAGCACTTGAAAGAGATACGACCAATCAACTGTATCAAAGGCTTTTTCAAAATCTATGAGTAGTAGTGCCAGCTGTGGTGGTAGAGAGTGACCGCAAGCCAACGCTGTGTGGAGCCGCCTAAAGCAAAGCAGTGTTGAGTGCTTCTGGTTGACATGAACCCATTGATCTGGGTGGACCAGGGAGGGTAGTACTCTTTTAACTCTGGTAGAAAGCATGGTAGAAAGGATTTTAATTTCAGTGTTTAAAAGAGAAATGGGACGGTAGGCAGAGCATTGTATGAAGGGCGGATGGGACTTCGGAATTAAGACAATTGTGGCTTGGTTGAGGTCTAAGGGAAATTTTACGGCTTGCTCAGCTTCAGTATACAGCTTCAACAGGTGCAGGGCTAAAAGGTCTCCACACTTGCTGTATAGCTCCGCTGGGAACCCGTCCGGTCCCGGAGTCTTACCTGGGGCCAGTATGCGGCAGAAAGAGAGTCAGAGGACCGCATCTCTCCTCGCTCTGAAGTATTTCGTACTCGCTGATTGGCCGGCAGTAGAGGCGCTCTTATTCTTGTGTGCACAACTAACTATTAAAACAAATGAACAACAAATTGAGTACCCGGCGGGTGAAATAAGGGTTCTGCTGGCCGGGAGAATCAGCACAAAGTAATTATAGGGCTTTACATGGTGCCTGTAAGCCTCGTGTACATCCCGGTGCTGCTTGCTCAGACCATCCGCATGGCCAGTCAGCCTGGTGTGCTCACCGGCGGGCACACAATCTGCATAGTGGCAATGCATTACTTTTCTGAGTTGGTGTGGCGCATCTGAGAGAAAAACAATCCTCCCTAGCTGCTGCCAGCACCAATGACCTGCAGCTGTAACCTAGGCCCGCAAATCACCAGAAGGTGCTGGATCCTCGTGAAGCTGGGCCCGACGCTTGCTGTTTATTTATGTTTTTTTTTTTTTATGCGACTCGCCATGACCCTATCTCCTACAGAATGATCTCGGCGGTGCCACACACCCAGTGTGTCACTCCAAGACTCTGGGTCCCGCCAGAGAGCACAACAATTTATTTTCTTTTTTTCTAGCTGCGGCATCAAGAATTTTCAATTACGTTAATAACACAGAGGAAAGGATTATGCTATCTCTTTCTTTACTGAAAAACACAGCAGCCACATCAAAACTACATTTCCCAGAAATATTAGTAGTTCATTCCCTGACCAATACCGTGTCAGCACCACTGTATATGTGTCCTTGTAAGCACAGTCTCCTCTTTCTTTGCAAACCATTGGTGAGATAACAACGTGAAACTCCAACCATACTGGAACCATAGCACAGTCTTGAAAAATCTCAACAGGCTCGTAATTTGGATCCATATCCTTGTATGGAACTTCTGGCTTCATACGCAAACTCCCACCTCTTAATTTATTGTCTGATCCTAGGGACAAAGAGACATGTTAATAACACAGCACTTTGTAATAATAAAATCAAACGAGTGGGCATGCGAAATCCAAACTACCACAACAAATATCTGTAATGATATCATGTAATCATAACATTACATGCATAGCTATATGACTCATATGGGTGGGATTATCTTCGCTTTGTGTCCTTAATAGAATTGAAAATTCTTGACGCAACAGCTAGAAATGTTTTTTATTCTATGGCAGGACCGGTGACTTCAGATTATGCTAGTTTAAAGCTGATTCACCACTGCAGAAGCCACATCAACAATAGGCTTATGATAAAATACCTTAAAGGTAGAATCTGAAGACCAATCTGCTGCGGCCATGATGTTTTCCAGTCGAGAACCTATGCAAAAAGCTTTCGACGCCATGATCCCACGAACTGAATGTGCCCCAAATTTAGTTATGTCAATCCCAGCCTCCCCTAATATCCACTTGTCCCATCTTGCCAAGGTGGCTGAAGACACTGATCTATGTGGGTTCTGCAATGAAATTGATAACTGACCTTGGGAATCCCTACGAAACTCTAGTTGAAGCCTCATAAACTTTCAAACATTGTACCACACATAACTTCGTATTATGGGGAAAAGCTAGATATGAAATACAATGTGAAGGCGTTTTGGTGCATCTAGAAATAGTAAAAGAGATCCCGAGGGAGTAAATACTCTACCTCATAAATACAGCGCACTGACATCTGAAACACGCCTGCAGGATACTAGGCATAAAAGAATGGTAAACTTTGCAGATTGTTGCTTACGTGACAAATCCTCATTATATAGCCATGCCCGTAAATACGCAAAACAACATCCCATAAAGCAGCATACTTAGGTTGTGGGGACTCACCATTCTTATACCTCCAAGAAGCTTACAAACCAAGGGAGATTCCCCCACCGGTTTACCTTCCAAATGCATATGGCCTGCCAAAATCACAGACCCGAAATTATTAATAGTCCTGTGTGCCAACCCTTGCAATGCTAGGTCAGAAAGGAAATTGACAATCATAATAATGGTTGTCCCCAATGGACCAATACACAATTTTCTGTACCAATAAACCCATCTCTTCCATGCAGACCTGTATCTATTATGAGTGGAAGAGGCCCCGGATTGGGACAAGAAAAACAGCGCCCTCCCAAACTCCCGGCACTAGCCAGCATCACCGGAAAGTCTCCATGCCATGAGGGATAAGTGACCCGCTATTACCAGAGGGTGAGGAAGACTTGACGGGTCCAAGAGTAGAGACTGATAAGACGGGATCTGAACCGGAAGGGCACATACTAATGACATTGCCACTTGAAACCAGGGCTGGGTTTTCTGGAGAGGGGTTACCAAGACCATTTCCGCCAAATTCCTCCATACCTGAGAGAGTACTCTCTGACTCAAGGAGAATGGGGGAAAGGAATAAAGAAGACAGTCTGGCCATGTCTGCAGAAATGCATCCAACCGTGCCGCCAGAGGATTTGTTCTCCAACTGTAAAATAGCAGGAGTTGAAAGTTCAGGTGAGATGCAAAAAGGTTGATCACACAAGGTCCCCACCACTGACTGAGACTGTGAAACACCAGGGGATCTAGCTTCCAATTGCTTCCAACCCTCAGGAAGCAAGAGTTAAAATCCGCTATCATATTGAAACTTCCCGGGATATACTCCGCTGTCACATCTATTTGATGTCAAAGGCGAAAGTTTCAAAACTCCTTAGCAATCTCTGCCAATACCCAAGACCTGGTACTCCCAAGGCGACTGATGTAACGAACAACTGAGATATTGCCCATGCGTATAAGGATGCAACAACTCGCCTTGCGGGGAGACAACAACTGAATCGCAAAGGCTCTGCTAAAAGCTCTAGACAATTGATATGGAGGCTCAGCTCCTCCGTCGACCAGTGACCCCCCTGTCTCCACTGATCCACAATGCGCTCCCCAAGCCCACCGGCTGGCATCTGATTCTATCACCAACTCCTGTGAGGAAACAAAAATGGCCTTGCCATTCCGTGCATCCATATGATCCAACCACCATGTTATCTCTGATCAAGCCTCGCTCAACAACGGAATCTGTTCCAAATAAGCTAGACCCTTGCGAAGGTGCAAGATCTTCAGACATTGAAGGGCCCGATAATCTGAGGAGCCCAGAAAAATTTACTGAATTGAGGATGCCAAAAGGCTGACTCTGCAAGCAAGAGACCTGAATGATATAGTCAGAGAGGAAAGGGCTCTCCTTAACTCTTTCTTGATCAAATTACGCTTGGGGAGGGGGAGCTTCAACTGAGCTTGTAGAGAGTCGAACTGAAAACCTAAGAATTCTATTGAGTGGGACGGGGTCAAACTGTATTTGTCTGAATTGATCAGAAACCCCTTGTAGGGTCTCAATCGTCCTAGACAGGTGCAACCAAATCGTCTCTTCGCTTTGCTCCATGATTAGAACATCATGTAAATGAACAATAAGGCACCCACACTTTCCTCTGAGGAGTTGCACCACCAGCTGCACAAAGGGGCTGATGAAAGACCAAATGGGAGGTCGGTAAACTAAAACCATTGATCTTGCCAGCGGAACTGTAGAAACAGGCAGTGAGGGGTGTAAATGTGAACTTTAAAAAAAGCGTCTTTTAGGTCTAGGTGCACTAACCAATCGCCCTTTTGCAAGAGGTCTTATAAAAAATGGATACCTTCCATCTTGAAGTGCGATACACTATCCAAGAATTGAATGACTTTAGGTTGAGAACCAGACGAGAGCCCCTGCCTTTTTTCTGTACTAGGAATATTGTACTCATGAATTGGGCTGGATGGGGATCCATCTTGACAATCACTTGTTTGCGGAGCAGAGACGCAATCTTGTCATGTATAAAACTGCTCTCTGATTGGGGAAAATATAAGGGCCAAGTATGAACTCCCTGTTGTGGGGTGGCATAAAACTCCAGCCTGTAACCTCAAACCACTTGTAGTACCCATGGGTCCTGAGAGATATGTTCCCACGCTGCAAGGTGCCATTGTATCCTCCCACTAGAATCACTTCTGAAAAAGGAATGACTCTCACCTGTTGGAGCGGCATCTGCTGCGTTGAATCCACTTCGGTTGCCGCCCCTATAGACGCGTCCACGACCCCTACGGGCACTAGTAGGGTAAAATCCTGAGGAGGATTGGTAACTGCCTCGGGCACGAGCGTAACCGCCAGAGGTCTGAAATGATCCACGGCCTGGCGCTCGACCTCAATAGCGTCCAGCCCTGGTAAAAAGGTCCCCACTGAACATCTTCTTCATAGATGTCTGCGCCTTATCCAGGGTTGAGAAAGTGGCAACATATTTCCCCAAGTCCTTTACGAACTTGTGGCCGAAAAGAAGACCATTCGCAATCTAACCATCCTCAACAGAGGCCAGTTCAGCCAGCTTTGGATCAATGCGCATCAGGAAGGACTTTCATCTTGTGATGGACTTAGCGCAATTGGCATTACACAATATACAAATGTCCCTTTGTGCCCATTCCAGGATTGTTTCAGGGTCCAAGGGTGACTGTGACTCCTTCACCTGCACCACCAATTCGAGGGTCTTGGTAAGTGGTCGTGCGAGATCCGGGAACTTGTCTTGGCATCCCTTCCAAGCTCTGTCTAGGCCCTTCTTTGGATCCCTCGCAAATTTCTTTAAGAAAGTAGCCATATTAGGATCTAATTCTGGGGTATCGGCCACCTTGCCCAGGAGAGAAGGCTGGGGACACTCAGCATGCAGAGTACTGCGTATATGTTTGTCAAAACCCTTACTCAATCTGTCTTGGATGTAATGGGCTACTTCCATGCAAGGGATCCATTCTGTAAAACAGGGAGAATTATGTTTTCAGGGTCGAAGCACAGTTTTTTTTTTAATAAACATCTTTATTGATTTATTATTAGAACAACTTAATAACAGGTCATGTTTACACCTTGGCATGTACTCACTGTCTTCACACCAGACAGCGTATTGATAAAACATTCTCTTAACATATTGTATCCCCCATGGACCTTCACACTGAGCAGTCAATGCCATGCTTGAGGTTATTAATTGTCAACAAATGTCACAGGACCTCCCTCCATTTACTCCACACTTTATGGTGTTTAGCTTGGCATCTCCTCATTTCATAGACTAACTTTTCCTGTTGGAAACATCAGTCCACCCCTTGCCTCCACTGGGCAATTGTGGGCACTACCTCTGATCTCCAACTGGCATCTATATCTCACTTGGTCACCAGATATGCTATCCCCAGAAAAATACGATTTGCCCTGCTGTTCCCCACTGCCTCCAGGACACTCAGTAGGATTGGCAATGGGGCTATCTCCAACTCAGTCCCCAACACTCCAGATATTTCAGTATTCACTGCCCACCAGTAGGCCTCTATACGTGGGCAGGTCCACACCATGTGATAAAAGTCTGCGCGCAAGGGGGCAGGCAGAGTGTAGCTGAAGATCTGCCTTCTGCATTTTATCGGGGTGAGGTATGCTGCATGCAGGTAGTATGTTTGTACTAAGCGGAGGTGGGAGGCAAAGGTCAGGCCCCTCGGGCCATCATGCCGTCCCGCCAGTCCTCCTCCTCCATCTGCTCCAGCCAGCCCTTCCATCGCTCTCGGAGATTCGTGAGCGGCTTCATCGTGTTCGTGACCAAAGTTTAATATATTTGGGAGACCCTGCCTCTACCCAGGCTGCCCATCAAAACCCTTGCCTCTGCTGGGCTAAACTCGGGGAGGACTGTGCCAGCCTGGATATAGGTGTTCAATGCATGTTGAAGCTGTATATATTTGTGAAATTGTGTCTTAGAGAGTAATAACGTGTTGCATTTCCTGAAAGGAAAGGATATTAGTACACATCTCGCAGGAGCGAGATATGTATTGTACCCCAGTTGCAGAACCTCTCCAGAGCAGAGACCTACCAAAGCCATGTTCTCTGCCACAGTGGAGTTAGCTGGTTAAGGCGCGTCCTCCACCCTGTTTCTTGTTGTACTGCCCTCCACCCCACAAGTACCATCTGTGTCACTTCAGGAATTTCTCTAGACAGGGGGGCTCCATTTAGTAGTAACCCCGTGAGCTTTGGGAAGCCCATTGTCAGTAGGTCGAGCTGGTATGCTGGCTCTAACTATCCACCCCCAACCAGTCATTAATTACCAACAGCTGCATAGCTACATAGTAAAGGTACAGGTTAGACATTCCGAGCCCTCCTTCATGGACTCCCAGCTGGCATTTGTGCAGCGCAAGTCGTGGGTGAGAATTATACCACAAAAATTGCCACGCTACGGAATCCATTTTCTTAAACGACCACTTGGTGAGCTGATAGGGAAAGTTCTGCAGAAGATAAAGGAAGCAGGGCAGTATCATCATCTTGTATAGGGCCATTCTTTGCTGGACATTTAGGGGTAGAGTCTGCCATCTCCTAAGGTCTTCCTTCACCTTCTGGGTGAGTGGTGAGATGTTAAGAACCCATGCCAGCTCAGGCAATAAAGTATCACTGATACCCAGATACCGGAAGCCATTACATTGGATAGGTATATTATCTTGCCAATCGTAGCAATCCCTCACGGTGATGTAACTGGACCAGTACAGATTTATCAGGGTTCTGCACTAGGTCCGAGGCCTCAGAGAACAATGTCAGTAATTGCAGACACCGGGGCCCACTATTGGCTGGGTCTGTTATGTAGACAAGTACGTCATAGGCGTATAGGAAAATGGGGTCCTCGCCCCCGGTGGGACAAGCCCATCCACTAAGGAAAGAGTTTTCCCTTATGATTTTCGCCAGAGGTTCAATTGCTAGGGTGATAAGGAGTGGGGATAATGGGCATCCCAGGTGGGTTTCTCGGCGAATGGGGAAAGGATCTGAGATCACTCCATTCACTTGTACTCAGGCAGTTGGGTTGGAATAGAGGAGACGCACCATCCTTTGGTATCTAGGGCCAATCCCTGCTTTTGCAAGCACTTGAAAGAGATACGACCAATCAACTGTATCAAAGGCTTTTTCAAAATCTATGAGTAGTAGTGCCAGCTGTGGTGGTAGAGAGTGACCGCAAGCCAACGCTGTGTGGAGCCGCCTAAAGCAAAGCAGTGTTGAGTGCTTCTGGTTGACATGAACCCATTGATCTGGGTGGACCAGGGAGGGTAGTACTCTTTTAACTCTGGTAGAAAGCATGGTAGAAAGGATTTTAATTTCAGTGTTTAAAAGAGAAATGGGACGGTAGGCAGAGCATTGTGTGAAGGGCGGATGGGACTTCGGAATTAAGACAATTGTGGCTTGGTTGAGGTCTAAGGGAAATTTTACGGCTTGCTCAACTTCAGTATACAGCTTCAACAGGTGCAGGGCTAAAAGGTCTCCACACTTGCTGTATAGCTCCGCTGGGAACCCGTCCAGTCCCGGAGTCTTACCTGGGGCCAGCATCAAAATGGCCTCCTTGATTTCCTCTGTTATTAGGGGTTCATCTAGATCCTTTTTTTCCATGGCAGAATGACAAGGGAAGGACACCTCATGCTGTAGAGGCATTTCTCTCTCTGACTGGGGCCATGGATGCTCTGCATATAGCCGAGTGTAATAGGTCGTGAAACTCCTGGCGATCGCTTGGGCTGTCGTACAGAAGTTGCGCATATTGTCTATAATTTCTGGGACAATTGTACAAGCCAGAGGCCGGGATGCCAGCCAGTGCAGAAATTTCCCGTTCTTGTCCCCCCATCCATAAATTCGGGCAGTAGAGGCATGCCACATGTGTTTCGCCGATGCAAGGGTGAAATGGCGGATTTCTTCTCTAAGTAGCCCCAGTTGTCTGATGGTGGTGTTGGCATGGTTAGCGGGAGAAATTTGTCGCTCCAGGTGTAATGCCTGGGCCCCAAGGCTTGTCACCCGTGGGTTCTTCGCCTGCTCTCGCACCCGGAGGAAGTGTCGAGCATATCCTTGGATGGGAGCTTGGATGTCGCCCAAACCGTACCTGCTGATTGCACAGATCCAACATTATTCTGAAAGTAGTAGTCAAGCTCTTTTTTTCAATTCTTGTACATATTAGTCATCCTGCAGGTACCAAGCATTTAACCGCCACATGGGGAATTGAGACCCGACTGGATCGTCCATCCACACCAGAAGTGGTGCGTGATCAGAGATCCCGTAAGGGAGTATCTGAATGCCTGTAACTCGGCAAATGTCTGATGCTGGCATAAAAAGGAGGTCTGTTCTCGCATGTGTATGATGTGCCGCTGATGTTTGCGTGTATTGCCTCACTCTGGGGTGCCAGATCTGCCACACATCACAGAGGCCCAGACCGTCAGCTCAGCGACACAGCTGCTTGGCTCGGGTGCTCTGGTGCACTGATGGCGCAACGGTGCTGTCAGCATCCGGACACATGACAGCATTAAAGTCGCCCCCTAAGATGGTCAGTCCTGGGGGAAGTTGTGCTAGAATCTCCTGGATGGTTGCCAAGAACCATTCCAGTGTACCAGGGGGCATACACACTTAGAAGATTAATCAGTTCGCCATTCAGCGTTCCCACCACCGCAACATATCATCCTTGTAGGTCTAATTAAATCATGGAAGTCACTATGGGTGTAGAGCGATGTAGCAGTATTGCCACTCCCCTAGAGCCCCTGGTTGAGCCCGCATGGTAGACCCTGTCTTATCCGCCAGGCAATAACATAGGGCACAGAGAGCCCATAAGGTGTGTCTCCTAGAGCAGTAATACAGAGGGGGCAAAGCGGCAGTCAGTGCTAAAAACTGAAGAACATTTGATTTTATCTAGGAGTCCGTTTACATTCCAGGATATGACTGCCCTAAAGGGTCCCGAAGTGCATGTAGGAGTATCGTTCAAAGGCATTTAGATCTGTATATGCATTTCAGTCCTCATAGGAAGGGTCTTACAAGCAAAAATCCCCATTAGGGGAGCCATGCGCAGAAAGTACATTTAAGGGAATGACGTGACCACCTGAAATTGAAAACATTGTCAAAATGCCTGGAACATTACTGCAGGACGTCTACTGAAACTTCATCCAACACCCTCAACAGCCCTCCACCCCACACTTGGTCAGTGCATTGCTCTGCCTCCCGTGGCTCCACGCTCTAAGTAGAGACCTTTCCCTGGCTCCTCTGAACTCCTGACCCATGTCAGGAGTTCGAGGCCCTCCTCCACCCGCAGGCTTCTGCCTGCGCCTCATCCCTGGTGTCTAGTGGGAGAGCTCTGCTTTCCTACTAGGCTACCTTCTGCCTCTCTCCTCCTTTTGCTTTGCTTTGCTCTCTGCTCCACTACTGTCCCTTAGTGTTCCTTTTCCTTGTTTCTCTCTCACTCCACTCTCTCTCTCTCACTTTCACTCTCCCCTTCTCACTCTCTCCCCCCCCCCGCTGCTGCCCTGTCACCGGTAGGGCCTCCTGCCATGGTTTTCACGGTGTTGCTAATGCCACAAAAACCATGGTGGTAGGCAGGCTCATAATGCTGGCGACAGTACTGTGCCGGCCGCCGAGCTGGAGATTGACATCTCCAGCCCGACGGCTGATACCGCCATGGCGGTATGAATGGAGAAGTGTGTGGAGGTATGTACTGCCAGCCTATTGGCAGTATTACCGCCACATTTCCACTCTCCGCCGGGGTCATAATGACCCCCAAAGTCTCAGTCAGCCAAGAGAACAGTGAGAGTGGAGGAAGCACCTGCCAATCCCCTAGGTCAGAGCCTTAACATGTTTGCGCCCCATCGGGCATTCTGAGGGGATGCCAAAGGGAAAAATAATCCTTGTGTGCTCTCCGCGCTACACCCGGGCTTATCCGACAGCAGGAGAGTGACGCATGAGTGACTAGGAAAACAAAGGATGGACTACATCCCGTCCTCTCTCAGCACCCGCAGCACTGGGGCGCGAAAGAGCAAACGAGGGCCTGAGTCTTTCAACATTTATACGCCCCATTGGGCGTTCGATAAGCAAAGGGCGCTGAAGTGCCAACGGTGCGTGGGGCCGGGTCACGGAATGAAGATGACGGCTCCCTGCGCACCGCCAGACACAAAAAGAAGATGAAATCCTCTATTGAGCACATCGGCAAAATCTTGCTCCTGTTCCACACCGACCAGTGACATGAGGGCAATAAGATACAACTAATATAAACAATACAGTAATAGTAAAAAATACAATAAGGGTACACTTAACTCTGGCTGCAAGCAGCAAAGAAAGAGGAGGGACTGTGTTTACAAGGACATATATACAGTTTGGCTGTCATGGGATTGGTCCATGTATGGACTACTAATGTTTCAGAGAAATGTATTTTTGATGTATAAAAAGTTTTGATTGGCTGCTGTGTCTTTCAGTAAAGTAAGAGATAGCATAATCCGAAGCCTCTGGTCCTCCATTGGAATTTCTTTTGCTGTGCGGGCTGCATCAATGTATCCTTTCCAACTGCTGTCGGTCACCATAGCAACAAGTAAGCCACCAAGCCAGCTGTGAATTGCCTGGACAGGCAAAGTGCCTCAGCAGCAACGTGCATGGGCTGCTTTTATTCACTGGAGCGCCTCATGATCTCCTTATTTTGGAAGAGTTGTAAAAATGTGTGACTAATGCATTTTGGTGCTTGATGCGGACAACAGCACAAAAATTTGTTAGTCTAACCCCTAATGCTTGGTACCTAGCAGGGCTGTCAAGCGGCATGTAGGGAGACAGCTCTTCTGTCTGCCACTAAGTGAAGGGCTTTCTACAAACCACAAATGTTACACACAACTGTAATTCTTCTATCCACAGGTCATGGAAGCTGTTTAACAAGCCATAAATGTTGGACACCAAGATAGCGTTGTTGTTTACTGTGTTTACTGAAAAATGAAGCTCCTTCAACAAGACAGTAAGGTCTGTTGCTCAGACACTGAATAAAGTTCCTCAAACAAGTCCCACATAGTTCTGCTGTTACTTAACAAGCCACAGGTGTTATATACTGAGAGACAGCTCTTCTGATCAGTGGCATAATGAAACTTGAGGGGGACCCCCTGCAAAATACATTGAGCCCCCCAACCCCCGCAACAAACTCAGGAGCTCTCAGGCAGGGGCCTGCCACCAGTGCACTGCTTGCTGAGGAGCCCCTCTGGAGCTTGGGGTGCAGGGGCTATTGTTATGCCAGTGCGTCTGGTTACCTGGTGTGAAACTCATTCAGCAAGGCACAAGTGTAACATAATGGGAGATGGCTGTGCTATTTACAGCAGAGTGAAATTCCTTTAAAATGCCACATATTGTACATACTTAGACAGCTGTGCTGCCACATCCATGGCAAACCTCATTTAACAACTCAGGTATTCCAGGAAATAGCTCTTCTGTTTTCTAGTTTGTAAAGCACTTGAAAACATCTAAATTATGTGTGAATGAGTGAGCTAATTTATGCAACATACACCACAGTGCAAACACTTATAAATGATATGCGTTAGTCTAACTCCCCTGATACGTGACACTTGGCCCAGCTGATATTAATAAACTTATCTGCTGATAACCAGTAGGGCTCTCACCTTCACCGTCTCCAAGTAGCAGGGCCCAAAAAAGAACACTCTGCTGGTATTATTGCTTTCTATAGTAATACTAAAAAGAAACTAACAAAACATATCTCTGCTAAAAGTAATGACAATCAATAAAATAACATACTGCAACATACATGCCAACCCAGCCGATTCAGGCGGGAGACTACTGATTCCAAGGCTAGTCTGCCGCCTCCCAATTCCTGCATGCAGAAACCCAATTTGGAGTTTGTAAAACTGCTAAAAATAAAAAGTTGATACCCGACATGCATGCTCCACTCTCCCTTAGCTGCCAGGTTTCCCATGCCCCTGCGTGATGTGCTGCTCCACTTTAGTTTTTTTTCTTTGAATTGCGGGATTTGTAGTCAAGTTGTATAATGCAACAAACAAAACTACAAGTGCTAGAATTCAAACAAAAAACCTAGACTGGGGCAGCACATCGCCCATGGACCTGGGAAACATGGCACGGCTGCTCTCCCCATCCAAGAATTACCTCTGACATCAAAGGTTAACACATTGTCCTTAATTCTTATAGGGGAAGATTAAAGCATGTGACAGGTTCCCAAAGTTAGATTGACAGTTTCACATAGTGCAAACAAAAACAGAGTTTATAACTCTTTTTGTTCAGCAGAGTTTAGAACTCTGTTTTTGTTTGTGTTAAGTTATTAAACTGAAAAAAATGAAATGCTGACTGTCTGTCACAATGAATAACAATCAAACATGCAAACCCTCCTGTTTCAGACAGGACACTATCGATTTCAAGGCTAGTCTCGCTCCTCCCAATTCCTGCATGCAGAAACCTGATTCGGATTGCCGAATCATGATCTGTTGGTTGGTGCAATGTACGATATGAACGTGGTAGCTACATTTACATGTAAAGAATATTTTTTATGTCTGACGTAGTGATACAAAAAAGTAAGCAAAAGCTATTAACATAGCTGTCAAGTTTCCCAGGTCCATGTGTGATGTGCTGCTCCATTCCAGTTTTTTTCCTTTGAGCTCCGTGACTTGTAGTCCTGTTTTATAATGAAATATAAAAGCCTACAATTCCCAGAATTCAAAGAAAACAACTGGACTGGAACAGCACATTGTAATTGTAATTGTATTTATGTAGCGATTAATACCCCTGACAAGGCTTAGAAGCACTTTTTTGGCAAGTACGTTACTCCGGAATGCAAAAAGGATTAGTGGTAGATTAGTATTGGGAAATATGAGTTAATTTTAGCAGTGGATTTACAAGTGTTATTTGGACTGAATAAGGTAATGGAGGGATAGAAGAGGGAATAGTCTAGAAAGCATTATTTGGAAGATCATAGTAGTAAGATGAGGTTTGGAATAAGTAAAATGAGAGATGGAGGACTATAGAGTCTCTAGAAAAGAATTAGGGAGATCATAGTAGTAAAGTGAGATTTGGGATGAGTCAAAGGAGGGATACATGAGGGAAGAATTTAGAAAGGGTTATTTTGGGGATCATAGTAGTAGAAAGAGGCTTGGGGCGAGTCAGAGAGTGGAGGTAGAGGATATATTAATAGAAATATAGGGTGAGATATTGTTAGCGCATCTGACCTTATTTGGCTTTTATCTTTAATTTATAAGGGGACGCGTTAGAGGTTCGATTGACCTTTTGACTGCGCTTAGAGTAATTCCCACCATTGGACGCAGTTTCCATACCAATCAATAACAATGTCAATCAATAGGATCACCCCTTTGGCCATGAATAACATCACCTGTTTATTTCCCTACATTAACAATGCTAATATCACGTAACTTCATCTCAAAATCAAATGATAAACATGCAGAAACAATACCGGTTGACCGAATCTCCTAAACAATCTCAATTTTATCAAAGCATGGTTGGTCATACACTCTATAAACACAGTACAAATCAATAGCAAGAATAACTGCGCAATAAAAATGGCATATTTTAGATTCAGCAAAGAACCGACATCAACTGTTGTAAATGTCAGTGTTAACAATAAAGAATAGATAAAAGTCAATGACGTGCAGTTCCCATGGATAGAAGTGGATGCAGTGGCTTTCCCAAGCACACAGGTTAATGCAATGCAGTTCCAATCAACGCCATATTAATGGTCCAGGGCTTGGAGAGAACTTTAAGTCTGCATGCAGATTTGGAGACTGTCTCTGTATATTTTTCAATTGTTGGCACTCTAGGACTCCACAAGGAGTATTTTGGTCGAGCCTTTTCTTAGAAATCAGCATGTGGATCCTTTGGGAACAGGAGGTTCATTAAAAGGTAGTAGGTTACAGGTGTCATTCACATATTTTCTTGCTAGCCTTAGTATGACTGCGTAGCTGGAATGCACAACTTTTCTGATATGTCCCATTCAGAAAGACATTCACTCCTCAGTGCACAGTTTTCTCGTAATAGTGTGCAGTGCCAGTGATTGAATTCACTTTGCACGTCATTCCCCAACCACCACTACCAGCCTACACTGTCAGAGGGCCCTCATTGTGAGTATAGAAGCTGCACTGTCCTCGTTCACCTATGTGGTAGACATTATCTGTTTGGTGCGCTGGCCTGGGTGAGTTTTGGACTATGGTAATTGTTTCTAGTTCTATTAATGTCTTCTTTGATTCAGGCCAACACCCATGGACCTGGTAAACTTGACCATGCTGTATTAATAACCCGATGCGTCTTCGTATTTCATATTCAAACTTATTTCTCAATAAGTTATCGAATTATAATTCAGAATCTATTCTTTGTTACGAATCTTACTTTAAAATTGCATTATCGTGAGGAAAAGTGTACTGGTGGGCATTCAGAAATGGCCGCCGCGTCAACGTATTTGTCCGTAGACAATCCTGCTCGAGTTTCAATGGTGCTGGCGCTCTAGTCCAAGTGGCTCTCTATCATCCGTGACCTGGGCAAGGGGCGGGGCCGTGGGCGGAGTCGTCGAACGGGGAAGATGGCGGAGGTGGTGAGTGTCTGTGTCTCCAGCTTTGTAGAACCCATTTATGGCTATATTAGAAGTCAGATTCTGCCTTTCTCCAGAGTGTTGAATCCTGCCTCCCAGAATCTTGTCATTCAAGCCTCTATCTTATCTTTTAGTAGATTCGTAGTGTCAAGTCTGAGGCACTCGGGGAACCTTTGTTTTTTTAGTTTCAGGGCAAAGGAAAGATTATTTACTGCCGACTCATAGAAAACATTCAGCGAGTCCCAGTGTAGTAATGCTAAAGGTGCTCAAATGGACGTATGAATGGCCCTGGTAGCTGTGATGTGTTGATTGTGGGATTTCTTTGTAAGTGTATGAGATACTGTTATCTCGGCTCTGACTGCTAGAAAGTGGGTATCTGGGCCCTTTAACAGTCTATAAAAGAGTTATGTCATGTAAAGTAGGGTGTCTGTGTAAGCGCATGAAGGTTGTTGCACAGCAGGGTACCGTAAGCCTCCGCTGGAACTGTGTGAATGTGTCTTTCTTCATACCCTTCATACCTTACTCATTATAATGTGACCAGGAACCTCAACAAGGTGTTTCTAAACTCTGTGTAGAAATGAGTTAATCATAGTGGGCTCACTTGGACCGATGTGTTATATGCATTTATCCTTAATGTGGTGATACTACGGCTTTGCTCGTGGGTGCCGGGTAGAATGTTTTGTTTAGATTGTGAGGCAACATTCCAAGCGAGTCAGTTGCTGCCGAGGCTCCTTGGAAGTTGTTTGCTGAGGGACATTGTATAGGAAGATATTAAATGAAAAATACAAATATATACTCTTGTTAGTTCCGTTCTTCTGCGTTTCCATGACCACGACACCACATGAATTGACTACGAGTAATTTTGGGATGAGGAACCTGTTTAAATCTTCAATATTTGAATCAAGAAAAGTGTCCCTCAACGGTTGTGAGTTACATGATATTGCTTTTGCTGAACTTAAGGTACTGTGTATATTATACTAAATATTACTCAACTTCTCCGACTGTAGGCAGATTGGTACGGAAATTTAATCTATTTAAAGCTCACCTTCTACGCTGGAATGTTTTCAGCACGAGTTGTCAAGAGATTTGAAGAAGTCTTCTGGTACGATTAAAGGTGCAGTGTTTACAGTGCTAAAGGGGCAGGCCCAGGGAGAGAGTACTCAACAGATGGGAATGTGCACATTGGACATTTAAAGTTACAGGCACGACATTTACGGCATACAGGGAAGACAATTCGTCCCACTGCGAATTTCAGCACGTTTCTGTGGAGTACATGTATCTCCAGTGACGTGCACATTCTAGAAAGGAAAACGAAATGCAGTTTTGACTTTGAAGCGCACATCTTCGTATAATTATCTTGTTGGACACGGTGATGTGCACACCTTAATCTCTAAAGTGTCAGTACTTCCAGCGAGGTGCAGTGACTAAGTGCACATCTTTGTAGAAGTTTCTTCTGGGGCACGGTGATGTGCACACCATACTAAGCATCTGCGTTTTCAGTGATGTGCACACTTTAGATAAAAGGACCATATACAGTTTCTTTTGCTGATTGCACATTTTCGGACAAGTCGCTAGTAGGACACGATGATGTGCACATCTTGATAAAAGGATATTTATGTTATTGTTATTGTCCAGGAATGGAGTGATGTATTTATCATAGTTACTTACAAGTGCATCACATAATAACTGAAAGTTATAGGTTAGTTGATTAAACAGGTTTTGGTTTGACGGTCTATGAAATAGTTTAAGCTTGATCATGCAAATGGCAAATCTACCGTGTGCATTTTTAAATGAACCAGGTGTGCCTAAGGTGAAAGGGAGCCAGTGGTATAGGTAATTTAACAGTTATTTGGTTGCTATTGATGGTATGGGTTTTCCAGCGGCAAGGAAGAAAGCTATATTATTGTATAATTGCTTAGGGATTGAAGGACAGAGAATTTTTGATCATCAGCCTGTATTCTATTCGCAGATACGTGTTGATATGGGTGAATTCACGGAAGCAATCTTAAGATTAGAGAAACATTTTGCAAAATAGATTTTTCACACGTAAACAGGAGCATGAAACAATTGATAATTTTGTTGCTGAATTAAGAATTTTAGCTTCCTCGTGTGAATTTGCAGGATCTTTAGAACAATATTTAAGAGATCAGTTTGTGGTGAATTTTTTCAATCTTAAGGTGCTAGAAATAATTTTATGTGGTAGGGATCCCACTTAGGCAGAAACTCTAGAAATAGCTAGGTGCATCGAAAGATCTCTTATGGCTTCGAAAGAGTTAAATAAGAGTAAAATGAATTCATATGAACAAATTAATGCTGTTTCATACAAGAACAGGACTGGAACACAAAATAAAATTGAAGGAAAAATATGATAGAAACAATGCATGCTTTAAATGTGTGTCAAAGACTTGTTTAGCAAATGCTACAAATTGTCCTGCAGTTGAGAAATCACGCTCAAAATGCAAATAGTCTGGACATTTTGCACAATTGTGTAGAAATCCTGCTGAGTAATGCTGGTTGACAATGTGGAGACACAGTAAACTGATGCTATGGTGGGTGTAGATGAAACTTATAAAAGGATGGCGCTATCTATAAAGATGATTAGTACTGAGAATGAGAGTTCATAAAGGTGTAGAACCTGTCTGTGAGATAAGAATGGGTGACAGTATTATTCAGGGTATTGTTGATTCAGGATCACCCATTACTATCATTTCTGACCAATTATTTGGGGAAAAGTGGCAGGGGTTAAAATTACTTCTGCCTGACATACACACAGTAGCTTTTGGTGGTCAAGAAATTGATTTGTTTGGATATTTAATGGAGAACTTGCTTTATAAGGATAGATCAATTCATTCTAAGGTTTATGTAGCCAAGAGAGGATATAACATTTTAGGGTGGAAGGATCAGGGCAAATTTGGGATGGTTCGCAGACCCGATACGGTTGAACCAATTTCTTTGGTTGGGAAAATGGTTGAAGATCCTGGGTCTTTGGAAGGTGTTTTTATTAAAGCACAAAACTGTATTTGAAGGCAGGTTGGATGTGGTTAAAGGGTATGAACATAAGATTGTTCTGAAACCTAATGCTATTCCATTCATTCACAGTGTAAGGAATGTTCTGTTGAGCATGAGACAGAAACTTAAAGATCATTTAAATAAGTTGAGTGTAGATGGGGTGATTGAACCAATTGAATCCTCACAATGGATTTCTCCCACAGTAGTCGCAATTAAGAAGTCAGGAGACTTGAGACTCTGTGCTGACTTAAAATCCTTCAATAAAAACATCCAAGTTGATTGTTTTCCTCTACCCAGGATTCAGGATATGCTGGCACAGTTGATCTTAGAGCTGCTTACCATCAGGTTGAACTCAGTCCAGATTCTAGGGATTTAACAGCATTTAACACACCGTTTGGTGCATTTCGTTCTTCAGAATGCCGTTTGGCTTGGCGTCAGCGGATTCTGTGTTTCAGAAATGAATGTACCAGTTATTTGGAGAAGAAAGTGAAGTGTTTACGTATCACGACGACATTTTAATAGGCTCAGATTCAGTACAGTCTCATTTAACCAAACTTGACAGAGTATTAAGGATTCTGGAAGATCATGGGATGACAGTTTCAGAACATAAGTGTAAATTTATGTTGCTTGAGGTGGAATCTTTAGGTCATGTAATAAGTGCTGAGGGAATTAAACCAAAAAATTACCTATTGTCAGCAATAGAAAAGTGTTCACAACCAGTGGACAAAGATTAAGTAAGTTCCTTTCTGGGGTTGTGGGAATACTATACTAGGTTTGCGCAGAATTTTGCATTATAGAGTGAGCCTTTGCGATTACTATTAAGGAAGAATGTAAAATTTGTGTTGGAACAGGAGCAAAATAATGCATTTAATGTGTTGAAGAGACTCATAATTGAAGCACCAGCTATACAATCTTTTAATGATGAAGCCATGTCCGTTGTAACTGTAGGTGCCAGTAATTTAGGGTTTGGTGCAGTGTTAACTCAGTTGGACAAGGGTCCAGAATCTACTGTAGCGTTTGCATCTCGCAGACTGTCGGTTTCTGAAAAGAATTACAGCACAATTTGAAAAAGAAGCCTTAGCCTACGTATGGGGAGTTCATCATTTTTCAACTTACTTGTGGGGTAGAGAGTTTTTGGTTGTCATTGATCATAAACCCTTAATGCACTTGTGGAATGAAAAAGGGATGGGTAATGCTAGTCCAAGGTTGATTTGATTATTGTCTAAAATGCATGTATTTATTTTGAAGATGAAACATATTCCAGGAGGGGGAAATTGTAGGGCTCATTTTCTTTCTAGGTGTCCTATGGTTGAGCATGAGGACTTTGGAAACATTGTTGATAAGGAAAAAGAGAGAGTTATTTTTATGATTGATGAACTGGTTGCATCAGAAGGTGTAATTTACAGAGAATGCTGGGAAACCAAAGTGAGTGAGGATCAACTATTGAAGACTTTCAAGAACTATATTATGAGAGGATGTCCAAGAGAAAGTCAAGTTGAGGGATGAGTATAGATCATACTTTAAAATGAAAGAAGAATTGAGTGTGGAAAATAATTTGGTTATGAGGGGCACAAAGTTGATTCCTCCAATTGAATTAAGAAGTGGGTTGGTCAAATTAGCTAACAAGGGACATGTGTGTGTGTGTGTGTGTGTATGTATGTATGTATATATATATATATATATATATATATACATTCACTAGGAACAAGTTGCTTCTTTATTATTGGCCGGAAATGGATGTTAATGTTGAGGTGATGGTTGATAGTTGCGTAGTGAATTCACAAGCTGAGAATGCTATAGGCACTCGAAACACACCTTTGTGTCCAGTAGCTTTTCCTGAATGGCTGTGGGAAAAAATTGGCATGGATTTTATTGGACCAATTGGAGGGCTCAGCGGAGAGAAGAGATTTGTGTTAGTTGACTATCATTCCAAGTGGGTCGCGTATAAATTTTTGAGAGAATCCAACACACCCTGCATAATACATTTTTTAAGGAAGTTGTTCCAGTCAGAAGGGGTTTCTGCCTTTGTAGTTACGGATAATAGGGTGCAATTTGTATCACATAACACGAAAGCATTTTTTAAATGAAAAAAACAAATATATATACTCGTGTTGGTTCCTGTTCTTCGGTGTTTCCATGACCACAACACTATGCTAGTAAGAGAGTCTTGGGATTGTCATAACATTGATCATGGCGAACTCTTCAGCAGCATCTGATTCATAGATGGAATAAAACCAGTGACAGTGTCCGATGCTTGTGGCATCACCTAGAGTTAGTGTGGACAGGATACTACTACAACTGAAAGACACTACTCTAGGGCTTGGGAATAAGATAGTGCTTTGTGGGCCATTACTTCTGAGTATGAGAAAATCTCTCAGTTTATGTGATCAGCCCCATTTTTTTGGTGACTGGTGTTTCTGTTTTTTGAACTATGCACACTGGAGCACTGCTGTCCATTCCCCGGTATATACAGTGTGAGTCATAAAACAAGGTAAAATTGTCTAATCCCCAATCACAGTATCTAATTTTCCTGAATGGCATTAGTATAAGGTGCTTGGCATTGAAAGTTAAATGCCACCTATGGACTGCAGCACATTGTATGCCATCTACTCTACTGGCAAAGAAAACATAGCTTTATGCCTGCCTATGTAACCAGCCTGCTGCAGCTTTTAAAGCTGCATGCAGGCATGTCAGAATAACTATGTTGCTAGGAAAGAGCACTGCTTTTAAGTATTCACTCATATGTAGATCTTGTAGGCCCCAAGGTAGGGTGTCTAGTATTTGAAAATTGTACATGCAAGAATTGAATGTTGGCATGTACTCACAGAAACTAACATGACAGCTAGTTTCACTGTAGCTGCTCTTAAGAAGAAAACTAAAGTTCAGGTAAAGTAATTCTGCTCTCTTTGTTTGGTTTTGTATAAGCTACAGAGATGGTTCAACCAACTCTTCTCTAATCTTTTACCATAACGAGAAGGGTTGAAAATGTATTCCTCACACTGGCAAAAGTAGAAGTTCTTCCAGGTTTAGGAAAAAGGTAGATGGTGGGAAAGTGAACTTTTAAACGCTTAATAGATTTTCACATCAGCAAATCTACACATGTGTATTTGCTCGTGCTGAAATACACTTCACAAATATTTTCTAGGAGTACAATTTCCTGGTCTAGTTTTGTCAGCTTTTGTGAATTCATGAAAGCCACAAATTCAAAGAAGTATGTCAGGGGTGCACTTTTGTGACTTCAATTAAGAATTGGGTCCCTAATTAGGTCTGGGGTTAATAAAGACATTTTGTTTTTATTAATCTTCTATTTCTCTCTCTATCGGCTGGCGTTACTGCGAGTGATCACATTCTGCTCTTCCACAAAGAGCATATTGGCACACAAAGTAGTTTTATTCAGCGCCAGGAACTACTGTGGCAATCAGTGGGGTAGCAAAACTGGAAGGGGCTCCCCTGCAAAGAAGATGGAGGCCCCCCCCTCCAGACTCACTCAGGGCAGGTGCTGTGCTGAGAGGACCCCTTGGAGAGGGGATGCAGGGCCTTTGTTACACCACTGGTGTAACAACTTTTTTAGACCACAACTTTTTTTCTTTCTATTTGCCACTGTTTGTTACAATGGTGAGGGCCTGGCAGCTCCCACAACAATAAAGTGTTACAAAAGCCATGTCAATAAAAAGCCACACTTTGACAAAACCAAAAGACTCAGATCGGTTGGCTTTGCCAGTGCTTTATTTTCATGCTTCCCAAAATATTGTTGAAAATTGTTACACTGATTTTCTATTAGGAATATTTTTTTTGAAATACTAGCATGCATCAACACATTTTACTAAATGACGCCTCAAAGAAATAACATCTAAAATTTCATTATAGCGAAGCAAAGAATCATCACTCTTGCTTATAAGCTCCTGCAAACATTTGCATATAATCAGAGAGCATCCTGGGGGCATTATACTTAGCCTCATATTGTTAACAAACGTGTGTACACTTATTTTTTTGCTGGAACCACTGTCAGTAGTGCAGTATGACCTTAAAACTTTTATTTATAGCGCTCACCCTAGTAATGAAGGGTTTTCATTAATGAACACCAAATGCAAGTTTGAACAGCATTAACGTATGGACACAAATAATACCTCCAAGGCAGACAGTTCCCTTCTTTGTAAACTCCCAGCCAAAGGGTCTGTGTTGCAGGGGGTTGGGTCTACTTGTCCCAAGGACAAAATAAACATGAAAACATTTTGCCTTTGACCCCAAACAATATGTCCCAGGCGTTGGACGATAGGAATTCCACATCCCTGGGTGAATCCTCTCAGCTTAGGAAGGGCATTTGTGGAGGTGAATCCTCTCGACTTAGGAAGGGCATTTGGGGGAGGGTATTAACTTGAAATGGACCAGGGTTAGGCCTGTCCATCATATTTAGTTGTAATGGGAGATCTGGTATAGAGACACCTTTATTTCCTAGGCCCTCTTTGGTCAGCTTGGCACCAGCCCAGTGGCAGGGGAGGCTGGTCCCAGAAACAGTTTGCTGGGGTTATACCATTAGGCTCCATCGAGTAGCTTGGGATATTCCGGAAACTGATCAGTACCCTTGAAGTAGCTCTCTATAGTGAAGCTTAGCCTAGTACATCATTCAGAAGGTTTATACACATTAAAGAAGACAGCAGTGCTCTTTTTTTGACATAATTGTATTAATTTTTTAAAACAATGACATACAGCACAGCTATAATTACAGGTAGTTCCTCTGAGGGACCACAGTACAAATTAATGCAGAGATGACAGGTCCATAATTACAGCACAAACAACAGCCATATACAGAAGAGTAAAAAAGCAACATAATCAGTTAGGCAGCACTAAGATGATGCAACACTTTGGATTTGTACTTGAGATGGGGCGCATCTTCTCCTTCCAGAAGTTTGTCTGACATTGTTCAGTAGTCCTGAATGTCCTTGAGGACTTTCTCATCACTGTGTGCCATTTTAATTTGTATTTGCTCTGCTAACAGCCACTCACTGACCTATGTATAGTACATCTGTACCTGAGGGCCTTTGGGTGTAGCCAGTGTATCATTATCCTACGCTTGGCCAGTAAAACCAGTGACATGAATCTATAATGGATTTTACCATTCTGTCAGTCACGCTGTGTGGCCAGGAAATAAGAGTGTCTGCAATTACCAGAGAGGAGTTATCCAAGTGTGGGACTGCTGGAGTCAGAGATAAAGTGTGCAAGAGGGGTGCACAATCTTGGTCTAGTGTGCATACTGGAAATCCTCTGGCAGTGTGAGTATGACTAACCTAATTTTGGCCATCCCAACCTAATAATGACCATGACCATTGTATTGTGACCATCCTGACCATTACGTTGTCCACCTTTGCTATAGTGGTTGAGATAATTTGAGCATCAGTGGCATGTGATCCTAAAGCTTGTACATTTGAAGCAGATTTTGTCTATGTGGAGCATTTGTACATGAGAGGACTTTGAAGAAAATGCTAAACTGATGTTTGGTGACTGCGTCTTTGTTAAAAAACAAAAACTTGTATTTTGAAAGCAAAATTTAGGTTTCTTTTAGAAAAGAAGTCTGGGAAATGTACTTTTGTGTGCCCAAACCGGAAGCAGTATTTGATAGGAAAATATGTTTATTTTCAGAAACTGCTAAATAAAAAATTGTCACATTTCCAAAACATATTTAGAGCTCATTGTTGAATGGTAATTCTGATGGATACAACTACCTGTGGATTCCTCACCTACAGAATTTTCCCCATGCGCCATGTCTCAATGGAAATTTTCTTCTAGCTCTGCACGTCGACGATGACGTCACAATTGCCCGACTCCCACCCGACGCCGTATGACGTCACCCGGGCAATAAGAGGTCCTCGTCGACGTGCAGACGTCAGTTCCCTTTTTTCCGTGCCTTCGAGTAACGTTTTTTTCTTCGAGGCTACCAGGGAGCTACAGTTTCACTTTGGTGTAACAATGTCGCAGCCAAAGAAGTCTGGTTTTAAACCCTGTAAGCAGTGCGGAGGTCGGATGTGTGTCACGGACCCACATGACAATTGCTTGTGGTGTCTTAGTTCCGACCACGAAGTCGAGGCGTGTGGTTCATGTCAACGCATGAATCCAAAGGCCCTGAAAGAACAGGAGGCCAAGTTGTTTCTGGCTCGGTCCAAGAAGAAGAAGAAGCATCATCACAGAGAATCTTCTTCTAAATCCTCGAGGTCTCATCGGCGTCATCGGGACTCACGGCGCCGGCATGGATCACGGCGCTGGTCGAGCAGGGGCCGCTCCCGTTTGAGATTACCATCGGCTCGACGTCGACTACGTGGGAGGTCAGCCGAACTGTTACGCCTCCGACAACTCCAGCTTCACCGGCGTCTCTACGGTCTGTGTATGAAGTTGATCTGCATCAGGAGCCGAGGGCTTCTCCGGAGCAGCTGGAGATGCCTGAGCCGACGCCGGCTTCGCCGTAAGCACCGGCTCCTCAAAGTTATCCGGCATTCCCGGCGCCGGGCACGAATCCGGCAGCATTCCTTAATGCTGTGTTTAATATCTTTGCCACCATGGTGCCTGGAGGTGTGCATGCGGGGCCGTCAGGTCCTTTGGCCTTCGACATGGGTGTTCCGGCTTCTTACAGGCCGATGCCCTTCATGCCCTTTCTTCCTTCGGGAAGTACCGCTTTGGCGCCGATGCCTATGGCGTCGCCCAGAAGACCGGTGATGCCGACGACGTCCACTGTCCCGGCGCCGATGGATTCACCAAGGATCCAATCAAAATTAAAGATGCCTGTGGCGCCGAGGGATCCGGCGTCGGATGACTCAGCGGATCAACGCCGTCCTAGGTCTTCGGCGTCGCCTGACGCCTTATCAACGCCGGGGATCGAGCCCAGGCTCCGCTCCAGATGGTTGGCTGTGAGGCTACTGGAGGAGCAGGAATATGAGAAGCAGTACTTGGAGGAAGGGGAGATCAAGGAGCCGTCAGGGGACCTGCAAGGTTTGGACACGGCAAGTGGTCTAGACACTTCCCCGGAGTGGGACTTGACTTCTCTGGGGGAGTATACGGAGGCGGCTGCCTCTTTTCATGCTGTGGTGCGGAAGGCAGCAGACTTTTTGGACCTTCCGCTTCCAGTGGCGGATGTTAAGACCAACATCCTTACTGAGGTGTTGCATCCAGCATCAGCTGTGGCGGAGCCGCTTCTTCCATTCAATTAGGCTCTTATGGACCCTATTAGGGAAGTGTGGAAAAAGCCGGTGACTTCGACTGCCGTGAACAGGTCAGTGGCGAGACGATATCGAGTGGCCCCAGGTGATCCGGCATTTTTGTCCAAGCACCCAACTCCGGAGAGTTTGGTTGTACAAGCTTCGTGTTCCTCTTGTTCTTCTCATGGGTCGTTTCCAGGAGTTCCCGCAGACAGGGAGTCTAAGAGAATGGACCAGTCAGCTAAAAAAGCCTTCTCGTCATGTAGCATGGCTTTGAAATCCACAAATGCTACTTGCATTTTAGGACAATACATTTATGCCCTTATGGACGAGGCTAAGGGGCACCCTGGATTGTCTCAGGAGGTGCAGAACCTTTTGTCAGACACTCAGGCGGCAACCCAGGTGATTCAATCTGGGCTGGACCCCTCGGACTCGGTGGCTAGGGCTATTGGCACGTCCATAGCGATGAGGCGGCATGCCTGGCTGCGATCGTCAGGGTTCTCTCCTGATGTTCAGACCACACTGCTTGACCTGCCATTTGATGGAGACAAACATTTTGGATCGAAAGCCAACTCTGCCTTGGAGCGGTTTAAGGAGAGTAGAGCCACGGCAAGATCCTTGGGACTGCAAGCAGCCAACTCCTCTTCTTTAAGGTCATTTAGGAGGTTTAGAGGATTTGGTCATGGCGCTTCCTTTCGTGGCAGGCTTCATGCGGCAGGACCGCAATCTTCAGGAGCTCTCCCTTATAGATCATTCAGGGTCAGGGGTAGAGTATGCACTAGAGGGGCCGCCCAGCAGCACTCTGCCTCTTCCTCCGGAGGGGTGCAGCTGGGAAAGCAACCTTAGTTCTCCATCACTCCCTGTTTACACATCTCCTGTAGGGGGGAGACTATCTCACTTTCTTCACATGTTGGAGTCAATAACATCAGACTCCTGGGTCACAGATATTGTGGGGAAAGGTTATGCTCTTCCCTTTTAGGGGTTTCCTCCTCCCATCCCTCCCGCCCATCCTTCTGTTCGGAAGACCACCTTCTGTTACTGCAACAAGAGGTGCTATCCCTTTTGTCGAAAGGCGCAGTGGAGTTGGTTCCAGAGCAGGAGAAGGGTCAGGGCTGCTATTCAAGATACTTCCTGTTTCCAAAAGGATGGTTGTAGGAGGCTGGACTGGCTTGTAGTGAGTACCTAGGGGTACTTGCACCAGGCCCAGTTATCCCTTATTAGTGTATAGGGTGTCTAGCAGCATAGGGTGATAGATAATGGTAGCTTAGCAGAGCAGCTTAGGCTGAACTAGGAGACGAGTGAAGCTCCTACAGTACCACTAGTGTCATATGCACAATATCATAAGAAAACACAATACACAGATATACTAAAAATAAAGGTACTTTATTTTTATGACAATATGCCAAAAGTATCTCAGTGAGTACCCTCAGTATGAGGATAGCAAATATACACAAGATATATGTACACAATACCAAAATATGCAGTAATAGTATTAGAAAACAGTGCAAACAATGTATAGTTACAATAGGATGCAATGGAGACACATAGGGATAGGGGCAACACAAACCATATACTCCAAAAGTGGAATGCGAACCACGAATGGACCCCAAACCTATGTGACCATGTAGAGGGTCGCTGGGACTATTAGAAAATAGTAAGGGTTAGAAAAATAGCCCACCCCAAGACCCTGAAAAGTGAGTGCAAAGTGCACTAAAGTTCCCCAAAGGACATAGAAGTCGTGATAGGGGAATTCTGCAGGAAAGACACAAACCAACGATGGATTTCCAGTCGAGGGTACCTGTGGAACAAGGGGACCAAGTCCAAAAGTCACTAGCAAGTCGGAGATGGGCAGATGCCCAGGAAATGCCAGCTGTGGGTGCAAAGGAGCTGCTACTGGACAGTAGAAGCGTAGGTTTCTGCAAGAACGACAAGGGCTAGAGACTTCCCCTTTGGAGGATGGATCCCTCACGCCGTGGAGAGTCGTGCAGAAGTGTTTTCCCGCCGAAAGACCGCCAACAAGCCATGCTAGCTGCAAATCGTGCGGTTAGTGTTTTTGGATGCTGCTGTGGCCCAGGAGGGACCAGGAAGTCGCCAATTGCGTCAGGGGACAGAGGGGGCGTCGAGCAAGACAAGGAGCCCTCTCAGCAGCAGGCAGCACCCGCAGAAGTGCCAGAAACAGGCACTACGAGGATACGTGAAACGGTGCTCACCCGAAGTCGCACAAAGGAGTCCCACGTCGCCGGAGAACAACTTAGGAGGTCGTGCAATGCAGGTTAGAGTGCCGTGGACCCAGGCTGGACTGTGCACAAAGGATTTCTGCCGGAAGTGCACGGAGGCCGGAGTAGCTGCAAAAGTCGCGGTTCCCAGCAATGCAGTCTGGCGTGGGGAGGCAAGGACTTACCTCCACCAAACTTGGACTGAAGAGTCACTGGACTGTGGGAGTCACTTGGACAGAGTTTCTGGATTCAAGGGACCTCGCTCGTCGTGCTGAGAGGAGACCCAAGGTACCGGTGATGCAGTTCTTTGGTGCCTGCGGTTGCAGGGGGACGATTCCGTCGACCCACGGGAGATTTCTTCGGAGCTTCTAGTGCAGAGAGGAGGAAGACTACCCCCACAGCATGCACCACCAGGAAAACAGTCGAGAAGGCGGCAGGATCAGCATTACAGAGTTGCAGTAGTCATCTTCGCTACTATGTTGCAGTTTTGCAGGCTTCCAGCGCGGTCAGCAGTCGATTCCTTGGCAGAAGGTGAAGAGAGAGATGCAGAGGAACTCGGATGAGCTCTTGCATTCGTTATCTAAAGAATCCCCAGAGACAGAGACCCTAAATAGCCAGAAAAGAGGGTTCGGCTACTTAGGAGAGAAGATAGGCTAGCAACACCTGAAGGAGCCTATCAGAAGGAGTCTCTGACGTCACCTGCTGGCACTGGCCACTCAGAGCAGTCCAGTGTGCCAGCAGCACCTCTGTTTCCATGATGGCAGAGGTCTGGAGCACACTGGAGGAGCTCTGGGCACCTCCCAGGGGAGGTACAGGTCAGGGGAGTGGTCACTCCCCTTTCCTTTGTCCAGTTTCGCGCCAGAGCAGGGCTAAGGGGTCCCTGAACCGGTGTAGACTGGCTTATGCAGAAATGGGCACCATATGTGCCCATGAAAGCATTTCCAGAGGCTGGGGGAGGCTACTCCTCCCCTGCCTTCACACCATTTTCCAAAGGGAGAGGGTGTAACACCCTCTCTCAGAGGAAGTCCTTTGTTCTGCCATCCTGGGCCAGGCCTGGCTGGACCCCAAGAGGGCAGAAGCCTGTCTGAGGTGTTGGCAGCAGCAGCAGCTGCAGTGAAACCCCGGGAAAGGCAGTTTGGCAGTACCAGGGTCTGTGCTACAGACCACTGGGATCATGGGATTGTGCCAACTATGCCAGGATGGCATAGAGGGGGCAATTCCATGATCATAGACATATTACATGGCCATATTCGGAGTTACCATTGTGAAGCTACATATAGGTAGTGACCTATATGTAGTGCACGCGTGTAATGGTGTCCCCGCACTCACAAAGTCCGGGGAATTTGCCCTGAACAATGTGGGGGCACCTTGGCTAGTGCCAGGGTGCCCTCACACTAAGTAACGTAGCACCCAACCTTTACCAGGTAAAGGTTAGACATATAGGTGACTTATAAGTTACTTAAGTGCAGTGTAAAATGGCTGTGAAATAACGTGGATGTTATTTCACTCAGGCTGCAGTGGCAGGCCTGTGTAAGAATTGTCAGAGCTCCCTATGGGTGGCAAAAGAAATGCTGCAGCCCATAGGGATCTCCTGGAACCCCAATACCCTGGGTACCTCAGTACCATATACTAGGGAATTATAAGGGTGTTCCAGTAAGCCAATGTAAATTGGTAAAATTGGTCACTAGCCTGTTAGTGACAATTTGAAAGAAATGAGAGCGCATAACCACAGAGGTTCTGATTAGCAGAGCCTCAGTGAGACAATTAGTCATAACACAGGTAACAGATTCAGGCACACTTATGAGCACTGGGGCCCTGACTAGCAGGGTCCCAGTGACACATACAACTAAAACAACATATATACAGTGAAAAATGGGGGTAACATGCCAGGCAAGATGGTACTTTCCTACAATGG
Source organism: Pleurodeles waltl (assembly GCF_031143425.1). Taxonomy (NCBI): domain Eukaryota; kingdom Metazoa; phylum Chordata; class Amphibia; order Caudata; family Salamandridae; genus Pleurodeles; species Pleurodeles waltl. The sequence goes on along the minus strand of NC_090448.1, from coordinate 744,009,376 downwards.
TCGGTGGAGGCCAATCCTGGACCTGAGGATTTTGAATTGGTTCCTCAAGCAGGAAAAGTTCAAGATGCTGACCCTGTAACAGGTTCTTTTGGCGTTGAACGAAGGAGATTGGATAGTGTCAGTCGACTTGCAGGATGCTTACTTCCATATTCCGATCCTCAAGTCGCACCGGAAGTATCTCCGGTTTGTGGTGGGGTCGCAACACTATCAGTTTGCGGTCCTTCCATTTGGCCTTACTTCGGCACCTCGAGTCTTCACAAAGGTGATGGCGGTGGTTGCAGCGGAGCTCAGGAGAAAGGGGATAGCAGTATTTCCTTATCTGGACAATTGGTTGATCAAAGCCAAGTCTCCGGAGCTCTTGCGGCATCACTTGCAATCGACAACTCAGTTGTTGTTCGATCTGGGCTTTTCGGTGAACATGCCCAAATCTCACCTAGAGCCCTCTCAACGCCTCCTGTTCATAGGGGCAGTACGGGACACAACATTGAATCGGGCCTTTCCTCCGCCGCAGCGGATTCATGACATTCAGGTGTTGATTCCAATGTTTCAGAATGGAGTGGTCGTTCCAGTCCCCAAGGTCCTTCGTCTGCTCGGTCTGTTCGCTTCTTGCATTCTGCTGGTCACTCATGCATGCTGGCACATGAAGGCCCTTCAGTGGTGCGTCCGCAGGCAGTGGTTTCAACACAAAGGAGATCTCGAGGACTCAATAAGGATCTCCAGAGACGCTGCAGCGGATCTTCAATGATGGGCTGCGGTCGGCAACCTTTCGCAAGGAAGGCCGTTCTCGCTACCTCCGCCGGTGGCCACAGTTGTAACGGATGCTTCCACTCTAGGGGATTGGAGCTCATCTGGGGGACCTGGAGATCAAAGGTTGTTGGTCTCCAGTGGAACAGAGGTTTCAGATGAATCTGTTGGAACTGCGGGCGATACGTCTGGCTATCGAGGCCTTCCTCCCTTCCATTCGCGGTCAGTCGGTTCAGGTCCTGACGGACAATACTACTGCGATGTGGTATATAAACAAGCAGGGAGGAGTGGGGTCATATTTTCTCTGCAGAGAAGCTCTTCGGCTCTGGTCCTGGCATCAGGACCATCGGATTTGCTTGGTAGCAAATCATTTGGCCGGAGTTCTGAATGTGTGTGCGGACAGTCTCAGTCGGCTCATCTCGACCGATCACGAGTGGCGTCTTCATCCGGATCTGGCCCTTTAGATCTTCCAGAGTTAGGGATTATCCACAGATATCCGATGCAAGGAGCTTTGGGGGATGCGTTTCAGATGTCCTGGAAGGGTCAGTTGCTTTACGCGTTTCCTCCCATACCCTTGATTCCTCGGGTTTTGAGGAAGATCCGCCAAGATCGGGCCCAAGTCATCTTAATAGCCCCGGATTGGCCAAGAAGGGTATGGTACTCAGATCTTCTCCAACTCTCTCTGTGCCCTCCGCTCCGTCTCCTGTACAGGGCTGACCTCCTCTCGCAGTCGCAGGGGCAGGTTCTACACCCCCACCTCCAGAGCCTGCACCTTCATGCCTGGAGATTGAATGGGGCAATCTGAGTTCCTTTTCTCTCCCGCCAGAGGTGGTGGAAGTTATTTTATCGGCCAGGCTACACTCCACCAAATCGATCTATGCAAGCAGGTGGGCCAGATTTGTGAGTTGGTGTGAAGAGAACTAAATTGATCCCTTGAGGGCCCATTTGTCTGACGTATTGTTATTTGCTCTATCCTTGGCACAGAAGAGTTGTGCAGTTGCCACGGTTAAGGGTTATTTTCCTGCGCTGTCGGCTTTTCTGTGCCTTCCAGATCAACCATCCTTTTTTAAATCGCCCATTGTATTAAGGTTCCTTAAGGGTCTCACTAATAAGTTTCCGCCCACTCCGTTTGTTATGCCACAGTGGGACCTTAACTTGGTATTGGCTTTTCTTATGGGATCGCCATTTGAGCCAATGCACTCTTGTCCATTGAGACTTCTAGTTTTGAAGACTGTTTTTCAGGTAGCCATAACATCGACTAGAAGAGTGAGTGAGCTCCAGGCTCTTAGCGTAGAACCCTCATATATTTCCTTTTACAGGGACAAAGTGGTGTTAAGGACCAAGACGGCTTTTCTTCCGAAAGTTGTTACACTCTTTCGTTTGGGACAGTCCATTACTCTCTCTTCTTTCTATCCTCCACCTCATCCATCTAAGGAGGAAGAGAGGCTTCACCGGTTCGATCCACGAAGAGCGTTGAGCTTCTTCGTCGACAGGATGAGGGAGTTCAGGCAAGACGATCAGCACTTCGTTGGTTACGTGGGGAAGAGGAGAGGCAAAGCTATCCACAAGAGAACGCTGTCCAGGTTGCATCAAGTTATGTTATTCTTCAGCAAAGAAAGAACCTCCTTTAGGGCTCAGAGCCCATTCCACCAGGGCTAAGGCTGCTTCGTCGGCCTTGGCTAGAGGTGTTCCTGTGGTTGACATCTGCAAAGCGACAACTTGGGCATCCCTCCACACTTTTGCCAAGCATTATTGTTTGGACTCTGAGGTTAGGAGGGATGGCCATTTTGCACGCTCAGTGCTGCAGGATTTCTTGGTTTGAACATTCAGGCACCCACCTCTGGAGGCGGTACTGCTTTGGGACTCTATTTTTTAGGTGAGGAATCCACAGGTAGTTGTATCCATCAGAAGAACAAGTTACTTACCTTCGGTAGCGCCTTTTCTGGTGGATACACTAGCTACCTGCAGGGGTGTGGAATTTATTAAAATATCTACTTGTCCAGGGGACAGGTTGCTTCTCAAATCTACTTGTCCTGTAAAAAGATCTACTTGTCCCTTTGGTGCCATGTAGTGTGGCGCCAAATTATGGCAGCAATCTCATTATGTAAGAGCTCTGATAATAGCCTCTCTGATTATGCCAGGGCTACTACCATAGTAGGGCTTCAATACTTGCAGTTTCAATCCCTACTGTAGCAATTTCCTTATTTTGCCACCTTTCTGCAGATCTGCATACTGGGGCTGGAGGAAGCAGTAAGCAATAGTTCCAGGTCTGGAATGCCTTTGAGTCTGCAAACCTACTAACCTGCATGTTTTAAAGATTTTCACCAGCTTCTCTCTAATATTTTCCCATAATAAGAAAGGTTGGACATTTACTCCTGACAATGGTAGAATTCGAACTTCTTCCAGGGTTGGGAAGAAAGTGGCTGGAGGGAAAATGAACTTGCAAATGCTCAATAGATTTTCACATGAGCAAATCTACACATGCGTATTTACCCATGCTAAAATACAGTTCACAAATATTTTATAGGGGTACGACATATACCATGGGTGCACTTTTGTGACTTTCTTTAAGAATTTGGGGCCACATGTAGGTAGGTTCAGATTTGCGACCCGCAAATTGCAAGTCGTAAATCCGAATGTAGGATGGTGTCCCTGACACCATCTGTGATTCGCAAGGGCTTCGCAAATGCCCACCTCATGAATAATCAGGAGGTGGGTCGCAATTTGTGACCCCCTTGCGAATGGCGGCCCTCACAGGGCTGGTGGCCTGCTGGAGACAGCAGACCACCATGTCTGTGACTGCTTTTCAATAAAGCAGTTTTTTTTTTTTTGTAATGCAGCCCGTTTTCCTTAAAGGAAAACGAGATGCATTATAAAAACGAAAAATGAAACGTTTTCGTTTCACTTTTTCAGAGCAGGCAGTGGTCCACAGGACCACTGCCTGCTCTGAAAAAATGATTACAGTGACATTCACAATGGGGAAGGGGTCCCATGGGGACCCCTTCCCTTTTGCGAAAGTGTTAGCACCCATTTGAAATGGGTTCAAACTGGGATTGTTTTGCGCCCGCATTCGCAAAACAATCCTACATTGCACTGCGAGTCGCAATTAGGAAGGGAACACCCCTTCCTAATTGCGAGTCGCAAACCCGTTTTGCGATTCGGTAACCAGGTTACCGAATCGCAAAACTGGGTTTGTGCATCGCAATGTGCTTTTTGCACGTCGCAAACAGCGAAAGTCGCTGTTTGCGACATGCAAAAAGCTACCTACATGTGGGTCTTAGTCCCTAATTAGGTCTGGTGTTAACAAAGACATTTTGTTTTTATTAAACCTCTATTTCTCTCTCTTTCGGCTGGCTTTACTGTGAGTGAACGCATTCTGCTCTTCCACAAGGAGCATATTGGCACACAAAGTAGTTTTGTTCAGTGTCAGGAACTACAGTGGCAATCAGTGACATAACGAAACTGGAGGGTGCCCCTTTGCAAAGAACATGGAGGAGCCCCCTCTCCAGACTCACTCAGGGCAGGTGCTGTGCTGAAGGGGTCCCCTGGAGGGCGGCTGCGGGGCCTTTGTTATGCCACTGGTGGCAACGTGTGCTTTTAGAGTTCAAAAACGTTTTTTTTTTTTTTTTGCCAGTGTTTGTTACAATGTTGAGGGCCTGGTAGCTCCCACAACAATAAAGTGTTACAAAAACCATGTCAAAACAAGACACGCATTGATGAAACTAATGGACTTATAAAAATATGTCAGATCAGTTGGCTTTGTCAGTGTTTGTTTATTTTCATGTTTCCCATAATCGTGTTGAAAATGGTTACACTGATTTTCCATTAGAAATATATTTGGGAAATACCAGCATGCATCAAAACATTTTACTAAATGACACTTCATTTGCATCTAATCAGAGAGCATTCTGGGAGCATTATACTTAGCCTCATAGCCTAAACTTTTCAAACATGTGCATACACTTTTTTTTTGGTACTGGAACCAACGTCAGTAGTGAAGTGTGACCTTAAAACATTTATTTACAGCACTCACCCTAATAATGAAGGCTTTCAAATAATGAACCATAAATACAAGTTCGAACAGCATTATCTTTTGGAAACACATTACCTCAACTGCAGAGAGTTCCACTCTCTGTAAACAGGCAGCTAAAGGGTTTGTGCTGCAGAGGGTTGGGCCTACTTGTCCCAAGGACAAAGTAGACATAAAAACTTGTTGCCCTTGACCCCTAACAAGATGTCCCGGGCGTGGGGCAATAGGAATTCCACATCCCTGTACCTGTGGATTCCTCAAGGTCCCACCTGCCTCCCCGTTGCCTGACTGGTCTTACCACGAATTCCTTGGGTGTGTGCCCGTATATTGTACATATGTATATGATGATTGTAAGGAAATGCCTCCTTGGCATGGTTACCCCTTGACTTTTTGCCTTTGCTGATGCTATGTTTTGAATTGAAAGTGTGCTGAGGCCTGCTAACCAGGCCCCAGCACCAGTGTTCTTTCCCTAACCTGTACTTTTGTTTTCACAATTGGCACACCCTGGCATCCAGGTAAGTCCCTTGTAACTGGTACCCCTGGTACCAAGGGCCCTGATGCCAGGGAAGGTCTCTAAGGGCTGCAGCATATCTTATGCCACCCTGGGGACCCCTCACTCAGCACAGACACACTGCTTGCCAGCTTGTGGGTGCTGGTGAGGACAAAACGAGTAAGTCGACATGGCACTTCCCTCAGGGTGCCATGCCAACCTCACACTGCCTATGCAGTATAGATAAGTCACCCCTCTAGCAGGCCTTACAGCCCTAAGGCAGGGTGCACTATACCATAGGTGAGGGCACCAGTGCATGAGCACTGTGCCCCTACAGTGTCTAAGCAAAACCTTAGACATTGTAAGTGCAGGGTAGCCATAGGAGTATATGGTCTGGGAGTCTGTCAAACACAGACTCCACAGCACCATAATGGCTACACTGAAAACTGGGAAGTTTGGTATAAAACTTCTCAGCACAATAAATGCACACTGATGCCAGTGTACATTTTATTGTAAAATACACCCCAGAGGGCACCTTAGAGGTGCCCCCTGAAACCTTAACCAGCTACCCGTGTAGGCTGACTGGTTTTAGCAGCCTGCCACACTCGAGACATGTTGCTGGCCACATGGGGAGAGTGCCTTTGTCACTCTGTGGCTAGTAACAAAGCCTGCACTGGGTGGAGATGCTATCACCTCCCCCAGGCAGGAGCTGTAACACCTGGCGGTGAGCCTCGAAGGCTCACCCCCTTTTGTTCCAGCACCACAGGGCACTCCAGCTAGTGGAGTTGCCCGCCCCCTCCGGCCACACTTTTGGCGGCAAGGCCGGAGGAAATAATGAGAATAACAAGGGGGAGTCACTGGCCAGTCAGGACAGCCCCTAAGGTGTCCTGAGCTGAGATGACTCTAACTTTTAGAAATCCTCCATCTTGCAGATGGAGGATTCCCCCAATAGGGATAGGAATGTGACCGCCTCCCCCTGGGAGGAGGCACAAAGAGGGTGTACCAACCCTCAGGGCTAGTAGCCATTGGCTACTAACCCCCCAGACCTAAACACGACCTTAAATTTAGTATTTAAGGGCTCCCCTGAACCGAGGAACTCAGATTCCTGCAACCTAAGAAGAAGAGGACTGCTGAGCTGAAAAACCCTGCAGAGAAGACGGAGACACCAACTGCCTTGGCCCCAGCTCTACCGGCCTGTCTCCCCCTTCGGAAGAAAACTGCTCCAGCGACGCTTTCCCCAGGACCAGCGAGCTCTGAATCCTCAGAGGACTGCTCTGCTCTAAAAGGACCAAGAAACTCCAGAGAACAGCGGCCCTGTTCACCCAAGACTGCATTTTGTTTCCAAAGGAGCAACTTAAAGGCAACAGCGTTTCCCGCCAGAAGCGTGAGACTTGCAAACCTGCACCCGGCGACCCCGACTCAACTGGTGGAGAAACAACACTGCAGGGAGGACCCTCCGGCGACTCCAAGACTGTGAGTAACCAAAGTTGTCCCCCCTGAGCCCCCACAGCGACGCCTGCAGAGGGAATCCCGAGGCTCCCCCTGACCGCGACTGCCTGACTCTAAGATCCTGACGCCTGGAAAAGACCCTGCACCCGCAGCCCCCAGGACCTGAAGGATCGGAACTCCAGTGCAGGAGTGACCCCCAGGAGGCCCTCTCCCTTGCCCAGGTGGTGGCTACCCCGAGGAGCCCCCCCCCTTGCCTGCCTGCACCGCTGAAGAGACCCCTTGGTCTCCCATTGATTCCTATTACAAACCCAACGCTTGTTTGCACACTGCACCCGGCCGCCCCCACGCTGCTGAGGGTGTACTTTCTATGTGGACTTGTGTCCCCCCCCCAGTGCCCTACAAAACCCCCCTGGTCTGCCCTCCGAAGACGCGGGTACTTACTTGCTGGCAGACTGGAACCGGGGCACCCCCTTCTCCATTGAAGCCTATGCGTTTTGGGCACCACTTTGAACTCTGCACCTGACTGGCCCTGAGCTGCTGGTGTGGTAACTTTGGGGTTGCTCTGAACCCCCAACGGTGGGCTACCTTGGACCCAAACATGAACCCCGTAGGTGGTTTACTTACCTACAAAAACTAACCAATACTTACCTCCCCCAGGAACTGTTGAAAATTGCACTAAGTGTCTAGTTTTAAAATAGCTATATGTGTTTTATTTGACAAGTATATATGCTATTGTGATTATTCAAAGTTCCTAAAGTACTTACCTGCAATACCTTTCATGCAAAGTATTACATGTAGAATTTTAACCTGTGGTTCTTAAAATAAACTAAGAAAATATATTTTTCTATACAAAAACCTATTGGCTGGATTTGTCTCTGAGTGTGTGTTCCTCATTTATTGCCTGTGTGTATGTACAACAAATGCTTAACACTACTCCTTTGATAAGCCTACTGCTCGACCACACTACCACAAAATAGAGCATTAGTATTATCTCTTTTTGCCACTATCTTACCTCTAAGGGGAATCCTTGGACTCTGTGCATACTATTCCTTACTTTGAAATAGTGCATACAGAGCCAACTTCCTACAATGATGCAATGTTTATATATATATATATATATAAAAGGAAACGTGTGGGTATGTATATATATATTTATACACATTTTGTGTTGTTTATTTCTATTGGTTACGTTTCATATTATTGAAATAAAAGTTGGTATATAAGTTTGATTGATGTACTCTTATCACTTCTGTAATGTCAATGTTCTCCTGTTCGCCTCAAAGGCACGTAAAAAATGGTGATAACTGACGTCTGCACGTCGACGAGGACCTCTTATTGCCTGGATGACGTCATACGGAGTCGCATGGGAGTCGGGCAATTGTGAATTCATCGTCGACGTGCAGAGCTAGAAGAAAATTTCCGTCGAGAGCTGGTGTGTGGGGAAAATTCTTTAGGTGAGGAATCCACAGATAGCTAGTGTATCCACCAGAAAAGGCGTTACCGAAGGTAAGTAACTTGTTCTTCTAGCTGAGTTGGGGAGACTTACTGCTGTGGTTTTGTCCTTTGTGCCAGAAAGCATGTCCTGCTTTTGTTGTTATTTCATTAGTCATGTGTCTGATTTTCATATAGATAATACTTTTTCCGAAAATTCTGCAGATAACCCTGCCTGAAATTTTTGAGTGATCACTAGTGTACTGATTATGGTCATTGTCACTATTACACTATAAAAATGTTTATTGGCAGCTCCCATTGATTTTCCATGAGCAGATGTAGCACTCACTATAGAAAATGTTGGAGATCCTGCTAATCGCACCTCTGATGGAGATACTGGAAACCTCCATGGAAAGGAGGGTGGTGCCATGATGGATTTTACCCAGAATCATGATTACAATAAGGCAAACAGGATGTGTTCTACACGTGGGAAAGATAGCCCGAGTTAACTTTTTTGTCATTGGTTAGGGAGTGTCCTGGAGTCACCCTTGCCCACATGCTAGTGAATATTTCCAAAGTGCCACCTTATCCATGGCTCATCTGAACACTTAATGGACCTGTAAGAGAACAAAATATGTCTGTACCTGCTGTCTCTGACCTCTTTGGAGACTGATGGGTTAGACCTGCTTCTACTTGTACTCTGGACTGAAAAGTGGACTCTTGGGTTCAGTTGGCTGACCTGTGTGGCTAGGGGGACACAAGCCTCAAGAGGCCATTTTCCAGTAATACCCAGCTGACCAGTAGTAATTGGACCTGGACTAGATCCTTCTGGTGGCTTCTGCTGGATGCATCCTGGCCCTTAAATGCTATTCCTTGAACCTTGGAAGCCTTAACAGTCCAAGGGGAACTGCTCCAGAAAGTCTGGGACTTATACAGTGTTTACACTTCCAAGATCTCCGGAGTATCTGCAAGACTTTGCTGCAAAGGTGTCAGATTTCAAGAGAGCTCCATCTTCTACTGCTTCATGCTTGCTCAGCTGGAGGATTTTGAGCTCCTTAAAAAAAAGACTAAGGCCCAAGTTATTTTTTTTTACCGATATGGATAGATCCCAGTCGACGATAGGACTTCAGTGGATGTGAAATTTGAATTTTCATGATTAGAACTGGTCCCTCCAAAAACTGTGGCTTCAGCATGCCCTTGTCCAGTGGCTGCCTAACTTTGAGAGGGCTTTGCTGGATACAGTCTGCAGCATTGCCCTGCTCAAGGATTTATACTTGGTGTAAGACCTCCATTTTAGAGACTAAAACAGAAGTTTACAATCTTTGATTAGGACACTCTGACCTCTGCCCTATCGCAGTCAACCTGAAAACATAGTTAGGTCTCATTCATCCACGAACCAGGACTTCTGATTGGCGATTGCTTTTTCTGGGTACCTTTTGCCCTAAAGTGTAAAAAATGATATCTCCTCTTTCTTTTAATGGATTTCACTTATTTAATGTAATTTTTCTTGTTACATTCTTCTCTGATTGTTAGGTTGAGCCTAGGCAGCGCTTGCGCTGTTACTTTGAGATACGTTGTAAATGCTTTGTGGGCTTACAGCCTGCTCATTGCTTTTCATTTGTTTCTTGCTTTCAAGTGGCTAATCTTTCCTATTCGTCTCTCCTTTCAGTGGGTTGGTCCCTCCAATGCGGCTCCGCCCCATTCCATGTAGCCTTACACATCTCCCATTTAGGAAATGGTTTCAGAACTACTTTTTTCTTTCTTTAACAGCGCTTTTCACAAGCACAAGTTGTTTTCACTCGCTCCATTGTCTGCATGTGCACAAATGCATGCAAAGCCTAAGTTGCCATAGCGCTGGCTGTGCAGGCTCAAAGCCTTACCCTCTGTTCTCTTGGCCCCTTCAGCACAGGGTAGTCGCAGCCTTTTTCCCTCTGGCAGGCTCACTTGGTACAAAATAGCTCATGTTCACTTGTCGCCCCGGCCTCGTGCAGTCCCACCTTCCCCCTGCTAAATGCTTGCCCAGTCAGGTGCCGGTGGGCATGAAACACTACTGCTTTGTTGCGAGTGTGGGAATGTCGACTGTACTTGCCATAGTAAGGTCTGACAAGCCACAAGGTTACCTCCCTTACATAAACCAGTAGACAGCTGATGCAAAGGTGACTTGAGACAGCACAAGGTAAATCTGGCTACTTTATTGGCACATATAAACAAAGGGAATGTCATATTTTATGACATGGCAACTAAAACAAGCATTGGCCAAAGCCAATAGGTCTTGCCTATACAAGAGCTATTGGCTTTGGCAATGTTTTTTGCCATGTTGTACACAAGTGTGGCTGCTGTTCAGCATGGCTAAAAGTTAGTGGCGTTGAGTGTCAGACTGGAGTGGGGGAGCAGAGTGTCAGAGTGGATTTGTTGGAATGTCATAGAGTGGGGTAGGAGGAGTAGAGTGAAGTAGAGGGGAGTAGAGTTCAGTGGTTCAGAGGGGGTGGATTGGGGTGGCATGGATTGGATTGGTGGTGAGGGTTGTAGGAAGCCGGCTCTTCATATGATAAACCAAAATGAGATATGTCGTGCAGAGTCCAGGGGTTGCCTAACTAATGGACAGGAGCATGGTCTAACAATCCCAAGGTGCTCTTTTTAGGGGGTAGTGTGGTCGAGCAGCCTTGGGCTCATCAGAGAGGAGGGTTTGACATCTGCAAATAAACACACAGTTAACAAATGAAACACACAACTCAATATTGAGGTTCACACCAATTTACAAAAATAACAAGTATCTATCATATATTTTTAGGCACCAGAATTAATACGATCAGGAAGTACATTTTGCAAGAAAACTACTTTTAGGTTTCAAAAGTTTACTGCATTTTTCAGAAGCGGCAATGTTATCCTCTGGAGGAAAAACAGTTACTGCACACAGGTATAGTAGAGTGATCTACGGGACCAATCTCCTGGACGTAAGGTGAGTATGGGGCAAGGTCCAAGGCCTCACCAAAAGGTCACATAGGGAGGAACTGAGGTGGTCGGTTGAAAAGAGGCTGCATGTTTGGACAGGTATTCCAGTTGAGGAGAACCTAGTGGTGGGTTCAAGTCTTGAGATGTGCGGGACGTGAAGACATCTTAGATCCTCTTCTCCACAGGCCAGGGGCGATGGGTGCAAAAGTGTCTTGAGGGGTCAGCTTTCCTCCACTGAGATCACTCGCAGTTGAGGGGCCCTGTGGGCAGAGGCTGCAGGCAGCACCGGGGAGTCCACAGTGGGCTAGCCCAAGGTGGGCTTTGTCTCTGGTGGACCACATTGGCACTGTTAGCTCACTTTGGCTCTGGGTAGGCGGCACAGGAGCAGTGGTGCTTTCCAGTGTCAAGTTTTGTGGTCTGGAGTCCTCTTAGGTCTCTTGGGTTTGCCTCCAAGATCGAGGGAAGCAGCTCTGCTGCTCAGTGGGCGTTTGTGGGTCTTTATTCAAGACAGGCAGTCCTCCCAGGCTTTTGGAGGCACAACAGCTTGCAGGATGAGTTGACTTTGGTGCAAATCGGTGAGAACAGCAGGCAGGTGGCAGGGGTGGGGCTAAGTCAGGTGCTTCTTCCTCAATCTTTGCTTTTGATTCTTTTACGTGTCCTCCTTCTTTGTATTTTAGCAGAACTCTGATTTCCTGGTGTAATGGGCTCCCTTAAATACTGAATTTAGGGGTGTTTGGGGGAGTGTAGGGTGGTACCCAATATACTACCTACCTCCGTGGTCACTACACGCCCTATATGACACTTCCTGTAGAAAGTGGGCATAACCTTGTCCCAGAGTCCAACACTAAGATGGCAGATTTCAAAATTTTGTGTCCTCATCAGGTAGCCCACATTAGGGGTGGGACTGACCTGAGGCGTGAACACACCTCTTTGAATGCTAATGTCCCACCTGCCAAATGGGCCCTGAGAAGGGGGGGTAGGCATCTCTACTTTGAGTGAACCGGATCTGCATACCAAGGGTGATGGGAATCTGTGAAGCCCCCTGCCTTGGACTGCAAATTTGCAGGACATACGGTTATTTCCGGCTTTGTTTCTGTCCGCCCAAGAACAAAGACTCTCACCCCTGAGGGTCAGAAACATGTCTGGTGGTGGCAGCCAGTTAGAACTAGTCAGCCAGCACACAGGCAAATGGTAGGTTTCTCAAGGGGCACCCCTAAGGTAACCCCCTGGGTGCATATATTAATAAATCCATCCATGGCATCAGCAAGGGTTTATTAATAAGATGTTTGATACCAAGCATGCCTATTTTTTATGAAGCCATTACATAGCTGGGGAGCTCATACTGACCATTGTCCAGCACATGTACTCAAATTGCCATCCCTGTTCACTCACTATACCCGAGAATCGACAAAGGCATAGTAGAGTCATATCTGCTCTTGCAGATATGTCCTCCCATGTAATTTAGTGCACCCTGTCTTAGGGCTGACAAGGCATACTGTGGGGGTAACTTACATATATTGAAAGTAGTGTTAGGGGACATGGCACACAGGCTGTATACCATGTCATGTTTTCACTTTTAGGGGCATCAAGACACGGAGCCTACAATGGTGGTTTGCATTTGCTAGGTGGAGGTTCCCTGAGAGGGGGCACAATACATGCTATAGCCCTTGGGGACTCGCTTTAGTACCCATGCCATAGGTACCAGTGGTACTATTTACCAGTGACTTATACGGGTGCCCAAGGTATTGTGAATTGGGTAACAATTGCACAGTTTTAGGGAAAGAGATCTGGCACTGGGGACCTGGTTAGTAGGAACCTACTGCACTGTCAGTCCAAATTGCATCACATACCAGGCAGAAAATTTAATTGGGGGGGGGGGGGGGGTGGGCGGAAGGGCATATCAAAATGAGGCACTTTTCTACAAGGGTGAATTGGACCGGACTGGGGTGGGGTGGAGTGGAGTGGGTGTGTACCGGAGTGCAGTGGATCGGATTGTAGTGGGTTGGATAATGGTGGGTTGGATTGGGATGGTGCGAATTGGATTGGGGTGGGGTGGTTTGTGGTCAATTAGAGCGGGATGAAATTGATTGGATTAGAGTGAAGTGCATTGGTGTGGGGTGGATTGATTTGGAGAGGGTTGGATTGGAGTGGGATATATTAAGGTGGTTTGGAGTGGGGTGGATTGGAGTAGGGTGGATTCTTGTTGAGTGGAGTGGGTTAAAGTGGATTGTATTGAGTGGGATAGACTACAGTGGTGTGGGTGGATTGCTTAGTGGTGGGTTTGATTAGATTGGAGTGGGGTGGATTGGCTTGGAGTGCAGTGGATGGGATTGGTGTGGATTGTGATGGATTGGAGTGGGGTGAATTGGGATGAAGTGGCGTGGATCGGATTGTGGTGAGGTGGATTGAATTGAAGTGGGGCAGAATGTATTGAATTTGAGTGGATTGTTTGGGGTTCGAGTGGGGGAGATTGGAGTGGGACACATTGTTTTGGATTGAAATGGGGTAGACTGGAGTGGGGAGTATTGTTTTGGATTGGAGTGGGGTGGATTCGAGTAGGACAGGTTGTTTTGGATTGGAGTGGGGCATATGGTAGTGGGGCGGGTTGGAGTGGGGCCGATTGTTTTGGATTGGGCAGGGTGGATTGGGGTGTACAATTATTTGCTAAAGCATAATTTTGGAAATTACACACATTAAACAACGCCGCTTTGCAATATTTTGAACAAGATAATTGTCATCTTTTGAGAATAGCACCCACAAGCACAAACACGAGAAAACGTGTGAAAAAGATGACTTGGCAAAATAAAACAAAGTTAGCTATAAAAAAATAAAACTACAATTTTGTTTGTCCTGATGGGCAAATTTTTATCAGTCAGAAGCCTTCTGTTCGCAGGACACTAGCAGTGAAAAAGAACAAAATAGTACCCCAATCATGTTGGGAGCAGTGGTTGTGCACTGATTAAGTTAAATCAGTCAGTGCTTGGTCCATGCTCCACAGAGAGGGAAGAAAATGATGCTTGACCTGCAGTGATGAATTGCGAGGCTGTAAAGAAAAGTGCCACGCAAGCCAACAAATGGTATGCGATAGGTGGGCTCCACGTACTGTACACAAAAGAGTCTTGCAAGTGGTCCCACTCGCAGACTCGACCCTAAAAAGGTAAGAAATAGATGACATCAGTATCCTCTTTTTATATCTTATGTAGTCTCAGCCATTGTATCTGATGGTGACTTGTCCGTCATCTTGGAAAAGCATTTGTTACACGCTGTTCTACTAGTGTTTATGCTGTGGTTATTGCAGTCTATGCTCGCCTTCCACCTCACTGGGATTTCACAGCAATATGTTGTGAGTGTATTTTTAAACTATTTCCCTGCCTCGTTGTAAAGATATGCAGTCCTGTTGGCTTCAGTATTTGTTGCTATCTTTAATTTTTGCCAGGTATTTATCATGAGGCAGTAGATGGATTTAAATTGTTTTTTTATTATTATGCTTGGTTTAAGCTTTTTATGTTATCTTCAAAGTTTTTTATTAAATTAAAAAATGTGCATGTTCTATGTCCTGATGCAGTACGGTCCCAGGAAGAGCACTTGTCAAAGCCTTTGTGTCCTAACAGTGAGACTGTTTGGCTATGCCAGTGCTTGTTAGAAGTTGAAGTGGGGTTTTTATTCTGTGGTGTTTTGGCTTTACTTCCCACAGTTCCTTCAGTCATGCCTGTCTGCTCTCTGACATAGCTACAAGGGGTTGAGCTCAGTTTTAATTATTGAACGGATGTTTTGGGCCAGAAATTATTTTGAACTTAATATTTCCCTCCCAAATTAATAACAAATTTTGTTACATTGTATGACCTTAACTTGAAACATCTGGTGAAAAAGTCCAAAATGTTATACTACTTACTCCCTTGGTGATATGGTGGAAGCAAAGTGCGGCAAGTGTATGAGGGGCAGCGAGGTGGATCTAAACAGGCAATAGCTTTTCAACATTACCCAGTGTTTGGAGTGCATGAGAAGTTATATGTTGTGGGGAGGTGTTACTTTGTACACTTCAAGATTCCCATCCAACATTGACAGCATTCCCAGAGGCCTGTTGTAGCATAAAGTGCAGGATTGGGGTCTACCAGTTGACTTATTGAGACAATTGAGCTGCTGTATGCTAACACCTGGATGCAGGTAAAACTTGGGGATGGTTCTTGCATTTCAAGTAAGATTCCTACAAAAGCAGGGCTGAAAGAAGGTTGCGTGCTCGCTCCTCTGCTTTTCAATGTTTATATACGCAGACAACCGTGTGCTCCTTAGTCAGACTAAGATTGTTCTTCTGTGTCAGCCATCTATCTTACATGCATATACTATGAGGTATGGGCTTGCGATAAATCACACAAAAACCATGGCAGTTATATTTAGAGCAAAAACCGTACATTGAGACAGTGGCATCTTAATGACGAAAGGCTCCATCATAGCCCTGAGTATAAATATCTGGACATTTATTTGGATAGCAAAGGATCCTTGAAACCCCATTTGCGTGCTATGGAAACTAAATGCACCAACCTCATGTTTGCCCTTTCGTCTGTTTCGTGGAACTTGCTGGGACCAAGCTTTGACCCTCTTCAAGTGATGAAAGCGAAGGTCACCCCTGCACTATTCTATGGGATTGAAATAACTTTGTACGGGTAGACCTCAAGCCAGCCAGCGCACCAGAGTTTTCATGAGGCACTTCTAAGGTGCCCTCTGGGTGTTCATTCACTGGTAAGTCTGACACTGGCATCAGTGTGGGATCACCAATATGAGGTTTGATTCCAAACATCCCTACCTTCAGTGAAGCCATCATGTGGCTGGGTAACTCGTATTGACTAGTGTCCAGCACATGCATTTAAAATTTCTTCCCTGGTGTAAAGAAATGGCTCCCGGTTGCAGTTACCCCCCACTTTTTGCCTGATGCTGACTTGACTGAGAAGTGTGCTGGGACCCTGCTAACCAGGCCCCAGCACCAGTGTTCTTTCACCTAAAATGTACAGTTGTTTCCACAATTGGCACAACCCTGGCATCCAGGTAAATCCCTTGTAACTGGTACCCCTGGTACCAAGGGCCCTGATGCCAGGGAAGGTCTCTAAGGGCTGCAGCATATCTTATGCCACCCTGGGGACCCCTCACTCAGCACAGACACACTGCTTGCCAGCTTGTGTGTGCTGATGAGAACAAAACGAGTAAGTCGACATGGCACTCCCCTCAGGGTGCCATGCCAACCTCACACTGCCTATGCAGTATAGATAAGTCACCCCTCTAGTAGGCCTTACAGCCCTAAGGCAGAGTGCACTATACCATAGGTGAGGGCACCAGTGCATGAGCACTATGCCCCTACAGGGTCTAAGCAAAACCTTAGACATTGTAAGTGCAGGGTAGCCATAAGAGTATATGGTCTGGGAGTCTGTCAAAAACGAACTCCACAGCTCCATAATGGCTACACTGAATACTGGGAAGTTTAGTATCAAACTTCTCAGAATAATAAACCCACACTGATACCAGTGTTGGATTTATTAAAAAATGGCACACAGAGGGCATCTTAGAGATACCCCCTGTATTTTACCCAATTGTTCAGTGCAGGACTGACTGGTCTGTGCCAGCCTGCTGCTGAGAGACGAGTGTCTGACCTCATGCGGTGAGAGCCTTTGTGCTCTCTGAGGACAGAAACAAAGCCTGCTCTGGGTGGAGGTGCTTCACACCTCCCCCCTGCAGGAACTGTAACACCTAGCAGTGAGCTTCAAAGGCTCAAGCTTCGTGTTACAATGCCCCAGGGCACTCCAGCTAGTGGAGATGCCCGCCCCCTGGACACAGCCCCCACTTTTGGCGGCAAGTCCAGGAGAGATAATGAGGAAAACAAGGAGGAGTCACTGGCCAGTCAGGACAGCCCCTAAGGTGTCCTGAGCTGAGGTGACTCTGACTTTTAGAAATCCTCCATCTTGTAGAAGGAGGATTCCCCCAATAGGGATAGGAATGTGACCCCCTCCCCTTGGGAGGAGGCACAAAGAGGGTGTACCCACCCTCAGGGCTATAGCCATTGGCTACTAACACCCCAGACCTAAACACGCCCTTAAATTTAGTATTTAAGGGCTCCCCAGAACCTAAGAATTTAGATTCCTGCAACTTACTGAAGAAGAAGACTGCTGAGCTGAAAACCCCTGCAGAAGAAGAAAGAAGACACCAACTGCTTTGGCCCCAGTCCTACCGGCCTGTCTCCTGCCTTCTAAAGAACCCTGCTCCAGCGACGCTTTCTCCAGGACCAGCGACCTCTGAATCCTCAGAGGACTGCCCTGCTTCCAAGAGACCAAGAAACTCCCGAGGACAGCGGCACTGCTCCAAAAGAACTGCGACTTTGTTTCAAGGAGCAGATTTAAAGACCCCTGCAACTCCCCGCAAGAAGCGTGAGACTTGCAACACTGCACCCGGCGACCCCGACTCGACTGGTGGAGAACCAACACCTCAGGGAGGACCCTCCGGCGACTCCGAGACCATGAGTAACCAAAGTTGTCCCCCCTGAGCCCCCACAGCGACGCCTGCAGAGGGAATCCCGAGGCTCCCCCTGACCGCGACTGCCTGAACTCCATTTCCCGACGGCTGGAAAAGACCCTGCACCCGCAGCCCCCAGCACCTAAAGGAACGGAACTCCTGTGCAGGAGTGACCCCCAGGAGGCCCTCTCCCTTGCCCAGGTGGTGGCTACCCTGAGAACCCCCCCCCTTGCCTGCCTGCGACGCTGAAGAGATCTCTCATTGAAAACCATTGAAAACCCGACGCGTGTTTGCACAGTGCACCCGGCCGCCCCCGCGCTGCTGAGGGTGTACTTTTTGTGCTGACTTGTGTCCCCCCCCCGGTGCCCTTCAAAACCCCCCCTGGTCTGCCCTCCGAAGACGTGGGTACTTACCTGCTGGCAGACCGGAACCGGGGCACCCCCTTCTCTCCATTGCAGCCTATGCGTTTTGGGCACCTCTTTGACCTCTGCACCTGACCGGCCCTGAGCTGCTGGTGTGGTAACTTTGGGGTTGCTCTGAACCCCCAACGGTGGGCTACCTTGGACCCAAACCTGAGACTTGTAAGTGATTTACTTACCTGACAAAACTAACAAAAACTTACCTCCCCCAGGAACTGTGAAAATTGCACTGTGTCCACTTTTAAAGCAGCTTATTATGTTTAATGTAAAAAGTATACATGCTAATGTAATGATTCAAAGTTCCTAAAGTACTTACCTGCAATACCTTTCAAATGAGATATTCCATGTAGAATTTGAACCTGTGGTTCTTAAAATAAACTAAGAAAAGATATTTTTCTATAACAAAACCTATTGGCTGGATTTGTCTCTGAGTGTGTGTTCCTCATTTATTGCCTGTGTGTATGTACAACAAATGCTTAACACTACTCCTTTGATAAGCCTACTGCTCGACCACACTACCACAAAATAGAGCATTAGTATTATCTCTTTTTGCCACTATCTTACCTCTAAGGGGAACCCTTGGACTCTGTGCATACTATTCCTTACTTTGAAATAGTGCATACAGAGCCAACTTCCTACACCTGGCCACTTACTATCAGGGGTGTGTAATACCTATAGCCTGACGCCCAGAAAATACTGTTTGGGGTCAAGGGCAATAAAGTTTGATATTTATTTGACCCTTGAGACGAGTAGGCCCAACCCCCTGCAGCACAAACCCTTTGTCTGCCAGTTTTAAGTACCACTTTATGGATCAGGGAAGGGCATTGTCTAGAGTAAAGGTAACATTTGTGTCCGTATGTTAATGCTGTTTGAACCTTTTTTGTTTATTAGGGTGAGCTGGCTAAGGAAATGTTGTAAGCTCGGAATGCACTACTGATTGTAGTTCCACTATAAAAATGTGTGCACACCTTAGCAAAGTTTAACAATATGAGGCTACGTATAATGCTCCCAGAATGCTCTCTAATAAAATGCAAATATTTGCTGAAACTTAAAAGCTGTATTGAGGATTTGTTGCTTTCAAAATCAAAATGTTCATTAAATGCAACTAGTTAAAATTAGTTTTGCTACTGTGAAATGTTAGTAATCATTTCTTTGCAGTATCATTTAGTAAAACTCATGCATGATAGTATTTCCCAAAAAAATACCCATAATGGAAAAATCAGTGTAACAAGTTTCAACAAGATTATGGGAAACATGAAAATAAGCAGGCATGCGCAAAGCTGCTAGGATCGGCTCCAATTGTCAGCCTTTCAGTTTCGTAAATGCATGTCTTGTTTTGACATGGTTTTGTAAAACTTTATTGTTGGGGGACCTGCCGGGCCTTCGCTATTATTTCAAACTCTAGCAAAAAGGCACGCATTTCCACAGTAGTTCTGGGCATTGAACATAACTATTTTGTGTGCAAATATGCTCCTTGTGAAACGGCACAATGCTGTCACTCCTAGTGAAGCCAGCCAATAGACAGAGACAGACAGAATGTTATTAGAAATAAAAGGTCTAGGTTAATGCCCGACCTAATTAGGGGGCCAATTTTCTAAGAAAGTCACAAAGGTGCACCCCTGGTATATATTCTTGCATTAGTGCAGATATACGACTCATAAATTTACAGGAGTAGGCCAGGAAATGGTACTTCTAGAAAATATTTGTGAACTGCATTTTAGTTCGAGCAAATATATATGTGGATTTGCTAATGCAAAAATCTGTTGAGCATGTCAAAGTTCACTTTTCCTCAAATTACTTTTTTCCCATCTGTTAATACATTTCCAAGCTTCTCGGTATGGGAAAAGATTACAGAGGAGCTGGTAAAACCCCCTAAAACATGGACTTTTGCAGGTTTTCACAGACCTAAAAGGTAATTCCAACCCTGGACCTATTGTTTACTGCTGCCTCTAGCCCCAGTATGTTTATCTGATGAAAGGTGGTAAAATAAGGGATTTACTAGTGTTCATACCCTACTATAGTGTGAGCCCTGACATAATCAGAGAGGCTATTATTCGAGCCCTTATATATTGAGATTGCTGCCATAATTTGTCACCGCACTATACCGCACCACAGGGACAAATGGATTTTGATACAGGACAAGTAGATTTATGAAGCAACCTGTCCCGTGGACAAGTACATATTCTGTTAAATTCCACACCCCTGTACTTATGTGTAAGAATTGACAAATACATAGTACTGGCATGTCTGCTCTTGCAGATATGCCCTCACATGTAACATAATGCAGCCTGACCTGGGGCTGTAAGGCCTACTGTAGTGGTGACTTAAATTTATTGCATGCAGTGTTAGGCTGTGTGTGCCATGTCATATTTTCACTTTCATCTGCTCCAAGACAAGCAGCCTGCAATGGCAGCCTGTCATGTGCTTGGTGAGGGGTCCCTTAGGGTGGAACAATTCCTGCTGCCACCCTTAAGGGCCCGTCTTTAGCACCTCAGTACCATTTAATAGGGAGTTAAGGACAGTGCCAAAGGATTTGCCAATTGGGGAAACAACTGTGCAGTGTTGGAAAAGAGACCTGGCACTGGGGACCTGGTTAGCAGGAACCCAGTGCAGTTTCAGTCGAAATCACATCTGATATCAGGCAAAGAGTGAGGGGTAACCATGTCAAAAAGTGGCACTTTCCTATACTCTGGACAGTTGTATTGCTCTCATTTATAAAGCTGTTCTTCGCTAGCCACAAGCGATTCTCTAGATCAAATAAAGCTTGAGGTTAATATAGTCAAACAGCGCTGGGCCAGAAGTGGGTTGTTCTTAAATTTGTGTCATAGGCTAAGATCTGCCCCACAAGGCTCTATGCACAGCCTAACTTGGCTCAAATTAACTGGCGCTGGTTCAACTTCATCCTATAAGCACTCCCTTGATGATAAATTAAGGGAATTCTCACTTTTGTTTTTTTTTCACCAGGTTTAAAAAAAAAGCTTACAACAGCCACATCAAAAAAGCTGTCTAGGATTGAGGACATGGCAACACTGAGCAAGCACTCTCATGCCTGGTCAGTTATCAATTCTTATACTCTCAGCAAGCCACAGACCTACATTACTTGCACATACCCGCTGTCAAGAAAGGCTCGGCTAGTTGCACTTAGAGGGGGGAGTGGAACTTCCTGGCGCATCTTTTGGCATGGCGCCGTTCTCGTTCTTATGGCAAAGTGTGCCGACTCTGTGGAATGAGAAAAGAAACCAACATTCTTATTCTATGCATCTGCCCTTCCTGGCTGCCGCAAAGAAAAATCCTTCTTCGGAGTGACTTTATTCGTGCATGACTTTGAACTTGTCGACAGGCGGTAAATAGCTTGTCTGAATCCGGACAATACCATATTAAAAGTTAAAGCTGGCAAGTTAGTCCTGATGGCTACAGCCAAACTGGGCTCCATGCATTCAGTTTGCCCTGCAAAATGTTGAGCTTTTCTTCTGTTCACTCTAACTTCCATATAATACTTGTGTCACTTATTGTTGGTGCCGCTCTGAGTCGCTCAAGCTAATCCTCGAGTGGAGTACTTTTGCACTGCTGTTATTTCATCTCTGGGCCTTTTGCTGCATGTTCTGTATCTTAAGTATTGCACTTTGTAGAACGCCTGCAGAGCACAGTTAAGGTACTCTTGGGATACCCCTTCTTTTGTACTCTTGCGCCGCTGTTATCTCACCTCGGGATCTTTTGCTGCATGACTTGTACTTTACACTTTGCAGGACGCCCGAAGAGCACACTTAAGGTACTCTTGGGATATCCCTTCTTGCTTATTATCACAGCTCACCTTTTTCTTGGGTGCCTAAAATGAATGCTGCATTTCCTTTGCTACTCTGCTTTGTGCATAATCGGGGGTTATTCTCTAATGCTTTTTGCACATTGAACTTTTCTATTCAATACGTCACAATGCATAATAACCTTGATGCTCATGGTATGTTTTTCCTATATTAGGACGCATCAAGTATGACTACTGCCCTTAAATTGCTCCATGGTGAGGATTTTGCGGCAGTACCTGATCCAACCTAGAAGTTAAATCTTTTTTTGATACTGGATAACTCAATCTGCAAAGGCAATGCTATAATATCTGAAGTACATTTGGGATATCCCCTTATCTCCTTTTGCACATTGCTTTCTTTTGGATGCCAAAGTGCTTGGCCATGATACATTGTCTGTTTCAGGGGGAACAACAGAAAAAACAAGCATTTGCAATGCAATGGGTCTTGCATATTTTGAACATGTTAATTATCTTTTGACAACAGTGTCCACGAGCAAAAACAAAAGAAGCAAGTGGAAACTGAGAAAAGACGACTTAATAAAATAAAGTTAGCTATAAAAACAAAACTATGCTATTTTGTTTGTCCTGCTGTGCACCTTTTTGCCAGTAACAACCCTTCTGTTTGCAGGGCACTGGAAGTTATAACAAAATAGTACCTCGACCACGTTGGGAGCAGCAAACAGGCACTAATTAAGTTGAAATCAATTAGTGCTTGATTCCTGCTCCACTCAGTGGAACGGAATTGATACCAGACATGCCTTGATGAATTACGAGGCTGTAAAGAAGAGTGCCACACAAACCAACAAATGGTGAGGGACAGGCGGGCTCCAAGCCCTTTACTGAACACAACAGTGTTTTGCATGTGAGACGCATGCACCAGTGCAAACGCTTGCAGGCTTGACCCTAAAAAAGTGTTGCTTCGTCGTACTTAGGTTTTTATTCTACTCTTTGTATATATAATAGATTTTTCTGGCTTTATCTCTTGTTTTAATATTTATTATGGTTGCATTGTTATTAAGGTTTTAATTAACCATACAATAAAAATACTGCTACTGTATTCCTTGAATAGGCGAGTCCTCACATCCTTCTAAAATGAAGCAGCACTGATGATCATTTATTGTGTTCCAAGTCCTTGGGATGCGGCAAAAGAAAATCTTGTATTCTGGTCCGCTTTGCACTTCTTTGTCTCTTGCATTTCAGTGTCAAGGCAGTCAGTATTGTGCTGGCTATCCGGGGTCATGAACTTTTCTGTCAGGTGAAATCGCATGTCAGAAGACTCTGACCGCGTGAACCTTTTGGATAAAAGCACTTTCAAAACTGCTTTGATGTACTTTGTATAATGCTTGATTAAAGACACTCTTTTAAATTACTTATATGAATACATAATGATGGTGTAACCCATCTTGAGGTTGATGTAAATCAAGGAGCTATTTAATTGCTCACAGCATGGATGAGGTGCCGCCATATATGCTTAGAATTTGTGTTTGAGAGGTGTCATGCAGGACGCTTTTTCAGTGCTGCCAAGTGGGTGTCTTAGATGCTGGCGTACATAATATTGCCCACATCCAGGCGAGACATTAACAGTGCGTGCAGTAGTGATCTGAAGTTGTTTTTTGACATATACGACTCAATTCTGCATGAAAGTGAGAGTTGATGCTCGCCTTGGTGTGCCTTCTTGGCAAAACTGAGGCAGGTAAGAATTTGGAAGCCATGTGACCTGGCTGTGCTAAACAACTGAGGTGTGAGCAAACCTGCAAAAAATTATTCTGCTATATATTTGTATTTCTGATTTCAAATTGAGTCTTGGTATTTCACAACTTGCATATCTCACTTTTAAGCTGTAACAATAACTTTACAGACCAACCAGCCCCAAGTCCATTCGTGTTATATGTGATATACAATAATTTGCCAAGAATGCCACAAGCACCATTAGTAACACATAACAAATGTTTCTTAAAAAGAGTAATGATAATAATTAAGTAAAAGCATTACAAGCATTCCAGAAGTGAAATGCACAGATGTCACTTGCAGATGAGAAGTACATTGAAAGCCTTACGTGATTATCTCACTTCCCATACTGTAATCTCTCTCCCACTTACAGGCTGAAGTGATCGAAGGATGCCGGCTGCCTGTTCTCCGTCGGAATCAGGACAATGAGGATGAATGGCGTAAGTCATTTAAAAGTGGGAGGTAGGGTGGGTATGACCTAGTATTTTGAGCTGAATGTCTGAGTGCAGATGTTTGAATGGAGATACAGGGCTCTAAAAATCTACTCGACCACACACATTGGCGAGTCTTATTTGATGAGCTTGAGCTATTTTTAGGACTTACTCGCCCCTTCTGGCGAGTTGACACTGAGCAGGTGTTCTGTTCAGTTGAAGAGTGGAGGGGCAATAAAAGATACCTTTAAATCTTGTTCTTATGTCACATTTGCTCTGTGTTCACAGAAAAAGGTCAGAAGTATTTTTTTCTGACAAATAATTTTTCTTCCGACTGCAGAGTTCCAGGACTTTGTAAGGTGAACTGTGTGACCTGCTGCTTAGAATGTAAAATAAAAAGATATAGGGTGTTAGGTTTTTCCTAACACACAACATTTAAATGACTAAGTCAACTGTGCAAACATTTCAAAATATATTTCAGTAGGTGTGAAAGCCCTTTTTTAAATATTTCTGTGTGATGAAAAAATGTTTTTAATGGGATGAAAACAAATCAGAATACTTTACATGTTGATGTGCAAAGGATATGTTTTCTGAAACCCAACTTTCACAGATTGTTAATACACTATTTAGTTTTTTCAGTAAAGCTGCAAGTTAGTGGAGAGGTTTTTGGACATTTCTTGGAAAGTTACTGTGTGTAGATGACAATATGTTACTACATCATGGTTTAGTAATATATTTATTAAAATTGAGTGTTTAAACAATCTGAGAAACATTCCTGCCCAGATGGTAATGTTGTTAGTAAACTAAAAGAAGTCCTGGGTTATTTGGGCTAGACATCATGGGTATGTGGGCTACATTCTTGTGAAGCGTGCAGCATACTTTAGACTACTTAATCAAACAGAAGAGGTTTTTTCGTACTGCAGAATTGCTGAGCTCACATATATTTGAAGGTGCAATCATGTGATAATGAAGAAAAAGGTGACTCTATAAACTATTTGCCTAGGATAACACAATTTGAGACCCGTTTACGGGTCAAGTACATTACAGTTCGGTCAAGTAGATTATTTACGTTACTCGACCTGCAGATGATTTTTCGAGGCCTGAGAGAGATCAGAGGGAGATATGGTGTCACGATCAGCGAGTATAGGAACTAGAAACATTTTAGGGAAGTAAAAGACACCAACGTGTAATAGAAGTATTTGGCATTGAAATAAACAGCAGCTTGTGATCTTCCCTGTCAAGCAGTTCTGTTCAGGTTGTCACAACCTAGTTTTCATTTAAAAATGTATCATCTTAAAAAAGCAGGTCTATAGGATCTCTGATGTTAGCGAGGCCTTGCCACCCCACCAAATTGATAGAGTTTTGCCCAAAGGCTTCCACTTTACCAGCATTTTTTTTTTTTTTGGGGGGTATTTCAGAATCAAACCCCTAAAGCAATGTTTTTGTTTTTTTCAAATGAAAAAATCTTTGGCCCTGCAAGGAGTTTTTTTAACCTGCACGGTATGGGCTGGTCTTTGCTTTTTAATGCTTTGATCCTGGTGATCCTTTGGTGATTGGACTGCCAGAGAGAAGTTTCTGAAGCTGGATCCAACTGAGGCACTGGTGTTGGAAACTAAGCAGTTCTCTTACCTCTCAGAGAGACAGGGGAACAAGAATTTTAGTAGGGGTGAATTGCCAGTTTATGACAGTTCTCTTTTCCTGCTCAACTCTAAATACCCTCCTAACTTCTCTCTGTTGCAACTTGATGAATGTGGGTGTTTGTGTTTTTGCAGTATCGCAATAGCCCTCTTTGTGCGCACTGTTCATCCGTCTTGCTCCATGACAGAAAGATTGTACACATTTGAACATGTCATTTGGTGATTTGGAAGAGTCTTAAATCTTGCTAACCCGAAGCTTTGGTTGAGGTTAAAGTTGAGGGTAGAATGAACAGAGGTGCTTAATGACATTTAACTAGCAGTGTGGGTACCTGAGTTGCATTTACTTTGATCTAAATAAGTGGTCTTAAATATATGGTCTCTGACTAATATGAATTTATAGATTGGCTTGCACTAAACAGAATAAAGGAAACTTGTCACCATACGCAGCTCGATGCACTCCAATATTATATGTTATCATGTTTTATAGTATTTTGCATATCTTGTGAGTTTTTAAGTACTTTGTTTGGAACTCGTAAGCATTTAAATCTTTTAGGATTGGCTTCATTGGCTCCAGTCGGGTGCACCTGGAGGGCAAACGTATGCTGCTGCCTCAGAAAATAATTTTGGGTCATGTGTTACCTTTGAAATTAAAGAACTGTTGCCATGGATAAGAAGATAAAACATTTCAACTCACATTGTAAGTGAAAGAACAATTTGCAAGCTCTGAAATCCAAAAAAAAACAAAAAACATTTTTGCTAGGGTAAACCTCCAGTCACTTGAACCCACTTGGAAGATGCCTCGTACTCGCCCCTTTGGACTTCCCCTGCAGTCCCCTTAGGCACCAAGGACCAAGTCTCCTGCATTTCCAAGCACCTACCGGTAGTACATGGCTACCAATTTAAAGAACCCACTGCAACTCTGACATGGCAAACACCCGACCCTAACTGCACATGTTGTCAGAGCATCTCTAACACCCTGAATATCTTTATTTATATCCCTCGTCAAATAAATACTCAGTCTGACTTGTGCAAAACATCATACAGTTCTAGAGTGCTTTAAGTAAATTACTCACACCCCCTTTTAAACAATGTCTTTATTAGATTTTAGGTGCACCACAGTACAGTTTGAATGTTATGTACAATCACAGTACTATAATAAAAAGAGAAGGGGGAAAACAGATTATTTGGTTCACATACAATAAGAAAATGTTCAGTTGCAATCTTAGTTCCTTCAGTAAAGCAAATATTTATCTTCCTAGTGAACACTTTGTTAATCCCTTTGTGTCTTTTACCTTCAGCTAAACTATATGATTAAATTATGTTGCTAAGTAGTTAATGAACAGTTGTGGTGCTTGCTATCTTCTGTGACGTCTCTACACATTTTACACGATTGTTATTTTAACATATCATGCATTTGCCTTAAACCGAACCTAGTTTGCTTTCTTTTTATTATTGCACAGACCTTTAATGATGATTTAATATGTAGCCTAACATTATTTCTTTAGAGTCTGAAGAAAAGAAATTATATTTTATCTTAACCTATGTTGCCGGTGTTAGAAACTGGTACTGGCAGAGATAATGAGATATCTTCTCCTGCCTTATTCTAAGCTTGTACTTTAAAGCTCACATTACTACCAGCAGTTCTGTATTGAAACACTTCTCAGATTTAGTGCTGCGTAACCATGGAGCAAACGGATGTGGAATTTAATAAAATGTACTTGTCCATGGGACAGGTTGCTTCATAAATCTACGTGTCCCTTTGATGCCATGTAGTGCGGCAACAAATTATGGTAGCAATATTATATATATAAGAGCTCTGACAATAGCCTCTCTTATTATGACAAGCCTAATGCTATACAGCTTGAATACTAGCAATTTCCTAATATCTTCGCATTTTTACATACTAGGGCAATTTCCTTATTTATCCGCAGATCTACATACTGGGGCTGGAGGTAGCGGAAAACAAAGGTTTGAAGGTTGAAATGCCCATTTGAGTCTGTGCAAACTTACTAACAGCATGTTTTAAGGGTTATCACCAGCTCTTCTCTAATCTTTTCCTATAATGAGAAAGGTTGGAAATTTTCTCCTGACACAGGCAGTAGTAAAAGGTCTAGCAGGGTTGGGGAAAAAAGTGAATGGAGTGAAAGTGAGCCTGTTAAAAGCTCAACAGATTTTCGCCTGAGCAAATCTACATATGCATATTTGCTCGTGGTAAAATACAGTTCACAAATATTTTTTAGGAATACAATTTCCTCTACTTTTTTAAACGCGTATTAATGAAATACATAAATCTGCACTAATGCAAAGACCTACACCATGAGTCTACTTTTGTGATAGCATTCTGCTCTTTCACAAGTAACATACTGACACACCAAGTCCAGGCCTCAAAAATGATACTTGCCCACTCGATATGGCGAGTGATATTTTATCAGGTCCAGCTATTTTTAGGACCTACTCACCCCTTTTGGCAAGTCATATTTTATCAGGTTGAGGTATTTTTAGGACTTAATCACCCCTTCTGGCATGTTGACAAAGAACAGGTGTTCTATTCAGTAAGAAAGTGCAGGAGCAATAAAGATGCCTTTAAATCTTGTGATCTTGTCACATTAGCTGTGTGTTCAGAGACAGAGGTCAAAAGTCAGTTTGTCTTGCAATTTATTTTCCTTCTGACTGCAGAATTCCAGAATTTTATTAGGTGAACGTTCTGACTTCCTGTACAAAGAGGTATTTACATTTTGTGTGTGCAAACATTTTAAAATATATTTCAGTAGTTGTGAACGCCCATTTTTTGTACTTCTGAGCGATTAAATTTTTTTTTTTTAAAAGGATGAAAACTAATCACAACACTTTGCTTGATGATTTGCAAATGATAAATATGTTTTCTGAAACCCAGTTTTCACATTTTTAATACGCTACTTAGTATTATCAGTAAAGCTGCAAGTTAGTAGTTTTAGGACATTTCTTGGAAATGTACTCTCTGTAAATGACAGTGTGCTGCCACATCGTGCTTTAGTAATATATTTATTAAAAGTGAGTGTTTAAGCATAAACTGCGAAACACTCCTGCCCTGATGACAACGTTATTAGTAAACTAAGAGGAAACTCATGGACCCCTATTTGTGGGTAGATTTGTATTATACATGGAGCAAACATTTAGTCTATTTAATCAAACAAAGGATGTTATATTTTGTACAGTAGAAATGCTAAGCTCACATATTTGAAGGTGCATTCATATGTGAGAATGAAGAAAAAGATGACTCTGTCAACTAAAATATATGCCTAGGATCACAGAACTTGAGACCTATTTACGGGTCAAGTACATTACAGTTAGGTCGAGTAGATTATTCAGGTTACTCGACCTGCAGGTCTAGTAACATTTTTATAATTTTTTGAGGCCTGAAGTAATTTGGTTCAGTGCCAGGAACTATTGTGGCAATGTGTGCCTTTTGAGATCAAGAAATATTTTTGCTTCTTGCCAATGTTTGTTACAATGGTGAGGGCCTGGTAGCTCCGACAACGTTTTACAAAAAACGTGCCAAAACAAGACACACATTCACAAAACCAAACGACTGACCACCAGTATCAGATCTGTATGTTTTGCCAGTGCTTATTTAGTTTGTATATTTCCCATAATCTTGTTGAAAGTAGTTACACTGATATTCATTTAGGAGTATTTTTTTGGAAATACTAGCATGCATCAACACATTTTACTAAATGATGCTTTAAAGAAATGGTACCTAAGATTTCACAGTAGTTTAGCAAAACATTTTATTTCCTAGTTGCATTTTTTGTGAAAATTTTATTCTGAAAGCAAAGAATCGTCAATTGTGCTTTCAAGCTTCTACACATATTTGCATCTAATCAGAGAGCATTCTGGCAGCATCATACGTAGCCTCATATAGTTAAACTTTGTAAATGTGCGTACACTTTTTTTATTATTGCAACCACACTCAGTAGTGCAGTCCGAGTTTGCAACATTTATTTAGAGCACTCAATCTAATAATAAGGGCTCTACATTAATGAACCATAAATACAAGTTCGAACTGTATTAACATATGGACTAAAATGTTACCTCAACTGTAGACCATTTACTTTGCTGTCCCATTACGTGGTACTGTAAACTGGAAGCCAAAGGGTTTGTGCTGCAGGGGGTTGGGCCTAATTGTCCCAAGGACAAAATAAACATGAAAACGTGTTGTCCTTGACCCCAAACAATGTGTCATTGGCGTCGGGCTATAGGAATTCCACGCCCCTGAGCAACGTTCTTATTTGAGAAAACAAGAAACGTTTATTTTCTAAATAAAGGCGTAAACAGTACTCTAAAGACTGGCTTTTGATGTACTTAGTTCTGTGTCACCTTTTTTGTCTGTAAACTGCTGTAGTGCACATACATTGGGGACTCCCACCAAGTGTTCTAGTGGTAAGTAAAATGCAAACCCGTTACACAAAGTTGTTTGAATTAAATGTAGCACTGCCTTGTCTCCTCCCGAGCCTCATTGAGATGGCAAATACTGTTACTCAACTGAAATTAGTGGCTTACTACTTTCCAACTCTAAAAATGAATGTCCCTTGTACAGATTCCCAAAGCGTTGATTGTAGTAATCACAAGAACACTCATATATCTGTTCAGCATAATTTAGAGATTCTGCAAATGCATTTTAAATTATTTCAAATTGCTTGAATTCATGTTTTAAACATTAGCAGTTATTGTACAATCTCACCAATTTATGCAGATCATTTTAAAACATCCTGGCAGTTGTAAATAAATAATTTCCCCATACGTATTGGGATAGTTTAATTGTTGTTAACTCAAAATAATAGGCTGGAATGTAACCTGAGTGATTGCCAGTGGCTGAGATTATTTGTAGTGTTCATCCCATCTCTTTGTTGCAGCAAACCAACATCTGGCAGTGTTTTACGTCATTCTGGATTAAAGAACCGTTCTATTAAAAAAAAAAAAAAAACTACAAAAAAAACTTTATGTGGTCCTGGGGGAAGACAGCTGCATTCTCATATTTTCTTTATTCAACCTTGTATTGGAGAGCAGAACCACACCCCTAACAGTTGCTCTGTGAAACCCTGTAGGGTAGTTGGTTCAGCCAGTTGTGGCAGTTTTATTTTATTGGAGAAGTGAATTTTTATAGTAGTTCCATATGGCTTTATTTGCTGGGTTTGAATAAACTTTTAATTGAAAAGGGACCTTTAGCACTTCTTCTTACGATTTATCTATGAATTGATGTTCATGAAGACAAACAGGGCAGTAGTAGCAGAGAACTGATAAGACCAGTAGCGACTCAAGCTATAGGAGCTTACCTAGGTATCGCACACTCTAAAAGTTGTATTCACAGTTGCCATTTTTTTTTTTTATCTTGCAGCACTGGCGGAGATCTTGAGCGTGAAAGATATCAGTGGGAAGAAGCTCTTCTATGTGCATTACATTGACTGTAAGTTGGAGACTGAACTAATTAACACTTCTGGTAAATGAACAGTGTTTGAATAGTTAGCACCAGAGAGCATCCCAGGTGTTGCACCTAGAGATATAAAAGTGCTCTTTCTTTAGCAGAAAACTCCAACTGGCGATGTAGCCCTCATGTTAAACCTACAGATATGAGCAACAGTCTAGAGATAGCTCAACTGCGTGCCTTGGGTTCATTGGGACAGAAGGTTTTGTAAAAGGGATATGATGGGCAAGGATGTGTTTATCCTAATAATTTTATAAGATGGCATAACTTCCCAGTCCATTAAAACAACATCCTCAAAGTGGGGGCTCTATTTTCATAGAGTGATATACTTGTCAAGAGACCAAACAGTAGAACTTTGCTTGCGGGTCCTTGTCCCATCTTGCTGTCTAAATAAATGAACATGATTCGCAGACACCATTTGATACTGCATGAATATAGCTCAGAGGCAGAGTCTCCTCTCCAGACTCACACAGGCCCAGAGGGATGCATTTCAATACTAAAATCAATATAAGCAATCAGCAGAGATCATGACAATACCACTACAGCAGCTGCAACAGCCTTGGCTACATAGAACCCTCAAAGACTAAATAAATGGCCCCTTAAGCATATTGTGATCCCAAGCCAATATGAACTATGATCCCAATGTCCATTTGAAATATTTTGTCAAAAGGCTCATTTTGCCCTAAAACATCAGCTTGTTGCTTTCGGTAACTAGAGCTGTTTTTCCTCCCATCCCACCGGTCTGCATGTTCTTTGCTAAAAATACTTGTTGGCCATCCACACATCATCTTGCAATTTTTAGTACATAAACTATTTTGTTTTTGTTAAACATTGTCTTATTTTATAAATAATGTATTTATTTGGAATAGTATATTGTTTTTAATAAAATGCAATGTCTTCCTGAGCCAGCCTTTAGATTGCTGGCTCAGCCTGGTAATCCGTCATTTTAGCAAATTTCTAAAATGAAAAATGTCAGCCTGACAAAAACAGGCTGACAAAATTTCATTTTAGAGAAAAGGTAAAATGAAGAAATACATTTTCCATGCATTTACACCAGTTTCTTGGTGGTAGGTAGAATTTATACAAATTAGGTGTAATAATTGGTGTGATTAGCAGATGGTTGGTGGGATGAGTAGATAGGGTAGAGGGAATTAATTGTTTGGGTGCAGATATATGGTTTCAAATAAACTGTGGTTGTGATCTATGAGGTGAGGCGTGGGCAATATGCAGAAACACAATAACAGAACTTGTGGCAGACAGCCTTGAACTTTAGAGTAGGCTTCATGCAGAGAGAGTAAGACATGCTCATACAAATACAAATGCATATGAATATCTGTAGAGATTTCGTCTTCTAGAGCACTCTTTAAGACTGTGGGTTCTGATTACATTTTAGTTTGGGCTCCATGTCTACACTAAATGGAGACAAAGATTTGAAATGTATGGCACAATACCTATTCTTAAGTGTTTATTGTGCTGCCTGTTCCCTTGGCTCACATCTGGTACCTTTCTCATATGCGTCTCCTATGCCTTGTTTTTCTATTAATCATCATGCCTTGTGGTCCATGTCACTTATATTAGACTTTCCTTGCCATGTCCGTAACTCTTTTTAAAAATAACTTTTTTTTAGTTAGATTTATATAGGAGAAAACAACGCTGCCATAGTACAGTCATAAAAAAAGGGATAGAAGCAATGAGTACATCCATACGCAAATAATATGTTCCAGGATAGCGATATAACGTCAGTGTCTATGAGTGCATCCACAATATATGTTAAAGGGGATTGGGAGCGGTGCTGGGTGGCGGGGAGAAGGAGAGGAAGAAGAGTAGTGATGCAGGCTGTGGCACCTTAAGTGGTGGCAGTGTCCAGAGTCAGAAGATATGTTCGGAGGGGTGCCCAGATGTCTTTAGGCCTAGAGGTAGGAGGCTGAAGTGAGACATAGAGTTCACTAGTCATATTACAATACTGCATGTCTTCTGGCCAATCGGCGGTGGTGAGTGGCACCCTACTACCGCAGCAAAGGGCTATGCGTCGCTTGGACAAGAGCAAGGCCATGGCAGTGAGTCTGCGAAGGCGAGGCTCAAGGGTTTAACATAGTCCAGAAGTGCCATTAGGTGATTCAGGTCTATTGCGTGGTTTAGCATGGTAGAGGCCTTGTCCGTAACTCTTATTGTGCAAATTTAAGTGCTAATGAAAGGAAAATTTCAGCACCTACCCCACTAGGAAGAACTCATTCTTTGGTAAGATAAATTGGCCTGTTCCTACATGCAAACTCCTCACGTGTGCCAGGGCATATCATTGTTGAGCCCCCTTATGTGACTCTCCAACGTATATATCCAGTGTTGTTCACGTTTGAAAAGAAAATGTATTGTGTCTATTAGGGTAGTTGGTATATTTGGTTTATCAAGTACTACTTATTGAAAATCATTGATACTGTGATTATGTTCCACGGAGTGGGTAGTCAATTCAATTCGAAACAATCTTTATTCGGATTTTACTCCATAAAAGAAAAACAGTCTCTTTAGGATAAAAAGGTTATACAATAAAATACTTCCAGATACATTACTAATAAATAAAAGGATAAAAATCTTTGTTGCAACAAATTATGCGGTTATTCATTCTCGTATCTGAGTTTTTCTAAATAGGACAACTTTTTCCTCTGCTCAATTGCATGTAGGATAAATTTTATCACTGCTTCACATTTCTCATTGGTATCCAATTTAAATAAATAGTTAAAAGCTTAAAATAACTTATTAGTAATAAATAGTGGTTTTAAGAATTGTTTCCTAATGTCATGATAGAATTTACAAGATATAATAAAGTGCATTGTGGATTGTGCAAATCGTCCCACGTAGGGGCACTTCGGTAGGCTTTTACTCCAAATCCTCACCTTTGGGAAGGCTACCAAAAAGTGCAACATTCAAAAACGTAATCGGGTCAAATAAAATCTATGCTGAGTATTCGCAACTGTCAGTAAGTAATTTGGTATTACCTCATTGTTTTCGATCATATAAAGTGCTACCGTTGATTTCATGCATTCTCTATTTTCTCTATCATTAACCCTCCATGCCATTAATTGATTTTTCAGTTCTTTCTTACTAAACTGGAGGACTATGCCTGGGTTGTCTAAATTTGGTGTTAGATTTATACCTCTCAACAGATCTTTTAAGTGCATGAACCATGGGATTCTATCCAGATGTTCTAATGTAAGACAGTCTTTAATAGTCTTTTGGGTAAGATGCGTCCCTTCATTCGACCAAATACCATGCCAAGCCGACAACGCATTTATATATATTAGATCTACCACGTAGGGGCTGCCCATTTCCTTATGTACCATGTATGTGGAGGTGGTATTTGGGACTGCAAGTAATCTGTTAAAAAATGTATTCTCTAGCACTTGTAATGAATGGATCTCGGGCATCAAACCCCAAAGGAGTGGCTAGTCAATTTTTTAATGTTTTCTTGCATCTCACATTCCTCCTGTGCTCCATTATCCTTATGTTAACTTTACTGGTGGTCATACCAACATAAAAGAGGTTACACAGACATTTGATAAAGTATATCACATTCTCTGAGTTACATTTTGTGTTTAGGCAAGGTTCTTGGGTAATTGAGCCACATCAATAGATTTCATAGTTGTGATGGAAGGGTGCCATGGCCCAGAGACCATCCATATATAGTGTTTGATCTTGTCAGGTGAACCCAAGAATAAAGGACATGATGGATAGGGTATCCACCTAGACAGTTTTAACTACTCGGAACAAGATCCCAATCTTGAATGTAGAGCTTCGAACACATGATTAAACTCCACCTCTGGTGATGATGACAAGGAGTGTAGAAGCATGCCCGTTGATGAAGGATGCCACAAAAGTGGGTGTGAGGCCATTGCTCCCAAAATGAAGGAAGTTCACTAGAGGATGTATAAACATTTCTACACCAATCTTTGTGTGAGTCTTTGCCAATATTATGTCTGCTAAAGAACCTATGAATAAAACGCTTGTGAGGCAAAAATGTATTTTTTTTTTTCCCCTAGGTGACCAACCTCCCAATCGGAGAGATTGGTAGACCCCCTATTTAGCTTTCCTGACCCAGGGAGAATCTTTTCTTTTTGACCTGTTGAATGATTTGAAGGTCACAACGCAGAATATAAACTGCAAAGTCTCCATTAGAAGGGAAAACTAAGGGATGGGCACTAGGATCGACCATGCGTAGATGCAAGAGTTGGGACTTGGGCAGGGATTATGTATCATCAGTAGATTGACAGATTTGAAAAGGAATTGAGTCAGCAGGATAAATGTAAACACCATGTTATCGCCAGCTTGTTTCATTTGGAGTGCAAGGCTGACATTGGTTTGGCAGAATGCGAGACATTTGCTTGAGTGGCATCAAATGCCAGAGATTTAAACTAGCATGAAAGGAATTGGTATACCCTGTTCATAGCCGCACCTCACAAAACAGGAAAAGGAGCTCCATGTATTAATAATTGTTAGACATGGGGTCTCTAGTTGGCAGTGGTTTTCACCCTATCTAAGTAGGGACCCTCACCCTAGTCAGGGTAAGAGACCCACACAGCTAAAATAATCCCTGCTCATCCCCTTGGTAGCTTGGAACAAGCAGTCAGGCTTATCTCAGAGGCAATGTGTAAAGTATTTGTACACACACATGCAGCAACATAGTGAAAACACCACAAAAGTACTCCACACCAATTTCTGAAAATAGCTAATATTTATCTGAGTAAAACAAGACCAGAGCAACAAAAATCCAACATTCAGAAGTAAAGATATCACTTTTTAAATGTTTCAATGAGTGTTAGTTCATAAGAATCAATGGTTGTATCTTTTTAGCACAAAGTACTTAGGAGGCTTCAAAAACAGAGACAAAGCAGGCCGCAGGGGAGATGAGGCACCGAAAAGCAAAGCAATGTGTTGGTTCCTTACTGCGCAGGAGAGGTGATGTTGATTATTTCCTCGCAGGAGAGGCGATGCCTCAGTTCCTTACTGGCAGGGGAGGTGATGCATCAATTCTTTCTTCGCAGAAAAGGCGATGCATTGATTTCCGGACTCGCAGCCTCGGCTCCTTACTGCTTTGCGGAGTTGATGAGAAATTCACACCCTGGGGATGATGCATGAAAAACCCAGGTGGACTGTGTTGATGGAGCTGTGAGGAAATAGGCGCTGCGTTGATTCAGTAGCTGCCAGACAGGCGCTACATGAATTCTCCAGCAGCAGGGCAGGTGCTGTGTCGATGTTTTTTTTTTTTACCCTGCCGCAGCACAAGGATTTCCCCCTTCAGATCACCAGCTTACACTTCCAAGGGCCCAGGGACTGGAGTTGGCACTACTTGGAAAGTCAGGACTCTCAACAGAAGAGCTCAGGCACTGGCAGGTGAAGTCTTTGATGTATCTGAGATGAGACCTCTTAACAGGAGGCTAGCTCAGATCAAGGCCTTAGAGAACCTTGGAAAGCAGGCTATAGAAAGCAAAGACCAGTCCTTTCGCTCCCAGGACAGAAGCAGCAAGCAGCAGACCAGCACAACAAAGCAACAGGCAGAGGGCAGTCCCTTCTATGGCATCCAGCTGTTCTCCCTTGCAGAATGTCCTCAGTCCAGAAGTGTTCTAACATTGTGGGGTAAGAGGTCCCATACTTACACCAATTTCTGTCTTTGAAGTAGGCAAACTTCAAACAGAAGTCTTTGTAGTGCACAAGACCCTGCCTTTTCTGCCCTGGCCCTAGACACACTCCAGGGGGTTGGATACTGCTTTGTGTAAGGATAGGCAAAGCCTTATTCAGGTGCATGTGTCCGCTACTCCCACTACTCTAGCCCAGAAAGACTCTGGATTAAATCAGCTCAATCTTTATTCTATAGTACTAGAATAGAACAATCTGCTAATTCCCAGAAAGAGATCTTCCATATTTTCAAAGAATTTACCCATATATCTCCAGATGATCCGCCTATAGAGGCTTCTATCGAGCATAGCAATAATCTGGCGGTCTTTTTCCAGGAAAAGATTACTGATATTTACTCCGCTTTTCCGGCTACATCTAGTCACGAAGCCAATAGGGATCAGCACGTGAATGCTCAGCCTTCGTCGGTTTAGTTGGCAACTTTTCAGCCCTTGACAGAGACTCTGGGCACGAATTATCTCCATAACATAAAATCAGGATCCCCCTTGATCCTGCTCCTCCCACCATTCTTGCGCTGGCCTCCAGTATAATTGCCCCTCCCCTGACAAATATTCTTAATCACCTTTTAACCTCAGGATTTTTACCTCAATCCCTCAAAAATGCTTTGGTCACACCTCTTTTGAAAAAACCTAACCTTGACCCCACTTTGCTCAGTAAGTACAGGCCTATCGCTGTTCTTCCAATTTTGGCCAAGATTATGGAAAAGCATGTCAACAATCAGTTGACATGTTTCCTTGAGGATCATGAACTTTTAGACTCCACTCAAATGAGATTCAGACCCCAACACAGCACAGAATCAGCCTTATTAGCAGTCACCAAAAGTACTCGCCAGTTGTTAGACTGTGGAGGGCAGGCAGCCATCATTCTGTGAGATCTCAGTGTCGCTTTTGACACTGTATATCACAACATTCTCCTTCAAAGACTTTCCACCGTAGGAATAGAAGGCACAGCATTGGCCTGGTTTTCTTCATTTCTGAAAAACAGAACCTTTCAAGTTTTCTAATTTCTGTCTAAAATACTCCCCCTTACATGTGGTGTTCCTCAGGGCTCTTCATTGAGCCCCACTCTTTTCAATATCTATCTTTCTTCTATAGCCAAAGTCATAAAACGTCATGGCCTTTCTGTGGTCACATATGCTGATGATACACAATTAGTAGTTTCACTCTCTAATGCCAAGGACCCCTCTCTTATTAATCTTTCTCTCTGCTTGGCTGATGTAGCCAAATGGATGACTAAGTCCAAACTTAAACTTAATGACGAAAAGTCAGAAGTAATGATTGTGGGCAATTGTGCCCTCTCTAACCTTCTGGCACTATTTTCAGAGGTTTTCAATAACCTTCAGCCCCCTAAGGATCCTATAAAGAGTTTAGGCTTCTGGCTAGACTGTCGCCTCACGATGGAGCAGCAATCTAAAAAGATTTCTTCATCCTGCTTTCACCTCCTAAGAACCTTAAGGAAAATCTTTAACCTTCTCCTTCCAGAGAATTCTCATCCAGGTCCTGATACTTTCACGACTGGACCATGGTAACTCCCTTTTTCTCAGCTCTCCTGGTTAAGTGGTAAGGACTGCAGGTTGTACAAAATGCAACCGCAAGACTACTTATGATTATACCCAGACATCAATCAGCCAAACCAGCCTTAGTCTCCCTTCATTGGCTATCTATAAAACAGCAAATCCGTTTTAAGTCCCTATGCATGACACACAAAGTCCTTCATAACAAAGGCCCTAAATTTCTCAGATAAAGCATCTCACCCTATGTTCCTATAAGGACCTTGAGATCCTCCACCGCCCAGCTAGTTTATATATCACGATTTAAGAGATGTTCATGGGGAGGCAACTCCTTTTCAGTACAGGTTGCTCACCTTTGGAACTCCCTATCCCTAGAACTTCTGCAAGAACCTTTGGAACTACTGTTCCGAAAAACATTAAAGACCTTTTTATTCTCATCATAGGTCTTTTTTGAGTTTTTGGCTTCTAGGTTATTACTTACCTTTAGCGCTGGGAGGCCTTTGGGTAGTCATGCGCTTTACAACTTATTTACACTAAACTAAACTCCACAAGCAATGCAGAGCACACCTCAGCTCCGCTTTGTGCAACTTTCTAGAGGGACTTCACAAGCAGCCAAACTGTCATCCTGACCCAGACGTGTACTCCACTGATGGGAAGAGACACAGAATGGTTAAGCAAGAAAATGCCCACTTTCTAAAAACGCCATTTTTAAACTTAAAATTTAAAAACCAACTTCACTAAAAGATGTATGTTTAAATTGAGTTCAGAGACCCCAAACTCCACATCTCCATCTGCTCCCAATGGGAAATGACACTTAAAAGATATCTCAAGGCAGTGCCCATGTTAACCTAAGGGAGATATAGGCCTTGCAAAAGTGAAGAACAGATTTAGCAGTATTTCACTATCAGGACATGTAAAACACACTAGTACGTGTCCTACCTTTTTAAATACACTGCACCTGCCCATGGGGCTGCGTTGGACCTATTTTAGTTGTGATTTACATGTAGTAAAAGAGAAGGTTTGGGCCTAGCAAGTGGGTGCACTTGCCAGGTCGAAATGGCAGTTTAGAACTGCACACACAGGCACTGCATTGGCAGGCCTGAGACATGTTCGGTGATAGTATTCCTGCGGTGATATTAAAATTGATGCTCTACTTCTCCTTTCCTTCCCACTTTCTATCCTTCGCCTGGAGAGTTGTAAGGCACTGTGGAAGTCTTTGGCAGACATAATTACAGTTTAGCTAATGCAAGTTATTTCATTATTTGATTGCCAAAGGAAACCATACTCAAGGGTGTTGTGCTTTAAGGGCACACATGGCTCATGAGACTGCAGCATTGAACATTGTGGTCACCTCATGGTGTGCTGGCACTAGACTACTTATGGCCTGCTGAGGGGATGGTTGGCTTTCTGACGTGTCATTGAGGAGGAAGGCGCAGATGAGCACAGCTGTGAGAAATGTGTGATTTTGCCGTAGTTGTTGTCTCAGCGCTGGTATCCGGTGAGAGTGGACATTGTGAAGTGTATTTGATGGGTAGAGTGGTGGTGCTGCAGTTGGTTGCAGACACACTCCTACTGGCATGTGATAAAAAATGAGAGGCTCCCCAATGTAACAATCTGACTTGTGCTCCACTCAGAAATGGAAGCAACTACCCCATCTTAGTCCCACTGCCTGAATTGCATTCAAGTATAAGAAACTAACTGAAATGTTAGTGAAAAAAAGCAATGGAGATAAATTACAAACTGAGGTATGAGGAGTTCCTATTAAGACCCAGAGAGTGAGAAAATAGAGGAGGATCTAAAAATGACTTTCATTTCTATTTGCCCTGACGTGAGACAGAAGCTTTGAGGGAATTGGGAGTATTAGGATATTGGTGAGAGAGAGAGGGCACCAATCTTGATGTGACTAAGCTCTTTTGTCCTAGGGCAATCCTTTACTTATCTGTGCAAAACTTTCCCTGGCTTCCAGCTCAACCCCCGTCTTGCCCAGACCCCCTAGTCTAAGAAGGAAATATCCTTCCTTCATGCAAACACTTGACCTTTAAGTCTTCTGCAAAGGTATGTTTCCATTGAGTAACCCCATTCTACATCCTGAATGGAGAAATAATCTACATGTTCCTTCAGGTAGAGATGTCTCATTTGACAAGCCCAACTTCTCCTTTACCGCATTGTTCTGTGAGTCTTTTAAGGTGACATCTTAAGTACTTGTCATCACAAGGTATAAAGTACCCGTGATTTGAGACTGAAGGATACGCCTTTGGAATGAACTACATCTGTATATGGTGCCTGGAATCAAACTGGCCTTTTCAGCTCAAGTTACGGCGCACAATAAATGTGATTTGTATTAGTTTTCCAGTCCAGTTTTAGACATTGAGTATTGCATTACATGTTGTAGAGAGTTTCCGACAGCAGAGCAATCAAGAATTGCACGTTATGGGGAAAAGCAAAATGCAAGTGTATATCTTTAATTCCTTATCTGCTCTGTATTTTGCAGCTGTGCAGGGTGCCACACAAATGGCAACCATTGAAACAGGACACTTTTTGTTGGGATTCCTCAGCAGGCTGCCACACTGGAGAAGTTAGAATTTAAATGTGGAGCGCATAGCAATTTAAAGAATTTCCATTTGGTAAAAGAAAGTCAAGTTGTCCATTCAAAAATTGACACAAGATACAACTAGCAGTGCCACTGTTTCTGGTATGGAGGGGAAATTTGAGACAGTGGCCAAGTTAAATGGTGAAGAGTTTGAGCGCCAACCATTAGACATTATAGTGAATGTGATGAAAATCATAGAATTCCAACAGTGTGGCATCCAATGACATGGAACATGTTCGGGAGACAGATGTTGTGGTGTTGGGTTTTCCAGCTGATCTTTGCATTGAAGCCTGAAGCAATGCCAAGAATTTCCTATCCAAGGGTATTTTAGCTGTCAAATAGGAACTTGAGCAGAGGTAACAAGGGGCGTTGGTCTGCTCACTAAGAACTTGGGGAAAGCTGAAAGCAGAGCAGAACTATTGAGATGATCCGTTAATCTACAGAGAAACCGTTCAGAAGTGAGCAGCCTATAAAAGACAATTGCCGATAAAGCAAAAGGGTCAACACGCTGACTTTTCCTGATCTTTCCTGGGAGACAGTGCAGAGATGGAAATGTGCAAAGAAAGAATGTTAGATATTGAGTTTGGACCTTAGTTTTCAAACTTTTTAAATAGTCTGTCAGTTTAGTGAGAATGATGTTGTATTTTGTGAGGCGAACACTGTGCAAACTTATACAGTGAATACTGTTATGGAAGAGGGCAGTGACCGCACATACAACGGTACCTGATGCTGCATAATTTTGAGCATCGTCTGTGGGTATCTGGTCGAGCTGGACCATAAAAAGTCACAGGTTCAGGCCGTTAGATCTGTTGAACACAGTCCCTTAAATCCTAGCTTGCGGAGCATTGAGAGGAACCTTGTTGAAGATGCGTTGCACAGTCAAATCGATGCGTCAGTTCAGAGATGTGGCGACGCTGTCGCTGAGGATTCTGTTGGCGAGCTCTTTGGATGCAAAGGTTCCAGTGTTGAGGATGCGTTGCACTAGAAAGGTCGTTTGTTGTTTCTGAGGAGCTGTGATGGTGCAATGGGGTGTCTGTCGTCATCGAGGGATGTGATGGCCTGCGCCAAGGATGCATTGCGCATTGGTGGTTCTGATGGGCTCCAATGCGGGTCTTTGCTACAGGTCCAATCTACGCAGCAGTGGCGATGCATCGGTTCTGTTCGGGTTTGCGCTGTGCAGCAGACAAGATTAGTTGATTCCTCTGGATTTACGAAGGCTGGCAGAGCACCTTAAGTCCACTTCCAAGTGTCCAGGACTAGGATCGTACCACTTGGCAGAGTAGACTCACAGATCGCAGAGTCCGGCTGCAGGTGCAAGAATGTTGGAAGGCTGTTATGTCCCTGAGTCTTCAGGAGGCCAGCCAACTAACCCTCCTGGTCACTCTGAGGTTCTGGGTTCAAGGTTCAAGAGCTGCAGGTCCAGTCCTTCTCGTCCAGGAAAGAGGGCAGCAGGCAAGCACAACAGAATGGCAGTCCTTTCAGCAACCCAGCAGTCCTTCTTCCCGGCAGAGTATCCACAAGTCCAGGAGTGCACTGAAAAGTTTTTGTCTGAGGTCCAATATGTATAGCCAATTGTGCCTTTGAAGTGGGGAGAAGCTTCTAGAGGCAAGCCTTTGAAGTGGATGGGTGCCCTGCCTTCCTGGTCCTGGCTCCAAAGTAACTACAGGGGGTATGCAGCCTTTTGTGTGCAGACAGCACACAGCTTATTCAAGTGTAAGTGGGGCTAGGCCCTGCTCCCCCTCCCATCCTGCGGTTGATGGCCCATCCAGTCACACCTAAGCTTCCCATTGTGTGTGGCTGTCTATGAGGATCACACACCACCTAACTGTCAACTACACTCAGGCATGTGACCCAGAGATAGACTGCAGACACCAAATGGCTAAGGCAAGAAAATGACAACTTTCTACAAATGGAATTTTTAAAATTGTAATTTAAAATCCGACTTCACCATGTTTTTAGCATTCTAGAGACACCAAATATGTATGAACTGGTTACCTGTTCCTATTTGGAAATTACACTTATAAAATGTAATAAGGTAACACCAATTTTGTCCTATGGGAGAAGCTGGCCTTGCATTAGTGACAAACAAATGTAAGAGTTTTTCTCTACCCGGACATGTAAAACTTAAAAGTACATGTCCTACTTTTACAATACACTGCACCCTGACCTTTGGGCCGCACTAGGCATACTCTAGGGATGACTTATATGTTTCAAAAAGGAAGGTTTGGACCTGGCAAAAGCTTTACTTTGTCAGTTCGAAACAGCAGCTTAAACTGAAATATGTTTAAAGTGCTACTTAAGTGGATGCCACAATCAGTACTGCAGGCCCACTAGTATAATGTAATTTATAGGCCCTGGTACTACCACCTTACTGGGGAGTTACAAGTAACCCAGTCCACTGTGTTTCAAGGAGAACACACAAGCACTTCACTATCAATTGGCTACTCCCCTACACACCCCTAGCGCCCCTAAATTCAGTATTTAGGGGATCCCCTGGCACCAGAGAAGTAGATCCTGATGACTTAAGAAGACAAAGGGCACCGAAGAGCCCCAAAAGCAGAAGAGGAGAAAAGAAGCAGCTGACCTTGTAACAACCCTGCTGGCCTGTCTGCATTCCTTGTAGAAATCTGCACTAAAGTCGACTGGTCCTGCAGCTGTGACTCTAGAAACCTGGGAGGACTGGCCCCCTTCAATAAAGACTCGAGACCTCCAGTGAACAGCTGCCTTATTCTCCAGCAAACTCCAAAAGAAGGGACTCTGAAGCCTTTGGATCCACCAAAACCTGGCACCTGAAGTCACCACTGCGAGCTGAAGTGGAGCACCCCAGCCAACAAGGTTCCTCAGCCCTCCAGAGTCTGAGTCCATCATGTTTTCACCCCTCCTGAAATCCCCGATTACACCTGCAGCCCCCCTCCACCGCGAGCGCCACAGTAAAGAAACCCAACACCTTTGGACACCTTTGCACCCATTGCCCCTGTGCCGTGGAGAAGAAGACCAAAGATGCCTACCTGTGCCTGAGCATCGTGAGGCCTGAGCCCCACTGTTGGTTCAGCCAGACTGGCCTCCTGGCCAGAGCCTGCATTCCTTTTTTGCAGTGACCAATCTCCATTGAAACCCATTGGGTAGTAGAGTTCCCAAGGAGACCAGGTAACAAAACAGTCCTCGACACTGTTAGCCTAGTGACTAATGGATAGGTTAGTGTTCTAAGGACTTACCCCTTTAATTAGTAGTAACTTCTAAACTGTAAGGGGTAAAAAAAGGTTTAAAACAATTTGGTCATCCGTAATTGTATTGCTTGACAGGAGCAAGATGGTTTTGTAAGCTTCCAG
Organism: Pleurodeles waltl; assembly: GCF_031143425.1. Taxonomy (NCBI): domain Eukaryota; kingdom Metazoa; phylum Chordata; class Amphibia; order Caudata; family Salamandridae; genus Pleurodeles; species Pleurodeles waltl. The sequence goes on along the minus strand of NC_090448.1, from coordinate 743,965,199 downwards.
GCTTTTTTTCTGCCTGGAAGGAGAATGGCTGTCCAACAGTGATGTTGCACACATCTAAATGTCTTATTTTCCTTACGTGGAGATGTAATCCTCTTTTGTATCTAGCCAACAAAGTTAAACCCTGTAGTGGCTGAAGGAGGCAGTACTTCTGCTCTTCTGGTAGCCAAGGCAGAATGTCAGAGCCAATCAGAGGATCTACTAAACGTGAAAGTTGCAAGATTTCTCTATATTCTGGAGAAACAATTTCCCAGTTTTGCAGCCCTGTGCCCAATGTATGAACTAAGACAAGTTGGAGCTGACTCAAATGTGATTTCTATTTGCCTCCATCCAGAGGAGCGTTGCCAGGGTAATTATCACAAGATAGGAATCTGTGGAGGGATGGCTTTCCTCAGGCCAGAGCCAGTAGGTAATCTGAAGATAGTGGTACAGGTAAAGTGACATATGCCTATGACAAAATTCATGTTGTCGACACTGTCAGTCACCACATAGCCTGGGTTTAGAGGGCAGGAGCCACTCTAAAAAGGATGAGTGGGTTATATGTTTGGTTGTCCCTCTGACACAAACAGTAAACAGATGGATCACTTCCTTTGGGCTGCTGGAGAAATGCACAAATGGATAACATAGAAACATATACATAGATGGTGACCCTGCTTCCCAAATCCATGCAGAGAACTTTTGTCTCAACAAGTGACATGCAACCTTACCATTGCTTCAGCATACTTTTGACATCCGGCCTCGGTGGTAAACGCATGACTGTCCAAGGGGTTGTGTTCTTGTTCACTGCCTAAGACTTAGCCTATTTGTCTTGGATCTTAAGTCCTTCACTCCAAGCAAAATAATTATGGCTGGAGCGCATCTAAAAGCATTCTGTTCGTAAGAACGGAGTTCCTTAAAGCAAAGAGTGTGAGTGTCTTTATCACATCATGCCTCCATCTGCACAAAAGTGAAGTTGTTAATAAGGCCAGTGCTTATTATCAGTGTGCTTATCTTTGGGCTGAGTAGTGCGCTTTAAAAATTCCTGATTGACTGATTGGGCTCAGTTAGCACTCAAGCCATGGACTTTTTCCTTACATTCTCTACACCTCCAGTCCAGGGTGAATTAGGGTCTGCATTCATAATGAAGGTAGGTGGAGTGCTCCATAAGCTGGTCTGGGGATCACTTGAACATGTGCAGGAAGACATACTACACTAAAGCCACCTGTGACTATCAGTGGGTAAGATCCAAGAGGTAATATTTGGTCGAATAGAATGCTCTGCTCGTTCCCTTGAGGGCTTGTGTTTTTTATGGTAGCTTTTCTCATTGCCCTTTAACCTGCAGAAAAATTAATGTTAGTGTAGGAAAGTACCCTTTTTCTTGGCATAGTTGCCCCCACTTTCTGCCTGTTTTCAATATGTTTGACTTTGTCTATTGGGATCCTGCTAACCAGGACCCCAGTAGTTTTGCTCTCGCCTCTAAATTGTATCTTTTTCTTCCGACAATTGGCATACTGGTCCCCCAATATAAGTCCCTAGTATATGGTACATAGGTATCCAGGCCATTGGGGCTCCAGGGGATCCCTATGGGCTGCAACAGTTATTTTGCCGCCCCTAGTGAGCCATGCAAAGGGTTCTGCAGGCCTGCCATTGCAGCCTACGTGAAACGGGTGCATGCACCGGTTTTCGCTACAAGCCACTACTCCAGGTCACTATAAGTCACCCCTATGGTATACCCTCTTAGCCCAGAGGGCAGGTGCAGGTACCTGTGTGTGAGGGCACCCCTGCACTAGCAGAGGTGCCTCCACAAACTCCAGATCTATTTTCTTGGACTTTGTGAGTGTAGGGACGCCATGTTATGCGTGTAGTGGACATTGGTCACTACCTATGTCCAACTTCATAATGGTAACTCTGAACCTGCACATGTTTGGTATCAAACATGTCGGAATCGTACCCCAATACTGTTGTAAGTATTGGAAGTATGATTCCATGCACTCTGGGGGCACCTTAGAGGACCCACAGCATTGCTACCACCAGTCTTACAGGGTTTTCCAGGCAGCCCAGCTGCTGCCACCCCTCGAACAGGTTTCGGCCCTCCTGCTGCTTGATCTAATCAAGCCCAGGAAGGCAGAACAAATAATTTCCTTTTGGAGAGGGAGATAACATCCTTCTCCCTTTGGAAATAGGTGTGACTGGCGTGGGAGGGGTAGCCTCCCCAAGCCACTGGTTTGCTTTATAGGGCACATTTAGTGCCCTTCGTGCATAAACCAGTCCACACCAGTTTAGGGAGCCCCTAGGCCCTGATCTGGTGTGAAACTGGACAATGGAAAGTGGAATGACCACTACCCTGTCCATCATCACCCCAGGGGTGGTGCCCAGAGCTCCACCAAGGGGTCCCTGGGTTCTGCCATCTTGTTTCCATGGTTGGCAGGGAACTGTGGAAGCATCTGAGTGACCAGGCCAGGCAGGTGATGTCAGAACCCCTACTGATAGGTGCTTACCTGGTTAGGTGACCAGTCTCCCTTTCAGGGCTATTTAGGATCTCTCTCTGGTGGGTCCTCCTGCAAGATTCCATCAGGACTCCTTAGCAACCTCTGCTTCGACTTCTGGCCTCTGGCACTGCGACTGGAACCTCCAGGACCCGACAAGCTGCCTCCAAGCAGGAAGGACTCTTCTGCAACATTGTTTCCAGGGCTCCTGGCAGCTTTGCAACACTTTTCTCGCTGTGCATCCTCCGAAGACTGCAAATCTTCAGCCTGCTCAAGAAGAAGAAGGAATCTCCCTTGGAGTGAAGGAGTCACTCTCCTGCAACAGAAGGCACCTACGACAAGTGATGACTGGCAGCGTGGATCCCCTCTTCTGCTGAGCTGCGTGGATCCTGCATCACAGGTGGTGGTCTAAAGTAGTCCTCTTGGTCCTCTCTGCCAGCTGTCCAACTTTGGTGGAGGTAAGACTTTGCCTTCCCACGCAGGACAGTACCTCCGTGCACTGTATCTCTTGCACCTGCCTAGACTTGTTTGCATCTCCTCCAAGGGATCTTTAGTTGGTGTATAACTCGAGCCCCCAGCACTCCATCCTGCAAAACACAGTCCCCTGCTTGGTTCTCCTGCGGCGTGGGATCCTCTTTTGTAGTGCTGTGTGGTCTCCTTCTGCGACTCCTGTGTCCCTAATCCTGTGTGACTCCTACGGGTGCTGCCTCAGCTCCTGTGGACCCTCTGCGACGCTGAGGGTCCCCTGTGACTTCTCCTCCTGGGTTGAGTCCTTCTGGGCCTTGCTGGTCCTTGGCAGCACCTCTTTTCCACTAACCTCAAGTTTTCCTGTGCCATGGCTAGTTGGTGGAATTCCTGCACCGACACCTGCCTGCAGTCTTCCTTCCAGCTTGGGGCATCATCTGCATCCATCAGGAACTCCTCTCCGGCTCCAGGGTTGCGGTGCTGACCTGTTCTTCATCACCGTCGACCAACTCCTGCATCCAGAGCTGGGTGGGTAGTAGCTACTACTACTCCTGGACTCCACTGTGACTCTTGGACTTGGTCCCCTCTCCACAGGTCTTCTTTCTTCAGGAATCCATTACTTCTTTTTCTTCTTTTCCTCCTTTTGGGTGGTTTTGGGAAAATCCAGTGTTTTACTCCTGCATTCCTGGTCACTGGGGATTTTGGGGGGGAGGGTCAGGGGGTGCAGGGGTACTGTTACTTACCTCTGTGGTTTTCTAGTATTCCCAGCTCCTCTCTACACATTGTACTTACCTAGGTGGGGGTACCTTGTTTGCATTATATTTATTTATTTTATGGTTTGTGCTCCCCCTAGGGTCACTCTTGGTTATTGCTGTTTGCACTGTTTTCTAACCTTTTCTATACCTGTTTGAGTACTAGTGTATATATTTAGTGTTTTACTTACCTCCTAAGGGCGAGTTACCTGACTAGTATTTTGTGGTGATTTGTTTAAAAAAATAAAGTATCTTTATTTTCGTACAACTGAGTGTTTTCTTTCATGTGTGACTACAGTGGTATTGCATGAGCTTTGCATGTCTCCTAGATAAGCCTTGGCTGCTCATCACCGCTACCTCTGGAGAGCCTGGCTTCTAGATGCTGCCTACACTTCACTAAGAGGGGATACCTGGTATAAGTTGTAAGTTCTATAAGTACACACCACACAACAAGCCAGCTTACTACAGTTAGGTTTACGGAAGCTTTAAAAATTGACTTTACCTGTAATAACCTTTAAATAGTGGAAGGACATCTTGCAGTGCACTCCACAAATATTTGTATCTGTAAACTCAGTCACTTTGCAGTGAACAGTATCCTGCAGCTTTATCTTTCTGTACCATCAAGAAGGCCTCAGGCGGCTCCAAGCTCTTTTTTTCATAAATAACCCCCAAAAACCAATACCTACCCACTCTTGAGATGTTCATTCAGTATCTGTAAATACTGACTGATCTGTACAAGGGTCAGAAGCCTTGTATATAACTCTCAAGTACACCCCCAGAAAGGGCAAATGTTTGTTTTTCTCTTTCCCATAAAAGAAAGAACATCCCTAACACATTTGTTTTGTTGAATAGACCTAAAGTGGAAATCTATGCATTTTAATAAAGTTGTGTGATGTCGTCATAACCCCAAACCTGTGTTCTCCTCATATGTTTTCTTTTCTCTAGTTAACAAGCGTTTGGATGAATGGGTTACGCATGACCGTTTAGATCTTAAAAAAATCCAGTTTCCAAAGAAGGAAGTTAAGACTCCAACCAAAAATGGCCTTTCTGGTTCCCGGCCTAATTCTCCTGAGCGTGAAGTGGTAAGATAAGATCCTTTATTTATCTCCCTTTTCACTTGTAGGCATGGGTCTCATTCCTGCCACATTCTGGGTTTGCAAACAGTTGATGAATTGGCCACTACAAGGTTTGTTTAATGGACAGTTCCTTACACCCTCTTGCTGGTATCGGCAACAGCCATACCTTTTTTTCTAACACATTTTATTGTTTTTGTTCCAGCCCTATCAATGATCAAGACAGTGGTGTACATAAAGTCCAGTATTTTGATATCACTATATGACAATATCCACAGGAATGGATCCTTGTTACTGTCGACACGTGTAGTGCTCTCGCCCTCGGTCCCCATTCCTCCCCGCCCCCTTTATCCTTGAGCCTGCCCACCATTAATTCTAATTTCATCGTCCAGGGTTCGGGCCCTCCATATTGGCACCAGTCTACCCACATTTTTATCATGTTTCTGTGGGCAGCCCCTTGCCGCATAAATCGGAATCTTCAGAGTCATGCAGCAGTCCAGGTCTCTCCTCCAACCCTCTAAAGGACAGGAGTCAACACACTTTCAACCTTTGACTATGTCTCCCTTTGTGACTACTAGCCCCATCGGTAGCAGTGCAGCTTGGTATCTGTTGCAGTCTAGATCAAATTCACATGTAGTAGAACTTACCTGGGGTCCCTCGGGATTCTCCAGCCCAACACCCACCCGATAGATGTGAGCACTCCCTTCCAGAAGGGCACCAATTGCTGAAGGACCCAACACTGTGTAACTAGTAATCTCTCTGTGTGCCTCATCTCAGGCTGTTTAGGCTGCTTGCTCTGTCCCTGACTCCTTAACTACTTTCTTTGTCTGTGCCAACTGTTCTGTCTGCCCATCTCTGTTTAACTGCTCCTTTTTGTATCCTTTGTTCCTTTCAGCTGCCCCTTTCTGGATCTTTTGCTCCTCCTACTGCTCCATTTTACACCTTGGGCTGTTGGGTCAGTTTTTACGCCTCCGGACTGCTATGACTATCACGTGTTCTCACCTTGTTGTGCCCCCCGGACTTTACCACTCACCTGCCCACTGCTCCTGCGCTCTTCCTATTCTCCAAGGCCCTACTTAATAGAGGCTGCAGCGCAGATGCACCACAGGCAAGCCTGCCTTCCCCTGGATCACGCCCATCACTAGAAACCCTGGTCCATACACCTGCTGCAGCAACACTGTTGACAAGCTCCACCTGCTCAACCTGGGACACTGCCCCAAACACTGCCGCTGAGCCACACCTCAGTCCATATTGTACCCCTTTGCCTGCTCGCATTGCCACTTCACATGCTTCCACACACCCACTCCCCAGACACACTGCACCCCTCATCAAGTCAGAACTCAAGACCTGCACTCACACAGCACCACACACCTAACCTGCACAACACCACTCATTTGCATGCATGCTTCTAAACACATGCTCACTCGGCAAGCACTCCACCGAGATTTTGGACCACATGAACTCCAACAAACCGGATCTCCTCTTCCTCACCAAAACCTGGCTTAGCCCCACATCGGTGCCAGAGTTCGCCACAGCCATACCTACTGGATACAGAATCCTGCACCAGGACCGATCCCCATAAACCAGGAGGAGGAGGATTCATTCACAGAGATACCATCAAGTGTACATCTTACACTGACTCAGAAGCCATTTTTATGGAACACATGTATTTTAAACTTCAGACAGATAGCAAAACCACTATCAATGGCACCCTCGCGTACTGGCACCCAGGAGGTCACACCACATCTGTAACCACCTCACTGACTTCACTTCTATCCTTGCCATGGGCAGTCAAAAACGTAATACACCTAGACGATCTCAACTTCCATGTTGACCCCACAGACTCCAACTCCACGGATTTTCTCAAACGTCAGCAGGCCATTGGCCTCATCCAGCTCGTACAAGGCCCTACCCTCATTGCAGGACACACCCTGGACCCCTTCTTCTCTTCCAGCAACAAGGTTAAAGTCAGCCGCCTCACTCCACTCGCATGGATGGACCACTCCATTGTCTACTTCCACATAAAAGGGCCACCAGCAATCCCAACAGAGTCTAGTAACCCCCAAAAGCCACTGCTGGAAGAAAGTTACAGAAATGGAGTAGCTCAGTGCCCTAAAACTACACTACCCAGACCCCACTAACAACCTCATCAGTGACATAAACTACTTCAGCAACTCGATAACCAGATGTGCCAATACCCTGCCACCTTTGAAAAACACCAAACCGAAAAGATCAAACAAAGTGGTCCAAGAGAGCTTGCAGACAACTCAAAAGGGAGTAGAGAACCACCCAAAGAACCACTAAAAGAAATGCGTACAAGGCCACAATTGGACTCCATTGCCATTAAGTGAAAAACACCAAGAAAAAAGGCCTGGCCCTGAGAATCAAGTCTAGATTCAACAACTGCAAGAAACTTTTCACCATCGTCCAGTGATTTACCAACTAAACAGCTGCAACCAACACCATCACCCTACACAAGAACTCTGCAAAACCTCTCTGACTTTTTTCCACAAAACAAAATCAGCATGATCTACAGCTTCTTTGAACTCCAGTCACCCCCATTGACATTCTTAGCCCTCCACAAAAAACCTTTAGCCTACCCTGTAGCACTCAGCAACTATCGATGCATCTTGCTGATCTCCTTCCCAGCCATCGTCATCAAGAAGACCATCAACAGACAACTCCCTGGCCACCTAGAATGCCACAAACTCATGAACGACTCGCAGTTAGGATTCCGAAACACCACAGCACTGAAACAGCCCTCTTTGCTGCCATAGATGACGTAGGCACCATCCTCGAGGACCCCCACCCTCTCTGACATCCGTGCCATTTTCTATACCATCTCCCACCACACACTCATTGCTATAATACACACAGCAGTAATACAAGGACCAGCACTCAAATGGATAGCTTCCTTCCTCTCCGGAAGAACACAGCGAGTCAGGCTCATTCCATTAAAATCAGAACCCAATGACCTCATCTGCGGAGTCCCACTGGGATCATCACTCAGCCCCACGCTTTTCAGGTTGTACACATCTCCTTTAGCTAACATTATTAGATTCCACAGAATCACCATCATCTCCTACTCTGACGACACCCAGCTAATTATTTTTTATCTCTCAGACGACACTGTCACCACCAAAACAAACTTCAGACAATACATGACTAGCATGGCCATTTGGTTGAAAGAGAACTGCCTGAAGCTCAAAACAGACAAAACTAAAGTGCTGATCTTCGGGAATAAGCGCATACCTTGGCACTCCACTTGGTTGTCCGCCAAACTCTGCCCCACCGTCACCCCAGCCGAACACGTTGGGAACCCGGACCTCATCCTGGACACCAACTTCACATTTAAGTTACATATCAATGCTGTCTCCCTGCATGCTTCCATATCCTCCGCATGTTACGTAAAATCTTCTGCTGGTTTCCACTAAATACCAGGCGTACCATCACATAGGCCCTAATCACAAGCAGATTGGACTACGGCAACACACTCTAACCTGGCATCACAATCCATCTTCTTCACAGACTTCAAACCATCCAAAACACTGCTCACAGACTCGTCCTCGACCTCCCACGCCAGTCCCACACCACTCCTCAGAGCTCCACTGGTTCCCCAGCCAAAAGTGCTGCCAATTCAAACTTATCACACATGCATCGAAGTCACTATACAACACGAGGCCAACATAAGTCAGTCAGCGGCTTCACTTCCACTAACCCATCAGACAACTTCGCTTAATGTAAGGTTTATATAAGGATACTGACAGTCTGTCCGGACCAGGGGTTTTGTTGTTGTTTAGGTGTTGGATTGAGGTGTAGACGTCATTTATGGGAATAGGGTTTTCTACGAGAGGCGGGTCAAGGTTGCCACTTCTCAGAAATGTTAAGCTCTGTAATTAGCATTCTGAAACTCTTCTTCTAAATTTTTAGGTCTGTATGCCGTAGTATAGTATGAAGGGAAAGTATCAATAATTGAGTGTGAATCTGAATGTAAGATATTATCGTGGACAGAAACTGATTTCTGGTTTGTAATTTACGCAGTTTAAATGTAAGTAGCCTGTTTCCCTTTGTCATAATAACTTTGATTCCTGCAGAGCATTTTTTATCTGCATCTTTCATCAGAAGATGTCGTAATTCACCCTAGCTTTTCAAAGATCATGATAACCCAGGAGGGAGTGCTAACTTTTGGGTTTAATTTAGAGAGCTCAAATCTGACTTTCTATTTCAGTTTTCTTCTGTTTAGCAATGCTTGTGAACCCGGCTTTACGAGAAAAACAGCCTTGGATGTATCCCTCTCCACTTTGCCATTGTTGTTATCTCTACAAAAGTTGTTCAGGACCTCTTGGATGGATGTGCTTAGCTAGTGACCTCTAAAAAGTATTTTGTTAATTGTTTACACGGTGGTCTGCGAATTATTGTGAGATGAAGGTGCAGGAAGACAGTTCGGTAAGCACTTTTGTACTCCTCTGGGAGTCAAGTGCTTAGTGGCACAATTACCTGTCAATTAAGAAGTAATCTATTCTAGTGAAAGCAGTGGGGAAATATGTCTAGTCCCTTTCTCTGGTTTCGTAAAATATCTACAAGTGCTAGATCTTCCAAACCATGTAGCAGGGAAGGGGGTGCTTGTGCATTTGCATCTCTGTATGTTGATCTCTATTATGAGGCATTAAAATCTACTCTAGTGATAGTGATTTGCTTGCGAAATGGGCAATTCTGGGGAAATGTTCTTCATAAAATTGGTGCTTATTTTCATTTGGTCTATAGATGGAGAACAAGGTCGCTTGTGTAGCTCTAATTAAACAGTTGAGGCCGAGCATTCTGACTTCTTTGCCCATAATTCTATGTTGCGGTGTAAAAAGAAGGCCTCCTCTTACTATGTTGGCTGTTCCCTTGGGTTTAGTGGCAGAGGTGGCACAATATCAGAGGGTACCAAAAGCAGCACAGCCTAGGGGTATACTTTCCTAATAAGAGGATTTTCTGCAGTAGTATAATATCTTGCATAAAGGTGAATCCATTTAAGCAGTGCTTACTGTTTTTTGTCAAATTTTGGCCTTGTATTTTTAAGATAGCTAACATTAGTAGGATCATTTTTTATTCTGTTCAGTGACACCGTTATCGAGCTGGCAACTTGTAAAGGAGTAGTGTGTATGGTACCAACATATCCAAGTACTGGAATTATGAGCATTAAGCTCTGGAATTAAAGGATCACCAAGGTGAATCAGGCAGGTATCATGAGGGATTATCTCTGTGGATTTTTGAAAGCGTGAAAGAACAGAAAACTATTTAACAACTAAACTATGTAACAAAATCAGTGAATTATAATACCTAATGGAAAGTAATGTTCTACGCCTTAGTGGTCGGATACCCCAGGTGGAGTTTGAAGCTTAAGAGTAGCTGCTATGTAGCCAGCTATATGGATGATGGATGGGGCAGCTTCAGTTTTCTTCCCAGGACACTCGGGGACCCCCTTTGTATCTGTACTTATCCATGTTAAAGTAGCATTTAACAGATTTCCCTCACTCAGAGCAGGCCATCTGCTCCCCCCTTTTCTCTCTGCATATTCACATAGTGAGTCAAATGGTAATATAGTTTGCTTCAGCATCTACCAGAACCATCATCGACATGTCAGCACATTATGGGTGATTTAGTAAAGTTCAAAGCTGGCCTCATCTGAGGTACCGGCTGTGTTTCTGTCTGAATATTGCTAGATATCTCTAGCTAGGTTTTTCGATCTATTGGTGTATTGAGTTCTCCATGTTCCTTGGGTTTCTCTGTGCGACAAAGTTGTGGGTGCATCATGATGGTTTTAAGTTTTTTAAGTTGGAAGTGGAGAATCTCTCTAGCATCTCCTGACATTTTGACAGTGTGGTATTTAATGCCCTTTGTAAAAAAGCAAACTAAACGGGTATCCCATCGAATAAAATCTTTTCTTGTTGTAAGTGAAGTGTTATGGCTCTAAATTCTGACGGTCTCAATAGAGTTTTTTTTTTTTTTTTTTTTTTTTTTTTTAAACCCCTGTGGTTCTGAGGTGCCACTGCCCCTCTGGTTTTGCCTGATTGCATTATGTAGCACTTCCCATGCAGAATTGTATCCCCTTGTGGCTCTAGGGCTTGGAGCACCTTCATTGGTTTGTGTTCCCTGCATTTGATGGGCTCTGGTTGATAAGGTCCAATAGTAGAGTCCAGTGAGGGTCAGCAAATGCACCTGTATAAAGGATTAGATCGAAGTCAGTAGGAGACCGAGAGCACATTGGGCAGTTGGGCTGTTTGATGTGAGAAGAGTGCAAGCCGCACCAGACTAATTCTGGCTCTTCTGTACCCTTCAGCTGTAAACCGCAGCCTCCCAGGGCGTCACCTTTATTCGCCTCAGTCCCCCTCTGCTGCAACTCTCTGTGGAAAGCCCCAGTGGAGTGAAAAAGATGGGGCTAAAAAGCAGCCGCCCGTTTGGCAAGTATCAGCTGATGAGGAGGCGCACAAACAACAATCAGGAAGTGGGGCACAAGAGACTTACTTTCGCCTCTGTACTCTTCACTTTCTGCTTCCCACTACCGACGCGGTCACTGCCTCTCCAGCTAGTGCCTCCTGGGACATTGCAGTGTCCTCTGCCTAGGGCTCTCGATTACCGACCCCTGCCTCTGGGCTGTGTCTGTAGGGGAGGACACTATTCCTTTGGAGTTTTATAAAACATTTAGGGTAACACTTCTCCCTTTATTCAAGAATCTGGTGTCCGACATTGACGATTGGGGGGAAGCTCCCGCCTCCTTCTTCTAGAAGTCTACCAATCTTATAGTTAAATATTTTTTTAAGCAAGTATAACCTCCTGAGGTTTAGAGGGTCATTCTGGGCTTTTTTTCTGATTAACTCCAATGCAAACATTTTTGCCAAAATTCTTGTTGCCCGATTGGCTCTTTTGGTTCAGGACATAGTTTCACCACAGCAACATGGGTTTGTTGTGGGCAGAGATGCCACTAGCCATACATACTTAGCGGTTGCTGTTCTTGATGTTGCAAATTCAATGGACACCAGGGTGGGTATGATATTTCTGAATGCAGAGAAGGCTTTTGACTGGGTCTCATGGGCTTTCCTGTGGTCAGCTGTTGGCATCAGTGCCCAATTTTTATCCTGTGTCAGGTTCCTGTATAAAAAATCTTTGGCTAGGCTAGTCTTGGATGGGCATAGCTCTTCAGTATTTATTCTCTGTAAGGGTATGCTTCAGGACTGTCCATTATCACCCGTTTTATTCACCCTCTATATTGAACACTACATAGTGTTTCTTATTGCTAATCAACAGATTCATCAGGTTGTACTTAATAGGGTCGAAATAAAAATTAGCACATATGTCAATGATCTTGCAATTTTTTCGGCTGACCCTATAATAGCTATTAATCAAGCATCAATTGAGTCTGAGAGGTTTGAAGCTATTTATGGCTATAAGTGTAATTTATCAAAAATTCAAGTCATGCTCAGCTTTCAAGCAGAAAGCCCAATTACCGGAACTGTTCCAGTTGCTACCTATTAAGGGGGTCAAGATCTGTGCTAAAGTGGAACGCATCTTGCAACTGAACTATGAGCCCCTTCTACAGTTCGCTATCACCAAGGTGAAGTCATGGATCCATCTTCCAATCAGTATAATAGGAGGGTGTTAAAATTGATATTCTGCATAAAGTTCTCTATCTCTTTCGTGCAATTTCGATTTGAGTCCCAAATTAATTTTTGAAGCAACTTAAAAGGGCATCAGTAACTTTATCTCGGGATATGAGAGAGACAGACGGACTATACAATATATGACTCTTCTGTACAATCAAGGTAGACTTCAGCTTGTGGATTTTAAGCTGTATTTTTGGACGGGTGAATGTGTGTCAAAAACTCTGCCCCGTCCATACACTTGTTTATGTCACCCTGGGGTAATCCCAACTTTCTACCCATTTTCCGTGATACAGTGCCCAATTTGTGGTATAAACTGGGGTTAAAAACTATTGGCCAGATTATTGATTCTAACAGGTTTTGCATTTTCTGCCTTAGTCACTTTTACAGATTTTTTTTTTCTTCACAACCCCTTATATACTGCCACTGGGAAGGACTCCGATTCTGACATATTTTTACACTAAAGCAGGCAAGCTATCAGTTAGCATACTATATAAGATCATGTGCGCTTATAGAGATGATGACCACCTATGTTTGCTGCAAAATAGAGCTCCAAGCTTGAACAGACTATTCTATCAGATGAGATTACCGATGCTCTTGACATTATTAATCAGTCGTTTTTTTCCAGTTAGTGTCAAGCTACAGCAATTTGAAACGGTTTGTATGGTATACTACATGCCGGAAATAATCTGTGAATGGGCTATGAACAAATCTTAATAAGACCTGCTGTCCAAAGTGTATTACTTATGCTGCAGATATTGTCCATATGTTTGTTGGCTGTTCCCTGTTGAAATCTTTTTGAGCTGGATTGCCCAGCTTCTTTCCTTTCATCTAGACTACAGGATACACTTATCAGCTTAGGATATGATGTTAGCACATAAATGTGACTTTAACCCCAGAATCTCCGCAGAAGCCTCTCTCGTGAATGCCACTGTTCGACTCTGCATTTCTAGATTTTGGGCTAATCCCACACCTCCATTGGTGTCTCAGTGGTGGGTAGCCTTTTGCCAAATTTTCACGCTCAAATTAGCTATTCTTAGAACCAAAGGCATTAAGGGTCATGTATGTCTTAAACATAAATGTTTTTTTTATGATTGCTGAATTTTTTATTTTGCTTAACCTTTCTATGCAACATGTCTATGATTTCAGTGTGATTCTTTGTGAGCGTATGTAGCACAAACAAAATATAAATAAAAAATAAAATTTAATTGTGAAGCAGTGAATGAAGCCTGAATGCCTCTAAACCATAATTAGCAATTGGGTGACTTAGATGATCTATAAAGTCACCTTCTCTGCAGGTCAAAAAGGCTTCCTTTGACAGATGCTGCTGCAGTCACTTGTGGGTATTGTAAATGTATTCTGCTGCTGATGTCATATAACTGTTATTCCACAGGTGTAATTTTGTGCTATATTGCTGTGGCTTTACCTTTAAAGGTAAATATGGTAGTTTGGAATTGACAATCGTAGCTCCTTTTAAGGGATTAAACAAGTGTTTCCCAAACCTTTTTCCACCTGTGGCTCCCATGACCTATTGGCTGTTGACCACGGCTCCCCATTATGTTACCTTTTTTGGCGGGTGGAGTAATGCAAGCCCAGCCTCGGGAGTACATACTTTTTTCTCCCTGCAAATAATTTGGATGAGGCCGATGAAGGCATTATAATCATGGATATAATCCTACCCTGTCCACTCCGGAGCCTCATGTAGAGATGATAACTGATTGAAGAGATACAGGACTCTCTGAGAAGTAAACTGTTACTGTGTTGTGATGTAGTGCTCCTAAAAGAGGTGTACCTTTAGCTCATTCCTGAGGTTTTGTAAGGCCCTGATCGATACAGGAATGTTTCAGATTCTGGGTGCATTGATAGAGAAGGTCTGCCATCCAGTTTTTTCTTGTTTGCACATTACTGCCTCCAGTCTGATGGTACCAGATAAACCCTTGTCTGGCTTTGCTCTCTTTTAACTCTATTCTCTGTACAAGTGTGTTTTGTGTACACCTCCCCTCTGCTCCTTCCTAACTTCTTTGCGTTCTCATGCATGCTTTCTGCCTCTTGCCTCCTGACTGTGTCCTGATGGCTCCTGTCTGTGCGTTCTTGCATCTTGTTTGTGCCTTCAAGCCCTGTCTGTGTGTCCTTTCCTCCTGTGGGTGTGTGTTCCTGCAAATTGTATGTCCTTGCCTCCTGACTGTGCCCTCATGCGTCCTGCCTATGTGTTCTTGTATCTTGTCTGTGTTCTCATGCCTCCTGACTGTGTGTTCATGCCTCCTACCTGTGTGTTCATGCCTCCTACCTGTGTGTTCATGCCTCCTGACTGTATTCTTGCCTCCTGTTTGTGTCCTCAAGCCACTGGTCTGTGTCACTGCAGACACACTATGTCTATGCTGTCTATAAATCTCCTATCTTTTTTCTCTCCTGTGTTTGAGTTCTTAAGCTCCCTGAGTATTTCATTCCCACAAGTCTGACCCCTCCCCCATATCCTATTTGTGTCTTCCATCCTTCATCTTGGATGCCACCAGACCCTCTATGTGTGCATCTAAAGTCTTCAGTCTGTGCCTCTTGTCCGCATGTCTCGGTGTCTGGTGTCTCAATGTATCCGGACACTTTGCACTGCTGCAGCAGGGAGCAGCACCGCTTTTTGTCTAGGATGGACTTTGCCCCCTGAGCTGAGGGTGTGTCAGGAGAGCCTGTTAACTGCCAGGAGAGCTCAGATCTCGCATTAATGCACCACCAGCTGCTCCTAATTCCCAATAATGTACTTTCAGCATCTTTCTGGGGTCTGAGGTGACGGCAGTGTTCTAAATGCATCTCTCTCCGCTCGGAGATGACAGTTACATCAGTACTGTGCCAGGCCCTCCCTGGGCTCACAAATGCATCCCTCCCAGGTCTCTCCCACCACACACTTTACCTTTACCAATTTTTTCACAGTCACCTGAGTT
Source organism: Pleurodeles waltl (assembly GCF_031143425.1). Taxonomy (NCBI): domain Eukaryota; kingdom Metazoa; phylum Chordata; class Amphibia; order Caudata; family Salamandridae; genus Pleurodeles; species Pleurodeles waltl. The sequence goes on along the minus strand of NC_090448.1, from coordinate 743,949,871 downwards.
TGGGCAAATTTTTATACTTTGATTCTTTTGGTTTGGCCTCTCACGTTCTGTTTCATCTGTGGCATCATTGCACATAGTTTGCAGACTCGTTCACTTTCAGTTCCTGCAGAGGTTTAAAAACGCCTGAAGCCAGGTAAGAGAAAGCCAGGTGTAGCATTGATCAAATTATGGCGATCTGTAAATGATGTCCAGTAGAGGCAGCCAGGGCAGTTCCGGGGATAGCAAAGGACAGATGATATCCCTAATTAGAGCCCACAGCAGTGGGGCTGGTTACAAGCCAACAGTTCCCTTATATAGCTATCAACAAAGACGTAAGGAGAAGGCCAAAGCAGTCAAACATGCCCGTGCGCCTTCTGTAGTCAATTGCGCAAGATGGTCGACGGGCCACCCACAGAGCCACAATATGAGTTAGCGATGCGGGCTGGCGAGCCGGTACCTTCTGCTGCTTCCATCAGGCAGAAGCTGATCAGAGCTCAGGTGTCAAGGGAGCGAGCTCTCCCCAAACCTTTACTTCCTTGGGACAGATGGTGGTGTGCCTTCCAAAGCCCACGTCTTCAGATGAGTTGATAAAAGAATTCAAATGTTTAGATTGTTTTAATTCAAGTTAAAATGATCAGGCTAAATACTGAGACATACTGTTCTGCAAGGAGCAATGCAAAGGTGAAAACTGGACTTAAGACTGGGAACCATGAGATCTTGAACTCATTGAAACTCAAATCTTGGCTATGAAGCTGTGGCATGGCATCCATCTGTGCAGCAGGTGCAGTGGCACAGGGAAGAGGCCTGAGGGGCTTACTGAACTTTGATGATTGCTATATTTCATACAGCAATTGGTCATTCCCTTCCTTGCATTAGGGTTCATGACACAAGAGTCACACCACTGCTTTGGAGAGAGGACTTTAAGGCGGAGGAATAGTTGACTCCTTCTGCGGACACAGCTTGTTTCCAAAAACATGGCAGTGCACTAATGGAAGTACTTCCCTGTATGACTGTTATCACCAAGAACGGGAAACACCTTGCCTGTCCGACAACGAAGGTGCGATGAGGTGATGAATCGGGCCCTTCTCTGGATAGGCCTTTTCTGCGCAGACACGAGAAATCCATTACCAAGCTTAGGAATTACACAGTGAGGCAACCCATACACAGCGCTTGGTTAGCGGGCAAAGAAATGCCAACCCTGAGGGCACAAAAAAGCATTAAAGTGGCATTCCCCAGCAAGGCATCGCACCCACTGTTGTTCACTCTCCATTTGCTACTCCTGGACGTGGAATGCAGGAATGATGCACTTCCTGCTCCTGTGGAGGTCACGCGACCCGCACAAGAGGAAGGATCCAGCGCATGAGAAGGAAACGACCCCAGAATGCAGTCACTGGTTGTGGCATTCGAGAAAGACTTTCCACCACAGCTTCAACCTTACCGTAAGAGGTCAAACCCCCAGATGCATCCTGCTGAGATTTACAGGATTTGCATGTTCCATGCTTCAATCCACAACATAGCACTTGCAGAACTCTAGGTGCCATGTGTGCAACTTCCAGTGGTTCCCATGCTTACGTGCTTGTTGCCGTTCGTCCTAAGCATGTTTTGACAGTGCACCGGGGTGCTGCGACACACAGATTGGGAACTACTGGTTTAAACGCATGCAGCGAGTGGCTGTGCGGCAGTTTCTCACTGCACAGAATCAGATACCAGAGCTTTCCCTTGATTCTGTAGAATGCTGGCTAGGCCTGTGTTATTAATGGATGCACATTTCTGTCTTCTGCTCAGAGATGAATGTTGTGTCGTTACCACAGCATTTGACCACTAACAGTGTGTAGATGATGTGCCAGAGTGCCTTAATAAAGATAGATAATCTAAAGGCTACATAGCCACTACACCAAAGGCTTCCCTTTATGCAGTGGCTCCACAGGCCAGCCCAAGCCCCGAGATGGGGACATTTAGCAAAGAGCAGTGGGTCTTGTTCGGAATAAGGATAGGTGTCTTCCACTTCATGGCAGAAGACCCATCACAGTGGCAGCCATTTGACCTCGGCCATTGGGTGCTTCACTATGGCTCCTATATCGAGTTTGTCGGCAAAATCTAGAACTCCAAACTAAGTAGACTTTTTTCTCCCTCTTGCTGGTGCTGGTTCAGGCACTCCTGTGAACTGGACCTATCAAAGAGGCCTTCTTGGATGGGCAGGAAGTGTATTCATTGTGCTTTCTGATACCGAAAAAGACAGGATGTTTCTAACAATTATGTATGGGCATCAACTGAATAGATATGTGCATGTTTCAAGCTCCCATTACAAGTCAAAATACCTTTCCTTCAAGATGGCAAATTTGTGACAGAGGACCACTTAAAGAGGCCTAAGTTGCAAATTTTGATGCATCCAGAGCACGTGTCATAGCTTTGATTTGTGTTTGGGCAGAAAACATGACAACACTTACTGTTTGCCCTGAGAATCGAGTCTGTGACACAGATGTCCACCAGAATATCTCTTGCTGGCAGCATTTCATCTGTGGTCACAGCAAGTGAAACCTTGACAATTGCTATTTGAAAGAGAAATAGTTTCATCAGCGTCACAATACACAAACAGGAGCCATTTATCTGGTATGCCTATGAGGCTTTATGGTTGGTTTTCAGAAGGTGTATCCAGATAGTCTTGGGAGTCGACACTGACCCTCCCAAAATAAGAAAAACAGCAACTCTGGCAGTGAAGAGAGGTGTAGTGTTGCAGAAAATAATTCCCATTTACTAGGTAACTAAGTCACTAGCAACGAGAGATCTAAAGGAATTGTTGATAATCATTGCTCTGTCTTATTCAACTAGTGCCCCTTGTAATCTGTTTCAGGACTGCGCATGAGTCATTGACAGTCTCCGAGGGTCCAGAAGTATCTAGTTGTTTCATTGAAGATTGCGTGATATAGCCTCCGATGGTAGATATCACATAAATTACTTGTAGACTGATGCTTTTCTGATCCAGTCCCCATAATAAACCTCATAATGGGTGCTGTGTAAATGAGTTTGGGTGCACACATTGGCGAATTGAGGGGGGGCATTGCCCTACCTCATCTGTCTCACAGAACAGTCTTGTCGAACTCCAGAAAAATGGCCTAGATAGAAGCCTTTCAGACACCTGTATCAGACAAGATGCTGCTGATCATCACTGGTATCACAATATTATTTCACCTAATAAAACAGGGTCAAAGAAATTCTTAGCAGGAGTGATATACAGTTAGTAGTCTAACACATGCCTCGGAGTTCAACTAAATCTCAGATGCTCTGAGGCAGTAGTTTGGCAACATCAGCAAGTGGGAACATTTTTTTGCATCTTTTCCAACTATTCATTAGCCAGGTATGCAAGCAAAAAATGTCCAATCTACTCCTCAAGGTAACTGAACCTCGAGTAATAAGACAGTACCTTATGTATTGGTCAGTTTTTAAGCATATGCTTTTCCCTAACTACATTCTTTCCCTTATGGCACTCATTCTGATTACATTGACTGTGGTGCTCCCACCCACTGAACAGGTCTCACGCAGCACAAGAAACTGCAACACCTTAAGATGATGCATCGTAGTCAATTATGACACCTGGACCCCAATTCCCTGAATTTGTCTATCCGGTTCCTGAAGTCTTGAGTTAAGATCTTTAAATATCCTGCACAGGTGTATTAATTTCTCTAAGGAGGCAAAATAGTCAACTGTTTGAACGTGTTACACAGCCAAGTATGAACATTATGTGGCATGGTGCTTTAGCAAACATATTATTCACAGTAAATCTTCTGTCCTCATTTAATTTACTAAATAAGCCCTTGAGTCCACCTCTTTGAGGGTCCATTTGAATTTATGTCCTTTTATCCACTCCGTCAGCTTACCTTAAGAACAATGACACCTATTCACTCTTTAGTCTTGAGGATTAGTTATTCATGTGCATCAGTTCTTTCATCCGTCCCACCTGCAACCTACTGCTCGAGTAGTCAAAAAGGTGGCAACACTTAAGCACCTTCCTTTGACCCAATATTTAGCTTTTTATCCAAACATTTTAATGTAAAAGTTGCTTTCTGAGCTTGGACTACACAGTAAGATGTGTTGAAATTCAGGATGTGTTTACGATTTTTAAGTCTGTCTAGCAGAAACACTTGGACAGGGTGATTTTGCACATTTGTTCAGAGTTTATTGCTAAGGTTGTATATGTTTTCCATGTTACTCAAACAATAGAGGGGCTCTCTTTGCCTACTCAAACCCATTAACACAAAAAGCTTTACATGCTTAGAATGTGATATTATGTATTTTATCCTTCTCGCTTATTTGAGAACTAATCTCCGCAGTTGTTTGTCATATGCTTTAAGGTACACTGGCAAGCCAATTCCATAATCTGCTTGTGCACACTGGAATGTACACTGCTTTCAGTTACCCTTTTCATTAGCAAATTAAGTTTACTTACTAGGTATACAAAATATGCGACTCAGAAGGAAGTATCCTCCTTAGTATTTATTGTTGTGGTTGTGAATGCATGGAAAGTATGGTTCACCCATAAACCTATTGTAGATTCTGATGATACCCTCCTGCCTCCATATTAAAGAGAAGTGGTGCAGCAGTACTCACATACTTAGGTGTAACATCTCAAACTCACTACAATGTCTGAGAAAGTATATCTAAAGATGGCACTGACCCTATACGGCATTGCGATATTTAGTCCGATAGCATCTTCAGTCATCCTGATTCTGCTTATTACCTATCCCCAAAACATATTATTGATGTAAACAAGATACTTTTCCCGAGCCCAAAACACTGGATAGAGGGAAGATGCAAGGCATATGAATGTACAGTAGGCTCACACTGCATAATTCACCTTTTCCTTAATATAGTAACCTACACTCAAACGCTAAATTATGCTGTATTCCCATAGGTTAAAACTTCAATATGCTGTATTATTAGATCTGTTACAAATCAGACATTTGTCATGTAGTTGCTTATAGAAAAGAAGATTAACCTCTTAGCTGCTGGGCCTTCCCATCCCCCCCCGCGCTGAGCCCTTTTTTGGCTATTTGGGGTACTTCGCACGTAGGCCTTCATAACTTTTTGTCCACATAAGCTATCCATGCCAAATTTGCGTCCCGTTTTTCCCAACATCCTAGGGATTCTAATGGTACCCAGAGTTTGTGGTTTCCCCTGGAGGAGACCAAGAAAATAGCCAAAATACAGTGAAAATTTCTTTTTATTTTTAAAAATGGGAAAAAAGGGCTGCCGAAGAAGGCTTGTGGTTTTTTCCCTGAAAATGCCATCAACAAAGGGTTTCTGGTGCTGAAATCACTATCTTCCCACCTTTCAGGAACGGGCAGACTTGAATCAGAAAATCACATTTTTCAACACAAATTTGCCATTTTACTGGGACATACCCCATTTTTACTATTTTTGGCGCTTTCAGCCTCCTTCCAGTTAGTGACAGGAATGGGTGTGAAACCAATGCTGGATCCCGGAAAGCTAAACATTTCTGAAAACTAGACAAAATTCTGAATTTAGCAAGGGGTCATTTGTGTAGATCCTACAAGGTTTTCCTACAGAAAATAACAGCTGAAATAAAAAAACATTGAAATTTAGCTGAAAACTACAGCCATTTTTCTTTGTTTTACTATGTAACTTTTTCCTGCGATGTCAGATTTCTGAAAGCAATATACCATTTTATCTGCTGGACTCTTCTGGTTGCGGGGATATAAAGGGCTTGTAGGTTCATCAAGAACCCTAGGTACCCAGAGCCAATAAATGAGCTGCACCCTGCAGTTGGTTTTCATTCTATACTGGGTATACAGCAATTCATTTGCTGAAATATGAAGTGAAAAATAGGTATCAAGAAAACCTTTGCATTTCCAAAATGGGCTCAAGATAAGGTTTTGAGGAGCAGTGGTTATTTGCACATCTCTGAATTCCGGGGTGCCTATACTAGCATGTGAATTGCAGGGCATTTCTCAAATAGACGTCTTTTTTGCACACTCTCTTATATTTGGAAGGAAAAAATGTAGAGAAAGATAAGGGGCAATAACACTTGTTTTGCTATTCTATGTTCCCCCAAGTCTCCCGATAAAAATGATACCTCACTTGTGTGGGTAGGCCTAACGCCCGCGACAGGAAATGCCCCAAAACACAACGTGGACACATCCCATTTTTTTGATAGAAAACAGAGCTGTTTTTTGCAAAGTGCCTAGCTGTGGATTTTGGCCTCTAGCTCAGCCGGCACATAGGGAAACCTACCAAACCTGTGCATTTTTTAAAACTAGAGACCTCCAAGATGGGGTGACTTGTGGGGCTCTGACCAGGTTCTGTTACCCAGAATCCTTTGCAAACCTCAAAACGTGGCTAAAAAAACATGTTTTCCTCACATTTCAGTGACAGAAAGTTCTGAAATCTGAGAGGAGCCACATATTTCCTTCCACCCAGCGTTCCCCCAAGTCTCCCGATAAAAATGATAGCTCACTTGTGTGTGTAGGCCTAGCGCCTGCGACAGGAAATGCCCCAAAACACAACGTGGACACATCCCATTTTTTCACAGTAAACAGAGCTGTTTTTTGCAAAGTGCCTGTAGGAAGTTGGCTCTGTATGTGCTATTTCAAAGTAAGGAATAGCATGCACAGAGTCCAAGGGTTCCCCTTAGAGGTAAGATAGTGGCAAAAAGAGATAATACTAATGCTCTATTTTGTGGTAGTGTGGTCGAGCATTAGGCTTATCCAAGGAGTAGTGTTAAGCATTTGTTGCACATACACATAGGCAATAAATGAGGTACACACACTCAGAGACAAATCCAGCCAATAGGTTTTTATATAGAAAAATATCTTTTCTTAGTTTATTTTAAGAACCACAGGTTCAAATTCTACATGTAATATCTCACTCGAAAGGTATTGCAGGTAAGTACTTTAGGAACTTCAAATCATCAAAATTGCATGCATACTTTTCAAGTTATTCACAAATAGCTGTTTCAAAAGTGGACACTTAGTGCAATTTTCACAGTTCCTAGGGGAGGTAAGTATTTGTTAGGTTAACCAGGTAAGTAAGACACTTACAGGGCTTAGTTCTTGGTCCAAGGTAGCCCACCGTTGGGGGTTCAGAGCAACCCCAAAGTCACCACACCAGCAGCTCAGGGCCGGTCAGGTGCAGAGTTCAAAGTGGTGCCCAAAACGCCTAGGCTAGAATGGAGAGAAGGGGGTGCCCCGGTTCCGGTCTGCTTGCAGGTAAGTACCCGCGTCTTCGGAGGGCAGACCAGGGGGGTTTTGTAGGGCACCGGGGGGGACACAAGCCCACACAGAAATTTCACCCTCAGCAGCGCGGGGGCGGCCGGGTGCAGTGTAGAAACAGGCGTCGGGTTCGCAATGTTAGTCTATGAGAGATCTCGGGATCTCTTCAGCGCTGCAGGCAGGCAAGGGGGGGATTCCTCGGGGAAACCTCCTCTTGGGCAAGGGAGAGGGACTCCTGGGGGTCACTTCTCCAGTGAAAGTCCGGTCCTTCAGGTCCTGGGGGCTGCGGGTGCAGGGTCTCTCCCAGGCGTCGGGACTTTAGGTTCAAAGAGTCGCGGTCAGGGGAAGCCTCGGGATTCCCTCTGCAGGCGGCGCTGTGGGGGCTCAGGGGGGACAGGTTTTGGTACTCACAGTATCAGAGTAGTCCTGGGGTCCCTCCTGAGGTGTTGGATCGCCACCAGCCGAGTCGGGGTCGCCGGGTGCAGTGTTGCAAGTCTCACGCTTCTTGCGGGGAGCTTGCAGGGTTCTTTAAAGTTGCTGGAAACAAAGTTGCAGCTTTTCTTGGAGCAGGTCCGCTGTCCTCGGGAGTTTCTTGTCTTTTCGAAGCAGGGGCAGTCCTCAGAGGATGTCGAGGTCGCTGGTCCCTTTGGAAGGCGTCGCTGGAGCAGGATCTTTGGAAGGCAGGAGACAGGCCGGTGAGTTTCTGGAGCCAAGGCAGTTGTCGTCTTCTGGTCTTCCGCTGCAGGGGTTTTCAGCTGGGCAGTCCTTCTTCTTGTAGTTGCAGGAATCTAATTTTCTAGGGTTCAGGGTAGCCCTTAAATACTAAATTTAAGGGCGTGTTTAGGTCTGGGGGGTTAGTAGCCAATGGCTACTAGCCCTGAGGGTGGGTACACCCTCTTTGTGCCTCCTCCCAAGGGGAGGGGGTCACGATCCTAACCCTATTGGGGGAATCCTCCATCTGCAAGATGGAGGATTTCTAAAAGTTAGAGTCACTTCAGCTCAGGACACCTTAGGGGCTGTCCTGACTGGCCAGTGACTCCTCCTTGTTTTTCTCATTATTTTCTCCGGCCTTGCCGCCAAAAGTGGGGCCTGGCCGGAGGGGGCGGGCAACTCCACTAGCTGGAGTGTCCTGCTGGGTTGGCACAAAGGAGGTGAGCCTTTGAGGCTCACCGCCAGGTGTGACAATTCCTGCCTGGGGGAGGTGTTAGCATCTCCACCCAGTGCAGGCTTTGTTACTGGCCTCAGAGTGACAAAGGCACTCTCCCCATGGGGCCAGCAACATGTCTCGGTTTGTGGCAGGCTGCTAAAACTAGTCAGCCTACACAGATAGTCGGTTAAGTTTCAGGGGGCACCTCTAAGGTGCCCTCTGGGGTGTATTTGACAATAAAATGTACACTGGCATCAGTGTGCATTTATTGTGCTGAGAAGTTTGATACCAAACTTCCCAGTTTTCAGTGTAGCCATTATGGTGCTGTGGAGTTCGTGTTTGACAAACTCCCAGACCATATACTCTTATGGCTACCCTGCACTTACAATGTCTAAGGTTTTGTTTAGACACTGTAGGGGTACCATGCTCATGCACTGGTACCCTCACCTATGGTATAGTGCACCCTGCCTTAGGGCTGTAAGGCCTGCTAGAGGGGTGTCTTACCTATACTGCATAGGCAGTGAGAGGCTGGCATGGCACCCTGAGGGGAGTGCCATGTCGACTTACTCGTTTTGTCCTCACTAGCACACACAAGCTGGCAAGCAGGGTGTCTGTGCTGAGTGAGAGGTCTCCAGGGTGGCATAAGACATGCTGCAGCCATTAGAGACCTTCCTTGGCATCAGGGCCCTTGGTACTAGAAGTACCAGTTACAAGGGACTTATCTGGATGCCAGGGTCTGCCAATTGTGGATACAAAAGTACAGGTTAGGGAAAGAACACTGGTGCTGGGGCCTGGTTAGCAGGCCTCAGCACACTTTCAATTGTAAACATAGCATCAGCAAAGGCAAAAAGTCAGGGGGCAACCATGCCAAGGAGGCATTTCCTTACAGTGCCTACCTGTAGATTTTGGCCTCTAGCTCAGCCGGCACATAGGGAAACCTACCAAACCTGTGCATTTTTGAAAACTAGAGACCTAGGGGAATCCAAGATGGGGTGACTTGTGGGGCTCTGACCAGGTTCTGTTACCCAGAATGCTTTGCAAACCTCAAAACGTGGCTAAAAAAAACACGTTTTCCTCACATTTGAGTGACAGAAAGTTCTGGAATCTGAGAGGAGCCACAAATTTCCTTCCACCCAGCATTCCCCCAAGTCTCCCGATAAAAATGATACCTCACTTGTGTGTGTAGGCCTAGCGCCCGCGACAGGAAATGCCCCAAAACACAACGTGGACACATCCCATTTTTTCACAGAAAACAGAGCTGTTTTTTGCAAAGTGCCTACCTGTGGGTTTTGGCCTCTAGCTCAGCCGGCAAATAGGGAAACCTACCAAACCTGTGCATTTTTTAAAACTAGAGACCTAGGGGAATCCAAGATGGGGTGACTTGTGGGGCTCTGACCAGGTTCTGTTACCCAGAATCCTTTGCAAACCTCAAAACGTGGCTAAAAAAACACGTTTTCCTCACAATTCAGTAACAGACACTTCTGAAATCTGAGAGGAGCCAAAAATTTCCTTCCACCTAGCGTTCCCCCAAGTCTCCCGATAAAAATTATACCTCACTTGTGTGTGTAGGCCTAGCGCCCGCGACGGGAAATGCCCCAAAACACAATGTGGACACATCCCATTTTTTGACAGAAAACAGAGCTGTTTTTTGCAAAGTTCCTACCTGTAGGTTTTGGCCTCTAGCTCAGCCGGCACATAGAGAAACCTACCAAACCTGTGCATTTGTTAAAACTAGAGACCTAGGGGAATCCAAGATGGGGTGACTTGTGGGGCTCTGACCAGGTTCTGTTACCCAGAATCCTTTGCAAACCTCAAAACGTGGCTAAAAAAACACGTTTTCCTCACATTTCAGTGACAGAAAGTTCTGGAATCTGAGAGGAGCCACAAATTTCCTTCCACCCAGCGTTCCCCCAAGTCTCCCGATAAAAATGATACCTCACTTGTGTGGGTAGGCCTAGCGCCCGCGACTGGAAATGCCCCAAAACACAACGTGGACACATCCCATTTTTTGACAGAAAACAGAGGTGTTTTTTGCAAAGTGCCTACCTGTAGATTTTGGCCTCTAGCTCAGCCGGCACATAGGGAAACCTACCAAACCTGTGCATTTTTGAAAACTAGAGACCTAGGGGAATCCAAGATGGGGTGGCTTGTGGGGCTCTGACCAGGTTCTGTTACCCAGAATCCTTTGCAAACCTCAAAACGTGGCTAAAAAAAACAAGTTTTCCTCACATTTCAGTGACAGAAAGTTCTGGAATCTGAGAGGAGCCACAAATTTCCTTCCACCCAGCGTTCCCCCAAGTCTCCCGATAAAAATGATACCTCACTTGTGTGGGTAGGCCTAGCGCCCGCAACAGGAAATGCCCCAAAACACAACGTGGACACATCCCATTTTTTGACAGAAAACAGAGGTGTTTTTTGCAAAGTGCCTACCTGTAGATTTTGGCCTCTAGCTCAGCCGGCACATAGGGAAACCTACCAAACCTGTGCATTTTTGAAAACTAGAGACCTAGGGGAATCCAAGATGGGGTGACTTGTGGGGCTCTGACCAGGTTCTGTTAGCCAGAATCCTTTGCAAACCTCAAAACGTGGCTAAAATTACACGTTTTCCTCACATTTCGGTGACAGAAAGTTCTGGAATCTGAGAGGAGCCACAAATTTCCTTCCACCCAGCGTTCCCCCAAGTCTCCCGATAAAAATGATACCTCACTTGTGTGGGTAGGCCTGGTGCCCGCGACAGGAATAGATTTCACAACGGTCAATGTTGGTCCTTACATGAGGCAGCTGTTGACCCTGGGGTGATCCATTCCTGACGCAGGCAGGTGTAGGCACTCAAGTGGGGTAGTGTTTTTATCAGGACAGGTGAGGAGTCACTGGGTGGTAGGAATTTTGTGGATCCCAGCATATTCCTGTAGTTTGTGTGACAGAAATGCGAAAAAAATAGTTTTTATTCAACATTTCAGCTTTGCAGGGTATTCTGGGTAAGAAAACTTTGGGGAATCCACACAAGTCACACCTCTGTGGACTCCCCCGAATGTCTAGTTTCCAGAAATGTTTGGGTTTAGTGTGTTTCTCTTAATGGCCGCCGAACCCAGGACCAAAAACACAGGTGCCTGCCTTACAAAACCAGTTTGTTTTGCCATAGATAATTTTGATGTCTCCACAATACGATTTGGGTGGTGGAATTTGGGGCTGAACTAAATTGGGGAGCTCCCAAGAGAGCACTCTCTGTCTCTCTGCTTGCCGTCGCATTCACCTGCTCTCTCGGTTGGGTTAACCCACTATTACCCAGTTGCACAAACAGCTTGCGAAGGGACAGCAGGACTGTCCTCATCACCTCCCTCATAATGTACTGGAAGAGGAGTTATCGAATGGGACTCCTCCGACTGAAAAATCACTCCCAGAGTCTGCGCCATTGTCCTATCCCTCAGATGCTGTCTCAGTATCTGATGTCTCAGTCTCTGATCCTATGTCAGAGCTGTCCTCTATAACCCGAGTGCAGGCAGCAGTCATCCATCAAGATGCCATCTCTGCTATTGGCTAAACTGTTGCTCAAAAACACTAGCCTACGTAGACAGTCACAAAATCGATGGTGTGTGTGAGATACGTGCAACAGTAGAGACCACCTTACCTGCGCTTCTTCCCTCAATCAGCACGTTCTTTCAAGACACTCAAAAAACACCTTGTCACATACCATTCGTCACAGTCTTTAGCACCTCCTGCGCCCAGTCCAACAATCATTATTGGTGCTCCCACTCCCTCCTCCTCGGATTCCCTCATTACCACCCAGCAAAAGTGCCCTTCATCTCTCCATAGCCGCCCTCCATCCCGCACATACATTTCATTGGTATTATAGCGCAGGTAATGGCTGACTTTACTAATGTACTCAGCTATTTACATAAAATACAGATTTGCTCTTTGCAGTAAGCATATAAACCTTCTGTGCTTCTTTACAGCACTAAAACTGCCACTAGACAAGTCTGACCCTTTTCCCCCCAGGGAAACCACACACATATTGACAAAAGTGATATATATATGACAGCCAACCACCTGAAACTCAACTCAGGCAAAACCGAAATAATCCTCTTTGGCCCACACAAAAACACCTGGGACCCCTCATGGCGGCCCACCACGCTAGGCCCTGCACACACCCCCGCCAACCACGTACGCAACCTCGGCATCATCCTAGACTCCTCCCTCTCGATGACCCAACAAATCAACGCTCTCACCTCCTCATGCTTCAACACACTCCGTATACTGAAAAAAACATTCAAATGGATCCCCACAGAGACCAGAAAAACTGTCACTCACGCACTTATCAGCAGCAGACTTGATTACGGAAACGCCCTCTACACCGGCACTACTCTAAAACTCGAGCGCAAACTACAGCGCATCCAGAACTCAGCAGCACAACTCATCCTCGACCTCCCCTGACACGAACACATCTCTCCACACCTCAAATCTCTCCACTGGCTCCCCATTGACAAAAGGATCACCTTCAAGATCCTCATCCTCGCACACAAATCACTCCACAACACAGGCCCTGCCTACCTCAACGAGAGTCACCTTCCACACCCCCACACGAAACCTCCGCTCAGCTGACCTCTCTCTCGCCTCTGTCCCCCGCATCAAACACACCACCACCGGGGGCAGATCCTTCTCCTACCTTGCACCCAAAACCTGGAACGCCCTCCCAACCCACCTTCGCAAGACCCAAAACCTACTTCTTTTCAGGAAGGGCCTCAAAACCTTGCTTTTCGAACAGTGATCCTCCCAGCCCCTACCCCCCCAGCCCGTTTTCCGAGGGGGCCGACCCCCCCAAGTGAAATCCCTGGCGTCTATTGGTGTTTCCTGGCCCCCCAACACAGCACAGCTGCGATCGGGGGCCAGGAAACACTTTCAGAAGGCCTCGTAAGAAAGGGGAGACTCTCCCCTTTCTTACGAGGTGTGCTGATGTCACAAAGGGGCGGGTGGGGGGCATGGGGGAGACACGGAAGCTTCCGTGTCTCCCGGGGTTACAAAAAAATAAAATAAAAAATCCTCGGGTGCGACGATTTATTAACCCCCTCCCTTGTGTCGCCCACTGGTCGTGACCCGCACCAGGGCGGTAGTGCGGGCGTCGGCCATTGAAGGGGTTAAGTACATGTAAAATGTTGTACTGAAAGGAACAGTAATCAACAACGGGACTTAAGAGTTTGGAGCAGAATTTTAGTAGGCTTCAATATAAGGAGGGATTTCATTTTCTTAATTTCAAACAGTTGGAATCAATTTGAAGCTACCGAAAGAAAGTATTCCTGTGCAATTAAGGATGATGTTAAGATGGCAAAACGTTTTAGCAGATAAAAGAAAGCACATAGGATGTAGATAACAGTCCTGAAGGTGCGTCAGTAAACCATAAGATGATTTTGTGTTTTATGAAGGTTGAGGTAGGATGTCCCTATCATGGCTCCATAGCCCTGAGACATACCAGTAGACAGAAGTGCGTGTATCTTAAAGGAAGCAAAGAGAGAAATATTTTTGTATTTTTAGAGAAGAAGTGAACTTTGAAAGAGGAGTTCACCGAAGTATCTGGAATTATGTAGTAAGACCCTACATCCTTCCTTTTTAGAGACTCCATCACTCATCTGCTTTCACAAACGCAACGCCTGCCCAACCCATTAGAAGGGACCAAGCCCTAACCCCAGCCAACAAACCATGATTTTCTTCTAATATTCTCAAGTCATTGTGTATCCCTCACGTTTGTGTCTGTTTGGACCTCACAGTTGAACTGTCTCATTTTGATCCATTACACCTAAAGTGTGGTCCTGTTCCTTACTGGCTGTAGGCATCACCTAACGCTCTGAAGTTTCTGTAAGGTGAACTGTCTGCACAGTTTAATATAACTTAAATAAATGCATGAATGATTGTTGGAAATATTACCTATATTTTCTCTACCTGTGGCCCTTTGTTGCCGTTCCTTGGGATTCTGCTGTCCCTGAATAAGGCACAAATCCTGCTGGGCTAGGATTGGAACCTCTTCCTAATTGCCATTCTCCCTCCCGACTGGATCTACTGTAACAAAGCGTACGCAGCTTGCAGACTAGTCTTACTTCTCGACCTAGAAAACAAAGATGCCCCACCTTCTAGCACGAGAATCCAGACAGCACCTACCAGAAAGAAGTGACCTAATGCCAAGGAAGACAGCACAAGGCCCAACCTTCTGAATATACTATGCTGAGGACATTTCGTAGCACTAAGACTATCAGTGGTCTACAAGGACTTCCTATCCCAACTGCCTGGGAGGCGAGAACTACACCCCAATTGAGGACTTTCTTCATCATCTTCCAAAGTCAAGAAAGGACCTTCTTCCCCACCCTTCCTGTATTCTGCATGCACTCACCTCCTTTGCTGGGGCCAGTAGACAGCCAGCCTTTAACCCTGAGAAAGAAAAAAAGGTATCAAAGATTGCCCCAAATTTCATACTGAAGTAGGGGGCAGAGGAGGGAAGCATGACATTGTTGGCCATCATAGAAGGGGGGCTGCCAAATATGAGAACTTCAGTCGTATCGCTATTCAGCATCAAGGAATTGGATGCCATCAATTTAGAAGCCTCTGACATACAAAACATACATAAACCCATTGTCCTTTAAAGAAACTTTAATATTTGTAGCATGTGTTGCCTGCTGACTAAGCTGTCAACACCTGCAAAGGCCTCAAAGCCATCCAAACCATCATCGCTGCATGCCCCCTTGATGCCAGCAAAGCAGTCAGTCAAGCAGACATACAGCGCTGATGACACATCGTCGACATAAAAAAAAACATTGGCGCAAAAGACATCATCAACGATCTCTGCTCCACAGGAGCAGTGTACAAAGCAACTTTACAAGTACATGCTGCCAAAGAAAGCTCTCAATTATTATTATTAAAAGTTTGTAAAGCGCTCAACTACCCACGTGGCGTTCCCCTGCGCAAAAAGATAGCTAGGGTTCCTGTGAGCTCTCTCAAAACAGCCAGGTCTTCAATTGTTTTCGAAAGGAAGATGGAGGCACAGCTTTTCAGATGTAGGGGTAGACCATTTCACAACTTAGGGCCTAAATATGCGAAAGACCGGCCACCCATACAAGAGCGTTTGATTCTCAGAACTGTACATAGACTTAGATCTCCAGATCATTGGGCGCGTGCCGGCCTATATTGTTTGACTGTATCCTGTAGGTAACGAGGGCTATATCCTGATTTAGCTCTATACATAAAGCATACGGCTTTGAACTTAATTCTTTTTTCTACTTTAAGCAAGTGCAGCTCCCTCAAAAGAGAGGATGCTGAAGTACTCTTTGGAAGTTTATAGAGCATCCTAGCTGCAGAGTTTTGGACTACTTGTAGTCCTCTCATAGAGGCCTTATCTGCTCCCAAATAGAGGACATTACCATAGTATAATCTTTAGATAACAAGTGCCTGAATAACGGTTCTTTGAGCTGGAAAAGGGAGTATCTTTATAGGTTTTCGTAGCCACTTCACAATGACAAAACAGGTGGCAGTGGTTTTTACTACCTGAGGTTTCATGGACAACTCTTAATCCAACCAAAAGCACCTGAATTGAGCCAGGAGATTGAGGCCAATGGCTTGGGCCCCATAATGAGGAACTGTTACCCAATGCCATCACCTCAGTTGTTTGTCCATTGAATTTAAAGGAATTTACATTAATCCATGAAGCCACCCTTGTCAAAAAAGGGCCCAGCGCCTCTGGTTTCTGCACACGTGCGGAGGACATCAAAAAATAATTTGTGTGTCATCTGCATAGGAGAATAAAGCCAATCAGAAGTTTCGACCAGGTCAGCCAAAAGTCTGATAAAGGTATTTAAAAATATTGCGCTTAAGGCTGAGCCCTGAGGCACCCCTAAAGTGAGGGCAGAGCTGGAGGAAGAGGCTGTCCCAGAAGAGACCTGGAACATGTGTTAGCTCAAAAAGTATGCTAGCCAGACTTAAGCTGTACCTTGTATGCCAATACTGCTGAGTCTTTCTATTAGTATAGAGTGGGACACAGTATCAAAGGTGGTGCTGAGATTCAATAGAATTAGAGCTACCGTCTCTCCCTAATCAAGAATTTTCCTAAGATGTTCTGACACTCCTAGTTATGCACATTCAGTGATGTAGTCTGTTCTAAAGCCCGACTGGGAAGGGTGAAATACATTATGGGTCTCTGCAAATACTGTGATTTGTCTAATCACATGTTTTCCATACTTTTCATCATATTGGGTAATCTTGAAATGGGTCTATAATAAAATCACTCCAAGGGGTCTAGACAAGGCTTTTTCAGCAGAGGCTGTACCATAGCATGTTTCAAGGGCTGAGGAATAAAGCCTTTTTGTAGGGATAAATTAAGACACCCTACCAGCACCCCCAAGTTGTCATGGCCCATGATAATGAGCCTTGATGGAGGTAGAGGGTTGTTAGGGGAACCTGATCTTATAGAGTGTCCTAAGGATAAAGATAAAAATAGAGAAATGTCAATCAGATCCCAAGTCTCTTTTTTTTTTTAACAGATGGTGAACGTCCTCCACCTTTTTGATTAAAAAGCGTGCCACTTCGTCACATTGATTTTGAGACAGTGTAAAAGAAGGTGCAGTGTACTTGGGATCAGATAGTTCTTGCACTACTTTGAAAAGAGTTTGGGGATTATTTTGAGCTATACTAATTTGATTGGTGTAAATAGCGACCAGGGCTATCCTGCAAAGCCTGTGATAGTTTTTCAGGCCTTTTTTATTTATAAGTTTGACATCAACATTATAGGAAAGCATCCAAACCCCGCTAAGCCTTTGCATCTAGTTTTCTCTATATGTTGAGACTCCATAAACCACAGAAACAGAAGATGAGTTCTCATTGAACATTTGGGATTTTGCAGGTAGGAATGTATCTGATGAGTCCTGCAACCAAGTTTCAGTTCTAGGTTGGTTCAACTCAACCAGTTAAGTTTGGCTTTGTACACCTCAGTTGGAGGTTAAGAGCGGGTATATCTAAAGGTGACCATTCTCTAATCTTACGCACTGGTCTGGCATCCTTTTTAAAAGTGGCTGGTATATTCAACACAGTAAAAGGAACCACATGGTGGTCAGACCACCCTAGTGGCATTGTTGGTGTAGCGCCAAGAACCCTCAATAAGCGACTTCTCCGCCGTCAAAACAGCCATGCGCAAACACCACCAACTCATCCGGAGCACAAAACGGTCCTTCTACAAAGAACGCATAGACAACAACACACACAACAGCAAGGAACTCTTTGCCTTCATCAAAGAACTCACCAAACCCAAATCCTGCACCATCGACCCTCCACACTCCCAAGACCTCTGCAACCCCCTCTCCCACTACTTCCACCGCAAAATCGCAGACATACACAACAGCTTCACATCGTCAGCACCCACCATCACCACCACCGATACAACCAACACCACAACACCCTGCCGCACCAAGTCACTGAACACCTGGACCCCCACCAACGACAAAGAAATCGGCAAAACCATGAGCTCCATCCACTCAGGCTCCCCAACAGACCCTTGCCCCCACCACATTTTCAACAAGGCCAGCCAAATCATCGCTCCCCAGCTCCGGGCCGTCATCAACAGTTCCTTCGACACTGCAACCTTCCCAGATATTTGGAAACATGCCAATGTCAACGCTCTTCTCAAAAAACCCAAAGCAGACTCTGAAGACCTCACAAACTACTGACCCATCTCTCTTCTCCCCTTCCCCGCAAATGTCGTGGCGAAGATAGTAAACTTATGTAGGAAAGTACCATCTTGCCTGGCATGCTACCCCCATATTTCACTGTATGTATGTTGTTTTAGTCTATGTGTCACTGGGACCCTGCCAGGCAGGGCCCCAGTGCTCATAAGTATGTGCCCTGTAAGTGTTCCCTGTGTGATGCCTAACTGCCTTACTGAGGCTCTGCTAACCAGAACCTCAGTGGTTATGCTCTCTCTGCTTTCCAAATTTGTCACTAACAGGCTAGTGACTAAATTTACCAATTCACATTGGTATACTGGTACACCCATATAATTCCCTTGTATATGGTACTGAGGTACTCAGGGTATTGGGGTTCCAGGAGATCCCTATGGGCTGCAGCATTTCTTTTGCTACCCATAGGGAGCTCTGACAATTCTTACACAGGCCTGCCACTGCAGCCTGTGTGAAATAACGTCCATGTTATTTCACAGCCATTTACCACTGCACATAGGTAACTTATAAGTCACCTATATGTCTAACCTCCACCTGGTGAAGGTTGGGTGCAAAGTTACTAAGTGTGTGGGCACCCTGGCACTAGCCAAGGTGCCACCACATCGTTCAGGGCAAATTCCCCGGACTTTGAGAGTGCGGGGACACCATTACACGCGTGCACTATAGATAGGTCACTACCTATGTATAGCGTCACAATGGTAACTCCGAACAAGGCCATGTAACATGTCTAAGATCATGGAATTGTCACCCCAATACCATTCTGGTTTTGGGGAGACAATTCCATGATCCCCCGGGTCTCTAGCACAGAACCTGGGTACTGCCAAACTGCCTTTCCGGGGTCTCCACTACAGCTGCTGCCAACCACTCAGATAGGTTTTTGCCCTCCTGGGGTCCAGGCAGCCCTGGCCCAGGAAGGCAGAACAAAGGATTTCCTCTGAGAGAGGATGTTACACCCTCTCCCTTTGGAAATAGGTGTTAAGGGCTGGGAGGAGTAGCCTCCCAAGCCTCTGGAAATGCTTTGATGGGCACCAATGGTGCCCATCTCTGCATAAGCCAGTCTACACCGGTTCAGGGATTCCCCAGCCCTGCTCTGGCGTGAAACTGGACAAAGGAAAGGGGAGTGACCACTCCCCTGACCAGTACCTCCCAGGGGAGGTGCCAAGAGCTCCTCCAGTGTGTCCCAGACCTCTGCCATCTTGGAAACAGAGGTGTTGGGGGCACACTGGACTGCTCTGAGTGGCCAGTGCCAGCAGGTGACGTCAGAGGCTCCTTCTGATAGGCTCTTACCTCTCTTGGTAGCCAATCCTCCTAACTTGGTAGCCAAACCTCCTTTTCTAGCTATTTAGGGTCTCTGCTTTGGGGAATTCTTCAGATAACGAATGCAAGAGCTCACCAGAGTTCCTCTGCATCTCCCTCTTCACCTTCTATCAAGGATCGACCGCTGATTGCTCCAGGACGCCTGCAAAACGGCAACAAAGTAGCAAGACGACTACCAGCAACATTGTAGCGCCTAATCCTGCTGGCTTTCTCGACTGTTTCCTGGTGGTGCATGCTCTGGGGGTAGCCTGCCTTCACCCTGCACCAGAAGCTCAGAAGAAATCTCCCGTGGGTCGACAGAATCTTCCCCCTGCTAACCCAGGCACCAAAAGACTGCAACACTGGTCCTCTGGGTCCCCTCTCATCCCGACGAGCGTGGTCCCTGGAACACAGCAACTCTGTCCAAGTGACTCCCAAAGTCCAGTGACTCTTCAGTCCAAGTTTGGTGGAGCTAAGTCCTTGCCTCCCCACGCTAGACTGCAATGCTGTGTACCGCGTGATTTGCAGCTGCTCCGGCTCCTGTGCACTCTTCCAGGATTTCCTTCATGCACAGCCAAGCCTGGGTCCCCAGCACTCTGTCCTGCAGTGAACAACCTTCTGAGTTGTCATCCGGCATCGTGGTACTCCCTTTTGTGACTTCGCGTGGACTCCGGTTCACTTTCTTCTAAGTGCCTGTTGGGGTACTTCTGCGGGTGCTGCCTGCTTCTGTGAGGGCTTTCTGAGTTGCTGAGCGCCCCCTCTGTCTCCTCCTCCAAAAGGGGACATCCTGGTCCTTCCTGGCCCTCAGCAGCACCCAAAAACCTCTACCGCGACCCTTGCAGCTATCAGGGCTTGTTTGCGGTCTTTCTGCGTGGGAACACCTCTGCAATCTTCATCGCGACGTGGGACATCTGTCTTCCAAAGGAGAAGTTCCTAGTCCTCTTCTTTCTTGCAGAAGTACAAGCTTCTTCCAACCGGTGGCAGCTTCTTTACACCTTCAGCTGGAGTTTCCGGGGCTCCTGCCCCCCCCCCCACCCCCCCCCAGACACTGTCGCGACTATTGGACTTGGTCCCCTTGTCTTACAGGTACTCCGGTCCGGAAATCCGTTGTCAGTGCACTGCTGGTGTTTGTTTTTCCTGCAGAATCCCCCTATCACGACTTCTGTGCTCTCTGGGGGTAGTAGGTGTACTTTACTCCTACTTTTCAGGGTCTTGGGGTGGGGTATTTTTCTAACCCTCACTGTTTTCTTACAGTCCCAGCGACCCTCTACAAGCTCATATAGGTCTGGGGTCCATTTGTGGTTCGCATTCCACTTTTGGAGTATATGGTTTGTGTTGCCCCTATGTAGGAAGTTGGCTCTGTATGCACTATTTCAAAGTAAGGAATAGTATGCACAGAGTCCAAGGGTTCCCCTTAGAGGTAAGATAGTAGCAAAAAGAGATAATACTAATGCTCTATTTTGTGGTAGTGTGGTCGAGCAGTAGGCTTATCAAAGGAGTAGTGTTAAGCATTTGTTGTACATACACACAGGCAATAAATGAGGAACACACACTCAGAGACAAATCCAGCCAATAGGTTTTGTTATAGAAAAATATCTTTTCTTAGTTTATTTTAAGAACCACAGGTTCAAATTCTACATGTAATATCTCATTTGAAAGGTATTGCAGGTAAGTACTTTAGGAACTTTGAATCATTACATTAGCATGTATACTTTTCACATAAAACACAATAAGCTGTTTTAAAAGTGGACACAGTGCAATTTCCACAGTTCCTGGGGAGGTAAGTTTTTGTTAGTTTTCGTCAGGTAAGTAAATCACTTACAAGTCTCCTGTTTGGGTCCAAGGTAGCCCACCGTTGGGGGTTCAGGGCAACCCCAAAGTTACCACACCAGCAGCTCAGGGCCGGTCAGGTGCAGAGGTCAAAGAGGTGCCCAAAACGCATAGGCTTCAATGGAGAGAAGGGGGTGCCCCGGTTCCGGTCTGCCAGCAGGTAAGTACCCGCGTCTTCGGAGGGCAGACCAGGGGGGTTTTGTAGGGCACCGGGGGGGACACAAGTTCACACAAAAAGTACACCCTCAGTGGCACTGGGGCGGCCGGGTGCAGTGTAGAAACAAGCGTCGGGTTTTCAATGGTTTCTTATGAGAGATCAAGGGATCTCTTCAGCGTTGCAGGCAGGCAAGGGGGGGGCTCCTCGGGATAGCCACCACCTGTGCAAGGGAGAGGGCCTCCTGGGGGTCACTCCTGCACAGGAGTTCCGTTTCTTTAGGTGCTGGGGGCTGCGGGTGCAGGGTCTTTTCCAGCCGTCGGGAAATGGAGTTCAGGCAGTCGCGGTCAGGGGGAGCCTCGGGATTCCCTCTGCAGGCGTCGCTGTGGAGGCTCAGGGGGGACAACTTTGGTTACTCACGGACTCGGAGTCGCCGGAGGGTCCTCCCTGAGGTGTTGGTTCTCCACCAGTCGAGTCGGGGTCGCCGGGTGCAGTGTTGCAAGACTCACGCTTCTTGCGGGGAGTTGCAGGGGTCTTTAAATGTGCTCCTTGAAACAAAGTCGCAGTTCTTTTGGAGCAGTGCTGCTGTCCTCGGGAGTTTTTTGGTCTCTTGGAAGCAGGACAGTCCTCTGAGGATTCAGAGGTCGCGGGTCCTGGAGAAAGCGTCGCTGGAGCAGGGTTCTTTAGAAGGCAGGAGACAGGCCGGTAGGACTGGGGCCAAAGCAGTTGGTGTCTTCTTTCTTCTTCTGCAGGGGTTTTCAGCTCAGCAGTCTTCTTCTTCAGTAAGTTGCAGGAATCTAAATTCTTAGGTTCAGGGAAGCCATTAAATACTAAATTTAAGGGCGTGTTTAGGTCTGGGGGGTTAGTAGCCAATGGCTACTAGCCCTGAGGGTGGGTACACCCTCTTTGTGCCTCCTCCCAAGGGGAGGGGGTCACATCCCTAATCCTATTGGGGGAATCCTCCATCTGCAAGATGGAGGATTTCTAAAAGTTGGAGTCACTTCAGCTCAGGACACCTTAGGGGCTGTCTTGACTGGCCAGTGACTCCTCCTTGTTTTTCTCATTATTTTCTCCGGCCTTGCCGCCAAAAGTGGGGGCCGGGGGCGGGCAACTCCACTAGCTGGAGTGTCCTGGGGTGCTGGCACAAAGGGGTGAGCCTTTGAGGCTCACCGCCAGGTGTGACAGCTCCTGCCTGGGGGAGGTGTTAGCATCTCCACCCAGTGCAGGCTTTGTTACTGGCCTCAGAGTGACAAAGGCACTCTCCCCATGGGGCCAGCAACATGTCTCTAGTGTGGCAGGCTGCTGGAACCAGTCAGCCTACACAGATAGTTGGTTAAGGTTTCAGGGGGCACCTCTAAGGTGCCCTCTGGGGTGTATTTTACAATAAAATGTACACTGGCATCAGTGTGCATTTATTGTGCTGAGAAGTTTGATACCAAACTTCCCAGTTTTCAGTGTAGCCATTATGGTGCTGTGGAGTTCGTGTAAAACAGACTCCCAGACCATATACTCTTATGGCTACCCTGCACTTACAATGTCTAAGGTATTGCTTAGACACTGTAGGGGCACAGTGCTCATGCACTGGTGCCCTCACCTATGGTATAGTGCACCCTGCCTTAGGGCTGTAAGGCCTGCTAGAGGGGTGACTTATCTATACCTGCATAGGCAGTGAGAGGCTGGCATGGCACCCTGAGGGGAGTGCCATGTCGACTTACTCGTTTTGTTCTCACCAGCACACAGAAGCTGGCAAGCAGGGTGTCTGTGCTGAGTGAGGGGTCTCCAGGGTGGCATAAGATATGCTGCAGCCCTTAGAGACCTTCCTTGGCATCAGGGCCCTTGGTTCCAGGGGTACCATTTACAAGGGACTTATCTGGATGCCAGGGTGTGCCAATTGTGGATACAAAAGTACAGGTTTAGGGAAAGAACACTGGTGCTGGGGCCTGGTTAGCAGGCCTTAGCACACTTTCAATTCAAAACATAGCATCAGCAAAGGCAAAAGGTCAGGGGGTAACCATGCCAAGGAGGCATTTCCTTACAAAACCCCCCCCCCCCCAAACGAAAGAGGATGAGACTAACCTTTCCCAAGAGAGTCTTCATTTTCTAAGTGGAAGAACCTGGAAAGGCCATCTGCATTGGCATGGGCAGTCCCAGGTCTGTGTTCCACTATAAAGTCCATTCCCTGTAGGGAGATGGACCACCTCACCAGTTTTGGATTTTCACCTTTCATTTGCATCAGCCATCTGAGAGGTCTGTGGTCAGTCTGAACTAGGAAGTGAGTCCCAAAGAGGTATGGTCTCAACTTCTTCAGGGACCAAACCACAGCAAAGGCCTCCCTCTCAATGGCACTCCAGCGCTGCTCCCTGGGGAGTAACCTCCTGCTAATGAAAGCAACAGGCTGGTCAAGGCCATCATCATTTGTTTGGGACAAAACTGCCCCTATCCCATGTTCAGAGGCATCTGTCTGCACAATGAACTGCTTGGAGTAATCTGGAGCTTTTAGAACTGGTGCTGTGCACATAGCTTGTTTCAGGGTGTCAAAGGCCTGTTGGCATTCTACAGTCCAGTTGACTTTTTTGGGCATTTTCTTGGAGGTGAGTTCTGTGAGGGCTGTCACAATAGATCCATATCCCTTCACAAACCTCCTGTAGTACCCAGTCAAGCCAAGGAATGCCCTGACTTGAGTCTGGGTTTTTGGAGCTGCCCAGTCCAGAATAGTCTGGATCTTAGGCTGGAGTGGCTGAACTTGGCCTCCACCTACAAGGTGTCCCAAGTAAACCACAGTTCCCTGCCCTATCTGGCATTTGGATGCCTTGATAGAGAGGCCTGCTGATTGCAGAGCCTTCAAAACCTTCTTCAGGTGGACCAGGTGATCCTGCCAGGTGGAGCTGAAGACAGCAATATCATCAAGATAAGCTGCACTAAAGGATTCCAACCCAGCAAGGACTTGATTCACCAACCTTTGGAAGGTGGCAGGGGCATTCTTTAAACCAAAGGGCATAACAGTAAACTGATAATGCCCATCAGGTGTGGAGAATGCTGTTTTCTCTTGTGCTCCAGGTGCCATTTTGATTTGCCAGTACCCTGCTGTTAAGTCAAAGGTACTTAAGAATTTGGCAGCACCTAATTTGTCAATCAGCTCGTCAGCTCTAGGAATGGGATGGGCATCTGTCTTGGTGACAGAATTAAGACCTCTGTAGTCCACACAAAACCTCATCTCTCTCTTTCCTTCTTGGGTGTGAGGTTTGGGGACTAAGACCACTGGTCTAGCCCAGGGGCTGTCAGAGTACTCAATTACTCCCAATTCTAGCATCTTGTGGACTTCCACCTTGATGCTTTCCTTAACTTGATCAGACTGTCTGAAGATTTTGTTTTTGACAGGCATGCTGTCTCCTGTGTCCACATCATGGGTACACAGGTGTGTCTGACCAGGGGTTAGGGAAAAGAGCTCAGCAAACTGTTGTAGGACCTTCCTACAGTCAGCTTGCTGTTGGCCAGAGAGGGTGTCTGAATAGATCACTCCATCCACTGAGCCATCTTTAGGGTCTGATGAGAGGAGATCAGGGAGAGGCTCACTCTCAGCTTCCTGGTCCTCATCTGTTACCATCAACAGATTTACATCAGCCCTGTCATGGAAGAGTTTTAGGCGGTTTACATGGATCACCCTCTTGGGGCTCCTGCTTGTGCCTAGGTCCACCAGGTAGGTGACCTGACTCTTCTTTTTCAGGATTGGGTAAGGGCCACTCCATCTGTCCTGAAGTGCCCTGGGAGCCACAGGCTCTAAAACCCATACTTTCTGTCCTGGTTGAAATTCAACCAGTGCAGCCTTTTGGTCATACCAACACTTCTGGAGCTGTTGGCTGGCCTCAAGGTTTTTGCTTGCCTTTTCCATGTACTCTGCCATCCTTGAGCGAAGGCCGAGTACATAGTCCACTATGTCTTGTTTAGGCTCATGAAGAGGTCTCTCCCAGCCTTCTTTAACAAGAGCAAGTGGTCCCCTTACAGGGTGGCCAAACAGAAGTTCAAAGGGTGAGAACCCTACTCCCTTCTGAGGCACCTCTCTGTAAGCGAAAAGCAGACATGGCAGGAGGACATCCCATCTCCTTTTGAGTTTTTCTGGGAGCCCCATGATCATGCCTTTTAATGTCTTGTTGAATCTCTCAACAAGGCCATTAGTTTGCGGATGATAGGGTGTAGTGAACTTATAAGTCACTCCACACTCATTCCACATGTGTTTTAGGTATGCTGACATGAAGTTGGTACCTCTGTCAGACACCACCTCCTTAGGGAAGCCCACTCTGGTAAAGATACCAATGAGGGCCTTGGCTACTGCAGGGGCAGTAGTCGACCTAAGGGGAATAGCTTCAGGATATCTAGTAGCATGATCCACTACTACTAGGATGTACATATTTCCTGAGGCTGTGGGAGGTTCTAGTGGACCAACTATGTCCACACCCACTCTTTCAAAGGGGACCCCCACCACTGGAAGTGGAATGAGGGGGGCCTTTGGATGCCCACCTGTCTTACCACTGGCTTGACAGGTGGGGCAGGAGAGGCAAAACTCCTTAACCTTCTGGGACATTCTGGGCCAATAGAAGTGGTTGACTAACCTCTCCCATGTCTTGGTTTGTCCCAAATGCCCAGCAAGGGGAATATCATGGGCTAAGGTCAGAATGAACTCTCTGAAACCCTGAGGCACTACCACTCTCCTAGTGGCACCAGGTTTGGGATCTCTTGCCTCAGTGTACAGGAGTCCATCTTCCCAATAGACCCTATGTGTTCCATTTTTCTTGCCTTTGGACTCTTCAGCAGCTTACTGCCTAAGGTCTTCAAGAGAGGGACAGGTTTCTTGTCCCTTACACAACTCTTCCCTTGAGGGTCCCCCTGGGCCTAAGAGCTCAACCTGATAAGGTTCCAGCTCCATAGGCTCAGTTCCCTCAGAGGGCAGAACTTCTTCCTGAGAAGAGAGGTTCTCTTTTTCTTGTTGTGTTGCAGCTGGTTTCCCAGCTGACTTTCCTTTTCTCTTGGTAGGCTGGGCCTTTCTTCCAGACTCCAGCTCTACTTTTTCACCCTGTGCCTTGCACTGTGCCCTTGTCTTGACACACACCAGTTCAGGGATACCCAGCATGGCTGCATGGGTTTTCAGTTCTACCTCAGCCCATGCCGAGGACTCCAGGTCATTTCCAAGCAAACAGTCTACTGGGATATTTGAGGAGACCACCACCTGTTTCAGGCCATTGACCCCTCCCCACTCTAAAGTTACCATAGGATGTACTTTAGTCTGATTGTCAGCGTTGGTGACTGGATAAGTTTGTCCAGCCAGGTATTGGCCAGGGGAAACCAGTTTCTCTGTCACCATGGTGACACTGGCACCTGTATCCCTCAGGCCCTCTACACTTGTCCCATTAATTAAGAGCTGCTGCCTGTATTTTTGCATGTTAGGGGGCCAGGCAGCCAGTGTGGCTAAATCCACCCCACCCTCCGAGACTAATGTAGCTTCAGTGTGACACCTGATTTGCTCTGGGCACACTGTTGATCCCACTTGGAGACTGGCCATTCCAGTTTTAGCTGGAGTGGAGTTAGAAGTGGTATCTTTCTTGGGACAGGCCTTGTCTCCAGTTTGGTGTCCAGACTGACTACAGCTACGACACCAGGCCTTTTTGGGATCAAAGTTTTTACCCTTGTACCCAGAATTGTTTTGTGAAGAGGCTCTGGGCCCACCCTCCTGTGCAGGTTTTTGGGGGCCTGTAGAAGACTCTTTACTATTTTTGTTTTTGGCTGTCTCACCACCCTTCCCCTGGGGAGGTTTTGTGACCCCTTTCTTTTGGTCACCCCCCTGTGGAAGTTTTGGACACCCTAGTCTTGACCCAATGGTCCGCCTTCTTTCCCAATTCTTGGGGAGAAATTGGTCCTAGGTCTACCAGATGCTAATGCAGTTTATCATTGAAACAATTACTTAACAGGTGTTCTTTCACAAATAAATTGTACAGCCCATCATAATTACTTACACCACTGCCTTGAATCCAACCATCTAGTGTTTTTACTGAGTAGTCTACAAAGTCAACCCAGGTCTGGTTCGAGGATTTTTGAGCCCCCCTGAATCTAATCCTATACTCCTCAGTGGAGAATCCAAAGCCCTCAATCAGGGTACCCTTCATGAGGTCATAAGATTCTGCATCTTTTTTAGAGAGTGTGAGGAGTCTATCCCTACACTTTCCTGTGAACATTTCCCAAAGGAGAGCACCCCAGTGAGATTTGTTCACTTTTCTGGTTACACAAGCCCTCTCAAAAGCTGTGAACCATTTGGTGATGTCATCACCATCTTCATATTTAGTTACAATCCCTTTAGGGATTTTCAACATGTCAGGAGAATCTCTGACCCTATTTATGTTGCTGCCACCATTGATGGGTCCTAGGCCCATCTCTTGTCTTTCCCTTTCTATGGCTAGGATCTGTCTTTCCAAAGCCAATCTTTTGGCCATCCTGGCTAACTGGATGTCCTCTTCACTGGAGTTATCCTCAGTGATTTCAGAGAGGTTGGTCCCTCCTGTGAGGGAACCAGCATCTCTGACTATTATTTGTGGAGTCAGGGCTTGAGAGGCCCTGTTCTCCCTAGATAGGACTGGTGGGGGGGAAATCACCCTCCAAGTCACTATCATCATCCTCTGAGTTGCGATCCTCAGAGGGGTTGGCTCTTTCAAACTCTGCCAACAGCTCCTGGAGCTGTAGTTTGGAAGGTCTGGAGCCCATTGCTATTTTCTTTAGTTTACAGAGTGACCTTAGCTCTCTCATCTGTAGATGGAGGTAAGGTGTGGTGTCGAGTTCCACCACATTCACATCTGTAGTAGACATTATGCTTCTAAAAGTTGGAATACTTTTTAAGAAACTAAAACTAGTTCTAGGATCTAATTCAAACTTTTACCAAACTTTTAAACTCTAAAAGGAAATGCTAACAGGGACTAACACAAGGCCCTAGCAGGTCTTTTAAGAATTTAGAAAAATTTCAAATTGCAAAAAATCTATTTCTAATGACAATTTTTGGAATTTGTCGTGTGATCAGGTATTGGCTGAGTAGTCCAGCAAATGCAAAGTCTTGTACCCCACCGCTGATCCACCAATGTAGGAAGTTGGCTCTGTATGCACTATTTCAAAGTAAGGAATAGTATGCACAGAGTCCAAGGGTTCCCCTTAGAGGTAAGATAGTGGCAAAAAGAGATAATACTAATGCTCTATTTTGTGGTAGTGTGGTCGAGCAGTAGGCTTATCAAAGGAGTAGTGTTAAGCATTTGTTGTACATACACACAGGCAATAAATGAGGAACACACACTCAGAGACAAATCCAGCCAATAGGTTTTGTTATAGAAAAATATATTTTCTTAGTTTATTTTAAGAACCACAGGTTAAAATTCTACATGTAATATCTCATTTAAAAGGTATTGCAGGTAAGTACTTTAGGAACTTTGAATCATTACATTAGCATGTATACTTTTCACATAAAACACAATAAGCTGTTTTAAAAGTGGACACTTAGTGCAATTTTCACAGTTCCTGGGGAGGTAAGTTTTTGTTAGTTTTCGTCAGGTAAGTAAATCACTTACAAGTCTCAGGTTTGGGTCCAAGGTAGCCCACCGTTGGGGGTTCAGGGCAACCCCAAAGTTACCACACCAGCAGCTCAGGGCCGGTCAGGTGCAGAGGTCAAAGAGGTGCCCAAAACGCATAGGCTTCAATGGAGAGAAGGGGGTGCCCCGGTTCCGGTCTGCCAGCAGGTAAGTACCCGCGTCTTCGGAGGGCAGACCAGGGGGGTTTTGTAGGGCACCGGGGGGGACACAAGTTCACACAAAAAGTACACCCTCAGCGGCACTGGGGCGGCCGGGTGCAGTGTAGAAACAAGCGTCGGGTTTTCAATGGTTTCTTATGAGAGATCAAGGGATCTCTTCAGCGTTACAGGCAGGCAAGGGGGGGGCTCCTCGGGATAGCCACCACCTGGGCAAGGGAGAGGGCCTCCTGGGGGTCACTCCTGCACATGAGTTCCGTTTCTTTAGGTGCTGGGGGCTGCGGGTGCAGGGTCTTTTCCAGCCGTCGGGAAATGGAGTTCAGGCAGTTGCGGTCAGGGGGAGCCTCGGGATTCCCTCTGCAGGCGTCGCTGTGGGGGCTCAGGGGGGACAACTTTGGTTACTCACGGACTCGGAGTCGCCGGAGGGTCCTCCCTGAGGTGTTGGTTCTCCACCAGTCGAGTCGGGGTCGCCGGGTGCAGTGTTGCAAGTCTCACGCTTCTTGCGGGGAGTTGCAGGGGTCTTTAAATCTGCTCCTTGAAACAAAGTCGCAGTTCTTTTGGAGCAGTGCCGCTTTCCTCGGGAGTTTCTTGGTCTCTTGGAAGCAGGACAGTCCTCTGAGGATTCAGAGGTCGCGGGTCCTGGAGAAAGCGTCGCTAGAGCAGGGTTCTTTAGAAGGCAGGAGACAGGCCGGTAGGACTGGGGCCAAAGCAGTTGGTGTCTTCTTTCTTCTTCTGCAGGGGTTTTCAGCTCAGCAGTCTTCTTCTTCGGTAAGTTGCAGGAATCTAAATTCTTAGGTTCAGGGAAGCCCTTAAATACTAAATTTAAGGGCGTGTTTAGGTCTGGGGGGTTAGTAGCCAATGGCTACTAGCCCTGAGGGTGGGTACACCCTCTTTGTACCTCCTCCCAAGGGGAGGGGGTCAAATCCCTAATCCTATTGGGGGAATCCTCCATCTGCAAGATGGAGGATTTCTAAAAGTTGGAGTCACTTCAGCCCAGGACACCTTAGGGGCTGTCCTGACTGGCCAGTGACTCCTCCTTGTTTTTCTCATTATTTTCTCCGGCCTTGCCGCCAAAAGTGGGGGCCGGGGCCGGAGGGGGCGGGCAACTCCACTAGCTTGAGTGTCCTGCGGTGCTGGCACAAAGGGGTGAGCCTTTGAGGCTCACCGCCAGGTGTGACAGCTCCTGCCTGGGGGAGGTGTTAGCATCTCCACCCAGTGCAGGCTTTGTTACTGGCCTCAGAGTGACAAAGGCACTCTCCCCATGGGGCCAGCAACATGTCTCTAGTGTGGCAGGCTGCTGGAACCAGTCAGCCTACACAGATAGTTGGTTAAGGTTTCAGGGGGCACCTCTAAGGTGCCCTCTGGGGTGTATTTTACAATAAAATGTACACTGGCATCAGTGTGCATTTATTGTGCTGAGAAGTTTGATACCAAACTTCCCAGTTTTCAGTGTAGCCATTATGGTGCTGAGGAGTTCGTGTAAAACAGACTCCCAGACCATATACTCTTATGGCTACCCTGCACTTACAATGTCTAAGGTATTGCTTAGACACTGTAGGGGCACAGTGCTCATGCACTGGTGCCCTCACCTATGGT
This sequence comes from Pleurodeles waltl, assembly GCF_031143425.1. Classification (NCBI taxonomy): domain Eukaryota; kingdom Metazoa; phylum Chordata; class Amphibia; order Caudata; family Salamandridae; genus Pleurodeles; species Pleurodeles waltl. The sequence goes on along the minus strand of NC_090448.1, from coordinate 743,919,168 downwards.
ATAGTGCACCCTGCCTTAGGGCTGTAAGGCCTGCTAGAGGGGTGACTTATCTATACCTGCATAGGCAGTGAGAGGCTGGCATGGCACCCTGAGGGGAGTGCCATGTCGACTTACTCGTTTTGTTCTCACCAGCACACACAAGCTGGCAAGCAGGGTGTCTGTGCTGAGTGAGGGGTCTCCAGGGTGGCATAAGATATGCTGCAGCCCTTAGAGACCTTCCTTGGCATCAGGGCCCTTGGTACCAGGGGTTCCATTTACAAGGGACTTATCTGGATGCCAGGGTGTGCCAATTGTGGATACAAAAGTACAGGTTTAGGGAAAGAACACTGGTGCTGGGGCCTGGTTAGCAGGCCTTAGCACACTTTCAATTCAAAACATAGCATCAGCAAAGGCAAAAAGTCAGGGGGTAACCATGCCAAGGAGGCATTTCCTTACACCCTATACTTATGTGTTCCTATTGCAACCTATTGTAATTCTACACTGTTTGCATTACTTTTCTTGCTCTTACTGTACATATAACTTGTGTATATATCTTATCTTCTTACTGAGGATACTCACTGAGATACTTTTGGCATATTGTCATAAAAATAAAGTACCTTTATTTTTAGTACTTCTGTGTATTGTGTTTTCTTATGATATTGTGCATATGATATAAGTGGTATAGTAGGAGCTTTGCATGTCTCCTAGTTCAGCCTAAGCTGCTTTGTCATAGCTACCTTCTACCAGCCTAAGCTGCTAGAAACACCTCTTCTACACTAATAAGGGATAACTGGACCTGGCACAAGGTGTAAGTACCTCTGGTACCCACTACAAGCCAGGCCAGCCTCCTACAACATACAACTGTCTCGCTTCCTAGAAGACAACAGCATACTCGACGTCTCCCAGTCTGGATTCCACAAAAACCACAGCACCGGGACCTCCCTCATCACCTGCACAGACGTCATCAGGACCAGATTGGACAAGGGCGAGACTGTCGCCCTCATCCGCCTAGACCTCTCTGCAGCTTTTGACACTGTATGCCACCAAACCCTCAGCGCACGCCTTTTCGATGCTGGAATTTGCCACAAGGTCCTGGACTGGCTCATCTCCTTCCTCTCCGAAAGAACCCAAAGAGTTTGCCTCCCTCCTTTCCGGTCTAGCGCCACCAAAATCATCTGTGGGGTCCCTCAAGGATCCTCCCTGATGCCCACCCTTTTCAACATCTACATGGCTCCTTTCGCCAACATCCTCCGCCCCCACGGCCTCACCATCATTTCATACGCTGATGACACCCAGCTCATTATCTCCCTCACTAGGAGCCCAGCTACCGCCAAGAATAACCTGCACGCCGGACTCCTCGATATTGCCAACTGGATGACCGCAAGCCACCTCAAATTGAACTCAGACAAAACAGAGATCATAATCTTCGGTCCCAACAAGACAGCATGGAATGACTTTTGGTGGCCCACCACCCTCAGACCACCCCAAACACCCACCACCCATGCACACAATCTTGGCATCATACTGAATTCATCCCTCTCCATGACTCAGCAAATCAATGCCATATCATCCTCCTGCTTTAACACCCTTTGCGTGCTACTCAAGACTTTCAAATGGATTCCTTTAGAAACAAGAAGAACAGTCACCCACGCTCTCATAAGCAGCAGACTGGACTATGGTAACGCCCTCTACGCAGGGACCACAGCCAAGCTTCAAAGAAAACTCCATCGAATCCATAACGCAGCTGCACGTCTCATCCTCAACCTCCCTCACCACAAACACATCTCCACCCACCTCAGATTCCTACACTGGCTGCCCATCAACAAAAGGATCATTTTCAAAATCCTTGTCCATGCTCACAAAGCCCTCCACGACACTGGACCGGCCTACCTCAACAAGCGAATCAACTTCCACATACCAACTCGACAGCTCCGCTCCGCCGTTCTCACCCTCAGTACAGTCCTCTGCATCCAACGCACCACCTCCGGCGGCAGATCCTTCTCCCACCTCGCCGCCAAAACCTGGTACTCCCTCCCCACCAACCTACGCAAGACCCAGGATCTCCTAACCTTTAGAAAGCACCTCAAAACGTGGCTTTTTGAGCAGTAACCCCTCCCCACCTCCCCACCTCCCCACAGCGCCCTGAGACCCTACCTGGTGAGTAGTGCGCTTAAGAAATTGATTTTTTTGTTTGGGCCCGTAGAAAAGTTTTTTTAAATTTGAAAAAAATTGGGTCAAGTAGGAGTCATAATCAAGGCTATTAAGTCATCAATCATAGTCTGAGCAAAATTGCACTGACATCTTCAAAATGAATGTTAAAATCTCCTTACTCTGATGCATAGGGAAATGTCTTCAAGAACCTCCGAGGACTCATGGAGAAAAAACATAATTTGGAGGCAGAACAATAACTAGGAAAAATAACCTATAAAAGGAAGAGGTCAAACGTTGCTCAAAGAAAGACACAATTCTACCAGTCCTGTGTCAGCTGACACTACACAACAATCCATGTCACCATCGCCTAGTCACTTGGGTGATGTAGACACAGGAAGCAATACACACTACTCTCACAATGACTGCTTTCAGGGAGTGCCCTCAGATAGTTCAGGTCCTTGTGATGCATATGATATTTTCTTTCCAGACCTTGACATTGATGTGCCAGTCCCTGTCATAGCATCACCATCAGATGACGCTTCTTCCTATTATGGTGTCCTACAGGGTGCAGATGAATATCATAAGGTCCAGATGTAGACTACAGAAGAGGAAGGGGACTTTGTGACCTAGACGCTTTCCAAGACTGAGCACTCTGTTCAGGATTCACCCAGGATAGAGTTAATGCTGAAGGACCCTGCTGAGATTTTTGAAGAGCCAGTCAAATCAAGGGTACTGAAATTCCAAATCGAACGCAAATCTAAACCTTCACCAAATGATCCTCTCTATATTAGAGGAAACCCCATGGTGGACACCGTAGTGGTTACAACAGCTAGGAAGAGGCCAGTGACCCAGAGCACAGGGGACACTCCTCCACTAGATAAAGAGAGCAAGCATATAGATGTAACAGACACTCGTGTAGCAGTCGGACACGGCTAATCACTGGCACATATCCAATTTGGTGTGACTATTCTTGCGTTATAACGGGGCTACCTGGGATGACATGGAGAAGCTGCTACAACACCTCCCAGGCCAGTATAGAAAAGAGGGGAGGAACTAGTTACTAAGGGCAAGCAAATCTCAAATGCTACCATCAGATGGGCCGTGAACAGTGCATATACCGCTGCACAAGAGATTAATTCCTCAATTATACTACTTATACATGCCTGGTTGAGCATTTCAAGTTTTAAATCAAAGGTTCAACAACACCTACTTAATGTCCCTTTTGATGGGGAACACCTCTCTGGGCCTGAGGTAGATACTCAATTGGAAAAAATAAAGAAGGATACAGAGACTGCAAAATCCATAGGGCATTGCAGTCCACAACACCTAGACAGCAGTCCTTTCGTAGGTATCAGGGCAGAGGTGTGGACAAAGCCACCACTTCTGACGCCCAATCCTGTCAACGCAACAGCAAGCATACCACCAGCAGAGTGGTAAGGTATACTGCAGGATAGATGCTGGAGGGGTAACAAGACAGGTGGAGGTGGAGGTACTTCTGGAAATTGACCTTCCACCTCCAAGCAGTGACTCTCCTCACAGTCTCCCGATCACACAACACTTGGCGGGGAAGACTGCAGTAGTTCCACCACCTATGGGCCAGAAGCAACATGCTACCAGTGGGTGCTCTCCATTGTTCAGCATGGATACTGCCAAGAACTCACTACCCCCACCTCACCTCCCCCCAAACATTCCGCCACTCAGACAGACCCTCAGCCCTCACCACCTTCATCTTCTCAAAGAGGAGGTAAATGCACTAGTATTGAAAGGTGCCATAGAGCATGCCAGAGATACTTTTTGATATTACTAGATCGTTGACTTCCCAATCATTATAAATTGTTGGAACACTTCACGTGGTGATCCTGCAGGATATGATTACCTTACTTCAGGAAGGCAATTTTGGGGTGGCACTCGGCCTGAAGACACTTCACAGTTTCTTCAGGTTTGTGGTAAGTAGATGTCATCACTGTAGGAAGCTGGCTCTTTATATGGTATACCAAAATGAGGTACACTGTGCAAAGAGCCCAGGGATTCCCTTACTAGTGGACAGGGACTTGCTCTAGCAATACCATGGTGCTCTTTTTAGGGAGTAGTGTGGTTGAGTGAGTAGCCTTAGGCTTGTCAGAGAGGAGTGTTACACATCTGCAAATACACACCCAGTCAATAAATGACACAGGACTCAATAAGGAGATCCACATCAATTTACAAAAATAAGAAATATATATTTTTCAAAAGTCGGCCCTTAGTGCATTTTTTCAGAGGCAGCCATGTTATTTTACAGAGGTAAAACAAATAGTGCATACTGGTTTAGTACATCGACTTATGGGTCCGATCTCCTGGACATATGGCAAGGTCCAAGGCAGCCTCCAACAGGTCACTTCGGGTGGCACTGGGGCAGCCAGGTGCAGAGGTGCTTTGCATCGTCGGGTGCCCAATGTTAGACAGCAGGGATCGGTACAGTTGAAAAGAGGCTGCAGGTTTGGACAGGTAGTCCATTCGAGGAGAACCAACAGGTGGGTTCAAGTCTTGAGATGCTCACGGATGTGGGGACTCCTTGAGTCCTCTTCTCCACAGGCCAGGGCAACGGGTGCAGAGGTGTCAGCTTTTCTTCACTGTGAGCGCTCGCAGTTGAAGGGGTCTGCGGGCAGTGGCTGCAGGTGACTTCGGGGAGCCCACAGTGGGACGTCCAAGGTGGGCTCTGTCTCTGGAGGGCTGGAGAGACCACTTTGGCACTATTGGCCCAATTCAACTCGGGCTAGACTGCACAGGAGCAGTGGTGCTTTCCGGTGTCTGGCTTTTGCTGTCCGGAGTCCTCTCAGGTCTCTCAGGGTGCCTGCAAGATGCATGGAAGCAGCTGACCTGCTTCACAGAAACTCCTGGATCTTTATTGAAGGTAGGCAGTCCTCCCAGGCTTTTAGAGGCACAGCATCTTGCAGGACGAGTCAACTTTGGCACAAATCTGCATGGATAGCAGACAGGCTGGCAAGGCTGAGCCCAAGTCAGGTGCTTCTTCCTCAGTCTTTACTGTTGCGGCTCTTGAATGTCCTCCTTCTTCATAGGTCAGCAGGAATCAGATTTATTGGTGCCATGAGCTCCCCTAAATACTGAAATTAGGGGAGTTTATGGTACCCACTGGGCTTCTTATCCCTGGGGTCACTACACCCTCAACATGACCACTTCCTGTGGGAAGTGGGCATAGCCCTGTCGCAGAGTTTCTAATGCTACCAACACCACAGTGGCAGATTTCTAAATGTTGTGTCCATATCAGGCAGCTCACCTTAGGGGTGGGTCTGACCTGAGGGGTGGATACACCTCCCTGCATTCTAAATTTCTCACCTGTCCCAGTGCCAAATTGGCCCTGGGGCAGGGAGTTCGACATCTCTCCTTTGAGTGAAGCCCGATCTGCATACCGAGCACAATGGGCTTTTTTGAAGCCCCTTGCCTTGCAATGCAGATTCACAAGTTATCCTGTTAGGTGGGGTGTGTAGATACCTCTCCCAGAGCACGCTTTGTTTTTGACCGCCTGAGAGAGACTCACCATAAGGGGTCAGAGTCATGTCTGATGGTGACAAGCTGGTTAAACTAGTCAGTCCGCACACTGGTAGTTGGTAGGTTTTCAGGGGACACCTCTAAGGTGCCTTCTGGGTGCATGTATTAATCCATCACTGGTTTCAGTGAGGGTTTATTAATGTGAGCTGTTTGATACCAAAATCCCTATTTTCAGTGAAGCCATCATGTGGCTGGGGTAACTTGTATTGACCAGTGTTCAGCACATGTACTAAAAATGACTTCCCTGTCCACTCACTGTCTCAGAATCGACAGACAAAACAGGGGCATATCTGCTCTTGCAGATATGTCCTCATGTGTAATCTAATGCACCCTGCCTTAGGGATGTAAGGCCTGCTGTAGGGGGTGACTTACATATATTGCATGCAGTGCTTAGGGGATATGGCCCACAGGCTGTGTGCCATTTCGTGTTTTCACTTTTAGCTGCACCAAGACACACAGCCTACAAAGACAGTCTACATGTGCTAGGTGAGGGTTCCCTAGAGGTGACACGATATGTGCTGCAACCCTTGGGTTCCCGCTTTGGTACCTATACCCTAGGTACCAAGGGTACCATTTACTAGGGATTTATAGGAGGGGAAGGTATTGCTGATTGGGAAACAATTGCACAGTTTTAGGGAAAGAGATCGGGCCCTGGGGACCTGGTTTGCAACAACCTAGTGCACTTTCAGTCAAAATTGCATAGAATACAAGGGAAAAAGTTAGGGTGATGACGTCAAAAAGAGGTACTATCAAGGTATTGCCTTTCGGGGTGACAGCTGCACCACGAGTATTTACTAAATGCCTGACAGTTGTATCAGCCCATTTGAGAAGACTCTGCTTTCATGTCTACCCATACTTGTATGATTGACTGATAAAGAGCTCAAGCAGACAGAAACACCTGCAGAATACACACCATCAGTCTATTACACAAATGTGTCTTCACAATCAGTGCCACGATTCCCACTTACACCCTCTGTAAGGAAATGCCTCCTTGGCATGGTTGCCCCCTGACTTTTTGCCTTTGCTGATGCTATGTTTACAATTGAAAGTGTGCTGAGGCCTGCTAACCAGGCCCCAGCACCAGTGTTCTTTCCCTAACCTGTACTTTTGTATCCACAATTGGCAGACCCTGGCATCCAGATAAGTCCCTTGTAACTGGTACTTCTAGTACCAAGGGCCCTGATGCCAAGGAAGGTCTCTAAGGGCTGCAGCATGTCTTATGCCACCCTGGAGACCTCTCACTCAGCACAGACACACTGCTTGCCAGCTTGTGTGTGCTAGTGAGAACAAAACGAGCAAGTCGACATGGCACTCCCCTCAGGGTGCCATGCCAGCCTCTCACTGCCTATGCAGTATAGGTAAGACACCCCTCTAGCCGGCCTTACAGCCCTAAGGCAGGGTGCACTATACCATGGGTGAGGGTACCAGTGCATGAGCATGGTACCCCTACAGTGTCTAAACAAAACCTTAGACATTGTAAGTGCAGGGTAGCCATAAGAGTATATGGTCTGGGAGTTTGTCAAACACGAACTCCACAGCACCATAATGGCTACACTGAAAACTGGGAAGTTTGGTATCAAACTTCTCAGCACAATAAATGCACACTGATGCCAGTGTACATTTTATTGTAAAATACACCACAGAGGGCACCTTAGAGGTGCCCCCTGAAACTTAACCGACTGTCTGTGTAGGCTGACTAGTTCCAGCAGCCTGCCACACTAGAGACATGTTGCTGGCCCCATGGGGAGAGTGCCTTTGTCACTCTGAGGCCAGTAACAAAGCCTGCACTGGGTGGAGATGCTAACACCTCCCCCAGGCAGGAGCTGTAACACCTGGCGGTGAGCCTCAAAGGCTCACCCCTTTGTCACAGCCCAGCAGGGCACTCCAGCTTAGTGGAGTTGCCCGCCCCCTCCGGCCACGGCCCCCACTTTTGGCGGCAAGGCTGGAGGGAACAAAGAAAGCAACAAGGAGGAGTCACTGGCCAGTCAGGACAGCCCCTAAGGTGTCCTGAGCTGAGGTGACCCTGACTTTTAGAAATCCTCCATCTTGCAGATGGAGGATTCCCCCAATAGGGTTAGGATTGTGACCCCCTCCCCTTGGGAGGAGGCACAAAGAGGGTGTACCCACCCTCAGGGCTAGTAGCCATTGGCTACTAACCCCCCAGACCTAAACACGCCCTTAAATTTAGTATTTAAGGGCTACCCTGAACCCTAGAAAATTAGATTCCTGCAACAACAAGAAGGACTGCCCAGCTGAAAACCCCTGCAGAGGAAGACCAGAAGACAACAACTGCATTGGCTCCAGAAACTCACCGGCCTGTCTCCTGCCTTCCAAAGAACTCTGCTCCAGCGACGCCTTCCAAAGGGACCAGCGACCTCTGAATCCTCTGAGGACTGCCCTGCTTCGACGACGACAAGAAACTCCCGAGGACAGCGGACCTGCTCCAAAAAGACTGCAACTTTGTTTCAAGAAGCAGCTTTAAAGAACCCTGCAACTCCCCGCAAGAAGCGTGAGACTTGCAACACTGCACCCGGCGACCCCGACTCGGCTGGTGGAGAACCAACACCTCAGGGAGGACCCCCGGACTACTCTACGACTGTGAGTACCAAAACCTGTCCCCCCTGAGCCCCCACAGCGCCGCCTGCAGAGGGAATCCTGAGGCTTCCCCTGACCGCGACTCTCTGAAACCTAAGTCCCGACGCCTGGAAAAGACCCTGCACCCGCAGCCCCCAGGACCTGAAGGACCGGACTTTCACTGCAGAAGTGACCCCCAGGAGTCCCTCTCCCTTGCCCAAGTGGAGGTTTCCCCGAGGAAGCCCCCCCTTGCCTGCCTGCAGCGCTGAAGAGATCCCTTGATCTCTCATTGACTAACATTGCAAACCCGACGCTTGTTTCTACACTGCACCCGGCCGCCCCCGCGCTGCTGAGGGTGAAATTTCTGTGTGGGCTTGTGTCCCCCCCGGTGCCCTACAAAACCCCCCCTGGTCTGCCCTCCGAAGACGCGGGTACTTACCTGCAAGCAGACCGGAACCGGGGCACCCCCTTCTCTCCATTCTAGCCTATGCGTTTTGGGCACCACTTTGAACTCTGCACCTGACCGGCCCTGAGCTGCTGGTGTGGTGACTTTGGGGTTGCTCTGAACCCCCAACGGTGGGCTACCTTGGACCAAGAACTGAACCCTGTAAGTGTCTTACTTACCTGGTAAAACTAACAAAAACTTACCTCCCCCAGGAACTGTGAAAATTGCACTAAGTGTCCACTTTTGAAATAGCTATTTGTGAATAACTTGAAAAGTATACATGCAATTGAAATGATTCAAAGTTCCTAATGTACTTACCTGCAATACCTTTCAAACAAGATATTACATGTTAAATTTTAACCTGTGGTTCTTAAACTAAGAAAAGATATTTTTCTATAACAAAACCTATTGGCTGGATTTGTCTCTGAGTGTGTGTACCTCATTTATTGTCTATGTGTATGTACAACAAATGCTTAACACTACTCCTTGGATAAGCCTACTGCTCGACCACACTTCCACAAAATAGAGCATTAGTATTATCTCTTTTTACCACTATTTTACCTCTAAGGGGAACCCTTGGACTCTGTGCATGCTATTCCTTACTTTGAAATAGCACATACAGAGCCAACTTCCTACATTGGTGGATCAGCGGTGGGGTACAAGACTTTGCATTTGCTGGACTACTCAGCCAATACCTGATCACACGACAAATTCCAAAATTGTCATTAGAAATTGATTTTTGCAATTTGAAAAGTTTTCTAAATTCTTAAAAGTCCTGCTAGGGCCTTGTGTTAGTCCCTGTTAGCATTTTCTTTTAGAGTTTAAAAGTCTGGTAAAAGTTTGAATTAGATTCTAGAACTAGTTTTAGTTTCTTAAAAAGTATTCCAACTTTTAGTAGCATAATGTCTAATACAGATGTGAATGTGGTGGAACACGACACCACACCTTACCTCCATCTTAAGATGAGGGAGCTAAGGTCACTCTGTAAAATAAAGAAAATAACAATGGGCCCCAGACCTTCCAAACTACAGCTCCAGGAGCTGTTGGCAGAGTTTGCAAAGGCCAACCCCTCTGAGGATGGCAACACAGAGGATGAAGATAGTGACTTGGAGGAAAATTCCCCCCTACCAGTCCTATTTAGGGAGAGCAGGGCCTCTCAAGCCCTGACTCCACAAATAATAGTCAGAGATGCTGGTTCCCTCACAGGAGGGACCAACAACTCTGAAATCACTGAGGATAACTCCAGTGAAGAGGACATCCAGTTAGCCAGGATGGCCAAAAGATTGGCTTTGGAAAGACAGATCCTAGCCATAGAAAGGGAAAGAAAAGAGATGGGCCTAGGACCCATCAATGGTGGCAGCAACATAAATAGGGTCAGAGATTCTCCTGACATGTTGAAAATCCCTAAAGGGATTGTAACTAAATATGAAGATGGTGATGACATCACCAAATGGTTCACAGCTTTTGAGAGGGCTTGTGTAACCAGAAAAGTGAACAGATCTCACTGGGGTGCTCTCCTTTGGGAAATGTTCACAGGAAAGTGTAGGGATAGACTCCTCACACTCTCTGGAAAAGATGCAGAATCTTATGACCTCATGAAGGGTACCCTGATTGAGGGCTTTGGATTCTCCACTGAGGAGTATAGGATTAGATTCAGGGGGGCTCAAAAATCCTCGAGCCAGACCTGGGTTGACTTTGTAGACTACTCAGTAAAAACACTAGATGGTTGGATTCAAGGCAGTGGAGTAAGTAATTATGATGGGCTGTACAATTTATTTGTGAAAGAACACCTGTTAAGTAATTGTTTCAATGATAAACTGCATCAGCATCTGGTAGACCTAGGACCAATTTCTCCCCAAGAATTGGGAAAGAAGGCGGACCATTGGGTCAAGACAAGGGTGTCCAAAACTTCCACAGGGGGTGACCAAAAGAAAGGGGACACAAAACCTCCCCAGGGGAAAGGTGGTGAGACAGCCAAAAATAAAAATAGTAAAGAGTCTTCTACAGGCCCCCAAAAACCTGCACAGGAGGGTGGGCCCAGAGCCTCTTCACAAAACAATCCTGGGTACAAGGGTAAAAACTTTGATCCCAAAAAGGCCTGGTGTCGAAACTGTAGTCAGTCTGGACACCAAACTGGAGACAAGGCCTGTCCCAAGAAAAGTTCCACTCCAAACTCCAATCCAGGTAACACTGGAATGGCTAGTCTCCAAGTGGGATCAACAGTGTGCCCAGAGCAAATCAGGGTCCACACTGAAGCTACTCTAGTCTCTGAGGGTGGGGTGGATTTAGCCACACTAGCTGCCTGGCCGCCTAACATGCAAAAATACAGGCAGCAGCTCTTTATTAATGGGACAAGTGTAGAGGGCCTGAGGGATACAGGTGCCAGTGTCACCATGGTGACAGAGAAACTGGTTTCCCCTGGCCAATACCTGACTGGAAAAACTTATACAGTCACCAATGCTGACAATCAAATAAAGCACATCCCATGGCAAAGGTAACTTTAGAATGGGGAGGGGTCAATGGCCTGAAACAGGTGGTGGTCTCCTCAAACATCCCTGTAGACTGTCTGCTTGGAAATGACCTGGAGTCCTCAGCATGGGCTGAGGTAGAACTAAAAACCCATGCAGCCATGCTGGGTATCCCTGAACTGGTGTGTGTAAAAACAAGAGCACAATGCAAGGCACAGGGTGAAAAAGTAGAGCTGTAGTCTGGAAAAATGGCCCAGCCTACCAAGAGAAAAGGAAAGTCAGTTGGGAAACCAACTGCAACACAGTCAGAAAAAGAGAACCTCTCTTCTCAGGAAGAAGTTCTGCCCTATGAGGGAACTGAGCCTTTGGAGCTTGAACCTTATCAGGTTGAGCTCTTAGGCCCAGGGGGACCCTCAAGGGAGGAGCTGTGTAAGGGACAAGAAACCTGTCCCTCTCTTAAAGGCCTTAGGCAGCAAGCTGCTGAAGAGTCCAAGGGCAAGAAAAATGGAACACATAGGGTCTATTGGGAAGATGGACTCCTGTACACTGAGGCCAGAAACCCCAAACCTGGTGCCACTAGGAGAGTGGTAGTGCCTCAGGGGTTCAGAGAGTTTATTCTGACCTTAGCCCATGATATTCCCCTTGCTGGGCATTTGGGACAAACCAAGACGTGGGAGAGGTTAGTCAACCACTTCTACTGGCCCAATATGTCCCAGAAGGTTAAGGAGTTTTGCCTCTCCTGCCCCACCTGTCAATCCAGTGGTAAGACAGGTGGGCACCCAAAGGCCCCCCTCATTCCACTTCCAGTGGTGGGGGTCCCCTTTGAAAGAGTGGGTGTGGACATAGTTGGTCCACTGGAACCTCCCACAGCCTCAGGAAATATGTACATCCTAGTAGTAGTGGATCATGCTACTAGGTATCCTGAAGCTATTCCCCTTAGCTCGACTACTGCCCCTGCAGTAGCCAAGGCCCTCATTGGTATCTTTACCAGAGTGGGTTTCCCTAAGGAGGTGGTGTCTGACAGAGGTACCAACTTCATGTCAGCATACCTAAAACACATGTGGAATGAGTGTGGAGTGACTTACAAATTCACTACACCATACCATCCGCAAACTAATGGCTTAGTTGAGAGATTCAACAAGACATTAAAAGGCATGATCATGGGGCTCCCAGAAAAACTCAAAAGGAGATGGGATGTCCTCTTGCCATGTCTGCTTTTTGCTTACAGAGAGGTGCCACAGAAGGGAGTAGGATTCTCACCCTTTGAACTTCTGTTTGGTCATCCTGTAAGGGGACCACTTGCTCTTGTTAAAGAAGGCTGGGAGAGACCTCTTCATGAGCCTAAACAAGACATAGTGGACTATGTACTTGGCCTTCGCTCTAGAATGGCAGAGTACATGGAAAAGGCAACCAAAAACCTTGAGGCCAGCCAACAGCTCCAGAAGTTTTGGTATGACCAAAAGGCTGCACTGGTTGAGTTCCAACCAGGGCAGAAAGTCTGGGTTCTGGAGCCTGTGGCTCCCAGGGCACTCCAGGACAAATGGAGTGGCCCTTACCCAGTGCTAGAAAGGAAGAGTCAGGTCACCTACCTGGTGGACCTGGGCACAAGCAGGAGCCCCAAGAGGGTGATCCATGTGAACCGCCTTAAGCTCTTCCATGACAGGGCTGATGTGAATCTGTTGATGGTAACAGATGAGGATCAGGAGGCAGAGAGTGAACCTCTCCCTGATCTTCTGTCATCAGACCCAAAAGATGGCTCAGTAGATGGAGTGATCTACTCAGACACCCTCTCTGGCCAACAGCAAGCTGATTGTAGGAGAGTCCTACAACAGTTTCCTGAACTCTTCTCCTTAACCCCTGGTCAGACACACCTGTGTACCCATGATGTGGACACAGGAGACAGCATGCCTGTCAAAAACAAAATCTTTAGACAGTCTGATCATGTTAAGGAAAGCATTAAGGTGGAAGTCCACAAGATGCTGGAATTGGGAGTAATTGAGCGCTCTGACAGCCCCTGGGCTAGCCCAGTGGTCTTAGTCCCCAAACCTCACACCAAAGATGGAAAGAAAGAGATGAGGTTTTGTGTGGACTACAGAGGTCTCAATTCTGTCACCAAGACAGATGCTCATCCAATTCCTAGAGCTGATGAGCTCATAGATAAATTAGGTGCTGCCAAATTCTTAAGTACCTTTGACTTGACAGCAGGGTACTGGCAAATAAAAATGGCACCTGGAGCAAAAGAGAAAACAGCATTCTCCACACCTGATGGGCATTATCAGTTTACTGTTATGCCCTTTGGTTTAAAGAATGCCCCTGCCACCTTCCAAAGGTTGGTGAATCAAGTCCTTGCTGGCTTGGAGTCCTTTAGCACAGCTTATCTTGATGATATTGCTGTCTTTAGCTCCACCTGGCAGGATCACCTGGTCCACCTGAAGAAGGTTTTGAAGGCTCTGCAATCTGCAGGCCTCTCTATCAAGGCATCCAAATGCCAGATAGGGCAGGGAACTGTGGTTTACTTGGGCCACCTTGTAGGTGGAGGCCAAGTTCAGCCACTCCAACCCAAGATCCAGACTATTCTGGACTGGGTAGCTCCAAAAACCCAGACTCAAGTCAGGGCATTCCTTGGCTTGACTGGGTATTACAGGAGGTTTGTGAAGGGATATGGATCCATTGTGACAGCCCTCACTGAACTCACCTCCAAGAAAATGCCCAAGAAAGTGAACTGGACTGTGGAATGCCAACAGGCCTTTGACACCCTGAAACAAGCAATGTGCTCAGCACCAGTTCTAAAAGCTCCAGATTATTCTAAGCAGTTCATTGTGCAGACAGATGCCTCTGAACATGGGATAGGGGCAGTTTTGTCCCAAAGAAATGAAGATGGCCTTGACCAGCCTGTTGCTTTCATTAGCAGGAGGTTACTCCCCAGGGAGCAGCGTTGGAGTGCCATTGAGAGGGAGGCCTTTGCTGTGGTTTGGTCCCTGAAGAAGCTGAGACCATACCTCTTTGGGACTCACTTCCTAGTTCAAACTGACCACAGACCTCTCAAATGGCTGATGCAAATGAAAGGTGAAAATCCTAAACTGTTGAGGTGGTCCATCTCCCTACAGGGAATGGACTTTATAGTGGAACACAGACCTGGGACTGCCCATGCCAATGCAGATGGCCTTTCCAGGTTCTTCCACTTAGAAAATGAAGACTCTCTTGGGAAAGGTTAGTCTCATCCTCTTTCGTTTGGGGGGGGGGTTTTGTAAGGAAATGCCTCCTTGGCATGGTTGCCCCCTGACTTTTTGCCTTTGCTGATGCTATGTTTACAATTGAAAGTGTGCTGAGGCCTGCTAACCAGGCCCCAGCACCAGTGTTCTTTCCCTAACCTGTACTTTTGTATCCACAATTGGCAGACCCTGGCATCCAGATAAGTCCCTTGTAACTGGTACTTCTAGTACCAAGGGCCCTGATGCCAAGGAAGGTCTCTAAGGGCTGCAGCATGTCTTATGCCACCCTGGAGACCTCTCACTCAGCACAGACACACTGCTTGCCAGCTTGTGTGTGCTAGTGAGAACAAAACGAGCAAGTCGACATGGCACTCCCCTCAGGGTGCCATGCCAGCCTCTCACTGCCTATGCAGTATAGGTAAGACACCCCTCTAGCCGGCCTTACAGCCCTAAGGCAGGGTGCACTATACCATGGGTGAGGGTACCAGTGCATGAGCATGGTACCCCTACAGTGTCTAAACAAAACCTTAGACATTGTAAGTGCAGGGTAGCCATAAGAGTATATGGTCTGGGAGTTTGTCAAACACGAACTCCACAGCACCATAATGGCTACACTGAAAACTGGGAAGTTTGGTATCAAACTTCTCAGCACAATAAATGCACACTGATGCCAGTGTACATTTTATTGTAAAATACACCACAGAGGGCACCTTAGAGGTGCCCCCTGAAACTTAACCGACTGTCTGTGTAGGCTGACTAGTTCCAGCAGCCTGCCACACTAGAGACATGTTGCTGGCCCCATGGGGAGAGTGCCTTTGTCACTCTGAGGCCAGTAACAAAGCCTGCACTGGGTGGAGATGCTAACACCTCCCCCAGGCAGGAGCTGTAACACCTGGCGGTGAGCCTCAAAGGCTCACCCCTTTGTCACAGCCCAGCAGGGCACTCCAGCTTAGTGGAGTTGCCCGCCCCCTCCGGCCACGGCCCCCACTTTTGGCGGCAAGGCTGGAGGGAACAAAGAAAGCAACAAGGAGGAGTCACTGGCCAGTCAGGACAGCCCCTAAGGTGTCCTGAGCTGAGGTGACTCTGACTTTTAGAAATCCTCCATCTTGCAGATGGAGGATTCCCCCAATAGGGTTAGGATTGTGACCCCCTCCCCTTGGGAGGAGGCACAAAGAGGGTGTACCCACCCTCAGGGCTAGTAGCCATTGGCTACTAACCCCCCAGACCTAAACACGCCCTTAAATTTAGTATTTAAGGGCTACCCTGAACCCTAGAAAATTAGATTCCTGCAACAACAAGAAGAAGGACTGCCCAGCTGAAAACCCCTGCAGAGGAAGACCAGAAGACAACAACTGCCTTGGCTCCAGAAACTCACCGGCCTGTCTCCTGCCTTCCAAAGAACTCTGCTCCAGCGACCTCTGAATCCTCTGAGGACTGCCCTGCTTCGACGACGACAAGAAACTCCCGAGGACAGCGGACCTGCTCCAAAAAGACTGCAACTTTGTTTCAAGAAGCAGCTTTAAAGAACCCTGCAACTCCCCGCAAGAAGCGTGAGACTTGCAACACTGCACCCGGCGACCCCGACTCGGCTGGTGGAGAACCAACACCTCAGGGAGGACCCCCGGACTACTCTACGACTGTGAGTACCAAAACCTGTCCCCCCTGAGCCCCCACAGCGCCGCCTGCAGAGGGAATCCCGAGGCTTCCCCTGACCGCGACTCTCTGAAACCTAAGTCCCGACGCCTGGAAAAGACCCTGCACCCGCAGCCCCCAGGACCTGAAGGACCGGACTTTCACTGCAGAAGTGACCCCCAGGAGTCCCTCTCCCTTGCCCAAGTGGAGGTTTCCCCGAGGAAGCCCCCCCTTGCCTGCCTGCAGCGCTGAAGAGATCCCTTGATCTCTCATTGACTAACATTGCAAACCCGACGCTTGTTTCTACACTGCACCCGGCCGCCCCCGCGCTGCTGAGGGTGAAATTTCTGTGTGGGCTTGTGTCCCCCCCGGTGCCCTACAAAACCCCCCTGGTCTGCCCTCCGAAGACGCGGGTACTTACCTGCAAGCAGACCGGAACCGGGGCACCCCCTTCTCTCCATTCTAGCCTATGCGTTTTGGGCACCACTTTGAACTCTGCACCTGACCGGCCCTGAGCTGCTGGTGTGGTGACTTTGGGGTTGCTCTGAACCCCCAACGGTGGGCTACCTTGGACCAAGAACTGAACCCTGTAAGTGTCTTACTTACCTGGTAAAACTAACAAAAACTTACCTCCCCCAGGAACTGTGAAAATTGCACTGTGTCCACTTTTGAAATAGCTATTTGTGAATAACTTGAAAAGTATACATGCAATTGAAATGATTCAAAGTTCCTAATGTACTTACCTGCAATACCTTTCAAACAAGATATTACATGTTAAATTTGAACCTGTGGTTCTTAAAATAAACTAAGAAAATATATTTTTCTATAACAAAACCTATTGGCTGGATTTGTCTCTGAGTGTGTGTACCTCATTTATTGTCTATGTGTATGTACAACAAATGCTTAACACTACTCCTTGGATAAGCCTACTGCTCGACCACACTACCACAAAATAGAGCATTAGTATTATCTCTTTTTACCACTATTTTACCTCTAAGGGGAACCCTTGGACTCTGTGCATGCTATTCCTTACTTTGAAATAGCACATACAGAGCCAACTTCCTACACCCTCTCCAGATTGAACCATATCTGGGAGCTTAATTCTGTTACAACCAAATCATAACCTACTGCCAAGAGCGTTCTCAGTTTCCAAAAAGAATGGACTTTTTTTCCGCTGCATCTTCGCCTGGTAATAAGAACAATGATGCACCTCCTGGGCATGATGGTTTCCTGTATACACTTTGTCCCGCATTCAGCATCTCAGTGGTCACAATCGGAGGGTAATTTAGAAGATATATTGTTGATTTTGCCCAGGGTCCTTCAGTCAAGTAATCAATCAATCAAAATACTTTATTTAGCTATAAATAAGCCATAAAATTTAATCTAAACAATATACAATATTTCCTGACAAAATAAAACCATTAACATCTTTAAAATGTATTTACAGATTACAAAGTTTTCAATAAATAGAACACATTCTTAAAGTGCTTTGGATATAATTCAAGACCGCATTAATAACATCTTCCTTACCCAGGCCCTGAAGGTAGGCAAAAGCAGCTATATGGGATCTAAAACCACCTTCCCAGAATACTGGGCACAGGCAACGTCTTCTCTCACATAAATAAAATGTGCAAAATAGGGTGAGGTGAAGAGTAGATTGATCAGCCGGTGCTTCACAATGAGAGGGGGGCCAATTGGAAAACTAAGTGCCTCTATTAGGGAAAGCCAATAGAAAGTGTATTGTTTTAGGTCGAAATCTCATCAGTAGAAACTTAAGCCTGTCATCTTCTATAGCTGGCCAATAAAATGCCAGAAGAGCTGACGTGGTCCCAGTTATGGCTCCCCCTCCCTCACAACCAATACGTGAGTGTGCCCTATACATCTGCTCTAAGAAAAGCTCTTTTACTTTGCTCACTGGAATGCTCAATAGACTGTCCAGATTATGGTAGTACGCTGGGGTCCCCAACCTCTCAAAGCTCTTTCTAACATAATTAAACCAATGAATCGCTAGAGAGTTATCGACATTCATGCAGTCTAGCAAGATAAGTCTACTCAGGTGGGCCTCAGAGTTTTTCCAAAGTTTTGTCCATAATAAAAGCGGTTGTAATTTAATAAAATCCTCTTTAAAAAAAAAAAAAAAAAAGTTAGCCCT
Source organism: Pleurodeles waltl (assembly GCF_031143425.1). Lineage (NCBI taxonomy): Eukaryota > Metazoa > Chordata > Amphibia > Caudata > Salamandridae > Pleurodeles > Pleurodeles waltl. The sequence goes on along the minus strand of NC_090448.1, from coordinate 743,901,009 downwards.
ACCTTATCATGACAGAGTGATGTTGCTGTGGACTGCAGAACTGCCAATAGCCTTTGTATAAACTTGTTTTGTACAATCTGCAAAGGAATACAATTTGAATAGCCCCAAACACCTGCACCAAATGTTGCAATAGACACGCATTTACTCTTGTAAATGCAGAGTAACTCACTTACTGCTTTGTGGCCCAACCTTTTTGCAAACCTGAAGACTGAATCTATTGACTTTTGAAATAGCAGGACCCTTACATTCAATAAGAATCTCCAATGAAAATCAATGCCAAACGGGATACCTAGGTACAAAAAATTAGGGGTTTTCTTGATTTCTTCACCTCCAAGTAAAAACTTCCTAGCCTTAGTCAGTTTGGGTCCACATTTCATTATAAATGACTTTGTGCGATTAGTTTTTAGGCCTAAGGTTTCCATAACAGATTTAAAAGCTTTTAGCAGAGACTGGAGACAGTTGGCGGTCCAGGTTATGAGAACAGCATCATCTGCTTAAAGTAAACTGGTATTTTCTGTGGACTGATCTTGAGCATTCTTTTCCAGCACCTACCGAAATGTTCTCTGAGGGCATTATATAAAATAAAAAAATAAATGGTGCCAGGAGACAGCCCTAACTCACCTCAGAGACTGTTGGAAAATCTTCAGTGAGTTCTCCATGTCTAGTGTACGCTAGCTGTAGTATGTGCATGCATCTATGGATCAAGGAGCTAATTGCACTTTCTATACCTGATTGTAGTATTATCCCCCACAGCCTGGGACAGCCCACCGATTCAAAGGCACATGTCACGTTCATAAAAGCCAGATGCACACTGCCTTTTTTTGGTGTTAGTATACTTTTAGACTTTGAGAGACCAATGTAGGACCTGATCAACTGTGCCTGGGCGAAACCCAAACTGCAAGTCTGAGAGGCCTTGGTTCTCAGCAGCCCAGCTTTCCAGACTTGCCAATATGACCTTTCCCAGAATCTTGACCATACTATCCAAAAGCAAGATCAGCCAGTAACACTTAGGTTGTCTTTTGTGTGTCTTTTTAAAAAATGGGGGCATTCGTGGCCTCCTCCCGCGTTTGGACCAAGGGACAAATAATTGCACTTCTCAAGACATTAATTACTGAAGGTCCCCAAAACTGAGGCTTAGCTTTAAAGAAATCCATAGGGATTCGGTCCGGACATGGATCCTTTTTGGCAGGACAACTATCAATTGCTAAAATAACATCAGCAACCTTAATAGAACTGCTCAGTTCCACATTGGCAAAATGGTCCATGATGCTTTGAGCCTTGTGAAAATGTGTATGAGGCTGTTCTTCAGGTCCACAAATAGCTGAACAATGGGACACCCAGTCCTCTTTAGGAACCACACACTCAACTTTAGGGATGGACTCACCAAGGAGCATCTGGGAGTTCACAACTTTGCCAAAACGCATGTGAATCTTTCCTCTTGCTGACAATTCTTAGGTCCTCCCAGCCTTTTCTTTTAGTTCAGCCTTCCTTCATAGGGTTCCTTCTTTATATGTCTTCCTAGTGTCCACTATACCAAGCCTATCTCAAGGACATTTCTTCAGTGCCAATTTTAGTGCTTTATGAGTTTTAGGACAGGCACTATCAAACAATCTTGGGCTGGTCCACAAATTTCTGGGTGTTCTAGTCAATTTATCTGTCATATATTCCTTAAGGGAGGTAAAAGCCTGAATAACAACATCCTCCTGGATGATCCGGTTAATCTCAAGTTGCTTATGTGTAAATAAGTCGCTATAAAATGCCTCGTCTATTTTCCCCCAGCAGATATGTATCCCTTTGTTCCTGAGAAAGCTATTAGGAAATTGTGGAATTTTCTGTGCCACGCTGGATAAAAATAATAGACCGACATTTTACAAGCTACCAAAGCCGGTAGCAACTCCTTAGAGATTAAAATATGGTCTCTAAAAGAACCAGACCCCAATCCAGTGAACGACAGAATGTGGTTTGACCCCATGTCCCAAATTCTTGTGCAAATACCAAGTCATTAGCAAGGGACACTCTATTTAATGGTTCACTATAAGGAGTATGGCAGCAAATTACTTGATAGCGGCACACCAAAATCAAACAATCTGGGGCCTCCAATTTTGTGCGCAGACCTGCCACGTCCCGAAACACTAATTCAAAAGCCCCCTCTCGGAGCAAGCCTTCTCTTAAAGGCTGACTGGGTAGGACTTCCTTCAATGACTGCTGAATAAAAGAAGCCCAACAGAAGCGCTCTAATACCCCTCCTATAGGTGTGAAGTTGGCAAAGTGAGTGTAGTAAAGACCGAACTAAACATGGTGTTCTAAAATTCACAATTATGCAGTCACCCTATGGAGCTTTCCATGATGGTCCAATCCAGGAGAGCCTTCGAGTAGAAATAATGTCTTCAGAAAAATTGTGGACCCAACCAGAGTGCTTCCGTAACCAATATGAAACCTTATTTAAAAGAGATACATGTAGCTCTGGAGTAACCAAAGACAAGGTTGGAACATTTTCTAATATAGTTATATAAGGGGTGCACTCTGGTGTAATATGAGGCCGAATATCATTTTGCTTAGACCTTGGGGCCTTGTTCTCTGGGCCTGGCTTCTTGCTCAGTGGGGCTTTATTTAATTACCTTAACCCAGGTGGCCTAGATGCGGATACAGATGTTATGGGCTCATTAGGCATTACAATGGTGGAGCACAGAAATCTCCTCAAGGGCAGACCTTTTTTTAATCTACTCCTGCAAGTGACTGTCACCAGAGAAGCATCACTCATAGCATGCAGAACGCATGTGAAGGAGATGGCAGTTTAGGATTCGTGGCCCAGTCATCAACAAACAATGCACATCAGTGTGCTAGAACTCCTAGTGGTTCAGTTTGCCTAAAAAGTCTTCCTCACCAATGTAACTTGGAAAGTTGTCCTCCTTAGAACAGGCATTATGGCAGCAATGTACTACATACATACATAAACAAAGGGGAACACACTCAATAAATCTCACTTGGCGCAGTAGATTTGGCATTGGGCTCTTTGCCGTCATATCCACCTTCTGGCAGAATATCTCCTGGGGTGGGTAATTCTGTGGCAGCCCTGCTACGCAGGATGAAGCAACAAGTCCACAAGTGGTAACTCAACCCCCACCCCAGAGTCTTTAATCTCTACTTCCAGTGTTGGTGGTCGCCGAACAAGGACCCGTTCGCCATCACAGAAACGTGAAATGCCAAAGCTTTGCCTCCAGGTACCATCATCATATCTGCAAAACCATAAACATCAGTCCCTTTTCTGCATACAGGTCATTAAGGCTTTTATGGCAATATTAAAAATAATTCCCCCACAACCATCGCCAGTCTCATCGTGGAATCTAAATGTTTTACTTTAGTCCCTTTTCTGCTTACAGGTCATTAAGGCTCTTAAGGCAAGATTAAAAAGAATAATTCCCCCACGACCATCGCCAGTCTCTTCATGGAACCTAAATGTTTTACTTACAAAAATAATGTTCTGATGGATACAACTACCTGTGGATTCCTCACCTAATGAATACTCCCATGGCGGCAGCATTCGACGGAAATCTTCTTCCTAGTCTCTGCACGTCGAAGAGGACGTCACTGTAGCCCACGCGACGCCGTCTGACGTCATACAGGCAATAAGAGGTCCTCGCCGACGTCCGTTCCCTTTTTTCCGTGCATTCGAAACGGTTATCTTCGAGGGAGCTACTGTTGCTTTCAAAGTTACAGTGTGTTTTTCTGCTGCGTGATTTTTATCTGAGAGTTACTATGTCTCAGAGGAAGTCTGGTTTCAAGCCCTGTCGGGAGTGTGGGGGCAAGATGTCCGTTACGGACCCGCACTCGGACTGTCTATGGTGCTTAAGCTCCGACCACGACGTCGCAACATGTGATTCATGCCAACACATGAATCCCAAGGCCCTAAAAGAGCGAGAGGCTAAACTCTTCATGGTGAAGTCGAATAGGAAGGAGAAGAAGCATCATAGGAAGTCCTGCTCGCCGAAGACTCATCGGCGCCATCGAGATTCCCGGTGCCATAGGGATTCACGGCGCCATTCCAGCCAGAGGTCTCGATCGAGGTCGCCTTCGGCTCGGCGTCGTAAGACTTGGGAGGTCAGTCCCACAGTCACTCCACATCCATCGACGCCGTTGCCTTCTCCGGCTTCGCCGACTTCGCCTGGGCAGACATCTTCAGTGATTGAAGTGCCGCAGCCTCAGGTGTTGTCTCCGGCGTCGCAGACGTCGAGGCTGGCGTCTGGGTCGCCTTCGATCCAGGCACCCCACTATCCGGCTTTTCCTGCCCCTGGAGCCGATAATACCGCATGTTTTAATGCAATGTATACCATCTTTCAGCAGATGGCTCCAGGAGGTGCTCCAACTGGTCCTTCGGGGCCGTTGGCTTTCACCTTGGGTGCTCCGGCGCCGCTACGGCCAGCACCCTTCATGCCCTTTCTCCCCTTAGGGAATGTGGGCTCGGCGCCGGTGTCGACTCCGGTGTCCGCTCCGGTGGCCCCAGAGGTTTCGGCCCCGGAGGTTTCCATCCAGTCGACTTCGGGGTTTCAACCAGTGACTCCGACAGGACCATCGGAGGCTCCGAGACACGCCTCTCTGCATCCGGCTCCTACCTCGGCGTCGAAGCTGCCTGTGGCGCCGGACATGGCGTCGGATGGATCCGGCGATCGGCGTCGTTCCTCGAATTCGGCGGATGCCATGTCGACGCCGCGTATTGAAGAGAGTCTAAATTCTAGGAGGCGTGCTCTCCGTCTCTTAGAGGAGCAGGAATACCAACGGGTCTTGGAGGAAGGAGAGATAGAGGATTCTGGCGAGGGTCTTCATGGACTGGATACAGCTAGTGGGCTGGATACTTCCCCTGAGTGGGACTTGTCATCTCCAGGGGAGTATACTGAGGAGGCAGCCACTTTTCACGCTGTGGTAAGAAAGGCAGCTAACTTTCTTGAATTGCCTTTGCCGGTAGCGGAGGCGAAGCAGAATTTGTTGACTGAGATCCTGCATCCGGCCTCTACTGCAGCGGAGCCTCTTTTACCATTCAATGAGGCTTTGCTTGATCTGGTGTTGGAGGTGTGGAAGAAGCCGGTATCTTCCTCGGCTGTTCATAGGGCTGTGGCCAGGAGGTATCGGGCTGCACCATCTGACCCTGGCTTTCTGTCCAGACACCCTACGCCGGAGAGCTTGGTGGTCCAGGCCTCCTGTTCTTCTAGATCTGCGCCTGGATCTTTTCCGACGGTGCCGGGGGATAGAGACTCCAAGAAGTTGGACTCACAGTCCAAGAAAATATTCTCATCCTGCAGCATGGTGTTGAAGTCCACCAACGCGTCATGTATCTTGGGGAGGTACATCTATGCTCTTATGGACGAAATAACATCTTCACATACGGAGCTTCCCCAAGGGCTTTTGAATATCGTCTCCGATGCCCAGGCTGCTGCAACCCAGGTTATCCAATCTGGGTTGGATACGACTGACTCAGTGGCTAGGGCGATGGGCACAGCTGTGGTTGCGAGGAGACAGGCTTGGCTTCGCAACTCAGGGTTCTCTGCAGACGTGCAGTCGACCCTGTTGGACCTCCCGTTTGATGGGGACAAACTGTTTGGGGCCAAGGCGGATTCGGCCCTGGAGAGGTTCAAAGAAAGCAGGGCCACAGCCAAATCATTAGGACTACAAGCCCCTTCTTCTACCTCCTCCAGATTTTTCAGGAGGTTTCGTGGATTTGGACGTGGCTCTTCCTCCTCTTCCTTTCGGGGGAAATTCCAGCAACCCGTCTCTTCTCACCCCTATAGATCATTTAGAGGGAGAGGTAGGGCCCGCACCAGAGGAGCCTCTCAGCAGCACTCTGCCTCTTCCTCGTCCTCTGGAGGGGTGCAGCAGGGAAAGCAGCCTTAGGCTTCCACCACTCACTCCTCTCCTGTAGGGGGAAGATTACGGCATTTTCTCCACAAGTGGGAGACTATTACAACGGACACTTGGGTTATCAGTATTGTGGAGAAAGGCTACACCCTTCCCTTTCGGGGGTTTCCGCCCCCCCTCCCGCCCGCCCATCTTATTGTTCAGAAGAACACCTCCTGTTGCTAGAACAGGAGGTTCAAGTCCTCCTTTCAAAGGGCGCAGTGGAGTTGGTTCCAGAGCAGGAAAGGGGTCGAGGTTGTTACTCAAGGTACTTCCTGATTCCCAAGAAAGATGGTCGGTTGAGACCGATCCTGGATCTGAGGATCTTGAATTGGTTCCTCAATCAGGAAAAGTTCAAGATGCTGACCCTAGCACAGGTGCTTTTGGCGTTGAACAAAGAAGATTGGATGGTGTCTGTCGACTTGCAGGATGCTTATTTTCATATCCCGATACTCAAGTCGCACAGGAAGTATCTCCGGTTTGTGGTAGGGTCGCAGCACTATCAGTTTGCGGTCCTCCCGTTTGGTCTTACCTCAGCACCTCGAGTCTTCACGAAGGTGATGTCAGTGGTTGCGGCAGAGCTCAGAAGGGAGGGGATAGCAGTATTCCCTTACTTGGACGACTGGTTGATCAAAGCCAAGTCCCCGGAGCTTGTGTCGTATCATCTGCAGTCAACAACCCAGTTGTTGTTCGACCTGGGCTTTTCGGTGAACGTGCCCAAATCTCACCTGGAGCCCTCTCAGCGCCTCCTGTTCATAGGGGCAGTACTGGATACAACATTGAATCGAGCCTTCCCTCCGCCTCAGCGGGTTCAAGATATTCAGGAATTGGTTCCAATGTTTCGAAATGGAGCGGTAGTTCCAGTCCTCAAGGTCCTTCGTCTGCTCGGTCTGTTTGCCTCCTGCATACTGTTGGTCACGCATGCTCGCTGGCACATGAGGGCTCTTCAGTGGTGCCTCCGAAGGCAGTGGTCTCAACACAAGGGAGATCTAGAAGGAGCGGTCAAGATCTCCAGAGATGCTGCTGTGGACTTGAAGTGGTGGATTGCGGGCAACAATCTTTCGCAAGGAAAGCCGTTCGCGCAGTCGCCACCAGTGGCCATGGTCATAACGGATACTTCCACTCTAGGGTGGGGAGCTCATCTGGGGGATCTGGAGATCAAAGGACTTTGGTCTCCAGAGGAACAGATGTTTCATATCAATCTGTTAGAGTTACGGGCTGTACGTCTGGCTCTCAAGGCCTTCCTCCCTTCCCTTCGTGGTCAGTCGGTACAGGTCCTGACGGACAATACTACCACGATGTGGTACATAAACAAACAGGGAGGAGTAGGGTCGTACCTTCTCTGCAGAGAAGCTCTTCGACTATGGCCCTGGGCAAAGGACCATCAGATTTGCTTGGTAGCAAATCATTTGGCCGGGGTCTTGAATGTACGTGCGGACAGTCTCAGTCGCCAATTCTCGGCTGACCACGAGTGGCGTCTCCATCCAGATCAAGTCCGTTTAATCTTCCAGATGTGGGGGTTTCCTCGGATAGATCTGTTTGCCACTCGGGAGAACGCGCATTGTCCGTTATTCTGCAGCCTCCAGTATCCGGTGCAGGGAGCATTGGGGGACGCGTTTCTTATAACCTGGTGCGACCAGTTGCTTTACGCGTTCCCCCCATACCCTTGATTCCTCGAGTGTTGAAGATTCGCCAAGACCGGGCCCAAGTCATCTTAATAGCTCCGGATTGGCCAAGGAGGGTGTGGTACTCCGACCTTCTCCAACTCTCACTGTGCCCTCCGCTCCGTCTCCCTCTCAGGGCAGACCTCCTCTCGCAGTCGCAGGGGCAGGTTTTACACCCCAACCTCCAGAGTCTACACCTACATGCCTGGAGATTGAACGGGGCAACCTGAGTTCCTTCTCTCTCCCGCCTGATGTAGTGGATGTTATATTAGCGGCCAGGCAACACTCCACTACATCTATCTACGCTAATAGGTGGTCTAAATTTGTTATGTGGTCTGGAGAGAGACAGATTGATCCCTTACATGCTCATCTGTCAGATGTTTTGTCTTTTGCTCTGTCTCTAGCGCAGAAAGGTTGTGCAGTGGCTACCATTAAAGGTTATTTGTCTGCCCTGTCAGCCTTCATTTGTCTTCCAGATCAAGCATCGTTATTTAAATCCCCTATTGTTCTCAGATTCTTGAAAGCTCTTCTAAATAAATATCCTCCAAAACCATTCGTTATGCCTCAATGGGATTTGTCCTTGGTCCTCACTTTCCTTATGGGGTCCCCTTTTGAGCCTATGCATTCTTGCCCCTTAAGGTATTTGGTTATTAAAACAGTCTTCCTGGTGGCTATAACATCTGCAAGGAGAGTGAGTGAGTTGCAAGCCTTATCGGTAAAACCCCCTTATACAACTTTTTATGGGGATAAGGTGGTGTTGAGGACCAAGGCTGCTTTCCTCCCGAAGGTTGTTTCACCCTTCCATTTGGCCCAGACAATTACTTTGTCCACGTTCTATCCTCCGCCTCATCCTTCAGAGGAGGAAGAGAGACTACATCGCTTGGACCCAAAGAGGGCGTTAAGCTTCTTCATTGATAGAACGAAGGATTTCAGGCTGGAGGATCAGCTGTTCATCGGATACGTGGGCAAGAGGAGAGGAAAGGCAGTCCACAAGAGAACACTCTCCAGGTGGGTTGTTCTTTGCATTAAAATCTGTTAATCTTTGGCAAAGAAGGATCCTCCTGATGGCATTAGAGCTCATTCCACCAGAGCTAAGTCGGCCACTTCGGCCTTGGCCAGAGGTGTTCCTGTGGTCGACATCTGCAAGGCCGCAACTTGGTCGTCCCTTCACACGTTTGCGAAACATTACTGTTTGGACTCTGAGGTCAGAAGGGACGGACATTTTGCACGGTCAGTGCTGCAGGATTTCTTGGTTTGACCATTTCGGCACCCACCACCGGGAGTGGTACTGCTTTGGGACTCTATTCATTAGGTGAGGAATCCACAGGTAGTTGTATCCATCAGAAGAACGAGTTACTTACCTTCGGTAACAACTTTTCTGGTGGATACATTAGCTACCTGTGGATTCCTCACGGTCCCACCCGCCTCCCCGTTGCCTTTCTGGTCTTACCAAGTAATCCTTGAGTGCGCTTCTCTTGGTCTTCAAGGTTGCAATAGATGTTGTATACATGGATACTTGTATATATTTATATGTTTATATATATGTATATATCTTTGTGTATATACATGATTTGCATATATTTGTTGGTTAAAAAAAAAAAAAAAGTTATATTAAATCTACAGCAATTTTATTGCAATGTTGTGTATTTTACAATGTTATGGGATGTTGCCTTGCTCTTTCATTGCATTGGGTTGTTGTTCTCATGCACGTAAAAAATGTTGGTACTGACGTCGGCGAGGACCTCTTATTGCCTATATGACGTCAGACGGCGTCGCGTGGGCTAGAGTGACGTCCTCTTCGACGTGCAGAGACTAGGAAGAAGATTTCCGTCGAATGCTGGCGCCATGGGAGTATTCATTAGGTGAGGAATCCACAGGTAGCTAATGTATCCACCAGAAAAGTCGTTACCGAAGGTAAGTAACTTGTTCTTTACACCTTTTGAACCACTACATTCCTGTCTGTTACAGTTCCTATCATGGAAGATCGCTTTCCTAGTGGGTGTCACATTGCTAAGAAGGGTTAGTGAAATACATGCTCTTACAATAAAACAATCATACCTTCAGATTTTCCAAGGTAAGGTCCGACTACGTCTTACCTTTTCAGTTAAATTAGACACAATCTACCTGTCTTTTTACGTAAACCAGAGACGGTTGCCACAAGAGCACTTCATGTACTCGATGTTAAAAGAGGACTAATTTATTGCATTGATGGGACTAAACCTTTTAGGAAAACAAAACCGCTGTTCGTTGCTTACTCAAATCGTAGAAAGGGAAACGCAATTTCCAAAGCAGGTATTGCGAGATAGATAGTAAGATGCAAACAGATCTATTAAAGCCAAACTAACATTACCAACAATTCCGAAAGTACATTCTACCAGAAAGAAAGATGCTTCTATGGCGTTTCTTGGTAACATTCCTTTAGCTGACATTTGCAAGGCAGCTACATGGACAAATTCACACACATTTACTAAACACTATTGTGTGGATGTCCAAGCAAGACAACAATCTCTTGTTGGTCAAACAGTCCTACTCACCCAATTCCAGACATCTGCACCATCTCATACCTAATGCTACTGTGAGAGGGAAACTGCTTTACAGTTTATGCATAGCATGCGTATCTGCAGGCAACACATGCTATAAATGAAATATGTTACTTACCATGTAAGCATCAATTTGTAGCATGTAGTGCAGCAGATTAACATGCTCCCTCCCTGGCAGGCATTTGTTGTTTTCAGATTTCATACGTGATACATTGTATATAAAGATATGTACATATATAGCTTTTCTATATCTTCACTAGCTCCATCCTCACTCACCATAATGCATGGGAAAAAAGAACAATCTAACAACGGAGCCAATGAATATGCACATTCACTCAGCGGAGGAGTCTTGACACCACATCAACAAAAGACTCAGTTTAGAAAAACAATTTGTAGAGTCCGAGCCCAACACTAGATGGCAGGAGTGTGCATGTGCAGCACTGCACACTACGAATAGATGCCTCAAACATAGTCCTTATGTAACATACTTCTTAAGTGTCATCTGCATATGGCATAATGAATAGTCCAAAGGATCTGACCAAGACTATAAGGGGAGTAATGTAAATATTAAAAAGAATAGGACTTACAGAGGATCACACACAAGTAAAAGATTTAGACCCAGAAAGGGTGGCAAATGTGCTGTTTGATGATAAGTTGAGTTGAGGAAAGATTGAATCCAGAGCACTGCAGATTTTGTTATTCCAAGATGGTTCACATGAGAGATGTATAGAATTGTGAAATGGGTAACTGTAAATAACAGGGGCATTTTTCTACGAGGGTCTCTGAGGGATATCAGATAGACAAGAATGAAGCACAAGTTGTCTGTAATGTCACTAAGAACCCTGAACTGAAAAACGTGTGTTATTCACTATATGCCCATAAATAATTTCATTTTATGTATGGTCCCCATAAAAAAATTATCTTCTCCTCCTTTCAACACCTGTGCCGGAGCAGAGGAGTTATGAAGGAGCAGAACATGACCTCCCCTCCCAAAGATTTTTTAAAAATGGTCTTCTGTCCACCCATATTACCCCCTGTTCATTCCTTTCCACTACCCACATAGAACTGTGCTCTCTTCTCTCCACTGTCTTGCTGACGTGCTGTGATGGAGCCCTGTAAGAGCAGCGCGCAATTCAGTTATAACATGGCTACAATGGAAAAGGTCAAACCGTGTCAAAGTAGAACCTCGATCCAAAAAGGTCAGCACTGCTCTGTTGCTTGATATAGAATTAAACAAATTTCCTCTGTGACCTCCTTCGTACATATCCAAAATTGAGTCCCAGCCATGTTCAAATCAGTCAGAGATGGATGAAAAATGTTTTGAAACTTTAAACTTTTGTAACAGTGTTCTGTAGCACATAGCCTTATTCTTTGATTGCAGACTCTCTGATATCATGAAGAAACATAGCCAGACAATCTTCTACGTGAATTACATTCCTGTGAAGAATATCAAAAACATTTTCACATCTTTTGAGTCCTCTTTATTTAGCTGGGTCAAGGCTTCTGTCTTTAATACTGGCCAATCCTCGTAATTTAAAAATAGTCCCTACTTGAATCCAGATTTGCCATTCAGCTTTACATCAGTTAAGAATATACTGTAGTTACTGAAAGCTACGGAAGAGAAATTAATATCTCAATAGTAAACAGAACAGAACTTATTCATTGCCCAAAAATGTGTTATAGCTGATCATCAGTCGGGCTTCATTCCTGTTTCTTATTAGGCTACAACACCAACCCTTGAACCCATGGGAGCCTTCGTATTAAACAAATGTTTGTCAAAAGTGGGTTTCACTGGTATCATTTGAAAAATAGAACAGCCAATTGAGAGTCTCAATACCCTCATGCAATCACTACCACATGAAAAATGAAACATCAAACCACCATAATCATAAACGAAGGACTTCTATATCTAGAAGATGTAACAAAATATTCATAATGATACAAATAAAGGTTAAAGCACAGTGCAGTGTATCCCCAGTGCTAAAGCCAAAACCAGCACAAATATGGAGATTACAAAGTGACAACCAGCTAATGGCTTTGTAACAACTTCATGGGATTCTTTAACTTGATTTACATCAACATTTTCCATAAAGCGCTAACTAGCCAAAGGACAAAATATCAGTATGCTGGAAACTTGCCGTAAATTGATCTTGAACAATACACAGCCTTGACCTGTCAACAGCTTGTCATGATGTTGGCACTGACTGTCATCAGCTAAATCTAATAACAAAAGAATTGGCATTCCAAGTATTTCGTTAGCTTGGGTTGCATCATACTTTCAACACTGGATACCACTATTTAATCTTAAATAATTTCCAGACTAGCAGCTACTAAATATGCAGCAAAACAATGAGAATCATCTTGAAAAAAGAATCTGCCTGTAGCACAGTAATGAATGATTAAGGCTAGCCATTACTAAACCTTATATGCTGATGAACTATAATGATTCTGTTGGCTCTGAACTGCTGTCCACCATTAAGCGCTTAATCAGTTTCACTTGAATGAAAGCCATCTTAAACTGCTTTGTCTAAGGCGTACAGCTTTCTGGCCTAGGACCCCAACTTGCATAAATAATTTAACTAGTATTTTAGACCTCTCCAAAATCTGAAATCAGCAGTAGACTTTGAAATAATGTGTCAATTTAATCCACAAGTGACTTGGCTGCATAACTCTTGCAATACTTTATGCCAATACCTGAAATAATCTGAACCTAGGGTTTAAACAAGAAAGGCCCTCCTGACCTTCAGAACTAAACTCTACCAGTGGCTGCTGGAATACATGCTAGTCAATGCATAACTGTTATCTCTTCATACCAAAACCAGATGTTATTGCATGCCACCACTCAAACTCTGTCCAAAGCCCTGAGATCCCCACTTGCCTTTGGTGATGAGAAGCCTCATCATTGCCTAAGAAATCTCTGAAGTAATTAATGCGTACTTAAATACTTCTGTCCCTCCGTTCTTTTCACAAAGCTTGTTGTGCAGTACATTATAACTCATTTATTTTTAATCCTCCTTTAATGCTGCTGTCTTGATTCACCTTAATTGTTTGAGTCTTTTATTTCGTACTTTTTGTTTAACATTCTACTCTGTTGAGCTGTTTACAGCTCAGCCCACAGTACCCCCACAAGCCCATTTGCTCAGGCCACTTGGAGAAAGTGAATTACCTTCGAGGGCGAGCAGATATTATAAGCAAAGGGAGTAGCTGATATTGGTTTAAATCTATGGATAGTATTTTCCCCAAGCCTGCCTTCTTGTGCATGTCTGTGTATACTGTCTGGGAAGAATCCTCAATATATGACATCTTTTTTCTAGATTTATAAGCACTGCTTATCCTCATGCTTTTACAGACGAATGAGACATGCTTACCTCTAAAAGTTAAAATAAAATACAAAATCTATTTTTGTTCCATGCTTTACAGCATAGTGAGAGTGACCAACTTCACTATGCCTTATCTTGGATCCAAGTGCACACAGCACTTATGTTTGTTGAAAAAGAATGTTGTTTCCAAAGGTGGTGAAAAAAAGCCCCTAAATACCTTTCTGTGCAGAAGAAACTAACCATGTGCATCTGGAGACTGGATAAATGGTGGAATCCTTTGTTACAGGTAACAGTCTTTTGTTTGCCAACCTATCCACAAAATCATGTTGATACTTGCTACTCAAATACAAACGTTGTAAAACTTGATTGCAAGTAATTGAACATGTTTTTTAAACATGTCAACTTTTACTTACTAGAAGAAGTTAGACATGCTTATTTGACTATAATTTCTTATAGCTGCAGGTTAAAGATGTGTGCTCTGGAGAACCGCCCCATAATGTCAAGGGGCCACAGAGATGTCCTTTGTTTGTCAGCTCTCCTGCTGCCGCTGGCTGGATATAATTTGTGGGTTGAAATTCAGATCTTTTGGTCATGGTGGTAAAAAGTGTAGCCCTTTAAATCATTCTGTTTAGGCCCAATACATATTTTGTGGTCTTGGGCATCCACCTAATTCATAGCCTTCCTTGCAAAGTGTGCTGGGGAGGGCTGACTGTGTTTTGCTCCATCGTACCCTTGCTAGCAACCTTAATCTTTTATTCCCATTCAGAGGAAGAATTTGGATCTGTCTCTCCAGCCAGCCTCAGCTCCATCAAGCGGCAAAACCCTTCCCGTTCCGGTACAGGTTTCCTTTCCACTTTAAGGCATGGGGGAGGGAGAGGTGGGCAAATGTTGAAGGTGGTATTAACGGGGCGGAATGAGTACCTGATAAATGAGAAACCTTTTCTGGTGTTTTGAACCCCTCAGGGAGGTATGGGCAAACACATATTCACCAAAAAGCTTAAAGCCACCACTACTGAACTGTTTGTTTTGATAGACACATCTGCTTGTGTCAGTATTTTTAAATGTTAAGATTCCATATGTTGGGTGTTGCTATAAATGCTGATTCCTTATAGTGTAGCATGAATAGGGTATACCTTGCAATAATTTACTCTCCAGAGTTCTTGCTGCACATACCCTGCATGTTAATATGTTTGGATTTTTTTTTGTGCAACACCTTATTACTTCTGCCAAGCTAGCTGGCTGCATCCAAAGTTTTGCTCTCCTGAGTGAAATTGGTTTCCTCAATTAAGTCAGTTATTGAATTGTAGATTCTAAACGTAATGTACAGACTTTCAAGGGATCTTGATAGTGGGACATAGTGGATGGGTTCCTGGTTCAGTCAACAATGCATGGAGTACTTGGGTGCGCTTATGTCACACACTTACCCTGCTCTTTGAGGACTTGAGTTGGAGGTATTGGACTCTTACGCTACTTTTGGTGTTGAAAGTGCAAAATAAACAAGTCTCTCCAACAGATGCCTTTTGTTACCAATGTAGGTTTACGGGTCAAGGTTGGCAGTTGAAGGAAATGCTATTACTTCTTTGTTTCTTGAACGTTTTTGAGTATCATGTGTATCTCACTTGTTTTTTTAGAAGCGGAAAGTGGAAGTTGTGTCTCCTGCCACCCCTGTGCTAGCCCCCCCAGAGACGGCTCCAGCCTCTATCTTCCCACAGGTGAGTGCTGCAGTGAGGGGCAATTGGGTTGGTGGGATCCTGTGTGTGCTAGCTGGTTTAGCAAGACTGATTACAGAACCCCAGCTAGAACTTTGGGAGGATGACATGTTTGTCTTCTACACACCTGCTATTTCTCATTGAGTAGTTCTAATGTTTTGTTTTGTATCTGTCCCATTGCTCTACCTCAGAAGCTTCAATTTTCGTTTTTTATTCTCCATCCAGTTTCTCAGCTTTTGACTTTAATAGATTAAGGGTGCTGTGAACATTTTAACCCGAGTTCATTGAGTAGTCCAGAAAACTGCGGCCCTTGTGAATAATCATTATCTGTTCACCACTCATTGTTCTTGCTATTTCAAGAGCAAGTTTAAGTTTTTATGTGTACAGTTTTTGTCCTGTTCTTATGTTTATCACTATTGGCACTGACAATAAATAAGTTGCCAAAACAGTGATCGAGTGAGGAAGGTGTTGCCTCAAGTTTGACTGGCATTTTTTGGTTTCACTGCTGTAGCAAGTTATTTCAAGCAGTGTGATTGTAGAATTGAGGTGACAGCAAATGCTCATGATTTTTCACTGTTCATCTTTGTCACATGTGGGGTTTAAATCTCAAACTCTGAGATGAATATATGAGCACCAAATTGTAGGAAGAGCTCAAGGGGTTATCATTGGTCCACTTTTACAAAGGGGAGAATAAGGCTGATACATTTTCTTGATCCTCAGAAAATAAACTAAGGTTTTGTTTCTAAATAGATTTTCTGTGACCTGTGTGCTTAGCACTGACTATGAAGAAGACTGCAGCCAAACATCTTTCTGTTTGGAGATTTCCAGCACAGCCCACCAGTGAATAACATTGTTACTTTAGGGTTGCTCACAATTGTTCTACATAGGTGTAAGGAAATGCCTCCTTGGCATGGTTACCCCCTGACTTTTTGCCTTTGCTGATGCTATGTTTTGAATTGAAAGTGTGCTGAGGCCTGCTAACCAGGCCCCAGCACCAGTGTTCTTTCCCTAACCTGTACTTTTGATTCCACAATTGGCACACCCTGGCATCCAGGTAAGTCCCTTGTAACTGGTACCCCTAGTACCAAGGGCCCTGATGCCAGGGAAGGTCTCTAAGGGCTGCAGCATATCTTATGCCACCCTGGGGACCCCTCACTCAGCACAGACACACTGCTTACCAGCTTGTGTGTGCTGGTGAGAACAAAACGAGTAAGTCGACATGGCACTCCCTTCAGGGTGCCATGCCAACCTCACACTGCCTATGCAGTATAGATAAGTCACCCCTCTAGTAGGCCTTACAGCCCTAAGGCAGGGTGCACTATACCATAGGTGAGGGCACCAGTACATGAGTACTGTGCCCCTACAGTGTCTAAGCCAAACCTTAGACATTGTAAATGCAGGGTAGCCATAAGAGTATATGGTCTGGGAGTCTGTCCAACACGGACTCCACAGCACCATAATGGCTACACTGAAAACTGGGAAGTTTGGTATCAAACTTCTCAGCACAATAAATGCACACTGATGCCAGTGTACATTTTATTGTGAAATACACCCCAGAGGGCACCTTAGAGGTGCCCCCTGAAACCTTAACCGACTATCTGTGTAGGCTGACTGGTTCCAGCAGCCTGCCACAACCGAGACATGTTGCTGGCCCCATGGGGAGAGTGCCTTTGTCACTCTGAGGCCAGTAACAAAGCCTGCACTGGGTGGAGAGGCTAACACCTCCCCCAGGCAGGAGCTGTCACACCTGGCGGTGAGCCTCAAAGGCTCACCCCTTTGTGCCAGCACCGCAGGACACTCCAGCTAGTGGAGTTGCCCGCCCCCTCCGGCCACGGCCCCCACTTTTGGCGGCAAGGCCGGAGAAAATAATGAGAATAACAAGGAGGAGCCACTGGCCAGTCAGGACAGCCCCTAAGGTGTCCTGAGCTGAAGTGACTCTAACTTTTAGAAATCCTCCATCTTGCAGATGGAGGATTCCCCAATAGGATTAGGGATGTGACCCCCTCCCCTTGGGAGGAGGCACAAAGAGGGTGTACCCACCCTAAGGGCTAGTAGCCATTGGCTACTAACCCCCCAGACCTAAACACGCCCTTAAATTTAGTATTTAAGGGCTCCCCTGAACCTAAGAATTTAGATTCCTGAAACTACAAGAAGAAGAAGACTGCTGAGCTGAAAAAACCCCTGCAGAGGAAGAACAGATGACACCAACTGCTTTGGCCCCAGTCCTACCGGCCTGTCTCCTGCCTTCCAAAGAACCCTGCTCCAGCGACGCTTTCCAAGGGACCAGCGACCTCTGAATCCTCTGAGGACTGCCCTGCTTCAAGAAAGACAAGAAACTCCTGAGGACAGCGGCACTGCTCCAAAAGAACTGCAACTTTGTTTCAAGGAGCAGACTTAAAGACCCCTGCAACTCCCCGCAAGAAGCGTGAGACTTGCAACACTACACCCGGCGACCCCGACTCGACTGGTGGAGAACCAACACCTCAGGGAGGACCCTCCGGCGACTCCGAGACCGTGAGTAACCAAAGTTGTCCCCCCTGAGCCCCCACAGCGACGCCTGCAGAGGGAATCCCGAGGCTCCCCCTGACCGCGACTGCCTGAACTCCATTTCCCGACGGCTGGAAAAGACCCTGCACCCGCAGCCCCCAGCACCTAAAGGAACGGAACTCCTGTGCAGGAGTGACCCCCAGGAGGCCCTCTCCCTTGCCCAGGTGGTGGCTACCCCGAGGAGCCCCCCCCTTGCCTGCCTGCACCGCTGAAGAGATCCCTTGGTCTCTCATTGAAAACCCGACGCGTGTTTGTACACTGCACCTGGCCGCCCGCGCTGCTGAGGGTGTACTTTTTGTGCTGACTTGTGTCCCCCCCGGTGCCCTACAAAACCCCCCTGGTCTGCCCTCCGAAGACGCGGGTACTTACCCGCTGGCAGACCGGAACCGGGGCACCCCCCTTCTCTCCATTGAAGCCTATGTGTTTTGGGCACCTCTTTGACCTCTGCACCTGACCGGCCCTGAGCTGCGGGTGTGGTAACTTTGGGGTTGCTCTGAACCCCCAACGGTGGGCTACCTTGGACCCAAACCTAAGACTTGTAAGTGATTTACTTACCTGACAAAACTAACAAAAACTTACCTCCCCCAGGAACTGTGAAAATTGCACTAAGTGCCCACTTTTAAAACAGCTTATTGTGTTTTATGTAAAAAGTATACATGCTAATGTAATGATTCAAAGTTCCTAAAGTACTTACCTGCAATACCTTTCCAATGAGATATTACATGTAGAATTTGAACCTGTGGTTCTTAAAATAAACTAAGAAAATATATTTTTCTATAACAAAACCTATTGGCTGGATTTGTCTCTGAGCGTGTGTTCCTCATTTATTGCCTGTGTGTATGTACAACAAATGCTTAACACTACTCCTTTGATAAGCCTACTGCTCGACCACACTACCACAAAATAGAGCATTAGTATTATCTCTTTTTGCCACTATCTTACCTCTAAGGGGAACCCTTGGACTCTGTGCATACTATTCCTTACTTTGAAATAGTGCATACAGAGCCAACTTCCTACATTGGTGGATCAGCAGTGGGGTACAAGACTTTGCATTTGCTGGACTACTCAGCCAATACCTAATCACACGACAAATTCCAAAAATTGTCATTAGAAATTGATTTTTGCAATTTGAACTATTTTTTCTAAATTCTTAAAAGACCTGCTAGGGCCTTGTGTTAGATCCTGTTTAGCATTTCTTTTAGAGTTTAAAAGTTTGGTAAAAGTTTGAATTAGAACCTAGAACTAGTTTTAGAATTCTTAAAAAGTATTCCAACTTTTAGAAGCATAATGTCTAGTACAGAGATGAATGTGGTGGAACTCGAAACCACACCTTACCTCCATCTTAAGATGAGGGAGCTAAGGTCACTCTGTACACTAAAGAAAATAGTAATGGGCCCCAGACCTTCCAAACTACAGCTCCAGGAGCTTTTGGCAGAGTTTGAAAGAGCCAACCCCTCTGAGGATGGCAACACAGAGGATGATGATAGTGACTTGGAGGGTGATTCCCCCCTACCAGTCCTATCTAGGGAAGACAGGGCCTCTCAAGCCCTGACTCCACAAATCATAGTCAGAGATGCTGGTTCCCTCACAGGAGGGACCAACCTCTCTGAAATCACTGAGGATAACTCCAGTGAAGAGGACATCCAGTTAGCCAGGATGGCCAAAAGATTGGCTTTGGAAAGACAGATCCTAGCCATAGAAAGGGAAAGACAAGAGATGGGCCTAGGACCCATCAATGGTGGCAGCAACATAAATAGGGTCAGAGATTCTCCTGACATGTTGAAAATCCCTAAAGGGATTGTAACTAAATATGAAGATGGTGATGACATCACCAAATGGTTCACAGCTTTTGAGAGGGCTTGTGTAACCAGAAAAGTGAACAAATCTCACTGGGGTGCTCTCCTTTGGGAAACGTTCACAGGAAAGTGTAGGGATAGACTCCTCACACTCTCTGGAAAAGATGCAGAATCTTATGACCTCATGAAGGGAACCCTGATTGAGGGCTTTGGATTCTCCACTGAGGAGTATAGGATTAGATTCAGGGGGGCTCAAAAATCCTCGAGCCAGACCTGGGTTGACTTTGTAGACTACTCAGTAAAAACACTAGATGGTTGGATTCAAGGCAGTGGTGTAAGTAATTATGATGGGCTGTACAATTTATTTGTGAAAG
Source organism: Pleurodeles waltl (assembly GCF_031143425.1). Taxonomy (NCBI): domain Eukaryota; kingdom Metazoa; phylum Chordata; class Amphibia; order Caudata; family Salamandridae; genus Pleurodeles; species Pleurodeles waltl. Next base: position 743,881,173 of record NC_090448.1, on the reverse strand, counting down.
AACACCTATTAAGTAATTGTTTCAATGATAAACTGCATCAGCATCTGGTAGACCTAGGACCAATTTCTCCCCAAGAATTGGGAAAGAAGGCGGACCATTGGGTCAAGACTAGGGTGTCCAAAACTTCCACAGGGGGTGACCAAAAGAAAGGGGTCACAAAACCTCCCCAGGGGAAAGGTGGTGAGACAGCCAAAAATAAAAATAGTAAAGAGTCTTCTACAGGCCCCCAAAAACCTGCACAGGAGGGTGGGCCCAGAGCCTCTTCACAAAACAATTCTGGGTACAAGGGTAAAAACTTTGATCCCAAAAAGGCCTGGTGTCGTAGCTGTAGTCAGCCTGGACACCAAACTGGAGACAAGGCCTGTCCCAAGAAAGATACCACTTCTAACTCCACTCCAGCTAAAACTGGAATGGCCAGTCTCCAAGTGGGATCAACAGTGTGCCCAGAGCAAATCAGGTGCCACACTGAAGCTACATTAGTCTCTGAGGGTGGGGTGGATTTAGCCACACTGGCTGCCTGGCCCCCTAACATGCAAACATACAGGCAGCAGCTCTTAATTAATGGGACAAGTGTAGAGGGCCTGAGGGATACAGGTGCCAGTGTCACTATGGTGACAGAGAAACTGGTTTCCCCTGGCCAATACCTGGCTGGACAAACTTATCCAGTCACCAACGCTGACAATCAGACTAAAGTACATCCCATGGCTATGGTAACTTTAGAGTGGGGAGGGGTCAATGGCCTGAAACAGGTGGTGGTCTCCTCAAATATCCCAGTAGACTGTTTGCTTGGAAATGACCTGGAGTCCTCAGCATGGGCTGAGGTAGAACTGAAAACCCATGCAGCCATGCTGGGTATCCCTGAACTGGTGTGTGTCAAAACAAGGGCACAGTGCAAGGCACAGGGTGAAAAAGTAGAGCTGGAGTCTGGAAGAAAGGCCCAGCCTACCAAGAGAAAAGGAAAGTCAGCTGGGAAACCAGCTGCAACACAACAAGAAAAAGAGAGCCTCTCTTCTCAGGAAGAAGTTCTGCCCTCTGAGGGAACTGAGCCTATGGAGCTGGAACCTTATCAGGTTGAGCTCTTGGGCCCAGGGGGACCCTCAAGGGAAGAGTTGTGTAAGGGACAAGAAACCTGTCCCTCTCTTGAAGGCCTTAGGCAGCAAGCTGCTGAAGAGTCCAAAGGCAAGAAAAATGGAACACATAGGGTCTATTGGGAAGATGGACTCCTGTACACTGAGGCAAGAGATCCCAAACCTGGTGGCACTAGGAGAGTGGTAGTGCCTCAGGGGTTCAGAGAGTTTATTCTGACCTTAGCCCATGATATTCCCCTTGCTGGGCATTTGGGACAAACCAAGACGTGGGAGAGGTTAGTCAACCACTTCTACTGGCCCAACATGTCCCAGAAGGTTAAGGAGTTTTGCCTCTCCTGTCCCACCTGTCAAGCCAGTGGTAAGACAGGTGGACATCCAAAGGCCCCCCTCATTCCACTTCCAGTGGTGGGGGTCCCCTTTGAAAGAGTGGGTGTGGACATAGTGGGTCCACTGGAACCTCCCACAGCCTCAGGAAATATGTACATCCTAGTAGTAGTGGATCATGCTACTAGGTATCCTGAAGCTATTCCCCTTAGGTCGACTACTGCCCCTGCAGTAGCCAAGGCCCTCATTGGTATCTTTACCAGAGTGGGCTTCCCTAAGGAGGTGGTGTCTGACAGAGGTACCAACTTCATGTCAGCATACCTAAAACACATGTGGAATGAGTGTGGAGTGACTTATAAATTCACTACACCATATCATCCACAAACTAATGGCCTTGTTGAGAGATTCAACAAGACATTAAAGGGCATGATCATGGGGCTCCCAGAAAAACTCAAAAGGAGATGGGATGTCCTCCTGCCATGTCTGCTTTTCGCTTACAGAGAGGTGCCTCAGAAGGGAGTAGGGTTCTCACCCTTTGAACTTCTGTTTGGCCACCCTGTAAGGGGACCACTAGCTCTTGTGAAAGAAGGCTGGGAGAGACTTCTTCATGAGCCTAAACAAGACATAGTGGACTATGTACTTGGCCTTCGCTCAAGGATGGCAGAGTACATGGAAAAGGCAAACAAAAACCTTGAGGCCAGCCAACAGCTCCAGAAGTGTTGGTATGACCAAAAGGCTGCACTGGTTGAATTTCAACCAGGGCAGAAAGTCTGGGTTTTGGAGCCTGTGGCTCCCAGGGCACTTCAGGACAAATGGAGTGGCCCTTACCCAGTGCTAGAGAGGAAGAGTCAGGTCACCTATCTGGTAGACCTGGGCACAAGCAGGAGCCCCAAGAGGGTGATCCATGTGAACCGCCTTAAGCTCTTCCATGACAGGGCTGATGTGAATCTGTTGATGGTAACAGATGAGGACCACGAAGCTGAGAGTGAGCCTCTCCCTGATCTCCTCTCATCAGACCCTAAAGATGGCTCAGTGGATGGAGTGATCTATTCAGACACCCTCTCTGGCCAACAGCAAGCTGACTGTAGGAAGGTCCTACAACAGTTTGCTGAGCTCTTTTCCCTAACCCCTGGTCAGACACACCTGTGTACCCATGATGTGGACACAGACAGCATGCCTGTCAAAAACAAAATATTCCGACAGTCTGATCAAATTAAGGAAAGCATCAAGGTGGAAGTCCACAAGATGCTGGAATTGGGAGTAATTGAGTACTCTGACAGCACCTGGGCTAGCCCAGTGGTCTTAGTCCCCAAACCTCACACCAAAGGAGGAAAGAGAGAGATGAGGTTTTGTGTGGACTACAGAGGCCTTAATTCTGTCACCAAGACAGATGCCCATCCCATTCCTAGAGCTGACGAGCTGATTGACAAATTAGGTGCTGCCAAATTCTTAAGTACGTTTGACTTAACAGCAGGGTACTGGCAAATCAAAATGGCACCTGGAGCAAAAGAGAAAACAGCATTCTCCACACCTGATGGTCATTATCAGTTTACTGTTATGCCCTTTGGTTTAAAGAATGCCCCTGCCACCTTCCAAAGGTTGGTGAATCAAGTCCTTGCTGGGTTGGAGTCCTTTAGTGCAGCTTATCTTGATGATATTGCTGTCTTTAGCTCCAACTGGCAGGATCACCTGGTCCACCTGAAGAAGGTTTTGAAGGCTCTGCAATCTGCAGGCCTCTCTATCAAGGCATCCAAATGCCAGATAGGGCAGGGAACTGTGGTTTACTTGGTACACCTTGTAGGTGGAGGCCAAGTTCAGCCACTCCAGCCTAAGATCCAGACTATTCTGGACTGGGCAGCTCCAAAAACCCAGACTCAAGTCAGGGCATTCCTTGGCTTGACTGGGTACTATAGGAGGTTTGTGAAGGGATATGGATCTATTGTGACAGCCCTCACAGAACTCACCTCCAAGAAAATGCCCAAGAAAGTAAACTGGACTGTAGAATGCCAACAGGCCTTTGACACCCTGAAACAAGCTATGTGCACAGCACCAGTTCTAAAAGCTCCAGATTACTCCAAGCAGTTCATTGTGCAGACAGATGCCTCTGAACATGGGATAGGGGCAGTTTTGTCCCAAACAAATGATGATGGCCTTGACCAGCCTGTTGCTTTCATTAGCAGGAGGTTACTCCCCAGGGAGCAGCGTTGAGAGTGCCATTGAGAGGGAGGCCTTTGCTGTGGTTTGGTCCCTGAAGAAGCTGAGACCATACCTCTTTGGTACTCACTTCCTAGTTCAGACTGACCACTGACCTCTCAGATGGCTGATGCAAATGAAAGGTGAAAATCCAAAACTGTTGAGGTGGTCCATCTCCCTACAGGGAATGGACTTTATAGTGGAACACAGACCTGGGACTGCCCATGCCAATGCAGATGGCCTTTCCAGGTTCTTCCACTTAGAAAATGAAGACTCTCTTGGGAAAGGTTAGTCTCATCCTCTTTCGTTTGGGGGGGGTTGTGTAAGGAAATGCCTCCTTGGCATGGTTACCCCCTGACTTTTTGCCTTTGCTGATGCTATGTTTTGAATTGAAAGTGTGCCGAGGCCTGCTAACCAGGCCCCAGCACCAATGTTCTTTCCCTAACCTGTACTTTTGATTCCACAATTGGCACACCCTGGCATCCAGGTAAGTCCCTTGTAACTGGTACCCCTAGTACCAAGGGCCCTGATGCCAGGGAAGTTCTCTAAGGGCTGCAGCATATCTTATGCCACCCTGGGGACCCCTCACTCAGCACAGACACACTGCTTACCAGCTTGTGTGTGCTGGTGAGAACAAAATGAGTAAGTCGACATGGCACTCCCCTCAGGGTGCCATGCCAACCTCACACTGCCTATGCAGTATAGATAAGTCACCCCTCTAGTAGGCCTTACAGCCCTAAGGCAGGGTGCACTATACCATAGGTGAGGGCACCAGTACATGAGTACTGTGCCCCTACAGTGTCTAAGCCAAATCTTAGACATTGTAAGTGCAGGGTAGCCATAAGCGTATATGGTCTGGGAGTCTGTCCAACACGGACTCCACAGCACCATAATGGCTACACTGAAAACTGGGAAGTTTGGTATCAAACTTTTCAGCACAATAAATGCACACTGATGCCAGTGTACATTTTATTGTGAAATACACCCCAGAGGGCACCTTAGAGGTGCCCCCTGAAACCTTAACCGACTATCTGTGTAGGCTGACTGGTTCCAGCAGCCTGCCACAACCGAGACATGTTGCTGGCCCCATGGGGAGAGTGCCTTTGTCACTCTGAGGCCAGTAACAAAGCCTGCACTGGGTGGAGATGCTAACACCTCCCCCAGGCAGGAGCTGTCACACCTGGCGGTGAGCCTCAAAGGCTCACCCCTTTGTGCCAGCACCGCAGGACACTCCGGCTAGTGGAGTTGCCTGCCCCCTCCGGCCACGGCCCCCACTTTTGGCGGCAAGGCCGGAGAAAATAATGAGAATAACAAGGAGGAGCCACTGGCCAGTCAGGACAGCCCCTAAGGTGTCCTGAGCTGAAGTGACTCTAACTTTTAGAAATCCTCCATCTTGCAGATGGAGGATTCCCCAATAGGATTAGGGATGTGACCCCCTCCCCTTGGGAGGAGGCACAAAGAGGGTGTACCCACCCTCAGGGCTAGTAGCCATTGGCTACTAACCCCCCAGACCTACACACGCCCTTAAATTTAGTATTTAAGGGCTCCCCTGAACCTAAGAATTTAGATTCCTGAAACTACAAGAAGAAGAAGACTGCTGAGCTGAAAAACCCCTGCAGAGGAAGAACAGAAGACACCAACTGTTTTGGCCCCAGTCCTACCGGCCTGTCTCCTGCCTTCCAAAGAACCATGCTCCAGCGACGCTTTCCAAGGGACCAGCGACCTCTGAATCCTCTGAGGACTGCCCTGCTTCAAGAAAGACAAGAAACTCCCGAGGACAGCGGCACTGCTCCAAAAGAACTGCAACTTTGTTTCAAGGAGCAGACTTAAAGACCCCTGCAAGTCCCCGCAAGAAGCGTGAGACTTGCAACACTGCACCCGGCGACCCCGACTCGACTGGTGGAGAACCAACACCTCAGGGAGGACCCTCCGGCGACTCCGAGACCGTGAGTAACCAAAGTTGTCCCCCCTGAGCCCCCACAGCGACGCCTGCAGAGGGAATCCCGACGCTCCCCCTGACCGCGACTGCCTGAACTCCAATTCCCGACGGCTGGAAAAGACCTTGCACCCGCAGCCCCCAGCACCTAAAGGAACGGAACTCCTGTGCAGGAGTGACCCCCAGGAGGCCCTCTCCCTTGCCCAGGTGGTGGCTACCCCGAGGAGCCCCCCCCTTGCCTGCCTGCACCGCTGAAGAGATCCCTTGGTCTCTCATTGAAAACCATTGAAAACCCGACGCGTGTTTGTACACTGCACCCGGCCGCCCCCGCGCTGCTGAGGGTGTACTTTTTGTGCTGACTTGTGTCCCCCCTGGTGCCCTACAAAACCCCCCTGGTCTGCCCTCCGAAGACGCGGGTACTTACCTGCTGGCAGACCGGAACCGGGGCACCCCCCTTCTCTCCATTGAAGCCTATGTGTTTTGGGCACCTCTTTGACCTCTGCACCTGACCGGCCCTGAGCTGCTGGTGTGGTAACTTTGGGGTTGCTCTGAACCCCCAACGGTGGGCTACCTTGGACCCAAACCTAAGACTTGTAAGTGATTTACTTACCTGACAAAACTAACAAAAACTTACCTCCCCCAGGAACTGTGAAAATTGCACTAAGTGCCCACTTTTAAAACAGCTTATTGTGTTTTATGTAAAAAGTATACATGCTAATGTAATGATTCAAAGTTCCTAAAGTACTTACCTGCAATACCTTTCCAATGAGATATTACATGTAGAATTTGAACCTGTGGTTCTTAAAATAAACTAAGAAAATATATTTTTCTATAACAAAACCTATTGGCTGGATTTGTCTCTGAGCGTGTGTTCCTCATTTATTGCCTGTGTGTATGTACAACAAATGCTTAACACTACTCCTTTGATAAGCCTACTGCTCGACCACACTACCACAAAATAGAGCATTAGTATTATCTCTTTTTGCCACTATCTTACCTCTAAGGGGAACCCTTGGACTCTGTGCATACTATTCCTTACTTTGAAATAGTGCATACAGAGCCAACTTCCTACATTGGTGGATCAGCAGTGGGGTACAAGACTTTGCATTTGCTGGACTACTCAGCCAATACCTAATCACACGACAAATTCTAAAAATTGTCATTAGAAATTGATTTTTGCAATTTGAACTATTTTTTCTAAATTCTTAAAAGACCTGCTAGGGCCTTGTGTTAGATCCTGTTTAGCATTTCTTTTAGAGTTTAAAAGTTTGGTAAAAGTTTGAATTAGAACCTAGAACTAGTTTTAGAATTCTTAAAAAGTATTCCAACTTTTAGAAGCATAATGTCTAGTACAGAGATGAATGTGGTGGAACTCGAAACCACACCTTACCTCCATCTTAAGATGAGGGAGCTAAGGTCACTCTGTACACTAAAGAAAATAGTAATGGGCCCCAGACCTTCCAAACTACAGCTCCAGGAGCTTTTGGCAGAGTTTGAAAGAGCCAACCCCTCTGAGGATGGCAACACAGAGGATGATGATAGTGACTTGGAGGGTGATTCCCCCCTACCAGTCCTATCTAGGGAAGACAGGGCCTCTCAAGCCCTGACTCCACAAATCATAGTCAGAGATGCTGGTTCCCTCACAGGAGGGACCAACCTCTCTGAAATCACTGAGGATAACTCCAGTGAAGAGGACATCCAGTTAGCCAGGATGGCCAAAAGATTGGCTTTGGAAAGACAGATCCTAGCCATAGAAAGGGAAAGACAAGAGATGGGCCTAGGACCCATCAATGGTGGCAGCAACATAAATAGGGTCAGAGATTCTCCTGACATGTTGAAAATCCCTAAAGGGATTGTAACTAAATATGAAGATGGTGATGACATCACCAAATGGTTCACAGCTTTTGAGAGGGCTTGTGTAACCAGAAAAGTGAACAAATCTCACTGGGGTGCTCTCCTTTGGGAAACGTTCACAGGAAAGTGTAGGGATAGACTCCTCACACTCTCTGGAAAAGATGCAGAATCTTATGACCTCATGAAGGGAACCCTGATTGAGGGCTTTGGATTCTCCACTGAGGAGTATAGGATTAGATTCAGGGGGGCTCAAAAATCCTCGAGCCAGACCTGGGTTGACTTTGTAGACTACTCAGTAAAAACACTAGATGGTTGGATTCAAGGCAGTGGTGTAAGTAATTATGATGGGCTGTACAATTTATTTGTGAAAGAACACCTATTAAGTAATTGTTTCAATGATAAACTGCATCAGCATCTGGTAGACCTAGGACCAATTTCTCCCCAAGAATTGGGAAAGAAGGCGGACCATTGGGTCAAGACTAGGGTGTCCAAAACTTCCACAGGGGGTGACCAAAAGAAAGGGGTCACAAAACCTCCCCAGGGGAAAGGTGGTGAGACAGCCAAAAATAAAAATAGTAAAGAGTCTTCTACAGGCCCCCAAAAACCTGCACAGGAGGGTGGGCCCAGAGCCTCTTCACAAAACAATTCTGGGTACAAGGGTAAAAACTTTGATCCCAAAAAGGCCTGGTGTCGTAGCTGTAGTCAGCCTGGACACCAAACTGGAGACAAGGCCTGTCCCAAGAAAGATACCACTTCTAACTCCACTCCAGCTAAAACTGGAATGGCCAGTCTCCAAGTGGGATCAACAGTGTGCCCAGAGCAAATCAGGTGCCACACTGAAGCTACATTAGTCTCTGAGGGTGGGGTGGATTTAGCCACACTGGCTGCCTGGCCCCCTAACATGCAAACATACAGGCAGCAGCTCTTAATTAATGGGACAAGTGTAGAGGGCCTGAGGGATACAGGTGCCAGTGTCACTATGGTGACAGAGAAACTGGTTTCCCCTGGCCAATACCTGGCTGGACAAACTTATCCAGTCACCAACGCTGACAATCAGACTAAAGTACATCCCATGGCTATGGTAACTTTAGAGTGGGGAGGGGTCAATGGCCTGAAACAGGTGGTGGTCTCCTCAAATATCCCAGTAGACTGTTTGCTTGGAAATGACCTGGAGTCCTCAGCATGGGCTGAGGTAGAACTGAAAACCCATGCAGCCATGCTGGGTATCCCTGAACTGGTGTGTGTCAAAACAAGGGCACAGTGCAAGGCACAGGGTGAAAAAGTAGAGCTGGAGTCTGGAAGAAAGGCCCAGCCTACCAAGAGAAAAGGAAAGTCAGCTGGGAAACCAGCTGCAACACAACAAGAAAAAGAGAGCCTCTCTTCTCAGGAAGAAGTTCTGCCCTCTGAGGGAACTGAGCCTATGGAGCTGGAACCTTATCAGGTTGAGCTCTTGGGCCCAGGGGGACCCTCAAGGGAAGAGTTGTGTAAGGGACAAGAAACCTGTCCCTCTCTTGAAGGCCTTAGGCAGCAAGCTGCTGAAGAGTCCAAAGGCAAGAAAAATGGAACACATAGGGTCTATTGGGAAGATGGACTCCTGTACACTGAGGCAAGAGATCCCAAACCTGGTGGCACTAGGAGAGTGGTAGTGCCTCAGGGGTTCAGAGAGTTTATTCTGACCTTAGCCCATGATATTCCCCTTGCTGGGCATTTGGGACAAACCAAGACGTGGGAGAGGTTAGTCAACCACTTCTACTGGCCCAACATGTCCCAGAAGGTTAAGGAGTTTTGCCTCTCCTGTCCCACCTGTCAAGCCAGTGGTAAGACAGGTGGACATCCAAAGGCCCCCCTCATTCCACTTCCAGTGGTGGGGGTCCCCTTTGAAAGAGTGGGTGTGGACATAGTGGGTCCACTGGAACCTCCCACAGCCTCAGGAAATATGTACATCCTAGTAGTAGTGGATCATGCTACTAGGTATCCTGAAGCTATTCCCCTTAGGTCGACTACTGCCCCTGCAGTAGCCAAGGCCCTCATTGGTATCTTTACCAGAGTGGGCTTCCCTAAGGAGGTGGTGTCTGACAGAGGTACCAACTTCATGTCAGCATACCTAAAACACATGTGGAATGAGTGTGGAGTGACTTATAAATTCACTACACCATATCATCCACAAACTAATGGCCTTGTTGAGAGATTCAACAAGACATTAAAGGGCATGATCATGGGGCTCCCAGAAAAACTCAAAAGGAGATGGGATGTCCTCCTGCCATGTCTGCTTTTCGCTTACAGAGAGGTGCCTCAGAAGGGAGTAGGGTTCTCACCCTTTGAACTTCTGTTTGGCCACCCTGTAAGGGGACCACTAGCTCTTGTGAAAGAAGGCTGGGAGAGACTTCTTCATGAGCCTAAACAAGACATAGTGGACTATGTACTTGGCCTTCGCTCAAGGATGGCAGAGTACATGGAAAAGGCAAACAAAAACCTTGAGGCCAGCCAACAGCTCCAGAAGTGTTGGTATGACCAAAAGGCTGCACTGGTTGAATTTCAACCAGGGCAGAAAGTCTGGGTTTTGGAGCCTGTGGCTCCCAGGGCACTTCAGGACAAATGGAGTGGCCCTTACCCAGTGCTAGAGAGGAAGAGTCAGGTCACCTATCTGGTAGACCTGGGCACAAGCAGGAGCCCCAAGAGGGTGATCCATGTGAACCGCCTTAAGCTCTTCCATGACAGGGCTGATGTGAATCTGTTGATGGTAACAGATGAGGACCACGAAGCTGAGAGTGAGCCTCTCCCTGATCTCCTCTCATCAGACCCTAAAGATGGCTCAGTGGATGGAGTGATCTATTCAGACACCCTCTCTGGCCAACAGCAAGCTGACTGTAGGAAGGTCCTACAACAGTTTGCTGAGCTCTTTTCCCTAACCCCTGGTCAGACACACCTGTGTACCCATGATGTGGACACAGACAGCATGCCTGTCAAAAACAAAATATTCCGACAGTCTGATCAAATTAAGGAAAGCATCAAGGTGGAAGTCCACAAGATGCTGGAATTGGGAGTAATTGAGTACTCTGACAGCACCTGGGCTAGCCCAGTGGTCTTAGTCCCCAAACCTCACACCAAAGGAGGAAAGAGAGAGATGAGGTTTTGTGTGGACTACAGAGGCCTTAATTCTGTCACCAAGACAGATGCCCATCCCATTCCTAGAGCTGACGAGCTGATTGACAAATTAGGTGCTGCCAAATTCTTAAGTACGTTTGACTTAACAGCAGGGTACTGGCAAATCAAAATGGCACCTGGAGCAAAAGAGAAAACAGCATTCTCCACACCTGATGGTCATTATCAGTTTACTGTTATGCCCTTTGGTTTAAAGAATGCCCCTGCCACCTTCCAAAGGTTGGTGAATCAAGTCCTTGCTGGGTTGGAGTCCTTTAGTGCAGCTTATCTTGATGATATTGCTGTCTTTAGCTCCAACTGGCAGGATCACCTGGTCCACCTGAAGAAGGTTTTGAAGGCTCTGCAATCTGCAGGCCTCTCTATCAAGGCATCCAAATGCCAGATAGGGCAGGGAACTGTGGTTTACTTGGTACACCTTGTAGGTGGAGGCCAAGTTCAGCCACTCCAGCCTAAGATCCAGACTATTCTGGACTGGGCAGCTCCAAAAACCCAGACTCAAGTCAGGGCATTCCTTGGCTTGACTGGGTACTATAGGAGGTTTGTGAAGGGATATGGATCTATTGTGACAGCCCTCACAGAACTCACCTCCAAGAAAATGCCCAAGAAAGTAAACTGGACTGTAGAATGCCAACAGGCCTTTGACACCCTGAAACAAGCTATGTGCACAGCACCAGTTCTAAAAGCTCCAGATTACTCCAAGCAGTTCATTGTGCAGACAGATGCCTCTGAACATGGGATAGGGGCAGTTTTGTCCCAAACAAATGATGATGGCCTTGACCAGCCTGTTGCTTTCATTAGCAGGAGGTTACTCCCCAGGGAGCAGCGTTGGAGTGCCATTGAGAGGGAGGCCTTTGCTGTGGTTTGGTCCCTGAAGAAGCTGAGACCATACCTCTTTGGTACTCACTTCCTAGTTCAGACTGACCACTGACCTCTCAGATGGCTGATGCAAATGAAAGGTGAAAATCCAAAACTGTTGAGGTGGTCCATCTCCCTACAGGGAATGGACTTTATAGTGGAACACAGACCTGGGACTGCCCATGCCAATGCAGATGGCCTTTCCAGGTTCTTCCACTTAGAAAATGAAGACTCTCTTGGGAAAGGTTAGTCTCATCCTCTTTCGTTTGGGGGGGGTTGTGTAAGGAAATGCCTCCTTGGCATGGTTACCCCCTGACTTTTTGCCTTTGCTGATGCTATGTTTTGAATTGAAAGTGTGCCGAGGCCTGCTAACCAGGCCCCAGCACCAATGTTCTTTCCCTAACCTGTACTTTTGATTCCACAATTGGCACACCCTGGCATCCAGGTAAGTCCCTTGTAACTGGTACCCCTAGTACCAAGGGCCCTGATGCCAGGGAAGTTCTCTAAGGGCTGCAGCATATCTTATGCCACCCTGGGGACCCCTCACTCAGCACAGACACACTGCTTACCAGCTTGTGTGTGCTGGTGAGAACAAAATGAGTAAGTCGACATGGCACTCCCCTCAGGGTGCCATGCCAACCTCACACTGCCTATGCAGTATAGATAAGTCACCCCTCTAGTAGGCCTTACAGCCCTAAGGCAGGGTGCACTATACCATAGGTGAGGGCACCAGTACATGAGTACTGTGCCCCTACAGTGTCTAAGCCAAACCTTAGACATTGTAAGTGCAGGGTAGCCATAAGCGTATATGGTCTGGGAGTCTGTCCAACACGGACTCCACAGCACCATAATGGCTACACTGAAAACTGGGAAGTTTGGTATCAAACTTTTCAGCACAATAAATGCACACTGATGCCAGTGTACATTTTATTGTGAAATACACCCCAGAGGGCACCTTAGAGGTGCCCCCTGAAACCTTAACCGACTATCTGTGTAGGCTGACTGGTTCCAGCAGCCTGCCACAACCGAGACATGTTGCTGGCCCCATGGGGAGAGTGCCTTTGTCACTCTGAGGCCAGTAACAAAGCCTGCACTGGGTGGAGATGCTAACACCTCCCCCAGGCAGGAGCTGTCACACCTGGCGGTGAGCCTCAAAGGCTCACCCCTTTGTGCCAGCACCGCAGGACACTCCGGCTAGTGGAGTTGCCTGCCCCCTCCGGCCACGGCCCCCACTTTTGGCGGCAAGGCCGGAGAAAATAATGAGAATAACAAGGAGGAGCCACTGGCCAGTCAGGACAGCCCCTAAGGTGTCCTGAGCTGAAGTGACTCTAACTTTTAGAAATCCTCCATCTTGCAGATGGAGGATTCCCCAATAGGATTAGGGATGTGACCCCCTCCCCTTGGGAGGAGGCACAAAGAGGGTGTACCCACCCTCAGGGCTAGTAGCCATTGGCTACTAACCCCCCAGACCTACACACGCCCTTAAATTTAGTATTTAAGGGCTCCCCTGAACCTAAGAATTTAGATTCCTGAAACTACAAGAAGAAGAAGACTGCTGAGCTGAAAAACCCCTGCAGAGGAAGAACAGAAGACACCAACTGTTTTGGCCCCAGTCCTACCGGCCTGTCTCCTGCCTTCCAAAGAACCATGCTCCAGCGACGCTTTCCAAGGGACCAGCGACCTCTGAATCCTCTGAGGACTGCCCTGCTTCAAGAAAGACAAGAAACTCCCGAGGACAGCGGCACTGCTCCAAAAGAACTGCAACTTTGTTTCAAGGAGCAGACTTAAAGACCCCTGCAAGTCCCCGCAAGAAGCGTGAGACTTGCAACACTGCACCCGGCGACCCCGACTCGACTGGTGGAGAACCAACACCTCAGGGAGGACCCTCCGGCGACTCCGAGACCGTGAGTAACCAAAGTTGTCCCCCCTGAGCCCCCACAGCGACGCCTGCAGAGGGAATCCCGACGCTCCCCCTGACCGCGACTGCCTGAACTCCAATTCCCGACGGCTGGAAAAGACCTTGCACCCGCAGCCCCCAGCACCTAAAGGAACGGAACTCCTGTGCAGGAGTGACCCCCAGGAGGCCCTCTCCCTTGCCCAGGTGGTGGCTACCCCGAGGAGCCCCCCCCTTGCCTGCCTGCACCGCTGAAGAGATCCCTTGGTCTCTCATTGAAAACCATTGAAAACCCGACGCGTGTTTGTACACTGCACCCGGCCGCCCCCGCGCTGCTGAGGGTGTACTTTTTGTGCTGACTTGTGTCCCCCCTGGTGCCCTACAAAACCCCCCTGGTCTGCCCTCCGAAGACGCGGGTACTTACCTGCTGGCAGACCGGAACCGGGGCACCCCCCTTCTCTCCATTGAAGCCTATGTGTTTTGGGCACCTCTTTGACCTCTGCACCTGACCGGCCCTGAGCTGCTGGTGTGGTAACTTTGGGGTTGCTCTGAACCCCCAACGGTGGGCTACCTTGGACCCAAACCTAAGACTTGTAAGTGATTTACTTACCTGACAAAACTAACAAAAACTTACCTCCCCCAGGAACTGTGAAAATTGCACTAAGTGCCCACTTTTAAAACAGCTTATTGTGTTTTATGTAAAAAGTATACATGCTAATGTAATGATTCAAAGTTCCTAAAGTACTTACCTGCAATACCTTTCCAATGAGATATTACATGTAGAATTTGAACCTGTGGTTCTTAAAATAAACTAAGAAAATATATTTTTCTATAACAAAACCTATTGGCTGGATTTGTCTCTGAGCGTGTGTTCCTCATTTATTGCCTGTGTGTATGTACAACAAATGCTTAACACTACTCCTTTGATAAGCCTACTGCTCGACCACACTACCACAAAATAGAGCATTAGTATTATCTCTTTTTGCCACTATCTTACCTCTAAGGGGAACCCTTGGACTCTGTGCATACTATTCCTTACTTTGAAATAGTGCATACAGAGCCAACTTCCTACATTGGTGGATCAGCAGTGGGGTACAAGACTTTGCATTTGCTGGACTACTCAGCCAATACCTAATCACACGACAAATTCCAAAAATTGTCATTAGAAATTGATTTTTGCAATTTGAACTATTTTTTCTAAATTCTTAAAAGACCTGCTAGGGCCTTGTGTTAGATCCTGTTTAGCATTTCTTTTAGAGTTTAAAAGTTTGGTAAAAGTTTGAATTAGAACCTAGAACTAGTTTTAGAATTCTTAAAAAGTATTCCAACTTTTAGAAGCATAATGTCTAGTACAGAGATGAATGTGGTGGAACTCGAAACCACACCTTACCTCCATCTTAAGATGAGGGAGCTAAGGTCACTCTGTACACTAAAGAAAATAGTAATGGGCCCCAGACCTTCCAAACTACAGCTCCAGGAGCTTTTGGCAGAGTTTGAAAGAGCCAACCCCTCTGAGGATGGCAACACAGAGGATGATGATAGTGACTTGGAGGGTGATTCCCCCCTACCAGTCCTATCTAGGGAAGACAGGGCCTCTCAAGCCCTGACTCCACAAATCATAGTCAGAGATGCTGGTTCCCTCACAGGAGGGACCAACCTCTCTGAAATCACTGAGGATAACTCCAGTGAAGAGGACATCCAGTTAGCCAGGATGGCCAAAAGATTGGCTTTGGAAAGACAGATCCTAGCCATAGAAAGGGAAAGACAAGAGATGGGCCTAGGACCCATCAATGGTGGCAGCAACATAAATAGGGTCAGAGATTCTCCTGACATGTTGAAAATCCCTAAAGGGATTGTAACTAAATATGAAGATGGTGATGACATCACCAAATGGTTCACAGCTTTTGAGAGGGCTTGTGTAACCAGAAAAGTGAACAAATCTCACTGGGGTGCTCTCCTTTGGGAAACGTTCACAGGAAAGTGTAGGGATAGACTCCTCACACTCTCTGGAAAAGATGCAGAATCTTATGACCTCATGAAGGGAACCCTGATTGAGGGCTTTGGATTCTCCACTGAGGAGTATAGGATTAGATTCAGGGGGGCTCAAAAATCCTCGAGCCAGACCTGGGTTGACTTTGTAGACTACTCAGTAAAAACACTAGATGGTTGGATTCAAGGCAGTGGTGTAAGTAATTATGATGGGCTGTACAATTTATTTGTGAAAGAACACCTATTAAGTAATTGTTTCAATGATAAACTGCATCAGCATCTGGTAGACCTAGGACCAATTTCTCCCCAAGAATTGGGAAAGAAGGCGGACCATTGGGTCAAGACTAGGGTGTCCAAAACTTCCACAGGGGGTGACCAAAAGAAAGGGGTCACAAAACCTCCCCAGGGGAAAGGTGGTGAGACAGCCAAAAATAAAAATAGTAAAGAGTCTTCTACAGGCCCCCAAAAACCTGCACAGGAGGGTGGGCCCAGAGCCTCTTCACAAAACAATTCTGGGTACAAGGGTAAAAACTTTGATCCCAAAAAGGCCTGGTGTCGTAGCTGTAGTCAGCCTGGACACCAAACTGGAGACAAGGCCTGTCCCAAGAAAGATACCACTTCTAACTCCACTCCAGCTAAAACTGGAATGGCCAGTCTCCAAGTGGGATCAACAGTGTGCCCAGAGCAAATCAGGTGCCACACTGAAGCTACATTAGTCTCTGAGGGTGGGGTGGATTTAGCCACACTGGCTGCCTGGCCCCCTAACATGCAAACATACAGGCAGCAGCTCTTAATTAATGGGACAAGTGTAGAGGGCCTGAGGGATACAGGTGCCAGTGTCACTATGGTGACAGAGAAACTGGTTTCCCCTGGCCAATACCTGGCTGGACAAACTTATCCAGTCACCAACGCTGACAATCAGACTAAAGTACATCCCATGGCTATGGTAACTTTAGAGTGGGGAGGGGTCAATGGCCTGAAACAGGTGGTGGTCTCCTCAAATATCCCAGTAGACTGTTTGCTTGGAAATGACCTGGAGTCCTCAGCATGGGCTGAGGTAGAACTGAAAACCCATGCAGCCATGCTGGGTATCCCTGAACTGGTGTGTGTCAAAACAAGGGCACAGTGCAAGGCACAGGGTGAAAAAGTAGAGCTGGAGTCTGGAAGAAAGGCCCAGCCTACCAAGAGAAAAGGAAAGTCAGCTGGGAAACCAGCTGCAACACAACAAGAAAAAGAGAGCCTCTCTTCTCAGGAAGAAGTTCTGCCCTCTGAGGGAACTGAGCCTATGGAGCTGGAACCTTATCAGGTTGAGCTCTTGGGCCCAGGGGGACCCTCAAGGGAAGAGTTGTGTAAGGGACAAGAAACCTGTCCCTCTCTTGAAGGCCTTAGGCAGCAAGCTGCTGAAGAGTCCAAAGGCAAGAAAAATGGAACACATAGGGTCTATTGGGAAGATGGACTCCTGTACACTGAGGCAAGAGATCCCAAACCTGGTGGCACTAGGAGAGTGGTAGTGCCTCAGGGGTTCAGAGAGTTTATTCTGACCTTAGCCCATGATATTCCCCTTGCTGGGCATTTGGGACAAACCAAGACGTGGGAGAGGTTAGTCAACCACTTCTACTGGCCCAACATGTCCCAGAAGGTTAAGGAGTTTTGCCTCTCCTGTCCCACCTGTCAAGCCAGTGGTAAGACAGGTGGACATCCAAAGGCCCCCCTCATTCCACTTCCAGTGGTGGGGGTCCCCTTTGAAAGAGTGGGTGTGGACATAGTGGGTCCACTGGAACCTCCCACAGCCTCAGGAAATATGTACATCCTAGTAGTAGTGGATCATGCTACTAGGTATCCTGAAGCTATTCCCCTTAGGTCGACTACTGCCCCTGCAGTAGCCAAGGCCCTCATTGGTATCTTTACCAGAGTGGGCTTCCCTAAGGAGGTGGTGTCTGACAGAGGTACCAACTTCATGTCAGCATACCTAAAACACATGTGGAATGAGTGTGGAGTGACTTATAAATTCACTACACCATATCATCCACAAACTAATGGCCTTGTTGAGAGATTCAACAAGACATTAAAGGGCATGATCATGGGGCTCCCAGAAAAACTCAAAAGGAGATGGGATGTCCTCCTGCCATGTCTGCTTTTCGCTTACAGAGAGGTGCCTCAGAAGGGAGTAGGGTTCTCACCCTTTGAACTTCTGTTTGGCCACCCTGTAAGGGGACCACTAGCTCTTGTGAAAGAAGGCTGGGAGAGACTTCTTCATGAGCCTAAACAAGACATAGTGGACTATGTACTTGGCCTTCGCTCAAGGATGGCAGAGTACATGGAAAAGGCAAACAAAAACCTTGAGGCCAGCCAACAGCTCCAGAAGTGTTGGTATGACCAAAAGGCTGCACTGGTTGAATTTCAACCAGGGCAGAAAGTCTGGGTTTTGGAGCCTGTGGCTCCCAGGGCACTTCAGGACAAATGGAGTGGCCCTTACCCAGTGCTAGAGAGGAAGAGTCAGGTCACCTATCTGGTAGACCTGGGCACAAGCAGGAGCCCCAAGAGGGTGATCCATGTGAACCGCCTTAAGCTCTTCCATGACAGGGCTGATGTGAATCTGTTGATGGTAACAGATGAGGACCACGAAGCTGAGAGTGAGCCTCTCCCTGATCTCCTCTCATCAGACCCTAAAGATGGCTCAGTGGATGGAGTGATCTATTCAGACACCCTCTCTGGCCAACAGCAAGCTGACTGTAGGAAGGTCCTACAACAGTTTGCTGAGCTCTTTTCCCTAACCCCTGGTCAGACACACCTGTGTACCCATGATGTGGACACAGACAGCATGCCTGTCAAAAACAAAATATTCCGACAGTCTGATCAAATTAAGGAAAGCATCAAGGTGGAAGTCCACAAGATGCTGGAATTGGGAGTAATTGAGTACTCTGACAGCACCTGGGCTAGCCCAGTGGTCTTAGTCCCCAAACCTCACACCAAAGGAGGAAAGAGAGAGATGAGGTTTTGTGTGGACTACAGAGGCCTTAATTCTGTCACCAAGACAGATGCCCATCCCATTCCTAGAGCTGACGAGCTGATTGACAAATTAGGTGCTGCCAAATTCTTAAGTACGTTTGACTTAACAGCAGGGTACTGGCAAATCAAAATGGCACCTGGAGCAAAAGAGAAAACAGCATTCTCCACACCTGATGGTCATTATCAGTTTACTGTTATGCCCTTTGGTTTAAAGAATGCCCCTGCCACCTTCCAAAGGTTGGTGAATCAAGTCCTTGCTGGGTTGGAGTCCTTTAGTGCAGCTTATCTTGATGATATTGCTGTCTTTAGCTCCAACTGGCAGGATCACCTGGTCCACCTGAAGAAGGTTTTGAAGGCTCTGCAATCTGCAGGCCTCTCTATCAAGGCATCCAAATGCCAGATAGGGCAGGGAACTGTGGTTTACTTGGTACACCTTGTAGGTGGAGGCCAAGTTCAGCCACTCCAGCCTAAGATCCAGACTATTCTGGACTGGGCAGCTCCAAAAACCCAGACTCAAGTCAGGGCATTCCTTGGCTTGACTGGGTACTATAGGAGGTTTGTGAAGGGATATGGATCTATTGTGACAGCCCTCACAGAACTCACCTCCAAGAAAATGCCCAAGAAAGTAAACTGGACTGTAGAATGCCAACAGGCCTTTGACACCCTGAAACAAGCTATGTGCACAGCACCAGTTCTAAAAGCTCCAGATTACTCCAAGCAGTTCATTGTGCAGACAGATGCCTCTGAACATGGGATAGGGGCAGTTTTGTCCCAAACAAATGATGATGGCCTTGACCAGCCTGTTGCTTTCATTAGCAGGAGGTTACTCCCCAGGGAGCAGCGTTGGAGTGCCATTGAGAGGGAGGCCTTTGCTGTGGTTTGGTCCCTGAAGAAGCTGAGACCATACCTCTTTGGTACTCACTTCCTAGTTCAGACTGACCACTGACCTCTCAGATGGCTGATGCAAATGAAAGGTGAAAATCCAAAACTGTTGAGGTGGTCCATCTCCCTACAGGGAATGGACTTTATAGTGGAACACAGACCTGGGACTGCCCATGCCAATGCAGATGGCCTTTCCAGGTTCTTCCACTTAGAAAATGAAGACTCTCTTGGGAAAGGTTAGTCTCATCCTCTTTCGTTTGGGGGGGGTTGTGTAAGGAAATGCCTCCTTGGCATGGTTACCCCCTGACTTTTTGCCTTTGCTGATGCTATGTTTTGAATTGAAAGTGTGCCGAGGCCTGCTAACCAGGCCCCAGCACCAATGTTCTTTCCCTAACCTGTACTTTTGATTCCACAATTGGCACACCCTGGCATCCAGGTAAGTCCCTTGTAACTGGTACCCCTAGTACCAAGGGCCCTGATGCCAGGGAAGTTCTCTAAGGGCTGCAGCATATCTTATGCCACCCTGGGGACCCCTCACTCAGCACAGACACACTGCTTACCAGCTTGTGTGTGCTGGTGAGAACAAAATGAGTAAGTCGACATGGCACTCCCCTCAGGGTGCCATGCCAACCTCACACTGCCTATGCAGTATAGATAAGTCACCCCTCTAGTAGGCCTTACAGCCCTAAGGCAGGGTGCACTATACCATAGGTGAGGGCACCAGTACATGAGTACTGTGCCCCTACAGTGTCTAAGCCAAACCTTAGACATTGTAAGTGCAGGGTAGCCATAAGCGTATATGGTCTGGGAGTCTGTCCAACACGGACTCCACAGCACCATAATGGCTACACTGAAAACTGGGAAGTTTGGTATCAAACTTTTCAGCACAATAAATGCACACTGATGCCAGTGTACATTTTATTGTGAAATACACCCCAGAGGGCACCTTAGAGGTGCCCCCTGAAACCTTAACCGACTATCTGTGTAGGCTGACTGGTTCCAGCAGCCTGCCACAACCGAGACATGTTGCTGGCCCCATGGGGAGAGTGCCTTTGTCACTCTGAGGCCAGTAACAAAGCCTGCACTGGGTGGAGATGCTAACACCTCCCCCAGGCAGGAGCTGTCACACCTGGCGGTGAGCCTCAAAGGCTCACCCCTTTGTGCCAGCACCGCAGGACACTCCGGCTAGTGGAGTTGCCTGCCCCCTCCGGCCACGGCCCCCACTTTTGGCGGCAAGGCCGGAGAAAATAATGAGAATAACAAGGAGGAGCCACTGGCCAGTCAGGACAGCCCCTAAGGTGTCCTGAGCTGAAGTGACTCTAACTTTTAGAAATCCTCCATCTTGCAGATGGAGGATTCCCCAATAGGATTAGGGATGTGACCCCCTCCCCTTGGGAGGAGGCACAAAGAGGGTGTACCCACCCTCAGGGCTAGTAGCCATTGGCTACTAACCCCCCAGACCTACACACGCCCTTAAATTTAGTATTTAAGGGCTCCCCTGAACCTAAGAATTTAGATTCCTGAAACTACAAGAAGAAGAAGACTGCTGAGCTGAAAAACCCCTGCAGAGGAAGAACAGAAGACACCAACTGTTTTGGCCCCAGTCCTACCGGCCTGTCTCCTGCCTTCCAAAGAACCATGCTCCAGCGACGCTTTCCAAGGGACCAGCGACCTCTGAATCCTCTGAGGACTGCCCTGCTTCAAGAAAGACAAGAAACTCCCGAGGACAGCGGCACTGCTCCAAAAGAACTGCAACTTTGTTTCAAGGAGCAGACTTAAAGACCCCTGCAAGTCCCCGCAAGAAGCGTGAGACTTGCAACACTGCACCCGGCGACCCCGACTCGACTGGTGGAGAACCAACACCTCAGGGAGGACCCTCCGGCGACTCCGAGACCGTGAGTAACCAAAGTTGTCCCCCCTGAGCCCCCACAGCGACGCCTGCAGAGGGAATCCCGACGCTCCCCCTGACCGCGACTGCCTGAACTCCAATTCCCGACGGCTGGAAAAGACCTTGCACCCGCAGCCCCCAGCACCTAAAGGAACGGAACTCCTGTGCAGGAGTGACCCCCAGGAGGCCCTCTCCCTTGCCCAGGTGGTGGCTACCCCGAGGAGCCCCCCCCTTGCCTGCCTGCACCGCTGAAGAGATCCCTTGGTCTCTCATTGAAAACCATTGAAAACCCGACGCGTGTTTGTACACTGCACCCGGCCGCCCCCGCGCTGCTGAGGGTGTACTTTTTGTGCTGACTTGTGTCCCCCCTGGTGCCCTACAAAACCCCCCTGGTCTGCCCTCCGAAGACGCGGGTACTTACCTGCTGGCAGACCGGAACCGGGGCACCCCCCTTCTCTCCATTGAAGCCTATGTGTTTTGGGCACCTCTTTGACCTCTGCACCTGACCGGCCCTGAGCTGCTGGTGTGGTAACTTTGGGGTTGCTCTGAACCCCCAACGGTGGGCTACCTTGGACCCAAACCTAAGACTTGTAAGTGATTTACTTACCTGACAAAACTAACAAAAACTTACCTCCCCCAGGAACTGTGAAAATTGCACTAAGTGCCCACTTTTAAAACAGCTTATTGTGTTTTATGTAAAAAGTATACATGCTAATGTAATGATTCAAAGTTCCTAAAGTACTTACCTGCAATACCTTTCCAATGAGATATTACATGTAGAATTTGAACCTGTGGTTCTTAAAATAAACTAAGAAAATATATTTTTCTATAACAAAACCTATTGGCTGGATTTGTCTCTGAGCGTGTGTTCCTCATTTATTGCCTGTGTGTATGTACAACAAATGCTTAACACTACTCCTTTGATAAGCCTACTGCTCGACCACACTACCACAAAATAGAGCATTAGTATTATCTCTTTTTGCCACTATCTTACCTCTAAGGGGAACCCTTGGACTCTGTGCATACTATTCCTTACTTTGAAATAGTGCATACAGAGCCAACTTCCTACATTGGTGGATCAGCAGTGGGGTACAAGACTTTGCATTTGCTGGACTACTCAGCCAATACCTAATCACACGACAAATTCCAAAAATTGTCATTAGAAATTGATTTTTGCAATTTGAACTATTTTTTCTAAATTCTTAAAAGACCTGCTAGGGCCTTGTGTTAGATCCTGTTTAGCATTTCTTTTAGAGTTTAAAAGTTTGGTAAAAGTTTGAATTAGAACCTAGAACTAGTTTTAGAATTCTTAAAAAGTATTCCAACTTTTAGAAGCATAATGTCTAGTACAGAGATGAATGTGGTGGAACTCGAAACCACACCTTACCTCCATCTTAAGATGAGGGAGCTAAGGTCACTCTGTACACTAAAGAAAATAGTAATGGGCCCCAGACCTTCCAAACTACAGCTCCAGGAGCTTTTGGCAGAGTTTGAAAGAGCCAACCCCTCTGAGGATGGCAACACAGAGGATGATGATAGTGACTTGGAGGGTGATTCCCCCCTACCAGTCCTATCTAGGGAAGACAGGGCCTCTCAAGCCCTGACTCCACAAATCATAGTCAGAGATGCTGGTTCCCTCACAGGAGGGACCAACCTCTCTGAAATCACTGAGGATAACTCCAGTGAAGAGGACATCCAGTTAGCCAGGATGGCCAAAAGATTGGCTTTGGAAAGACAGATCCTAGCCATAGAAAGGGAAAGACAAGAGATGGGCCTAGGACCCATCAATGGTGGCAGCAACATAAATAGGGTCAGAGATTCTCCTGACATGTTGAAAATCCCTAAAGGGATTGTAACTAAATATGAAGATGGTGATGACATCACCAAATGGTTCACAGCTTTTGAGAGGGCTTGTGTAACCAGAAAAGTGAACAAATCTCACTGGGGTGCTCTCCTTTGGGAAACGTTCACAGGAAAGTGTAGGGATAGACTCCTCACACTCTCTGGAAAAGATGCAGAATCTTATGACCTCATGAAGGGAACCCTGATTGAGGGCTTTGGATTCTCCACTGAGGAGTATAGGATTAGATTCAGGGGGGCTCAAAAATCCTCGAGCCAGACCTGGGTTGACTTTGTAGACTACTCAGTAAAAACACTAGATGGTTGGATTCAAGGCAGTGGTGTAAGTAATTATGATGGGCTGTACAATTTATTTGTGAAAGAACACCTATTAAGTAATTGTTTCAATGATAAACTGCATCAGCATCTGGTAGACCTAGGACCAATTTCTCCCCAAGAATTGGGAAAGAAGGCGGACCATTGGGTCAAGACTAGGGTGTCCAAAACTTCCACAGGGGGTGACCAAAAGAAAGGGGTCACAAAACCTCCCCAGGGGAAAGGTGGTGAGACAGCCAAAAATAAAAATAGTAAAGAGTCTTCTACAGGCCCCCAAAAACCTGCACAGGAGGGTGGGCCCAGAGCCTCTTCACAAAACAATTCTGGGTACAAGGGTAAAAACTTTGATCCCAAAAAGGCCTGGTGTCGTAGCTGTAGTCAGCCTGGACACCAAACTGGAGACAAGGCCTGTCCCAAGAAAGATACCACTTCTAACTCCACTCCAGCTAAAACTGGAATGGCCAGTCTCCAAGTGGGATCAACAGTGTGCCCAGAGCAAATCAGGTGCCACACTGAAGCTACATTAGTCTCTGAGGGTGGGGTGGATTTAGCCACACTGGCTGCCTGGCCCCCTAACATGCAAACATACAGGCAGCAGCTCTTAATTAATGGGACAAGTGTAGAGGGCCTGAGGGATACAGGTGCCAGTGTCACTATGGTGACAGAGAAACTGGTTTCCCCTGGCCAATACCTGGCTGGACAAACTTATCCAGTCACCAACGCTGACAATCAGACTAAAGTACATCCCATGGCTATGGTAACTTTAGAGTGGGGAGGGGTCAATGGCCTGAAACAGGTGGTGGTCTCCTCAAATATCCCAGTAGACTGTTTGCTTGGAAATGACCTGGAGTCCTCAGCATGGGCTGAGGTAGAACTGAAAACCCATGCAGCCATGCTGGGTATCCCTGAACTGGTGTGTGTCAAAACAAGGGCACAGTGCAAGGCACAGGGTGAAAAAGTAGAGCTGGAGTCTGGAAGAAAGGCCCAGCCTACCAAGAGAAAAGGAAAGTCAGCTGGGAAACCAGCTGCAACACAACAAGAAAAAGAGAGCCTCTCTTCTCAGGAAGAAGTTCTGCCCTCTGAGGGAACTGAGCCTATGGAGCTGGAACCTTATCAGGTTGAGCTCTTGGGCCCAGGGGGACCCTCAAGGGAAGAGTTGTGTAAGGGACAAGAAACCTGTCCCTCTCTTGAAGGCCTTAGGCAGCAAGCTGCTGAAGAGTCCAAAGGCAAGAAAAATGGAACACATAGGGTCTATTGGGAAGATGGACTCCTGTACACTGAGGCAAGAGATCCCAAACCTGGTGGCACTAGGAGAGTGGTAGTGCCTCAGGGGTTCAGAGAGTTTATTCTGACCTTAGCCCATGATATTCCCTTGCTGGGCATTTGGGACAAACCAAGACGTGGGAGAGGTTAGTCAACCACTTCTACTGGCCCAACATGTCCCAGAAGGTTAAGGAGTTTTGCCTCTCCTGTCCCACCTGTCAAGCCAGTGGTAAGACAGGTGGACATCCAAAGGCCCCCCTCATTCCACTTCCAGTGGTGGGGGTCCCCTTTGAAAGAGTGGGTGTGGACATAGTGGGTCCACTGGAACCTCCCACAGCCTCAGTAAATATGTACATCCTAGTAGTAGTGGATCATGCTACTAGGTATCCTGAAGCTATTCCCCTTAGGTCGACTACTGCCCCTGCAGTAG